>NC_047667.1:12177162-13534662 GCF_011762505.2 Arvicanthis niloticus | reverse complement strand
TATGTAGCATTCGTTTATATATTCCTTATCAGTGCCAAGAAGTCAACAGAGTTTGGGCGTTGAAGGTGGCAAACTGAATATGCAACAGGCCTCCTGAGTTTGTTATTTCCTTTCCTCATCTCAGGGATAAATTCCATTTCGTGCTTATAATACATTCTGTATTCGAGATGTTGCTTCATTCCTTTCCCAAGCCACAGTCCTTGAGCTGTAACAGTGAAGCCAAAAAAACCAATATGGAATCACAGATGGTGCAAATATTTGGAAATAGGTAAATACAATCTAGGATTAGCTGCCTGGGCTTGGAAATGTCACTTTCGAGTTGCTTATGGGTCACATAGGCCATTCTTTAGTTAAGGAAAACCAGGGTAAATGCATCATGATAGAAAATTGCTGATTTGGAGCTGTAAAACTAACAAGCCCGTAATTGTTACATAAATCTCAAAATGAGTCACTCTGTAAGCAGGAACAGGTATTTTAGAGAGGTCAAAAAACCCAGAGAGGTTATACAAGAGACACGAAATTAAATAGAAACCATATCAGTGCAGTGCCATCTGCTGACTTTCCTGAAGCCAATTTTAAAAGAGAAATAGCCATTCATGTGGGTGTGTTTAAGGCGGGGAATACTAAATGTCCTGGACTTTGGAGGAAACAAAGGGCCAATATAAAATCTACAGATGCTCATTACTATTAACAGGGACCATGAGTTCCTATTTCTATCTCTGAAATTTTGAAGAAGGAAATATGATTTGTGTAATTTCCCCCTATAAATAATATATCTATCCCTTTTTTGAGATGTAATTTTAATTATTTGTATGTCCATGAGCCTGTATATGAGTACGTATATGTACATGTGGGTGCAAGTGCTTAATGGGGCCAGAATAGTGTATCAGATCCCTTTATAGCTAGGTTACAGGTAGTCATGAACTGCCTAGTGAGTGTTCTGGAAACACACTATATCATCTTTCTATACAATGTGTATACCATTCAAAAGTTTTTTGGAACTAATCATGCAATTGTCACCCAGTTGACAATCGGGATGACATACAGATAATAAAACCTACCTAATGACAACACTGATGGATTTGGTATGTTGAATACCAGAATCATTCTCTCCCAGGTGAGAAGTTGGTAGTAGAGTAACCTTCTATTATCAGACCTATAAAAGTTGTTTCTGTTTGTCTGTGATAATTTCAATCAAGAAAAATGTCAGTGAGAGATAAATTGGGTAGATTCCAGCTGAGTTACAATGTTTGTATTAATGGTATTTATTTTCAGGATATTGGATACTATATGATTAAATTATATGTGTAGATTCTGCTTGGAAGGGACAAGACCAGCTTTGTCATGATTGGTGGATGCTTGGGCTGGTGAACCCTCTTGTTTGCCAAGTAGCAGAGACTAGGAAAACCGGTTTGAGTTTGAACATGAAGAAGGAAGGTATTTACGAATGGCAAGGAATGACTCAGTTGGTAAAGTGCTTGCCTCACACTTTACCACATTATTTTTCAGCAAACCTTGACCAGTGTACCCCAGGGATCTTCCAGTTTCTACTTCCCTAGTGACGTGATTACAATGTATGCCACAATATCCTGCTTTTCATGTGGGTCCCAGAAATCAAACTCAGTTCCTTAGGCTTGCAAGAAAAGTATTTCACTGATGAAACCAACTCCCTAGCCTCCAACTCATCTGCCTTCTGTAATTAACATCTAAATTTACAAACTCTGAGCCTGTGTTAAATAATAAATAGTGAGTGCATCAAAGTTCTGCTTTAGTATGTTTGCAAGCCTCCAGAATCCACCTGCCTCTTCACCTAGCACAGACTCATATGGGCTGACTATCCAGTCTTCCAGGCTGGTTTTTTAAGAGAAGGATCTGTTCAAGGTTTATTTGAAGTTCTTGCATTTGTCTGTTTATTTAATTTTTTTTGACATTACTAACTTTAGAATAGGGTACAATGCAGTGTGAGCCTACATCTGGTGTCACAGCTAGCTTCTTCAGCAGTTTTCTCAAAGCTATCTCCAGGCCCTATGGAGCTTCAAGTGTCAGAATCAATTCACGAGCCACGATGTCCTGGAACTCAGCCAGTCAGCCAATAAGGCTGGTCGCTTCCTCCCAACAAATTGGTCCAGGTGTCTTTGAAGGACAGAGAAGAACAGTTTGCTAATCTCAAATAGCTTCTCTGCAGAAGATGAGATTGGATAATTGCACACAACAGAGAGAACAGCCATTCTCTGAACCGAGGTTCAGATCAAATTGCATGGGCCATTGTCCCTGGAGAGGGCTGTCTTCACAGCTGCCCTGAAAAAGAGGGTGAGAACCCACCCATGTGGTCTGAATTAATACACATAAGTCTTCCTTCCTTCAGGACAAATTTCCCTGGCAGCCAGTATCCTACATGTTCTTCTCATCCATCTCTAGATCTTAAAATCCACTATACCTTCCTTTGTTCCTTTAATTTAACAAGCAGAGAGTCTTAACAACTTATATCTAACTTCAAGCCTTCTCTTTCAATTAAAATTGCTGGCCAGTGAGCCCTCAGAATGCACCTCTCTACCTACCCCCCAAAATTGGAATTCCAGGCATATATAGCCATACCCAGCTTCTACAAGGGTGCTGTAGAATATAAACTTAGGTCCACAGGTCTGTACGACAATCACTTTGCTAACTATCTGTGTAGCCATCTGTGTGCACTTCATAAATACATTTTGATGATTATTCACCTACTCTACACAAAGGGGTTCAGTGAATAACTTGGTGCTTAGGAAAACTTACTAAATTGTCAAAACACATCTTTCTGTTTTGGCTTTCAATTTCTCAGAGAAACCCATCTTAGTAGATACTGAGGAAATATTGTATATTGACATTGTCCAAAGGTCTATTCTAGAAAATTAAGTGTATTCTCTGTCTGTACCTTCTTATCTGGCCACCACCATCTTTCTGTATGTGGTTACTGAACACATTGCTTATAGTTTGTACTCCTCAGAAGTTGAGTCTTTTTGTTAGTTTTGAAAAGTTTATTTATTTAACATATACAAATGTTTATTCTCTGTGTGTGTGTGTGTTATTCTGTGTGTGTGTGTTATTCTCTCTCTCTCTCTCTCTCTCTCTCTCTCTCTCTCTGTGTGTTATTCTGTGTGTGTGTGTGTGTGTTATTCTCTCTCTCTCTCTCTCTTTCTCTCTCTCTGTGTGTGTGTACACCATGTGTGTCTGGATGCTTTAAAATTATTAGATTATTAGATCCACTAGGATTGAAGTAACAGAAGGTAGTGAGCCAACATCTTGGTGCTTAAAATCAAAGCTACAACTACTGCCCCCTCCCCTATCCCTGAGAACTTGAGTTTTCTCTTTTATTTAGCATGATGGTTAGTTTAAATTGTCAATTTGACATAATATGGATTTACCTGTAAGATTGTACAGACAGTCTTAATAATAGCTTATTTAGATCCTGTCATGTCTACAGGAAACAATCTTGATTTTTTTAGTTGTTGAGGGATGATTCAGTCCATTATGGGCAATAGTATTCCTTGGGCTTGGATTCTGAATGTGCAAGAACAGAGAACAAGAGTTAAAAAAGTAGCACGCATTCATTTCCCTCTGCTCTTTACTGCAACGGTGACATTCATGGTGCCCTGACCTTCTGTGTTGAATTTGTGAGCCTTAAATTGTGATCTAAAATCAAAGGTTTCTACTGCAAGTTGCTTTTTGTCATATTTTAATCCCAGCAAAAGAAATGAAGCAAGGATGCATAGTTTTAATTAACTTTAACTTAGAATTGATGCACATAGCTAGGGTTTACCATATTATGGAGTCAAACTTAAACTACTAATGAGCGTCCTATGAGCATGCTAGTCACTTGGAGATGTTACCAAAAAGCAAACTCTAATCTAGAAACATTGAAGTGGAAGACTAGCAGTCTGTATTTACACCTTATCCACAGATGATGCCTGGTTTCTCAACTTGGTGTTCAGAAGTAGGCCTTTATTTCTCACCAGCAAGAATTCTCTAAGCTTAATTTATGTCTTTAGCCAGGACAAAGTATGTTATGGATGATTCTGAAGAATCTATTGCCAAGTTATTTCATTCCAGTAATGGAAATAAAATAAATATTAGCAATGACACAACTAGCTAGTTCTTAAAATTGAAACTAGATCAATATTTAAATCTTTACAGTCCCTACATAATATCGAGTAGTCAAACCCTAAACCACATTTTATTTTATAAAAGCTCTTTGTTGCACAGATGTTTCTCTGGCTCAGTAAGACTGCTCAGTGTAAAGAGACTTCTTACTAAGCCCGACAATGTTTGTCTCAAAGACCTACAGAAAGAAGGGCCAGAACTGACCCCTGCAAGTTTTTCTGTGACCTCCTCATATGCACTGTAGTACCCCCTCTTATAAACATACCCACACAAACACAAATACCAGCACATAAATAATTATGTCAGATTCCCTGGACCTCATATGAAAGGCATGGTGACCCTCCTGACCTAAGCACTGGAACCAAACAGTCCTCCACTAGAGGAGCAAGTGCACCCAACCACTGAATTATCTCTCCTGCTCCAAGTACAACTTGTATTACAGAATCAGAGATGTGGGGTTGAGGTTATGGCATTCCCAAGAGCATGGTAGTTGAAGATGCTGTCCTATTACGTACAAGTATACCTGCTACATTATCTGTCTTAACTGTATGAATCAGAGGCCAAGGATTTCCTGTTGATGGCAAATCAACATGGTATTTGATTTGGCACATTAAATCAATCCAAAATAGGCAAATCAGATGAATCAAACTGAGAAGCTTTTGCACAGCAAGGGAGATAGAGACTGTGTGACAAGAAAAACAAGTAGAGTAGAAAAAGGAAACTTGAACACTACTCATTGGAGCTATAGGATATTAATAAGGTATTGGAAATCTAATAATATCACTAAGAACTCTGCTAAATAATCCAACTAATAAATGGGTCATATTGTAAGGTAGAGGCTTCTCAAAGGAAGACATTCTGATGACCAATAAACTTACAAAACAAAACAAAATCTTACTCCATTAAATGTCAAAAAACCAAGTCAAATCACAATGAAGTATCATCTCACCCCAATTAGAATGCCTTCTATCAAAAGACCTTGGGTCAAGAGGATGCCTAAGTACTTGTGTAAGTAAAAAAAAATTGCCATGTAAATCTGACAACTGGAATACAATCCCTAGGACACTGGTAAAGGTAGAGGACCCCAGGTAGTTGTTTTCTGTTCTTCATAGTTATGCCATAGCATGTATATGTCCACATACATAGAACATACACCCCCATATCAATAATAATACTGATAATAATAATAATAATAATAATAATAATAATAATAATCTCTAATAGAACAGTCTTATGGTTATGATCTCTCACTTTTGGATAAGACTCAAAGGAAATTACATCAGAATATGAAATACATACATGTGAGCTCCTCTTTCCTTTAGCTTTATTCATAATCACTAAGGAATGGAATCAAATTTGAGATTAAAGATGAATGAGTAAAGAGAATGTGGTGTATGTATATAATGGAACATTATCCAGATATGAAAAATTGATCTCATTTGTAGAATCATAGAGTTGTGGACATTGTGTTAATTAAAGTCAGATGCCCAATACCTGATGTCTCATGTTCTTTCACAGACAGAACACATTCATCAGACTGTGTCATAAAAACAGGGAGGTGGCTTAGTGCAGAGAAAATTTACTACACATATATGTGGACCTGAGTCTGAGCCCCAAGCATGCACAAAAAGCTAGATACAACTGTGTGCAGTTTCTAAGACTGGTGTTTTTATGACTGCCTTGGTGCATTTGTCCAGAAGCTTTATTGGTATACAGAGAACGGCTGACATGCTTTCTCTCAGAACATTGTCTGAGAACAGTGTATGCCTACTAATCATGACAAAAGTAGCTTCCTGCAGTATCAGGGCTGTGGACACCTGAGACAGACCAATCAGCTTTATAAATAATAAAATCACTAACTTTAGTCTAATAATGAGAAGAGGGCTGTGGTTTTTTAATACCATGTATGTGCATAGAATGTGTGTGACCCAAAACAGCTTCCATATTTCCTAGCTGAGCTCTCTGCCCTGTAGCTTCACAACTCAGCTAAACTCAAGGAGCTTGCATCTAGAATGTTCTCCAATGACTTGGCTCCTGCATGGGAAGCTTTGTCTGTAGCACTTAGTGAGATTTGCAGACAGTAGAAAGACATGAGGCTTCAGCGTTACAGCTTTACACCCCTTCCCATCTCCCATCTCCCTCCTCACACTAGAAATACAAACTTCAGCTTGGCCATTGCTTGGAATTCAAATTATCATAGGAAAAGGTGATGGCATTTGAGCTTCTTTCTAAGTTAAATCTCTAGCCCTGGGTAGAGATCACTTCTTTTCCTTCCCAGAAGCCTACTCTCAATCCAAATGCTTGTAGCTGCTTTCCTAGGGTAGTATCTCTCTTTTCTGACTTAGGACTCATGAGAGCGGAATCTTTTCCTTTTCTTCTCCTTATTCCATTTTCAGATATAATAAAAGGTTAAGCATGCTTTTCCTGGCACTTACAGCTTTTTCACCATTTCCTTGAAAGCCCTGTTTCCAATTGCTGAAGCCTGTTTGCCTGGCATGGTCTTGCCTATGGAATGTGCCAGCCTAACTCAGGAAGCCTCACAGTGTGCTCTTTCCTCTCTAGCTTCCCTCTCTTGGCAACTCAACTGCCAAGAATCTCACAGCTTTCTTGCTCTATTAAATCTAATAAAGCTGTCTTCTGAATTCCTATTGAGTCATTTCTAAGTTCTTTTATTATTGAGACTAAGAACTCTAAAGGCGCCAGTGAGTCTATAAGCAGAAAGCTGAGCTCTTGAAAAGTTACCAACAGGAGGACATTTGAGCACTGACAGCCTCTCCCCCTCAGCTTATGGTGAAGTAAACAGATTTGCTCTGCCACCTGCTCTGTTCATTCTCTACTCACATGCCCCTAAGCAGTAGAACCAAGGAGCCACGATTCAAAGTCTAAACGGTGAGCTTAAATACATCATTGTCATTTTTCTAAGTAGACATTTTGTCACAGTGGTAGAGAGACAACTGTCATCATAATGATTCTGTCATTGGTATTCACTTCAATACTGTGTATTTGTGTACCTATATGCAGTTACAAGTGTGTAATGGACATGTGTATCTCAATATGTATATCATTGGCCTACATATTTTGAATGTCTATTGTATGAAGAAAATGCCTCCATTGCTAAGCATTAGGTTTGTAACAAATGACATAAATATTCCAAAAATTTGAAAAGATTCGATGAGCCAATCCCAGTGGATCAGTGGAAAGGTAGAGAGAGGATTCTATGCTTTATGAAATATTCATGTCAAAGACATAGTACTTAGAAACAACAATGCAAAAGTTCATAACAAGGACCTTGTATTTTGTAGAAGAATAGGTATGAGAATGGAGACTGGCTGTGTGACAAGCAAAGGCTTTCTTAGACAGGGTCTGCCACTGTGGAATGTTTATATTAATAATAAAGTTTATAGAAACCCTTTATATAATCTTATCAGGAGCATTTTCTTACATTCTGTGATCTTAACACAGTTGGATGGAGGGGGGCATTTATTTGAATAACTTGTTCTGGGTCAGTAAGATGAATGCTGTTGGTCATAAGTCTGATATTATCAATTTGACTCCCAAACCAGGTGAAGAGAGGATAGGAGCAACTCTTAAAAGTTGTTTTCTGACCCCCACACATGTACTGTTGTGTGAGTCTCTCCTCCTCATATCATTTACAACACACACACACACACACACACACACACACACACACACACACAGAGAGAGAGACACACAGAAATTCAACGTATCCTTGAAACAGTCATGTCTTATTTAACTGAAAATAGCTATGTATTTTCATAACTATAGATGATCTTTCAGTGAACAAGAAAGAGACTATTTTGTTGAGGGAGAATTTAAAAATATAACCTTTGGTTTTTCAAACAACAATTACTTCAAAAACACTATCAGCTTCTAGATTTTCATGTTCCTTGTACTCTAGGTGCTTAAGAAGCTGAGAAGTATTTTAAAACTAGCCAAACATAGCTAACTTTTTAAAAATTGTATTCACTTCTTTTTTTTGTTTTTAATATATTCGCTTTCCTCCATCTCACCTTCCCTTTTCCCAAATCCAGTCCTCCTCCATTTTCATTTTCCTTCAGAAAAAAACAGGTCTCCAAAGAACACCCACCAAGCATGGCGTACATGATACAGTAAGATCCTCATATCAAGGCTGGGTACGGCAAACCAGTAGGAGGAAAAAGGTCCACAGAGACATAACTAACTTACATAGTTTTTTTATTTATTTATTTTATTTTGCAAAACAGCAATTGTACCAGATAGTTTTTAAATTATTTTTTTTTTAAAATGCCAGAAAGAAAAAGAGCAGTATTGGAATGTTTTATTGGTCCATTAATGAAGACCACAAACCATTTCACAAAAGGAATTTTTTGCTAAACTGTTCTTGACATTTGGGAAAAATAAGCTTTCTTATTTCATTTAAGATTCTATGAATATTACAGAGCTAAAGTCAAATAGCCTTTTTCTCTCATATACATATATATCTAGTCATATATAATTGCATATATACATATGTATATTCTCTAATATATAACAAACACACACACGAGAGAGAGAGAGAGAGAGAGAGAAAGAGAGAGAGAGAGAGAGAGAGAGAGAGAGAGAGAGAGAGAGAGAGAGAGAAATCAGTTGTTCCTACCGGTGCTATGTCAAAGCATACTTGCTAATAGATAATTTTTAAGACTAAATAATGTATTCGGGACCAGGAATATGATTGATTGGTCAAGTATTTATCTAGCATACATATAGCCTTGGGTTTCATACCCAGCGATGCATAGACCCAATGTTTAACTCAAATATTAGGGAGACAGAGGCAGTTCAATTCACATTTATATTCAATTCAAGGCAGTATTATTAGCAAGTTTGACCCAGTCTCTAAATTAACAACACCCCCATACTTAATTTTTAATGCTTCTAAAAGGCCATGCCTTAGGGGCATGAAATATGGCAGGGCAGTAAGGTTAAGAGCATTCTATGACTTCCAAATTACTATGGTTAGTTCTCAGCATCCACTTCAGATGTCTCAGAACCACCTGGAACTCCACCTGTAAGAGACTCTATGTCCTCTTCTGGCTTTTTTAACATCCCAACACCCCCCCACACACACACACACACATACACTCATACATTAAAAGATAAAAGTCATATATTTTATTTGTTTGTTTTAAATATTTTACACAACATATGTGGATCATGTTTTCTCATTCCTCAATTTCTTCCACAGTGCCCCCAAATTCATATTCTTTCTCTAATTTTCAAAGAAACAAAACATAAAGTAATAGGAAAAAGCAAGCAACAACAAAACACTCCACAAAAATAAATATAAAAATAGGCAAAAAATATCGATAATACAAAACAAAACAAAATATCTGTCAAAATAAAGCAATCAGGACAAAAAAAAAGTCACATAAATACCATTGAATTCATTTTGTGTTGGTCATCTCCTCCAACTGTGGTTAATACACATGGTTACACTCCACTGGAGAAAACTAATCACCTTTTTACTAGCAGATAGTAATTGCAGGTAGTTTCCTGGTTAAGGCTGGGATCCTGTGTTGACTTCCTCCACTCTGCTCAGTTATGTGTATGCTGCTGCAGTTCCTTTGAGTTCATATATGTATAAGTTCAGTTTTGTCAAAAAGACTCTTATTTCCATGAAGTCATCCATCATCTCTGGATCTTATAATCTTTCTATCTACTCTTCTGTATAGGTCCCTGAGCCCTAAAGGGAGGGCTTTGATAAAGACATCCCATTTATGATTTAGTGTTATAAAATCTCTCCCTCTCTGCATATTGGACAGCTATAGATTTCTATGTTAGCCCTCATCTACTTCAAGAAAAAGTTTTGCTGATGAGGGTTGGACAAGGTCCTGATCTATGGATTCGGCAATAACTCACTAGGAGTCATTTTATTGCTATGTTTGTTTAGCAGAATAGTAGTATCAAGTTTTCATCTAGATCCATAGCCTCTCTATTCTCAAGCTATTATCTATTTTAGTAATGTCATGTATGAGTTCCATCTCATGTAGTGGCCCTTAAACACACTTTTAAAAAGTTGTTGGTTACTCTCATGACATTTGTGCCACTATTTCACTAGTGTATCTAATAGGAAGGCCACTATGGTAGTTTACAATGTTTATAGTTGGGTTATACAGACAATATTTATAATAGAAAAATATAAATAGGTAGTAATATATAACATAATCATAATATGTGAAATATATCTTTTAAAAAGAAGAAAGCCACAATACAGAGCAGGAAGTTGCTTTTAGACATTTGATCCTTAGTCTCTTCCATGTATATAATATGGCTGAAGGCTCTATTAGGGGATAACCCATCCAGGAAAATTAATTAAGATTGTGGTAATTCCTCTTTAAATATGTACTTAATTAGTTTAAATAGGGAATGAATATAAAATGATACTATAAACTCCTTTGCTTTTCAGCAATCCTGAATGAACAGAACTTAAGGTTCTTCTCTGTAAAAAACTAACCACATTTTCATACCTGAATGCCAGATGAAGGTTACGTATTTAACTCATAAGGAATCGACCCTCTGGTGTATTATAATCTAAGGTCTTTTAAATTACACACTTGCTTTGGAAAACTCACCCAGACATTCAATCATATAATGTGGTCATAGTGACAAAGAATGGTTTACCAGAAGTTGGGATTCCTATGGGCTTTGAATTATATTAGGTAGGACACAGAAATTCATTTTATCAGCTTGTCAGTCTCACTAAAATGTCAATAGATTTTTGGTAAATTATCTCCATGGAAATAGCCAACATGCTATCACTACACACACACACACACACACACACACACACACACACACACGCACAGAAATACATAGAAAGAAAAAAGAGGGAAAGGGAGGCAGAGATGCGCAGCTTATATTCTGAGAAAAAGGAAGAGAACAAGGAAAACTATTCTACATTTTTGTCCTTACATTTAGTGTGATACAGGTAAATAGGATTGAATGACAGGGTGAACCTTGAGCAATTGATTATAATAATCAATTTGTCTTCTGATCCTAATTTCTCTCTTGTTTCATATCTCCTTTTTTGTTCTATGTTACTCCTCTACTTCTGTCAGCAAATTCCTTTCACCTTTCTCAGTCCCTCCTGATCTCTTCTCCTCTCCCTTCTCCACAATCTCCCCCCTTACTTTTTCCTTCACTCTCTCTTTCCCTTCTTTCTTGCTTTTCTCTTTTTCCTTTGTCCTGCCTTCCCTTCTTTCTTCTTTTTTTTCTAAGTCCAAGTGAGTCAGGATCTTTTTATTGTTCCTAAAGTTGGGTACCATTTATCTAGAGCCCACCCCAATACATCCAGCTTGTGAAAATCGAGAATTACAAATAGCTTTATAATATAAAGCATCTCCAGCTTTCACAGGAAGACCTTGCAAGGCAAGACACATCTATTTCTTTTATTCTGAAGCATGAAAAATAATCTTCAGAAAGTTTTGGCATTAAAACACTTAAACTAAGCAACTTTCATTGTTTTGTAAGAAGTCATAAAGGAAAACTCTGGTGAAATATTGTCTCTACAAAGGGAGATTGAGAGAAGTGTTTAGGCATATTGTGCTTTAATTTTTACTTCGTGATGTATGACCACAAGTTCTGGAGGCCTAAAGTTATTGCCATCTTATTTCAGAAATACCAGCAGGACTTGGGAATATTACTCAGTCAGTTGGTAGAGTACTTTTCTACTACGTATAAAGACTTGAATTCTAACTTGAGAAGCACACAAACTAACTGAGCAGGCAATCACCAGCAATACCAATCCTTGAAGTACAAGTAAGAGAAAAGAATTCCAAAATTATTGTTGGCTATACTGTGAATTTGATTCCAAACTGGGATACATGAGTCCCTGTCTAAAGAAAGAGGGGAAATGGGAAGGAGAAGGAGAATTCAAGAGCAATATTGAACAGAAGAAGTGGGAGATTGACTGACATACACACATGCAGAGAGAGGGGAGAGGAGAGAGAGAGGAAGGAGGAGGAAGGAGGAGGCAGCAAAGGGTGGGACAGGTCAAGAGAAGAGAGAGAAATTCAGACAGGAAGGTCACGGGCAGAGTTATTCACAGGGCTTCACTCAGCTGTTATCCGCTCTAGAATACAAGAGTTTCACTCATCTCTTATGTATCCTATTTCTCCATTACATAGTTTTTGCACTAATTCCATGGAAAGCTTAAAGGTCAATATACATTCACACATACTTAGAGTGTTATTATTTTTAGGCACACAAGCCTAAAAATCTTTTCAAATTCCCAGAATCTATGCAAATCTGGACACCATAGGATGCATCTGTAATCCCAGTGCTCCTACAATAAATAACATCAGAGGTAGATACAAGAGAATCCTTAGAAACTCACAGGTCACCTGGCATGTATTATAGAAAATACCATGAGACATTGTCTCATATAAAGAGAAAGGCAATGACCTACAACTATAATTGTCTTCTGGGCATCATGTGATTATAATGGCTCAGATATGTCTATACTCACAATATGAATTCTCCTGCACTAAGATTGTTGTTGTACTTGAACATAATCTGTCACTATGAACCCTTAATGGGAAATAAGTTATAATTGACGAAGAAGAATCCATCTATCTAGTGTTACTTAAGAGTGTAAGATTTCGTATTTCCATTTAAAATAATATGCATAAATATAAAACAATTTACCAAGCTTATAGTTCAAACATGTATATTTAGTTGAACTGTATAAATGAGAAACTTCTGTTTTCTAGACAGTATACTAAAATACTTGTAGTTTTATTTTTTTATAGTTATTTCCTTAATTGCTTACTCATTTGTTTATTTTCAAGGGGCATGACTATGACGTGGTGCACATGTCAGGGTCAGAGGGCAATTTACAGGAATTAGTTCTTTTCTTTCAACGTGCATGTCCTGGAGACCGTACTTAAGTCATCAGTCTTAGTAGCCAAGAGACGTTACCTACTGAGTCATCTTACCAACCTCTAAACAATCTTTTAACTTGGTGGAAATTATAGCCATTTACAATAAATTCACATCATAAAGCAAAATAAATAAAGTTCCGATAAGTGCACCTTATATAGATGAAAGAAGAACTTGTTCTTTGAAGATTGTTATCATGCCTAGAAAGGTGGTCATATGTAATTACCATAATGAATTTGGCCACTTCAAAACCTGCACTGTTGCACTGCAAGCTCACACAAGCAGCAAATCTGGGAGTGTTGGGAATCCAACATTTTCATCCAGAGACTTTTTTAGGTAGGGAATGATTTGGGAGAACCTTTTGGGGTCCTCAGGAAAATGGGCACATTCCTTAGGGAATATTTTCTAAATCTTTTCCTGTTCCCACTTAAGGTCCATGTAAGCAGTCATTTTCAGTGGCATGTTTTATTTCTTTTTTAATATATGAGTGTATGTATATATGTGTAAGTACATGTGGGTGTGATTACAGGTACCCATGGCACTGGAGTTACAAACAGTTATGAGCCACCAAACTTGGGTCCTGTAAAACAAACTTGGGTTCTCTGCAAGAGCAGTACCCACATTTTATTACTGAGATATCTCTCCAGTAATAGTGTGGCTTTATCAAAAAAGACTGCAAAACAGATAATGGTTATTTGTGCTTATTTCAAAACTGATAAGGACCTACTGAAATTGGTATATCAAACCTATGTCAATAAACTAAATTATGTACACTTTGGCTGTTACTATAGTGTTATATTTTATACGATATAGATTATCAAGAGGAAGTTCTACACACACACACACACAGAGAGAGAGACAGACAGACAGACAGACAGACAGAGACCGAGAGAGAGAAGGGAGAGAGGGGGGAAAGGGGAGAGAGAAAGAGAGAAAAAGAGAGAGAGAGGGAGAGAGAGACAGACAGACGGAAAGCTAGAAGGAGAAGTTGCATGAATATCGAGGAGACAGCATGTGAAGTCATATTTCTTCTGATTCTGTTGTTTCCTAAGATAATAGCAGAGGCCTGACAAGACTAACGTTCTCTTTGGAGGCTGCCCTTGAGGAATGTGTCCATTCATCACAGCTGCACAGTAGTCACCCATGGGAGAGCTACAACAGGCGAAGTCAAGCCAGCTGTAATGAATGACCAAGGTCAATATCGGCTTCTGCCGTATTTGGATATTAATAATTGTTAGATAAGAAAAGCAGCTATTTATCTCATCACCCAAAGCACCTCCAAACATTTGTACAAGAAACAGATATCTGTATGTAAGCATGTGCCTCTCATTCTCTGAATCTGAGCTGTGACTGTAGAGAAGTCTAAAATAAGCTATATCATTAATAGTCTTAAAGTGATACCCTCACAGAAAAAAATAATTTACTATGTGAAAGTTACAAAGAATATTAAAGATATTAAGGGATACTTTATTGGCAGTTTCAACAACAATTGAGAAAAACTAAATTTTATAGAGTCCTTATTGCTGCATCAATTGTGTTACAGAATTTATGGTGGTATAAAAACATTGTTTAATATTTTCCATTTAAGAATTGTGTTAGGGCCATCACATAAGTTAGCTCACACGTGGGCTATGCCTCACAAATAGTCAACTAGTAGGAGTAATCTAATGACATTGTCAGGCTGTTACTGAGTCTTAACACTCACTGTATATTGGGTTGTTATTTCAAGGGTTTGTTTAAATAGATGAGGAGAAGTTCTACAAATTCTTAGATTATAATCACACAATGATTTGTAGGCTCTTGAACATTGCTTTAATATTATAAGATGCTGAAGTATATCTCATTCATAAGAAAACTTAAGGTCAATTTAAGTTTTGTGGAGTATGTGACAAGGTAGACAAGAGAATTTGTTGTATGAGCATGAGAACCTGAGTTTAAATCCAAGGAACCCATGTAATGATGTGTTGTTTACATATATCTATTGTCCTGATGCTGTAAGTCAGAAGAGCTGGGCTTTGCTGCCTGTCATCCTAACTCCAGGTTCAATGAGAACCCTGTTTCAAGGGAATGTGGTGGAGGATAGAGCAGGACATTTGAAATCCTCTTCTTGTCTATGGATGCACAAAGGCTTATGAGCCCTCTAACATATATGAACTACACACATACACACACACACACATATACACACACACACACCTTACAAAAACACACCACACACCATACAAACACACATACATCATAAACACACAATACATACATACACACATACGCACACTCACACACACGTACTCACCTAGAGTAATTTTGAACATCAACATCCACTGACCTATTATTTAGAGCATTTCAATAAAGAAATACTAAGGGACAAAAATTTTAATTGATCAGACAAGAAACTGTACTGAAAACGAACTCAGAGAATATTAATGAACCATTTCACCAAATTCATTATGCATGAAAAATTAACCACTAGAATCTTAAAAATGATAGGATCTTTCCAAAATCAGACAAAATTGCATAAAATTTAAATGCTTATTGAGGCATATTTTAACTTTATGACACCCTCTATTAAAATGCTGAGTCTGTTAAATTTATGGAGGAAACTGCAGGAAAGATCCATGGGGTTTAGATTATGATCAACAAACCACAAAAAATAATGTAAATATAGACACTTACTCTTTTCTAATTGGATGTGGCAAGAACTCTAGAAAACTAGGAACCTTCTTCATATGAGTCTAAATTCTCAAGAAGAAATGGTGTGAAAACTAGGGAACTGATGGGGTGTGCTAAGCTTTATCTGTTCAATGGCAAAGTATTATCCAGGAAGTTTAATTTATTATGCATTGATGAAAGTCATGTCCACATATTGATTTAAGTCATATATCATATATATGTAGAAGAAATTTATATATATGGATGAAGTAAAATAAAATATAAAATATATATGAATATATCTATCTATATATGGAAGTCACATACATATATGTAAGAAATTCATGCACACATATACATATTCATATATAAATATGTATTTATGGAAACCATATACATATGTGTGTATATATGTATATACATATATATGGAAACCATATGTACATATTTATATTTGAATAAAAGTTTTCTATACAACTATATCTCATATGTAGGAAGAGAAGTCCATCACAGCTTCCAAAATCAAATGATCAGAACAATGGGTACAAAATCAGGAAAGAAGCATTGTGGAATATAAAAAAATATGACTCCAGCAACAGAAGCCTTTTCAAGTTAAGAAGCATAGAAAGCTATGACAAGGATCAGATTTTATGGCATTTAGGGAAAGAAGGGTAAAAAGACTAAAGTGAAGTATGATAGCTTATAAGGGACAGGAGAAGATGGATGAAAACTGAGATGGAAAACACGTAGAAGTCAGGAGATTTTAACTACTATTATGTCCTCTGATTCCTTATTCTAGGATTGAGAATTGAAGGGTATTTATGGGTTCCAGGCAACAACAAATGGCCTGAGCTTGGAGGTATGAGAGAAAGTAATCAAGGAGACAGGGTCATGGCTAATGTCAGATGACTGGATCCTTCTGTATAAAGCTTAGGCTAATTTCTAACACATTATGGTTGCTAAACGTTCATTGAACTTAACTAAAAGAGACCATTAGTAGAGTAATTTAACCCTGCAGAGATGCATTAAGAAACCAAACTGTATTGTAGTGTCTAAAATAAAAGTTCAGTCTCTGATTAAATACAGGATATCCAGAAAAGATCAATGCAGAATAAATAGAGAAAATGTGCTGCTTCTTTTCCTCCTCCTCCTCCTCCTCCTCCTCCTCCTCCTCCTCCTCCTCCTCCTCCTCCTCCTCCTTATCCTCCATCCCCTTCCCCTTCTTCCCCTTCCCCTTCCCCTTCCCCTTCTTCCCCTTCCCCTTCTTCCCCTTCCCCTTCCCCTTCTTCCCCTTCCCCTTCTTTTCCTTCCCCTTTCCCTTCCCCTTCTTCCCCTTCTTCCTCCTCCTCCTCCTCCTCCATCCCCTTCCCCTTCCCCTTCTTCCCCTTCCCCTTCTTCCCCTTCCCCTTCTTCCCCTTCCCCTTCTTCCCCTTCCCCTTCTTCCCCTTCCCCTTCTTTCCCTTCCCCTTCCCCTTCTTCCCCTTTCCCTTCTTCCCCTTCCCCTTCCCCTTCTTCCCCTTCCCCTTCTTCCCCTTCCCCTTCTTTCCCTTCCCCTTCTTCCCCTTCCCCTTTCCCTTCCCCTTCTTCCCCTTCCCCTTCTTTCCCTTCCCCTTTCCCTTCCCCTTCTTCCCCTTCCCCTTCTTTCCCTTCCCCTTTCCCTTCCCCTTCTTCCCCTTCCCCTTCTTTCCCTTCCCCTTTCCCTTCCCCTTCTTTCCCTTCCCCTTCCCCTTATTCCCCTTCCCCTTATTCCCCTTCCCCTTATTCCCCTTCCTCCTCCTCCTCCTCCTCCTCCTCCTCCTCCTCCTCCTCCTCCTCCTCCTCCTCCTCCTCCTCCTCCTCCTCCTCCTCCTCCTCCTCCTCCTCTTCTTCTTCTTCTTCTTCTTCTTCTTCTTCTTCTTCTTCTTCTTCTTCTTCTTCTTCTTCTTCCCTTTATTTTTTTACAATTCAGTTGTTACCATTCTCCCAGTCAGCCCTCTCACAGTTGCTCATCCCATTCCTCTTCCCCTTTGTTTTCAACAGGATGTCCCACCCAACCCCCACCTCACTCCCCACCCACTGCCAGCCTCCCAACTCCCTTGAGCCTCAAGTCTCTGAGGGTTAGGGGGCATATCTTTTCCCACTGAGGCCAGACCAGGAAGTCCTCTCCTCTATATGTGTGTGTGGGGTGGGAGGGGTGGGAGGAAGCTTGTTCCAGCTACTGTATGTTACCTGAATGGTAGCTCAGTGTCTGAGAGAGCTCAGGTGTCCAGGTTAGCTGATACTGCTGGTCTTCCTATGGGGTCGACCTCATCTTCAGTGTCTTCCAGCCTTTTCCTAATTCAACCACAAGGGTTCCAGACTTCAGTCCATTAGTTGAGTGTAAGTATCTACCTGCATTTGTCTCAGTCAGTTGCTTCCTACATATATAGAAATATCCTCATATTTATGAAAATAGAAACAGAAATTTAAAACACAATGCAATAGCATACCAACTTTTACATTGGTGAAAATCTAAACTTTTGTTAAAATGCACAAGGTGTCATTGGGTGTAAGTAAAATAATAAATGGCATTACCCAAAATGATGAGGAATTTGACAACATCTGGTAAAACTGAATGCAGTTTTACCCTTTGATGTACCAATCACAGCCTTAGAAATTTATTTTGTGTATTGAAGCAAATATGAAAAGAAGTGTACTTAAGATTATAAACTGTGAATAATTTTATAAAATATCCTCACAAATAAAATACACTTGTCTAAAACTGATTAAGAAATATAGTATAATGTATTACACTCATATATATAATACATATGTATTTTATATATAATATATATATTATGTGTGTATAACATCTGCATCACTGTACACACTACAGGTTAGTATATATTATTTACTACCTTTTTTAAATTTAAGAGCGATGATATATGATTTTTGTCAAAATATATTAATAAGAAAAGGACTGAGTATATAGCTTAGTTAAAAAAAATACTTTTCTAGTGTCTGGTTACTTTTTTATAAAATCAGGCCATGATGAAACACCATGAGCAAAGAAATTTACAAAAATATTTTATTGAACTTATGGTTTTACAAGGTTAGAGTTGGTGATTGTAGAGCAAAGACATGCAGTCAGAAATAGGTGAGATCTCACACAGTGATCCACAGTCCCAAAGGTGTGGAGGAGGGTGGTGGTGGTAGGGGAAAGGTGACCCAGTGAACCTTGGGCTGATTCTTTTGAAACCTCAGTGCATACTCCCAGTGACATGCTTACACTTTCTAATCCTTTACAAACATTATCACCATCAAAGGTATTGAATACCACCAAGTATTCAAACTTGAAACATGTTAGCTTATGGGGTTCATTCCAATTCAAACCATCACACTTAGCATATGTGCAGCTTGGGATTTGATGCCTAGTACCACAAAAAGCAGGATTAATAATGCACACTTGCCATCCCACCACTGGAGGTGAAGGCAGGAGATCCAGAAGTTCAAGACCATCTTTGGTAAGATAGAAAATGTGAGGCCTACATGAATGATGTCTCAAAACCACCCCCCAAATATAAAAGGATACTCACATTTATTTGTGTTAAGTTGTGTGTGTAGGCCAAGAAATGGCATTAAGATGAGGATGTATTCTTCTTTGAATATACATTATCTTGTAGAATTTCTTTTGTCATAATTTACATACATTTAAGTATGAAAGTTTAAGTTGGAAATTGATCCCTTACTATTAAAAAATAAAAGACAATGATAAGCATATAAATGTGTATGTGTATACATATGTATATATATGTATATGCATATGTGTATGAATATATGTATATATGCATACAGCTGATGCCATAAGATATAGAAACTCTTTTAATGATTTTAAAATGTAATAACACAATAATTTGGTATTACATGCAGAGTAAAATATTCTCAGATCAAGAAAAATAATTGCCAGTAATTTCTACTTTTTTATGTTGGAGTAGTTTTATTAATATTTATGTAGTGGGGGGGATTCATACACTACTACAGAAAAGGGAGAGCTGTATTCTTCTTCTGCCATGTGGGTGCCTCAGAGTGGAGCTCAGGTAGCTGAGCATGTCAGTAATTTTATCTATTCTTTGAGCCTCTTTCTGGCCCCCTTTGGAGTATCGTTATTGACACTTGGATATTTGTGCGTATGAGAAATTTATCATTTTTCTTCTCAAAAGGATAAAGAAACAGAAGTATGGAAGGTTGAACCCTATCAATGTTTGTTTCAGAATAAAATCTGACTTTTCTGCCAGTGCAGCCTGTACTGTTCCAAGCTGCTGCTGATTACCAATGTTGATTCTCATGTTAGACAGAGGCACACTAGGGAAACAGTAAAGAATACCTGTGGGTGTACCTATAGATATCTCCAGGGAGAATGAGTGAAAGCAGGCAAACTCTGAAACTTCCCTGCAGGCTAGTGACCTTGTGGAACCAAAAGAAAACAAAGGAGAAAACCAGCTGGTAAGAGTATGCCTTCTCTTACATCCTGGCTACCATGAGTTGAGAAGCATTTTCTATCTTCTACTCTTGAGGCCATGATGTTCTCAGTCCACCCATGGGCTCAGGGTGTGGAACCAGCTGACCCTGTAATGAAGTCTTTGGAAACTAAGTGAAGTGAATCCTTTGTCCTCTAAATAGCCTCCCCAAGGATTTTTTGATCCAATGAATGAGAACCTCAGGGCAGTGCATCGCCTGGAGAAGAAGTGTGAAGAGACTTTTCAGCTGCCTTACAACATTCTGGGAGCCCTTGGAGAATCATGATGGCATGGAAGTAGAATGAACTTTTCTGTGTGACACTTGGTATAAGTCATTGTGCTGAGTACAGCACGAATCACACAGTGTTTCTTGCAACTTAATCTTGGGAGATGCATTGCTGGTAATCTCCCAGGATAGCTGCTCCCTCCTGTTGACTTTTCCCTCCCTGATTACCTTGAGGGAGGACAGTGTCTGCTGGGGATATGGGGGTATACTATAAATACATAGTGCATGTTAATCCTCCTTGCAGACTTGGCAAATTTATGTTGAAGAAGTAGCACAGTAATTACAGAATGTGAGGCTCTAATTCAAAACCAATTTTGCACTCATGAGATATTATAAAAGCATCTACTTCTGATTTGGTGTGGCTTTCAAGAAAGATATATCTGTAAGGTGATGTGGTTTTTGCCCCTTTGTGATATATTGTTATTGTCTTCCATGAAAGATGTTAAGATTACACATTATTTATATTGAAGTTTAGCAAAAACACCACATGGCATTACTGACAACCCTTGAAAGAAATATTTGATTGGGTTGGCAACCTTGATTCCTGGGTAGAGAAAAGAAAAAAAACCTGTGAACGCAGATAACCTGTGCCTCTGTTTCCTGCCCATTATAATAATAACACATTTACTCCATCATGAGACCTTGCTTCCCTATGATCTGTCTCACTGGAAGCTCACAGCAATGGTCTGAACCAATTCTGCTTATGGAGTGAACCTTATTTTGCTCATACGTCTCGTAAAATTGTGTTTATCCATAGAGGCAATTTTAAGCTCAGTTGTTGATTTCAACATACAATGTGAATGCACAACATAGATCACACCTTTGCAGGTGTTAATTTGTAAGATAACTGACATGGAGCTGGGCAGATGGCTCAGTGGTTAAAGAGCTTGCCAAGTTTACAGAAAGATTATAACAACATCCTCAGGACCCATATAATTGGCAAGTAAGTATTTTGATCCAATGATAATTACAGCCTTTAAAGCCACAGAGACAGGGGATCCCAGGAGTAAACTAGTTAGTGAGACCACCCAGAATATCGGCAATCTCTATCGATAACTGAAAGACTCTCCCTAGATAAACAAAAGTGGAGAGCAATCAAGGAATATCCCCCAAATCAAGCACAGGCCTCCAAACATATGAGGATGCATATGCACTTGCACATATGTATGTTCATACACATGAACACACAAGCACATGTATCACACACATAAATGTGGAAAGAGGAAAATGAAAAAAAAAGCTGGTATGAGAAATTATGAGAATTACAATAACATCATATATACCCAGAAATTATTATTGCATTTTTCATACAAAACAATGAGTAAACTTTGGCAGATCTTGGTCTTATGTATTGTAGGCTAGCCTCATACCTATCTTATAACTGAGACTGTCCTTGAAGTTCTAATCCTCCTACCTCTACCTCCTAAGAGTTGGGAATGCAACCTCACACAATGCCTAGTTTCTGCAGTGCTGGTGTCTAGACACTGCTTAATACGTGCTAAGGAAGCACTCTGCCATGCTCTAGCCCAGCTGTGACTGAATTCTTAACAGCAACTTCCTGCTCCGGTGTTGCCTTGTGATTCTCTTTCCCTTAATAGCCAGAAAACAAAGATGTACCACTCAGCCTCAAGAGCAACTGTCACGTGTTCAACACATGCGAGGATGTCCTTCTGCCTTTCCTCTAACACCAATACGTCGTACAGTATGTCTATGTCACTGCTTTAAATTCGATAAAAAAAACGGCATTTCCTTTGACAACTTCATATTTCAAAAGAGGAAACTAGATAAAGAACTCAGTTTTGAAAGGAGTCCACAGGAGCAGTATCTCATGCCAATCTGAAGGGTTTTCAGAATGGAAGAAAACATACGTCTCTTCCGAATGTCATTTTTTTTCCTGGAAGCATATGTTCATTTTATTTATGAATATCTTCCCAGCCATTTCTCCCTGTAGTTTTCTAATTTATTTGACATGTGGAAAAAAAAAAAAAAAAAAAAAAAAAAAAAAAAAAAAACCAGAACCAATTCAGTTGCAGCAAAAAAAAAAAAAAAAAAAAATGAGTTCAACTTACATGTCTCAGGTCATTGCAATATCTTCTTCCTGCAGATATCCAATATTCATCAGAATATCTTCAGTTTGACTCTGCCTAACTTTGGGTCCTACTCTTTAACCCTAGTCCGGCTTGGCATAGTGATAGTGTCTCACTAGACAATCATTGAATTATTATTATCACTAATCATGAAAAAAATTCTAAAACTATCACTACAAAACTCTTTTTGTAATCAAAACTTTCCAAAGTATGTAGGTTTCTAAGTTTGGGAATTCAAAGTGTTTACAGATTTTTAGAATCCGTTTACAAAATTTAAAAGTTTATAAATGTTGAGACTGACCCTGAAATTTGAAAACTATATTTGCCCTTGTTTTAGCAGACTATTTGGACCCTGAAGCAGGAAAATCTTGGTGAGTGTGGAATTTAGTAGGAGCACATGAATGCACATATGACTTAGGTTTGAAAGTCATAGGAAATCCTACATTCTTTCTTCAGTCACTTCCCATCTTTTGTTTGTTTTGGGATCTCTCTTTGGCCTGGTACTTTTGCACATTAGCAAGACTTGGACTAACTGGTTCATGGCTCTTAAAGTGTCCTCTTTCCACGTTCCATCTTGAAGAGCTGGGCTTGTAGGCATTTTACCCATAGTGCTCAGCTTCTTTACATGGTTTCTGGAGATCCAAGGTGAAGTCATTCTGTTTGTAAGGCAAGCCCTTCACCAACAGGAAGAAACCTTTTAAAATGTTTGAATTAGCATTTGTTGTTTGTATAAATAAAATGGGGCAAAGGCTTTTGATTATGTTGTAAGGCACTGGAGAATGTTTGTGGGCCCTATCATCCCACAGCTCCCACATGTTAGTACATGTGAAGGTGGGCTGTGTTGTGCAGTCAGACTGCCCGGAGAAGGTTAGAACAGGCGTGTTTGGAGGCCAAGCAAAGTGCAGCTGAAGCACAAGGGTGACTGAAATCACAGGCTGTTGTTAACCATGTAGAGCAGAAAAGAGCCGTGTTTCTTATCTCAGAGCCGAAGCACTTCTTGAAAGTCAATGAATA
Source organism: Arvicanthis niloticus (assembly GCF_011762505.2). Classification (NCBI taxonomy): domain Eukaryota; kingdom Metazoa; phylum Chordata; class Mammalia; order Rodentia; family Muridae; genus Arvicanthis; species Arvicanthis niloticus. Next base: position 13,511,098 of record NC_047667.1, on the reverse strand, counting down.
AAACATAGCCTAGTTGTTGTGAAGTAAAGACCATTATTGGCACATACAAATTATGTAGGGATTTAGAATGAATTGAAGGGTAGACTCACAGACTTCCTTGAATAATTATTAAAATAATGTTACATCAGAAATGAGCAGCCACAATTAAGTGACACACTGCTGATGTATTCCCGGCAATATAAACTATTTGGAAAAAGGGAATATAGTATATGGTGTGTATCTCTTGTCTGCGTCATATCTGCATGTGAATGGGATGAGTTGTGTGTGCTCACATATGCGTTGGAAATCAGAGGTTGGTGTTGGTGTCTTTTGTGATTAATCTTCATTTCATTTGTTGAGGCATGACCAGTTCCTGAACCCATAGTCCCATAATACAGCTAGTTATTTCAGTCATCTTGCTAATGGGATTACCTGGCTTCACCTCCTGAGATCTGGGATTACAGGTGGCTGTTATCCCTGCACAGTCCTTCCTGGGTTCTGAGGATAGAAAGTCTGATTTTATACTTGAATGGCAAGTTCTTTTTCTACTGAATACTCCTCACCTCAGTATCACGCTAGAATGTAAGTAAGAATTTACGTTTTTAGGTTCAGTACTTTATTGGTTCTCTTTAGACAATGACATCTGATATTCTCACTGTACTTAGAGCCTACATTGAAACCTAATGGATGATTTGATTTGTCTGGGTGTTCTAAACTTGTAATATTGGCAACTCTTGGCTGTAAAGATTAATTATTAGAGGACTAGGAAGATATTTTAGTTGGTAAAGTGCTTGGTGTACAAAATAAGGTCCTGACTTTAGATCACCTGACTTTAGATCACCCGACTTTAGATCACCTGACTTTAGATCACCTGCACCACCCAGAAGCTGGGTGTGATGTGCAGGTTCATGGTTCCAGTGTTGGAGGCAGAGAGAGGTAGAACCTCAAGGCTTGCTGGCCAGCCAAGCTTCACAATCGAGCTCCAGGTTCAGCATGAGATTCTATCTGCAAACATAAGGTAGGACATGACAAAGAGGAACACCCAAAGTCCACCTTTGTTCTTCATGTGTATGTGGGCATACCCCACTTACACACACACAGAGAGAGAGAGAGAGAGAGAGAGAGAGAGAGAGACAGAGACAGAGACAGAGACAGAGACAGAGACAGAGACAGAGACAGAGACAGAGAGGAGACAGACACACGGAGAGCTAATGTATCCACTAGCACACATGCACATATACGTATAAACATACACTAAAGGAAAATAGTTGACCGTTGACATGGTCCAGATACTCTGTCTTTTACTTGGCTATGTAGCAAAATATTGAGGTTTAGAAGTATACTAAAGATGAGATATCTATCTATCTATCTATCTATCTATCTATCTATCTACCTACCTACCTACATTTGTGAAGAGTAGTGAGGACATACACACATTCCATGGAATGGTTATGGCAGTCAGAAGACAACTCCCAGAGGAGTCTGTTCTTCCCTTCCACCATGTGGATCCTAGGGATTGAACTCAGAACATCAAACTTGATGACAAGCTCCTTTACTCATTGAGCCATCCCAGCATCCCCTCTGTTTTTTTATGGTCCATTTTTGCACTGTGATACACTTCCTGACTTTCGCTGAGTGATTCGGAGCACTGCCTTAGCAATGTGTGAGCTCCTCACTCACTGCACTTTCTCGGCACACTGCTGTGGTCCAGTCCCCTCCGTCATGCTCTCCCGGAAATGATCCATAAAATTGCATCCAGACTAATTATAATCTATTTCTCACTATAACAGATTAGGCTCCGTCTTGAATGAAGCCCTTAGTTTGACATCCTCAAATTGTCCCTCATCATAAGCGGGGAAAGAAAGCTACACTAAACCCAGGTTTCTTTTGAAAGGTTTAAGATCTATAAGACTCAACAATGTCATCTCCCTGAACTCAACTCCCTCCCCATCTCCTCTCTTCCCCTTGTAAGGAAAAACTGAACCCCCCCCCCCGCACTTGCGGGTGGGCGCGTGGGATTGAGTTCTCTGTTGTGTTGTGGGTCCACATCTGCTAGGGCTCAGAGTGGCAGGAACGCGCGGAATCTTGACTGAGTTCGTTCTGTGCCACACCGGCGGGCACTGGGCCATGAGAGGCAACCGGGGAGCCCTCGGGCAGGGAGTGAACTCAGCCTGATTCCACGGGGGTGGGGGAAAACAGGGCTCTTCAGTGGGGAACCCCAGGCCCGGAGGCGGCTGGGGCCGATTGGTCTCAATTCTGGGGCTCCAGGAGCTCTGGGAAGCCACAGCAGAACAGGGATGAGGAACGCCATCCTTCTGGAATCCAGGCATCCAAATATCATGTTAAAGTTTAGAAATTCACAGACAGACTCTCAGTAAAGGGCTTGTAATTTCTCTACAGTAGGAGAAAGAGGCTGGTACATATGTGCATGGCTTTAGCAGCCCTTTATCACAAACCTGACAGTCCCCCATCCTCCTGTCTCCACTGTCTTTCAGTCTACAACACTGCACTCCTTACACTCTGCATGTACAATAAATAGAGAAGATAGTCACCATGCTGTGATTGGCATTTCATTCCTGTCTTTATGGGATGGTTAAAAATATCTGTATTTCCCAAGGCATAATTTACAGGTATGGATCTGAGTTTAGGTACATGTCAAATAATCTGTGAAAACGTCAGTCTGATATATTGAGCAATGAAACTCAGTCATAATATTGGATCTTTTCAAAACAAAATAGAAGGGCTGAGAAGACGGCTCCATGGGTAAGAGCACTCTTAAGTGTGAGTACCTGTGTTTATATCCTTAATATTCACTTAGAAAGCCAGCTGTCTGCCCATGTACTCTGATGTTAAGAGAGGCTGGGGAAGGAGAGCAAGAATGATAGAACAGGATACCCAACCTCCTCCTCCTCCGACCTCCATCCGTGCAAAAGTTGCTGCATGGGGGAAGCAGAATTCTTTTTCTTGTCTCCAACCCAGTTCATTAGTTTGAAGCAAGGACGTTTAGGACTGCAGCAATGCAAACCGGCTCTTCCAGCTGAACTCTATCTTCCCTGACAGATGGTTTGTTTGGGCGTCTTTTCCAATCTGAGCAGTGCTGTTTCTGAAGAATGCAGGCTTTGAGAGAGATCATTTGTTGCATAGAAGCCTAGTTTTCAAATAACCCTCACCACTGTCAATCTCTGCTGCGATTCTTGAATTTTTCTCATAGGTGTACAAGAAGCCCTGTGGTGAGATTAAGCATTCAGTAATTTTTTCCCCCAAAGTCATTAGGCACCTCACATTTAATCTTTTATATATGCAGATTAAAAATGAAGGTTGATTAAGTAACAACAAAGAGACTCATTCAGAAAACAACTCTGGCATATTCTTTGGTGTGTTTGGTGGAAATGAATAATTTATTAGGGAGGATATAGCTTTATAAGAATATCGTTTCCTGATCCAGGCAGAACCCTGGAGAAGTTTATAAGTGAGAGTCTACTCTGCTAACCTACTTCTGTGCTTGTTTCTGTGCTTAATAGCATTTTGCCATGTAGTCTCTGAACACTTTTCTAGAACTGATATGGTTATATTGAAGTGATTGTGAGAATGACAGAGTGCTTTTCTTCTTGGGGAGCTAGAGTCCTGAAAATTTACACTGCCATTAAATCTATTCTGAACTCTATGTAGAGTTTAGGGTACTTCTTTCATGAATTCAAAGAATAAAATTGAGAGGGTGAGATTTAGAGTGTTTTGTTATAGATTCGTAGATCAAAGAGGCATAGAGACACAAACAGAGAGACAGAAGAAAGACAGAGAGACAGAGATGCAGAGACAGAGAGCAGAGCTCCAATGGGGACCCAGGAAGAAAGATACCATTTAGCCGCTAGTCTATGGGAATTTTGCTCGACTTACGGCAGAAACAGGGGTGATACATGGAAGGGAGGGCGGGAGGGAGGGAGGGAGATGTTCATGCCAGTTGGCCCAGCAAGGTGTCCAGGTGTCTCCTCTGAGTTTCAGTCATATAGACTGACACAACCCTTAGACAGAGATTCTTGTTCAAGAGATGGCAAAGAAAGAGGAACCAGAACTCTCTTCTAGCATTGTTTGTCTCCATCAAGGACATCCTCAGGACCACTGTTTGTGGTTCCTAATGAGCCTAGCCAGTTTCTGCCTCTAGTTATCTTTAGAACCACACTCTGGAATATACCTCAGCCTCATGACCTTCCTTGCTTCCCTCATGATCATGGGAGTCCATGAGTCTTTATGCCTTTCTATTTGAGTCTTTCTACATAATGGGGCAGAATATGTTTTATATAAATTTAAGTTAAAGTATTGCTGGTTGAATGAATATATTTTCATTTTCATAAGCAGTTCAGAGTTCATTCTCCAACCTTCCCCCCCCCTCGCAAATTTCTCTAATAGTGAGGAAGAGAGCATGCAATTCTTCATTAGGAAAGGAAGAAAGAGAATATTAGTATTTGGAAACAAGAGGAATTTCCTTGGTTCTCAAGTTACAACACTATCTGGCTCGATCCTATTTTAGATTTCCCTCTTAACTCTCTTAAAGACTAAATGGTTACTTTTCAAAATGATAAGAGAATACCCTTAGAGCACTTATATAATGGAGTAATGGTAGATTTTTGAAAAGAGTTGTTGAAATAATTGCATGTACTGACTATGGTGCATTCTTATGAAATAGCCTACTAATCTGTACCAATTTAATGATTTTGATAAACGTTTTTTTAATGAGGAAGATGAGCTGTGAGGTGGTTTAGCTAGTGAAGATGCTTATATGAATCTTGACTACCAGAGTTCAATTCCCGAAACCCCTAATTTACCTTCTAGTCCCTCACAAGCTCATTGGAATGAATGAATAAATATTAACAAAGTAAAATACTTTTTAACAAAGAAAATATGTGACTCTCTAAATGCTAAAATATCAAAAAGACAATGGGGTGAGGGAAAACACATTGAAATTGGACCATTGGTAAAGCCTTTACCAAACACATTTGCCTTAAATCACAGAACTATTTCTCTTTTTTCTTTGAAGGATGTTCAGGTTTTCATACCACTTTCAGGCTGACAAAGACATAAAGGAGAATCTTGTAATTGGGCTGGAAACAAACTAAGAAAGAAAGAAACCAAAAAAGTTCCTTGGCAAATAGGACATCTTTGTCCTAAAGCTCATGCTGCTCTCAAGATTTGTGCAAATGATTTTGTTGAAAAAATAAATTGGCCCATCTTCCATCTTCTACTTGTCAGCAATCCCTCCCTTTCCATTTGTAGGGTAGTAGGTACACAATGAAGGCAGAGATGCTTTCATAGCTGTGCCCTTAGATATCAAAGTTTGCTTCCCCATCAGGAGAACTTTCACTAAGAGACTTTGTCAAAGCTCTAGTGAGTATCCTCACCACTTTCCATACAAATAACCCTGATTAAACTCAGGGATTCACAGTGAAACAAAGCATGAACTATTGGAGAGAGGATCTTAGCTCTAAGAAAGAGAGTTCAGCAGGCACGGAAAGGAGGTCGCACTGGGAATGGAGCATGAGTACAACACATGCATTGTGTACATGGATGAAATTAGCAAAGCAAGGTAGATTGTTTGCCAAATATATTTACAAGAGAAGTAGAATATTAAAGAAAAATTGGTGTCACATTGTAGAGCCCAATAATCCAGGTTTGATTACCTGTCCTTCAGTGAGCCAATTTGAAGAGCCAAATTAACACTACAAAACTGGTACAAGAAATTTATTCAATGTCGCAAAAATGGGAAGTGAGACAAAAAGAGATCCAGTGACTTTCTGACTCTAGTCCATCTTTGGTGTCCTGAACAAAGATGAAAGTATAAGTAGAGGACCAGGCCCATGTACATCGAAGCAGTCCTAGTCAAGATATGGTCCAGCTCACCACTAACCAATCATTTTCTGGGCTCTAGTATCTCCTGTAGGATGATCTGATAACTTGTCAGAACTGTGTGAAATCTCCCTCCAGGAGACAAGCCCTCTCTCTCTGGCTAGTGCCAGAATCAGTCTTTTTTCTCCTTCCCACTTAACATTTCTGGGAGAAAATTTCACTTATTTGAGTCCATTGTCTCAACAATCTAATAGTCAAATTGAGGAACACAGTGAAACTTTAGCGTATCTTTCAGGCAAGTAACAATAGTGTGCCCTAGGACCAGGAATTGAAGAGCAGGAATTGAAGGAATGGGACCAAAATTGACTTTAAATGATCATTTATACATTAAGATGCTAATCATGAACAGGATTTTACATTTGATTAAAATCAGCCAAAGAGGGTGGAGGTATAGTTCAGCATTTAAGAGCTCTTGCTATTCTTCAAGAGAACCAGAGTTCACTTTCATACACCATATTTCCACCTATAACTCCATCTATAGTGGAGTCTGTCCACATCTTCTGGTGTACACACACACTTTATATCACAAAAGACGTATTTTCAATATTGGTTAAAAATTTTAAAAGTAAAGAATGTTGAATACAAATTAAGCAGCTTCCCATGACAAAATATCCCAAGGAAACCTTTCCCTAGTTTATCACAAAATACCCGGAGAAATCATTGCTTGGTGGATTGGTTTCCTTTAAATTTGTCTTACTAAACGTCCTTGGAATTTAAGTTGATCTAATTCAGCTCTATTAAGACTTATAGAATCACTTGACTTCAGTCTACTTGCAATAGAATTATTATTTTCCTCTTCTTGTATTAGGAAGTCTGTAACATAGACAGTCATATTGTCTTGGAGCATATCACAGTTTGGGTCCAAAGTGAATTCTTTATATTCCTTTTGTTTTCTTCTTCTTTCATTCAGAGCAAAAAATTTCAAACTATAAAGTAACATTAATTTAATATGACTATGTGTGTTGAGAAATACATTGTATCTGTCCAATATAGATATGAGACTAAGAAACATCTAGAATATAGTTGGTGTCTTAGTTTGGGTTTCTGTTTCATGCTGTGAGGAAGCACCATAAACACAAATCAAGTTAGGGAAGATAGAGTTTAGCAGGTTTACACTTCCATTTCACTTTGTTCATCAAAGGAAGCCAGGACAGGAACTCAAATAATGCAGGAACCTGGAGGCAGAAACTGATGTACAGTCCACGAGAGGATATTGCTTACTGGCCTGCTCCTCATGGCTTGCTCAGCTTGCTTTCTTATATAACCTGTAACTACCAGTTCAGGGATGGTACCACCCACAGTAGGCTGGGTCTTCCATCTTCAATCTAATTTAGAAAATGCCATGAAGGTTTGCCTACAGCTTAACCTTATAGAGGTAATTTCTTAATTCAAGTTTCCTTCTTTTGGGTGACTTTAGCTTGTGTCAAGTTAACATAAAGCTATCCAGTAAGCTGGTATAACTGAATTAACAGAATTGTGTACTTTGTCAAATTGTAGCAAGATTAAGTTGAAGTAGTTTGGAATGGGTGCTGGTGACTATATTGGATAAGTGGCTTTAAGATTCCTCCTTTTATCAAGGGCAAAAGAACAATAAAATTAATGTGTGCTCCTTCTATATCCTCAACCCAGAGGGGAAATCAATCTCTCTCCCCCTCTCTCTCCATTTATTTTATGTATGTGAATACAATGTATCTCTCTTCAGACACACCAGAAGGTCTTATTACAGATGGTTGTGAGCCTCCAGGTGGTTGCTGGGAATTGAACTCAGGACCTCTAGAAAAGCAGCCAGTGCTCCTAACTGCTGAACCATGTCTCCAGCCCCAGAAATCTCCTTTCTTAAAGTGAAAGTCAGAAAAGAAAAACTTAAGAAGTCAAAGCTTATATTTGGAAAGAAGGAAGGAAGAAAAGGCAAATATGTGGCTGTGGTGTGTAATTTAATCATAAAAACTGATAAAACCATTAGATAGAAATCTCAATGAGGAGCTATGTATAGTATAATGACCTGTGGGATCTGTAGGAGTTTTCCTTAATTGGGTTAATTGAGGTGAGAAGACCTACCTGAAATAATAGAAGGACCTGCTAAATGTGGGTGGTACCCAGGACTTAATAAAAAAAAAAAAAAGAGCTGAACATGTACATATGCTCATTCATTAATTTATGTTAATGATAAAGCTTACGCTTTTAAGTTCCAGTAGCCTTGACTTCCTTGGTATAATAGAATGTAATCTGGAGTTGCTACTCAAATGAAATCCTTTGCCATTAAATTGCTTTAATTATGCTTTTTCAAAGCAACAGGGAACACAACTAACACAGTGGCAAATTAAGTTTACAAATGGCTTTCTAAAGTAGAGATTGACCATCAAACTGGAAAGAGGAGATAGAAATGAATGTTCTAGTAACCTGGCCATGTGACAACAGGAACAATAATTCAAGCACAATGATCAGATTCATATTTTGTGCAAGGATGGATAGGTCTTACAGCATTTGTTTTTAAATTTAGATTCTACTATTGAGAATAGTTTAAAGAGGGAGATGCTGAGCTTCATTGTATTGAACTTATCTAAAATGTACCGAGTTGAGTACAGTACCATCCCCAGTTTCCATCATTATTGATTTCCTATTATCTGGTGCTTTAAGCATGCTACTCTGGATGCTAAAGCGATGGTCCAGTGGCTAAGAATGAAGCATGCTACTCTTGCACAGAGCCTAAGTTCAGTGTCCAGCATTAGGTTATGGGTCTCACAACTTCCCATAGCTCTAGTTTCAGGGAATCTAACACCTTCCTACAGACTCTGCAAACACCTGCAGTCTCAAGCACATACTTTTGTATACACACACACACACATACACACACACACACTTAATAAAGGAAATCTTATAAATGAACAATTGTTCTGGAAATAATAAAAAAAGACACATACATTCACACATACTCATACAGAATTAAAAATAAATGTTTAAAAATGTATTACTGTTATGGAAACAGTAAAACATACATAGGCATGGTCACACACACTCCTACTAGAAGACATCATTTTGCCTTTGGCCTTTCGTGAACCTCTTTGGCCCTCTCTATGCTCTGATTGAACTTTTATATCTATAAAATACATTATGCAAGATTATTATATTTTATCTGTTAGTATTTTTTGCCTTCTCGATTAATCAAAGCACTTCCTGTGCATATAAAGGTTTTTCTGATCATGGAGGTTTACATAGTTATATGAGTAAAATAACTCATAATTATGAATAAGTCTTTATGTTAAGATTAACATCATAGAGAAATCCTGATACTTCATGGAGTATCTTTGAAGTAAGCGAACTCAAAAGAAAGTCACTTTGAACAAAAGAGACTTGGTCCTCTGGGTTGCTATGAATTTTCTTCCATCATCTGATCTGGCCTACTTTCAGCCAACTTGTCAAAAAAAGGTAAATTCACTAATTAGTGAAATTATCTTCTATAGTTAAAAAAAATCCATTACATTATACCTACTTGTTTCTTCTACTATATAAAGCAACATGTGAGCTGGTAACCTCTGAACTCAAGGCGACTCCTTACTTGGGTTTGTCTGACAGCTCAAGCAGAGAAGAAGTAATGTATTTGCCTCCAGGGAAGTGGCTCCCTCAACAGGAGTCAAGCACTAGCTACTCAGCACGCGAAGGTATATAAAGCTAATTACTCAGTCTCTTGGAGCTATAGGTGTTTCTAGGTAGACCTGTCATGAAGGTTCATCTTGTAATAGTAACAGAAATATAAAGTCACTCATTGTGACTTACTGCTGTACTTTATTTATTTGTGTGTAGAGGTCGAAGGATAACATGAAGAAGTGGATCCTCACCAGACTCAAGTGCCTTTGACTCTTTTGTTTCTTTTTCATGCTTTGTTTTGAACCCATGACCTTTACGTATGTCAGGCAAGCACTCTACCACTGAACCACATCCACAACAGCTATTGTGCCTTTTGAACATGCTGGGATTTCACAGTGCACATTATAATCAACATTTAGCTTCCATGGTTTGTGTTGTGACTCTCGCTTTACAGGTGGGTACTTTGAGGCTAAAAGAAGTGCTCTTGACAAATGAATGCCTTGGTCTCTCACCCTGACTGTAGAAAGAGCTGTCTTGAAGGCAAAGCAGATCACAAGAGAAAATGAAAAAGATTCAATTTTATCTCTGTGACAGCTTTATTATTTTGACACAATGTATATTCAGGTGGGAAGAAAGCCAAGGTGGACTATTGTCTAGATCAGTTTGGTCTTTCTGTCTATCTGTGCGGGATTATCTTGATTAATAATAATTTATGGGGGATAGTTAGCCTACTGTGGGTAGCATCATTCCTTAGGCAGGGGATTATGAGCTGAGTATGAGTGTAAGTACAGAGTTGGAGCAAAGCAGATGTAAGCATGCATACATTCATTGCTCTGTACTCTTGACTTCACTCTAATATTACCAGATGCTTTAGGTTCCTGCCTTGACTTCTGTTGTGGATGGCCCTGGTATTGTTCGTATTTTGATGTTAATTCTTTTCTCCTGGGAGGGGTTTCTGGACAAGGAGTGAATCATGTACTCAGGTGACTCCTTGTAAACCATTCCCTAATGAATAAAGGAGCCAATCACTGGGCAAGTAGGAAGGACTTCCAGATTGGATAGAGGAAGAGAGGAAAAGAAGAGAGAGAGGACTTTTCAAATTGGGATAGTGTGAGGACAAGATGTAGCTACCAGTGTCTCTGGGTTTCCATGGCGAAACTGACAGGATTCACCATTAGAGGATTTAGATTTATAATGGCTTACAAGATTAGGATTCTTTATAGTTGTTGAACCCAGAGACTGAGTTACCACTGTTCCTGAACTAAGTTTGTGTAGTATTTTTCTTCATGCCGCTGCTTGATTGGGTTCCAGAGAAAGGTGTGGCAGCTAAGCATGGGTTTGCCTGCTGTACATCACAAAAGGCCGTGTGGGGTTTGAAGCATAGGAATGATGTGGTAGTGACCTGTCAGTGGGAACTTAGTGAGCAGGAAGATTAGATTTCAGGAGCTCCGGGTCAGGAGTCTGCTGAGATGAGAGCACCCCACGGGTGCCATGTGACCCACCAGTGCTGGGCATAGCGAAGGAAGATGCTGGTCTTTTTTTTATTATTTCCCACAACAACTCCCTTGCAATGAAAGACTGGGACTTGGAATTGTGAGCTACAGTATAGCCTTTCTCTTTTTAGCAGGTATTTTTTTCAGTATAGTTTATCACAACAACCAAAACAAAACAAGGAAAATCTCCTGGCTTCAATCAGGCAAAGCACTATTTTTCTCTGGAGAGCAGGGAGGGCATTTATAAATGACCAGAATCCAGAAAGAAGAGAAAGAAACCATTTTTTTCCAGAGCAGAGAAATGGCTTTCCACTCCCAAGAAGCTTCTCACCGGGTAAAAATTTCATATGCATACAAATGTTTTACACATGGATACACATTTTCTTAAGATAATACGAGGATAAAGAAATGGCATTCTCTATATCACATAACAAGGCTTCTAAATTAGTGTGCCAGGTGGAGGACATGTATCTTAGCATGAGGTCATTCAGTAGATTTCATGGGAAAACCAAATTTAGTTTTCCCTAACAATATAACACCTTAAATCAATGTTTTCTAACAGAATTTCCACATTTTAGGAACTATTCTCTAAAAAGAAGTCTCCAAGCAGAACTCTAATTGTAGATTTATGTGAGAGAAAGATTCAGTAGAAACCATACCCCCAAAGCTCTAATAAGTGCAGCAGCAGAGAATTCATTTGACAATGTTTAAGGTAAGCCTTGTAAAATGCAGCCATATTTGCTAGTCTAAATGCCTATGTCAATCTTAGGAGTTGTCTCAGTAGAGAGTTCTCAAAGACGTTTCTCCTATCACTGTGGAGTTTCAGATATCAGTGAAAGACTTCCAAATCCCACAATGGACTGTACCTAAGAAATGATGTTCAAATAAGTGTGCATTTATATGTGCACATGTCCACACGTACGCACACAAAATAAATGACTACTGTGGGAAACTGCCACATCACAGTGAGACCAGGGCAATAGCTGTGTTAGAAGATGGGTTTCGGGCATCCACGTGAAGCTCATCCTGCTGTTTTGCAGTATCTAGTAGCAAGAGGCTATAATGATTCATTTTTCTAGAGTTGTAGGAACAATTGCTTTTTTATTTTAAATACTTAACCATGTGAAATTGCACTGTCATAGCTAAGCATGTATGTGTGCTTTGTTCCACCTCAGCCCATGGTTTGTCAAAGAACTGATGATCTCAACAAGAGTGAAGGTGCTGTCTCTCTGACAGGAGATTTGTATTTAGTATTAAATTGCCTTCATCGTTTAGAGTTGAGGACAAGAATAACTTCCTTAACAAACTTCAAAGATATGATCATAAGCATTGTGGAATGAGAAAAAGTACAGGACCAACTGAATATGACAGTTAGCTATGCTTGAAACAGCCAACAAGCATTCAGTTGACTGTTCCAGACTTTGAAAAGTGCTGTAGCTTCAACATTTGAATCTCCTTTCTGTGTGCACAGTAAACATTCTGGCTCTCTGTAATTTTAACTAGCCTGAACGATGCTTACACTTTCCAGATACCAGCTGTTGAAGCAGCAACTTTCAAACAATTTTGCAGATCGGCAAACACATTATATCATTGTGCGTGTTGCAGCTGTCTTGCTAGTTAGCCTGGCTTTGCATTTTGGAGAGTAACTGGTGCATAGTTACAGAAGAGTATTTGTTTTCCTCCAGCAGTCTTGGCAATTAGTGCTTCCCTAGCTTCAGTTTTTTTTTTTCAGTGCAATAGGTACCCTGTGTTGTGATCCATTTTATAAACCAAGGTGATGACATGCACGCTGGAAAAAAGTAATTACTGTATCCCTCCAAAGAGAAAGAAGAAATGTTCTTTTCTGGCTTGAATCTTTTTCTTTTCTTTTTCAATTTATTTTGTGTGTATGGGTGTATGGAGAGAGAGAGAGAGAGAGAGAGAGAGAGAGAGAGAGAGAGAGAGAGAGAGAGAGAGTGAGGAGGGAGGAAGGGAGAGAGAGAGAGAGAGAGAGAGAGAGAGAGAGAGAGAGAGAGAGAGAGAGAGAGAGAGAGAATGTGTATACACATAGAAAGCAAAGATTTATGTGAGGAATTACCCTTTACTCTTCTTTCACTTTCTTTGAAGCAGGCTCTCTTAATAAAAGAGCTTGAAGGTATGGTTACTCTTGCTAGCCACCTTACTGTAGGCATCTTATCTCCACCATCAAAGCCTGGAATTATAGATGGTATACTATGGCCACCTCAATTTGCATAGTTGCTGTGCTCCAAAATCTGTTCTTCACATGGATGCAGCATTATCATTGACCTATCTGCACACCTTTGAACCATTTAGCATGTATTTTTTCATTTGAAAATTGAATGTTTCTTGCATCTAAGAAATTATGTGAAGTGTCTTTACATCCATTGATTATTAAATGACAGAATTCATTTAATAGATATCCACAGACATGGAGTTTGTTCTAAAGACCACAGAATAACAAAGGTTAAAAGACAGCATATAAATTTAAGGAAAGATTAGGCTTAGCAAAAATGGTTCATCTTTAGAGTATCTCTCACAACTAAGAATATAAAGGGTAGAAGATTGTGTTAAGTGTTTGGAGTGAAATAGTAGTGAGATTGATGGAAATCTCTAGGAGAATTTGTAACAGGGTTATACCAAGGCCAAACCAGTGTTCTTAGGGAAAGAACATCCAAGAGATGAGTGAGAATAAATAGTATCCAGTCTTCCTGGTATAGAAATCCAGGATGGATGGTTGATTTAAGTTGTGTGTAGCATGTTAGCAAGAAGTTTGGGGAAATGGTAAATTTTAGTTTCCTTGTATATGTCTGTAGTCTAATGTGGAGCTATTAGATAGAGAATGACAGCATTTTATAGCCTGAATACACTTAAATTAAATTGCTTAGTTTGTGATATAAAAGTGAAGTCTTGGGACAATTAAACACTTTTGTGTGTGTGTGTGTGTGTGTGTGTGTGTGTATTATACTCATATGTAAACATGCCTGTGGCATACATGCAGAAGCCATAAGTTGATTTCAGATGTCTTCCTTAAGCCTTGGATATTATTTTTTTGAGTCAATATCTCTCATTAAAGCCTCACACGGACTGTTTCAGCTAGGCTAGTTGGCCAGAAAATCCCAGATATCCGCTTGTCTCTACTCTCTCCAGGCTGGGATTACAGATGCATACATCTGGTTATTACCTAGGTGCCTGGAATACAACTTTGAGTCCTCATGCTAGCACGGCACACACACTACCCACTGGACCATCTTCCCAGCTCCAATCTTGCTATAATTTTAAAGCTAGTGAGTAACAATGCTAAATTCAGAATTCTCATCTCTGGAAACTGTGTCTCTTCTCTATTTCTAATTGACTTTAAATTTTATTAGTATCATCATTTAGTTTTAACCATACAGTATGGCGTAGAATAATTTTTTAAAAATAATTAATAGTTGTCCAAAGATCCTAGTGCATAGAAAGGTAGAGCCTCTGGCCCTCTGACTTAGAGTGATGCTTTCATTTAGATCCAACCTCTGCTTTATATTCTGTAACTACCACACTTGTCCACATTACTCACTAAGCAAGTATTGATCACCACTTGTGTTCCAGGGATTGTAATAGGTGCTGTGAGAACACTGGGACATGGGCTGTCTTTGTGGCTTTTACAGAATAGGAGAGATGCTGGGGTAGTAAGATGAGACATAGGGAGACCCGTAACTGTAGGAGCCAGATACCCAGATATTTCTCTGCTCAAAGAACAGAGCATCGGTTGGGGAGCATCGGTTTTGCTAACAGTATGGCTGATATTACAGTTTGAATGGATCTGAAATGGCAGATCGAAGACCAACTTTGTACAGCTATTGAGACAAGCGTAGCTCATGTCACACCTATTGCTAGATTCTCCTGATTTGTCTGATACATAGAATCTGAAATCATTTTCGAGCTTAGCCTTGTGTGAGGACAAAGGCTCAGTTGGTAGAATAGCAGGTGCTTGTAGCTCAACCATCTCTCCAGGCTCTTTTGTAACATCTTAATGAGGGATTCTAAAGACTTGGGCATGAATCAAATATGTTGAAATAATTCATATATGGAATATTTGAATGGATGTTGTTATTTTTAAAAAAGAATGACATAATTATTGCTATAAATTTGCTACATTTACTTATACTGTAGCAATTAATATCTTCTAATCCTTTATGCATGTGTGTATGTGTCCATGTATGTGAGTACAGTATAGGAAGGATATCATGTGAGTTGAAATCAGAACAAACGTCAGTGTCAGTTTTCATCTTCCATATTGCTTCAGGCAATTTCTTTCTCCTGATATTTTTTCTTGTTGGTGATGGTGGTGTTTGTTTGTTTGTCTGTTTGTCTGTTTGATTGGGGTTTGTTGCTGTTGTTTTTTCAAGCACATTCCAAGCTAATTTTCTGTCTCTGTCTGGTGAGAATGGGCATCTCTAGGATTCTCTCATTAGCCAGCCGAGCCTAAAGAGTGGGCTCCAGGCCAATGAGAGTGGCTCTTCTTAAACACAAAAAGTAGAAAGGGCCTGAAGAACAGCATCTGATACCATCCTTTGCTTTCTAAGAGCTTCTGCACACACACACACACACACACACACACACACACACACACACACTACATAAATAAAATGAGAAATAGATTGAATGAGCCAATTACCTTTTTCCTTATATTTGAGGTGAATGCTTTATTTGGGTAGTTTTTTTTTTCCCCTTCAATTTATTATTCATTTCTCTTAACAAGTGAATACTAGTCAAAGCTATTTGATGTTCTGCTTAAGTACTCATGTACAAGACAGGTCAAAGCCATTTGATGGGTTGAGTTAACAGTGGACTATACAAAAGCAATAACCCAGGATAAAGAACTCTGACCTTTATCTGCAATTATTTCTCAATGAAGCTCTGCCCTACTGATACCTTTGTCAAGTACCTGAACTTTATCCACAAATGAGCTAATTTTCAGGTTGTAAGGTTAATCTTTATCTATGTTACCTTTAAACTAAATTCTTATTGTTCCCTCTGGCACTTTAGCTCTTTAGAAAACAGGTTGGGTAGAGTTCTATTCTTATGTTGTTATGGCCTGACCCCTCATTACAGACTGCTTTGAACATGTGCAGCAGTTCTGGAAAGCATCAGCCATATGGACATGACACACACTAACAGTTCTCTTTTTCAAAAGGTTCACACTAATCATGGACATCACAGAGCCTTTGTTAGCATGGTCAAAATATTCCCTTAAGTTCTGAATCTTTCTAGATTCAACACACACTTCCAAATATCTTTTAAAAGTCTGTCATACTCAGAGGGTCCTTACATCTCTTAACACATGAAACAGCATGATGTGTCTGGAAGGTCATTGGATGTTTAATGGAATTATCATCTAGTTAGGAATTACATAATAACATTTTTTCATGGTACTTAACATGAAACTTACATTTATCATATAATAAAATTCCTGATTACTATACTGTATAACAGTCTCGGGAGGTGGCTCAGAAAGTGAGGTGCTTATGAGGACCTGAGTTTAGAACTCTGGAAACCATACTGAAGTTGAGCATACTAGAATGTGTCTACAACACCAAGGTTGGAGTGCAAGCAGAGAGAGAAGCACTCATGGGGCTCACTAGCCAGCATTTATCCAAACAGTGAACTTCAGTTTCAGTGAAAGACCCTGTCTCAGAAACAAGACGAAGTATGAGAGAGAAAATATCCAGCATTGCCCTCTGACTACATACATGAATGCACTGGCAAGTACACCTTTACATGTGTATTCACATGAATACATAGACCACACACACGCACTCCCAGTGATAATAAAAGAAATAGTAATAATGCCACTTGATATTACATGCAGGACTACTTGTTCATTTGTTTTCTCAAATAGATCGGTTATGTGTGGCCCATCTTAATTGTACTCAATATTTCATCTTTCAGTATGAAAATACCAGAGTTATTCACACTGTGTTTATTTCATGTGGAATTGGAACAACATCTTACTTCTTTGTAAAATAATGCTTAAAAGTTTGTGGAAGAGAGGGTTAGAAGAATTTTCTTCATAGGAGTCAGTGAATTCCAAGGAGTGTTGTGAAATATTGGCATTTGGTCATGACTTGACGGTGACACTCCTAAGCTCACAGCTGTTATAACTATTTGTATATTTATGTCCTTCAATAGACAACCAGTAGGCTGTTCCTACATATTGTATGGCCTCATGTCTATGGGCATGTGAACAGCACTGACTGGACTCAGGGATTTTTAAATAAGTTTTTAAAAAGGATATGATTCTGGAGAGTTCAGGATGAGAGCACTAGGGAGAGTTAGTTAAGGGAGAGTAAGAGATGGATATAATCAAGATATAATATATAAATACTTGAACATTTCAAGGACTGATTAAAAACATAATTTAAAAAAAAATTTAAATATAAGTACAAAATAGTGATATACTCAGTGATCAGGCTAGACCATTTTATATTCCATAATAATTTCATCAACTCATCTAATCACAAACCACTCCAAGATAATGCTATAACCTAGGATTTAATTTATCTTTAAACTGGTTATTAAGCATACCCCTTGTAAGGCTACATAACATAATGTATAGTGTAATCTGTCCTAAAAAGAAATGGTTTCTCTGAGGTTTAAAGGGAAATCTGAGTGAGGTCTCATGTCATTTTTTACCTTTATTTTTATGGCACATGACTCATGTAGTTAGGGATGACCATGAACCTCTGATCCTTCTGTCTCTACCTCCCAAATACTGGATGACAGACATGTGGCACTGTAGTTGTTTGAACAGGAATGGCCCCCATGGACTCATGTGTTTAAACTCTAGGCCCATAGGGAGTGGCACCCTTAAGATGTGTGGCCTTATTGGAGGAGGTGTGGCCTTCTTAGAGAAAGTGTGACATTGTGGAGCTGGGTCTTTGAGGACTCATTTATATGCTCAAGTCTGGTCAGTGTGATCTAGAGGCTTCTCCTGGCTGCCTTCAGAAGTGGGGCCACCCATTCATCTCCACATTTTTAACCCAGAATCGCTCCTGTCTAAAGGAAATATGGGGACAAACTGTAGAGCAGAGATGAAAAGAAAGGCCATCCTGAAACTGCCCCACCTGGGGATTTATCTCATATACAGACACCAAATCAAGACACTATTGAGGATGCCAAGAAGTGATTCCTGACAGGAGCCTGATATAGGTGTGTCCTGAGATGCTCTGTCAGAGCCTGATAAATAAAGAGGCAGATGCTCACAACTATTGGACTGAGTATGGGTTCCTCAATGGAGTAGTTAGAGAAAGGACTAAAGGAGCTGAAGTGGTTTTCAACACCACAGGAAGAACAACAATATCAACCAATCATAGCTCCCAGAGCTCCCAGGGACTAAATCACCATCAAAAGAGTACACATGGAGGGACTCATGGCTCCAGCTGCATATGAAGCAGAGGATGGCTTTGTCGGGCATCAATGGGAGGAGAGGCCTTTGGTCCAGTAAAAACTCCATGACCCAGTGTAAGGGAATGTCAAGGTGGTGAGGTGGGAGTTGGTGGTGGGGAGCACCTTCACAGAAACAAGGAAAGGGGGGGGGTGGGATAGGGGATTTGTGGAGAGGAAACAGGGAAAGGAGATTAACATTTGACAGGTAAATAATAAAATATCCAATAAAAATAAAACAAACAAAAATTGTTATAAAACAATCATAAAAAAATGTCTTCTCCTAGATGCATTTGAATTCAAGTAGAACCTGCAACTCCTCTATCTAGCACTGTGTCTGCCTACACACTGACATGCTTGGCGCCACAATGAAATGGACTGAACCTCTGAAACTGTAAGCCTGCCCCAATTAAAGGTTGTCTTTTATAAGAGTTGCCTTAGTCATGGTGTATCTTTACAGCAATAGAATCCAAATTAAGACAGCCATTATCCCTGATTTGCATGGTTCTAGGGATAAATGCTAGGAAAATACTATACCAACTGAACTGTGAGGACTCAGTTTGGAAACAAATATTCAGAACATGACAAGATAGCACACATTTTAATTTACACATTGTTGCACATTATGTGAGGTTTCTAGGAATAGGAAGTAACAGTTCGCAAAGCACTGATCTGAAAAAGAACTGGCAATCTCAAGCCTATTATATATTCTTTTCATATCTCTCTTGTTTACAGTAAATACTGTCTTTTTATCCACTGCCCAGCCTCAAGGGGAAGCGTTTGGTAATAGTTCTTAGTACTCATCTTTGCAGGCTGGATCAGCCTTTGTTTTGTCTCAGTTCTTCTTATATCTTCTATATAGTTCATTCCTTTATCTTGACTTTTATCACATACAGTACACTTCTCTTTACATGCTAAATTCCTTTCTTTTTGTCTGCTTCAGAGAAGCGCTACCTCTGCCAGCATTTCAGGCAAAGTTTTATTTAACGCATACATGTGTGACCAAGCTGGGCCAATGTGAACCCTCCTTCATTTTCTTGAGAAAGAGCAACCTGCAATTTGTTTTAGTCACATCTGATTAGTCTTTGGCTCTCTTTGCAGTTGTACTAATGTAGTTAACCTGTCTCCTAGTGTCTATGTGTGTGAGTGTGTGTGTGTGGGGGGGTGCATGCAGGTGTGTGGGTGTATAGTGGCCATGTATTAGTGTGATCTAAATGGATCTGAATGGATGCTTTACACTGACTGGTGTGGAAAGAGGCCTGGTTCACTCTAGTGCAAGCCCTAGTTAGCAGTAACTAGCGTGCTTTCATTTTAATCTTACTACAACCACTACCTAGACATGTTCAAGAAATGTGTATAAGCTGAGTCATTTTCCCAAGAAGTCTACTCTACATATAAATAACCACAGAATTTGCAATGCTCTTTTGAATAAAAGTAATGCGGTGGAATAATCCTGGTAAACAGCATTTGACATTCATAATTGAATTTTTGAATTCTTTTGTTTGGGAAGGCAGCCTTTCAGGAGTCCAAGTTGGGAAGGAGGCCTAGACAGGAATGATAACACCCAGGCAAATGTGGCTGTTGAGCAGGGAATGCCATGCAGAGTGAGAACTGAGAACAGTTGTGTGTGCCGAATGAATAGGGGTTTGGTCTGTGTGCCAAGTCAACGTAAGGAATAAAAGCGACAGCACATGAAGATGGTTTAGTGACAACTCTGGCTTTCAGCAAGTTGATGAAAAGCTTGATTATCCTAATTCTGTGGCTGCTACAGGCATCCTTTCTGGGGTTAAGCAGACCCGAGAGTATTACCTCATTTCCCAGTCCATTAAAGGGTTTGCAATGGTTTTGCTCTGTGGATTTTTCAGCAGACTTTTCGAAATGATCTCTGTCAACAGAAGTAATGTTAAGATGCACTAGCTCATTTGGGATTCATGGCAGTTCAGCTGACATCGAAAGGCACCGATAGGGGAATATTGACAATACTTCACTGGGTATGTACTGAATGTAGGTCCTAATTACATAAAACACTAAACCTGTTTGCCTACAGGCAGTTCAGAGTTGTTTCTGACTTCCTTCTAAATTGTGTGTATGTGAATGAACATGGGCATACCTGTTCATGTCCATGTGTGTGCAGGTATGCATATGTGAATACATGAGGAGGCCAGATGTCAATGCTGTCATTCCCCAGGCACTGGCCAGCTTGTTCAGATATAATTTCTTACTAGCCTGGAACTAGACTAGACTGATTGGCCAGGGATCCCTAGGAATCCACATATTTTCACCTCACTAGAATTTTATCCTGATTATTCTTTGGTCCTCTTTTGTGGTTGTAAAAAGTGCATACCACTATGATTGATATTTCCTTCCTGGGCTCTGGGTGTCAAAATCAGGTCTTCATGGTTAATCGAGCAAACATTTGTCTCTCCAGCTTGAACTTAATTTTTTTTCTTTTTAATTTCATCACATTCATTGGACTTATACATGGGATTGGCCCCTACCTCTAATACTACATAGGTCTTCAAGCTTACTTCTTTATGAACTTAAAGAGGCATTAACACCCACTCCTTTCCTCAATATGTTCTTTCTTCCTTGACAGAACTATGACTCTAAGTGTTCTTCTGACTCTGGGTGTTCAACATAATCTTTCTCAGGATTTTTTTATTTGCTATCCTGTGTATCTTCTTCTGAGTCCTCTATTTTGCTGGTAGATAGACTGATAACTATGGTATAGATATAACTGTATTAGTTAATTGTTGTAGAAAACCAGTTTCTACCCCCACTTTTGATCATTCCATTCACAGATAAAAGACACACAACCTTTATAATAAACATCACTAAAGCTGGGCAGATATTTACCCCTAAGCTGTTTTGTCTTCTTCCCTGCCAATAACCCAACAATATGACTTGCCGTATTCTGTCTGGGCTGCTTTTAAGCCCAATTGGCCAGCCGTTATAGCTAAGTTTTCAAGACTCTTACCTTATGGCATCTCTTACCCACTCTACCTTCTCCCTTCTCTTTGTATGGTCCCTCCTCATACCCCAAGCCTGAGCAACAAAAAAAAACTAGCCTATCTCCTGTCCAACTATAGGCTGTCAGCATCTCTATTTAATCAATAATTTTAAATTAAGGAGCAAAGTCACATCTTATATGCAGATTTTCTTGTTCCTGTGGGCAACCAGTGGGTGCCAGTATTTAGCATTACAATAAACTAAGCAAAAAACTAAGCCTCAGCAGTTACTTGTCTTCTGCTGTAGCAAAATGCCTGACTCAAGCAACTAAAGCAAGAAAAGAAGGATTTATTGTGGATCACAGTTTGAGAGTGCAGTACATCATGAAGGAGAAGTCATGATGGGAGAAGAATGAGGCCACTGGTCTTATAGTATCCACAGCCAGGAGGTAGAACACAATGAATAATCTTGTTTGCTTAGCCTTTCTCCATTTTATTCAGTCTACTACCAGGTCATTGGATGGTCCTCACATTTGAAGTGAGTCTTCTCACCTCAATTAAAGCACTTAGAAACTCACTCACAGACAGGCCCAGAGGTGATTCTGGTCCCCTGGTGATTCGATTCTGAATCTTATCAAGTTGATGATCATGATTAATCATCACAGTGATTTAGATCATAAAAGGCAGGAGAAGAAGTTGTAACCTGCTGTTACCCACTAGGATTATTTTTAAAATTGTGTTTTTATTACATAAGGGGCAATTATAGTCTATTTCTATAGTAACTCTTTGATGGATGTTTATAATGTCAGTATCCAGGACTATATTAGAAGTAACACCTGGTGTTATAATCTCTGCTGACAAATATATTGTACATCCATTTGTTCATTTCCAAAAAGTAAATTCAGTTATGGATCCAATTTTCAAAAATATTTTAGGGACTGGGGAAATAGCTCAGGGGTGAAGTGTCGTGACCACCCATGCAGTGAACTAGAGTCAAACTGTGCATCACTCCTGCAGCTGCAGGGGCAGCACACATGTGCACATGCATGCATACATATGAACAACACGAATGCAAGAAGAAAATTACGTTTGCTCTCATTGGATTTTCTCTCTCAAGGTATTTTCTTCGACAATATGCTTTTAAGTTACTAGGTCAATGTGAATAAGACAAAGTATAATGAAATAGAAAACATTTTCTAAATGTAAAGCATTAGTATCTTTATTACTGCACAATGCATATTTTATACAGTAACTCATTTTAATGTAAAAACATTTTATGTAAGTTTCAGAGAAACAACTATATAGACAGCTGGAACCATTTGCTACTGTGAATAGACATCTATTTCTTTTATCATCATCATCATCATTATTTCATTTTCTTTTTTTTACACTTCAGATTTTATTTCCCTCTCAGTCCATCCTCCGACTGTTCAACATCCCATACCTCCTCCCCTCACCCTTGTCTCCACCAGGATGTCCCCTCCCCCACAGGGGACCACATGGTTTTGTTGTCTGCAACATTTATACAAAATCTTTAAATCAAAATTAAAAACATAGAGCACATGACATCTTATTTGAGGTTTGTAGAGAAAAAAATTAAAAACAAGTGTATCTTCTACCATCTATGATAAGACCAAAGGACTTCAAGTTCCCAAACTTCTCTAGTGTGTCTGTGTAAGTATAGCCTAAGCCACGCTTTTTTATAGTAACAAGTGCAACTGCAGCTCACTTTCTGAGTCATGGTTTCATATATTTAGATATATCCAATTATCTGTTTTGCAAGCTGCTCTTGATTATGAAGATCTAGTTCACATACTTTTTTCCACATTTCCACTATGAGGCTTTTATGAATCTTTATAATTAGAAGTACATAATACGGTAACAGTTGTAATTTAGTTGTGAGTCTTAGGTCCACTCAGATCTGTAGTCTTAGGTTAATCATCTAATGACTTTAAATTTTAATTCTTCCATCTTTAAAGTAAGTAATAATTATTTAAGTTGAATTTGTCTTTTCTTTGTGAGTGTTAAGAGACATTCAAGGCTAATGCATAAAGCATGTTTGTCTCATAAATGTCATTGGATATTAACTCTGGATTTGTAGGCAAAAAATATAGTTATTAATTCAGAGACTAAAATGTGTGTATGTGCCTATGTTTGGGTCCAATATCAATGTTGTCTTCAATCAATCATTCTCCACTTTATTTCTTGAAACAAGGTCACTTTCAGGTTGAACCTGGTATTCTTAATCAGCTAGACTGACCAATAAACGCTAGGCATCCTCCTGTAATCCACCTCCCCAGAACTGGGTTTATAAGGATAAGCATTTACTTACCTGGAAGAGATTGGCCTATGCTTATGTGAGCAGCATTTTACCTATAGCCAAGCCACCTTGATATTTGCTGTAAATATAGACTTGCATTTCTCCTCTCTCCTCTGAGTAAGCATTTTTATGAGTTGACCTTTCCTTTAGTATCTGACAGACACTCATCAGAGGCAGAGAAATGGTTTAATTACTTTAGAGTAAATAAATGAAGAATGTCATCTCAAGACCACCGAAATTTGTAGAGAGGTGTTAGAGGATGTGAGTTAGGTTCTCAGTACCTATGTCTGATAGTCCACAACCACCTCTGCAGCTCTAAGGTTCCAATGTGTACTTCTGGACTTCATGAGTTCTTGAATTTGCATGTATACACATACACACACATGTGTGTGTGCGCACACACACACACACACACACACACTTAAAACTAAAAAGAATTGTCACCAGAGGGACTTAGCAGATGGATACTGTGTTTGATTTTGCTTTGGTGTCCCCCATCACCATTGTTCGGCTGTTGCACTCTGACCTCCTTATTTACTCAAAACTCAACACTAGCATCGCTTTTTCTAATACCTCAGAGAGGGGTTAGATGAATCTTAGCTGGTGTGTGGAATCATCTTCCTTGTGGCTGGGACATAAATATTGGTCAGAAGCAATTCAAGGTAAGAAGTGTTTATTTTGGTTTACAGTTCAAAGAAGAGCTGCTCGTGGAGTGGGGAAGGTATGGCAGCAGGTACATGAGGTACTGGTAACATAGTTTCTCCAGTCAGAAAGTAGAGGTCAACAAAAAGTGAGGCAGAATTATAAAAACTCACAGTGACTCACTTCTTCCAACAGTGGTCCAGCAGCTCTCAATTTTCTTAACAGTTTTCAGCTTTGCAAATCAGTAACTCTAGCTTAGAATGATGTGTTGATATCCATGAGCCTATGGGGGATGTTTCACATTCAAAACTTAATACTATGTCTACTGGCCTCATGTCCCATAACCTTCACTGTGTTTATTTGTTTTTTATCTCTGACACAGGAGATTGTATTCTTTTCTATAGCAGATTCAGTTCTTGTGACTTAATTATGAATATCTTGCCAGAGACATACTTTGTATTTCTGTTACAGGAAGCACATGTTGAGCTGAATGGATGTTTTATGTAATTTTTCCTTCTTATATCAGCTTTTTGTGACTCACATTCAGAAGGATACAATTTGTGTATTTGTATCCCAGCAGCCAAGTGTAATTAAAAATTTGAACTCTAGAGATAAGGAGTGCTCAACCAAAATTTTCAGAAAGGAATGCAAAAAAGCATTTAATTTACTTCTGACTTTATGAAGATTTTCTTTGTGCTATTTTTAATCTTTTCATTATGTTTTGTTTATTTATATATTTTGTATGGGTATGAGAGAGAAAGAGATAGTGAGACAGAGACAGAGAAAGAGACAGAGAGAGATGAAGTAGGGATACAGGACAATTCATAGTGCCCAGAGATAAGCCAGCATCTATTTATGGCCTTCAAGTCATTAACAAATGAGCTCAGAACTGTCATGATCTCAGGACACATCACTTCCCAGCTATAGTCAAACCTCTCATTCAAAAACTTCAGGAGACATCTTAAAACCAAATATTAGTGATTTTTATGATGCTAGATATCAGTTTTCAACTTGTTAAGATCTAGAACCAACTGGAAGATGAGCTTCTGGCCATGCTTGTAGGAGATTATCTTCACTGGGCTAATCAAGTGGGAAGACTCGTTCACATACACTAGTTACAACCCTGACTGCATGTGGGGGAAGTGAGTAGGAGTGCACACACATTGCTCTCTGTCCCTTTCTTATGGATGTGATATGACTATATACTCAAGCTCCTGCTGCCTTAGTTTCTCCACCAGAAGGAATGATATCGTGGACTGAAGGCCAGAATAAACCCCTTCTTCCTTATTCTCTTTTGATTATTTTATTTTAACAACAGAAAAAAAAAAAAAAAAAAACTAAGCCAATTTCCTGTGTTTAATGTCTGATTCCTGACCGTTGTGATTTCTGAAAATTATTTTTATGATCATTGGTTTGCTGACTAAAATTTAAACTTACTAAATTTACCACTAACTAAAGTGATAAATTCATGCTAGCTTCTATTATATATTTTTAACAAGAAGGGTCAGTATCATATATTCCAAGGGATGTCGTGGTTAAACTATTTGCTTCAGAAGCATCAATGCTATACATCTTAGAATCCAATATAGCATCCCACCAAGTTTTGTGGAGTGCTTCCTATCCAATATTCTCAGTGTTCAGTGATAAATTGTAATACTTTGTCTAAGCAAATAAAATAATTATTTTATATTTTGTAGATATTAATAGTGATATATAACTCCAAGTTATATTTGAAGAAACGACTTTTAAAAGGTGAAAACAGTTTATAAATTACTGATATATTTAGTGTGTGCGTGTGTGATTTTTGTGTGGGTACTTGCATGTTATGGCATGTATGTGAAGGCTAGTAGACAATTTGGTGGAGCTAGTTCACGTTCTCAACCTTTTATAAGGGTCTCAAGTATTGAACTAAGGTCACCAAGCTTGCACAGCAAGCACTGAGCCATCTTACTCCTTTCTTTGAAAACAGGCTTTGACTTTTCCTTCCAAAGTATGTACAATGTAGTTCTTGCTAGACTTCGCTATATATACCCACAGGTTTAAAGGGAAGAAAATTTGGTATCTAGACTGAACCCTATGAAAATTAAAAAAAAAAAATGTTGTATTTATTTCCCCACTTTCTGTTTATGGCAAGAACATATTTCTTTATAGGCTCCATGTTTTCAGGACATAGTCATAATCACATGATTCTAGATTTTCAATATTCATTTAGGTATTTTTTTCATATTTGATTTACTTCAATTAAAGGAAATTACTCTATAACTCCATTCTTAAACCAGGTCTCTCTCTGCCTATTGTTCTTCAGACAAGAGGCTGTTTCATGGTGAATTTCAAGAATGTCCAATTTAAAATGTGACTTAGGGGTTCAGGAGGTGACTTAGTCAGTAAACTGTAACATGAACATTAGGGCCTGATTTTGGATCTCAAGTACTCACCTTAAAAACATGTATATACAGTGGCACATGCCTATAACCCTGGCACATGAGAAGCAGAATCAAGAGGATCTCTGGGATTTGTTGGGTAGTCATTCTAGCATCAAATTAAGTGAGAAATCCTGTCTTTAAAAAAAGTTATAGAAGTTACAGGATATTAAGGTTGACATCTGGCATCCACATGCATGATCATATACTTGCACTCAAATCTCTACACACACACACACACACACACACACACACACACACACACACCAAAAAATTGTTTATGAAAAGTTTCTGTATTCACCGTCATCAGATGACTGACCATCATCACACATAGTACTTAAAAGGAGGATCTTGCTGTAGCTTGAAATCTTATCCTAAATTATGAATTGTAGACTGGGAAACAGTAATTAAAAGAGTAAAACAGCCACAGGAATTATGACTGGAGAATAAATCTAAAAAAAAAACTCAACCACATTGGCTTGTTTTCATTTTGTTCAACAATGATTTCTTTAATACCTCTTGTATTAATAACAATAAAATTTTAGCTGGGAGGATGGCTCAGTAGGGTAAAAGCACTATCACACAAATGGTAGGCCTCAAGCTCAAATCAACAGAACCTATTTATAGGCAGACTCGGTAGTAGCCTGCCTATGTCTGTAATCTCAGTGCCCCTACATGGAGATATGATATAGAAACAGAATTTCAGTGCAACTAGTGTGCCATTCACAACAGCAAAGGGGAGACTACACATTGGTGAACAGAGATCTCATCTCGAGCAAAAAAAAAAAGCAAAGACTGGCAATTGTGATGCTCTGACCACCTCATGAGTACAATGGCACTCGTGCACCTCTGCATTCACATGATTCTTCATGGGAAATATGAATGGCTGATATTTTTGTTAGAAGTTATCAGTAACTAGAGATGTTTGAGCCAGTTAGTTACCCTATAATACTGAAGTCCAATACTTGATGATGAGAATGTTGTTTCCATAACAGTGACAGGTATTTCTGAATCCTGTCTGTGATCTTCTGAAGCAACCTTCAATTTCATTTGAGCTCCATCAAAACTGAAGTCCTTGTCTGAAGACAAGGACCCTCTTGCTCAGGGAGACTTAGATACTTAGTCCTTGGACAGGAAAAAAGGGGCTTTATACTAAGCCAGGCTACCTAACACTAATCCAAGCTTTTCGGCATTATTCTACATTGCTTTCTTTGTTTGGTCCATCATGTGGAGCTGTCAAAATCATGGCCATTAACACTACTGATGATGGCTTTTATGAGTGAAATGCAAAACAAAAGTAATGGAGTATATTTCCAATTAGTGACCTTTAGAGAGCTTTTTCATTTGATCTTACAAAAGAAACCTTAAATTTAATGATTTACAAAAAGAAATATGTTCTGCAAAATTGGTACCACAGAGCTGTGTTTACAAATGAATATATGAAATATAGACATATAATATCCTGTACAAGGAAGCTGTATATTATTTACATAAATGAGCTAGGAAAACTATTATTCTTGCCTGAACTTTGAATTTACCTAATTGACGGTTCCAAGAATATGACAAAGGTATTTAAAAATTAGAGATTTAAAAAGAAGCTATAGTTCAATCCCCCACTGGGTACTAAATGTACTTGGTACTTCATATGGCATTCACATGTGTATTTTATATGTACTTATAAATTATGTACTCATTCTACTTATTTATCTGTAACTAAAATAATTTATAGTTAATAAAATAGAGAACCACAAATAAACTCAATTAATTTTGGTCTCAAAACAAACCTAATGGTAATAAGTTTTAAACTGAGTTACCCAAGTGCAATATATACTGTATATATACTTCAATAAGTTCAGTTTGCGGCTTTCTTTTTCCAGGTATAATATTTTGTCATTGTTGCTGTTCCAAGTTTCTTGACAACATTTTATAGTGATGCTCTTTTCTGAGGAAATGGATTTTTTTTTTTAAATTTTATTAAAATATTAGTAATCTAGCAACCCCAGGCTCACATGCATGTGTGAATTGATTGGCTAAAGCAGATTAGTCTTTAAATGTGGATATTTTCCTTAGCACCCTGTAGTCACTACCTGGCTAGCTTCATGCATCCAAATCAGCATATGTTAATATAAATTAGCATATGCTAAAGTGGATCCCTGTAGGACTATACTCAAATGCATTCAAGAAGGGATCAGCAAAGCATGGCTCCCAGAGCCAGTGTGTTTGTAAATGTGAACTAAGGATGGCTTAGGCATTTTCAGAGGGTAAAATAAAAGAGGGACATGACAGAAATTTCTGTAAACAACACTATCAGGCTCACATTGACCACACACTTCTATTTATCTCTGCTTCTAAAGTCAGATCTAGGCAACAAAAGATTGTCCGAACTAAATGTTCATTTTTTTAACTGTTTATTTGAAGCTGACAAATCTGTTATAAATGCTAAGCGTGACTAAGCAATGTTATTTTCAGTCTGGGCTTCTGCTAGGTTCTTCAGCAGACCTGGCTCAGATGAAGGAAAGGCTAATCCAATGGCTTTCTGGATAGTAGATGTTTTTAAAATGTGCCAAAAAGCAAGTTCAGGGCCTGGGGAGACAGTTTATTGTTACTGGTAAGATGCTCAAGCAGAACATGAAGTCCCATTGTTCATGGGGTGAAATTGGACATGGACATAAGAAAACTCCAGAAGCTTGTGGGTTAACTAGTCTGGCATACACGTCAGTGAGCCACAAACCTAACTCCAAACATGAGACAATATGAGGACACACATTAAAATTGTCCTCTGGTCTTAATACACACACTCAGGCATGCACACACATACACACACACACACACACACACACACACACACAAACACACACGCAAATACAGACATAAAATAAAGAATGAAAGCAAGTTGTTCATAAGTGTCGTGTTGATTATTGTGCATGTTATTCTGTGGGGGTGAAGATCTCCAAGAAGGCTAAATAGATAAGATAAATGAATAGAAGGAATCTAGAAAAAATTCAATAATGCAAATATTACCCAAAGACACTAAAACACAGAGGAAGCAGAGTAAATGGGCTGTGTTCACCACAAATGGATCCCTGCTTCAGTTGAGCTGAGACTCTGAGGCTGTAATTTCTGGTTTAGAATCATGATTTGGACGAGTTGGGTAGAAGCTATGTGGAGGCGATTTAATCCATCTCCACTTCATAATCAACTGAAGAAATCAAAATAAAGTCCACATTTAATTAGTTTGCCCTGAGATGTGCTCTTTAGCACCTAGCTCTTCCAATGCAAATTTCGGGCTCTTTTTATTACATCCTCTGTGATTCCAAGGACATTTTTCCCCTGAAGAAACTAATAAAAATCAGTTGCCTGGGTGATTCTGAGTAGCATACTCAAAGGCGAAAGTCTAGCATGGGTAATCAGTTTAATGAACATTTATAAGTCTAATTGCAAATGCATTTTGACTCATGCAAAGAGATGCCATATATCTGCCAATAATCTTTCAATGTCTTACGAGATGGATATTGCCTCAGGAAAACTCTCTAAGTACAAAAGCTGTAGAATTATCAGTAATACTCAAAATAGGCCACTTTGTGTGTGTGTGTGTGTGTGTGTGTGTGTGTGAGAGAGAGAGAGAGAGAGAGAGAGAGAGAGAGAGAGAGAGAGAGAGAGAGAGAGAGAGAGGAGGTGTGAGAGCAAGTGAAGGCTGTGGGAAGGCTATGGGAAGGTCAAGTTAACTAAGATTTTCCCTCCAGTGAGTTTAACTTTTGCTTACAATTTTAATCTTAGGAGAGTTTATTTGATTTTTTTTAGGTCACCCCGTCACCATGCTTTATTAAAATATTCACTGATTATTATACGATTTTTCAGCATATTGGTCGCATGTGTATATATGTTACATGGTTGAATCTAGTTAGGCAGTTAAAGAAAAACTCAATCAGTGACTGGATATTTAAACACGTTCCTTTAAAGCTAGAAAATTAAGGGGGAAGAAGGAGGACCAGAGGGGAGGGGTAGAGAGGAAAGAAATATTTAACTGTGTAATAATATTCAGTATTTGGGAGAGCTAGAGACCCTAACTGAGTTAGGGCTCTCCTAATTTTTTTTCATTACAGAGATGTAGAGACATAAGTTAAATTTTGAATTCAGGAAATAGTCTAGAAATAAACTATGATTCTTTGGCATATACCACAAAGCATATGTAGCAAAGAAACACAATATTAGATAGCATATATAAAAGAATTTCAAGAAAACTAAAGGAGCAAGGAGATTTTTAATAAAGTATAAGCAGGTTGATTGAGACACATTAGATGAGTACTTTTGAAAAGACAGAGCAAAATTATGTTAAAAAATAATGAAAAAAATGAGCTGGCAAAGATTCTCTCTAGCAACAAAAACATGCTCAAAGCTTTTGGGGCACCCTGAAAAAACAAACAAACAAACAAACAAACAACAACAAACAAACAAATACTGCTGAGATCAGACTGAATGGGGAAAAATTAGGAGACACCAGCTTGAAACATCTACGAAAATGATTTCTAGTATATGCAGAGATGATCCTGAATATTTACAGACCAGCACCAGTCACGGAAGTTAGAACCAAGGTCTGATAGACAAAATGCATGCCATTGACAAACATTATCAATATTTTTGGATACCATGAAATCATTTAAGATGATTATATGGAATTGTTTATCTTAATACAGGTGATGCATGCAATAAACATTAACCGAGTATTCGTCAGGTATCAGGGCCTATTACAGGGACCAAAAGCCAAGAAGCCCAAGCAACACCTACATCCTTATGCAGATGGTCCAGTGAATGGAGCCATTGACTGCCTTGTTTCTTTTCCTGTTGCTGCGATAATAAACTCTGACAAAACTGGCTACAGGTGAAAAGGTTTAATTTGGCTCACTGTTGCCAGCTATAGTTCATCTTGGTTGGAGAGGCAAGAGCATGAGTGCTTGAAGTTGCTGATCATGTTACTTCCATATCAGGAAGATGAGAGCTATGAAGGCATGCTCTTCTCTGTTCTCTTTCTCCTTTGAAGCACTCCAGGATCTTAGCCAGGGACTAGCACCACTCAGCGTGGGTGTGTGCAACTTCCCACCTCAATGAACACTATCAAGACACCAACACCACAAACACAAATCTGTAGGCTTGTCTCCCAGGTGATTGTTGATTTTGTGATGTTAACAACCACACTGATATTAATCATGTATACATACAAACTAACACATTTACAGTTATAACTGTGAATTCTGTCTGAAAATAGATGTGTGGCTCTGTGAAAGAATGAAGAAGCAAACCTTTTCTATCTGGGAATAACTAGAACTCTGAACGATGAAGATATTAGGAGCTGACTCTATGAAACTCTTTATATTGCCTTGCAATTTGCTTGAGGCATAGGAGGCTCATATTTTTGAAACTCTATGTTTCAGAGTGTATGGTTGATTATCAACCTGAGCAAATAGAACAACTGTGAACACAGTCCTTGAACTCTTATATAGTACTGTGGCAAGCAATTTTATTCTCAGGTACAAAGTGCTTAATAATTTAGAAATGACATTCTACTGAGTTCTATCTGTGATGGAGTTTATTAAAATGCTCATTTTGACTAATAACAGTTGTATCAAGTCAGTAGCTCCAGTAGCTGTTAGAAGAGCCACAATTTAATTAAATTATCTGGAAGGGGTAAATTGATTTCAGAGCAAAATCACTTCTTTCAATTTACCTTTCCAGACCTCCGATTTTACTTGTTAATTGAGTTACCTTTGTATATTGAATTGTAGTAGTTAACACTCTTCACAGTGAATTTGGTAAGACAAAACAAGAATCTCCAAACCAAGCACATAAGTTTGGACTACAGACATAAATATATGTTTCCTACACATTTAAGGAGAAAGCACATTTTAATTGCCCTAGTCCTAGGATGATCTTATTTGTTAGACAAAGTAACAGACATTAAGTATTTTCTTATTATGAATAGAGAACAAAAAATGAGACTAATCTACCTAACATATAATTTTGTATTCTTGCTTAGTGTCATTTATAAAGTATGCATTTTCTTCTTTCTTCTCATTATAAATTATAAAATCCACACTGATTAAATTATGTAGGTATGTCAGGTATTAGAAATTTAAGGTACTCTTTAAGTAGTGTATATATGTGTGTAGTGTTTATGTGCACTTGAGCACAGGTGTCGACAGATGACAGAACAAGATTTTGGATTCCCTGAAACTGGAGTTAAAGTTGGCTGTGAACTGTTTATTACAGATGCTAGGAACTAATTAGGGCCCTCTGGAAGAGCAGTACACACACCTAACTGTTGCACTATCTCTCCAGTCCTGAGGTATTACATATTTAATGAAAAATTTTAAAAAAGTGTGTATTCATCTCAATGCAGATTAATGTATTTAGCAGTAAAATAACCAATGTGAAGTTGGTTTTCTAAATACACAGAATCATTTAGAAATATTTATATTGAAGTATAGGGAGAAGCTGAACACTTCAGCTGGAATAGAGACAACTCATTTTTCTTTTGTCCTATTGACAAATGTGATACTACATATCATAACCACCAATTTTAGTGAATTATCATGAGTATTTGTATACAGCATTGTAATGCCCACAAGTAATACATGGGGCAGGTCCTAAAACCCCTTTGTCAATCTCTTGTTCTCTGCTTAATTCAAAGTTCTTATTAGACAGTGTTGTCTTTTTGTTCAATTAGACTTTTGCTTTCCAGACTGCCATATAAGCAAATATGACACAATATGTTACTATTAGTGGTTGATACCTTTATTAGGACATATTCATTATTCTTCTATGGTGCAAGAACACCACTAACCCAGCTCCTTCTATCAATGGATACTATCTGTTGTAAGGTTAGATCATAGTTGTTTTAGGTATTTTGTATTTTTATTTATGGAGAGTACTTCTGCTAAAAATATCTACACTCTATTAACTTTGTAATTTTTATTTTATTTTTTGTCAATATGCTCTTGTGCATATTAATAAAATTTGATGTCCTATGTCAACATGCACATACACTGTACACAGGCTATTTCAGAAGATTTATTCATGCCTTTTCAAATCATGTTTTATTATTGAAAATTTTAAGTTCTAATCATTTATAAAGTATATAATTAGTTCAATTTCCCTGCATTTTGAGAATACCTTTGTGTAGAAGTAAATATTCCATTTTTTTTGTTTTTTTTTAAACTTTCCATTGTAAGATTTATTTTTATGTTTGTGCACACACCTGAGTGCAGTTGCTTGTGGAGGTCAGAAGAGGGTGTTGGACTCCCTGCTCAATATGAATGTTATGAACTAAAAACGTGGGTCATTTGCAAAAGACTGAGCCATCTTTCTAGGACTTTATTTTCTATAGGAATATTTTCTAATAAGTTCTTTAAAAAGAACAAACATTCTTTACATTCTATATTATTTGTAAGTATTTACATTTTATTGGATATTGCATTTAATTTAAAAAAAAAACGAGAGGAAGAATCCTATTAAAAACTCCAAGATTGAGAAAGAATTGATTTACTTCAGTCTTCTGAAAAACTTTTGTTTTGGGAACCAAATTAATGGATAATTGGACTCCAAGCATGCATTCTAACTTTGATTAGAGCTTGCTGGAGAAAAGATAAGTATTTTTTTTCCTCCCTTAATTCTCCCTTAAGGATTTAAAAGTGCTGGTAAACACCACACAAAGACAGGACATATTTCCTGAGTTTTGCAGGTGTCTGTGTGGATGTAGCCTAAGTACCTGCTCTCAGAGGCTCACATACACTTCTTTGCTGTCTGCAATACTGAGGTTGTGACCATATAATCCTTTGATATCCCTGAAAAGAATCAAAGTTTGCATTTTAGTAAATAGAGTCTATCCTGGGCTGTAGACTCCTCCAATCCCCTTCATGGAAGACAGTGTTGAAAGTGTTCTTTCTGATCTTGTAGATTTAGGTTAAACTTCTTGCTAACAGAATGGCCTTGTGAATATTTTCTTCTGGAAGAAAAATGGCATAGAGTTCTATGATCTTTGAGTATAGTACACAAACTTTATGTCTAGATTTG
Organism: Arvicanthis niloticus; assembly: GCF_011762505.2. Classification (NCBI taxonomy): domain Eukaryota; kingdom Metazoa; phylum Chordata; class Mammalia; order Rodentia; family Muridae; genus Arvicanthis; species Arvicanthis niloticus. The sequence continues at coordinate 13,476,321 of NC_047667.1, read as the reverse complement.
ATAAGGTAGGGTTTGATAATTTAACAGGATGCTTATCAAATTTCTTATCAATTTCTTTTTATTTAAATTTAGTTTGTGGTGCTCTTACTATGTTGTGTATCTCTCTCTCTCTCTCCCTCTCTGTCTCCCCCCTCGTGTGTGTGTGTGTGTGCGTGTGTGTGCGCGCGCGCGCGTGTGCATGTGTGTGTAGCGTTTTCACACATATGAGTGTACGGTGTATGTTTGCGTGTGTATGAGGTCAGAGGATGACATCAGATGTCGTTCTCTATCATGCTTCACCTTATTTCTTTGATAATGAGCATCAGTGAACATAGAGCTGGGCTGGTAACAAGGCCCAGAGATGCTTCTGTCTCTGCCACACACAGCAATTGGGTTGTAGACACATGGGCAAATATGTTCTTTTTCCAGATTTATTTATCTTACAGTATAATTGTTTTGCTTGCACATATGTTTGTGCATCGTGTGTGTACCTGGTGCCCACAAATGGTATAAAAATAATGTTTCAGATTCCATAGAATGGGGTGGTTGTAAGCCCCCATGTAGATGCCTGTAAGAGAACCTGGTCCTTTGCAAGAGCAACAAGTGCTCTCAAACTCTGAGCAGCCTCTCCAGTCTCCACACCTGGACTTTAATAGGAATAATGAGGATTTGAACTCAGGTCCTCATAATTTTCCTCTTTCCACTGAAACCCTGCCTCCATTTTTAATTATTACTATGATGATGTTCTCATTGTCTGTTCTGGACACACTGACACACTGGACATACTGACACACTGGACATACTGACACACTAGACATACTGACACACTGGACATACTGACACACTGGACATACTCCCAGTATAATGTGCTTTTATTCTCCTCTGAACATGGGGAAACTTGTCATGCAGCCTCTGAGAAGAAAGACATTCTCCTACTAGGGAGTATTCTGGGTATTTTACATTATGCTCTCATGAGGCAAAGAAGTTAATTTTATTCCTTTTCATAACCACCACAAAAGTCCTCTAAAATGCATATTGAATGAAGTGAATGCTCTCATTTTGAGCTCTAAATCTGTGTACATATTAATATTTCTCCATAATCATAACAGCAGCTGCTGTTGATCCAGTAGTTATTGTGTGCTGGCCTCAGTGCTGAGTCACCATTGGCTGCATTCAATTTCAAACATCTCCCCAAGCTGAGAACTAGTTAACTCTAGCTGTCCCATTTCACCATCGAACAAGTTCAATTTCAGGACTGTGACATCATTTTATAGTTTGTGATATCTAGTAAAAGTACTATGTCTGAGTCACCCTTAAAATCTTAATTCTAGTTCTGTGTTGTTTTCTTAGTATTTATTATTATTATTATTATTATTATTATTATTATTATTATTACTAATAGGCATGAGTTCAGGCCTTATATGCCACAATATACATATGAATATCCAAGAAAATCTCTTGGGAGTTAAGGTTCTCCCTCTACCACAGAGATCAAATTCAGGTTGTCAGGCAAACATAACAAATGCCTTGTATTTTTACCTGCTGGGGTCTCTCTTTCTCTCTCTCTCTCTCTCTCTCTCTCTCTCTCTCTCTCTCTCTCTCTCTCTCTCTTTCTATATATATATATATATGTATATATGTATATATATGCATATATATGTATATATAGTGTCAGTGATTGTGTGTGTCTGTGTGTTCTTGCTTACGTATGTCAGCTGAGGCTACATGAGTGTCACTCTCATCTCTGATGATTGTTTTTGAGATTAGGAATCAAAGTCTGATTGTGTACCATTTCCAGTACTTATATTTATTTAAAGAGTCTTTAGTTTTGATGGTGCAGTTTAGGTTTTTTGTTCATGTGCTTGCTTAAGATCTGGTTGTGCAGTGTGGTCTTGGGGAGTGCTGCTTCTTCTGGATATAAACCCCTCATTGTCCCGAGCTTCCCTCTGCTCCCTATAGAGCTCTATAATGGAGAACCTGGAGAAAATGCCTTCTATTCCCACTCCCTTCCCTCATTCTTGTCTCCCTGTGTTACTCTCTATCAATGAAATGCTAGTCTTTATCCTATGGAGTATATTTTATACATGTTGTTGAAATTCTGGGTCTCCCTTCCAGAATTTCTTGCAGCACAAATTCAATCCCTGCCAAGAACAATCCACAGAGAGTCTGCTAGCGATGTAAATTTCTTATGTTGGCAAGCTCTGGTGGATATGAACTTGATGCTGATACTCAGAGGATCTGACTTCTGACTGTGTATTGCCTACTCTTGGAATGATCACACACCTTGGCTATGTTTCATGGAAGAAGGTAAGTTTTTATATCCCAACTCCCACAGTTATACCGTCTCTGCTCTTTCATTTCTCCCCTCCTCCTTTTGCTAGGTGAGGTATCACATGGACCTTAAGCTTTGAAACCTCCAGATGAAAGCTGTAAATCAGTGCTAACATCAGCAGAAGGGAGTGGGAGAGGTCTTCTTATATCAGCTCAATCTTGACAAAAGAGACTGATTTTCCTAAGTGACAAGATGAGAGGAGGATGGCTGCTTTCTGTCACAATCATGTACCGTCACTCTTAGTATACTGGTCAGCATTTATTGTATTTTTTGGTTGCCACATTAAGAAACATTCTATAACATAATATTTCTCTCTCTGAAATCACATGCCTGCACACACACACACACACACACACACACACACACACACACCACACCACACAGGGACACAGCCCTAATGGGTGTATGTGTGTGTGCATATGCTTTTTAAATAAATAGCACATGAACTGGAAATACTGCTCAGTGGTTAAGAGTACTAACTTTCCTTCCAGAGGTCCTGAGTTCAATTCCCAGCAACCACATGCCGGTTCACAGCCATCTGTTATAGGAAACGATGCCCTCTTCTGGTGTGTGTGAAGGCAGCTTAAGTGTACTCATACATAAAGTAAACAAATCTTTAGAAAACAACACAAAACATACATTTTATACTATATGTTCTTCCTATAGTCTGTCCTATGAATGTTTAAGTCATTTCTTTCACAACCTACTACACTAGTCATATTGTCTGACATAGGTCATAACTCATAGTGTGTAGAACAGCACTACAGCAGGAAAAGCAGTAAGTATGTGTGGTGGTCGTTTTCCTCATCCTGTCGTGATGCCTCAGAGAATGGCCATTAGTAGCCATTGTTGAGTTTGAGTTTATTATTGAGGAAAATGAAATGACTAAGTTTACTGAGCATGTAGCAAGCAGATGTAAAAGGACAAATAGCCAGTAGCACATCGAGAGAAGCAGTGGACACAGCAAATCATCGTCAAATTGGAAGGATAAATTTTTCAAGATATAAAATATAATATATATATATATTTATTATTATATTATTATATAATAATATATATATATATATATATATATATATATATATATATATATATATATTAGTGTATGTGTGTTTCTCTATGTATATGTGGGTACCTGTGGATGCCAGCAATGGACATTGAATCCTCCAAATATAGAGTTACATACTTTTGCATGCCTCCTGCCACTGATGCTGGGAAGAAAACTAATTCTTTGCAAAAGCAGTAAAGCACTAAGTGCTCTTAACCACTAGACCATCTCCCTAGTTCCTAAGTTTGACTGACTTCATTTATTTGATTTGTGTGTGTGTGTGTGTGTGTGTATGCATGAGTATGTGTATTACAGTATTCATTAGCGATAACTATAATAACCTGATTAACAGAGCATATAAAGGTACAAGATGTAGCAGTATGAACTGGAGGTTTACAAATGTCCACCAGAAGTACCCTGGGAACACTGAGAGATCAACTGGAGCTTCCAATTGAACTTTCCCTATGAGGATGGACTTTCCACTTCTATTTGTCTTTGTGGACTTTTCAATACTATGGGATAAACAATGGCATGTGCTGGAAATATCTTCTTCTCTTGATCGTCTCAGAGATAAAGTATTTTTCAGTACCCAAAAGCTACTTGCTTCTCACACCCCTTAGAGAGCCAGGGCAACATGACCTAGAAAGGGGGATTTGGAAGGAAACTAGAGACTATGTTCATGCTCTCAGAGTCCACATTTTATAAGCTTAAAAGGCACATCAGAGTTTAGCAACATCATTTAAATTATACTCCCCATTCCGGCTAATTACCAGGTCATTAGCAAGACTTTCCTAAAAATGGTCCTAAAATTTTCAGTATCATAATTCTCAAAATGAGTTGACTCTACTCTAATGCTTGAAATGCTAGGGACATTTGGAGGCAAGAGAAAGAACCACTGTTGCACCAGACCACTGTCTCTTTCTTTATGATTGAATTAGGGAGAGCTCTGTGTGTATGTGTGTGTGTGTATTTGTTACTGAACAATGTTACGGTTTTCCATGAGTATGATAGTCATCCAATATTGTCTCTTAAAACCACTTTGGGTGTTAGGAACATGGATCAGTATTTTTTTTGTTTGTTTATTTGTTTTTAATTCAGTGGGTCCAATCCTTAGCACCACATAAAAAATGTGGGCTGTGATGGTACACACACTTGATTCCCAGTGCTGAAGAAGCAAAGACAGACTGGGCACTGGATTTTGCTGCCAGCCTAGTCTCCAGCAGGCCATGGAGATACCCTCTAAAGGAGATAGACAGACTTTCTATTTGTCACTTTCTGTGACTGGCATATGAGACTAAAAAGTCCTTCTGACCTCCACATATACATGTACACACACACACACACACACACACACTCACAGGCAATCATTCTCATTTTAAAATCCCTTCATTCTTGAAGGCCCCAGTGTAGGAGAATTCTAGGGCAGAAAGGCAGGAGTGGATGGGGTGGGTGGGGGAACACCCTCACAGAAGCAGAGGGAGGAGGGATGGGAAAGGGGGTTTCCGAGAGAGATACAGGAAAGGGGATAACATTTGAAATGTAAATTTTTAAAAATCCCGTAAAAACAACTACAGAATATATGGATTTAATTAATTTCCACTATTTTTTCACTATGCAAATTAGCCATTGTTTCCAGTATCTGGGCCACGTTCATACATGTTTAAGTTTTAATAGTCATCTCATCCCAGGATGGCCTTATCTTTTCCAAAAGATGATCATGACAGAACATGAGGGAAGAACTTGACATGGAAGAGAGCCCTTGCTCTCAAGTTGTTGCTGCCGCCCCCCTGTGGCCTCAGGGGGCAAATGTGTGCTCTCACCAGGGTGAGAACATGATCTTCAGACTCAATTAGCTTTTCCCCAGCTTCCTTCTTTGTAACACGAAAACGCTAAGGTTTTCCTTGTTTTATTTTTATTTTTTAGCCTTTATTGTACACTTCTAATTTTATTCTCAGTGTGACCTCTTAGACATCTACAGAGAAAGGCAAATTGCTGTGGAAACTTTAGTGCAAGAATGTGCAGAGAAATAAGCTTCTCTTGGCAGGAACAGTGGGGCAGATATGCTTACTGAGAGCACAGGCTATTTCCTGTGCCTCAAGAACAGGAGTAGAATGGCATGGTGGCACAGGCTATAATAAGGATGTGATCTCCCTTTTTTAGGAGTAATTTTCAGTAAAGTAATTTTCAGTAGTTACTGGTGTATCATAGGTCTTTGTTCTCTAATTACATGAATGGGGAATAGAAGGAAGTGTCTACTTGTATCATACCTGCCATCCAAACACTTGAGAGGAGGAAGCTGAAGGATCAACTTCAGCTACATGACAAGATCTACGGCTACAGAATGTATGCAGTAGTACAGCTTATTGACTCTCTCATAGCAGACTTAAACCTTAAACTAAATAGAACACATGCCTTTATTGTCCTGAGATTTGTGTTACGTCAGTCAGCTAAGTTTTCACCATAACTTTTTACTGGAAACACATAAAAACCAGTACTGTTTCTGGGATGCCTAAGACTGACTTTTGCCAGTCTGATGCTTAAATGTTCCAATCAACACTAATGTTGTTATTAAACTTTGTAGTGACTGGCTCTCTATTCCTCCCTTCTCCCTTGTCTCCTTCCTTTTTTCCTTCCTCTTGTCTCCCTTCCTCCTCCTTCCCTCTCCCCTCTCTCTGAATCACACACACACACAGACACACACAGACACACACAGACACACACAGACACACACACACACAGACACACACACACACACACACACACACACACACACACACACACACACAAACCACTTGATGTCCTGCATTCTCAGATTCATGTTTTTGACAAATTAATGATATAAGACAATATAAAGCTATACAGCAACTTGGTATATGTAGATTTTGTGGCTTGCAATAACCAGTAACAGAGCCTTCACTGCTCTCTTCTCCCCACTGGCTTTGGTTATGTCTCTGGCAGGAATTATGGTCTGAGTTATTCATGTGAGAGCATTACAGGATCTTATGCTTACAAACCCTTGACATTTTACTACATGTATTTGCCTTTGTACAATACAAACCACTTCATACTTTGATATGCAATTGTGTTGATTTTAAATTAATTTTCTGTTAATTTGTGAAACTTGGCCAAATCCCCAATCTCTTTTTGCTTCAGAAATTTGTCTGGAGAATGGTAGTAAATCTATGTCTTGGAATTGTGGTAGAGATATTACATATTCTTAAAATAAATCTACTGGATGGTAAGAGTGTGACATGAAAGTATTGGAGAGCCCATCCTTCTCAAGGCTCCAGAAGAATCAGGAACCACAGAGGAGCAAAAGCCCTTAGCACACAAACTAACCTACACAGGCTGCAGGATGCTGCTGCTAGATTACATCGGTGCTGTTGGACCAATGACCTCTTTTGCTCCCTTATTCTAAATACAATTATTAATATGGGAAACAGAGAGAAATTAAATTCCCAATTTAAAACTTCTATTATCCCATCATGAATTTGGCTCCATGGCAAAGGCTGGGAAATTTCTTTTATATTGACTTTGTTAGGAGGTTATTTTTTGTTTTGTTTGTTTTTCATAAATACTGATTTTTTTATGTTATTGTGAGTCTGGGATTTCTTACCTTCAATTTGTTGTATTAAAATTAAAGTATTTATTTCAATATAATTGAAATGTCTCTACCATATCCAGAGGTTAGGCACAACCCCTGGTTGAGGGATGGGCCAACCGACTCATCTCAAAGATATTAACCCAGAATGTCTGAAGGAAATACAGGGACAAAGACTGGAGCAGAGACTGAAGGAAAGGCCATCCAGAGACTTCCCTACATGGGTATCCATCCTATCTGCAGACTCCAAACCCAAACCTATTGCTGATGCCAAGAAGTACTTGCTGATAGGAGCCGGATATAGCTATCTCCTGAGAGGGTTTGCCAGAGCCTAACCAATAAAGATGCTGATGCTTGCAGCCAACCATCAGAATGAGCATGGGGACCCCAATAGAGGTGTTTGGGAAAGGACTGAAGGAGCTAAAGGGGTTTATAACCCTATAGAAAGAACAACAATATCAACCAACCTGACCCCTGCCACCGCAGAGCTCCCAAGAACTAAACCACCCACAAAGGGTACACATGGAGGGACCCATGGCTCTAGCTGTAGCAGAGGATTGCCTTATCTGGCATCAATGGGAGAAGGAGGTTGTGAAGTGAAGGATGATCCTGTGAAGGATGGATGGCCATGGGGGGGGGGAGGAGCACACTCACAGAATCAGGGTGGTGGGGGGATGGGACTGAGGGTTTACAGAGGGGAAACCATGAAGGAGGATAACATTTGAAATGTAAATAGATAAAATAACCAATTAAAAAAATTAAAAAAAGAAAAAAATTACAAATGGATCAAATTTTTAAAAAGTGTTTATGCTTCTATAAATGTGACAAAGAAGATGTTAGAATTTAAAATGAGCACAGATAGCTGAAAAAAAAAAAAAAAAAAAAAAAAAAAAAAAAAAAAAAAAGGCCTTTGGGACAAAAATGGCCTGGTGTGATGTTTTGAATGAGAATTGATCCCTTCAGCTCATAAATTTGAATACTCAGTACTCAGTAGGTGAAACTGTTTGGGAAGGATTAGAAGACTTGGCCTTATTGAAGGAGGTGTGTCATTTAAGCATTGGGCTTTGAGGTTCATCTGGCCTATGCAATTTTTAGTGTCTCTTTCCCTGGTTCATGTGTTTGAAGACATAAGCTCTCCTTTACTGCCTAATCCTTCCCTGCCTGCCTTCCTGTCTGTCTGCTGCCATGTTCCTTACTAAAAGGTCATGGAATCACCCTTTGAATCTGTAAACTCCCAATAAGCTCTCCCTTCCTTAAGTTTCTTTGTTTGGGGTGTCTTTGAGTAAATAAAATCTTTTTTAAGAAAAACTTTTTTTTTTTTAGTTTAATTTATTTGATAGGTTTGAGTATTTTGCCGGCCTACAGATAAATATACTGTAGGTGTATCTGATATCAGTGGAGGTCAGAAACTAGCTTTTGAGTCCCTGAAACTGGAGTTATAAATAGTTAGTTGTAAACTACCCTGTGGCTACTAGGAGATGAATCTTGATCCTCTGAAAGAACAGCAAGTGCTCCTAACAAAGTTAACTATCTCTCCATCCCTGTTCCTTAATTCATAAAGGTAACAATTTGTGACTGTCTCAAACAGTGTGACTCAGTGAGAATGCATTATGCTCAAATAGAAGCTGAAGAAATGAATAGAAAATGTTCTTTCTGCATTTCATTTCTTGTAATTCTGTTTTCCCTTTAATGAGCATGGAAAAATGCAAAAGCACATGACCAAGGCATGGGTTAAAACTACAATATTTTTCCCAAAGCACCTGCTTCTTCCCTGTTGACTATAGATGACCGCCAGCACAAACACTGTGACATAGCAGAAACATGTGGCTTTTATAGCTGACATTTGTATGACTGGTTTTAGTCTTATAAAAGCAACAAATATTGATTCTTCTGCCCTTATTATGAGTACCCCAAAGGGGCAAATATTAAAATGTGTCATTAACTGAGCTTATGACTGAACTGTGTAAATTATTCCAGATATAGCATGCTTTTAATACTGACTTTTATTAATTTATTTTTTCACATATGTATACTGTATTAACATCATTTCTCACTTCCCCTCCCTTCATTCTGCCCTGTCATGTTACACACACATACCACATACACACATACACATACACATACACACACACACACACACACACACACACACACACATACACACATACACACATACACACAGTCATATGAATTAAATCTGCTTATTTAGTTAGTGTTAACTATACGGATATGCTTTTAGGGTTTACATTTGGTTTTGGATTCTTCTCTAAGCAGTTGTATTTGCTTGTAGCTCTTCACCTAAGGGTACTGCCCAGTGAGCTTTCCCCATCAACATTGGCATGTCAACTGGTATTGCCATTATTCAGATCCTGGTTAGGGTCAATTTGCTGAAAGTTCATAGGTTCAATTCCCCTGTCATATGCAGAAGACTCTGGAAGCAGGTGTCCTGGTCCTCCAGCTCTTGCAATCTTTTTGTTCTCTCTTCTATGATATCCCCTGAGACTTAGGTATGGATGTTGTGTTGTAGATCCATCAGTGGGGGCTGGACAGCCCACCTCTCCATTATTCTCTGTACGTTGATCAAGAAGCTTGTTGATTTGGGGTGAGACCTACACTCATCTCTGGGTATAACTGTATACATTTAGACTGGATTTAGAGATTTTACTGGTTCATGAAAGGAACAGTAATAGGTTCTTCTCCAGCTGTGGGTAGTTGTTTATTTTTATTTTTTATTTAGTTTTTATTAATTATTTTATTTATTTATATTCTAAAATTTACCTGCCTGTCCAGTCCCCATTCACTGAACTCATTCTCTCAACTCCCCCACCCTTTGCCTCTGAGAGGGTACTTCTCCTAGGTATCCTTCAATGCTGGGGGATCAAGTCTTTACAGGATTAGGTGCTTCCTCTCCAGCTGAAACTGGACAAAGCAGCCTTCTGTTATATACATTCCCCTGGCCTCTGAACAGCAGATGTATGTGCTCTTTGATTGGTGCCTTGGTCTCTGGGAGCTTTCAGGAGTCTAGGTTAATTGACAATATTAGTCTTCCTATGGAATTGTCATTCCTTTCAATTTCTTCAGTGACTCCCCTAACTCTTCCATAGGAGTCCTTGACCTATGTCTAATGCTTGGCTGAGAGTATCTTCATCTGTCTCAGTTAGCTGCTAGTAGGGCCTCTCAGAGGACAGCCATGGTAGGATCCCTTCTGCAAGCACATTCTAACATCAGTAACAATTTCAGGCCTTGGTACTCCCCTCCCGCTGCATGAGATGAATCCCAAGATGCACTGGTCACTGGACCACCTTTCCTTCAGTCTCTCCTCCATTTTTGGTCCCTGCAGTTCTTTTAGACAAGAACAATTCTTGATCCTCTCCATTCTGATTGGTGTGAGGTGGAATCTCAGGGTAGTTTTGGTTTTCATTTCCCTGATGACTAAGGATGCTGAACATTTCTTTACAGGCTTTTCAGTCATTCAAGAATTTTCTGCTGAGAATTCTCTATTTAGCTCAGTACTCCATTTTTAAGTTGGATTATTTACTTTTCTGGAGGTTAAGTTTTTGGGTTCTTTATATATTTGGGGTATTATTATTCTATCATTTGTACAGTTAGTCAAGATTTTTTCCCAATCTGTAGGTTGTTGATTTGTCCTATTGACAGTGTCCTTTGCCTTCCAGAATCTTTTCAGTTTCATAAACTCCCATTTATCAATTTTTGATCTTAGAACCTGAGCAATTAGTGTTCTGTTCAGGAAATCTTCCCCTATGCCAATGAGTTTAAAGCTGGAGCCAACTTTCTCTTCTATTAGATTCAGTGTATCTGATTTTATGTTGAGGTTCTTGATCCTCTTGTAGTTGAACTTGATACAAGGTAATAAATATGCATCTATTTCCAATGCAGACCACCCATTAGAACAGCACCATTTATTGAAGGTGCTTTATTTTATCCATGGTATGGCTTTGGCTGCTCTGTCAAAGATCAAGTATTCGTAAGTGTGTGGGTTTATTTCTGGGTCTGCAATTCTATTTTATTGATCAACCTGTCTATGTACCAGTATCATGTGGTCTTTATCACTATTGCTCTGTGGTACAGATTGAGGTCTGAGATGGTGATTCCTCCAGAAGATCTATTATTATTATTATTGAGAATTAATTGTCTTTGCTATCCAGGAATTTTTGTTTTTCCACATGAAATTGAGAATTGCTCTTTCCATCTCAGTGAAAAATTGCGTTAGAATTTTGATGGGGATTGCATTGAATCTGTAGTTTGCTTTTGGTAGTCCTATTGATTCATGAGCATGGGGGATCATTCCATTTTCCGAGGTCTTCTTTGATTTCCTTCTTCAGGAAATTCTTGTCTTATAGATCTTTCACTTGCTTGGTTAGAACTACACCAAAGTATTTTATTTGTGACTATTATGGCAGGTATTGTTTCCCTAATTTCTTTCTCAGCCTATTTATCATTTGTATAAATGAGGGCTACTGATTTTTTTAGTTAATTTTATATTGCACTTTGATGAAGTTATTCATCAGCTTTAGTGATTCTCAGGTAGAATTTGGGGGGCACTTATGCATCTATCTTATCTACAAATGGTTATACCTTGCCTTCATCTTTTCCAATTTGTATCCCCTTGTATCCCTTGTAATTTGTATCTCCTTTTGTTGTCTTATTGCTCTAGCTAGAGCTTCAAGTACTATATTAAATAGATTGGGAGGGAGTGGGCAACCTTGCCTTATCCTTAATATCAGTTGGATTGCTTGAAGTTTCTCTCCATTTCATTTTATGTTGACTATTGGTCTGTTGTATATTGTTTTTAAAATATTTAGGTATGTGCCATGAATTCCTGACCTCTCCAAGACTTTTTACATGTTGAATTTATCAAAGGCTTTTTCCATTGTCTAATGAGATGATCATATGACTGTTTTACTGGAGTTTGTTTATATAGTGTATTATGTTGGTGTTGATGAATTTTCATTTATTGAACCCCTGCATCCCTAGGATGAAGCCTACCTGATCTTGGGGAATGATAGTTTTGATATGCTCTTGCATTTGGTTTTCAAGAATTTTATTGAGTATTTTTACATCAATATTCATAAGGGAAACTGGCTGAAGTTCTCTTTGTTAGGTCTTTGTGTGGTTTAGGTATCAGAGTAACTGTGGTTTTATAAAATGAATTATGTAGATCCTTCTGTTTCTATTTTGTGGAATAGTTTGAGGAGTATTGGTATTAGTTCTTCATTAAAGGTCTGGTAGAATTCTGCACTAAACCTATCTGGCCCTGGACATTTTTTTTTTTTTTTTTTGGTTAGGAGGTTTTTAAATGACTGCTTCTATTTCCTTAGGGGTTATTTATAGAAATGTTTAGTTTTGGTATATGGTATCTGTCTAGAAAATTATCAGTTTTTTTCTTCGTGTTCCAGTTTTGTCAAGTATAGGCTTTTGTAATAAGACCTGATGAACTTTTTAATTTCCTCAATTTCTGTTGTTATATCTCCCTTATCATTTCTGATATTGTTCATTTGGATACTGTTTCTGTGATTAATTAGTTGGGCGAAGAGTTTGTCTATCTTGTTGATTTTCTCAAACTACTAGCTCTTGGTTTTGTTGATTCCTTGTATTATCTTCTTTGTTTCTTAAAGGTTGTTTCCAGCTTCTACTGCTTCTACTCCTCGGAGATGTATTTGCTTCCTTTTGTTCTGGAACATTTAGGTGTACTGTTAAGCTGCTGGTATAGGATCTCTCCAGTCTCTTTATAAAGGCACTTTGTGCAGTTAATTTTTCCTCTTACCAATGCTTTCATTGTGTCCCATAAGTTTGAGTATGTTGTGCCTTTGTTTTCATTTAATAATAGAAAATCTTTAATTTCTTTCTTTATTTCTTTTCTAACCAAGTTATCATTGAGTAGAAAGTTGTCCAAATTCCATGAGTATATGTGCTTTTTGTTGTTTCTGTTGTTGTTAGTTCTTGTTGTTAGTGTGTGGTGATCTGATAGAATGCAAGTGCTTATTTCAATCTTCTTGTTTCTGTTGAAGTTTGTGTTGTGTCCAATTTTATGGTCAATTTTGAAGAATGTTCTGTGAAGTGCTGAGAAGGTATATTCTTTTGTTTGGGGGTGAAAGGTTCTATAGATATCTGTTGAATCCATTTGGTTCATAACTTCTGTTAGTTTCATTTTGTCTTTGTTTTATTCTGTTTTGATGATATGTCCAATGGTGGTAGTGGGGTGTTGAAGTCTGTCGCTATTACTTTGTTGAATTCAATGTGTATTTTGAGATTTAGTAAAGTTTCTCTTACAAATATGGGTGTCCTTGCATTTGGGGCATAGATGTTCTGAGTTAAGACTTCTTCTTGGTGGATTTTTTTTTTTTTTTTTTTGATGTGTATGAAGTGTCCTTCCCCATCTCTTTTGATTAATTTTGGTTGAAAGTCTATTTTATTGGATATTAGAATGGCTACCCCAACTTGTTTCTTGGAACTGTTTACTTAGAAACCGTTTTTCTATACCTTTATTCTTAGGTATTTTGAATCTCTGTTACTAAGGTATGTTTATTGTATGCAGCAGAATGTCGGACCCTGCTTTTGTATCCAGTTTGTTAACCTGTCTCTTTTAATTGGGGAATTGAGTCAACTGATGTTGAGAGATACTAATGACACATGACTATTAGTTTCTGTTATTTGGTTGTTGGAGGAGAAACTGTGTGAGTGTGTGTATGTGTATGTGCATGTGTGTACACGCACTTGTGTATTATATGTGATTCTCTGCTTTTGGTTTTTGTGTGTGTGTGTGAGAGAGAGAGAGATAATTAATTTCTTATATTTTCTTGGCTGTATTTACCCTTCTTGTGCTGGAGTTTTCCTTCTAGTATCCACTGTAGGGCTGGATAAGTAAAAAAATATTCTTGAAAGTTGTGTGGGGAGGGGAGTTGACTAAAAAATTGTAGATCTATGGGCAGGACATCCAGGAATGTTACATTTACACTCTAAAACAAAATCAGAAAATACCTGAGCTCTCTTTTCACTTGATTTTTTTTTTAACTTCCTTTCATTAACTGGCATAAATTACTACCAGCCATCAACAATTTCAGTAAAGCTGATGAAGACATGCATGTCTCCTCTCATTTCCATTCTTATTTGTCTCTAATAAAGATATAAAGTTATATATTTGTCCTTATTTAACAATTCATTGAGTTTTTTGAAAATAATGATTTGTATTTATATATACAAGGGCAAGTACACAAATATTTGTGTGTTTAGGTGAAAGTAGTACTTACATGTGTCAGTTTTCTCCTACGATGTGAATATAGGAATTTAACTCATCAGAATTGTCAGCATGCTGTTGCTTACTGAGATGCCTCCCTGACCCTTAACCATTGTTAATTACTCATGAATTGTCAGTTACTCATGAATAATAAAGTGGCTTAGTATAACTAATATAAGTCTTAGTGACAGTAGGTTCTATTTCTCATCTGGTGTTCACTGATACTCTGGGCTATTATTTTCTCCCTCACCAGTCACAATGTACCTGAAAAGAGCAGGCTCTTGGAGAGCAGATCATTAAGTTTTGCTGTGTATTATACACTGAGCACCCTTTGTTAGTGCCCTCTACTTTGTAATTTCCTCTTCTTCACCTATGTCACATGCCTGCTTGTTATGTTTCACCTAGACTATTGTCTTGGTATGACAAATGCTGTAACAGGTGTCCGTCGTTACTTTCATGGCTAAGCCATTTCAGGGCACAGATTTGATCACACTAAGCATTAGCTTTGGTGATCTTGGGAAATACTCTGCTGGGATATTTCCTTAACTATTTTAAGGCTAGAGCTAAAGACCCTGGATAACCCTTCTGGTTTTCGCATGCATTATGGAGTCTACTGCCAACCCCTGAGTAACTCCACTATTTACTATTGAGAAAATGTTTTACATCCCCAGTGTTATTTTCAGTGAGGTGCTATATTACTATGTGGCCTATACAACACATAGTACTCTAGAACTGTACTAGTTCTGTGAACAGCTGGGGACAGTAGAAGACACAATCACTCCTGCAAGTCATTCATCAAGAAGGGGATTTTGAATTTCATTAAATATAAAAATTGAATCTTTATATTCTAAAATTAGTTGGTATTTAATTGAGCGTCTTTCAGGCTCTCTATTCAATATGCATCTGTTTCTTATATGCTAGCTTACCTCTTGGAGCTAGTTGATTATGGTCTCTTAATTAAATCTAATGAGATTATGAAATGGCTCTGTGGGTAGAGGCAATTGCAAACAAGCTTGACAAGCTGAGTTTATTCAATCCCCTTTACCCACATGGTCAGAGGAGGAGAGAAATCTCACAAGCTGTCCTCTGCTACATACATACACATGCATCCTTGCAGAAAGAAGGAGACATGCATACCTTCAACAGCTTTGTTGAAGTTGCTGATGGCTGCTAATGATTTATGCAAGCTAGTGAAAGGAGTTAAAAATCAAGAGACATGAGAAGAGAGCTCAGATATCGTGTGAATTTTAGAGTGTAAATGTAACATATCTGGGTGTCCTGCCCATAGAACTACAATGTTTATAGTCAACCTACATGCACACACACACACACACACACACTATATGTGCATACGTGAGATATGGTTCCCAGGAAATTGTGCTGATGTGTCCTTATGATTTACAAATTAAACAGTGAAAGAAATAAAACTTATATGGTGTGTGTTCAATTCTTGAGCAGTATCTATATAAGGGAATCTTATAACCCCAAACTGAACAAATTAAGGCTTACTGGAAGTAGAGAATATAATGGAAGGTAATGACAAGAAGGGCTGCAGGATGGAGTCATGCTGTAATCCTGTCTGGGTGAAGAAAGGAGGTTGCTGACCTTGCCCTACTTGTTCTGGAAGTATTTGTCTTTAAGTTCTTGCAACAAGGGAGAGCTATAGTGAAATCCCTATTTTACATGTGAAAATGAGGCAAAGGGGTCGCATAGTTCTGTATATTCCCATGGTGCTATGTCTACTGTCTACTGAAGGTTATGTAGCCTTCTTATGAGCTTCATTCTTTGGATCGAGTTGTACCCAGGCTTATCTTAATTAAGTCACTTTGGATCCATTTCTTAGTGTCATGACAAAATATTTGACAAAAGCATTTAGAGGGAATTGGGATTTCTTTTGGGGGGGGCTCACAGTTCAAGGGCACAGTCTAACATGGTACACAATGCATGGCTTTGAGAGCATAAGGCAGTGGCTCTCACTGCTCTTTAGTTAGAAACCAGAGGGAAATGCTGGGGCTCAGCTCACTTTCTCATTTTTCCTTTTTATTCAGACTATTTTTATTTTTATTCAGACTGGGTCCCCAGGCTATTAGTGGGGTTGTCCCCTTTCAGTATATGTCTCCTCCCCTCAAACCTCTCTGGAAACACCTTCTCAGACACCACTGTGGATGTGTCTTTTAGATGACTCCAAACCTAGCAAGTTGGAAATCTAGATGAACTTCGAAGGATACCTTGTCCCTTGTGCTATCAGTGGGTGGCAGTGATTTTGCATTCTTATTGCAACATAGTTATCTGAGGTACTAATGCACTTCACTCTTTATGTACCTCCCTTGAAGTGCTGATGCTGTCTCCCAAGGAGGTCATAGTCACTTTCTAGTCACTGTAAAGCATTGCCCTGTGCTTTCAGGGTCTTTTTAGATATTTCTGTAAAGCAGCTCATAGCTTTCTATTCTCTTTAATGCTTCGGTGCAATTTTCTGTCTCTGGGACTCAGCTATGTGTCTTGCAGGGGAAAGGCTGGAAGATGTGTTAAGTGCTTGGCTGTGAGCCACAACCCACCTTTCTTTCATTCAGAAATGACTCCTGTTTTGAGCTTCACTTGTCTATGCTAGCTTTCTTTTTTTTCTTATAGGACGTTTCTTATTAGGGGCTTTTTGTGACTATAAATGCAGACTTCCCTGTTGAATGTCAGTTCCACTTATGAATCAAAGCCACAGAAGTTTAAGCTGGGGAGATGACTTAGTCTGAAAAGTGTCCACCGCACATCCATGAGGACTTGAGTTTGGATCCCTAGCACCTATGGAAAAGTCATGTTAAAGTGCAGGTTTGGTAAAAGAGTGTCTTACAAAATAAGATAGAAGTGTAAATGGGAAAAACAAGAGATCAAACACTGGCCTCTGCATGCATAATACCATGTGTACAAACATGACACACACACATACACATACCACATACTAATGCGAACATTGCCAAGTACACACATACACACACATACACACACATACATACAAACACACACACATATATAAAAGCTAATATATATATATGTATATATATATATACATATATATATATATGTATATATATATACATATATATATATGTGTGCTAGCAAAGATAGCAGTCCTGTGATTTATTACACAATGAACGGTGAATTTTTATGCCGAACCAGTTCAAATCTTGTTGGCATTGAATTAAGTAGAGGTGGCATAAAAGAGAAGAAAAGCCCTGCTGATTATAGGAATGAGGCTAGATGCCACTTTCATGATATCTAGTACAGAAGTTTCTTCATGCAAAATTATGCCAAAAGAAATGTGTAAAACTAGGAGAAGTACCAATACTGGAAGACAGAGATGCTTTCACCCCTCTGCTGGAAGTGCACCATGAAACAATGGATTGCTAGCCTTGATTAAATCTAACAGAAGTCATGGAGGAAATCACAACATTGAGGAGAGATGGTGGACTGATAAAACATGTGCATAAAGAAAATGTAAGTGATTTTTTTTTAGTGGGACAACACAACGTAAAGAATTTGAAGGTGGACAACTTCTTCCACATCATATTGATATTTTAGTAAAGTGCTTCATTGGGAATCAAAGAGTAGGTTTTGATAATTTCATCCTGATCAAGAACAAAAATCTTGTTCTCAGACTCATTTTCTGAGGAGATAGATTAATCTTAAACATGTAATATATGAAATAAATAATGCTGTAGGGATACACAGAAGAATATTATGAAGCATCCCTTTAATTAATGTATTTAAACTAATAACTATGTTTACTATTAGAAAAACAGCTAGTGAAAGAATTCAGAGATTATGCCCACATCTAGTAAAACTTACACACTTTTGATTTGGATTTGGAATTATTAGAGGCATTTAGAAATGTAGAAGGTGCATGGAGATGTGTCTAGGAAGGTAGGGTGCCTTACTAGCATGTATGAAGCCTGGGCTCCACACATAGCATTATGTAAGCTATGATGGTGGTGCATTCTTCTAATCATAAGCTGAGAAAGTCAGAGTAGAAGGATCAGGAACACAGAGTTACATAATTTTTACATATATTTTTATCTGCCTCAATTAGTTGAGGCAGATAAAAATATAGAGCATTACAAGTAAAGGAAACGTTACAGTCCAAAGGCAAGGAGCAGTGAGCCGTGAGTATAGGGTACATCGTTTATTTATATTGTATCGGGGTTAATGAAAGAAATTAAGTGAGGTTAAAAACATAAATATATGTACAAAAGGCAAGTCATTAACAACTGTGGTAAGGGGACTAGATTTTATCTGAGGTAATATTGTTGGGCAATATTAAATAATGTTGTTACAGCATCTAACTTAAGGCTTTTCAAAGACTGAATTGCAGATACCAAAACCCTAGAGTTATAGTTTCTTCCCTTTAAAACAACATCTACAGAAGCAACTGCAATTCTAAAGACTAATGACCAAAGCAAAGACAACTTTGATTTTCCTTATTTAAAGTGATATTCATTCAGTGGAGGTTAAGGAAAAATAGAAGAGAGAGAGAAAAAGAGAGAAAGAAACACTGATATGTTCAAACTGGCTGAATGGTGCATTTAACAGTTTTTATTACTGTAACTGTCCTGTTTTTATTAATTTTAGGCAATAGTTGAGTTTCCAGTTCAACTCTTTAGAGATGTTTATCCTGTAAACTGATCAAACACTAGAGTGACAGGAAGCATGGGCTATGTTTGGCTTGTGTACTCACCATTTGAGCAACCCCTAGAGACATATGGTATATTTACTCCTTTTCTTCTTTCTTCTGCTCACTATGTGCTCACTACTTGACAGAAGCAGGTTTTCTTGCTTGCTTCAGGAGCAGCACCTCATTTTATGGGTACCTTATCTAATCACAGTGATCTCACAGTATCCATAAAGCTTTGTCTTCAAGGTTTTCTGAGATTACCAAAATCTCTCCTTAAACAAGTTCTTTATCTAAAATGGTATTAGGAGTAGGGTAAAGCACTTGCTATGCAAAAGTACAAACCTGAGTTCAGATCCCAGGGCTGTGTTTTAAGCTAGGCATGGTAGTGAGGCATTTTGCACATCTATCCTCTGACATCAATAATGGGCAGCTGTGGCAATGACATGCCTACACTTGAACACACATCATACATGTGCATACATGTATACATACATATTTAAGAAAACAAAATGGGAATGTATTTTCATATCTTAGTATAACTAATGATTAATATAAGCCATTTCTAGATTACTTATAATACTTGATATTAGGTAAATGTCTGTATCATTCCTGTAATGATAGTTTAGAGAATCTTAAAAAAATATACATAAATAAGCACAAACATTTTTCTGAATATTTGTCCTCCAAAAGTGATTGACTGTGTACATAAATGAGGAACTCAGAGATGTGGACAGCTGACTCTGTTTTGTAAAGCAGTTATTTACAGAGAGCTTGAGAACACCTGGTTCCTTACCTCTGATCAATAAGCTTTTTAATAACACCTGGTGAGATAGATTTTATAATTTAAATATGATCTGAAGCAGCTCTTAACTTGGTAGTGTATATCAAGATTAAAAGGATTTTTTACTAAAAGAAGTAACAAAGAACATGTCAAGCCACGTACAAACACGAGGAAACAGAAAAGATGAAAAAAATGGAACAGAAATACATGGTGATTATCTTTGTTTCCTGTGATGAAGTAGCTTGTTCAATTCATAGTTTCATCACTGAGGGATGTCAAGGCAAGAACCTGTATCAATTCATTATATCCACAGACAGTCAGATAAAGGAAATGGGTGCATGCCATACTCAGCTCAGATTGTCTTTCATACAGTCTAGTACTCAAAGTCAGGTAAAGGCACTGTCAACTTTTAAGCTGGGTCTTCCCATCTCACGTAATGTCATAAACCAATATCCCCCAGGTACTAGCACTGGTCAGACTGGCCAAGAGAATCCTGCTCAGCCCAGGTGCCTCTAGATTGTGTCAAGATGATGATTAAAAATACCCCACAATGTTCCTTGTAGGAAATAAGGACTCAAAGCAGAGTTGGGTCAATTGTGAGGCCAGGTAGTATTTCAACGGTCTCAGCTCACAGGACTTTTATATTGGTTTTGATTCTTGGAGAAATTTACGTAAAAATATTGATTGATGTGTCCTCCTTTACAACTTATACTCTAACTTTTACATTTTGGCAGTATGTATTAACTACATAAATAGTGACTTCAAAACCCTTAGTCTGTATTGAGATCACATATTTTCCTAGTCAAGTCTATTCTCATAAGTCCTAGAATTATCTAGTGGACAATAGTGATGGGTGTGGCTGTTATGATGAATTGTGAACTGAATTTTAATCAAGGATCAAAAGCATATATATCTATGATAAAATTGAGTATACTGGATATTGTCCCAGAAGATGAGATTTTAGGCCTCCAAGATTAGCAAAAGAATGAAACCAACAGGGAGCTGAGTAACTTCTGTAAACTTATGTCATGTCTTCTTCCTGGTGGTTTTGGAAATAATAGACTTTGCAGTTGTTGAGGGGAAGACCATTGGGAATAATAGAAACTGGAGACTGGAGTTCAGAACATTTGCTGCTCTTTAAGATACTGGAGTTCAATTCCCAATATCCATGTCAGGTCACGCACAACCATCTCTAACTCCAAGTCCAGAGAATCCCCTACTCCTTTCTGTCTTCCAAAGATACCTGCTCATGTTGTACATACTTACAGAGATATTCATAGAGACAAGCAATATTTAATTATAAAATTAAAATCTAAAAATAAATCACAGAAATGAGGCTGAGGCTCTATCTCAGTGGTCGAGTGTATGTGGAGCATGTGTAAGATCTTGAGTTCAGTTCTCGGCACCATGATGATATTAATGATAATGATGGTAGTGGTGGTGGTGGCGATGATGATGACAATGACAATGAGCAGGAGGAGTCAGCAAAGTCCTACACACATTCACCATCCTGAACAACTTGTTTCCATTCTTTTTCATCTCCCTTGTAACCCACAACTATTTGAAACACTTCTCCCCTCTCTCTCATTTCCAACACCTCAACTAAGAAAGCCTCCAAGCACTCCCTAAGGAAGTGTAAAGATGAGATGTGCCAGACCTGATATATTAATGAGAGTTGTAAACTGCTGAGTTTGGAGAGTCAGGCTGTCATCATGAGCTGAAATAGCACCCTTCTCCTAACACCCTCATCTATACTGGAGATATGTTTCTCCTGACACCCTGTTAGCTATCTGTAGGTTCTCTGTTGATCTCTAAATTCAGCCACAGGGGAAGAATGAGCTTAATATAATCCTCTTATTCCAAGCTCTTTCTTGAACCCCAAATCCCCCAAATCTTACCTCTAAGTCTATTCAATCTGTATCAGTGGGTGCTAATTCAAGTGTATGGTGGAGAAAATGAAACACAAGTAAGAAGAATGACAGAAGAGGACTGTGTAATAAGGGATGGCATTAGTGAGTGAAATAAAGCATGTCGTCACAATCTCTATGCTTAGCCTAGGTCTTTCCCAGGGTCATTAATTAGCAAATCCAGACAGGATGAAGAAACTTGTAACAGACAGTAAGAGATTAGGAAAAATATGGGAATGGTTCCCCTCTTCAGGTTGGTGCTAAAACAATGGTCACTGATGTCTGAAAATATTCCAGGCTATTTCCTTCTCTCTTTTTTTTAATTAAAAAATTAGAGTGAGTGTGTGTGTGTGTGTGTGTGTGTGTGTGTGTGTGTGTGCATGTACCAGTGAAGGCCAGAAGATGTCAGATCCTCTGGAGCTGTAATTACAGGCCATTCTGAGCCACCATGCATAGCTTTTAGGAATTGAGTTTCAGCCTTTGGTAAGAACAGCAAGTGCTGTTAGCTGTCAAGCCAGCTCCCCTGTCAGTCCCATTCCAAGCAACTTCAAGTTGTCAGAGTTAGATATGTTGCTATTTCTGCCTAAATATATCAGCTATTAGCACTGGGCAGTCTTATCTTGTGACTATTACTGGGGAAACTAGCATTGAAAATTATTAGAACATAAGCAATATATATATATATATATATATATATATATATATATATATATATATATATATGTATGTATATGTATATGTATATGTATATCAACCCCCTCATGCCCTGGCTATACACTATTCATTAAATAGAATGCACAAATAATGTGTGAAGAGGTCTTAAATAAATCTCCCACAAACAGAGTACATTATGTCATAAATTAGAGGGTTAATGCTATCTAATAAGACACCTTTGTATTTTATTCAGAAATGCTTCCTTATTCCTAATGATATACATAGACCAACATTTAATAGTTACTATGATCTAAGCTTTACCAGGAGTCCTAATTTAATGTTCAATAAGCTGTTGATTAAGTTATATGACATTTGGCCATGACAGGTGAGCGTATGTCTAAGGAATGACTCTTACTTTAATGGTTTGGATAATTGCACCTTTCTAACCTGATTTCCATAGGCTATTGACCTATAGCCTTGTGGATTTGATTCCAGCAAAAATCACTGCGTATGGTTTAGTTGAGTTTCAGCTGCGTTGTTTCAGTGCCCTGATCATCAGTGTGCCATTGAGGTTGTTAACTTACCGTCTCCTTAGACAGATTGGGTCTGGCTTGTAGGGTGTGGCCTTTTTCCTGTTTGTTTCTCTCTGCTCAACTTTCTGAAGGGTAAATCTGATGAAATTCATGTTCTGGACTTAAACAAGGAACAGTTTTACTTTAACTTTGGATTTCACTATACAAATTATCATATTCTGCTTTACCTATAGAAATGAATTTTGTCTAAGTCAATTGTTAATTGATTTCTCTAATGCCATAGTTTTTAATGCTGTAATTTTTCTCCTTATAGCATTTACAAAGATATACCTATATCAACACACATATACACACACACACATGTGCTTGTGTATGTGTGTGTATACATATATCTTCATGTGTGTGGCTGGCTATTTCTCTCTCTCTCTCAACACATTAAGGCATTTATTAAAGCCAAAGATGTTAAACAAAATGTATTTCTTGTACATAGCTCCAATTTTCTTTAGATTTTAAGAAAATACCAAGAAGTTTTATGTCTCAGTATATATGCATTTTTTAAAATCAGATACAGGTGAAAACTTAAAGAGAAACTATCATGATTTAGATGGATGTTGAGTTTTTGTGAAGGTTACAGACTATGAAATAATAAATCCTTTTATATATTATGTCCAAGTCACAGGGAAAACAAAGACCACCAAGAAGCTAATTTGATGCAAACACATAAGGTTCTTTATTACAAGCAAGGAGTCTCAGTCAGCATTGCAGCAGGTCAGATGTGAAGCCTCAAGTCAAGTACAGGGTATTATTTAATATGTTTACAGCAAGCTTGGGGAATTTCTATATGGGTCAGTAAGTTAATATTTTTAAAAACTTCATGTCTGGTGTAACTGCAGGAACTAAACAGAGGCAAAACCACCTGATAAGTAGAATGGTTGGGTTATCTATTTTCTGCAGGATGTCCTACGTTATCTATATTTACCTTGACCCTACTGTTAAAGTCTGACTGGATGTTGCTAAAGGGTTTTCCATAGGATTTTTTCTCAAGTAGAGTTTGTGTTTTTTCTCCTGTAATTGAAGTTTACCCCCTTCACAAAAAATAAGCTTCTTCTTAAAAACAGAGTTGGTTGGGCTTTACATATACAAGTTTATTTCTTTGATAGCATAGTCTAGGCCTTATGCTAGCTTATAATTACTAATGGACTCAAGTTCGTGATATCCATGGGATTGAACTTAGAAAAATCTAAGGTAAGAAGATGGCTGAATGGATAAGTCACTTCCTGCCCAAGCATGAGATCCAAGTTTAGATCCATATGCTGCCTCTGAAGTAGCATTTGGTAAAACTCATCTGGCAGATGGAAGAGGGAGACAGGGAGACAAGATAATCCCTGAAAGATCATCTGGACAGTTCATTTGGAGTGTTCAGTACTACACAAGAGACTTACTCTCAAGAAAGTTAGAAGTTAGGACAAACACCTGAGATTGTCCTTTGCCTTCCATGTAACTAGCTCCCATGGCATGGGTGTACCCATACACATGCATACAAACACATACAAACACACACACACACACACACACACACACACATGAGAGAGAGAGAGAGAGACAGACAGACAGACAGACACACACAGAAACACACAAATACACACAAACAGATGCACATAGCGAAACACACACAGATATACACTCCTCTTCCATCTGCCAGATGAATTCTGGGATTCTGGATGAATGCTACCAAATCCTGCTTCACATGCATCACGTAGATCTGAACTGGGAGTCTCATGATGACTGTGGTAGAGAAATATCTGGGGGAAGGACACAATACGCTGTTCCACTTCAGAACAGAACACCTGGAGCTGCCTGTTTTCCCTTTACTCTCATCTTACTATTCTTCCTGACATTTGATATTAAACAGCTATCATTACATTCAAAACCAGTTTCTATTTACATATGAAATATCAGGTATTTCTCTGAGATGCATTGATAAAACTACTGTTTTCAAGGTCATTTATTATGAGTTAATTTAGGGTTAGAAATACAAACTTCAATCAGGTCAACAGCAAAGACACTATCAGTACCCAGTGTTCACTGAACAACTACTGTGCCAGCTATATATTTTCCCCTCTAAATTTCATGGCAACACACAGAAATGGGTAGCATTCCCAACTCTTCAGAGAGCTTAAACAACTAATCATAAAAATATAAGCTCAAGAATAAACAGAAGTGTTAAATATTTTAGATCAGAACTGCTGGCCTTAGACTCAAAGCAGGCTATCTGCCTCTACCTCCTGAATCCTGAGATGCTTCATGTGCACCAACACACCTGGCTTTTCTCAGTATCAGTGTGACTTATGTGTGACTTAGGAATCTGGAAGTGATCCATTCCAGTTTTTTGGTTTTGGTTTAGATTTGCTTTTCCTTTCACCACAAGTAGTTTTTGTTTTTTTAGAAATGTTTGGATTGGATGGATGGTTCTTGTTCTTTTGTGGGTCAGAATTCCAACTCAACAAGGACTTGCTATGAGTTAAATTGCTGTGCTTTGAAATGACCCTGTGAATGCAAGATACTTACCATTTCTTAATCATAATATGTTGCTATGTCTCACAACACCTCAGTGATGAAAGCGTTGCTTCCTTAAGTGCTATATGTGTTTGTTTGCAAATATTTCACAATTTGAACTGACTTTCAATTGCTCTCTCACTATCTTGTACAAGTATCTGCTTTCTCTTTTCTGTTATGAGTACAGCAGGAAGCCCAGGAGCAAAACATCTCTATGAATTGAATTCATTTCTCTTCAAGGCATAGCCAGTAGTAAGGCTGTTCCTACACTATTTGGCACACATATTCTGGGGATTTTAAAAATGATGTTGTTTCTTTTCTATGCTAACTTATAAAGAAACATGTTCCAAACCTTGTCACACATACTTCATTTTGATTGGCTGCCAGTCCTGATACCCCTCCACCTCTTTGCCTCTGTTGTTTGCAATTTTTCCTTCTTTACTATTGAATATGTTCTAGTGCCTTCCCACTTCCTCTTTTAAAGCTTTTTAGCGCCTCCCCTCCCATGAGTCTATTTACAGAGTTCTGGACTTTGTTACTTTGACTCCCACCCTGATGCGCATATTGAATTAGGAGCTAAGATCTGCATAAAAGACAGAAGAAATGGTATTTGTCAGTTTGAATGTGGGCTATATTTCTTAGTTTAACATTTTGTAGTTCCATCCTTTTTTTAATAATTTAAATTTTCTTCATGCCTTAATAAAGTTCTATTGTGTAAATGTACCCTATTCCCATTATCCATTCATCTGTTCTTGGGAATCTACAGGTATAATTTGAAAAAAATAAGAACAACTTTCAGGACTATTCTTAAGAATTCTAAGGTACCTTAGATTAGTCTTAATAAAAGTCTTATTTAGAAGTGGATGTTTTTTTGAAAAGCAAAACTAAATCTTTGTGGGAAGGATGCTGTTAAAGTCAGAGCCTCTCCTGGAGTTCATTAAATTAGAAAATTAAAAGTAGAAGAAACTGACAAGGGAATTGGGACCTGCCGTGGAATTATTCTCAAAGCTAACCAGGGAAGCAAAATGGTGTCAAAGTCATAATTAGTATTTGCCCTTGAAGTAGCCTTGCTAATGGAAGTAGAACAGAAGAAAATGTTGCGTAGAAATCCTATCTGAAAACTATATTCAAAGCCAATAAATCCAAGCTACCTTACCGCAATGTAATTAAGAGGTAGGCTCTGGTTTGAAAAAGAAAGGTTTTAATTATAGTATAAGTGCTTATTTGTGTGTGGCTATGTGCATGAGAGTCAAGGTTCCTATGGTGACCAGAAAAGGGTATTGGATTCTCTGAAGCTGGAGGTACAGGTGCTTGTGAGTCCCACAATATGAGTGCTGCTACATGGCAATAAGAAAGCAGACTGAGAAAGCCACGAGAAGCACACCAATAACCAGCATTCCTCCATGGCTTCTGCTTCAGGTTTTCCTCTAAGTTACTGCCTTGGATTCTTGCTGTGACTTGCCCCAGTATGACCTGCGAAGAGTAAAATGAAATAAACCCTTTTCTCTGCAAGTTGCTTTTGGTCATGGTGTTTTATCACAGCAATAGAAATGCTAACTAGGACATCACAACTAAACATGGGTGACTACTTGTCAAATCTGCAAGCGTGGAGCTCTGCACAGCTTTCACGGGCTCCACAGTCTTAGACTGCCTATTGACCATGGTTCTGATGGTTAGTATTCACTTTCCAACAGTTGTTCACTCCATCTATAAAGATGGAGAAGGGCACTCCTGAATACTGCTATTTCTTCTTGTCACATGGGATATTATGTTTGCCTTTCTGTGTCTTGTGAGTCTCCTCTTCCTTCACATAGGGAATGTTTAAATTAGAGGAAACTGCCATAGAGCACAGAAGTTATGGACTGGTAACCTAAAAGAAAAAGACACATATCTCACATGCTTCAGGTCTGGATGTTAGGTTTTGTGCCCAGGAGCTATTAGGTTGGGAATAAATTGATTTCATAACAAACAATTGGGAAAGAAAATGGCTAAGTCAATAATGTGGCTACCTTACAAGCATGAGGCCCTGAGTTCTTTCTTCAGAACCCATGGGAAGAATAGGAAATAATGATGCATTTTTAAAATCCCAGAAAATTTATGATCAGAGGCAAAGGAAAACTGGGCAGACTCCTAGGTATAACTGATCAACTAATCTAGTCTACTTGATGAAATCCCAAGCCACTGAGAGATTCTGTTAATTAAAGTTATAAGAGACCTGATGAAACACAACCATGGATGTGCAAGGAGAGAGAGAGAGAGAGAGAGAGAGAGAGAGAGAGAGAGAGAGAGAGAGAACATCTCTAGCAACTAGCAACCAAATGGTTTAACCTGGGTGTGAAAAGTAGGGAATGACTATTTAACTGAGAAATGATGTGAAACTTTTATGTGAAACTTTTTTGACTGATGAGGAAGTAACTTTAAAAATATGATACAGATACTCATTTGTAGATCTCAGTCTTTGATATTATTATTTCCCATTGACATTACATCTGAGGATGCAAAATCATTCTCCCAACAATCGTCCAAGAAACCACCAACTCTCATTCATTTACTTTGGGTATTCCATTGAATGTATTCTTTTTTGATTTCTGCCCTTTTTTTTTTTGGAGTATTTGTATGATGTGTGACATGTGTAATGTACATGTTAGTGCAGTGTCCATGGACGCCAGCAGGGGATGTTTGTGCTGGAGTTGAGGTGGTTGTGAGCTGCCCAATATGAGTGCTGGGAACTAAATTTAGGTCCTTTGCAAGAGCACCAAGTACTGTTAACTGCTGCATCATCTTTCAAGCCCCTGTGTTTGTCCTTTATATTATTAAACACAGTATATGTTTATCAAGATTCTGTAAATTATGCATTTTTATTCTTCGGAGTAACAACAATTCACTATAAAATGTCAGGAGAAGTGATGTGGGTATGTCCATTACATTCAAAGTCAGTTCTACACCAGAAGGACTTGTGATGTTCGATGTTCGCTTGGTCAGATAAACTTTGTAAAAGGTAGAGGTTAATGTATGTTGTTGTCCTACGTGCTGATTATAACAGACTGTGAGCTGAGCTCTAGATAAAACCATGCCCTAGTGCTCAGAGAATATTCTACAGGAGAAGACAGAAAATAAAATATTCAATGAGCCCGAGGATGAGGAGGACTCCTGTTTCATGGGTGACTTCCGGACATGATAGGACTATTGCATTCATGAACTCACAGTAGCTGAGTTACTTACACAACCTGAAGCCATCTTAAAAATCCCACCAATTAGGAAGGAGGAGCTCCCAGGCGCCACCTTTACTCAGTAGCTATTGCTGCTGGGGAAGGAAGACTCAGTTTTCTTTAGGAGTATGGCCACTGCCATGCCCACATGGATGACCATACATCTTGTACTTATAGGCAGCAATAATTTGACTCAGTGAGTTAAATAAATAAATATAAAAGAAGGGCATGAAATTTAGAGTGAAATGAGATGATGAGTGGTAGAGAGTTGGAGAAAGGAAGTAAGTAGACCAGAGTTATGACCAAGATACATTGTATACGTGAATGAAATGTCAGATAACAATGAAAGAATTCAAAATGTTTGAGTTTTATCACACTATTGAAGCAGCTTGAATAGGGTTTGCAATACGTATAGGTACAATACCAAAAAACCCTAACATTATTAGCACAGCTAATATGTTATTTTTCTTAGAGGAAAGAGAATCTAAATTGATTGATTTGCTTTGGACACTATTAAAAGAATTGTTAATTATCTCCTTTTTTTAGACAAGCTATCACAGACATTAGAAGATACCTGGCATTTTATTATGTGGTAAGGTTTGAAATCAGGAAAGTCTGACAGAACTTTGAAGAGCCTTCTTGATCTTTTCAAACTGTGAAAACTATACCCCTTCCGAGAAGTGAACTTTAGTGTCACACAAGGGATGCTGCCAGTTATTGCTTTCTAGAGTCTCAGCTCTGCAGGATGTTGCACTTCCTGTCTTTATACTTGAACAGTCTCTCATCATACCTTTTTTTCTTCCTGATTTCAGAACTGTGATGGCAAGCTTTGAACTCAGAAAGAATAACTAACAGAGATCCCAGATAGCATGGAAGAGTTATGGTGTCTTTTGAAAATATTTATTTGGTTGCAGCTGGACTTCAGAACTATCAGAACATGAGAATTTAACTTGGAAAACAAGCTTTAATTGAATCATAAGTGGCAAAGATTGGAATGGGAAAATCGAGCAGAAATATTTGAATAATGATTCAACGGCTTCAATAGAAAAAGTCATTGTGTCGATGTCTTTATTTAATTTAACATATTTTAACAGACTATAAAGTAGAGATCAGACATGATATATTTTTAAAAATATATGTTTTATTTAGCCATGTGTTGTGGGAAATGCTACAGTCATGTCCCATATGTGTGTCTGTGGGCACTCATGCCACAGTACACATGAGGCAGCCAGAGGACACCTGTAGGAGTCAGTTCTCCCCTCTATCATGTGGACCTTGGAGATCAAACCCAGGTCATCAGGATTGGTACCTAGTATGCTTACCTACTAATCCATCTCATCAGGCTAGACACAGAAATATTTATAGTGATAGAAGAAACTGGTAATCTTTTAGATTATTCTAACTAGTTCTGTTGTCTTGATAATAATCTCACTTAATAAACCATGTCTACTTACAAAATATTACCTTAATCATCATTTCTCTTAGGGAAACATCTCTTAATGAAGAAACACATGTGAATACATTTAAATAATCCTCTTTGACATTTTAATGAAGATGCCATAAAAGCAAGTATAGATAGTCAATCAACAATCATGATTTCCAGAAGTAATCTGCCAGCAGTGAAATATGTTTTACAGATGTATAATAAAACCAAGTAAACCAAAAGCCCAGATAAATCCATGTTTCTGTGGCATGACTGGCACTGTTAAAATTATTCTCTCTGTCCTCTTGATCTTCTCTCAGTTTTTTTTTTTTTCCTGGAACTTACCAAGCTCACCACTAAAAATTTGTTATAGGAGGTTGACAGGAAACAATTTGCTTAGAAGAAAGTGTTCTGAAGGTCATGGTGATGAAGATGGACAGACTGGCCTATGCTCTTAGTTTCCAAAAGAGGTGGTCCAGTTTTCATGTTTGTATAACTCATAGACATGAGCAGATGAGTAAAAATCCCTCCTTTGAATCTGGACTATATAATTCCTTTAAAGGCTACAAATGTTGTGGCTGAGAAGAGGGCTTTGTGGACATAGTTCTTGCCACACATGAGAGAGGGTGGATATTTGGATGCCCAGAATGCTTGCAAATGCTGCAGCTATAGCAGCTTAAATGGAATCCCAACACTCATGAGGTTCAGGGAGGACATCTAAGGACCAAATTGGCGAGTTGGAAAGTTCCAGGTTACTCACAAGATCTGCTTCCACCAATAATGTGGAAAGAAATTAAGGAAGACACTTTGGTTCAACTTTATACACAGAGACATGAACACAAATAGCCATATGTATGCACACCACACACACCAATACATAAAATTAAATGTTTTATTTATATTAAATTGGAACTTCTTTATATATTGAGGTACTAAAAGTAAAACCAAACATGATTAATGTTATTTAATTTTACATATTTGAGAAAAAGCCTCATTCAGTGACTCCAGTCACTGATCCCTAGAAAAGTCACCAGCAAGGTAGCCCCATGAAAATGATTAAGGTCACCTTCCCATAAAACATCTGCAGTTTCAACATTCAGTCTCCATTTTCCTTTTTGGGTGGTTTTGGTTGTCAATATAAAGGTTGAGTCTTATCCCCAACATCTGGACATATAGAGAAAGCAGAGGCTGTAATGTTGGAGTTACCTTTTTTTATTTCCCTTAGAAGCAAGATCTGAAACACTTCAGAGTTAAATGTCTCTTAGCTCAGAGGTTTTGTAAACAATGATAGAAAAGGGAGGTACCGGTTGGATTGGCAGCAAGGGATTGAGGTATGGTCTTGGGGCTTATTGGTCTATAGCTGTTATTTCTCATCATTGTTTGGTAAGAATGAACAAACATATCCCTCAGGAAAACCAGCCTTTTTATATGTATATGATATCATTTTGAAAAATAGGTGCCTGAAAAAGAGACAGACAGACAGACAGACAGTCTGTATAAATTTGGACTTTATTGGGCTTGAGCCTTTGAAGATGGTCACATTTTGCTTTCAACCATGAGTTGTTTGGATGCCTAAATGTGCAGTCCATTTCTTTTGTAAAAGACAGCAATTTTCCCACCACTTTATTCTTTGATGCATTTACTCTGCCTATGCACTCAGGGTGTACTCTTAGCAGTGTCTCAAATGGCCAAAATTATACACAGCAAGAATTTTTTTGTTTTTTTTTTTTCCAGTTACTGCAGACCACTTCTCTTAAAGAGCACTCATCACTCGCTAGCATTTATAACTGCCTCCTGTTTTTTATTTATTTATTTTTTTAAAATGTGATGTTTCAGAAGATGTTCCTGTATGCAAGGGGACACAGTACAGAAACTGCCAAATGGCCGCACCATTGGGGGATGATTTTTATTGTGGGTAAGAGTGAGAGAAAGAAAAGCCAATTTCAGATGGAATCATGCATAGAGAAGAGAGAAGTAAACTACACATGGCCAGGGAATTTTTTTATTATGAGAGAGAGAGAGAGAGAGAGAGAGAGAGAGAGAGAGAGAGAGAAAGAGAGAGAGAGAGAGGACAGAGAGAGACAGAGAGACAGAAAGACATCATAAGCATTACAAGAAGAAGGAGTTTCTTGTAAGGGAAATGTCTTGTAAGGGAAAAAATCTGTTTCATAAGTTCACAAGGAATTCTGGCTTTTATTTATTTAATCACCAGAAATCTCTCTAAAGCACAGCTTGAGATCATTTTTAAATACACGTGCTCCCTGAGACCTAACAGTTCCTCATAATTTGTGATGATGATTTGAAAAACCCTAAAGATGGATACTTTCTATATTTTAATAGAAAGGCTTATTTTGAAGATTGCATTTAGACCAGGAAGCCTCTGTAATGCTCTCTAAATTGTTTTGAGTGAAACACTGGTGTCTGTTTTAAAATTGGATGCCATGCCCAAGACTTTAAAAACCATGGAGTTAAAACACTCTTAATGGGACTGGGAAACTACTTGGGTAAGCCAGAGTGCTTGCTGTGGAAGCAGAAGCACTTGAATTTAAATACCTATTAGCCATTTAAAAAGGCCGGGTATAGTCACATTCTTCTGTTACTTCTTTGCTGTAGGGGGCAGAGGCAGGAAGAAATCTAAGACTTCCTATCAGCCTAGTTCCAGTCCTGGTCTCAAGGGAAAATGATAAGAAAGAACACTTAGTTACACACACACACACACACACACACACACACACACAAACACACACACACACATGTGCACACATAGACACACAGACACTGACATACATGCACACACACAAACATGCACACACAGAAATATGCATACACACACACACACACACACA
This sequence comes from Arvicanthis niloticus, assembly GCF_011762505.2. NCBI lineage: Eukaryota > Metazoa > Chordata > Mammalia > Rodentia > Muridae > Arvicanthis > Arvicanthis niloticus. Next base: position 13,443,537 of record NC_047667.1, on the reverse strand, counting down.
CACACACACACACACACACCTTTTAGTTTTTCCATGTACAGAATGGCATTTTGAACATTTACTACACTGAGCGGCTGAGCTGCCCAGGCATACTGTAATACGCTCAGTGAATGAATGATCAAGGAAGCTACCTCATTCCACAGGACATTTCAACAATCTGAAAATCCAACAACTTTGAAAAATCCCTGATCAAAAATTAATTGTTAAATCATTTTTGTGTGTGAATTCAATTTCCATTCCATTAATGGGACAACTATCCTTGAAAACAGAACATATTTCATTTTTCTAGTTTTTCACTACTATCTTTCTGTATATTGGGTGCAGGTGCATGTGAGTTTATGTATGTGAAGTTCAGGTGAAAACTTTGGGTATTTTTTTACAGGAGACATCCAACTTTTTTTTTCTTAAAAAAAGTTGCTCATTGGCCTGCAACTTTCTAAGTAGGCTAAGCTTGTCAGTAGTGAACTCTAGAGAAGCATTTACTGCTACCTTCTGAATGCTGGGATTACAAGAGTCTGCCACCACACCTAGCTGCTTCTGTTTCTGCTTGCTTGCTGCTTCTTCCTCTTCCTCCTCCTTCTCCTCCTCTTCTTCATCCTCCTCCTTCCTCCTCTTCCTCTTCTTCCTCTTATTCACATAGTTTCTGATGACCTAATTCAAGTCCTCATGCTTGTTGGGCAATCCCTTTATTGACAGGACTATCTCTCACTCCCCTGGTTTCATTTTAAAGGTAAATATAGAAACTCATATTGAAGGACCCCTTCATTTCACCTGAAAATAAACTCCAGACTCTGAGACTAAGACAACTCTGATTTTTCAGATACTGTATTGCTACCACAGCCATCTCCCCTGTTAAGTGTTGAGTGAACGTTGAGCTCTTATTTTTTGGTTAACTTGTGGTCTGACCACTGTGCTCCCTCCTCCTTTCATATTTTTGTAATAAGAGAGTTCTTCAGAGGCCCAATAGGCAACATGGTACAGCACACACACTGCCCAAGGAGCTAATAAAAAATTTACACACTGGAGCCTCAGTCATATGAATTATTCATTGACAACTATCCATCAGGGAATTAGAAGTTTATGGCAACAGGAGCTGTGGAAAGTAGAAAGAGAAATCACCCATTGCCAACTTTTTAAATGAAGCATTGGAAACTCAGAATTTGGAATTAACCCTTTTGTGCAGGAAGGCATTATGTGAAACACTGGGAGAGATTACAAGTGGTTTAACTCATTACTAGACAAGCATATAAGTGGGGGCTAAGTGGCAGGCATAACACTCTTCTTTATTGCCTTTCTAGTCATCAAGCATACCAGCAATCACAGCCCAAGCAATGTTTTCTTGCTGACCTTAGCATCCTTCTGTAACATTATTTAGGTACAGCACCTCAGCCAGTGTTCTGCTCCCAGAATAGAACCCCGTCTTGTTTTCTTCTTTATTAGAAACAGGCCATTGCATCCTGAAAAGGTGTTTTGACAGAGAGGAGAGGTCACCCATTTAAACCAACTTAGTAAATGCAACATACAGAAGTTGTTTCCTGGCTTTCTGAAATGACTTTTAACTGCCACCCACAATTGAAAGCACTTCATACAGAAACCATCATGCAGAGTACTTCTTGAATCAGATGTCCAGAAAAGTAGGTTGACCTGTTCTGAAGGACTGTTGCTTTTTATTTTTCATAAATATCCTGTGAGAAAAAAACCATACAACCAACTGATTGACCACTGCTTAAATAACATCCCCCCTCTCCATTTGTACAAAGATGTACCTGCATCTTTTGTATTTAAAAGATTTCTTCATTTGTATTTTCACATAAACAATATGATGAAAAAGACTGATAAAATAACCCCTGTACAAGTACGAAGATCTGACTTTAAGACCAAGAATCCATGTGAAAAACCAGACATGTGAGCATGAATCTTAAATCCCCAGAGCAGAAAAGGCAGAGAGTGAAGGACCCCTGGGGATAGCTTAACCAGTTAAGTCAATGAGAAATCCTGTCTTAAAATGTTAAAAAAAAAAAAAAAAAAAAAAAAAAAAAAGACTATGGCTGTTGCTCAGCTGGTTAAAAGGTTGCCCATCATGTCTAAAGCTCTGAATTAATCTCCTGCATCAATAAGCAGAACAAGGTCGTGTGTACCTGTAATCTTAGGACTTCAGACAGGGAAAGATCAGAAGTTTAAAATCATCTGTGACTTTTTAGGGATTTCTATACAAGCCTTGACTAGACACTCTTCCAGAATAAAACAAAAATGGAAAGATAAAAGAAAAACTGACTAGCAAAAAGATTGAAGAAGATGCCTGGGGATAGGAGAGATGGCTCAGCAGTCAAGAACACATAATACTCTTGCAGAAGAGTGCATTTGGCTGCTAACACCCATGAGGTGATCCAGAGCTGTCTATAATCCAGACACTTCATGAATATGGTGCACATATATAATTCAGACAAAACACCCATATACAAAAATACAAATGAAGAAATCTTTTAAATACAAAAGACATCTGGCATCATCTTTTGACCTCCACACACATGTGTGGATGTCCATGAACACATGTACACCAAGAGACACACCCAAACTACTCACACTCAGAGTAGTGCTGTATGTTCTGCACTCACATTTAGGGTACATGATTTCCCATACACTCAAATATTTGTCACAGAAAAATCTATTATGTGTACTGACAGCTAGTTGCTATTTTAACACGCTTAAAATATTTAAGCTTATATATGATTTGAAGAATCTAACAATAAACATAATGTTAGAATTATTTCATGGGCAATAAAATTGGCATTCAAAGACTTCAGTTATTTTTTAAGTTTTCATTTCTGAGACATTAAATAACTATATGTATAACGTTTCCAGAAAAATATCATCTCTTTTCTTTTTTTGGCTATCATATAAAAAATGTAAGCATATGCATGTATAAATTTAAATGTGTGTCACTCAGACCACTTCTTATTTTCTATTATTTTCTATTAGTATATCTACTGCATACTCTCTTGGGGCAGAAGCGCCTTTCAGAAATTTTATTTTACTATCTCCCGTGTGCGTGTGTGTGTGTGTATACATCTGTGTGTACATGAGAATGTAGGTGTGGGTGTGTATGTGTGTGCATGTAGTGTGTATAAGCACTTGTGCCCCAGCATGTATATGGAGGTCAGAGAACATCTTTCAGGAGATGGTTTTGTTCTCTGGTTCTGCCTTGTGGGTTCTAGGGACCAAATACAGGTATCCAGGTTTGCATGACAAGTGCTTTACCCACAGAGCCATCTCCTTGCTTCTGTTCCTGACTTATAAGTGGCTATTTAGAAATAAGAGTTATAGTTGTATTTTTCCTTACCTTTCAGTATAATGACTGGTCAGAAGAAAATACTCAAATAACGTATAACTCTTTGGAGTGGAGGGGATAAAGATTTGGCAACCTGTCTTAACCATGATTTCACTTGCCATATCTGTGATCAACTATAGTCCAAAAATATTAAATGAAAAATTATCGAAACCAACATTTTCCATTTCTAAAATTCCACACCATTCCAGTAGCATAATGATACCCCATAATATTCCAGCTGACCTAGACATAACACAAAATGAACTTGTTCACTGTATCCATACACTATATGACACCTGACTGAAGTCATTTAGTTTTTTTTTTCTGGTCATCAGAGCAATTACCATGGTATTACAGTGCCTATGGTAACATACTCCGTATTTTTCTTTACCCATTACCCAAGATCAGTGATGGTGTTATTTCACACACAGAAAGAAATCACAAAATGTTTTTTTACATTAAAATTGAACATTGTTGTTTTAATAAACAAAGGGAAAATGGATACCAAGTTTAAATATTAAAATCTGTAATATGATGTTTTGAGAGTCCACATTTATGTAACTTGCATTGCAGTTTATTTTTATGATTGTGGTATCTTTTGTTGTGTGTATGCTCATGAGTGTGTGAGTGCATGTGTGTGTGTGTGTGTGTGTGTGTGTGTGTGTGTTTTAGACAGAGTCTCTATGGGTAGGGTAGTGTTGGCTGTCCTGGAGCTTCCTATATAGACTGGACTGAAAACACACAGACATCCTCCTGCCTCTGCACTAGAATTAAACGTGTGCATCACTACACCTGTCTTAATATTGTATTTTATTACTAGTGAGGCTTGTTACTTTCTTACTGTGTGTAATTCCTAAATAAAGCTTTGTCATAGGTATGTGTATATATGTATATATACATACACACATATATACATCTCTCTCTCTCTCTCTCTATATATATATATATATATATATATATATATATATATATATATATGAAAATATGTAATACACTAGACTGGGTATGACTGTACTTTTAAGTATCCACTGGGGCTTCTGAAATGTGTCTTTCTAGGTAAGCGTTCTGTGGATATGAATTGAATAATCTAAAATTTGGACAATCAAAGTTTAATCATAATTTAAAATACTGTACTATGTATATTAGTAAAATATATGTTCCATTTTGGAAAATATAGAAGAGGACAGATTTCCTGATATCAGCTAAAGAGAAATGCAATCAATATTTTAATATTGTGCAAAGTATTTTAATATGCTGTTTTCATAATTGTATTTTTCTTATAAGTTTTTCTATTTTATTTTTAATTTCATTTTAGATAAATGTATGATGTATTTATTTATTTGTAATTTTTATGATAGTATGATAGTATGATGTATGGTGACTATTTCAACTCTGTGTTTCTGCCTTCAAAATCTTTAGCATCATTCCTTCTGTATCAGCCTCACGAATCATGACTTATTTCTCTTTTTTATAAAAACCTATTAAATTTTCCATTGTAAATATTCATTATATATAGGATTTAGTCACATTCTGATATTCCAAACAGTCATATATTGGACACTGACTGCACAACAAATAACCAATATTTAGGAAATTAAAAGTTGTCTAAATTTGCTAATGGATCCTCTCTCATCACTCAAGATAATAATTTATATTAAACTATCTTCTCACTTTTAATTTTCAAAAGGATGTTCTTACAATTTTGTGAGCAGAGCCTTCCCTTTACTAAGTGCATGTTACTGCTTTTGCACTGAATCCATTCGTGCTAGAGAGAGAATGACATTAAGTCAAGTAGTCAAGTGTCCAAGGGGACACTATCACGGAAACTGGGGCATTAATGAGAAAAGAGACATTACTTCAAAATAAATTAATGATACCATTTGTTTCTTGTTGCTCAGAGGGACAGCCCCCATTAAGATGGATTACGTTGGAGGTTCTGTAAGATAGCCAAAAAGATAAAATCCCCTTTATTGGTATCACTGTAAACTGAAACTGGGGAAATTTGGCAAGACCATTTTTTTACTCCAGAGATGCACTTATCCCCTGCCCCCATCTTTATTAGGCAGGTGTTAACAGCCTTTCTCTTCAGTGTGGCTCTGCTCTCAGGACCACTTGGAAGCATGAGCTGGTATTCATAATGCTTGCTGCTGAGAAAGTCTAATGCTGACCCTTGCTTCTCTATGCCTGTTCATCTAGAAAATATCCCCACATAATAAACCACATGCCAAAACCCTTTTATCATTTAAAAATGTAAGAACTGCATTTCTTTCTCATTTGTCTCCTGAAGTATCATAAGTTGAATATCTTGAGCCAGCTCAGTAGGAATGACAAAACTAGTATAGTTTAAATATGCATAGTTTACATACACACATACATATCTATATTATATGTATATTTATATGTATATACTACATAGATATTTTAAAAAGAAACAAATTTCTTAAATGTATATTAATTTATCAATAAACTTGTAAGAATGGGTTGTGTGTTATGGTGTGCATTTAGAAGCAAGAGAAAAGCTATAGGAGAGAGTATCTCAATCTACTACATGGGCTGGGGAATATCCTTAGTCTGCCAGGCTTGTAACACTGATCCACTGAAGCATCCCATTAGTAAAGAAGCAAATTCTTTATTTTATTAAAAAAAATTAGGTGGAAGAAGGATTGAAAGATCCAGAGAGGTCAAGGACACCACAAGAGAATCTGAAAAATTAATTACCTGGGCTGGTAGAAGCTCATAGAGACTGAACCACTCATCAGACAGTGCGCATTGGCTGCAACTAGGGCCTCTACACATATGTAATAGATGTGTAACTTGGTCTTCATGTGGGACCTCTAACATCAGGAACAGGGGCTGTCTCTGACTTTGCTGTCTGCCTTTGGATCCATTTCCCATAACTGGGCTGCCTTGTCCTACCTCAACTTGATGTGTCAAGTGGGTTGATATCCTTGGGAGGCCGCCACTTCTTTGAGGAGAAATAAATAGGCAAGGGGAGGGGAACAGAGGGGAGAGGGGGTGTGAGAGGGAGAGATTAGGAGACTAGGAAGGGGAAACTATAATTGGGATCTAAAGTAAATAAATTAATTAAATTTAAAAAATAGAATTTTAAATTATGTATATGTGTGGTAGGAATGACCATGTGTTTGTGGGGGCATGAAGTTCCCTTGAAGTCCAGAAAAGAGCATCAGATCCCCTGGTACTGATGCTGCAGGTAACCACCTGTTCTGCATGGGGGTCTGAGAACTAATATCTCCTACAGCAGTAAGAGTTCTATATTAGACTTTGGACCTGGAAGCAACTCCTTACGGTTTTCTGTTCACTTCCTACCTCAAAGCTGAAATAAATGCCCAGTATAAAATGCTAACAGGATCCTGCAGTAACCGACCCCTGCATCACAGAGGCCAGGGTGTCTGTGAACTGGACAGAGCTTCTGTGCCTAGTAAAATCGTAGAACTTCTGCCTTCAAGTAATGTCATGAAGACAATACTATCTTTTAGCTCAGCATACTTTTTGAGTTTAGTCAAGAGCTGGAAAAAAAGATATTTTTCCTTAAATAGAGTGAGATTATTTTTTTCTATTTTGGTATGGTCTATATGAATTTTCTTATACTCCACACATCATATTATGTTATAGAGAAAAGTGCTTTATTAACTGTTTATGAGCCATTTGGGTTCTTTAAGCAGTATTCCTTCCCCACTCCCATTTTATAAAGGAATAAATCCTTTTAAAATAAAAACTAACCTACCAAACTATATTATTTTGGGCTTTCTTCATTTTTTTTTAATCTAGTAAGTTGAGTATTAGTGAAAACGCAGCATACATAGACACCAATTTGTAATGACATTTCTTTCCAGAGAAGTTACACTTTTGTTATAAACTATACCACACATAGAGAGTGCTTGAGTAATATGTGACGCTGTTTTGAGACACAGACTTTTAAACCTTTCTGGAGATTTTATACTTGACATTTTAACATTCCTGTCAAATCTGTGTTATTAATCATATCAAAGAAATAAATGGAGGACTATAAAGGTTTGGGGCAACATTAACTTCTGTCAGAAATTTTTTTGGCTATGTATACACAGCACAGAATGGCTAAATTACATTTTCAGCTATTTCCAGAATTGTTGGAATTTTTGTTCTAATCTCAAGCATCCATGTATCTGTCAATCTTTCTACCTATCTGTCTGTCTGTCTGTCTGTCTATCTATCTATCTATCTATCTATCTATCTATCTATCTATCTATCTATCTATCTATGTGTGTGTGTATTTTTACAAAAATATAAATACATCTATAAAACTTGAATGGGTGCTTGTAACAGCAATTGTTAAAGTCAAGCATTCTAACACAATATAGTCCAGAGATAGATTGTATTGATACTTACAGGATGAGGAACAATAATAAAATATTAGTGTTTTAGATTTCTATAATTAAACCAACATGATCCTGTAAGAGTAACAAATTATAAATGTAGAATAAAATATTGCGGTTTATTGCCTACTTTGACTCAGAGCCAACACGCTGCAGTCATTGTCCATCTGTGTGAGGCATGTGTAAAGCCATGGATGCAGTGACGTCACATGGCAAAGCATGGTTTAGCATGGCCAGAAATATCTTGGATTCATTATAAGTTCAGTTTTGAATTAGTCTTGGTTTTTCATACATTCAGGAACGCCTTTCTCTGTCTCTATCTGTTTCTCTCTGTCTCTGTCTCTGTCTCTGTCTCTGTCTCTCTCTCTCTCTCTCTCTCTCTCTCTCTCTCTCTCTCTCTCTCTCTCTCTCTCTCTCATTGCTAATTATTTGTAACAATAGACTATATGAGTCCATGTGAGTCATGGTCCACAGTTCAAGAAACTATTGCTTAGGAGCTGGAGAGGAGATGGCTCATCAGTTAAAAACACAGGCTGCTCTTCCAGAGGACCTTGGTCAGAGTCTCAGAACCACTCAGGCCAACTATTTGTAACTCCAGTTTCGGATAATACAATATTGTATCCTGGCTTCTGTGGGCACCAAGTGCATAAATAACACACAAATGTGCATGCAGGCAAAACACTCACAAACAAAATAAAATGATGATTAAAATGATCAAAGGAAGAAAAAGAAGCTGTAAGTCACACTAGCTAGATTCCAAATGTACAGAAATTTAAGCTGATGCATAGCTGGCTGGTCACTTGTCTCCTCTCAGCAAAGGGGCCTCTTCCTAGGAGATTGTGGTTGAGGTCTCCATTGACTAGCAAGACATTCTCAATGAACAAAGCATTATCTAGATATGTACTATACCGTCAAATGACTGCAAACCAACATTTTAGTAGCTTTTTCTCTAAATTATTGTTTTTGCTACTCACTCTATTTCTTATCTCTAATGCCCAGTGGGGCAGGTGGCTTGTCCCAGTAGAGCTCAGAGAATATTGTTTGAATTTGTTATGAATTTGAAATAAGTTTCTTCCTAGAAGAAACATTATGGTGAAAGACATTTATATATTATTAATAGGTTTGTATAGAAATTGGCATTTATAAGTTTAGATATACAAAATGTTGACAAAAGTTTACTATGCTTTCTAATATGTTAGAGATAAAACTTGAAAATGTTTGTCATAGGCTTTCAGACATGCAGGTAAAATAACTGCTACCAATTCAAATGACCACTTAAAAGTATTATTACTATTTGAAGGTTTTTAAAATGATGTTTATGCATGTCTGTTTTTTTGCATGTGAGTGCACTTGCTCATAGGAGAGGGCATCAAACCTCTTGGAAGTGGAGCTGTTCAACTTTCATCCTGAGAACCAAACTGGGGTCCTTTGAAAGAGTACCAAGTGCTCTTAAACCCTGAGTCATTGCTTGCTCCAGACCCAAAATTATTTTTTAAACATCTTATAGAGTGGTTGCCATTTCCTCCCTGGCTCCTCCTCTCATCCATCTTCCTGCCCTCCCTATTGTCCCATGTACTTTTCAGCCCTCTGTATTCTCTCTGCCATTTTCCTACCACATGTATTGTTATACTTCCCATGCCTCTCCATTAAGCCCACTTCATTCCCCTTCACTGGGCCTTTTCTAAATTGCTTATCTCTACACATTCCTACTTCCACATAAATACACATACATAAGAATAAGACGTTTGGTCTGTGTGAGAAAGGTATTTTTAAAAATCTATTCAGGATTTTTCCTATGAAAGCTTTGAGTCTCCAGGAACTTAAACTTTTCTCAGACAAATAATGAATTATTTTCTATCTATCTATCTATCTATCTATCTATCTATCTATCTATCTTCTATCTATCTATCTATCATCATCATCATCATCATTATCATCATCTTTCTGTCAGTTTGTCAAATACACAGAAATATTTGTGTGTATATGTATGTTTGCATACCCATTCACACTAGTGTGTACATGTGTTCTGGAATCCCGGCAAGACAGAGTAGGGGTTAGATTCTTCTGTGGCTAGATTTTATAGGCTCATGTAAACTATAAGACCTGGGTGTTGGGAAGAAAATTTATAGTTTCTATAAGAGTAGAGAGTGCTTCTAAATGCAGAGTCACCTCTAAATTCTGAATCATAATTTTTTGAAGACTAAAGGTGCATTCCGGAATTACAAAGGCTAGGAACATGTCCTAGAAACAATAAGCAGACATCAGCCTCATGGTCCAGTGGCACTTTGTATAACTCCTCAAATGTGAATGATACGGGGCTCATTGAATGCCATCCAGCAGCCGGCTTTGGGAAGATGATCTACAAAACAAAGGGCCATATTTGTTGTTAAATTCCAAAGCATGTTGAAATTTATGTTTTCAATATTTCCTTACCTGAATTTGAGATATTAGCCTTTGTTTGGGGGGTTTGAATCATTTAAATTTCTCCATCTTGTGTGATTTATTACACCTACTGTAGTCCTGGAGTTTTGACAACAAACGAGATATCTAAGTGTTGTGATAAAATACCCTGGCAAAAGCAACTCATGGGAGAAAGACTTTATTCTGAATCTCACAACGTATAGTTAAACATGGTCAGGAGGTCAAAGCAACAGGAGCTTGAAACAACTGGCCACATCTATTCACAGTCAGGAAATGAAGAGCAATCCATGCTTCCTAGTGCTCAGCTCACTCTCTCCATTTTATAGATCTGCTCCAAAGGGCACAGTCGTGCTCACAATTGGCATGAGTCTTTCCAAGTCAATTAGCAAACTCAATCTCCCACAGGCATACCAGATAATAATAATCCTGAGTGATTCCAGACTTTGTTAAGTTCACACCTAACACAACCATCCCAAATGGTGTCAGTTTTTCTTAAATATTATTTACCTAGAATAAGTCATATAAAACATTCCATAGCTATTCTAAAACCATCTGGGTGGCTAACTTCATGTCCTCTGCTTTTCTGATTCTTTAAGTTTTTCACAGATGAGGATTCTTATAAAACCATTCATCAATTTTAATCATTTGCATAATAAATCTTAGTAATTTTCTTTCTCACTCCCCTCCTTCATCTCCCTCTCTCATCTCCCCTCCCTCTCATTGGAGTCTTTCTTCTCAAAAAGTCACTGCTACTGCTTGACTTTTTCTTTCTGAGTGGCTCACTGAGTTTAATTAGTGTTGCTTTCCAGATCAGGGGTGGGAAGTTATTCAGTGGAGCAAGGAGAACATTTCTGTAGATATACCACTGAAGAAAATGACAACTCTCCTTCAAAAAGCATTAATGGTTCAGTACGTATGGAGCCTCATGGATCTTTCCTGCATCCTTGAAGAAATGTTGATGGGCTCAAGATTTTGCAAGTCTTGTGCATATGGGCATGGCTGTTAAGCTTCTGTAAAAAAATTATCTGAGAACCCTATCCAGTTTACTCTAAAACATAGGGGTTAGGGGCTGGGGAGATGGCTCAGTAATTGTAGAGGTCCCAAGCTCAGTTTCCAGAATACATGTTGCAGGGCTAATAACCATTGTAAGGCCAACACCATAGAATCTCATGCTCTCTTTTGGCCTTTACAGGAACTGTGTGCACATGAAAGTAGCTACATATAGATACAGTTGTGTGTGTGTGTGCATCTGTGTGTGTTTGTGTCTCTGTGTGTGTGCACACATATGTGTGTATATTTGAATCTATAGATAATTGTAACATTTCTATCCTTAAAGTATAGAGGTTAGTGTACCAAGATGACTCTGGAATCTGATGCTCACAACAGATCCTGTGGAATCTGTGCATGTCTGGGTTACTTCTTTTGGTCAGCTGTACTGTGAATAAGATAATTGTTTACATTTGTCTAGTTAGTTTCCCAAACTTCACTTTCCCTTTTACAGTTTCTTCTTTGCAAATATGGGCAGATTTTGTTTTGTTTCAATCAAAGATAAATAGGAGTTATTTTAAAGAAGTAACTCTTCAGCCCATATGAGAACGATGTAAAACTTTCTTTTTTTTTTTTTATCTGAAGCAGAGAGCTGGTATGTGTTCTGTAGATCCCCAACCCCTCACAGTGCCTACTAGTTAGAAGTGAGGCAGAAATCCCACTGAGTAATTGTGTCTAAGATACCACAGACATGAAAGCTGGCAGAAGCGGATGCCTCTTCCTCAGAGGAGCTCATTTGGTGATGTTGCAGGATGGATGCAGCTGTGAAGTGAAATTCCCATTGCAGCTGTGACTATGAAATCATGAGACCTCAGAAACAGAATATACCCGTAGAAGGAAACATAGATTCTCACTTTGGCAAACTGCCTATAAAAGTAACTTTATTTTCCTTGAGACAAGACCTCACCTAACACTGGCTGACCTTGAATTTGATGTATAGCTGAGGATAACACTGAATGAATGTTCCATCCTTCTGCCTCCACCTGGGATTACAGAGTGGTAAAACCACACCCAGTTTATGTGGTGCTGGGGTTGAACCCAGGGATTAATTATGCTATGCAATCACTCCACCAACTATGCCACATCCGGGCTTGTCTATCTTATAACTTTTGCCATTTCAATTGTGCTTCATATTATTAATGGTGATATTTGTTGCTATCAAAACTGACAACTAAAGGTATTTAATAAATACTAGTTGGATGGATGAATATATTAAAATAGTTTGTTTACATTAATATACCCAAGATATTAATATATACCATCAATATTCACCATAAAATACTAGAGCTCTTAAAATACTACAAAAGTCTGAAAAACTATTTTTTCTAAATTCGAAACATGGAATTTTTATAACAAGGTATTTAAGGATGGCATGAGATTTATAAACTAAGACAAAATTTTTTAAAGCAGATTTCTTACTGGGTAATAAACTTATTCATTTTTAATTTTTTAAGCAAATACTCTATGACTTAGCAGAATTAATTTAATAATTCTAGTATACTTTCTCTATATCTAATAAACTAAGCATTCATATCATCTACAAATAAAGGTTGATTTTAGATCATTTGCTCACTAACATCTGACAAGCAAAAATTAATGTATAATTTCAATTATTGTTCATATTAAATTGTATTTTTAAAAACCATTACAGTTTATTTATTTATTTAGGAGGGCTGTGTATACAATTAAGAAGATAATCCGTGGGAGTCTGTTTTTTTCTTCTACCACGTGGATTCCCCAAGACTAAATTTAGGTGATCGGGCGAGTCTTATCTCATGTTTTATATTTATAGTTTTACAAAAGGAGAAATGAATAAACACAGGATCTTTCAAAAGAGTATTTTCTTTCATGTGGTTGCTATAATAGAATACAGTGACACAAAGCAACATAAGGAAAAAGTGTATTTTGGCTTCCAGTTCCAGAGGGAAAGTCTGTAACAGTGTGAGAAGCTTAGCAGCCACTGGCTAAAACAAAACTTTGAGCTATTTCATCTCCACTGTATATACAGTAAGCAGAAAGACAGAGACAGACAGAGAGAGAGAGAGAGAGAGAGAGAGAGAGAGAGAGAGATTGAGAGAGAGCTGCACAATGTTATAACACTCAAAGCTCCCTCAATCCAGTACTTCCTCCAACAAGTCTCTACATTCCAGTTCATAACTTACCCAAACAGCTATACCAACTGGGGACTAATGTCCAAATGTTCCAATATGTGAGGCCACAGAGGATATTTCTCATCAAACCACCACATGTATTTATTGCTATGGAGTTCATCTTAGAAGAGAGCACGCTTGAATCTGACTCTTCGCTGCCAATGGACGATCTCAATCCTTCAGGCTCTCCTTAACGTTGCCTGAAGTGTACCAGATCCTTCTGAACTATCAAAGGCTCTGTGTTGTTTGGTTGGGAGAGAAGATAAAATCTACTTTGAAGCCATTGCTTTTAAGCACAGTGTTTGCAAATTTTTAGCTTTTTTGCCCATTTGTCTCATTGGTAGTATGCATTTTCAAGTTTGTACCTTGTTTTCCAGCTTGAACAGCGAAGTGTTAACTAAGTACTGAAATATGGAGGCTCTCCTAGGTCATATTAGGCTGTAATGAAAACAAACTGTGCAGTCTACAGTAAGCTTCTCAGAGAACCTATAGTCTCACTTTACCATTTATTTCTTTATTAGTAATGAGTCCTCTTCATGTGCTTTTTTATTCTTTGTTTCTTTACATTTGTCTAGCTGTATCTATATGTGCACGTGCATTTGGGTGTTTGGTCATATATCAGAGTGCTGTTATGAAAGACAGAAAACATCACAAAAGAATACTTTCTCTCCTTCCACCATGTGGGACTGAGTGAATCAATCTCAGGGGTTCAGACTTGGTGGCAAGTGCCTCTACCCACTGTGCCATCTTGCCAGCGTCTCTTCTTTTTTATCTGGATTTTAGAATCTGACCATAGTTTCTCTCTTAGATCTGGTCCTACCTCAGCTTATTCTATTCAAATCTTATTTCTGACCCTGCCTTATCCCCAAGAGCAAACACAATGAAGCTGCCCTTTCTGGGGCTGCCCAGAGCTTATTCATGTCAATCAGTGCCAGGATCCCAGGTAGTATTTCTAAAGCATACAAGGGAAAACATCACTATCTAAATAGTATTAATTTATCTCATACTTGTACCAAAATTTATCAATGGAAAGCTTTACAAAATATAGCATTCAATTTCTCAGTAAACAACCTAGTTGAATTTTAAGCAGTCAGCAAGTGAGGTCGGCAGAAAAGAATTCCATGAGATATTCTCCCCATGCTAGATTGTTCATTCTCTATTGCATATTGCTTTCTAATGATTGGATGTTGTTGTAATCCAAAAATAATAAGTATTCATTCTTAATAACTATTTCTAGTTTATAGGTCATGAGTATTGGAGATTATATTTCATTAAATATTTATGCTTAGGTTTATGTCATTCTGGAAGCTGTTGTTACCATGTAAGGAAAGAAAAACTGGGCTGATATTATTTTTCAAGATTAAAAAGTATGTGTGTTGAGTGTGTGCATGACTTTGTGTCTGTCTGTCTTTCCATTTCTATGTATGTATGTATGTATGTATGTATGTATGTATGTATGTCAGAGGACCTCTTGGAGGTGTCTGTTCTCTTCTTCAATCAAATCCCTGTGTTCATTGAGCTTTCTTGTAGACTTTAACTAGATTGGTTCTAATCAATCTGGTATTCTTTATAACTGTGGATTTCGGAGCATGAACAAACATACGTGCGCGTGCGTGCACACACACACACACACAAACACACTCTCAGACAGAGAGAGAACGAGAGAGAGAGAGAGAGAGAGAGAGAGAGAGAGAGAGAGAGAGAGAGAGAGAATATTTGGTTGTGATCATTTGATTATTTCTCAATTACAAGCAAATGAATGAACTGTCAGTTTTCTTCACCATGTCAAATTCTTATATGATTTCAAAGAAAACACCATGAAAAGAAGAAAGTGTCTATTCCCATGCTATTTTTTCATAGTGTCTATGTACTCTGGGCCATTAGTACATTTGGGGTGATAAAATTGAAGTTACTTTCATAATGCAAACCTCTCTGAAGCATTCTGATTTCTGTAAACTAGTCATGTTTCTGTTAGACCAACTCAGCTGAGTCATACTGTGTTATCTCTCAAACTCCTATCAATATTTTGTCTATAATCATTGAGTGGTCTTAGTAAGTCCTAGTCATTTTCTGCCCTATCAGAGCTTTAGGCATTAGGCATGGTTTTTTTCCAAACTTTTAACATCTCATGATATTATGAGGGAAATATGTTAACCAGTTGCTTTGGTTTCTTTTGCTGGAGGTATAATAAAATACTCTGATAAATGCAATTTAAAGAGAAAAAAATCCTCTGTTTTAGGTTATAGTTCAAGGTTACAGTCCATCATGACAAGAGAGTAAAAACATGATGAAGTTGAAGCAGATGGTCACATGACAGATGGTCACATGACAGTGACAGTCAGTGAACAGATACCAATGATGAATTTGAGTATTCAGCGCTCTTTTCCATTTAGCTCAGGATTCCATCCAGGGAATGATGCTACTTACAGTAGGTGAAAACAATTAAGAAAATCCTCCACAGGCATGGCCAAGTGATTGCAGAGTCTATCAAGTTGATATTTAGCATTGATCCCTGTAAGGCAAGTAGACCATGCCACCAGGTGGATATGAGATTGGTGAAGTTGAGCATGTTCAAACCCTGGTATCTCCTATGCCGGGAGTGGGGCTGCTCTCTTCCTGCTTCCATGCCTCTTCTGGAACTATGACTTTTCACCAAGGTGACCAGGGGCAGTCAGTCATATTGCACAGCACTTGGAATGTCTCTCCATTTCAATGAGGTATCTTAATAGCCTTGGCCTAAAACCAATGACCTTATCTTCCTGGATATTCTTATGCTCTTTCCCCAAATTCTATAATCCCTGGTTTACCTCAATTAAAGTATATACATCTAAATCCACATCCAATAAAGAAATATGAACAAGATAAGATTGTCTCAGAGAGCTGCCTCATTAAAGATTGACTTGGGAAGGCCTTTGCCTAAAGGGGCTATAAGACTAAGATCCCCAAAGAAGTCTTTCTTTCTTCTCCAGCCCCTCTGGCACTTGGCATTTGCTCCCAAGTGGACCTAAATCCTTCTAGTCCCAAGCCCTGCTCTCCCCTTTCAACCTGGAAGATAGCAGCACCCCGACACCCCTAAGGGAGCCACAGATTGTGGACCCCCATCCTGTACATTTTTTTTTCCTGTTCTCCCTGAGCCAGTGTGTCTGTGACATTCTGACACTGCCAGAGGAGAGGCAGAACATGGGACCATAGACAGCGGCACCATTTATGATAAAATAAAACAAAGTCAGTTTTCAGCTCACTGAAGAGGAAAAGCAATGCATTTTGAGTGGATGTGTGCCTGTGTGTGGAAGACGTGGACAGAGGCAGAGCAAGGGAGAGAGACGGTTTTTGTATTGTCCGTTTGTGTCTGTATATGGAAGAGTGTTCAAATGAAGCATCAGAAAGCGATGCTCAGACATGGGTGCAGGAAGGAAGAAAAGGCTTAAATCCCATGTCTTATAAACATGTCTCTAAGGTACCATGGAGAGAAAGAGGCATTGGAAGGATCAATGAGTAATCAATGAGCTACAGGAATTGGTTTTAAATCTTTGTCAGATTAATTTCTCATTTATTCTCTGGATCATTTACCTTTATTCCTTTTCCCCTTAGTGCGGATCATGCTCTGAAATTGAAGCCATTCCTCACCATTTTATCAAACCCTCAGCATCTCACGGCATTTCTTACTCATTGTAGTTTTTATAATTAATTAAATTCACTATTTGACAATTTCAGATGTGTATATGATTTATTCTGACTAATCTCATTCTTCACTCTCTCTCCCTCCCACACTCACCAACTTTCCTTCTCCCTATGTGTCTCTTTCTCATAGTTAGATCATTTTGGTTTGTTTTGTGAGCCCCATGCTGGATTAATCAGGACTATCTAACAGAAGATAAGTATTCCCCTCTCCCACTTCATCATCCCTTAATACCCTTAATTCCTCAGGAAAAAGTAAGGCTTCAGGAGCTTAAAGGCCCAGTGGAGACTGCCTCAAGTGTTCTGAGTTCAGTGTTGCAATGGCGGTGGGTGGCCTACCCAGGAGATAAGAATTTCACAGCCATTTTCCATACCAATTTTTGGTTTTTACCTCACGTCTGCTTCTCTGTTGCAACATTCCCTGAGCTTTTGAAGGGGTGACACTAAATATCCTGTTTAGACCCATCACTTATTCTTAGCACCTTGAGCAGTGTGTGGGTCTGCAGCAGTGCTTTAACAGCTGAAGTGTGGGCTTGTAACTAGGTTTCACCAATTTAGCTTTCTTTGTTTCTTTTTTTTTTTCTTTAATTCTTTGTTTCTTTTTTTTTTCTTTAATTCAATTAATTGATTCCTGTATTTTCTGTGTGAGAGTATGCATGGTGTATATTCACGAGTACATGCCTGTAGGCAAGTGCAAAAGCCAGAGAAGGGAGGGATGCCCTACTTTATTACACTAATCGTTAGTCTGTTGAGGTAATATCACTCCTAGAAACTAGAGCTAAACTGGTCTCTGCCACTCTGAGTTCTGGAGTTACAAGCACAGGTGATCATACATGGTTTTTTTTTTTTTTTTTTTTTTTTTTTTTTTTTATGTGGTTGCTGAGGATTGGAACACTGGCTCTTCTGCCTGCATAGCAAGCACCATTACCCACTGAGTTATCTTTCCAGCCTTTATATTAGTTAGCCTTCTACAACATTCCACCTGTAATAACCTTAAGGCCCTAAGTCTTATTATATTATACACTTGCGACTAAAACATCTTAAGAACTCTACATGAGGAAGCTAATACTTTGGGAATTTAGTCACCAATTTAGGGTAAGTGGCAGGATAGACCCAATAGTGACATTCATACCCCCTCTTGGTACCAGCTCTCACATTATCCAGGAAGTTCCTACTGTGTTAATTGTTTGTGAAAGGAACTTCCAACACCTGCTGCTCTGAGGATGAAAGCTACAGCTCCAATTGTGTTGAAATGTCTTGTTGCTCAGCATATGTACCAATAAAAAAAATCGTATTGAATATGCAACACAGAAGAACAAAAGGCAGGTATATTGAGAAGGGTCTTTATCTCTGTGTTGATTTGTTCTAAAAACCCCTTTATGTGTGTTTAATGTCCTGTGATGTTTGCAAGTTGTATGGTGACCTTTCTACACGGAATTCCAATGGCAAGGCATCCATCCCATTGGAGGAGGAAAGGCTTTTCATTTCCTTGCCTGCAAGCTGTACCACGCTCAGCAGATTAAAGATCGATTGCTCTCAGCAAGCAAAGAGCAATGTTAAGTTTCTCAGCCTCCCTAGCTGTCTCTCTCATTCTGTTTGAGAATAGAAAGCATCCCTCTTTGTTGTCCTGCGTACTAGGATCTAAGAACAAAATGGTAGAAATAAAATCCAAGAACAATTAAGCTGTAGCTCCCAAGTGTAATTATATTATGGTTGCTTCTCCTTCCTTTATATCCATATATACGATTTATGATTCAAGTATTAGTGGGAATAGACTAATGACATGTCATAGCTAATGAAGCGCCTTCTCCAGTTTTTGTTTCCTTTGTGCTTCTAGTTTGTTTTGTTCAACAGAATAAGATGTTTATGTTAATTTTTATGCATGCTGTAGTTAGGCTTCTATATATTATTTAGGGAAACTTCTACATTAGCACTAATAAATAAACTGTTGGGTTTTAAATCATGGTCTGTGCACTACCTAGTTTATTTATATATATTCCTTTTTCATTACTGCAGGAGGAAACAAAAGCCGTGCTTTATTTTTATAATAAAACACTCTGAGAAGAGTTATTATGGACCCTAACACTTGTATGCAAACATCATTAAAGTTTACACAGCGAAGGTTTTTAATAACATTTGGAGGGATTTCGGCTGATGCTGTTTTTAGATTAATATTGCTACATCCGGATACTATAACTGAATTTTATCCTTACTAGGAACCTGGGAAACACTTGTGTTCTTTGTAGGTGAAGACTTGGCAGTGTTTTGCCAAGGTTTCTGTTTGAGGTATGCATGGCAAGACACATCTTTTTCACTCTGGAAAGTATGGTTTATCTTTCTGTGTCAGGAACCTGGTGGAGTTTAAAGTGGAAAGAGGGCTGAAAGTTGAACCAGCATTGACTCTTTTTAAGTGGTGACTGGGATAGAGTTTTAGAATGAAAATGTGGTGGCTGTGGAGGACAGAGGGGAAGCTGAGGATTAAGTGTGGTAGGAAAGGGTTGATTGAAAAGGAAGAAAACAGCTATATCATTAAGTTCTTTCTCACTAGAAGTGTTCATGGGGTTGCGGAAACACCAATTAGTAAAATATATGGTCCACAAGCATGTACATCACTGGTACCCATGGACAAAACTCAGGCATCATGGTTTGCATCTTCAATCCCAGTATCAGCATAGCAGAGAGAGTTGCATCCCTGGGGTTTGCTGACCAGACAATTTACCCTTCTTCAATGAGGGAACTGGTTCAAAACACATGTGAAGACCAAGCAAGACACTCAACATTGACTCCTGGCCTCCAACTAGATGCACATTGAAGTTTATGTGTATTACTACTCAAAAGCACATGCATTCACACACACACACACACACACACACACACACACTCACACATACACACTCACACACAAACACATTCTCTCTCTAGCTCTCTACCCTTTATCTGTGAAAATAAAATTTGAAAGCAGTGTTGAAACAATAACAAAAAATTCATGGTCAGCAAAGACCACCAACAATTTGTTAAATTTAGTCATAATAAAATATTAAGTCCCTTTAGGGGCAGGGTGACCAAAAATAAAGGCATGCAAGGGTGTGCCCAGACAAGTCCAAACAAGCCCAAGTGAGTAATAGGCTATCTGGTGTTTATTTCTCTCTCCCTCCCTTTCTGGGAGGTCCGAGGTTCTGCAAGTTCTGCCAGTTCTGCAAGTTGCTGATGTTTGAAATATCCAATCATGTGTAGCCACGCGAAAGTGCAACCAATCATATGTAACTGCACCAAATTTTCCCGCTCTCCCCAACCCCTACCCATAAATATCCCAAGTTTCCTGGGTTCTGGGTCGGAACCTCTGTCTCCTGCGTGAGATATGTTCCGGCCCGAGGGCCCTCGTCATTAAACCTCCTCTGCAATTGCATCAAGATGGTTTCTCGTGTGTCCTTGGGTTCGTGCAGATCTGGACTTGGGTGAGGGTCCCCTAATGGGGGTCTTTCATATCCACTCATTTATTAACTTTAGATGCTTCTAGCATTGGATAATTTTAATATCTGTACACCTCATTCTTAAACACTTCAGCATGTATAAAATGCTGATAATGTTCTTATTTATTTGGTATAAAACTTTTGTTGCAAAATTTGCATAAATTCTGATGTATGTATCTCATACATTAGTCTACTTTAAATTTTAGTACATGACACCTCAGCTACCCCTTGCCCTATTCTCGACACAATGGGATGGATACTTCTATTGTATTGTACTCTGTAACCATATATAAAATAATTTCCCAAATATTGATTCTATAATCCTATGTTTTCTATTTCCCCAGAGAGCAGAAAGCCAATTATTAAATTCTCAACAATTTTCAAGCTTTAAAAATAAATAATTCATTTTTACTACATATTTTGACTCACTAAAATTTAATACTACTTATAACTACAATTTTAAAATGTTTTACATGATTTTGTGTGTGTGTGTGTGTATCTGGATAGGATAATGTGATAAAACCACTATTAAAGAAAAGAAGCATTCATTGTAAAACCTAGGAAATGGCATTGTTTACATTATCCAACTTTGTTTTATATATGAAAACTTTCATAATATAAAGTAATAGAGTGAAGCTGCCTGATAAGATGCTTAAATAACATCTATAAGATTATGAAGACAAGGCTAGCTGAGAATTAAGTTATTCAGAAAAGCATTTTGGTGAAGTCATATGTCTATAAATAATATTCACTTGTATTAAGTCAGCAGTATTTTGACCTTGTCGGGATCCTGGACTGGAGACAATATTTATTTGATCAAAGCTGTCCAATTTTGGGTCAGGGTTTGATGTTCTCTGGTAAGACAGCTGACAACATTCTATGAGACAAGATTTTAATACTTAGAATGGCCAGACCAGACAAGGAGAAAGAGAGAGAGAGAGAGAGAGAGAGAGAGAGAGAGAGAGAGAGAGAGAAGGAGGGAGGGAAGGAGAGGGGAAGAGAACAATAATACTTATTTTATATATTCTTTTAATACAAAAGTATCATGACTTTTCCTATAGATGTGATAAAATATTCTGAAAAATAATATTTGAAAAAGGAAGTGTTTCTTTGACTCACAATACTTAAGGATTCATACCATCATGGCAGGGAAGCCTTGGCAGCAGAGGCAGGTAGATGGCTGGTTACACTACATCCTCCAACAGGAACAGAACGCCAAATGAAAGTGTCTCCAGGCTTTCAAAACTTCAAGCCACGCCCCCAAGGCCACGCCCCCACGAACTCAGTTCCTTCAGCAAGCCTCCATCTTCTAAAGGTTTCACAATTTTTCCAAAGAGTGTAAACAACTCTGGACCTCATGTTTGAATAGTCTATGGGGACATTTCACATTGAAATCACAACAGAAAGTGTTCCTGATCTGTAATTCCTTGGTAGAAAATTACCTTAAGTCCCATGGTACTGATCTATTGCAGATCAGATGTGCAGTAGCAATATTTCCATTTGAAGTTGCTGTTTCTGGGCAGAGATTCTATGAGATGATTGGCTGCCATTTTGGTAAGTTATTTGAGTCTACAAAGCTAAATATATATTTGGGATGTGTTCTAAAACAAGGATGAGAACCAAGTTGCAAATAGCCTCTAAGTAGAAGGGACTGTCTCAGCCCTAAAATACCAGTGAGGCTGCAATGTAAGCGTCTCTTTATGGTGATGCAGTGCATATTTAGGAGAAAGACATTTCTTTTTCTCTCTAAATTATGCTTTGTTAATAGTCATGAATATGTAGTGGTGTTACTAGTCATTTTCTGAATACCCCAGTGTTACATGAGAAGAGGGTTGTTTATTAGGATAGGGGGTATTGCTCTCTTTCCTTAAAGAAGATGGAGATACTGCCCATCAAATCAGCACTACCTGAGGCAGGTGTTTCTGTGTTAACCTCTTCATTTGCTCATCAATCTACTCTAATCTACATCAAAAGACTAGAACATGCCCCAGGGCCAGAGATGGACCCATGCTTGTCTTTTTCTGGGTTATAATTTTCTTCCACCTTCCTGTACTAGGTACACAAGGTCATTAATTGAATGATCTTAAATCTGAACATAAAATTCTTAACTAGACTTTCTTAACAAGCAAAACACATTGAATTTTTCTGGTCACAAATGTCCAGTGGCTGGTGAATTAACAGAGTGTTTTGAATTGCATCTTAAAGAAGAAGGATGGCCCAGATATAAACCAATGTCATGGTACTCTCATCATCATGAGTAATTTATATGGCTCGTATGTGTCTAGGTTTTATTTATCCTTAGATTTTTCTACCTCCATTTTTACTTAAATGATGGATGTGGTGAGGCTAAGCCTATTCATCAATAAGAATAACTAGTACAAGGGAAGTTTTGTGAGTTTTACAGCCATGAGAAGTTCAGAACCAGCCTTTTGTGACCATAGAACAGTCGCTGAGCAGATCCTCATTGTGTTCTCATTACTTTCCAACACATTCATCAATACAAAGGCCTTGAGGGTGACTGGATTTTACTGGTCTGTGACACCATGCCACTATGCAGGTTCTGAAAACTCACCAAGTAGTATAGACCATGCTTTCCCAAGCTGAAGACTGGGGAATGAACTGCCTTTCCCATGAGTTTACATAATCAGGAAAATCTAGAATTGAGAAAGTGTTAGGCAGTCATTCAGGTTAAACATGTACTTGTTTAAAGAATTTTTTAAACTTCCTTCATAGGAGGCTGGGGAGATAGGTGGCTCACCCTCTAAGAGTAATTACTGCTCTTACAAAAGACTCAAATTCAATTCCTAGAACCTGCTTCAAATTGCTCTTAACAACCAGTGACCCCAGCTCCAGGAGTTCTGACCTCCTCCTCTGACCTCCTTAGTTATCTGCACACATGTTCTATGAACACATAGACAAATATGCACATAAATGTAAACAAAATAAATCAAATATCCAAGATATACAGTGTCATGTCATGTTGTCAAATATTTCTAGATTGAATTTTAACTCCATTTAAATAATGCTACTCGTGTGCCTAATTCTTTCTTATGCCCTGTGACTAGTTGGTTTTCGTGTGTGTGTGTGTTTGTGGATTATATATGTATGCATTATATGTGTGTGTACCTTATGTGCATATGGAGGCAAGAGTACCACATTAGGTGCCCTGCTCAGTCACTAGATGTGAAATTAAGTTGTCAGCCAGAAAGCCTCAGCTATCCTTCTGTCTCTACCCCGACAGTGCTGGGGTTAGAGTAGTATATGAAATGACAACAGGAATTTTGGATGAGTAAGTAGTAGCAATTGGAACTCAGATCTTCATGTTACCCAGGCAAGCTCTCATAATTACTTAGCCATTTCCACTGTTCTATTGCTATGAAGAGATATCATGACCAAGATATTATAGAAAGCATTCACTTGGTAGCTTGACTCCAGTTTCAGAGGTTCAGTCCAGGATAGTCTTGGCAGGCAGACAGGCAGGCAGGCATGCATGCATGGTAGTGCTGGAGCAATAGCTCACTAGCTGAGAGGTTGTAGGTATAAATGGCTGGGAAAGGCAGAGAGTTTTCCATGCCAGGCTGGAGGGTAGTTGGCTGGTAACACTCTGGGTTCCTCCATCTGGAAGTTAGGCCTGGCCGCTCACTAAAGGCCTCTCCACGGCTCCTCACGCTGTGGCCCCAACACACGAGAAAGTCCTTGGGTTTTTACAGGCTTTAATGTCATGACAGATGTAGATGGATCTGGATGCACCACCCCTAAAACCCAGGGTAGTCCTGAGTTAAATATAAATCTCTGTGGGGCCTGAGACCTGTTTATCACTCCCTCCACCTGTGTCCTATGTAACTGAAGAGTGCAGGGTGAATGGAGATCAGACCTCATGTCAGGAGCCTGGGTTCTGGGGGGAGGGGATGGCTGAACCCACAACCCAAGAACCAGGATACCCTTCCACAGTCTGACAAGAGGTCACATCTTATTAGCAAGGTGGAGGCAAAGAAAGGGGAGAGGGGACTGGGAATGGCATAAACTTCTGAAACCTCAAAGCTCACCCTTAGTGAATACTTCCTTCTGTAAGGCCCCCACGAAGGAAGGACTTCACCTAAACCTCAGGAATTCGCAGCCACCCAGTAACTCACAAGACACCGAACTTGATGTAATCAGCAAGAGGTATATTTCGATCAACATGTTGAGGTCAAGAACTGTAGCCCACGCAGGGGCAATGGGATCTGACCCCGGGGCTTTGGAGACAGAGAGAATTTAAAGCCAAAAACCACAACTCGGGGGGGGGGACACAACCCAGGGTAAAAAGAGGGTTATTGGAAAGCTCCTGTGGAAAGTACCAGCCCATTATTCAGTTTGTGACAGGGTCCAAGGAACAGTCATAGGGAACATTTTGTATAGGTTATTCTCTAAGAGCCTAGTCGTAACCAAAAATCTATCTTGTGGTCAGCCAAGTTCCTGAAACACGGAGCTCACGACCAAGCTGACCTGCATTCTTGGTTCTGTTCAGTATGCTAGGAGTTTTTGAAAATTTTTAACCCTTTCACTTCAACAAAACAGCACTTCCTAATCTATCCAGAAAGCAGTTCCACCAGCTAGGGACCAAGCAAACATTCAAATATAGGAGCTTATGGTGACCATTCTCATTCAAACTACCACACACAGCCTTGGAATTCTCTACCGTGCTATTTGTGTTAAAACTTTCATCTAAATTTTGACATTTATCAACAAAGACATGAGTTCCTCCTGATGGATGTCATTATACCATTACAGACTCTTTCTGTGAGTATAAGTGAAATAAATTTAATTATATTTTTACTTAATCATTTTTACTAAAAATGTATAGCCTGAACTCTTAAAATTTCATTTTAAAATAGGATTCTTCTGTTTTTCTAACTAAATAGTACCAGGAAGCCACAAATAAGTGAAGACTAGATCTTTTAATGTCTAAACCTCAAGATCTGAATGTGTTTAAGACATATAAAGTGAGAGTATTTTGCTCATTCCTCATATGGAACACAGGTTTTTAGTTTAAAACATTGTCATTTAAATTGCTAGAACAATTGCAAACACCAAATATCTAGGTAAAATGGATTGTCCTTACCAATATGTTTACTATGAATCCAAGCTACTGTGATTATATCTGTCAATTATACCTTCTGTGGGTTGCTATACTAATAAAGTCATAAGTTGCCTAACAATGGGATGCGGTCTTTGAAAGGTTTCATCAGAAAACTCCATCATTGGGTAAGCATCACAGAGTATGTATACCTGGGTTGTCTCTTACATATGAATGGTATAACCTTTGCCAGAGCCATGAGATTAAAATCAATCCCAAGAGAATGTGATGCCATCGAGAGATATGGTAAAGAGAGCCGTTTGAGGCTGCTGCAGTAAATCAGCATGTTGTTCTGTAGGGAAAATATTAAATGAAGGACTGTGTTCTAATTCAAAAGAAAATGCAGTATAATATATAAATCAGTCATGCAGCCATTTACCGTGCATCAGCTATTATATACTATAAATAGTCTCATACAGTATGCACTTTTGCAGCATCACCATGCCTAAAAATATAGCTTCATGAGAATCTTATTTTTTTTAAATTTCAGGTATACATGTGTCTTTGGGTTCACATACATGGAGGGCAGAAGTCAACGTCAGCCTCATCCTTGGTTGGTCACTACTATAGTTGTTGAAACAGTGACTTTCACATAACTTGATGCCCACGGATGAGCTAGACTGGATGAACAGGATGACACAGGGATACTCTTATCTTTGCCTCCTCAATGCTGGGATTAGATGCATTTGTCATCCTGCCTGGCTCTTTGAAGTGGTTTCTGAGTACCTGAACTCAGGTTCACAGGCTTCCAAAATTAGCCCTTTGCCAACTGAGACATCTCTTCAGTCCTGACTTCATTATCATCTTATGGGTCACTATCACAGATGCTGACTTAAATGTTGGTACTATTTTAGAAACGATTTCCTATAGTTGTGATGCGTGTGCTTACCACATGGACACACTTGCTTTGGATCTTATCTGGATCCGGGGATCTGCTAGGATGTGCCGGCACTGAGTTTGTTATTGAAGATGCTAACTGAAATCTTGGTGTTCATCTACTGTGACAGCTCTAAAGCAGGCGAATTCAAAGGTTAAGCTGTCACTCAAGTCAAGTCAGATGGATGAACACCAACATTTCTCAAAATGTCCTGTTTATTTTGATGGATTCATCTAGGTAGAAGGTCTGGCATTCTGATTTGGGGGGGTCAAGAAATGTGATGATACACACATGTTTAATGGATCCATCTCTAGGGAACAGGTTCCAACTTAGAAAAGGCACACTGAATATACATTGGCAAGGAACAAATCTATAATTAAATAAAAATAAAGTTGATCTTGTACACTATAGTCTAAGGGTGAGTCCAGTCAGAGATCCCCCTGCTTATTGCCAGGCTTTTTAGGGAAGCTAGGACAGCAATTTCAAATAATTTGGTGAACATGAAAGCAGCATAGGACTGTATCATTCTATAGTTAGTTACGCCATGGTATGAACCTAATACTTTTTTTATTCAAAAATAACATTTTTTGAATAGCCACATAAATGGCTGGGGAATCACAGTGTAGAGAGGGTTCTGTTTTTAGTTCCCTTTTCAGTCTCCACAGTTTTTCTAGATACTTTGAAGAACACTGTAGTATCCTAGCCTGTTCCTTTCTTTATATATTGGAAACATTTTGCAACAGCTTGCTTGTTTCTGTGTGTGCCCTGTTTGTGTGGGGGTTGTATATGTATATGTGTGCAGAGTCCAGAGGTCAGTATTGGCTATTTTTTCCTTTTACTGGATATTTTCTTTATTTAAATTTCAAATGTTTTTAGGTCTACCCTCCAGAAACCCCCATCCTATCCCCCACCCCGACCCTTTGACTCTATGAGGGTAATTCCCCACCCACACACTCACTCCTGCATTCCAGCCCTGGCATTTCCATACACTGGGGCATTGAACTGACACAGGACCAAGAGCTGCTCCTCCCACAAGACCATCCTCTGCTGCATATGAGGCTGAGGTCATGGGTTCCTCCATGTCTACTCTTTGGTTGGTGGTCCAGTCTCCAGGAGCTGGGGGGAACATCTGGCTATTTTTTAACACTTTATTATTTATTTATTTATTTATTTATTTATTTATTTATTTATTTATTTATTTTGAGAGAACCTCTGTCACTGAACTCACATTTCATTGTTTGACTAACCTGACTGGTTAGTGAGCCTCAGAGTTCCTCTTGTTTCTTCCTCTCCAATGCTATATGTGGCTATTATATGGGTATCAGGGATTGAACTCAGGACCTTATGCTTTCAAGGTAAACATTTAACGATTGGGCTATCTGTTGGTCCTTATTTTACTCTTCTATCTTATTGTTACATAACCATGCAATTTAGACAGGCTTTTGGTAAGAAGTGAATAGAACAGATTTGTTCACTCACAAATGAGAGACTTTAGGAGCAGGAGTCGTGGTAAAGAAATATATGCAATAAGCAGAAATACAAGCAGAATAAGTACTTGGTAGTAATCGAAACATTTGTGAGAAAGAGATGTGGGGTCTCTAGCAATTTCTAGCCAGTTCTCAAACAGAAACCAGGCTGTCTTTTCACTGTCCTGCAATTTCCCCTTTTCCTTTTTTAAAAGGAGAGGCATCACTAGAGTGATTGTGTCATTTGTAGTGAAAATTTTGGGTGAGATGGAAGTATCAAAAGAAAACACTACACGGGCTGTAGGGGTATCACAATTAAGCCAGAGGGTGAGGAGGGTTGAAGGTGGGGGTTGGGAAGACAAGGAATCATTGAACCAATTAATTGTTCCATGGGTTGTACAGTTTGAGTGTAATAACATTTGATTAATCTAGATAGACATTATGTTTTCCTTATTAACATGTAACTTTCCCCAAGTTCAGTAGCCATTTGACTTTGGCAAGAGAGTTCATCTGTAGCTGGAAGGTGAGTAGCTTAGTCTGTCTTCTGTAGGACTCAGTGCATTTCTCTGGATCTCAGTGTGTGTCTCTGGAGTCTTCAGTCTCAGAAGTGGTGTCTGGAGGAAGGCAGCTTGTTGTCCCAGGCAGCTTCCTTGAGATGGTGTTGTCTCTGATGGACTTGTGGGAGCAGCACTGTCCTTTTCCTTTGTGTGGGTAACCTGTAGGGTGATGACAACAGGGGGGCAGAACTCCAGCAGGGGGATTTCCATAGGGTGGAGAGCAAGCTTTAAGCTCCTTGGGAACACATCACAGTAGGTCTGCTGTTCTGATCTTAAAAAAGCAAGGGTGTTTGAGGAAGTTAGTCCTGGAAGGCACCTTTGAGTCTTCTTTGGATGGCTGAGGAAGAAAAACATCATGTTAATTATGTATCTGGGATAGGCAGCAAAAGTTTGTCTGTAAAAGGAAACTGGTTGTTAATTAAGGATTGAATAATGGTGATCAGCATAGTTGATTTGACCTGTGAAAGTATATTAGATGACTTTTGAACCTTAAAGAAATCTCAACCAAGTTGAAAAATTTGGGGGCATATGTCATGAATGTTAGGGAGAAAAAGAAGCATTTAAATAAATAAGCAAAAAAAAATTTTTGGTTTGAAAAGCATGAATATTGTTTCAGGGATTCCTGTTAGAGAGTACAAGCATTTAAAACTTGGGTTAAGGGTCTCAGGTGTGCTTCTCTACTGTCTTTGGTGAGCTTAGATGCAGTGGGGGAGGGCCCTGTTCTGTCACATGATGGCTGTGTGCTCTAGTGGAGAGGTCTCCTGTATTCCTTGTTTGTTTTTTCTTAGCTGGTAAAACTTAAATGTAGAGTAGAAGAAAGGCCAACCTTGAGGAAAAGTTCAAAGGAAGAAGCATAGAGGCTTGATAGGACAGTCAGAGCCAGAAGGAGTGAGATGTGCCAAGATAGACTTGACCCATGTGTGAGACAGATTAGGACTGAGGACTAGCACTTGAGAGAGCAGTTTATCTAGGCCTGGCCTGGGGTTCTCAGCCATGAGAAAGAAACCATCTCAAAAGGAAAGACGAGCGTCTCACCCAAGAGAAGGAATCTTAGAAACAGGGTCAGGGCAGGCACTGCCTTTGGAAAGGCAACTCTATTAGATGTGTAGGAGCCCTCCCTGTGGGGCTGGGGGAGGGGCAGAGAGTGGAGGCTAGTCACCACCAAAGAAGAGCAAGTCCAAAATGAGATTTAGAGACTGTAGCTAAAAGTCAAAAGGAAGAAGCTGGCCAGGAGTACATAAAGAGAGAAAGAGAGAGAGGAAGAAAGTCCTAGTTTTTTGAACCATGTCAGGAGTTACTCACTGTCCTTGAGTTCAGAGAAGTGGGTCTTTGCAAGCCTCTGGTGAGAGTATACTTGAAGCTGGTTTTGCCTGAATCTTCCACCAGTTGTTGGGATATAGTGTACGTGAGTCCATTGTTGGGTTGAATTATGGGTCCCAAGTCTGTCCCCCCCCACCAAGGGGCTAGAGCTGCAGCTTACAGAGGCAGAGGCATGGGAATTTGACTGTGTTCACTCCATGGTGGCATCTAGCAGACATCAGGCTGTGTGAAGCTGCAGGACTTCTTTCAGGGTGGAAGAACACAGTCTGAGGTCCCATGGGGAGTGAGAGCTCTTAGGGGAGGAATGAGCTATGGCTGTGTCCCGCAGAGATGAGAGTTCTGGGCACAGCTACTGGCTTGGCTGGGTCATGGCTAGCTCAGGGTTGCTGGGCCACCATGCCTAAGAAGTAGAGAGGTCGTCACAAGGAAATTAGAAGGCAGCTATAGGTAGTTGAAAAACTTCTCCACGGTTCCCCACAGTCGGTCCCAAAGAAGAGAAATAGGCTACGGTCTTAAAAGATTTATTGTCATGGCAGAAAATGGATGAAACTATACCCCAGTATTTTCAGGGTGGGCCTGAGGTTAAATATATTTTGCAAGGAGGAGGGTCGGGGAAGGAATGTTTAATTGGCTATGCCCTCTAGCCTTTAGACACCTCATTAATATGGAGATATCTACCTTGAGGGTCTATGGCCTGTAATCATGTCCTGTACCTGTGGAGGGGCTAGTGGGCATTGTCCTACATGATTGAAAGGTGGATTTGTCTTTGGCCTTCTGTCAGGAGCCTAGAATCTGGGAGCATTGTGAAATGCCTGCTGTCCCTTGCAGGGAACCCTGCAGGATCGCTGGCAATTTCTAGGAGGTGCTTAACTAGACACCAGGCTGTCCTTTCATGCTCCTACAGAGGGGTTGTACTCCAGTCTCATTTCCTATAAAGGCTTATGCATGATCGTAGCTATAGTTTGGATATAGTTGATTCCCATCAATATAAAAGATGATATCAACATTGAGAGGCATTGGGAACTTTAAGAAGGATGAATGCTTTTCTAACTGTGATAAGTCTGTTTCCCTGGATACCTGTATTCTTCTTCACAAACCCCTGTCCCCATCTTGCTCTTTTTCTCCATTTCCATCTTAAGTTGGGC
This sequence comes from Arvicanthis niloticus, assembly GCF_011762505.2. Taxonomy (NCBI): domain Eukaryota; kingdom Metazoa; phylum Chordata; class Mammalia; order Rodentia; family Muridae; genus Arvicanthis; species Arvicanthis niloticus. The sequence continues at coordinate 13,412,589 of NC_047667.1, read as the reverse complement.
CAACCTGAAGTACTCATAGAAGCCAAGAAGATGCAGTTGCTCCTCCAGTCCTTCAGCACTTTTAACTAAATAACTTTTTCATACAGTACTCAGCTTCAGATATTTTCTTAGAGCATCATAAAGTCAAATAAAACAAGCACTTACCTCAGAGTCTGCTCATGACCAGTAAGCCTGTTCTCTCCTTTCATTCTTCTTCTCATTCTCACTCCTTCCCCTTCCCTTGCTCATCCTTTGCTTCTCCCCTCTACCTGAATCTATCCTTCTCCAGGATCACATTTATGCCACCCTGACATCAAAGTTACTGTCATTTAATGGTGATTATCTTGCTTCCACTTCCCCAACCCCAGTGGTTGGATTACAGGCCTGTATCACCACACCAGGTTTATCCTCTCTGTTCTTAAAGAACTCGACAAGGTGGTAAAAATAAAGCTTGATCCTACGTCCATTGATTTCCTCTGACAGCCAAATAGAAGCAAAGAGATAAATAAAAATGATTCTGACATGAAAAATAAAATTAAAAAAAGGCTGGAGAAAAGGCATAGGAGGAAGAGCACTTGCTGATCATCCAGAGGCCTGGGTTCACTTCCCAGCATGCAGGTCAGATGGCTCACAACTGCCAAGAACTCTGGCTTCAAGGGATCCCTTTCCTGGCATCCTTAGATACCCAGACACATATGCACATGCATTTACATAAATTTAAAAGAAAATTAAAAATAGAAAAAGTAATATACTGTTGAAGTTGAAAGTACCCAATTCGCTTATGAGTCTGTATGTCAGGCATTGCTCCCTACTCAACTCATTTGATGAAAGACAGATTCTAGTGGATGAAGGGCAGGAAGCTAGATCCACAGGATCGATTTGACAAGCAATTTCATAAGTATCACCAAGGAATGTTGCGTATACTTGAGGGGGAGACCTCAGCCAGCCTGGGGGGTCAGCATTGTACCAGTCAATGAAACAATGAAAGTGTTTTTCAAATCCAGGGATTTGAAAATAATTGTGGACGATGATGATGCTAACGATGACGATGACGTGATGGACACACATTAAAAAGATGGTTTTGTATCTGATTTTAAGATGAACCACTTGTGAGTGTGTGTATGAGTACGTGATTACAATCGCATTCCTCGTTAAGCATCACTAGCACTGTGAATACAGTAAAGCGAGGAGAAAGGAGCCAGCATGGAGCTCATGTTCTAGTTGGCAAATCAGCTGCTCCATGTTTGTACCTGGAATGATTCTTACTTTGAACCTCCCTTACACTTTGTTGTTTGTTTTAGTTTTATAAAGAGTTTTTCAAAATTGTTATTTATTTATTTATTTATTTATTTTTCCTTTTTTTTCTTTTTTTTAATTCTTTTTTTTTATTAGATATTTTATTTACACTTCAGATGCCATCTCCTTTCCCCATTCCCCCCCACCCCTCTTAGAAATCCCCTGTCACATGCCCCCTTTTCCTTTTTGCATTTATACATTTTTTTAAAATAATGTTAATCATAAGCGTTATAAGTTTGGAATTGTTCAATCAGAGGTGTAACCCACTGACCGACCTAGCTATAACAACTATCTTTGACTGGTGGAGATACATGAATATCTGCCTCCCTGTCTCCCCCCTCTTTCTCTCTTTCATCACCTAGCTTCTCCTATCCTTCTTCTCCTCCTCTTCTTACTCCTTTTCTTGCTCTCAGTACTCCTCCTACCTTAGCTCCTCCTACACATCACCCTTCCTGTTAAAATGAAACTTTTCTCTCAAAATACAATTAGAGCATAATTATGCCAATTTGTACCAGTGAGGTACAAGATAGTCCTAATACCCAGTCCATCATTTTGTTGACTAACCAGCACCTCTGTCATCTATCCTAACTAAAACATTTAGTTCTGAACCTGGCTTTAGGATGAATGTCAGCTGACTACCATCCACTCAAATCTTTTCTCTTACGGTAAATAGCTATAAGTTTTCAACCCCGTCAGAAATCCAGAATGACTGAGTTAACTATAATTGTGGGAAGCACAAAGCATAGCTTCTAAAACTTAGCCAATTTATAGAGACCTCTGAACACTTGAAAAGCCCCTATACTACCGAATGTTGGAGCATCAAATCTTCAGCCTTCTGGCCCAGAATCATCTGACAGACCTTGGTGATGCAGGATTATTAAGGACTGATTACTCTGTCTAGGCATATATAATCAGTCGACTATTCTGCATGTGTGTCCTTTTCTGGACAGTAATTTGTCTGTAGATGGAGAGAGGCAATTCTTGCCTAGTGGCTGTTACCACACAACTGGAGTAACTCCAAGGATGCTCAATTTCTTCTTAGAATCCACGAGAGGAAGCTGTCAGGAGCAGACAGGTCTCTAATCAATATGAACATTAATATATAAATATTTGTAGCATCAGTTCTATGGACTTCTGATGTTTTGAAAACCAACTATCCATGTAAGGTAACCTGGACTGTTTTCTGTTAACTCCTCTCAGCTATTTCTAAGTAAAATATGGAAAGCACCCTAACAATAAACTCAAAAATATGAATTTGCTATAGTCCCTTAACTCATAGGTTAACCATCCCAAATCAGTTAAAAAAGGGCTGGGTCTAGGCATTGTATTCCTAAATGTGTTATACAGGCACAATGCCCATGAGTGTATCAATATTCATCTCATTTTTATATTAATAAGAGGCTCGTACCAATGAAAACCTTAAATTTGAGATCAAAGTAAATTTTGTACCATTTAAGAATTTATAACTTCATCTTGATAATAAGTATACAGATTTCTACCAGTAGGTTATGGCTATGCAGTAAGTCCTAGCTAATCCTCCCTGTTCCAACAAAACCACTACTTGTCCCTAGAAAGACAGACCATTATTAACCACATTAGTCCCCAAGCTCAGGGAATAGGGGCGCTGACTCTTCTTTAACTTCTTCAAGCTGATTAAGGGCTTTGAGATTTTAGAAGAGGGGTGGGGGGGAGAGTAAGTTGATAAGCCTCTGATGCTGTGTCTTCACGGAATCCAGATGGAATTCCAGGACATCAGAGGTTTGGGCAGGTCTGCTCAGTATGCTTGATGAGTAGATACACCAAGGCTGTGTATTCTGCAATATACAATTCTTAGAACAAGTTTTAGTATCAAGAAAAAAAAAATTTCCCACCCCCCAGGGGGCTGACATTTTTTTTTAAAGATGTTGGTTCTGAAGACTTTTTTTTTCCCCGCTTCTTAAAATTGGTTGTAGTATTTACGTTTCAGATTTTATCCCCTTAGCCTACTTCCTCCCACCACCCAGAAACCTATCCCATCCCCCTCCTCATGCTTCTATGAGGCAGTGACCACACCTACCCCCCTCACTATCCCCTCCCTGCCCTCACATCCCTCCCCCCACTGTGTGTTCATTCATTCATTTTTCATTCATTTTTTTTATGGGACCAAGGAACTCCTCTCCCACCTATGTCTGACAGGGCCATCCTCCCCTACATATACCTCTGGAGTCTTGGGTCCCTCCCTATGTGTTCCCAGGCTGGTGGTTTAGACCCTGGGGGGCTCTGGTTGTTTGGTATTGTTGCTTTCCACCTGGGGTCAATAACCCTTTCTGCTCCTTCAGTCCTCTCACTAAGTTCTCCATTGGGAAACCCCTGATCATATCAGTGGTTAATTGTGAACATTGTCCTCTGAGTGTTTTAGTCTTTAGCTGACCTCTAAGAAGACAGCTATATCATGTTCCTCACATTATGCACTTCCAGCCATCCACAACAGTGTTTAGATTAGGTGGCTGTACATGGGGTGAATACCCAGGTGGAAAGGTCTCCTGATGGCCCCTCCTTCAGTTTCTGTTCCATGTTTTGTTTCCCTATTTGCTCCCTTGAGCATTTTTATTTCTCGTTCTAAGTAGAACTGAGGCATCCCCTCTTGGTCTTCCTTCTTCATGAGCTTCATGTGGTCTGTGGGTTGAGTCTTCGATAATCCAAGCCTTTGGGCTAACATCCATGGAGATATGTTTGTGTAACTCTCTTCTTTTGGGGTTTTTGGAAGATTACTTTCTTGCTTTTTCTAGGTTGTAGTTTCCCTCCTTGTGTTGGAGTTTTCCACCAATTATTCTTTGAAGTGTTGGATTTGTGTTGAGATACTGTGTAAATTTGGATTTATCATGGAATATTTTGGTTTCTCCATCAATAATGATTGACAGTTTTGCTGGGTATAGTAGTCTGGGCTGGCATTTGTGTTCTCTTAGGGTCTGTATGATATCGGTCCAGGATCTTCTGGCTTTTATGGTCTCTGGTGAGAAGTCTGGTGTAATTCTTATAGGTCTGCCTTTATATGTTACTTTGCCTTTTTCCCTTACTGCTTTTAGTATTTTTTCTTTGTTTTGTACATTTGATGTTTTGACTATTATATGGCGGGAAGTATTTCTTTTCTGGTCTAAGCTATTTGGAGTTCTGTAAGCTTCTTGTATATTTATGGACATCTCTTTCTTTAGGTTAGGGAAGTTTTCCTCTATAATTTTGTTGAGGATATTTACTGGTCCTTTTAGTTGGGAGTCTTCCCCCTCATCTATACCTATTATCCTTAGGTTTGGCCTTCTCATTGTGTCTTGGATTTCTTGTATATTTTGGGTTAGTAGCTTTTTGTATTTTGCATTTTCTTTGACAGTTGTGTCAATGTTTTCCATGGTATCTTCTGCACATGAGATTCTCTCTTCCATCTCTTGTATTCTGTTGGTGATACTTGTGTCTATGACTCCTGATCGTTTTTTTAGGTTTTCTATCTCCAGGGTATTGTCCCTTTGTGATTTCTTTATTGTTTCTACTTCCATTTTTAGATCCTGCATGGTTCTGTTTAGTTCCTTTTCCCATTTGGTTGCGTTTTCTTGAAATTCCTTAAGGGATTTTTGTGTTTCCTCTTTAAGGGTTTCTATCTGTCTACCAGTGCTCTCCTTAAGTTCTTTGAGAGTGTTATTTATGTCTTTCTTAAAGCCCTCTATCATCATCATGAGAAGTGATTTTAATTCTGATTCCTGCTTTTCTGGTGTGATGGGGTGTTCAGGGCTTGCTCTGATGGGAGAGCTGGGTTCTGATGATGCCATGTAACTTTGGTTTCTGTTGCTTACATTCTTGCTCTTGCGTTTTGCCATCTGGTTAACTCTAGTGCTGCCTGTACTTGCTGTCTCTGACTGAAGCCTGTCTTTCTAGTTATCTAGCTTGTGTCTGATCTCCTAGGGGTCCAGATGTTTCTGTGATCTTTTCCAGCTGCACTGATTATAGTGGTACCTCTAGGATGCCTCAGAATATGGTGCCTCCAAGGTAGTAGTCCAGCTAGGTGTCTGCTGTTCTGGGTGCAGTGTCTCCTCTAGAATATCTCAGGATACGTTGTCTGAAGCTCTGAGTTCATTTGTTCCTCTGTGGATCTAAGATACTCCCTGAGTTTGAGCACCTGGAATCCCTGCTTCCTCTGGGTTCTTGGATATTGGGGGCAGAGCTGCCACCCAAGATCTGCTCAGTGTTCTCCAAAATTGTTATTTATAGTTTAGTTCCTTGAGTTATAGTTCCAAACTTTATCTTTAAAAAAAAAATGTTCTGTAGGACTGGGGAGAGTGGGATGTCTCACTGAGTAAGGCAATTACTGTTCCAAGGACCTGAGCTCTGACTACCAGCCTCATTTTAGGCTCTGTGGGAGTCCATGCCTCAAAGCAATAAGGTGGAGAGTGGTAAAACAGGACACCTGATGTCCTCTTTTGTCCTGGGAATGGACACACACACATACAACACACACACACACACACACACACACTCACAAGCACGTCTTGTAAAATTCACAACTCAGAACAGAAAAAGTGACTAAGTCTACAATGATATGTTTATTCATTTTAGAGGTTCACTTGGAAGTTTTATGCTTATGTGTTTATGACAGAGAAGGTTATAACAGAATCAGCTATGTAACACCATCTTCTGTGAATGCTACTGTTATGCTAGTAAGCATCAACACAAAATTAGTCATTTCTCCTGTGACCAAGCAGTGCTAGTTTTACAGCAGGGACAGACTAGAGTTTGTTATCTTTGTTTAGCAGATGGGTCCTCACTCCTTAGTGCAGCTACCCCCAAGGCAGACATTAGACAGGATTTGTTCTTTCTTAGAATATAATTTTTTATAAAAAAAAAAAGGAAAAAATAAAAGACTACAATTAAATTAAACAACCCGTGGCCTTATAATTCCTACAAAAGGATTGTTTGGAGAAGTTTTCCTCCAAAGATATATGGGGGACAATCAATTTTTAAATTGTAGAGTGGAGGGGACATTCTAGAGACTGTTGATAATTCTGGCTATTTTATTCACAGTGAATGGGGGAAAGAAGGCTCTTTTCCATCTATGAATGAAAACATTGACTGGCCATGAGGCTACTTCTTGCCTGACTTGCCCATACAAACATTTTAGTTAGAGTGGGACTCCTCTAAGCATAGCATACATGATTTGTGCTGTATAATTACAAGAGAAAGTGAAACTCACCTTGTATTTATTTAATTTTTCCTGGTCCATGGAATTCCTGAAAAATAGACAGAGAACTATTTTATTCTAGATTTAAATAAAGGCCTCTGTAACACTCTTTGTTCTTAATTGTATAATGAGTGTACTTATGTGTTATTTATGTGTTAGAGTTGAAGGTGATCAGAGTTGGAGGCTAGTGAACATAAAATATAAAACTTTAACCCAAAGGATCATGGGATGCTGATCTGTAGAGGAGAAATATAATTTGAAATTTCCCTTTTAAATACCTGCATGGAACTGATTAACATTTTAATAGCAAAAGCAATAAAAATAATTAAAAGCACATTTAGTATCTGTTCTGCCCCATTTCATTAATTTCTGCTTCTGTCCCCACCCCCTTAGAGGAAAAGATATAAAATTTGTACCTTACCTTTAGTTCCCTTCTCAGGGTACATAATTTCTTTACCCATTCCACATCAGTCCTAGGGTCTCTCATATATATATATATATATATATATATATATATATGTGTGTGTGTGTGTGTGTGTGTGTGTGTGTGTGTATTCTATATATATATATATATATATATATATCCTACGTGTAATTTCTCCTTTTTAAAAGGCAGCATTGAAATTTTATCCTTGGGTGGAATATTTAGCTTTAAAGTATACTATGTCTGCTTTGTTTCAGAATTAAAGTTGTCAAAAGTAGGTAAATGTATGTGAAAACAATGTTTGAGTTATAAAATAAGCTCTCACTTTTAATATTTTTTGACTCCCAAGAAAGCGACAAATTCTTCTGAAGACCTGGTTGCATCTGACTGGTCCCTCTGCATAGGAGCAAACGCCAGGTTATAAAAGTTAGATGCAGCCAGGAAGGTCTTGGCTTGCAAGCTGTGACAGTAGAGAAGAAGCACAGTTAGTTAAGTTGAGATCAGGTTCACTTCCAACCCCCGTCCCCAGATTCTCAGCACCATCTAAAGGTCAGTTCTGTTATGAAGAGCAAATTAATAATGCCAGCCTTGAACTCAGCTTGGAGCTTCGGGGCTCCTTGGCCATCCTGAGCAGTCCTGTTTTGCTTAACCTTTGTTTGGGATTTTAATTTGACTCCTGGGCAATTACAACCTTTAACTTACTAGCAGAAAAGGAAACACATTGAACATTACCTTGAAAAGGCAATAGAGGGTGGGGGATGCTCCAGCTGGGGTGACATTAAACTACTTCTCACACTCCCCCTCTTCTCCTCCTTTAACTAGGGGAAGATGAGAACTGATGTGATCTTTACCACACTTCACAGTGAACTCCACCAGGGACCTCTGGTCTCCGAATTCCTTTCATACTTAATATCATACTCCACAGTGTTGAGTATTTAAAAAATTATCTCCGTCTTTTCATGTTTTTAATTAATTAATTAATTTACATCCCGAATGCTTCCCAAGCTTCCAATTCCTCCCTCTCAGTGTCCCTCGCCCAATCCTCTCCCCTTTGCCTCTGAGAGATTCCCACCCTCTGTATCCCCTGACCCCTATCCCCAAGAATCAAATCTCTGCAGGATTAGGAGCATCCTCTCTCACTGATGCAGGAGGATGCAGCCCTTTGCTACATATGTGCCAGGGGTGGGGCCTCAGTTCAGCAGGTGTGTACTCTTTGCTTGGTGACTCAGTCTCTCAGCTCTCAGGGATCTGGGCTAGCTGACACCATTCCTCTTCCTTCTCATCCCCTGCAGGGCCTCTGAAGGCTCCTTTCATGTTTAAAGAACTGTTATTATTCCCCTAGAGTGCATGTTATTCAATGGCAATAAGCTCCTCAGTAGCCCCTACCTCCATGTCTCCTTTGTTTTCTCCCCCTCTCCTCCCCTTTCTCCATCCCTTCTTTTCCACCTTGACATACTTCTTCCATTCTCCATCAAGGAGTGTGTAAAGAAGCCTACCGGTAGCCTGAGACAAACTCAGACTTCAAAAACTGATGTTTATTTTGGACTGAAAAATGTCTTAAATTCTACATTTCAAAGGAACTACCTTTCCCTGCCTTGATGACAATTAATCCTTAAGTACAATTCAAAGCAGCCACTATTCCTTTCTCTATTTTTTTTTAAATTTTTCGTTAATCATTCCATTTGTTTATATCTCAAGTGATATCCTGGTTACCCCCTTCACCAACACCCCATTCCATGATATCTCACTTCCCAGTTACCCCTCTGCCACCCCCTCAACCCACATCTGCCCTCTCCCCTCCCTTTTGCCTGTATAAGAGTGCTTCCCCACCCACCCACACTCTCCCCCCCACAGCTTCAGCATCCCCCTACTCTGGGACATCAAACCTCCCTGGGACCAAGGGCCTCCCTCCCGTTGCTGTCAGGCAAGGCTATTCTCTGCTACATATGTGTCTGGAGCCAAAGACCCCTTTAGATTCACTCTTGGTTGGTGGTCTAGACTCTGGGAGAACTGGGTGGTCAGGCCAGCCTATGTTGTTCTTCCAATGGGGTTTTAGTCCCCCTCCGTTCCTCCAATCCTTCTTCCAGCTTCCTCACCAAGTTCTCTGAGTTCAACCTGATGGTTAGCTCCAAGCATCCTCCTCTGCTTTGGTCAGTTGCTGGTTGGACCTCCCCAGGACTGCTATTCTTTTCTTTAAATTGGACAGATATGGCTACAGAACTTAAACTAACAGACTAAAAAGCTCACAAACCCATTCACTACATTATTTTGTGAAAAGCTAGCAGAAATTATACACAATACAAACTCTATTTTGCGTGTGAACAACATGTGCTATATGTAGGAGTTTTAAGAAAGAAGTGTGATCCATCCCATGTACAGTTCCCAAAACCCAGACTCTATTGTGGATGCCAAAAAGTTCTTGCTAACAGAAGCCTGATACAGCTGTCTCCTGAGAGACTCAGGAAGAGCCTGAAAAATACAGAAGCAGATGCTCACAGCCAACCATTGGACTGAGCACTGGGTCCCCAATGGAAGAGTTAGAGAAAAGACTGAAGGGGTTTGCAGCCCCATAGGAAGAACAACAATGTCAAACAACCAGAACCCCCAGAGTTCCCAGGGTCTAAATCACCAACCAAAAAATACACATGGAGCACCCCATGGCTCCAGCCTTGTATGTAGCAGAGGATGGACTTGTTGGGTATCAATGGGAGGAAAGGCCCTTGGTCCTGTGAAGGCTCAATGCCCCAGTGTATGGAAATGCCAGGCCAGGGAAGCAGGAGTGTGTGGGTGGGTGGGGGGACACTTTCATAGAAGCAGGGGGAGGGGGAAGGGATAGTGAGTTTTCAGAAAAGAAATCAGGAAAAGGGATTAACATTTGAAATGTAAATAAAGAAAATATCTAATACATTTTTCAAAAAAAAAAGAAAGAAAAAAGTGTGGAGTCTATGACATATTGGCTCCATCACATAATATCCAATGATATAAATTGGCCCCATGCCGCTATCCTTGTTTGATGCTTAAAAATAAGTAAAGGACTTATTTTAATTCATCCAAGTAATGATTAGTGGACTGACTGTTAGGGAGGCCAGGTAGCTAGGGTTTCTGCGTTCTCTCATAACCAATATTCTGTATTAAATGTGAATCATCTGAACTCAGGTGAGCTTGCTCACTTTTTAAAGAGATTTTAAAAAGAATTTGAAAATAAATTCTGAAAGTAACTTGAAAGTAACTATGAAACACAAAATAAGCTTCTTGAGGTTTGTTTAATTAATATGAGTAGGCACAAGGGATACCCCAAATTGGGCTGTGCTTTGAAGAAAAAAATGAAGAGAGCTTCACTCTCAAATTTTTAACAAGCATGGTAGAAGATTATTTTTATACTCTGTTCACATTCAAAAGTAAAATGTATAGTCTGGAGAAATGGCATAACATTTAAAGGGCATGTCGTGCAGTAGACTTGACATCAGCACCCATATCAGGCACCTGACAACTACCTGTACCTCTAGTTCCAGGGGATTCAATGCTTTCTTTTGGCCTCTATGCTTGCCTGCCTGCATGCACTCAGACAAACACTTATACATAAAACACAAACATACTTTAAAGAGTAAATTAATTAAATTTAACTGTCTAATGCATTAGCCATGTATGCTGGATAACTAAACCAGAAATATAGAGATAATGTCCTAGTCTGTAAATAGGTCATGTTTCCAGTCTTCTTATCCCTTCTTCTCTTCATCTTCCTTTTGCTTTTGGAGACCAGATCTCATTGAGCCCAGGCTGGCCTCTATCTGCCTATATAATTGAGAATGAGTTTGCGTACCTGATCCTCATGTCTCTACCTCCTAAATTTAGGGATTACAGGTCTGTGCTACTATGCCCTGTTTACGCAGTGCTAAAGATCAAATGTAGGGCCTCCCATAAAGCAAACAAGGGCTCGACCCACTTACCCATGTACTCAGTTCTCCTCCAGCATGCCATATACTGCACAGAGATGCTCCTGAGATGAACTGCAGCTGCACACTGAGCCATGTGGATGTGTCTGAAACCTTCATGCAGTTGTTCACTGCTTTCCCCCCAGGTTTTATATTGGTGACACGAACCCTTGTTTTTGATTCTTAATGTGCAAAGCTGAACATGCTTTAGTCTAGATGTTTCAAGAATATTTGGTGTGTATGTTTCTACCACGTATGAGTATGAAATAGTTTCTGGCTGGGGGCAGGAGCAGTTTCAGTTTAGAGTTAAATATTCCATCAAGAAATTAGCATGTGAAGAATATGAATCTGCCTGATCTGGTGTCTTATCATGAATAATTATGCTTATAGTTCTGCTGGCAGAGATTCAGACAACTGTGCACTAACAGAGTTACTAAGTCAATGACTGGAGAATAAGATCCAGTCGTGTTAAGTGTGCAGCCACTAAGCCATAATGCAGATACCACCTTGTTTTGAGCCTAAGCTAAATAATATTAACTTCAAGACTCTCATCCTTCCATTTATACAGAGATATTCTGGATTATTCTTTTGTTGTTTTTTTTTTTTTTGTTGTTGTTGTTGTTGTTGTTTTTTTTGTATTTAAGAGAGCTTTGTGTAGCCCTGGCTTCTTTCTAACTTATCACACAGGATAATTTTGAACTTCTGTGTCTACTCCTTCCACTTTTAGAGTTCTGAGATTGTAAACACGCAGAGCACATCCAGTTTACAGGATTCTGGGGATAAAATACAGGTCTTCATGAGTATGAGTACCAGGCAACCGCTCTCACATTTCTCCAACAGAGCTACACTTCAAGCACCTCACCTGGGGAGGTTCTATTTATTTATTTATTTATTTATTTATTTATTTATTTATGTATTTATTTACTTTTAGCAATGGTTGCTGAAGGAACTAGAACTAGAGGATTGTTTGCAGTTATACACTAACTGGTAGCGCTGACCTTGGTTAGATAGCCCCACCCTCTAAGAATAGTTATTCAGTATGTAGCGGATTCTGGAGAGCCTGAGAAAGCTGTGCTGGACCGTTTCTTGTTCTGGGGATTTGGGAAGTCTGGGATGGGTTGAATAATGTTGACTTTAAACAAGATTTAAGGCAATGCTGACAGTGCTGGTTTGTGGGTCATACCGAATAATATTAAGAATGGTCTAGCAAGGCAGAGACCTGGAGAACTCAAAGCTGAGCGATGTCAGGGCAAGGCTGATGCATGGGTGATTGTGACGTCACAGGCACAGGGCAAAGCTCTCCAGAGACCCGAGAAAGGAACTGGGGCTAGCTGGCAGGGCCACTGTGAGGTAAGAGGGAAACTGCTTCAGCACAGGGGAAAGCATACCAGATCTGTTTCCCTTGTTTAAAGATGTATTATGTGTTTATGTATATGTCTCTATGTATTAGTACAAGTACCCAAGGAAGCCAGAGGAAACTTTGAGGTGAGGTTACATACATTGTGAGCCACTCTGCGTCTTCTATTAGATTAGCAAGTGCTCTTAAACATTGAGCCACATCCCCAGGCCCCTTATGTTTCTTACTGGTGTGATGTGTGGATTCTCAGCTGCCCTTCCTTGTTGAGAGAAGATAATCAGGACAGATCAAAAGAGATCCATCTCCACCCGTGCAACTGTGTCTGTGTAATTTTTTTCTCTAAAATTTAGTTTTTACCCTAAATCTGTTTTACTTTTTTTTTTTTAATTGGCCATCCGATATCTGGCTCTGGCTATCTGTGTGTTTACAAAGGCCTAATGCAGTCTGTTATCAGTTGCTGGTTTCTAATTGCTCTATCTTTGAAGAAAATAGGGTTTTCTTTTATATTTATATTATTTATATTTATATTTCTTTTATATTTTTAACTTTTTATTGAAAAAATATTTTAATACAATATATTTTCACACATGATATTATCATCAAGAGAGTTCACTCACAAATTGTAAAATTTAGTTATAAAAATTGCAAAAATGTCATATTTTAGGTTTTTGGCATTGTATTGGATTTTATTTCTTTATTCTTATGCTACAGGTTAAAAACACGTGGCCAGTTCTCCTAGTTGGCTACGTTCTCACCTCTATATTTGATTGTTTTTATCTTTCTGTTACACAGATTTAGTTTTTATTTGTTTTTCAGTGTGAGTGTGTCTGTTTATGTGTGTGTTTATATGTGTATGTGTGTGTGCAAGCATGCGTGCACACATGAAAATTAATGCACACATGTGTCACAGTGCACATATGTATGTCAGAATAATACCCAGGAATAGGTTCTTGATTCCCATCTTTTAGGTCCTAGGGACTGAACTAACAAAGCCAGACCTGACAATAAGTACCTTTACTCACTGAGCCATCCCACTGGTCCTTGGAATTTCCAGCTGTGAGTTCAGTTCCTTGTACCACACACAAGAAATTTCAGTATTTTAGAAATTTTAAAGGAATGCCAAAATTAGTAGATACAATCTATAATCCTGGGAGGGTCATAACCTTCAGTGAGAAAAGGAGCTTGCTGCTGAATTTCATTGCCAGGACACCCAAGGGCTAAGAGGAGAACCAACACCTATAGGATGTTTTCTGCCCTTCACATCATGGTGTCTGTGTCCCCACACACATACACATAGGGTGAAAGAAGAAAACCACGTTCAAAGTTCTCCTTTGACCTTCACACTTGAGCTATTGTGAACAAATACATGCATGCACACACACACACACACACACACACACACACACACACACACACACACAAACATACACACAAATAAATGTCTTCAAGAAACATTAAGTCTTTAGTCCTGCACGTTTTGGGATTTCTTTGAGTATTATTTCTATTTCTGTTTAGTTACTGGTCTAGACTAACAAAATTATGTCAATCATTGTCTTTTAAAAGAACCACATAAACCATTGAAATTTCTAAACATACAAATATTAGTATTTTATAGACTCCATTTAAAAGGAGCTTCTCTGACTTAGACCTCTGAATATAGATTGGCTTCAAATCCTGTACTACCCTATAGCTTTGACCACCCTGTTTCCATGTATGTTGACTATGCAAAATGGTTACCTCATATAAATTTGAAGAAATTAGGGAGATTCTTCATGTTCTACAGCAGAGTGTGTTGTTTACATGTAGCCTAGTATTGTATTGGCAGTTGGCAAACTGTTGAGTACTCGCTATGCTGATTGGACACCTATCATATTTTAATTGCTTCCCCAGTGCACCTTGTGTAATGCACTCATACTCTGAAACATACAACCCCTCTAGACATTTTGTGAAATGGTACAGAGTATTCTTTTTGGAAATCTGGCTAGATATCAGAGTCTTGTACTTTGAGGTTTTTCAAGCTAGATCTAGGTAAAATTTTCTAACTATGCCTTACAAATACTCTCAATGAATTGAGCTTTATGGAAGTTACTATGCTGTTTCTATGATATGAAACTATATAGAAAATCTAAAATTTACAATAAATTGTATTTACTTATGTATTGTCTTTATTACAGTATGTGTGTTTGCATGCACATTGTTTTTGTCTGATCGTCTGTCTATCCATGTTCCATGGTGTGTGTTTGGGGTTCAGAAGGGAACATTCAGAAGTTGATTATTTTAGATTCTTTTAATGGCATTTTCAGATTGTTCAGTAAAGCAATGCATTATTATGAAAATAGCTCTTTACTTTTAAGAGACTGGGGAAATTTTCTGGGCCTCCTAGCCACAGTTAATATACCTTAAGATCACATGAGACTTCAGACTACTGTATATTCAGATAGTTTATTAAACTACTTTTAAGGGAACACTGGAAAAAACATCGTTGATATATTGGATTTTCTATGTAATCAACTGTGACAAACTATGCTAATGCGTAGCTGTAATTCTAAGATGTGTACTCTTCTATGCCCCATGATGCAGACAGCAATGCATGTGTATTTGCAGGTGTGTTAGGATTGGTTGAAGACATAAAATACAGGTTGAAAACATCTTATAAAAGGAACAGATATTGCTTGATACACAGTGGTGTTCGTAATTCTGTTTGTTGCCTGGGTTAGTTGGAATCAGCTGTAGTCAGCTGTAGTCAACAACTTAATTCCTTGCAAAGTTCTGTTAATGATAGCTGTAAAGTATTCCATTCCTTCCCTGTGTGATACTTTGTGTTGTTCAATAAAGACAGTATGGTAGGGGCATACACAGAGACACAGAAACAGATTCAGAAGAAAGCCTTCAGATAGGCACAGATTCAGACTCATACAACAGACAGGCAGGGACAATGAAAGACACTGGGAAAGTAAAATAAAGAATTCAAATCTCAGCTTATTTTTAGTTAAACAGCACCAGGAAGGGTTTGGATTTTTTTTCTTAATGTGACGCCAAAGCATTATTATTGATTCTGAGTTTATCATTAATATATTCAAACCAACTGCATTTTGGTGCTCCATGTGAGGAATCTCGAATGTGTTAAATCTATGTAATACAGTATAAATATCCTTGGACTACTTGTGACCAAATCATCCTTGAAACTATTTGCAGTTGAAAATATGAACAGCATGAATATAATAGAAACAATCCAAATCAGAATAATTCAAAATATTCCGCTACCCAAGAGGGAATGAGTTGGGACAATCTGTTGCCCCATTTGAAATGATTTGGAGTTTTATTGGGTTGGTTTGTAGAAAATGCCATGTTTGTATTTGCAGAATTAGGCATGTAGGAAGGGTAATGGAGCACTAAAGTAAATACAGGGAAGAGACAAAAGGCAAGGAGTTTTGTTTGGGGACAGCTGGTGACTGTTCAGAAGCAGGCTGAAGAGCCAGTGAGATAAATGTTCAGTCTTTAAGCCCCAAGTAGTAGCATATCTGTTTAAACAAGAATAATGACTTTAAAAAGAACTCCGTTTTCTCAGACATGTGGTTAAAGAAAATGCTTTTTAAAGATCTCTCTCTCTCTCTCTCTCTCTCTCTCTCTCTCTCTCTCTCTCTCTCTCTCTCTGTGTGTGTGTGTGTGTGTATGTGCCCATTAGTATGTGATCAGGTACATTTTATGTGGGTACACATGTATGCACAGGACAGAGGAAAACATCTAATTGTCATTCCTAAAAATAAAGTTCACCTTGTTTCCTTAAGACAGAATCTCTTACAGGCCTATGACTCAATGATTTAGCAAGAGCAGCTGGCAAGCAAGTTCCCTTATCAACCTGTCTCCCAGTTTCCCAAACTAAGATTTTAAGAGTATACCTCTATACATAGCTTCTCATATTACATGAATACTCTGGATCAAATGCAGATCTTCAATCTTCTTGCTTCAATAGAAGTACTTTACCGACTGAACCATCTATCCAACCTTATCCCTTGGTTTTTGAGATGAACATTTGTCAACTCAGGATATTTGCTGGTTTTGATTCATACCAGTGACCACTCCTGTCACTGGCTTTTGAGGAGCATGTAGGCATTATCACAGAGAGTTATCCATCATCACTAAAACTTTTTCAGTAGGTTAGTGATTCCCAACCTTCCTAATGCTGAGAACCTTTAATACACTTCCTCATGTTGTGGTGACCCCTCCAAACATAAAATTATTTCTTTGCTACTTCATAACTATAATTTTGCCACTGTTATGAATTGAAATATAAGTATCTGATATGTAGGATATCTGATATGTAACCCAAAAGGGATCATGACCCACAGGTTGAGAACCACTGCAGTAGATGGCCTCTAAAATGTCTGTGTTGAATACTATATTCTAGGGAAGAGTTTGTCATCTCTCATCATCTTTAGTTTGTGTTAGATACTCTAAAATGAATGGTGTATAAACAACTCTCATATGTTTGATATATGTATAACAATGAATAAAAAATCTCATATGCATAATAGAAAGACAGAAGTTAGGGAATCAGCATAGATTAAGGCTAGGGAAGTAGCTCGCCATGAGCAGAAGGCACACTAGCGTGAGGTCCTGAGTTCAGATTCACAGCACCCAGGTAAATAGCAGGGTATGTGCATATGTGACTTAACATATGTGACTTGGGAGAGAGAGACAAGAGTATGACTGGAGCTTGTAGCTACCAGCTTAGAAAAAAAAAAAAAAAAGAAAAAGGAAAGGAAAGAAAAGAAAAGAAAAGAAAGGAAGAGAAATCTCCAATACCAGGCTCAGTGAGAAACCCTGTCTAAAAGCAATAAGAAGAGAGTAACAGACTGAGACATATCTAATGACTTACTTTGGCCTCTGCATTTGCATGTCAGAGGCATGTGTACCGTCCATCCACACACATGCATTGCAAGTATATGTACAACATTCAAACACACACAAAAATAAAACACACATAATTTGAAAAGAGGTATAAGGAAAGTTGTTGAGGCCCAAGCTCGAGTCCCTGTTTGGGCGCCAAAAATGTTGTGAACTGAGCAAAATGTTGAGGCCCGGGCTGCCCCGCATTTGGCGGCCACTGTATCCCGGCCCAAGCTGCTGCTCTGGTCTGTGGGTCGGGGTTCAGCAAGAGAGAGAGTGAGGACAGACTCGAAGAATGGAGACCAGACAGAGTGTGATTCAATCCCGTTTATTCTTCAGTCTCTCTTCCTAGTCCAAGTCCCAAGTCTAGCTGTACTCTCTAAAGAGTCTCCCTAAAGAGTATATCTCTCTGCCGTCTGCCTCTGCCTTTTATATGTCTCACTTCTAAGCCATGCTTCTAAGTTACACCTTTAATCATGCCCTTAGGTCTTGTCTCTAAATCTGATCTCTAGGTCACACTCTTAAGTCACACACCTTTAATCTCACACACCTTTAATCTCACACACCTTTAATCTCACACACCTTTAATCTCACACACCCAAGGAAAGTCCTGGGTATCCAAAGCAAGATGTTATCAGAGTGTGCTCAGCTGTTGTAGGCTATTGTAATACAAGACTCATGTCAGGGTATATGGCTCAAGATGGCTGCAAAGCTGATAGCCGCTTTCTGGTAAAGGCGGCCCCCAACAGAAAGTCAGTGTAGTTTTCCATCAGAATGAAACACAAAGTTACTAGTGTTAGGGTGGTTGCCATGAAAAAGAGAACAGCTAACCATACATCACTTCCTGTGAGTTTATTTCTCTTGGTCTCAGCTGTTAACACGGAGTGTGTTTATGACTGAATTCAAGGCTGTAATCACAATAATCAGTGAGAATCAGTGTCTATAGGATATTTTAAAAGATTTGTGTGTGTGTGTGTGTGTATGTGTGTGCATGTGCATGCATGAAATAAAGAAAGAGAGAGGTAGGGAAGGAGAGAGAGAAGGAGGGCAGGAGAGAGAGGGGGGAGGGAGGGAGTGAGGGAGGGAAGGAGAGAGGGAGGGAGGGAGAGAGAGACACAGAGAGAGAGAGAGAGAGCGAGAGAGAGAGAAAGAGAGAGAGAGAGAGAGAGAGAGAGAGAGAGAGAGAGAGAGAGAGAATGTCCATGTGAGTATGTGCATATAGTGCAGGTGACAGCAGAATCCAGAAGAGAAGAGACCATTGAAGCTCCTGGAACTGGAATTACAGATGGTTACAAACTGCCTAAATAGGTGCTGGGAGTAGAGCTGGGGTCATTTACAGGAGCATTAACTGCTCTTAAACCCTTAGCTATCTCTCCAGTTCCAGGTTCCATGTCTTATAAAATTATTGTAATGAAAACCTGAGATTCATTTCAAACTTTTGTATTGCAGACGTTGCAAAGTGAAGCTTGTACATGTCTAGGCAGCAAGGTGAAACATAGTTCTGTTGAAAACTGAGTAGCTCAAAGCATGTGCAATGTGAGTGGGGTTCAGCTTTGCCTTATCCTGTCAATCTTACCACCCTGCTAACATCTGCACACTGCCCAGTGAGAGAGTATTTTCAGTCATTGATACAGAAAGACTCTTTTAATTTAGCTACTGCACTGTGGGTTTTTTTTTCTTTTTCTTTTTTTACAAAGGATATTCTTTTTTATTCACTTATTTATTTTATTTATATGAGTACACTGTAGCTGTCTTCAGACACACCAGAAAAGGGTATTGGATCCCATTGCAGATGGTTGTGAGCCACCATATGTTTGCTGAGAATTGAACTCAGGACCTCTGGAAAAGCAGTCAGTGCTCTTAACCACTGAGCCATCTCTCCAGCCCCACTGTGGGATTTTTTTAATGAGTGGTAGAAAAACTATTCTAAATAAACCTGCTTTGTTGAAAAGAAAATAAATGTGCAGTGTTTGATGGTAAAGGGTACTGTGTATAATTTTCTTGTTTCCAATTTTTTCCTCATACATTTAGAAGAGCAACTGACAGTTCTTCAGGATAAAAGTATATTTAATTCTTTGTGGTAGCTTCCATTGTAGTGATGGGAAGGGCAAGATGACATTGTTGTTCCACAGCATCTTAGCAGAGTCCTTTACCCACAATTAATGGAGCTTCATTTACACCAAGACAGCATATATAAAGTTCTATTTCCTTCTATGGTAGAGAAAATAGATTATACTCCCCCAAATATACCTATCCATCCATTTATAATCCATGCACCTTTGAATAATTAAAGAAGTTACTGAAGAGAAAACTGATTCTAATCAGCTTTCAAACTGTGATCGTGCCCAGGCTGAATTTTTCCTTTAAGAACGTATTTCTCCTGGAGCATGTATAATTACGAAACTCCTTCTCTGTCTCTGCAGGAACTGGGAAGTAACAGCCCTCCACAAAGAAACTGGAAGGGAATTGCCATTGCCCTGCTGGTGATCTTGGTAGTATGCTCACTCATCACAATGTCAGTCATCCTGTTAACACCAGGTAAGCCATTTTGGTTCCTCTGTTTGAATGCTTTTATAGTGGATATGTTCATGCTGTCTTAAGATGGTGATAGTATGTGATTTCTTTGGGCAGATTACTATAGGCTGGAGATTTTAAAAGCACAATTAGATAATTTGGCTAATGACACCGCGATATTTGTAGTTTGAATATTATGTGGGCATATAGGGGGAAGCTGGAACATAAAATACATAAACGAGAATACTAACAGGATTCATGGTCTCCATTACTATTTAAAGATATATTTCTTGGTTAAAAAAATATCTATGTCATGTGACTCATTTTTGCACTCCATAATTTATAGTAATTTTATTAAGAATCACCCCAAACTAGAAATGAATCCATATATCCTTCAAGTAGATAATGAATGCACAAATATGTAATAAAACAGTATTCCACAAAGCAATGAGTATATGCCCAGTGTACACAAAATATTCAAACTAACGGGGATGCATAAAGCTAAGTGCAAGAAGCCAAACCAAAAATTCTATGTGTTATGCATAAGCATTTATATAAATGTCATTTATATGGAATGCTCAAAAACAAAGGGCAAAATGTGGCCTGCAACTATAGTTCAGTTAGAAGAGCACTCCAGTAGCATGCATGAGACCTTGGATCCAACACCCAGCACTATGTACATGTATGTAGACTTGGATCCAACACGGAGAGTGGTTCTGCAGACCCATAATCCTTGCAGCTGAGGTTAGATGTGCAAACGTTAGAAGTACACAGTTATTTGTGGCTACATAGACTGATACCAGCTCAAGATCCATAAGACACCAAAGGAACAGACTCTTAGGAGAGAGGCTTAGGTTGAATTTGGTAACAAAGTTGTCCTCAGTGTCCACTGAGTTGTTTCTGTGATCCTTTGGAAATGAGGTAACTGGAGTGATAGTTCCTTTTGGCTTTCATCGTGGGCTGAAGATGAAAGCATGCCTTGGGGAACTGTACTTATATGTCTGGTAACCTGATTTATGGACATAGAGAATATGAGAGAGGTAGAGATAGTATCACAAGAGAGCAATCAGAACGAGGGGATCTTTTTCTTCTCTTTCAGTTTTGCTTCTGGTGTCTTGATACCTTAGACAGATGGGGGTGCAGTAAAGGGGGGGGCTCCACAGAGCATGCTGCATGAGTCAGCTCTCTCCAGGGAATTGCTTTTTATCTCCTATTTCTTCAATTATCTTTCTTTCTTCTTCCCTCCTCTTTGACTCTCTTCTTTGATTGCTCAGTCCCTCTAGAGTATAAATAAAAACTATCAACTATTTATTTTTGGTAGTTACAAGTTCAGAAGTCAATATCTTCACAAACAGAATATTTTAATGAGTATTGCCCCAGCAATAATTTTTGGACAGGTTTTTTTTACATAGTTTAATATGGGAATTTTTATGGATTGAGTTTGCCCATAGGCACTACTTTATTCCCTAGGAGTTACACTATGCTTTAGTAGGGGTTAATAAGTGTGACAGAGGTAACAGGCTCCCATGCTATCTTCCAGAAAGGGACAAAACTAACACACTTCTGTAGCCCACCTGGGTATCTTCTGCAATGTAGAGATACCCAGGTGTGCTCAGTGTTATTCAAATATATTCATTTCTGGAATAGATTTAGGTCCTTAAGTCCATAGACTGACATTCAATGTCTTCTTCCATTTTTCTCCTTGTTAGTGAGACAGGACCTTTCAATTAAGCCCAGAGCTTACCTTAACAAAGTTGTGACCTGTTGCTAAGTGTCTTACATTTAAACACATGAGTTCCCCTGCCACCGGCTTCACCATTATCTAAGCGCTGTGAAGACAGTGAACTTATTTCTCATTAAACAAAATGTGATTAACAGGGGCTCCATTTCAGAGTCATTTACTCATGTAATTATAGTGACTAATTACACAAATGACAGTTATCAATCACTCCAATGGGAGACTTGGTGAAATATTCCATCTTTATGAAAACATTGACTTCCAAAATATGTAAACTACCAAAAAATAAATAGTTGATATTTTTTTATTCATCCTCTGGAGAGATTGAGAAAGAAAGGAAGGGGACCAACTAGGGAGGGAAGAAGAGAGAAAGGTAACTGAAGAACTAAGAGAGAAAACCCGATTTCTTGGAAAGAGCTGGCTCACCCGGCTTGCTCCATGGAGCCTCCCCCTCACAGCCTCACTCGTGCATCTGTGGTTTGGTGTAATTGAGCAATGTGATGGCACTAATAAGTGACTGCAGCGTGCCAAGAAGCTCCGCTCCAGGAAGATGAGCTTCTGTTCAGATGGTGTTTCACTTAAACATAAGAATTTGAGCATAATTACAAAAAAATGAACCATTTGCTTTTGCTGTCTTGAATGCATGCCTATTCCCCAGATGCAAGAAAAAAAAAAAAAAAACCCTGGTTCCACAGTTTCTGTGCTTCTTTTGAATTAATCCTTTCAATCTGATTCTATTACTTTCCCTTGGTGGCTCACTCAGGTTTTTTTCAAACTAACTTAGTGATTGTAATATATATATATATATATATATATATATATATATATATATATATATATATTATAATCTTATGGAATATATATACCTAAGTCTAGAAATTCTCCCACCCTCAGTCCAAATACTGAATTGCATATGACATTAGCCATACAACTGAAATCTACACTTATTGTTTTAATTTATAATTTTTCAAGTGTGTTCCACTTGGAAAGGGAGAGATGACAAAGGGAGACAACAAAGGGAGATGGCAGAGTGGGGATGGGAGTGAAGAGACAGAGATAGAGACAGAGACAGAGAGAGACAGAGACACAGAGACAGACAGAAAGAGAAAAAAGAAATACAGAAACAGACAGATACAGACACAGAGAGATGACAATGATAACAGAGATGACAGAGAGAGAGTTGTCAAGGAAAAAAACAACAGAGAGAGAGACAGAAAGAGACAGACAGACACAGGGTTTTCTGGTATATAAAGTGATCTTTTGGTTTTGTAATTATCATTAAAATGACTGCATAATAAAGTAAGAATAACATCAGCTATAATAATGGTGACCAGTCTATTGACATACAAATCTAGTTTATACTTACTCTCTTTGTGTCATCTTCACTGTGAAAAATGTTATACTTAGGTTCTCATGAGTGAAAGCATACAAGAGATTATCTAGTCTGAGATATTATTCAGAAGCTGCTTTTCTCAAAATAGCCTCCGAGCCTGTAGGTAAGTGGTGAGGAACGCAAGCCTATACCTAGATGAACACATGTTCATTGTAATTTTGACTTGATTGCAGATTTTATTACAGAAGTAATTTCAGACAGGTGCCCAAGTTGCCAGCTTGTAGGAATCCTCTGTGCCTTGTGAAGAGAGGGCTTAATTGTTTTTGAAGACTGAGTTAACCAATCCAGTATTCCCTTTAATATGTAACATTTCTGAAAAGAAAAATCTTTTTTCCATATTTAATTGAAACGTTAAATACTTAGGTATATTATACAAACAAGCATATGTTTCAGCTTATACTAGGTTTAAGAAATAATGGGTTTGCATGCCTTTGATCTCTGCAATTGGAAGGCAGAGAAAGGCAGATTTCTGTTAGTGTGAGGCCAGTCCAGGAGTTGCATGGGGAGTTTCAAAACAGCCAGGGCTATCCTGCATAGACAGAGCCAGTCTTAAAACAAATGAACACACAAAAACCCAAAGAAGAATAAATGAGGAGGAGGAGAAAGAGGAAGGGGAGAAGGAGGAGAGAGAGAGAGAAAGATGTTGAAGAAGGAGGAGGAGGAGAAAAGGAGGAGAAGGAGAAGATTAAGAATTTGGGAAGACTTTGATACTGGGCTTTGGAAATCACTGAAGGCAATGAGCGTCAGTCAACAATTATCCCCTACAAACATGGTATGAATGCCTTCATGATCAGATGTATAGCAACCATTACAAATGCTTTCATGCTTAAAGGTACCAGTCTAATGTGAATAAATTTTCTCTCTAGTCTCAGATTTACATCAAATGTATAGCAGGGGCTAGAAAGATGGGTCATTTGTTAAAGTGCTTTCCTTGTAATCAAAAACACTTGAATTTCATGGTCAGAATCTGTCTGCTATGCCATGTGTATTTTTATAGAAACACTGGGAAGGTGGAGACAGAAGGAATCCTAGGACTCTGGGCTCATTCTGTTTCAATTAATTGTTGAAATTCATGCCAGTGAGAGACCCTGTCCCAAAAAGACAAGGACATGGAAGATGTTCCTCAAAAGAACATTGGAGAGTGTCACCAGGCAACTACATAAATGTACACACAAGCACAAACATACACGACCCCCTCCTCTTCCTATCAAAATACTTGTGTGCACGACCACTCACAGCATTCTGAAATGTAATATGAGTATTATTATGTTCTGAAAAGCATTTTAAAGGAATATGGTTACCAATTTCAGCATGCTTGTGAAACAGGGGCACTTAGGTTTTTTTTCTGATTTCTTTTTCTGTTCTTTTCTTTGTGTGTGTGTGTGTGTGTGTGTGTGTGTGTGTGACAGTGTTTTGTAGAAACCCTTATGTACAAATCTTATGAAAGTGTTATGTTTGAATATGACATTTTAAACCTCAGTGTTAGTTATTTCTCTTCCTCTCCTCTTATACTTTCCTATCCTTCTCTTCACATAGGCCTACCTTCCCATGATGCTCTGTTTAAGGCCTACTCTACAGGAGGAAACACATGCCTGGTAGTGTAAACCTGGCTAAAATCCCATAGTTGGCAATTTCACAGGCCTGAGGAGTAAACTTAGCATTATTACTTTGCAAAATGAACATGGTATCAAGTGCCCACTAAGTCCCGGTATCTACAGCCATAGAATTAGGGCAGCTCTTGGGTTTCATTAGGAAAGTTGCTTTGAACTTAATGCAGTAGCTCACAATTGTTCAAAGTAAGAAGAATAAACGCCAGTGGCCAGGCCAGCCACACATGGGAGTTTTATACCACAACACCCCCCCCTCAGTCCAGAAGAGCAAAAGGATGGAGTAATTATGCAGGTCAGAAGTTGAGAAAGACCAGAACAAAACTGTCTTCTAGCCAAGACAGGATTCAAGTACACATGAATCCTCAGCAGCTTTACTTGTTCACACAATGACTGTCCAAGATCAAGGCGGTCAACATTCCAGCAACAATTGAGGAGGGGTTCCTGATGGCTCCTCCTAACTCAGGAGCTATTGACAGTTGATAGACTCTGTGGGAGGAGAGCCAGGTTTATTTATGGATTTATTAGATGGGCCCTTGTAGTTAAACTGTGCTTCAGTGGATGGCCCTAGACCCCCAAGTTTATGAACAGTCCAAATTGGACTCCATGGGATATAAAATAAAATTAAAAAGAGGATATGAAGTTAGGAGCATGAAGGATTGAGGTCCATCTAACAGGAGTGGGTCATGAATCAAAGTACATTGGATGCTTGTGGAAAATTTAAGAACATTATGCACACACACACACACACACACACACACACACACATATATATATATATATATATATATATATATTATATAATATACATTATATTTATATACACACATATACATAGTTCTGTCTTGAAAGATAGATAGATAGATAGATAGATAGATAGTGTCCTGACTTGAACTTTAATATATATAGTGTTTCTATTTATGGTATTTGTATGTATGTGTGCTTGTGAAATAATTAGCAAGACAGCAGATCTGAATGCTTTTTGGAGAAAATAAATGCAAGCAAATGTAAATAAATTGGCCTAAGTAGCAGAATTACAGATACTTGTGCTCTAGGATTGTAGTGCTGTATATTTATGATAATATATCTTGATCTCTAAAAGACTGAACTTGTGCCAGACCTCACACCGAAGGTCATCTAAGACCTTTTCATCATTTTTTATTTATTATTTTTTGCTGTCCTACTGTGTATTCAGCCTGTGTAACTTTAACCTGCCTTTAAGAAACCAATATAACTAACCTTACTTGCTTTGGATTTCCCATGGAATCAGCTTTTACAACCTAACCTAAGTGAATAGCTTTACCCTTGTTATTTTCTTTTCCATGCTCCTGAACCAAACTGTTTGTGTTTGTGTGTGTGTGTGTGTGTGTGTGTTGTAATAATTATTTGCTTTAAAAGGCCAACACAGTATATGAAACCTTAAAACATGTATTTGCCAAAAATGTTGCCAACCTCATAGGTATAGGTTGATAACATATTTATACTATTCTGAGTCAGCTGGGTGACTGCTTTTCCTTGTAAAACTCTGTTAAAGAATTCTATAGAAAATTCATCATTCTTTCCTAGGCTGGATTTCCTGCACTATTCAATAAATGTTGAGCAAAGTTCTTTGTTAAAGAGAGATAATAGGTACAGGTCAGGTTCATGCCACAGACAAACCACAGACAGGCCACAGACAGGCCAGTAACCACAAAACACTGAGAAATGGAGATATGATGACAGAAATGCAGAATTCCACTCAGACTCATTCTTTTCAATGTAATACAAAAGGACATCATAATTTCATTCCTTAATGTGACGTCGATGCATTTTAGTGTTCTCTGACATTATATTTATATGTCGTACAACACTTAGCCTCACTGTGTGTAATACTGACACAAGAAATGCTTCCTACTTCTATTTAATGTGACAACAGCCCCTCCCCCCCACAGCGCAAACATCATTAGACTTCACAACAAGAACTTTTATGAAACTGGGACTCTCATCATTTCATCATGACTTGAGAAGGGGCTCACAGGCCCTATTCTCCTTTAGGGACTATTGGCAATTAATAAATGTTGAAAGAGAGGGGCTATTTTCTTTAGTGGTGTTAACCACTGGTGAGTTGCCCTCACTATAGTAAATGATCTTCTACTCAGGCTTGACCCAGAAAGAAATGAAATTCAGCGAACACACACAAGCAGTGGATATGAAAGTAGATCCTACGGGGGTAGGAGGAGGAGGAAATAGGGGAAGAGTCAGAAAAAAGGAGTAATATTCATTATATAATTATGTGACATAATAAAAATTATTTAATTAAAGTAAAACAGCTTCTTAAAGACATTCAGATACTAAGAATATATTTATCTTCTCTTTTTAGGAAAGAGAGAAAGACATAAATATGTACATAGCCTATGATGACATAAACAACTTGATCATCTTGTGGCAGATGACATGTTATTATTATGCATATTATGCAGAAATCCAAAGTGGGTTGATTGTAGTGACTATTGTTGGCTATCACAAATATAAAGCCTGCTTAGAGTTAGTTAGCACGTCATGTTAGATTATGCCACAATTACTTGGCAGCTATAATTTAACAGGTATCATTAAAGCATGTGACCTGTGTCTTAAAATGTCGAAGCAGCAATTATGCTCTCTCATTACGCTTTTACGAGGAGAAAATAATCTTTTACAGATTTTTGAGATTGGCATGACCCACACATAAACATCAACATCAAACGAGATGCAATCTGTTTGTTTTGTTGAATTAGGAAAGGAGATTATGGGATGTTGATAGGATTCATGGCATGCCTTTGCTCAGTTACTTTTGTAGACACATCACAGATGAGCACACAGGAATGTCACAGTGCTTATCACCATTAGCCTGCCAAAGAGAAAACGACAGCACAACAGTTTCCCCTCACTATATTAATTGTTATTTTTAAAGCTTATTTATCTTCTGATGTGCATGTGTGTGTTATGTGTCTCTGCACTTTTGACCACAGAGTCAGTAGAGGGCATCAGATCTACTGGATATGGATTTTGAGGTGGTTGAGAGCCACCCAATATGGGTGCCAGGAACCAAACTGGGCTTCTCTGCAAGAGGAACAAAAGCTCTTAACAGCTGAGCCGTTCCTCCACTTCCCA
This sequence comes from Arvicanthis niloticus, assembly GCF_011762505.2. Classification (NCBI taxonomy): domain Eukaryota; kingdom Metazoa; phylum Chordata; class Mammalia; order Rodentia; family Muridae; genus Arvicanthis; species Arvicanthis niloticus. The sequence goes on along the minus strand of NC_047667.1, from coordinate 13,385,127 downwards.
CTGCTGCTTGTTAAACATATTTCTGGTGCATAATGAGTAAAATTAGAGTAAGAGTAGTCGCACTTTTGTATTTGTTCTTTTATTGTATTTTATCTCTTTCTAATTTTCTTACACTGTCCAAAAAGTAACATAATGAAATTTAGTTTGTACGATAATGTGTTTAACTTTGCAAAGGTCAGAAAAAAATTCTATTGTAACACATAACATTTATTGCAACTTGCCACATACCAGATGCTGTACATGCTTGACACGTACTGTTTTATTTAACCATCCACAGCTAACATGAAGTACACTAATTATTCATATTATGAAGTACCTCCTTGGATGTTATAAATTGTGATAGATAATATTCAACCAAAGGATTTAATTTTGTAACTTCATTTTTTATTATTGTGTGTGTATGAAGTATACATCTGCGTATACATATTATATTATGGGTGTTGATGTGGAGATGACAACCATTTAGACTTGGTTCTATCCCTTTATCTTTACATGATTTTATGGGGGCCATAGTCAGCTTGTCAGGTTTATGTAGACATTACTCAACAGACAGATCCATCTCCCCAACCCCTGATGGGGTAGACAATCACAGCAGATATGCATCTGGGTTCACCTTTGGGGGAGTACTTAGATCGAACTAACTGAGGTATAAAAAACAATAATGTAGGCAACAGCTTTCCTTGCCCTTGGGGCAAGACTAAATAAAAAGAAGAAAATGAGGTGAGCGTCATCAGCACTCGTCTTGTGCTTCCCCACTGTAGAAAGTGAGCAGCCTCCCAGTGCTCTTTCAACCATAACTTTCCCTATGTGAGATGATCCTGAATAAATGGTCTCTTCCTTATACTACTTTTGTTAGCTGTCTGATCACAGCAACAATGAATAGTAACGAATATACATGTCAGCTTAGTGCTTCACTTTCACATAAGGTCAATACTGAAAAGTTGAAGCAACATCCCAGGATTTTGGGGTAGACCATGTGTCTCAGGACACATAAAACAGGTTGTGATTCATTCAGCCAGTTGGAAGAAGATAGGGGCCAACAAATTCCACAAAGTAAACAAGTTCTGCTTTATCTTGACCCCCCTTTTAATGAGTAAACTTTTGCATAAAAGGAAACATGTAGAGAAATTCACTTAAACACAGGGAAAAAACAGAATTTAGAAGTTGAAAACCATAACATAAATTTTTATTTTACATGTCATAATTTTACTGAAAGATACATGCTTCTGATAAAATCTAAGCACATTTTTCTCTGCCAAACCATATAATATAAAATTGTATATCACTCTATTGCTTTATATAGCTTTCCATTCTTTCAGTCTTTTCCTCTGAATTATTTTTTATAAGTAGAAATGTACCAGTACAAGGTAGCATTGTATCTAAGAAGTCTCCCAGTAAATGAGATAATCATATTTAGCTATTTTCTCACTTAAAATGTGTTAATATATGTTCTTGTAATGTTTATAGGAGATAATTTAATAAAAAGTTGTTCTTCTGCATAGAAATAGAGATGATAATTGAATTCATTCACTTTGAATTGTATACCCTCAGTCCATGTTACAGCATTATTCTATTAGTTTAAAACTAATTTATTGGATTAGATAAATGATAGAGAAGAATAGACTATATATATACATACATATATATATGATAATAGAAGATAGAGATATATGATTGTAGATGAAAGATGACAGATAGACATATAAATAGATGATTGGTAAATTATAGATAAATATATTGATTGAGATACATAGATTATATAATAGAAGGATGATAGTAATAAATGATGCATGATAAATTACTGATGGATAATAATCACAGATGATATATCAATAGACAAGTGATAAATCTATTCCCTTACATTAAGAGGTCTTCTTTCCTTATTATGGTCTTTTTTTTGCTTTCATGATATTTTATACACACACACACACACACACACACACACACACATATACTTCTGTTTGTGAATATGAGATAAAACGTGTGTTTTACATTCTGAATCTGGCTCCTTTCACTTAGCACAATCTCCCATTCCATCTGTTTTGCTGCAAATATTATAACTTAATTCTTTTTACATATATCTCACAGACATATAAAATTCCATTATGAATATAAAATTCCATGTTTCTTTATATGCACATCCATGGATGGGTTTATAGATTCATTTCATTTCTTTGCAGTTATGAATAGTATAGTGATGATAAAGGCAGATGTGGGTTTCTTTGTCATATGTTGGTGTAGAGAGTTTCAGGTACATACTCAGGGATGGTATAGCTGTGATCAATAAGCTTTCTGTATTTTTGGTGTTTTAAGGAACCTCACAGTGATTTCCATAGCAGCTTCACCAAGTTTACATTCTCACCAACAGTTTGGAGAGAAGTTAAAGAGTAGAAATACGGGTTAGGGGCAGACTGTAGAATAGAAGGATAAATATGAATAAAGTATAACTACATGCATTTATGACAATACCATAAAGAACTCCCTTATCAAATGTGCTAACATTTTAAAGTTAAAATTAAAGAATAGCATTTTAAAAAGGATTTCCTACATTTTAACTTTGCTATGGAAATTGACTATTTAAATAAAATGATTTTGATTATTTTTGTTGTTCTGGCATATGCATTTACATTATTTCCTTTTCCTAAATTATTCAGATGTTGTAAATCCATACCCCATTCAAGAAATGTCTAGGGAAATGTGAATCTGTAAAAAATAGACTTGAAGACATCCTTCTTTAAATAAAAAACAATGCACTTAAATCTATGGATCATAAATTTGTTTCTCTTTCCGAGACACTGAGGTAGTATCTATCACTACAGCTTCCCCTTCTTTTTCCTGGGGAGGACATCTCATCAATAATGATATAACTTTAGGTAGACAAGGTTAATATATTTATTTTCTATGATTCACAATTCAACAGTTGAGAATCCTAATGATTTAGATTACTGTCTCTCTTCCAATTACAACCTTTATCTTTTGTTTTATGACTCACATTCAGATGACTGCTAGTGGTTGTGGTGATGATGTTTGTGTGTGTGTGTGTGTGTGTGCGCATGTGTGTCTATAGTTAAGCTACATAATCAGACAATATAAAAATGCAAGCATGCTTTGTATGTAAGCTTCACATACATTTATGTATGTACTATGTGGACATATATTTGTGGGAGTGAACATGGACAGAATCAGACAAGGACATCTTGTATTCTATTCCATCGTTCTCTATCTTATTCAATTGATACAGGATCTCCAGGTTAAACATACAGCTTGTCAATACAGCTACTGATGCTGTTCAGCTTCTACTGGGGAATATACTCTCTCTGCCTTTCAAGGCTGGAAGGGAAGCATTCAGGATGCTCACCTGGCATTTACATGGGCTCTGAAAGCCTGAATTCAGTTGTCTTCATTTCATGACAAACACTTTCACCACTAAGCAATGCTGCAGCTCCTCTGCCTGTCTTTGCTGTTGTTAATTTCTCAAATACGCCAGTGGTGTGCGTTTTCTGTTTACTTACTCTTGTACCTCACTGCTTTAACTATACTTTCAAAGTTGTTATTATTATTGCATTTGTTATTGTTACTATTGAATTATTGATTTATTTTTCATGTATGAATGAGGACCAAGACCTGCATTGCCTCTAATCACTGTAATTCACCATAGTACATGAGTATCAGCACTCTCACTCAGACATACATACACTCACATCATACACATATGCCGCATCACAATGATATAAAAAGAAAATCACCAGTGAGATGGCTTTCTGGGTATAGTGCTTCTTGTACATGCATCAGAACCTGACTTCATGTCCCTAGAACATACATAAAAGCTAGATGTTGAAGCAAGCATTTATAACCCTGGTGCTATAATGTAAAGACAGGTAGTTTCTGTGGACTTTTTTGCCATCTAGTTTAGCCAAAAGGGTGGGCTTTGGGTTGAATGAGGAACTAAAGTGAACAGCAGTTGAAGAAGACATCTTGTGCCAGTCTCTTGGTCTCTAAATGTGCATGTATACTTGGGTGTACACATACACATCTGTGCACACAAGCATGAACACACAAAATAATAATAGTCATGCCCCAATATAACAGTAAAGAAAAGAAGAAAACCAATGTCTGTATCAAGTTCTCACTTTTAAAATACATTCTAGAAGGAAAGAGCATGCAGCAAATGTATCCTGGTTTAGAAAATCAGTTTAGTTACATTTTTCTATGTAATGTTACATAGAATATCAAAGTCAAAAGGCTTAGATATATAATATTGGTGCAGAACTTGGTAACCTCATTTTCCTTTCTCTTTATTTTTAAGAAGAAAGCTATTCTTACAGGCAAGTAAAATGTTAAATAGAAATAGTATCAGAAAAGAAAAGGTTATATTATGAAAGGAAATTCCTAATATATCCTAGATTACAATTACAATTGTATAATTTCCAGGGCTAACAAAATGCCATACAGTCATGGTTTAGGAGATTTAAAGACATTTTTTTTTCTTTTTACTTTTGAGTAAAGTGATAGTGAGTGATTTAGAATTCAACATGCCCCACGTCAAGTAGACTGATGTTTCTTTTTTATCTGGTCTACAGGTTAATATTTGTGTTATTTATAACTTGAACTTTTCAAGATGACAGAATCTTTCAATAACAGATACCTGGATGAACTTTTGATTTTATTGTGTTTCTTCACTAAGTACTAAGAGCAATTAGACACTGTTTTAGGTGGTGTGATAACATACTTTTTGAAAATATCTCTTACATTCTAAAAGGCTGAAAGGTTTTCTGGTCCCACAGCTGAGTTAATCATACCCTTGAGGTCATTTAAGACTTTGTCTGTTCTCTTACTATGTTTCCAGCCTGCTTGTTTAACCTACATTTAGAACAACTATGGAACAAAGAAATATTATTTGCCTTGAATTTCTCATGTAGTTAAATTTTACAGTCTATGTTATTGCACAACTTTTATCTTATGTATTTTTCTGCACCTCTGGCTCAGAGCAATATGTGTGTAAGTGTGTGTGCTATGGTAATCAATTGTTAAAAAATAGCTGGTGAGTTGAAAAATATTTCATACAACAAATATCTGCTATAAATGTTGAAATCATCATGGGGCTATAATTTAATAATGGTATGTTTGCAGTACTGTTTGCTCTCTTGGTCAGTTGGGATCAGTTGGAGTCAGTAACTTAATACCTTTAAAATTCTGTTAAAGATTTCTATGCAGTGCCTCATTCCTTTCACATGTTGCTGTACTGTTCAATAAACACAGAGCCAAACCATGTGCTAGAGAGACACAGGCAGTAGGGACAAATACAAAATACAAAAGACACAAAATAAAGATACGCTAAAAACCACAAACTAAAGATTGGAAGTACCAGGAGAGAAATGGAGAATTTACACTTAGTCTCCATCTTGGTCAAATTAGCCCAAGGGGAAATGTTGAGCTTTTCTTCTGTAATGTGACATATATTGGTGCCTTTGAAATTGTCTTTAACATGTTTGCTCAATGAAGTATTGTAGTAAATATGAGACAATACATAAGTATGTTTTGGATACAAAAAAACATGAAACAAATATGTCCCCCATCTAAAACAACAAAATAAAGTCGTGTATTTCTAATATAAAAAATTAAGTCCTTCGTAATAGTCCACCTATTTTTTTTACCATAATAATGACTGACACTTAATGAAATGAGTCCTCTGCCTTCATTTACAAAAGAAAATAAATCCAAATCCAAGAACAACAGTGTTTATAACCTTATACCCAAATGTACCTGTGAGCTTTCTCTTCTATTCCATCAGCATGCACTCTTTGTATGTTTGTTGATTTTTCACACAGGGTCTTACTAAGCAGACCAGGTTAGCTTCAAACTCATGGAGATCTACCTAGATCTTCCTTCTGAATATTAGGATTGAAGGTGTGTCTCACCAAGTAATGTTTAACATGCATTTGCATTTCTTAAATGTCTATTAATAACTACACAGTTTATTGAGGAAGAAAACATTTATTTATATTTTTTTTCTTTTTTACTAGATTTTGAGAATTTTATACAATGTATTTGGATCATATTTATCTAATTCCCACAACTGCTTCTAAATCTAATCCCCTTGTCTGCCCAATTTTGTGTCTTCTTTACATAACAATCATTGAGTCTAACATGTGCAACCTATATACTCTTGGATTTGTGGCTATCCATGGTGGCATTATGGATGTACTTGGGCTACATTATCCCAGCATTTAACAACTGACAATAGTTCCTCAGCTATTGGTAGGATTCTTGTCGACAACTCTCTCCATGTTGAAACTTTGTTTGGCCTGAGTTTGTAAAGGACTTGTGTGTATTGTCACAATTACTTTGATTTCTTACGCGGAACCATCCTGTTGTGTCCAGAAGACTGTTTCATAATAGGTATTCATGACCTTTGGCTCTTACAATCTTTCCTCCCTTCACTGTCATTGATCCCTGAGCTGTGGGAGGAATAAGTATGTTACAGTGTCTCATTCAGCACTTAGCATTTTAAATCTCTCATTAGTAACACCTTGATGAACTGTGGTTTTCTATGCTAATCACCATCTATTGCAACAAGAAGATTTTATGATAAAGGTTGAGAGATGTACTATATGACTATAACAACAGATTATTAAGAGTAAGTTTAATACTTTGTCTATCTTGTAGAATAATAATTGTAGGTTGTCCACAAGAGTCTTTGACACACCTATCTATACTGTCTTAGCCCTAATAACAGTGTCAGATGTGGGTTTCATCTTGTGAAGCAAGCCACAAATGCAATCAAAGAAATGGGTTAGTTATTTCTGTGACATTTGTGTGACTATTGCATTAGTAGTCATGTCACACAGACCAGTCATGAATGTACATGGTAGAGTTCAGAGCTAGATTATAGTAGTCATGTCAGACAGACCAGTCATTTGTGTAGATAGCAAAGGTCACAGCTGGATGAGAGTGATGATTACATTTCTCTTCTGGTACATGCATAACACCTCCCAGCAGTAGAAAATCTAACAAATAAGAATGAAGCTTTCATGTCCTTACCACTTTGTTTTTTTCTTTTTATGGTTGATGAGACAATTACATGGTTTCTTCCGTGATAGGAGCTCTTTTATTTTTTAATTTCATGTTTATCATTTTTGAGGATTCCATATGTAAGTGCTGCATTTACATCATTTCTAACTATATTATCCTTCTAGTTTCTACCCACTGCCTTTCAACTTCAAGACTAATTTTTTAACAATAAACTCCAAGCCATGAATTTGCTATATTCCCTTAACTCACAGGCTAACCATCTCAAATCAGTTGCAAAAGTTAAAGAAGGAATGGGTCTAGGCCTTGTATTCCTAAATGTGTTATATAGGCACAATGCCTATGAGGGTATCAATATTCATCTCACTTGATCAAAATTCATCAAATTTAAGGTACCAAAGAAAACCTTAAATTTGAAATCAAAGTAAATTTTGTAACATTTAAGAAATTATATCTTCATCTCCATATTAATTATACAGATTTCTACCAATAGGTTATGGCTATGCAATAAATCCTAGCTACTCCTCCCTATTCCCACAAAAGCTGCTACTTTTCCCTAGAAACACAGCCCAATATTAACCACCTTAGTCCCCAAGCCCAGGGAATAATGGCACTGACTCTTCATTAACTTCTTCAAGCTGATTATGGGCATTGAGATATTAGAAGAGGGGTGGGGAGAGGAGTAAATTGATAAGCCTCTGATGCTGTGTCTTCACTACATCCAGATGGAATTCCAGGACATCAGAGGTTTGAGCAGATCTGCATAACTTGCTTGATGAGTAGATACACCAAGGCTGTGTATTCTGCAATGTACAATTCTCATAACAAATTTTAGTATCAAGATAATTTTTTTGAGGGCTGACATTTTATTAAAGATGTTGGTTCTAACAGCTTTTCTTCCCCCCTTTTTTGAATATAATATTTACATTTAGAATTTTATCCCCTTACCCCTTTCCCCCCACCACCCAGGAAAGCTTTATCCCATCCCCCCTCCTCCTGCTTCTATGAGGGTGTACACTTACCTACCCCCCACTCCCACCTCCCCACCCTCAGATTCCCCCACACACACACTCAGTGTTCAGCCTTCATGGAACCAAAGATCTCCTCTCCCACCTATGCCCAACAAGGACATCTTCCCCTACATATACAGCTGGAGTCATGGGTGCCTCCCTATGTGCTCCTAGGCTGATGGTTTAGACCCTGAGGGGGGCTCTGGTTGGTTGTTTCTCTCCTCGTGGGGGCATCAACCTTTATTGTTAGGGTGTTTTCTATATTTTATTTAGAAATAGATGAGTGGAGTTAACAGACAACAGTCCAGATTACCTTACATGGATAGTTGGTTTTCAAAACTTCAGAAGTCCACAGAATTGACGTGACAAACATTTCTGTATTAATGTTCATTTTTGATTAGACACCTGTCTGCTCCTGACAGCTTCCTGTATTGGATTCTAAGAAGAAATTGAGCATCTTTGGAGTTACTCCAGCTGTGGGGAGACAGCCACTAGGCAAGAATTGCCTCTTTTCATCTACAGACAAATTACTGTCCAGAAAAGGACACACTTGTAGAATAGTCGACTGATTATATCTGCCTAGACAGAGTAATCAACCCTTAATAATTCTGCAGCACTAAGGTCTGTCAGATGATCCTGGGCCACAAGGCTAAAGATCAGATGCTCCAATGTTTTGTAGTATAGGGGGTGTCCAGTTGTTCAGAGGTTTCTATAAATTGGCTAAGTTTTTGAAGCTATGCTTTGTTCTTCCCATAATTTTAGTTAACTCAGTCACTCTGGATTTGACAGGGTTGAAAACTTATAGTCCCGTAGCCAATCCTGGCTATTTACTTTGAGAGAAAAGATTTGAGTGGATGGTTTTCAGCTGACATTCATTCTAAAGCCAAGAAAAAAGCCAGGTCCAGAACTAAGTGTTTTAGTTAGGATAGATGACAGAGGTTCTGGTTAGTCAACAAAATGATGGACTGGGTATTAGGACTATTTTGTACCTCACTGGTACAAATTGGCATAATTATGCTCTAATTGTATTTTGAGAGAAAAGTTTTTTTTAAAAAACAGGAAGGGCGATATGTAGGAGGAGCTAAGGTGGGAGGTGTACCCAGAGAAAGAAAAGGAGTAAGAAGAGGAGGAGAAGAAGGAGAGGAGAAGCTAGGTGATGAGAGAGAGAAAGAGAAGGGGATATGGAGGCAGATGTTCACGTGTCTTCACCAGTCAAAGATAGTTGATATATCGAGGCTGGGTATTGGGTTATACTTCTGATTGAGCATTACCACACTTATAAAGCCTATGATTAACATTTTTAAAAAGTGTAGAAAAGCAAAAAGAAAAAGGGGGCATGGGATAAGGGTTTTCTGGGGGGGTGGGATATGGGGAAATGGGATGGCATCTGAAATCTAAATAAAATATCCAATAAAAACACTAATAAAAATAAAAAATAAAATACACACACACAAAAGACTATTTTTTTACTTACTGCATATGTATGTATATTCGTATTTATGCTGAGTTCAGTTAGTGTTGCTTATATGTGTATGTGTTTAGTGATGACCACTTGGATTGGTTTACCCATCACAGGGCTTGTCCCGGGTGAAGACGGATTCTTCCTCTTTTAGCATCCATTAACTGCCAGTAGGTCTTCTTATAGAGGTGGGACTTGGTTAGATTTTATACATCAATTTTGTGTATCAAGTAATTTTGTAATTGGTCTTGTTTAGGCGAAGACATTGTTAAGATTTCAGGATGCTACTCCTTGTCACAAATATCTTGCTCCCTTAGCTCTTACATCCTTTCTGCCCCATCTTCCACAGTTCCTGGCCTGTGAGACCTGCCTTCCAGCTGTTAGTCAGGGCTATCTCAGGGCTTTCAGAGAGACTACCAAAACAATATATGCTGCTGTCATTTGTTGTCTTCCAGAGCTTGAAGTTAAGACTCTATTGCTGAATAAACCACAAACTTTGAACATAGAAACTGATCTAGAACTGATCTGGAAGCATTTCCCTTGAATATTAAATCATAGAGGACTGGATCATACAAATGCCAAGAAAAAAACAAAAATGTCATACCTAGCTATTCTCAAGGATGTAAAAACTTAGATCTTCAGAGTAGCCTATACCCAAGAACTATCTAATACTACCTTTCCAATAGTAGGGAATTTATGAAGAATACTGTCAGCCTAGCTATTACTTTTCTAAACCAGCATAATTTCTGACCGTGTTGGAAATACCTAGCCTTATAGTCATAAAGAAATGTAGCTCATACCCCTATTTTTAAAAAATACAGAACTTTTTTTGCATCAAAAATGCAAAAAAAAAAGCTGATTTGGGGGTACCAGAACCCAGCTAATATATCAACAATACAACCTGTATATCTAAGGCTTAGAAAAAACTATGGAAGAACAATATCATTTTCCCAAAAACATCTAGTTGGCAATCAAGAACATAGGCAATATCCTGCGATATTTGGAAGTCTATAGGACCTCATCTGTCATCAAACCCAATAACAGTAACCAATTTCTTGCACTGGGCTTTCTCTTTGTTAGCCTGTGGTGTCTAGTTGCAGCATTTATGTCCTGTTATTAGTTAACTGTACCTTATATGTGTGTATTTAAATATTTTCAGAAAATAGATTTGTTTTGTTTTGTTTTGTTTTTTGTTTTTTGAGACAGGGTTTCTCTGTGTAGCCCTGGCTGTCCTGGAACTCACTGTGTAGACCAGGCTGGTCTTGAACTCAGAAATCTGCCTGCCTCTGCCTCCCAAGTGCTGGGATTAAAAGTGTGCCCCACCACCGCCCGGCAATAGATTTTTTTTGATCAAGCTCTCAAATTTTAATTTCAGGTGGCAGGTTATAAAAGCATAGAAAAATGGGAAGTTTAGGCAAGGATCATTGCTTAAGGCTATCCCACTATCATAACCGGTTTCCAGGAAATACCAAAATGTTCTTTCTTTCTTTCTTTCTTTCTTTCTTTCTTTCTTTCTTTCTTTCGTATATATCAAATATTTGTATTGGATATTTTATTTACATTTTAGATGTAATCCCCTTTCCCCATTCCTTTACTACCCAAAACCCCTTTATTCCATACCCCCTCCTCCTGCTTCTCTGAGGATATGCCCCCACCCACACTCACACTCCCACTTCCCCATCCATGATTTCCCCCACACTGGGGCTTCCAGCCTTCACTGGACCAAGGACTTCCTCACCCACCTATGAATAGATTTCTTATGACATTAAGAAATGTTGTAGTATTGGTCATCATTTATCGTCTCCCTCCTCTTCTCTGCCCTCGAACTGCATGTATTTGTTCCACTATATCTCCATTCCATGCCATTGCACTCTATCTCTCTTCCCTTGAAAGTCCATCCATCACTGTCAGTAACTAATATCCTAATCTCTATGCGTATTCCAAACAGAGCACACACACCTGAGGATTCAAAGCTAACACCAACAAAAGAGAAACCACAGGTGCCCTCTAGCTTTCTGGACCTGGTTACCAACTCCATCTGTTTACCTGTAAATTTCATGATTTAATATTTTGGACTGCTTAACAACAATCCACTGTGAAACACACCATACTTTCATTATCCATGCATTAGCTCATGGACATCTAAACTGCTTCTCTTTTTTGGTTGTGGTAAATAGAAAAGAAACAAACATGAATGAGTAGGTATCTCTGAAGTAAGATGTAGAGTCTTTTAAGTATGTGCCCAAGAGTAGTATTTCTGGATCTTGTGGTTGATCAATTTTTAGCATTTTGAGAAAACTCCAGACTGATTTACATAATGGTGTTTCTATTTACACTTCTACCAGCAGTGAAGAATTTCCTTTTCTCTCATATCAGCACTAGCATTTGTTGTCATTGTGTGGTCTTTTTGTATTGTTTGTTTATTTTTGTTTCGGCTCAGTTTTTTGTTTTTGTTTTGATTTCTTTTGTCTTTCCTGCTGTTTGTTTTATATTAGTCATTCTGATAGGGGTGAGATAAAACTATAGAATATTTTAATTTCAATTGTCCTGATGGCTAACAGTATGAAACATTAAAGAAACTCTTGGTTGTATATATTTAAATTTTTCAGAGTAATCGGTTTAATTCTATGTTCCATTTTTAAATTGGGTTGTATATTTGTTTATTTATGTGCATTATCGACAGGTGAGGGTTGGGCTATGTATCCTGGTGCATATGTGAATGTTGCAAACAACATTCTGAGGTGAATTTGCTCCTTCTACCTTCACATGAGATTCAGGAATGGAACTTAGATCACTGGGTTTCTACAGCAAAGAACATTACCTGACTACCTACCTTACTGGTCCTGTTCATTTTCTAATAAGTTAGATAACAATAAGGACAATTTGCAGGGATAGCAAGGTGGCTCAGCAGGTAAAATCACCTGCTGCCAAATCTGATGGCCCTGCAATTGTCCTTTGACCTCCAAACATGCACTATAGCATGTACAACATACCCATGCATGTGTATATTTATACAAATAAAAATAAATTAAACTGTAATAAAATTTAAGAAAACAATTTGCGATCCAAAATTACTTCCAGTTCTGTAACTTTAGAAAGCAGTTATTGTGCAATGTAGAGTTTCATTCAATATTGAGAGAATATGTTGCAATAAAACAATAAAATGGAAATTAGTATTTTACCTGTCAAAAACAAAATCAGCTAAGTTTGATTGGCCAGTTAGAAGATATGCAAATGCCAAGTACTTTTTAAATTTTGAAATCTAAACTTTAATCTTATGGTATCTGCTCTGCTTTTTCAGCCAGTTTTATGAAGAGACTAGGTCATTTGAGAATGACACACAGGGTTTTTCTTAGTAGATGAAGGTCCTTTTCACTAGGGAAGTCATAAAACCCTCATGGTCAAAAGAGAGAACTGACTTCCCTGAGATATCCTCTGACTTTCATATGAGTGGCATGGCACCCTTCCACTACTAAATAAATTGAAGTTTCAAGGACAATAATTCTTTAAAGAAAGCACATTACTGGAGTGCCCTGTATCAACATCAACCATTGGTCATGAAGGCAGTCCTAAAGAAAACACAGTGTTTAAAGTCCATCACATGTCAATATAGTCACAGTTAACTGGGAGGTGATGGAGGGTCAATCCCCTGCATAGGAAGCAGACTGGTTAGGGGTTGGGAGGGCAGGGGCAGGATACTGAATCACTTGATTAGATTTTTCCTTTTATTCATGTTTTAACAGGAAATTATTTCAAATGGGTTTTTAAATTAAAAGAAATATTTCTGAACCTCTGATATCAAGAATAAGCCAGATAAAAAGTAACACAATTATTCCCTGTGAAGAGAACTGTAGAACTCAATGTCTATCAATTAGTTTTTCATCTGTTCAATATGGAAGGATGTAACTTTTCTCTTCTAAGATTATGCAGCAACTCATTTCCAAAGGCCATTTAAGAATAAGATTGGATTTCTTTGGAGGAAGAACAGAAATGCCAATAATACTCTATGATCTTAAATGACAGACTAAAGCCCAGAAAGAACATGAAGTGAATTTTTCTATTTTTTTTCCAGTACTGAATTCCCATTGTAAAAGAGGAACAATTTAGCTGCTTCTATACCTTGTATCTATTTCATGGTTTTGAATCCTTTTCATAATTCTGCAAACACTGTTTTTGTTATTATTAATTATTATTATTCGTTTCCTGGCATTTTGTAGTATTCATAACCACAACAGTCTTACAGGGTTAGACAACGTTCATCACATTAACGGCAATGATTACCCTGTGATAGGCTTTTAGACTTACAAGCATGTATAAACATAGCAAATAAGTGAGCTATTTTGTTAGTTTAGAACAACCTGAGTCTTTAGGAGTGTCCTGCCTCCTGCCTGGATGGAAAGCTTTCTGTGGTGGTTTGAATAGCCATGGCCCCCAGAAACTCATGTGGTTGAATGCTTGGCACTATTAGGAGGTATGGCTTTGTTGGAGGAGGTATGTCACTGTGGGCATGGTCTTTGAGGTCTCATATGCTCAAGTTACATAATGTGTGGCACACTGCCTTCTGCTGCCTATGAATCAAGACATAGAACTCTCTTCTTCTTCTTTGCCAACATGTCTGCTTGCTGCCAAGCTTCCCTCCATGATGATAATGAACTAAACCTGTGAAACTCTAAACCAGTCCCACTCAAATGGTTTCCTTTATAAGAGTTACAATGGTCAGGGGGTTTCTTCACAGACAAAGAACTCCAACTAAGATACTTTCCATTTGGAGGATAATGTTATACAACAAGTGTCCAGAATGGAAGGACATGAGGAGAGACGAAAGGCAGATGAAAGAATGGAGGAATAGAAGAATGAAGGGGTATGGAAGGAGGAGAGAAGAGAGGAGGGAGGGGCTCAGATGGTGAGGGAGACAGAGAGAATAGAGGCTGGCGGCAGAATATAGCCCTAAAGGGAGCTCCTGAAGATCTACTTCCTTCATCTCTGCCCTGCTTTCTAAGGTTTTGCCACCCTGGTTGCTCACCTATCAGTAGCAGTCGATGAGTGCACTGGGGAATTCAAATCTTCATCATCCAATCAGAATACTTGGGAAAAATCAAATTGAAAGAGGTTCAGTGTGGTGTGTTCCATAGTGTAAGAAGACATGTTTAAAGGTTTGAGAGATGGACCAGCAATTAAGTATGCTTTCTAATTTTCCAGAGAACCCAAGTTCATGTCTTAGCAACCACTCATAATCCTACCTCCAGCTGTTCAGACATCTGCCTCTGCCCTCTGTAGAAACCTGCACTCATGTGCTCACTCATACATAAATAGAAACAGCAATAAATTTAAAGAAGAAAAAGATATACTTGATAATTACGAACATTTGTTTTGAATTGTTTCAAATATTTGAATAGTGATTCATACCTAAGATCATTTGGAGTGGTATACTTTCCTTGGAAGATCAAGTATACTTTTGCAAATGTATATATCATGCATATATTCATGTATACATAATCATCATTCTAAAAGTTATTCTGAAAAAGCAGTAAGTACTCTTAACTGCTGAGCAGTACGCTACCATGCTAGCCCCCAAGAAAGTTTAAATTTTGATCTTTCTGATTGCTCTGTAAATAATTGGAATGCCTTTGTCTACCATTTTTTCACATGTCCATATAAGCATATCTGGTCTAAAGTAAAATTCAGATAATCCTCATATTTTTTTTAAATGCTATCTTGGTATTCATAGTGTTAGTTAATGGGTTTACTGGATTGGATTTGAAATGACTGCTGTAGACACTGGAGAGGAGACACAGCAAGCTCCTGGTATAGTGAGTGTTGAACTTTTAAAAGATAAAATCACCTGAGATTAGAACATGTCTTTGACATTTTGTTTTCAGTTAGAGGGAAGGTCATAGCTAAAAGGTCACCAAGAAGAATTTCACTCAGCAAATAAACAATGCTATTATTTTGCAAGAAAGTGACAAATTGCTCTCTATAACCTATTGAATATAAAGGCGTATTACAAACATCATTTTAAAGTCACCTGTAGCCTTCTATTTCTAGGTTTTGAGATGTAAAAAGAAAATCAAATCATGCTCATCTTCCAGTGGTTAAGGTGTGATACTTATTTTCTTCTTAGCACTTTCCACTTTGAACTTGGCATTTAAGTCTCCGTTTTGCTCAGTATTTTCTAGGTAGTAATTGTGTGGTACAATTTTGTATTCATTTTAGTTTTTGAATTGCCTCATATTAGAATGTTCCCCCTTTCCTGTGAGGATTCTTAACTATCATATACTTAGCTTTTTACAAAAAATTAAACGTAAATTTACTGTTAAATAGTGTGACAATTGAGTACTTGCTTATAATTAAACATCAAAAACTCAGTCTTTTTGAATAGTGCAAACCAGTAGTTCTTGGTTGTTTTTATATACTGTATATTAACTATACCTTGGGATAGATGTATTGAATTGATGTAAAACATTCCATATTAAAACCTTATAGCTAATTTTAAAATGTTGAGGACAAACGTGATAATGTATTACTCCTACAATGTTTATACTTGGGAGTTGATGGTAAGATGATCAGGAGTTCAAGGACAATCTATTTCATAAGACACTTGTTTAAAACTAAATAAAAGGCCATGAAACAGTCTTTCAATGTCAAAATCTATTTCAAATGCTCACTTCAAATTGATGTCTTGCTAGCATATATTTTGAGGCAAAACATTTTAAGTCTTATGTTCCAATCTTTAAGAAAAACAATACAAAAAGTTCCTGACTTTGTATTTCTTTTCTTTTCAGATGAGCTAACAAATTCTTCAGAAACAAGACTGTCACTAGAGGAACTGTTGGGGAAAGGATTTGGACTTCATAATCCAGAAGCTCGGTGGATCAATGGTAGGTGCAGAACTCTTCATGTATCATGTTTGTTTGGAGTTATTTTTAACTAGCATAGAAAGAAATGATGCTTGAAGTGAATGTGCTGATGTACCTCATCCTAGACAGAATAAATTTCTCAACAATATGTCAATATAGCTATAGTTATTTTCTATAAATAAAACTGACTGTGATGTATCTGCTATTCTTTGCTTGATGTTTTTTATTTCTTTCTGCGCCAGAAATGAAACAGCTTCAGCTTTCCTTAAATCAATGTTTGATATTTAAACTAAAAATAAAACAAAACTATTGTGTGTAGTAACTTGAGCTTTTGTTTGTTTTAATAAAAGCTAATAAGAGAAGTTACTAGCTAAACTAACCAGAAAAAATGTGTTTGTGAGAATAATTACAAATCTCATTTTTTTTCTTAAAATTTTGAGTATATAACCTGTTTGAGAGTGTGCTAACCATGTCAGGTGGAAAGCAGCTAATTGTTTATATCCAATTTTGATATTTAATTATTAATATTATTTAGATGTAATATTTTGTTTATTTAAACTAGAAGATAACTTGTATAATAGACCAAAAGTTTTGCCTTTGGATGAGATGAAGACAATCGTATTTATGCTCCATTTCCTTTTCAATTTTCTAAAATAACCTTCAGAATGACTATTTTAACTATGTAGAAATATGTTAATTGAGTTGTATAGACCTCTTTGGTCTCATTAGTTTTGATGTATGATGTTTTAATTTGCGAGTTTTTTATAATAAAGTCTTTTTCTCTGTTTATTTCAAGACAAGAAATCTCTGTGTAGCTCTGGCTGTTCTGAAAGTCAATCAATACACCAGACTGGCCTAGAATTCAGAGATCAACCCTCCTCTGTCTCTTAAGTGCTAGGATTAAAGGCATGTGCCACCACTACCCAGCCAACACAAAGTCTTAATAATAAGAATTTAACCCTTAATTTCTGGAGATATTAAAGGAATATACCTTTACTCATGAGGACAAAGGACAAATCAAACTTAATTAATTGACTTCAAAATACTTTCTAGAAATAAACAAGAACATGGATGTATCTTTCAATGAATGCAATTTTTTTTTACAATTTTTTATTTTTATTTTATTTATATGAGTACACTGTAGCTGTCAGACACACCAGAAGAGGTGACATCAGATCCCATTAAAGATGGTTGTGAGCTACCAAATGGTTGCTGGGAATTGAACTCAGGACCTCTGGAAAAACAATCAGTGCTCTTAACTAATGAGCCATCTCTCCAGCCTTTGACATTTATTGCCACTTTTTCTAAATATATCAGTTAATATTTGTTGAAATGCAACTGTGTGTCCTGGTGTTTGTATCATAGGTAGAAATCTGTACAAAGCCAAAATTTTCTTAATGCATTTTTGTATTATCCTTTGGAATTTTTCATAAATTTGAGACCGGCTCTCAAAAGAATCTTAACTTTTCTTTATGATTACTTAAATTGTATAGTTTTTTTTCCACAAATAAGTATTTTGCTTTTTAAAAAGGTTAGTAAAAATAATATTATCAAAGACTGTTCTGATGCACAGGTCTCTCACTGCTCATTATGCTCAGGATATAGTTGCTGTTCTGTAAATTGTCCATATAATTGTAAACAAATATTTCACCAAGTTAGCTGATAAAATGGATGATTCTAGAATGCTTTAAATATTAGTGACATTGAAAATTACTAGACTCAAAATTATGACTTCTCTCTTTCAGTAAACACGGTTTTGAACTAAATGCAGACATTTCTGTAGTGAGACTTTTGAGTGGAAGAAACAAAGTATAGCTTTCAACCTCGAGTCTCAGACTAGCTTGTACTGTTTAAAGACACATTCTACTTCTGTGTCTAACTGACACTATGGTATACAAACACCTAAGGAATGAACTGACATCCCAGCAGAGAACTGCATGTTAGGCTAAAATACACATAATATTGTGGACACAAATTTTGCTTTCATAATTCTCAAAGGTTGAAGATCAAATATTTGGTGTTAACTTTTTTTTTTCCAATTTCTTTAACCATCTCTGGTGAAATTTACCTTGAGATAGTGCATGGGGGCAACAATGCAGGGATACTATAGCTATGAATTTCTAATCCATTAGAGACATAGTGTTTAAAAAAAGGATTTGGTATCAAAGCAATACTTGAAACTGGAATACACAGAATCTAGGCTCTGAAAGCAGGCAGTCTGTGTAAATACCACTGAAGGTGTTTTCTTATTCCCTGTAGTTTGTAGACAATGATTGTTTCCAGAGAAGTAGTGTTACTGGAGTTATTATGATCAGATCCTGGGTCCTGACATTTCCCCATAAACCAGGTTCAGTTACCCAGCCTTAGTAATCTGATTAAGCAACTACTAACAGTAAAAGGAAAGAGAGAGAGAGAGAGAGAGAGAGAGAGAGAGAGAGAGAGAGAGAGAGAGAGAGAGAGAGAGAGATTTATACAATGTGGTAACACTGGCAAGAGGAACTAAGGGATCTGGAATTGTGCCTCTCCTAAGCTTGTCTTTAGGTGCTTCACATCTGGTTTAGGCTTAAATAGACAGCAATAGGAATATTTACAACTAGCAGTACTGGTCAAGCTGTGATCTTGCTCATGTTGCATCATCATTCCTGTTTCCTCCAAGATTGTAAGAACCATGTTCTATCTCTTTCCTTTCAGACAAGTTCCTCTTCTAGCTGACACCAAGCTTTAGCCTTTTCCTTCTCCTGCCATGAAATTCATGAGGAAATCCCAATTTCTTTCGGGACCATTGTTTCTATAATCTGATAGTCAAATGGAGAGACACAAGTGCATCTTTAAATTATTCTTATTCTTTTAGACAATAATTTTTCTTCAAAAATTCCATAAATTTATGCGATGTATATTGACTATTGCCGTTGACCATTGTTCTCTGTAATGCTCACCAGTGTTTGCAGCCCATTTCCCTGACTCATTCATCTGTAGCTGAGAAATTAGAATAGATAGATCTGTGCTCTGTTCAAGCTCACTCCTCTTGCTTGCAGTCACTACTTTATTTATATATTTCATATATAGCCAAAATAATTGAATGATAACCACCTCCAAAGAATGGTAACCTTGAACTTCTTAACTACAATTATATCAAAAAGTGAAAGATGGGCTTTCTCTTTACTTTTACAGTCTTCTTAACATAAAAATCACCTGAATGAATTCAAGCTCAGCTCATTTTAAAGCTTCATTTAATTCCTGGAAGTCATCCTATGAACACTTAATGCATTATCTGTCAAGAGAAGGATTGTTCCTACTTGGCCTTGGCATGTATATGTTCATTGTCTATGTTGGTTCTCCAATGATATATATGAGGGAGTCATGACAGTCTTAGATGGATGCTGGTTCATGGTTAGCTAAATAATTGACTTGTTTTAAGTTTGCTTTTGTCCTTGAAAATTACATATTTATAAATCTTTCTTATTATGCTACATTGAAATATAATAAACTATCGTTTTAAAAACTGTTAATTGCTGCTACACGGTGGTCAATTTGTGCATCAGTGGAAGACATAATACTGATTGCCTTCTTTGTAAAGAACTATGAGAGATAATGTTATGCATGCTGCATGTAACAGTGTGCAACACTGAATTTACCCAGAATCGAGAAATGGTTTCAGACACAGTGGCTAAACAAAGCCTGTCTTATATTATTTTACAATGTAATAAGATTATTCTTTATAAATTTCATACATGTATAGAATGCATTTTGATAAAATTCACCTCTTCTTTTCCCTTTACTATGCCCACATCCACCCAATGTCCTCTCACTCCTCTCTAAGTTTTATCCATTTTGTGGTTGTTGCTTAAAACTCACCAAATCCATTACCACTGCCTATATGTTCGTAGGTGTGATGTCATCTACTTGAGTGTTGACTATTTATCAAGGGCCACAACCTTACAGGAAACTGACTCTCCCAGGTTAGCAGACATCAGCTAAAAATAGCTCCTCAGCTGCATTTGGGCTTCAGGTGTGTGAACTCCTCCCAGTTCACGGTGACGTGCTGCCTGCCTTGATCTTGTGTGTGAACTCCTCCCAGTTCATGGTGACATGTTGACTGCCTTGATCTTGTGTGTGAACTCCTCCCAGTTCACGGTGACATGTTTACTGCCTTGATCTTGTGTGTGAACTCCTCCCAGTTCACGGTGACGTGCTGCCTGCCTTGATCTTGTGCAGGTATTCATTGTTGCAGAGCACATTTTAATCATTAAGTGTAAAGCTCACCTTCTGGTTTACAGAACTTTTAAACCATTTTATGATGACTATTATAATAATCTCTGAGATTCTTGGTATGTCAATGTACATCTGAAGCCACTAAAAGAGATGTACCATTAATGATCTATTTATTATAGAAAGCAAACCAAAGTGTTAATGTAAAAATGGAGCAACCAAATCAAAGAATGTAAGAGATAATTTATTCTGGGCCTAAGTATGAGTGACCATGTCCCAGGAAGAAAAATTTAGATTACTCCAGTTCCACCTTTCAACGTGGTAACAGTTTGATTAAGTTTGTGTATTAACACAAGAAAATTATTACATTTAAAATACATTGCTAAAGATATTAATGATGCAGATTACATAAAAATCAGAGATCTCTGTGTAGAGATCTTAGTTGCTCTCTGATAATATTCTTAGTCTTTAGGTTGGTTAAAACTAGGGTTTTATTAAGCCAGTACATTTCAAAAGACTCTATTCGTTATTTGTAAGGATGTTAATCCAACACATAGGTAGAGAGAAATGGCTATTAACAGGGCTAAAGATAACCCAAGGCAAAACTAGAGAAATAATAATAATGTACAACTAGAGACATGAGCCTACAACATGACAACCTCTGCAAAGTCCATGGTGTTGTCATCACTAAGCAGACATGAGGCTACAACATGACAAACTCTGCAAAGTCAATGGTGTTGTCATCACTAAGCAGGCATGCAGAAGTTTCAAAGTGTGAGATGACGTCTTTTTCAGGCAGTTTACATACAATAAAATACATATTACATAGCATAGAAGCTCACAGTGTTGTATGGCACAGACTTTTTTGGATAATCATCTGTTCCTCTTATTTTTTTCACCCATTTTATTCAATAAATATATTGTGTACATAATTTTTGAAACTAATAATAATGATAATGCATCTTTTTCTGTCACAGATTCATGGATCTCCAATGTCCCAGTAGTCTATTGTCACACATATTCAAGCCCTAGCAAATAACTGCCAAGGTGCTTTGCACATTGTTCATCAGTGACATAAACAATTGCATCCCACAGAGCTCCCCAACACCACTATGATCTGGGCCATCATCCACACTCATTTTACTCTCTGGGAACCCTTCCAAAATCTGATAATGCAAGTTTCACTTTGTAGGATTAGCTGATGTTTATGTCAGCCACTCTTCTCCTCTCTGCAATCTATGGGAAGCATTCCTGTCCTAGTTAGCTTAATTGTCAACTTGACACAGCTTAGAGTCACCTGAGAAGGGATGCCTCAACTGAGAGGTTCGACTGTAGGAAAATGACTTGTGGTTATGTGTGCGGAGGATTGTGTTGAATGTTAATTTATGTTGAAGGGTCCACAACACAGTGGGCGGCAATATTCTTCATAGGTGGTCCTGGACTGGATAAGGAAGCTAACTAAAAACTTATGAGCAAGCTATTTATGCTTTCTTAGCTGTGCATGTATTTCCTGGACAGAAGCGATGCTTCATGAAAAGCAGTCAGGTATGCCTTCAGGTTCCTACCTTGATCTTCTGCACTGATTTCTCTTTTACCTGTAAGTGTAAGCCAAATAAATCCTTTTCTCCCTTAAGTTGCTTTTAGTTATATGTTTACCACATGGAGAAGAAACAAGAAAAGGCCCCACCCACCACCACACACAAACAAATTCCCGAGCTCTGTAGACCTGAGCTCTGTATTAAACTCGTGGTAAACTTCTTGTATTACCCTTCCAACTACTTCCAAAGACTGGAGTTACATGTTTAATCATTATGTAGAATTTCTCTGATACAGAAATGTTCAGATATTGGAGATCTGTAGCCTCACAGACCTTTAAGTGGGACAAACCTGCAACCTTGTCTCTAGAGATGACCCTGAGATATGATATTTCTTTGTAATCTCCACAGATTCTTTCCTAGGAATATTCATGTTAATAAGGAGGCATGGAAAAGTCATAGTTATCACTTTTATGAAAAATGAAGGGCATTAATCTAAGTAACACCAACATTATTTACTATGTTTATAGATCTCAGCACTGGGAAAAGCAAGAACATAAATTCATGCTGCTGTTGTTTATATGTGTTGAATGACTTTACCAAGCCTGAACTTTCATTTGTCATGACAACATGGTAGAGTTACAGAAGCCTTTGGGCATTACTGTCCTCTTTTTAACCTCACCTAGTGATCAGTTAAATTATCTTATCTTTAATCTCTGCTTTTATCTTCTAAAGCACTAAATTAAAACTTTCCTGACATCTTATCTATTTAAAAATTTAACACACATACACAATGTATTATGACCACACCCATTTCTACTTCTGATTCCACCACACTGTAATTGTTATTACCATCAAATAAGCTGACACTTACATAGCATAGAGGTGAATATATATCTTCATGTCTTAGAAATGGCATGTATTTTTATGCAGTGTTATTTGTAAAAACAAAAAATAGTACATAGATCTGCATAGAAACTTAATCATAGGACTATGTCATTTTACAATTATTCAACTGAATGTTAGTCAAAAATATTCATTTGAAAAAATAATGACACTAGAAGATACTTACAGTAAAATATTAAGTTAAAAATGTACTTATATTTAATTATGTGCATATTCTT
Organism: Arvicanthis niloticus; assembly: GCF_011762505.2. NCBI lineage: Eukaryota > Metazoa > Chordata > Mammalia > Rodentia > Muridae > Arvicanthis > Arvicanthis niloticus. The sequence goes on along the minus strand of NC_047667.1, from coordinate 13,361,904 downwards.
CACAATTTTATTCCATACATGTTCATATCTAGTCATGAGAATACCAGAACAGAATGTGGTAAATATCAAATTCAATCTGATAGCCTAAGAGTGGCTACTTTCTTTTACTCTTTTGACCATATTTTTTCTTATTTTCAATAATTATGCCCAATCAAGCAGTTGCTAGAATTCACATGCTAATGTAAGTAGATTCACTAAGTCAAAAAATAACTTTGTTCTTATTGATGAGATTTGTTATTCTTTCAAACTTGTTAGGGATGAACAGAAAAATAGGAGGCAACCACTGACAAGATGTTTTAGCAAGGAAAGATGCTTGCCACCAAGGCTGATGAACTGAGTTCTTTCCCCAGTACTCACATGGTTGGAGGAGAGATCTCACTCCTATAGGTTTTACTTTGTCCTCTACATATGTGCCATGGCATGCAGACACACACACACACACACACACACACACACACACACACATGCACACACACACACACACACACACAGAGAGAGAGAGAGAGAGAGAGAGAGAGAGAGAGAGAGAGAGAGAGAGAGAGAGAGATAGATGTAATAAATTTGTTAAAAGAAAGACAGAATGTGAACTGGTAGTTTGAAAGCATCGGATCCTTGCAAAAGCACAAAAGAAGGTATTAAACAAAGTTTCAAGTCAGAAGAGATGGTTTCGTAGTTAAGACTGCCAATTGTTCTTGTAGCACCCACATAAGGCAGCAAGCAACAGCTTGTCATTACAATTCCAGTGAGATTGAATAGCCTCTACTGGCCTCTCATTCATTATGCTCTGACTTGGTATATCTAGAGAATTATAGAAATGATGACATTCTTGGTTACTATATCACTGCTTAGAAAGTTGAAAATTCAGTTAGAGATTCAATGCATTTTTTTCATGACTTACTTTCCTTCTTAGTGTATGAATGCCAAAATACTTTCCTAATCAATGTGGACAAGTTCTTGATGAAATAAGCAAAGGGCATACAACAGTATCTGTGGTGCATAGCCAAGACTGTTTAGCACATTTGCATCTCCAAAAACACCAGAAGTATTTTATTGCTTTATAATTTGTTAAATTCTAGCTTAAACTGATTGAAAGTACAAATATAACCATCTCCTAAAAAATCTCACACCTGAGCAAACTTCCATATTAGCTGCAGATAGTCAAACTTTTGTTTGAAATTCAAATCTAAATAATTTTCATAAAGTGTATACTTTAAAGAATCCAGTCTATCTTAAAATAACAATATTTATACTAACACCAAGAGAGACTAAGAAAGAATTTACTCATAAACTAAAGTGTTCACAATTCAAAGGAAAAGAATACCATCCATGAGGAAAATACATCTTTGATTTAGAGGTGAAGTGATAGAAGAATTTAAAGGGAACTAGAAATATAAACTTAGCTTTGAGAGAACTACATGTTCTGTTCCTTGTGTTTGTTGAACTAGAACATTGTATTTGATATTTAAAGAAATAAATGTGAGCTTGCTTAAACAGGATGGCATGGGAATGTTTATATAGAGAATTTATTGATTTGTAGCTAGTGCACGATTTAGCATCTGTTGACATAAAAATGCGTGCAGTGAAGTAAATCATGTCCATGAAGTCCTGTGAAGTCCTGAACACGCACATAAGTATGCCTGTTCTTCTCTTTGTTGGCACAATCACTGGCTTTCCCATCAAAATCATATAATTGTAGATGAGTTGATCCTAGTATCTCCATTTCTGTATATTCACTTATATATCCACCTCAGTACTTATCTGCCTGTTCTTTTTATTTATTCAGCATGTATCTATGGTGCATAGCCAAGACGTTTTCTGTATCCAAGTGTATAAACATTCACCCTTCACTCAATGAAACTGTGAATATAAAGATTCTTTTCAAATCATGCACCATATCTTTTCATATGTCTTGGGCTGTAAAAAATGAAATTAAAATCAGAAAGGTGAGTAGGGTGGGAAGCAGAACAACATGGAGAATTGCAGTAAGTATTCAGTCCAAGTTGTGATGAGGTTTGGCGAGCTTTATTTTTTCCAAAATTCAAAATACACTTTGTTGTGCTCACTACACTCTCTCTCCACTATAATTGTGGGACACTGGGCATATTTCCTCTTATTCTCTCTGAATCATTTCCATTTGCTAATGTCTTCAAATACCTGGTAATGATCATAAATGTATCCATGCATCCCTGAGGTGATCCATAGAAATAGGATTCTTAGAGTCTGTAGAAATGACATGAACAGAGGCACTGAAGAGATGGCTCAGCAGTTAAGTTTCAGGTCCCGGCTTTCACGTTGGGTGGCTCATAACTACTTGTAAATCCAGTTCCTGGAAAACTGATGCTCTTTTCTAGTCTCCACAGGAACCTGTATTCATGTGCACCTACCCACATACAGACACTCATAATGAAAACTAGAAGAGATAAGAGGCTCCATGAGCCCCATTGATTCAAAGCAAGTAGACAGAAGCTAAGTGATAAAGGTAATGATAGTTTTTCAAACAGATCTTAGAACTAGAAGGATACATCAGAGAACTAGGGAAGAGTTGGCACAGTCTTTGGAGAAGAGATGTGGTTTAGAATAGGTATAGAGGACAGATGGGCTCAGAGCATGAAAGAGAGCATTCTGGGGGAAGTGCAAGGATGGATGAATACCTCCATGGGAATTAGCCCAGTGTGTAAGGCTGTGTATGAGAAACTTGATACATTTGAGGATTAGAAACAGAGAGTATGTTTAATTATTTGGATCAGCAGATAGTTATTTTACTGTGAATATTACACACTGATCTTCAGTAGGATAATACTTTGATTAGGTTATAATTTTGGAGCAAACAAGGCTAAACATTTGCTGATGACTTTTTATTAGCTGTATTTTGCCAAATTAGGATGGGAGGTTCTGATGACAAATATTTACCTAGATGTTTACAGTATGTCACAATTTACATGTAATTCTGTATTTACAGAACATTTCCATATACGTGATTTATTTGCAGGTTAGTTTCTTTTTGAAAAGCTTTGCTTAGAAAATAAAGACATTACTTTTACCTTTTACACGAGTAAATCAAGGCCCAAAGAGGACATTTTTTACCTCTACAAGTTCCACAGCAAATAACAGCCTCTGGCTACTGTCCAGTGCTGGAGGGGACATGTGGGACATGAGTCTACTGAAGAATCATGACATATCCTGACATTAGATACTATCTATGATTTGAAATCCTGACAGCTTATGGAAAATATAGGGGGGATAGATAAATAAAAAGATGAGATTTCTGGAATTGCTAGAATTCTTAGAATGTTTCAATTTGACTACATTTAGGTGATTTTGAGAAAACTAATCATTTATGTATTTGTAAAAGAAAGCCTTTGAAGTCAGTCATAATTTTAAAATTCTAAATATATAGAGAAGCTTTCCATATTACTCTTCTAGTTCAATTTACTTTGCATCATGGTTCCCTTTTTCTGTGTATGTATGTACTTAATCTCTAAAGTATAAATGGTACTTGATCAGGTCTTTTTATCAATTTTAATGGTCTATCAAGATCTCTGTATAATTTGCAATCAAATCGTAAAGAGCCCACGTTTTTATTAGATTAACAAATGCATTCTGAGGTGGCTGTTAGCTAGAAAAATAACTAAAGACAATATTTTTACTATTCAGTCGCTGACCCACAAAGTAGGTCATTTAAAGCCAAGCACTTAGTCATGCAAGAGACTTTATCATATTTACAGTGGTTTTCTCTCATATATGATCAAAAAAGTGTACATAAGCACAGATCTAACACATCCTTTCTCTCTCCTTTCTGCCTAGGTTACCTGTGTCTTGACTGTGAAAAAGAAAAGAGTGCTAAAATTTGCATGCTACTATAAAAATGTAGAAAATGAAGCTGTAATGTCCGTCTTCATTGGGTCATTATTATGCTTCTGACAGCTGAAGTTATGCTTTGGGGACCTCCCAAATACCCAGGCACCTTGTACTGCCTTTTTAATATGTCATAGATAATGTGCAAAATTCTCTGAGTTTGAGTACAGACATGCTCATTTTATAAACAAAGAAATGCAGTTAAAAGCAAATGAGGAACTTAGTCAAGGCCTCAGTACTGGAAGGCTAACAGAATGAGAATTTAAGTTCATGTATTCTCTCTTAATGAGCAGAGTGCCTCTGATCAAATAGAAGCTCAAGGACCAGAGTATTAAGAAAAAGGTAAATGTCAAGAAGAGAAAATTACCTTGAGATGTAGCATTAAGTACATGCAGGATAATGTAGGAAAAAGGAAAGCTTTGATCAACTTACTCAACAATTTTTAAATATTATGAATACAGAGCAAACATTTAAAACTCTTGTAGAATGGAAGCTATGTATTTCACCAGAATTCACAGTACCTGTGCTCAGTACTTGAATGTTTACCTAGGGGACACTCCCTTCCTTCCTGGAGCTTATTTTTAGTCTTTGTGTGTACAGTATTTGTTGGGATGATATGTAATGTCTTTGCAGTTTTCTTTTTTTCAGAATTATCCAAATATTGGTGAAATAATCCAGTAGATTACAAATCATGCTACAATCTGCAGATATGTTTATTCTAAACTTCATGGTCTCTCTATTCATAGGAAGGTATGGTGGCAATCACTAACAGTCTCTTTCCTCCTCCTCCTCCTCCTCCTCCTCCTCCACCTCCTCCGCCTCCTCTTCTTCTTCTTCCTCTCTCTCTCTCTCTCTCTCTCTCTCTCTCTCTCTCTCTCTCTCTCTCTCTATGCTCTAGGCTATTTTTTATTAGATTCTCTGGAGCCAGAGTTACAAATTGTTGAATTTCATCCTATGTGGTGTGTATTTGGGAAGATTATTCTGGTCCCCAAGTGTAGCACATGGATTTAACCAGCTACCAAGACTTTTTTAAAATGAGTACTCATGACATAAAACCTCTAGAAACCTAATCATATTTATTGTGACTTACATGTTAGTTATCACTGTTTCCAAAGAGAGATGATTGTTTCAGAAAGTGTAGGAAGTCCAACATGGGAGATTTTAGCTATGCTATCATCTTGTACAATTTTTCATAAAAGGATTTGTCATACTTTTGCTCTGAGCTTTTCTATTATATGTTAAGGTGGAAATTATAATATCAAGGAGCTCATATGTATGTATCTATCAAGTATTTATGAATGATTTCTAATATTTCATGAAACATTTCATGCAAGGCCACCAATATGAGTTCAATTAAAAAGCTGGTACAGACAAAAAAATTAACAGGAAGAGTGAGAAGAAATTGCGATGTTATTGCAGATGTGCTAAACAAAAGGGTTCTCTGCCATTTACTTTTTAGGTATTTCATCATGAGGAGTAGTTGCAGGACTGCAGCATCCACATGGTTTTAAAGACATGTGAGATCAGGCATAGGGCTATTTTAGAAGAGGAAGGGAACCCACCTTGGAAAATCAGGGTTGGGAAAAGTAGTGTTGGTGAGCATGACAGTGTATTAGGTGAATATATGAAAATCTCATCGTGAAGTCCATTATTTTATATCATTATCATAGGCTAATACAAGGCAATTAGTTAAATTTTAATGATGTGGGTCCCGGGAACCAAAGTTGGGTCCTCTACAGAGCAGTTTGTGCTCTTCACTGGAGAGTCATTTCTGCTACATGAACTGAGGAAATTCTTTCATGTTATATTTTCCAGTTTTAGGTTAGATTATGTTAGAAAGGAAAAATTTCTCAATCCCTGCAACAGCTAGAAACATTAGATGACTCTGTAATGGTGATGTCTCAATAAAATTATTTATTTATATGTTTGTTTATGTGTGTGTGTGTTCTAGTACCTGTTTGTGTCTCTATATGTATATGAGTAGAGGACAATGTCTATGAACTTGTGTATTGAGGCCAAAGGGCAATATCAGGTGTCTCCCTCAGTCATTCTCCACTGTATTTTACAAGACGGCGTCTCTCCCTGAATTTGGAGGTTACCAATTCAGGTTGACTAGCCACCAAACCCCATGTATCCTCCTGTTACCTTCTCCAGCACTGGAATTGCAATCATGTGCAGACATCTTCAGATTTTACACTGGAGATTGACTTCCAAATTCAGGCCCTTGTGAGATGTGGCTTTACTTATTGATATATACACTTTCATATATATCTTATATGTAATTGTAAAACGTGAGCTCCCCATCCAACTTGAGGCTTAAGAGTTTGCCATTTCGTCTCCATATTTACAAAAAGGGGTTGCTTTCAACTATCAGTTTAATTGTGCTTTGGTTTAGGAAGACAACAAAGAACTTATAGACTGTTCCACTTATCCATGAACCAGGGAGGGAGGCAGAAATCAAAATACCACAAACACACCTCACCTCTGATCGGAGACAGCTCTTGGCTCTCATTGCTCTAACTAGACACAGGCGATGTTAATAAATCATTTAAAACTGATCTCCTTTCCTACTTCTAATCTGTAACACCTAGCCATAGGCAGGGTGCTGTCAATACCCATGTCAGTTTAATGAGCTGGAACACTCATTACAAGAGCTGTGTACCCAAGCCATTAACATCTCACCACTGCTGTGTCCTTACCAATAGCATTTCAAAGCAGGTCCCTTGCACATATCTGTTCTCTGCTGATACTCCATTTGCACACTAAAATGTACCAATTCATTATTTACACATGCATCTGTCCTTTGGGACAGCTTTCCTTGATTTCTGCCCTTTATAGCCCTGCTAATCCTTTGTCTTCTGTGCCTCCATGTTGTGATAAAACAACTTTGCTTTGTGGTGTTCTCAGCTTTTAAGTCACCCCAAGATCGGATCCTGTTACAGCTAAAGGATTGAAAGTCATGAGACTATTTAGAGACTTGACTGAGACTTTAAGAAGCCAGTTCAAGGGGCATGGTCTATCCTTGCTGAGACTGAGTAGGACCACATCTTAGGCACTGAGTGGGGCCACATCTTAGGCATTTCAGCTGTCACTTTTTAAGGGCAGCCATCTTTCAGGTGTAGGGAGCAAGCAAGCCTGTCTGAGGGGAAGTCTCAAAGTTTCAGAAATCAGTAACAATTTTCAGTTGAGTACTCACTCTCTGTATGGTTGTCTTTTCAACTACAAGATTGAGAAGATAATTGGTTTTTTTTAGCCTCACTTCTAATAATGATTTTTTTCCATTTGTTTTGTCCAAAGTACCTACAAAGCTTCCAATGAATCTTTCCCTCTTTCCCTTCTCTATCCATTATAATGTGTCCCATCTAATGCACCTCTTCTTACCAGCTGGCATCCTCTGAGAGCATCTAAGATTTCCCTTGCATTGTCTACTTACTCTGTTATTGGTCCTAACTTCAACCCCAAATATCTTCCACACTACTACTGAAATATTGGTTCCCTGAATAATTTCACTATTGATTGTCTTTTTCCTTTTATTTCAGGTCGAATACTATATTTCTCATAATAAAGACATTATCAGACTTGGGGGCAAGCACCTTTACCAATGGAACCATCTCAGCAGGCCCAAATATTATTATTTTAGTGATTATCCAGGATGAACATGACCCTGAAACTATAATGGAAATTAAAAGTGTGATATCAATTCAGTTTTTGTTTCTTAAAATGATGATTATCCACAAAAATACATTAATAAAAGCCAGTTAATCTTTATGATTATCCATTTTGAAATTATACCAGGGCCTTTTTATTGTTAATAGTATAACTGACATTAATATTTTGAAACCAGAAACTGATAAGCTATAAAAATTCAAATGGACAAATGCATATTTGTCATTCAAGTGTTTGGATTAGAATCTCAAAATTTCAATTTGATAAAAATTTAGAAATTAAAATGTCCATATTATATGTCTGCCTCCACCCAATATGTAATTTTGAAAAAAAATGTAGTCAATTCTAAGCAATGCAATATAATTAGAAACCATTAATGATTTGAACATTTCTTGTATTTAGCAAATATACGTGAATAATATCAATGATCATTATTGAAATGTTCATTTAATTCTTCCATTGAATTTCTATCTATTCTTGATCTGAATATTTCAACAATGGGAGGGACAGAGGCATGGGGGAGGGAGGGAAAGACGGACACACACACACACAGAGAAAAGAGAGAGAGAGAGAGAGAGAGAGAGAGAGAGAGAGAGAGAGAGAGAGAGAGAGTGCAAAGGTGGGTGGGAGGATGGGAGAGAAAGAATGAGAATAAAGAATTTGAATAAAGCTTTGAGTTCCCAGGTATGCTATCTGGAATGTACCTTGGATATTCTATTTGCTTGTTTTTTTTTTTTTCTTGACAGCTTCTACATCCTTTGGGAAATCCATATGGCTTTAAACTGGAAATATTATTACATATATGAAGGCTTGTTGGAGCATACATGGGTTAGAGCATAAGCTTTAATATTACTTTATGTTTACCTTATATATTTTAAATATATATTATCTTCTAATAAGTTATATATGATAAATATTTCAAACACACTCACTGTACAGAAATTACTTACTCTCCATTCTCTGTGAATAATTTTGGGCAGTATTTGAATTATAACAGTAATTTGTATCTTTTACTCCTGATTTCTTTCCTAGGTTTTCTACCAGGGTAGTCTTTCTCTGTGATTTCTTTATTGTTTCTACTTCAATTTTTATATCCTGGATGGTTTTGTTTAATTCCTTCACCTGTTTGGTTGTGTTTTCTTGCAATTCTTTAAGGGATTTTTGTGTTTCCTCTTTAAGGACTTCAACCTGTTTACCTGTGTTCTCCTGTATTTCTTTAAGGAAGTTATTTATTTTCTTCTTAAAGTCCAAAGAGATACCTTTATGTGGTAATATTACTGTATTGCTAAGCCTGCTATTTTCATTAATTTTATCAGTTACTTAAAACCAGCTTCTCCAAATAATAACCCTTGGTTGTTTGGATTCTAGCACCCACAGAAATTATTTTCTAAGAATAGATTGCATAGCAATAGCAGTCTTCCCTAGAATATTAGAAATTCACATTTCAATCTATCTACCAGGAAAAGATTAGAGAGCAATCCCTCTAGCATGAGATATTTGCAGCCTACTTCGAGGGAGAAAAGGATTAAAGAAGCCGATAGCACCCATTGGTGAGGGGCACTGACAGAGGCATTTCCAAAGTCAGGATAATACTATAAACAGCCTATACTTTCATACCAAAGCAGAAGTTTTATCTTGGAGTATTATAAGCAGAAGATGCATTTATATCAAAAAGAGGTTGTTTTCCTCTTTAAAATGTATAAAAATATTTGCTGTTTTCCTCTCTAGTTTTGAAAAAATATATGTTATTGAATTTCTACTCTAGGTTGTATTTGGTGTCAGAATTGTTATATTTGAAGGAAGGTAAAATAGGAGTATAACCTAATTCAAACATGGTGTAGATAGTCTGGAGAGATGGCTCAGTGGTGTTTACTGCTCTTTCCAAGGGTCAGAGTGCAATTTTCACCATCTGTGTTGGTGGCTCTAACTCAAATGCCTGTAACTTCAGATCAAGTGAATCTGATGTCTTACTTCTTCTGGCCTCCACAGGCAACTTCACTCACAGATGCATATATCCACACACAAAAAAGGCAAGATCAACCTTTAGGAAACAATTCTGATAGTACATCTAGCAGGTATGTATTGTTACTTAAGACAGCAGGCACAGCCATGGGAGAGAGCCTTTGTTAAGTAATTCTCACAAAATAGCACAGGTGGGGAACATAGGGAGATAAGAATGAGTCACCACTCAAAAAGAGTATTCAGGGACATTCCAACATGGGCAAACAGTGGTGGCTTTTGCATGTACAGGTACAGATACAATACTTTTTTATTTGTGGGGAAGTGCGGACTTCTCTGAAATGGAAATTTCTGGTTTCATATGATCCATGCGGTATCTTGCTGATGCAAGATCCTTAGAAGGACACATGTTATTTGGAAAGAGTATAAATAGGACTCAATGGACAGTGATGCTGAGGTTGTGTAGCTACCCTTGCCACATTTTGTTTGCCTCAAATCTTTGTTGATCTTCACTTTATTGACAGAGGCAAGGTAGAACACTTCAACTGGTTTCCTGGCTGGTTCTGGTCACACCCATTGGCTCTTACTGATTTGGTGGAGGCCTGGCTGTTTTTGCTGGATCATGCCACCACTGATGCTGATTGTGTTTGGTATCCTAACTCTACTGAAATAGACTTCTGGTATCCTAAAAAAAAAATGGAAGATTGGAATAATCCCAAAAAAAACTACTTCCAACTATGTCCACATTTTCTTCTCCTATTTACCATCTTTTCTCCCCTACCTTTAAACAGTAGGCTAGAAGGAGGAGGAATTAAGGGTTTAAAACAGCTTATTATAAGTACTTTTTTAAAAACAAATCTAAGACTGCACTTCTGGTTTGAAAACTTGATTATGTCTTAATAATTACTTGTCAGGAGCAAAGGAGCAGATGAAAAGTATACAATTTTATTAAAATTATATAGGATAGCCATACCAAATGTGAAACTCAGTGAGATATCACATATTTTATACTTAAAAATACTTTCAAGGATGAGGAAAACCAGGGGAGTTGTAGACAACATTTTTGGAAAATGAATTTGTGGTGTACAGGGATAAACCTCACCTTTTTTATTTTATGAAAATATTGTTATAAAGTTCCATGGGTTCTTTTCACAGTTCCTTGTCCTTGACAATTATAAGGAATCCGAGTAATATGGGTAATGTTAACAACTTTAGAGCTGTACATCACTTTTATGTGATAGCATGAACCTAGAAAATAGACAATGACTCTAGGACAAAGATCACATGATAACCATCTTTCTTTTATTTTAAGCACCTTCCTTTGTGATATGATAACTTAGTAACATGCTTACCTTGTAAACACAAGATTCTGAGTTTGATTTCCAGGACATGAAAATGCTGGATATAATAGGAGGCAGTTGTCACTGGAGAGGAAGACAGTGAAGGGTCCCAGAGTTCACAGGCCAAACAATGTAGCCTGTTTGGTCAGTTCCAATACAATAAAAATCATGGTGCTTAAGGTGATAGCACTTGAGGAATGACAACCAAGATTGAGCTTTGGTCAAAACACAAACACACACCCACATGATTGAACAAATGCACAGGATGGCACATATGCATGTATATTCATACACACACACATACACACATGTAGGTACAAATACACGTGAACATGCAGACACACAGTCATCTTTGATGAATGAAGTTTCAGTGATACTGAAGACAATTGAAGAAGATAGTTCCACAGTGATGGCTCCTGGGATGTAAATGAGCTGCCCAACTTTGTGGGAACCAAACTTGGGTGTTGTAGGATCGTACATGATTTTAACCCCTGAGTCATCTCTGCAGCCTGATCCAGTTTCAGTACTGAGATTTCCCCTATGGGGGGAACCCCCCCCCCCCCAAAAAAAAAACAAACAACACCAACAAAAAACATTAATTTGCAAAATGTGAATATATTCAAATAAAATGTGCTATCATATACTTGAGAGTCATTCATCTATACACTATTATAATTTTAGAAAGTGTCAGGGAATTAAACATAGCTATTGATCATGAAGAAATGTATGCTTAATTGTGAATGGAGTAACATTTGTAAGACGAGAGTACATAAGGAGAAGGAGATGGCTAGAGAAAGTAACCTATACACTGAGCAAAGGCTGTGCCTTGTCAAAGCCTGGAAAACCATCACTGTTCAATTCATAGTAAAAGTTATAAATGGGGCAGATGTATACAATAGGAAACCAGAATATAATTTATAGATTTTATGATCCATAAAAAGGGAAGATAGTTTTAAGCTAGTAACACATGTTTTGGAGTCTTTTATCTGTTTCTCATAGAGTAAATCAAAGTAGAAAACTCAAGATACAGCCAATGATGACAAGCCTTTACCTGCCTGACTAACATAGGTGACTGGGCCTTCCTCTAGAGATTAAAAAAAAAGAGGCAAGTTGGCGTGAGTGTTGCATCCCTGTTAGGTGATGCTCCCTCACTAGGGATGCTCAGGACTAGGAGAAACCCTGAGGTGTGTGAACCACATGAGTCCCTTAAATTCATTGTCTCCCATCCCATAAGCAAATATAATAATGCCCACTTGTCGTTTTCACTCTGAGAGTGAGATGCCCTTTGTTGTTGAATAAGTTTAATTCCTTTATTAAATCAATTTTCAAAATAAAAAGAAGTGTTCTGAAGCTGATACCTTAGACCTATAAGATCCTTCTTATTACCATTTTTCATAAAATCGGATCAATTAATGATTTTAATGTTATTCACATTATTGATTCCATTGAACACCTAACATTTTCACTTATCTTGCTCATTGTGTCCTGTTGGCTTGCTTACATTTCTAATGCTGCGGTGAAATACCATCACAATAGCAAGTTAGGGAACTAAAAAGGGTATTCTTTGGTTTACATTTCCAGATGGATAAGACCTATCCTTACGCGCAGGGGAGGAAAGGGAACAAGAGTTCAGCCTATCAGATCATTGCTCTGCTCCATAGAGGAAACAGAGATACAGAGAAAGAGATAGGTAAAGAGATACGGAGATAGATAGATAGATAGATAGATAGATAGATAGATAGATAGATAGATAGATAGATAGAATAAACTATGATCATTTATAGTGTGCCTCCTGATCACCTCTTCTCCCCCTATAATGACATTCCTTCAGCAAAGGTTTCATAACCTCCCTAAAGAGTGCCATCAACTGGAGATCAAGTTGTCAAACATGTCAACATATGGGCTACATTTCACATTCAACCTATAGTACCTGCAACTGAAGGGGTTTATGTGGGGCCACGGTCCGGAGATAAACTTTTATGTTGGGGAAGGGAAAGGAGACTGAGCCAATTCTTGCTTGTAGTGGAACATGTGGTTGTGGCCTTACATCTCCGTGGTTGGGGTAGTAGAGCAAGTGAGCATACATGTTGTCATGTTCACCTTTAGTCAGTTTAAACTCCAAGCCTATAGGATGGTACTGCCCACACTGCAGGACACTGTCCCACTCCCAGTTAAACTTCTCTGAAAAGGCCTCAGGGACAGCTCCAGAAGTGTGTCTCTAGGGTTGATCCCAAACAAGTAGACAGAAGAAGATTTAAAACTTTTTATTAAAGTTCTAAAAGTCTCTATATCAAACACCTCCCTTATTGCATGCTATGACACTAAACAGGAGGGAGCATGATCCATGCACAGATGGGGAATGCTTATAAAGAAACGCCAAGGTTGATATGTTATTAAAATATATTTCCATGCTGACATTTTGATGTAGTTTTATTTTTAAGGCAGGATTTCTTATTGTGTATGTAGCCCTGGTTGTCCTGGAACTCATGCTATAGACTAGGCTGGCCTTGAACTCTCAAAGATCTGCCTGGTTTTGCTTCCCCATTGCTCAGATTAAAGGTGTGTGCCACTACCTCCTGGCTTTTTGGCTCTATGCTGATTTTTATGAGATGTTTAGAAATAACAGGTTTAAATCACCTTTAGTTCATTGGATACCCATATCTGTTTCCTCCCTTGAGGATTTCTGGCCATTTTATTTTTATCAGTTGATTTTCATCACAAATCACTCCAGACTATTTAATTTTATATAAATATGTATGTATCATTTTTTCTCTATCAAAAGCCAAACATTACTAAAACAATGTTATCTTAATTAAAAAATATCAAAGTGTCACATGGAAGTAATTTTGAAAATTAAATACTTTTTATTATCTGAACCATTTGTTTTCTCTTTTAAATTTATTTACTTATTCATTTTACTTGTTCCTTCCTGCCCCACCCCCCTGCCCTGAAAGATAAGATTTTAAGAACAATTTGACACATACTATATCTTTTGGTTTTGTTGACTGTCAATGGAGGAAGAATTTGAAGAGGGCTTTTTATCCTTATAAATAAGAGTATTCAGGACAACAAAACAGTGTTGGGGTCATTCTGTAATGTGCTGGTACTTTCAGAAATACCAGCCAACCACAGAGTAGCTATAGTAAATGCTTTCCAATCTGATGAGTACAGACTTTATTGCTGTCCTTCATCTTTTTTTTTTTTTTTTTTTTTTTTTTTGGTTTTTTATTTATTTACATTTCAAATGTTTTCTCTGTTTCAGGTTTCTTCTCTGCAAACCCCCATTCCATCCTCCTACCCTTTGCCTCAATGATCATGCTCCTCTACCCACCCCACCCCATTTCTGCCTCATAGCTCTAGCATCTCCTTATGCTGGGGTGTCCTTCATCATTCTAATCTCTTTTCTTGGGCCTATATATTCACTTATTATTTTCATAATACTTGTTGCTGTGAAATTTCATAAGCCCTTGAATCTCTTTAAATACTTAGGCATGAAATTCTTCCAGATTTCCCATTTTAGAAAGTTCATCCTTAGATGTAGTTGTCTTGATTAAATTGCTTGATTTTATTACTGCATGTGTAATGGAAGTAGTGCCGACATAGAAATATTACATAGAGGAGAAACAAACATACACAAAACCATGAAGGAGTGTGAAAACATGAACATCTGATCTCTTGTGGAAGTTCTTAAAAATTGCAATCGTGTTTGGCTATTTCATTCTGCCCAGAGACGTTGCTTAGGAGAGTGAACGGGAAGGAAATCATTACCCTTCAGAGGTAGGAAGCTCTCTGCAGGCTTTATGAACTCTACTTGATTTCAATAAGTATTAAAAGGTTTTCTAATTTTGCAGGGTTCTGCATTTATGAAAGAGTCAGGATTGATTTTGTTCTGAGCTCAGCAGGACTCTTTGCAAGTGTGAAAAACTCTTAATTGGTCCACATCCTCTCCTTGGGACTATCACACAGCTAGAGGCCATTACTTGAGGTAACTGGCTATTGACTCAGCAACTGGACCAGAGTTAAAGGTCATTAATGAACCTTGATCAGAGAACACACTATCTGGCCAGGTTCTGAAGTTTATAATCAGAACTAGCATGAGAACAAAGTCTCTACTATGACCGAATCCTTAGGGATGGTCTCTGAGTATAGGCAGGTGGGAGCAGTGTCCCAGCAGTCAGTGTGGTCACGAAGCTGTGGCTTTTGTTAGAGTTCTAACCTTAAACTTTATTTGGACTTTATCTTAATTATTTAACTTAAGTTAGGCTCTGGAAACAGGAATACAATAAAGACCAAGTATCAGCTGAAGTTTCAGACATTTGTTACTAACATAGCTATGGGCATCGTGGCCATGTTATTACTATTGTCATATATAATAAATACTCTAGGGCCATTATATAGTAGAGAATCATGCTGCTATGATGAGTGGTTCAGTTGGCCATGGATACGATGGGAGGATTGGTTGATGAAAGCTCTCAGGGAGATCATCTCCAGGGGAAGGTACAATCCAGCTGAACTCAGCAGCAAACTAAAGGCAGTAGCACTTTACCAATGATTTATTAATTGTTGTACCCCATGTATCAAACAAATAACCACCTCATGAATGCAATAGTTTATTGGAATAATCCCACAAAATGAGGAATTCTATTATTCTTCACCTTCAAGTTGAGAAACTGAGTATTAAGAAGGTTCAGTAAGATCATTACTTATACCATGTTTAGAAGATGAGTTCAGAGTGGAAGCACAAGGGATATTCCAGGCGTTGTGCAGTTTTTCACAGAGTTGTGGGCAAGTCAGTTTGCAAATCTTCCTTATGACATGAATGAGGGAGCTTCAGAAATGGATGAGACTGTGAATCAAGATCAGGGTTTATAAGATGTATCTATATCTATATATCTATATCTATATCTATAAAGTGAGAATTGAAAATAAGAAAACAAATCAGTGGATATATAAGGAATGGGAAGAATATTTGCAACTAAGTATAGTCAGTAGACCACTAGTAGAGGAAGTAAAACAAGAAGGTAGGAGAAATCATTCTGGTGGATCTAGCAGTTCTCAGTTTTCCAGTAGTACTTGATATAAGAATGTTCTTATAGCTATTGGATCTAAAAGTGTGGCATCAAAGGGTGTATTGCGGAGTGAGTGGACGGAGAAAGAGCGGGGAGTATACAAGCCTTCTAGCATCCTGTAGATGGATGTACAGGAGGCAGGAACCTGTAAGAGAAACAGCATTTCTCTTTTGTATCTTTGTAGACCAGACTCTTTGAGAAGCTCCCTGCATTCTATATTGTTTCAGGAGTGGATCTGAGCCTGGTGAGCAAGGATGGAGTTTCCAGGTTCTTAGGCCTCTTCACAATTAATTGCACTGAGACTTGAAAAGATACAGGAAAGGAGTTCAACTATTAAGAGGAAAATAAAGAAAAGCCTGGAAGTATGCCATGCTCCTATCTGGACTGAGGCCTGAGTGACCTCTTATGGTTTTTTATCATTGTACCCATCTCTTCCAGGTTCTTAGAAGACAGGCTTTGGAGACCATACTCTGTTGATTGACTGCAGCTCAGGTAGATTGAGAGATAGATTCTCTCTGCAGGGGTTATCTTGAGTACACTCATCTCCACAGCATCCCTGCTCTATGGTTTCCATTCTCTAGATCTGATAATGAAATTTTACAGATTTTATGGAAGACTTATTTAGAGTTTGGTGTTTAGTGTTACGACTTGATGTCTTGTGCTACCCCAAGGGATCAGAAAGTCTGGCATTTTTACCAAGGAGGGAGGTTTCATATATAACTTCTGCTTTTCTATACTGGCATCTAAATTCCAAATGTCACCAATTAGGTAGGATTTAATTATTCCTTCTGAGTGCTAATTTTATTTACCTCATAAAACAGTTTTCTCCTAGCAAGTTACTTTTAATCAAGAAGTGTAATAGATCAGAAAAGTGAATATTATACTCTCAAGAAGAGCTCTAGTTGGGGGCAAAACAAGATCTGAAATCCCTTTCTCCTCTCTGATACATGTTGGTGGTGGTGGTGGTAAAGTGTGTATGTGTGTGTGTGTGTGTTTGTTAGTTATGGTAACCATGACTATTATTCAAAAGCTACTGTTCTACTTTGTTGTTGTTGTTACAGAAAGTCTATCCAACAGCCTGTAACCTGTCAAGTAGGCTAGGGTTCCTGGCCAATGAGATTCAGGTAACTGCCTATTTCTTTTCCTGAAAACATGCCTTTTAGTGCTCATGTTCTTCGTTTTATACCAGGTCTAAGAATAGAACTGAGGCTCTCACTCTTACAGGGAATGCACTGTACTGACCAGGCCATCATATATCCAATCTCCTGTGTTTTACGTTCTACTAACATTTGTATATATGCATTCAATTAAAATAATGAAAGCTGCTGGAGCACAGGATGGGAAACCTGAAATGATGACAGGAGAGTGAAGGGAAAGATGCTTTAGACTAATATCTAACAGTAGGCGGTTTTGGAGAGGAGCAGAAGTCCTAGAGTCTGAAATATGTGCCTTCCTTCTTTTCTTTTCTTTTTTTTTTTTTAATTTTTTTTAATTTTTTTAATTTATTAGATCTTTCATTTACACTTCAGATACCATCCCCTTTCCCCATTCCCCCCCCCTTAGAAAACCCCTATCCCATGCCCCCTTTTCCTTTTTGCATTTATACATTTTTTAAAAAAATGTTAATCATAGGCTTTATAAGTTTGGTATTGTTCAATCAGAGGTGTAACCCACTACCCAACCTAGATATATCAACTATCTATGACTGGTGGAGATACATGAACATCTGCTTCCCTGTCTCCCGCCTCTATCTCTCTTTCATCACCTAGCTTCTCCTCTCCTTCTTCTTCTCCTCTTCTTACTCCTTTTCTTCCTCTCAGTACTCCTCCCACCTTAGCTCCTCCTACACATCACCCTTCCTGTTAAAAGGAAACTTTTCTCTCAAAATACAATTAGAGCATACATATGCCAATTTGTACCAGTGAGGTACAAGATAGTCCTAATACCCAGTCCATCCTTTTGTTGACTAACCAGCACCTCTGTCATCTATCCTAACTAAAACACTTAGTTCTGAACCTGGCTTTTTCCTTGGCTTTAGGATGAATGTCAGCTGACGACCATACACTCAGATCTTTTCTCTCAAAGTAAATAGCTATAAGTTTTCAACCCCGTCAGAAATCCAGAATGACTGAGTTGACTATAATTGTGGGAAGCACAAAGCATAGCTTCTAAAACTTAGCCAATTTATAGAGACCTCTGAACACCTGGACACTCGCTCTACTTCAAAACATTGGAGCATCTGTTCTTCTGCCTTCTGGCCCAGGATCATCTGACAGACCTTAGTGCTGCAGAATTATTAAGGGCTGATTACTCTGTCTAGGCAGATATAATCAGTCGACTATTCTGCAAGTGTGTCCTTTTCTGGACAGTAATTTGTCTGTAGGAGGAAAGTGGCAATTCTTGCCTAGTGGCTGTCTCACCACAACTGGAGTAACTCCAAGGATGCTCAATTTCTTCTTAGAATTTAACATAGGAAGCTGTCCGGAGCAGACAGGTCTCTAATGAAAATGAACATTAATACTGAAATGTTTGTCATGTCAATTCTAAGGATTTCTGATGTTTTGAAAACCAGCTATCCATGTAAGGTAATCTGGACTGTTGCCTGTTAACTCCACTCAGCTATTTCTAAATAAAACATAGAGAACACCCTTATAATAAACTCCAAGTCATGAATTTGCTATAGTCCCTTAACTCACAGGCTGACCATCTCAAATCAGTTAAAAAAGTTAAAGAAGGACTGGGTCTAAGCTTTGTATTCCTAAGTGTGTTATACTGGTACAATGCCTATGAAAGTAACAATATTCATCTCACTCTTATATCACTAAGAAGCTCAGGCCAATGAAAACCTTAAAATTTGTAAACAAAGTAAATTGGTGCCATTTAAGAATTTATATCTTCATCTTGATATTAATTATACAGATTTCTACTAATAGGTTATGGCTATGCAATAAACCCTAGCTAATCCTCTCTATTCCGACAAAACCACTACTTTTCCCTAGGGAGACAGCCCAACATTTACCACCTTAGTCCCCATGCCCAGGGAATAGGGGCGCTGACTCATCATTAGCTTCTTCAAGCTGATTATGGGCGTTGAGATATTAGAAGAGGAGTGGGGGGGAGAGCAAATTGACAATCCTCTGATGCTGTATCTTCGCTGCCTCCAGATGGAATTCACGGACCTCAGAGGTTTGAGCAGGTCTGCCCAGCTTGCTTGTTGAGTAGATACACCAAGGCTGATCATTCTGCAATATACAATTCTCAAAACAAATTTTAGTATCAAGATAGTTTTTTTTTTTAAAAGAGGGCTGACATTTTATTAAGAATGTTGGTTCTAACCGCTTTTCTATTTTTCCCCTCTTTTATTGGATATAATATTTACATTTCAAATTTTATCCCCTTACCATATTTCCCCCGCCTTCCTTCTTTTCATAGCATATTGGAGTAGTACCCTCTGTATCCCCCACTACACCTGCCATCTCCAAGTATTTTTTTGTCCAAGAAGATACTAGAGAAAAATGTGATGACAGAAAGAAGCCTGTCACAATTTCATAAGTCTCTGAAGAGAACACACTCTGATCTTCTAGGATAGAGCAAAAAAAGAAAAAGAAAAACAAAACAAAGCAAAAACCCAAATAACAACAACATCATCATCAACAACAACAACAACAAAATCAAACAAAAAATATAACAACAAAAAAATCCAACAACTTCAACCACAGCATCCTTAAGTCTTTGAATTAGAGAATCACTGATAAATACTATATGGAATAAATAGCAAAGATGTTGCATGAGTTTTGGAGATATGTTTTGCTTAAGGTTCTTCTAAGGGGGGGGTAACTATGGAAGTTTCCAAATTAGTCTTCAGAAAACATACATCTTAGTTACATTTCCTGTTGCTATGACAGAATGCACCAATAAATGCAACTTAAAAGAGAATAGGTTTATGTCGACTGAAAGACATAGAAGGATACAGTTTATGAGGGTGAAGACTGTAGATCCAGGGGAATACAGTTCATTAGGGTGGAGACTGGAGATGACAGAAGGAGACCAGATGGCCACACTATTTTAGTTATCAGGAAGCAGAGTGAAATTGAAGTAGAATCTGAAGAAAATCCCCAGAGACCTACTTATTCCAGCAAGTCCCCATATCCAAAAGGCTCCACATCCTTCACAAACAGCATCACTTCATGAGCCTATGAGGGGTCATTTAATATCCAAACCACAATATATTGTTAGTCAAGATTTTACTCATGAATATATATGAATAGGCCTTCTTCACCACAGTGTGATCAATTCATACTTTGATTTAATAATACCAATTTTATTTTTATTTCTTTTTTATTAATAATTCCATTTGTTTACATCTCAAATGATATACCACTTTCGGTCACCCATCCACACACACCCCAATCTCACATCTGCCCTCTTCTCCCTCCTTTTTGCCATTTATGAGGGTGCTCCCTCACCCACTTACCCTCTCCTGCCCCACCACTCTAGCATCTACCTATGCTGGGGCACCAAAACTATACAGGACCAAGGGCCTCACCTCCCATTGGTGTCAGACAAGGCCATCTGTATTTGGAGCCAGGGATCCCTCCCTGTATACTCGTTGGTTAGTGGTCTAGTCCCTGGGAGCAGTGGTTGGTTCAGCCAGTTGATGTTCTTTCTATGGTGTTGCAGTCGCCCTCTGCTCCTCCAATCCTTCTGCTAGGTTCGCAACTGGGGTCTCCGAGCTCAGTCTGATGGTTGGCTCCAAGCATCCACATTTACATTGGTTCATTGTTGGCTTTATCTCCCAAGGAACTCACTCCAGGTTCCTGTTAGCAAGTGCCTCTTGGCAATGGCAACAGTGTTGGGTCTGATTTCTGCACACAGAATGTATCTCCAGGTGAGATAGTCCTCTGATAGCCCTTCTTTCAGTCTCTGCTCCATTTTTATCCCTCTTCTTCCTTTGGACAGGAACATTTCTGAGTTTAAAAGCTTTGAAATAGGTGAGTGGCCCCAACCCTCGACCGAAGAAGCAGTGCCTATCTACTGCAGGTGGTCTCTACAGGTTCTATCTCCCCTTCAATGCACGAAGAAGGGAAAAGTATAGCTTGGTTTTTTTTTGGTTTTTTGGTTTTTTTTTTTTTTTTTTTTTTTGGTTTTTCGAGACAGGGTTTCTCTGTGTAGCCCTGGCTGTCCTGGAACTCACTTTGTAGACCAGGCTGGCCTCGAACTCAGAAATCTGCCTGCCTCTGCCTCCCAAGTGCTGGGATTAAAGGCGTGCTAGAATTTCTTATATAATTACAACTTGGATATACAATGTTAAATAATAGTTTGTTTTGTCATTTTTTTGTTTGTTTTTGCATTTCATTCTAGCATTTGCTCACAGCATTAGATACAAAAGATCACAGTAATGTTTCAGCTCCCCAGTTGGAAATTAGCTTTATTTTTTAAAAGCGTTAACTCCAAAATAAAATAATTAGGCATAGGAAATATGACCTATTAGACAGATGTAATTAGAAGTCTGCATCTTTTTCCTATGCACACATGTTACATGCACACATGTTACATAAAATATCTGTTCTACTTTCATTTCTGTGACTTTGCTAAACCATCCTAACAAAAAAGGAAAAATAATTATCTTGCTTTAAATTTCCAAGTTACTCTATTACTGCGAGGAAGTCAAGGCAGGAACTTAGTCTAGCTAATCACATGACAGCCACAGTCAAGAGCAGATGAATGAATGCAGAAGGTCTCGTTCTCAGCTAGCTTTCTCTACTTTAATACAAGTCCTGTTAAAATATTCATGGAGGAGTGCCACCCACTTTCAGGTTTGTTTCTTCTACATCAAATAAAGTAGTCATGGCAACTCCCATATATCAGCTGATATAAGCATTCCCTATCTGAGATGTTCTATAAAATCACACAGGCTGTAGTTTGTTTCTATTTTTTCATATTTTGCATTTTATTGATATTCAAAAAATTGTTGAATAAGAAGCCCTTTTCCAAAGTTACACTTCCTGATCTCATTTTTATATGGGTGTCATTCTTTTATACTTCCTGCCACTGTAACAAAACTATGTAAACATCTTAGCAGAGATTGTATAGTTGAGCTCTTGATTGTAGAGAAAATCAGAGTGGTAGGAACTGGAAGGAGCTAGTCAAATTATAACACATCCAAACTCAAGAGCATGGGGAAATGAATTAATGCATACATGGCTTCTACTCAGCTCCTTCCCACCACTCTTTTACAGACCCAAACAAAACCTAGATGATGCTGTAGACAGTGGGCTACATCATTCCAAATTAACTAATGTAACCAACAGAATTTCTATGGACATGTCTGCAGGACAACCTAATCTAGACAGTCCATTGTGTCTCACTTACTAGTGACTTTAGATTAACAACTGAAACAAATCATCACAATATGATATATATTTCCCTGTTTGATAATCAAGAGTGTTTAATGACATTCTAACACTACTTTACCACCTGGGAGCAAACTTGACCATGCAGGTAGAACTGAATATTAATTACGATTCATCATATTGATTTTAAGTGTTTTAAGTCTGTTCATTAATTAGGAGATAGACAACTTATATATCACATATTCATTGTGCAAACTCCCATAGGAAATTAATTTTATTGGACAAACATTATGAAGAAGACTGATGTAATTGGAATACTATTAATTAATTAAAAGGATCAAGTGAACGAGATAAGCAGGCTTGTGTTTCTTGAAGTCAGTGTTGTGGAATACTGCTACAGGACAATTTCTTTCATCCTATGGTGCTGGACTCACTGGGTGGAGCTCTGTGAATAGGACTGAGGAAAAGACACTAAGGATAAAATAATGTCTTGTGTTTCCTGGCCCCAAGAAACACATTTATTCTGACAAATGTCTACCTACCAAATTATACCTGGTACTCAAGAAGTTAATAAAAACTTAATGATTAAATGAGTATTCTAGATATTTCTGAATCTTGCTATTATAAAGTCAAGTCTGAAGCCCCCTTGAGCATTGGGCAGTATAGGAATGAGAACAGTAAGGTTAGCACACTGCCTGTGAATTACAGCTTCCAACAGTAATAGGAATCTATTTATAGGGATTCTCATTCCAGCTCCGGAAGACTATGAAGAACTCCATAAACTCCAGAGCATACCTACAATTCACATAAGTGTAGCATGCAACATGCTTTTATCTCAAAGCCCACCCATTTCATACAATTTTCTTAAATATAACAAATTCACTGGAAGACAAGCCCAATCATGTGTCTCTATACCATGTGAGGGTATACTCTAAGAGGCTAGAAGAAGGTGTGCAGTGCCCCTGGAGTTACAAATATTACTCAAGTGCTCTGCAAAGGCAGCAAGTACTCTCAACTGATGAGTCATCTTTCCAGCCCCCAACTCTTTGATAATTTAAAAATACCCATTTATTGTAAATCACATCAAAGTTAATTAACTCTTTATTCTAAACATATAGGCTCTTGCCAGCAGTGGGAAGAAGTTGAGAATTTTGTTCTTAGTGGTAAATGAAATACCTACCCATCCCCAAACTCCCCATCAATGCCTCCTCTTAACCACCTCACACGTCTTTAAAAATCTCACTTCCCTTTTGTGTCTGAGACCTTGTACCGTGTCCGGTGTGCTCAGGCATCATTTGTTTTCTGTTGGAGGAAGAAATAGCCTTTGCAAGGAAACTAGAAAAAGGCAACCCAATGGTTTGTGTTTATGTCCTCAGAAATGCCTGTTGATGACATACAGTACACAATCACTATCCCTAATGGTATTCATTCAATGACATAAGGACAATCTAGGATGGTTGCCACAAAGGCTATTTTTAGCTGCAAATAATTATATGTTAGCCAACTGGTATTTTCTACCAAAGGAGAGATGACATTTGCGAGGATAAAGTGTCCCATGGCTCCAGCTGCATCTTCGCGGCACTACATACTCCCTTTGAGGCTCTGCAGAAGGAATTAATTATATGATGATCTTCCACGCTCTTTCTCATCATTTTGTCTTTTCTGTCCACTCAATGTCGATAGATTTTAAGCAGTTTCTTCTCAGCATCCCAGTTTTCTTCTTAAACAATTGATTGACTGTTGAGCAAGACAATATGTCCCTGTGCATATCAAATTTATGTTACTATGTCATATACCTGAGATGACCACCTCACAAAGAGGAAAGCTTTGTGTAATGGAATGAAACAACACTACCTATTAAAATTTCATAGCTGTAAATATCTGGCCCAATGTTTCGTTTGATATTTTGAAAACATAATAATGAACTAACAATGTTTCCTTTGAATTTTTTAAATGAATGTGGGGAAAGGACCAGACAGATGGTGGGGATGAATGTGTGAGGAAGTCAAAATGGCTCTGAAATTAACCACTTATATTTTCTTTCAGTAATATTAAGTAAGTTCCAGTGAAACAAACTAGCATAACCCTTGTGTGCTTCAAAGGTATACATTGCTCTAATGACCAGGAACATGAATACTCTCTATGAACATGTAAGGACCTAGAAATTGCTACTTTTGTACCATTTTATCACCTTCTATCTATCATCTATCACTTATTTTTAATTATGTTATCATCTATCTATCTATCTATCTATCTATCATCTATCTATCTATCTATCTCTATCTTCTATTTATCATCTATCACTTATTTTTTAATTATGGATGTGTGTCTGTGTGAAGTGTGTGTGTGTGTTGGAGGCATGTCTACCTGCAATGACAAGCTTGGCCAGATAGGATGATAGATTCCTGGAGGCTAGAGTTACAGGCAATTGTGAGCTACTCTATATGGAAGATGGGAACCAAACTCAATTCCTCTGCAAGACCAGCATTCACACTATTGAAATATCTTCTAAGCTCTTTGATTCTACTTTAGCTAGTTTTGTTCTCTTGACCTTAAAACCTGGAATGACTTGTAGTCATCAAACACATCAAAGCCCTAAAGTTTGGAAGCTTTGAACTTTATAAGCTATAATGCATTTTATTGTTGGTAAATAAATTATTTTATAGAAAGTTGGTCTGTTTGGTATCATAACAAGTACATCCACAAAAGGCAGCTGTGAAGGTGGCTCAGAGGTAAGAGCACTTGCTGTGCAAATATGAACCATGTAAAACGCTGGGTATGAACCCATCAACCCAGTGTAGTGTTCAGTAAAGAAAGGAGCATCTCTAGGGATTTCTGCATGCCATTCTAGCTCAATATTCAGTGAAAGAATCTGACTCAATTATATAAGACAAACAGTTATAGTGGAAAATACCTTATACCCTGTAGACTCTGCACATATATGAGGGTGTGCGCAGTGCCCATGCACACACACACACACACACACACACACACACACACACACGTATGGAAAAATGCCATCTGAACTCTTGTGAATAGTTGAGCTATATTTTACTATTTTTAGTTTCCCATTTTTAATTTTAATGTTTTACCTATAAAATGTGCATTTTCACTAAGACAAGTGTAAAATAATTTTTGAGAATAACAGAAGATGTCAATTAGATAGAGTAGTTTCAGGATATATTTGTAATGCTAATCCTATTATATTCAATTGTATTGAATATTCTCAGAATATTCAGAAAACTCTATTATGTGACAAGCTAGTTTATATTTAGAATATATTTATTGTTTTGTTTAGTTTGTTTTTAATTTCATTGTTCATAACTTAGTCCAAATGACCCTAAATCTACACATGGATATATATCCATACAAAACGCATTTTCTTTTTTTTGTTTGTTTGTTTGTTTGTTTTTGTTTTTGTTTTTCGAGACAGGGCTTCTCTGTGCAAAATGCATTTTCTACATAGCCATTTTTTAAACAGTTCTATTCAACATTTTATAGAGTGTTTGGGGTGCACTGAAAGTAATACTTCTTATGATGATCTTTAAAAGAGAGTCCTCACTTTCTTTGAAAATATTCATGTTTACAATAGTTATGCTATTTTATTTTTTTCTTGCTGTGAGAAACTAAATATTATTGTTGTTATTCATATGTGAAACTTTTCTTTGCTATGTATTTCTTTTCTATGTCTCTCAGTGTTTGTAGATCAATAAGTAAGAGGAAAGTCAAAGCCCTCTCATTATTACAAACAAAACTGTTAGAAATGGTACAATGTTGGAAAAACAGGATGGGCATATACTATTATGATTATAGGCTACAAATTGAGACCATCTGTTGCTCTGCAGAACTTCAATCCTCGTGAGTAGGATGACACCAAGCATTTGTAAGTATTGGAATTTGAGTTGCCATAGAAAGCATCTTGTCAAGGAATGTGGAGAAAGATTAGTAAATTTTCTAAACTTTTGTGTATTTTTAGATGTAGGTTCTTTACCTTTCCCAACAGTGTGATAAAATAACTGACAAAAACTATCCATATTGGTTACTTTTCTATTGCTATGATAAAACACTATGACCAAAGCCACTTACAAAATAATCTGTTTGAGGCTTACAATAAGAGGTTTAGAGCCCACGAACACATAGCATGTAACATTGCAGGAAAAATGCAGGCATGGTATCCAGGTAATGGTGGAGTCATTTCACTTTATCCACAAGCAGGAGGCAGAGCCAGGAAGGCTCAGATTGGTCTGAGTCCTTAGAAACCTCAAAGCATCCTCACATCCAACCCAGTGACAAACCTGCTCCAACAAGGCCATATTTTCTAATGCTTCCCAAAGAATTCCATCCTCTAAGGACCAAGCATTCAAATGTGTAAGCCTACTAGAGAGCTATTCTCATTCAAAGGCAGCAATCTAAGAGAGAAACAGAATATTTGGCTTACCATTCAAGGGTACATTTCATCATGGCAGGGAAAGATGATGTCAAGAGTATGAAGCATCTGGTCACATTGCACATGAAATCAGAAAGTAGAAATGAATACTGGTACTCAGCATACTTTTTCTGTTTGATTCAGCTTAGTTCTCAGCTCATGGGATGACTCCACCTACATTTAGGGTATGCCTTCCTAGCTCAGTGAACACATTCTAGAGAGAGCCTTCCATAAAACACGTCCAAATGATTGTTTCCAAGGCAATTCTAGATCCTGTAAAGTTGATAATTAGTATTAACTATCACACTGGAGAAAAGGAGAGGCATCTGTAGGAACTACTACTTTCTCCAACTCACAGACATGGAAGGAAGGCCATTTTTTCTTTTGAATTGTAGTTGGGTGAAGACAAATTTAATAGGCTGAGCAGTCTTAGACCTGATCTGCCATGGATGGTTTCTAACAGCAAGCAGGTTGTGAACTGGGCAAAAAGCATAAACAGACATGAGGATGAAGTAATAATTAGCTGGGCAAAACACATGGCTGGAATTGGCCAGGCTAAGCACATAGAAAAAAATATATTAAATCTATATTGCTGTTCAAAAAAAAAAAAATAGCATCTATGTAGGGTCACAGTTCGGAAGCACAGTGGAGAACTCTAAGACTTGAAATAATTCTTTGTTAGTAAAGAGTAGACATTGAATCTGTCAGATACAAGGGCAGGGGCTATGAGCAGATTATAAAAATATTTAAAATTGAACTATGGATTATTTTATTACATAGATAAAGATATTTATTCTAAAAGACAAAAAGAATGCTACTGTATTCAAGTGATAAGTGACTTCCATTTATAAAGCTGAAACTTAAGACTCTTAGAGCCTTTGAAATTTGGCATCTCTTACAGTCAAAGGGTCACAGTGGGCTCACAGACATTTTACATGTGAATGAAGTTCTCTAAAGAAGAAAAAAATCAGTTGTTTCTACTATATTCCTCTTTAAAATATCAGCAGAGAGGCATATAGAATGGAGGTTATTGTTCTTTAGGGCACTCTTTAAGGGATGTGGAAGATAATATCCTTTTGTTAAATTAAAATATACCTATATTTATAGGCTCACATGGGTGATTTAACTCTACACAAATAAAAAAGGAAAGAAAAGCCTACTAAATATTACACTTCTATAGCATTAATGAAATGAATAAATAAAAAGAATGAAAAACATTTGTCCCAGCATGTACATTTTCTATTATAAGATCAAATTGAATTAAAGCTACTATCAACATTTTTTTTCTAGGAGATACAGTTTTTTTTTTCCTGAATAACAAGAGTGTGATAGGATGGGAGTCTAAACAAACAATTTTTTTTAAGTAACCTCCCTGTTATTTGTTCTTGTTAGCAATTTTTGACACTTCACCAATTATTTTTTTTCTAATTAGATATATTTATAAAAATATACTTAAATATCTTACATGTGAGAAATTAGTAGAAATATATATATATTTATATATATATATAAATTTATATATATATATATATATATATATATATAAATATATATATCGTTTAGAATACTCTTTGGATGTTATAAAGGTTGAGAGTTAAGTTAAGGTGCTGTGAACATGGCTGAGTGGGTGAAGCATTTGCCAGACAAGCATGAGAAAGTGAATTCAATCTCCAGAACACACTTAAGAAAGGCATATAGGTGGTACATATTGTTAGTTTTTGTTTTGTTAGTCTTTGGAAGAGAGTCTTATCATGTAGCACTAGTTGGCACTCACTTGAAGACTGTCTGTCTCATAAAGATCTGCCTGTCTCTGCCTCTGGAGTGTCATTATGAAAGGTATGGTTGCTCCCAGTTGTAGTCTTGGCACTGAGAAAGCAGGAAACATGAATCCCTGGGCCTATTAGCCTGCCATCCTATTTTTCTTTTAGAGTTCTGCCCAAAGAGAGACCCACCATCAAAAAAGAAAAAAAGAAAAAGAAAGGGTAAGAGAAAAATTAAAAGGAAGAAAGAGAAGAGAAACAAAAAGGAAAGGAAAAGACAGGAAAGGAAAGGAAAAGGAAAAGGAAAAGGAAAAGGAAAGAAAAGGAAAAAAAGAAAAAGAAAGGAAAGGAAAAAGGAGAAAAAATGTGTTTGAAGATGATACTCCATATTAAACTCTGACTCCCCTGTGATTTTTATTTGTTTGTTCAGTTGGTTGGTTTAGTTTGGTTTGGGGTTGCTATTTATTTTATTTTATTTTATTTTATTTTTTAAGGATCTCTCTTTGGCTCACATCTGCCTGTATCTTCAATGATTCATCACAAGTCATTCTTCCATGAATAAGGATCTCAGTGACTATGTCTTTGACCATATGTCTTCTTCTTTTAAGAATATCTAGTTGAAAAGACAGCTTATTGGGTCTTATGCTTACTGTTCAAGTATAAGAGTGAGTGTTAAATCCCCAAAAGCTACATAAAAACTAGGGCCTATTGATACATGACTATAATAATGAGATAAGCATGGGTGGATCTGTTGGGGTTGTGGGCAAGCAACAATGACCAAATCTGTGAGTTCCATGCCAGTGGGAGATCATGTATCTAAAATGAGGTTTATTGCACCTAAAGAGTAGCATTCAAGATTGGACTAAATTATCCATACACATGTGCACATATGCATGAGAGAGAGAGAGAGAGAGAGAGAGAGAGAGAGAGAGAGAGAGAGAGAGAGAGACAGAGAGAGACAGAGAGAGACAGAGAGAGAGACAGAGATGAGATATACACAGGCAAAGAATACCAGTCAGAGTCAACTGAAATTTATGGCAAGAAACTCACTTCATTTTAATCAACTCTTTCAAGATCTTGTTCTAAATATAACTGTACTCCGAGATATTAGAGTTTCAAGATAACACAGAGGGGTATTGATGGCTAGAGAGAAGTGTCAACAGGTAAAGTTACTTGTTACCAATATGAAAGGTCTCTGGAACCCACAAGGTAGAAGATTCTTGTCTCAAAAATTATCATCTAACCCTACATGTATCTTGCATGAAACCTTCCAATGGATGGATATATATATATATATATATATATATATATATATATATATATATATATATTTCATTTTAAACAGCTCTTATACAATCAGTCACAGTTCCTTACAAATTCAAAAATATTTCTGATCTTCTAAACTAGACTTTTTCCATTGTACCCTATCCCACTAAAGCTTGGTAATTTCTTTATAGTGTTTTAACTTTTTTCTATTATTGAGAATCTTTTCTTATATAATACATAAATGCTATAGGCTTCTCTTCCTCTAATCCTCCTGGATCCTCCCCATCTGCCTTCCCATCTAGATTCCCTCTTTCTATTTCTCATTAGTAAACAAACAGGCTTTCAATAATTAAATATAATTATAACAAAATATAATGTTAAAAATCACATTGGAATTGAAAAAAATACAAACAGAAGGTAAAAGGCCCAAGAAAAGAAAAGACTCACTCTTCTGCACATTCAGGAATCCCATAGAAAGACTAAACTGAAACTGCAGAGGACCTGGTATAGACCCTGTGCATTTCAAAGGTACCAGTTCTCTGAATTTTAGCTCTACTTGGCTTTATAGCTCAGTTTAAAGGGCCCCCAATTGTTTTTCAGTTTTTCATAGATAAACAGATTTTTCAAATACACACATATTTGTATTAATTTATTGAGAGTTTTATCCATTCATCTGGTTGATTTTGATCATACACACTGCCCTATGTGCTCCTAACTTTGGCAAGAGATTATATCCAAAGTTGCTTCTAACTTCCAAGTATACTTTTTCACCTATTCTCAGCTCTCTGGGTTTTTTCCCTTGACCTACTATGTCTAATTTCTGTTATTTAGGGGGTGTGGTTGGCCTATTAGGGGTCACACCCTTAAAGAAAACAGATATTTTCCACCCCCCATCTAAAGCCACCAACTCTCATAACTCCTTAATTAGGTGTGGAAGGAAGCATGCATGTCTCTTTGTCTTCAGTGCTGGGATGTTGAGCAACATGTTCTTGTGTAGATGTTGTACGGCCACCACAGCTGCTGTGAATTCATGAGTTTAGCAGTCCTACCAGGTCCTGGACAACTACACATTTTTTTCTATTGTGTTCAATATATCTCAGTTATCTTCTAATTTATGAAGATATGAGTGATGTTATGTTTGCATGCATTATTTATTGTTATAATATCAATTAGTGTGTATTCTATACCCATCTAGTGTGAATTTCTGAGTAGAAATATAGGCATCTTTCTAATCATTCATTTTGCTGATATTTTAGAATAAACAAATGATTACATATGTTTGTAAAATTATGTGTATTTGCATGCATGTACATACATTATGTGGAAGCCAGAGTTAATTTTCAGGAGTTGGTTGTCTGATTAAATATACAAGTCCCAAGGATTCAACTCAGGGCATCAGACTTGTGGAAAGTGCCCTTACCTCACTGAGCAATCTCATGGGCCTTCTATTGATTTTTCAGTGATACTTTAATTGGCCTGATGGGCTCAGGCCTTGTACTGGTTATGTGCCTGTATAGTCCTGAGTCCTTCACTGAGTGTTTTGGATGTCCTTGCTTCACACTGCATTCTAGTATGAAATTTGCTCTTATTAGTTACCTCATGAATTCTCAAGCCCATGTTGACTACTGAGGGCAGTCTTGTCATAGAGTCACTGTGCTCATGTACCAACAAAGACATAATAAATTGAAGAGATTGTTAATCCTCCTCTGGTCAATGGCAATGTGAGAAAACTGTCAATACTTCATTAGATAAAAGGTACCCAATGTTGTTAAATGAGCAATAAAAAATTAAGAAATCAGTGCTTTAAATGAAAATGTAAGCCATATATTAATCTAAAAATAAGTTAAATTTATCTATCTATCTATCTATCTATCTATTTATTTATTTATTTATTTATATTTGCAGAATGAAGGATTAGCTCAGTGGTTAAAGAGCACATACTTCTCTCACAGAGAACTGGAGTTAAGTTCCCTACCTCAGGTGACACACAACTACTTATAACTCCAAATCCACAAGACCTGATGCCCTCTTCTGGCCTCTGTAGACACATGCACTCATGAAGTCATACTTCTACACAAATACACACACACACACACACACACACACACACACACACACACACACACACATATATATATATATTAAATGTTTATGTATAAAAAATGCCTAAGGTTTTCTGTCATGTGCCTTTTGTAGAAGATTTTTAGTCCAGGAATATGGCTGCTTTGGCAAGAGATTATATCCAAAGACTTTCTAGTTCTGTGTGATCAGGCTGGAATGCAGATACAGAACAGACTTTTAATCCCTCTAACTGGAATATAGTCACACCCTTAGTACATACCTTTAATACTTGTTTAGTAGAAGGAAGCAGCCATGTTTGAAATAGAAATGTAGCTGAGTAGCAGACAATGTAATGAATCAGAGAAAGATTTGACAGAATGAGTTAGCGACAGGATTTTTGAGATTTGGTCTGTTGCATATATTGTAATGTTAAATACTGGCTCCCATGTTCTGGTTGCCTCATGTACTAAGAAATCCTCATGTACAATTGATGCTATATAACCTTGCTCCTTCATTTAAAACTGTTGTTTGAATAAAAATGCCTATAGCCTATAGCTGAACAGAAGAGAAGGTGGAGCTTCAGTTTTGGGGGATTGGAGTTTAAGGCAGAGACCAAGAGGAAGAGGGAGAGGAGAGAGAAGAGAAGGGAAGACATCACATGGTATGGATTGTGAGAACTGGCCCTGAGGGCTGTCCAGTCTGAGTAAGAGATGCCCAAGCAGAACATGGAAAGTCATATCCCAGGGTTATTGACAGGAGAGTAGACAAAATAGCTTAGAGGGTTGAAATCTGCCCAGCTTTACTGCTATTAAGGTTTGCATACATATAAAGGTTTTTTTTGTCATTTATCTGGGAACTAAATGATCAAAGGCAGAGTAGAAACCCTCAATTAATATTTACTACAACTCAGAATATACCCTATTCTCACAAGATCAGACAGGAAAGAGGAGTAAAGGGAGCAGCTCAGACAAGAGGGGAGAGGAAGGGCGAGGGGAGGGGAAGAGGGAGGAAGAGGACAGGAGGAGGAGGGGGAGAAAGAGGAGGAAAAACAGCAGCAAGAGGAGGAAGAGGAGGTGGAGAAGAAAGAGGAGGTGAAGGAGGAGGAGGAGGAAGAAGAGGAGGTGGAGGAGAAAGAGGAGGTAGAGGAGGAGGAGGAGGAGGAGGAGGGGGAAGAGGAGGTGGAGGAGAAAGAGGAGGTGGAGGAGGAGGAGGATGAAGAGGAGGTGGAGGAGAAAGAGGAGGTGGAGGTGGAGAGGGAGGAGGAAGAGGAGGAGGAGGAGGAGGAGGAGGAGGAGGAGGAGGAGGAGGAGGAGGAGGAGGAGGAAGACTTAATGGGACAGTTTGATATAGACAGGTTGCAGATGAAGACAGAAGCCAGGCAATGAGAAGGAGCCAGAAAAGTAGAAACATTTTGCTACAGTTAGTGTAAGGCTGTACAGAACAGTTCAGTCAGAAGTTGAGAGAAACCAGTTGAATTGGTGAGTGCAGAGAGGAGTTTTGAGCCAGAGAAGCTGAGTTGAATGAGCCAGCCAGAGTTCAGAAAGAACCAGAAAAGTTAATTTTTCAGCATTTTCATAAAGATGTCTTTACCTGATACTGTAGCATATTTTATTATATTTTGTATTTTTTGCTGAAAAAATAATCAGTATTCTTTTTGACAAACTTCTACTACATAACACTCTTTTGCTTTGTATCAAACTTGTCCTCACAAACACAGGAGAGATCATAGTAGTCCTGATGAATTAACAATGTTTATGTTATAACAATTATATAATAGAGATAGGAAACTAATTTTCCTCCTGAATTTAGAATCCAGTAGTTTAAGCTTATAATTTCACTTCCCATTTTTCAAGTTTATATGGTGTATTTTCATGTGTGTGTATATGTGTGTATGTTTGTGTGTGTCTGTATGTATGTGTGTTTTTGAATATGTATTTCCTGATGTTTGAGTATACATATGGATGTACTTAGATAAATGTTGGGCATCACCCTGCATGATTCTTTCAACTTACTCTCCAAGGCAAGCAAATCTAGACATTTACCATATGGCTAGTCTCACTAACCACTTTGGATGGCCATCCACAATATTCATGGTTTATAGGGATTTGAACATCAAACTTCATGATTCTACAGCATGTACTTTAACCACTAAGGTATTGCCCCAGCTCATAGTTCCTTAAAATAGAAACTGCCATCTGGCTTCTGCCTTGGGGTGTTGACATGTCACATGAACAAATGCCCTTGGTCATTACCCCTTTATTATTGATTATTCATTGTTTCTGCATAGTCACTTAATGAGAGAAAAAAACACATAACACAAAAACACACAATGTCAATAGCTCCCTCTACATTTGTTTTGACTGTCCCAATGCATGCCCTAAGTTTAAAGAGCAATAAAAGACTGCTGTTTCCACAGCCATTAGCTCTGGTTGCAACTTCCAGTCATGCATAGAGGTCAGAACTCTATCACTGCAAGACCACTTCTAGCTAGTGTGCTCATTCGTCAATGGAGAAAAAAAAATGAACTGAGCAGACTGCCAAGACTAAATTTCAAATGCAGTGTACCAAAACTCTCACCGTTTCAACATAGGAGACGTATGCCACTTGTAAAGCACAAACATAAAACTTGCAGAACTAAATCTATATTGCTGGAGAAAAGACTTGGCAATTAATCGAGTTGCTAATTTTTCCAGAGGTGTGGAGATTTTGTCCCCGGAATTTAGTTCTCCAAACCTAAGTAGAGCAGCTCCCAGCTGCCTGCTACTCCAGCTCTAGGGATCCAAGGCCATCTTCTGACCCACATTGACTTCAGCACATGAATATGACTCGTCAGTGTAGTCCATGATTAGACCAGCCAATGAGATTATTTCAGCAGAATGTTGTCTGATATATTTATAAAGTCAACAAGTAAAACAAAAATAAAAAGTTTCTCATGTTTGAGTTTCTAGTTGGGTTGTGTAAAATTGAACTAATTTTCACTAATCTAAGCTTCTTTAGTTAGTAGGCTCATTGTGAAAAAGTAAATTGGAAGCAGGCATTTTTATCTTTGCATGTGAGAGATCCTATAGTTTTATTTTAGCTCAAGTCCCATTGGTATATAGTTTGTATTTTGTGTATACACGTTATATTACATATTTATATATAACTATATTTATTATATAAAATGGGATTATTACATTGACATATATGATTCAGGCTGGGTAGTTTAACAATAGCTTGTGCCCCTGAGAAGGGTCAATCTGGCCTGGATGATTTCTGGGGATATGCTTTTCCTCAATCCACATTTAAGGCCAAAGAATGTTCTGATGTCAGTAAAGGACAGAGGCATCATTAATGACAGGACAGACACACTCACCAACAAAAGACAAAATCAGGCAGGCAAATAACATTGCTTTTCTCACTTGTCCATAGGTCCCAACCCTTGCTGGAAGGTGCCATCCACTCTGAGAGAGGTCTTCTCCCCACTGTTAGTCATTCTGGGAAATGTGCTCACATTTCCCACCCAGAGACAAGCTTTTAGTTGACTTGTCTGACAGTCAGGAATAAGTATCACACTACAAAACATTAAAAAAAATATATAGGTTTAAAAATTGTCCAACAAAGGAGAATTGTGAAAATGATATTCATGTCATTTCCTCCTCCTGGACATAGACTACACCAGAGTATCCTTCACTGACTGGAAAGAATGGCAATGTGGCCACAGGGACTCACATTCAGCCTCTAGCTTAGACCTTTTCTAGTATCATCCCATGTCATCCTTCTGTTTGTCTTGCAAGGTGTTTTTGATTACTAAAATAACTAATCACCACTTTGAATTAGACTGTTCAAGATTAGTGGTTTTATGGACACAATCAAGAGTATTTACTCACATGGACACTGTCTTGTAACTTAAAACTTGCTTATGGTCCCAAGTCTGACTCATCCATGTTTCATTTCATAGTAAATTCCGGGATTCTCAGTATGTGAACTGATCTGCCATCACTCAGAACAAATGTCTACGGCCTTCGTCTATTGTACAGTGCTGTAGGGTATGTGTACCTTGCTTAGAAAGTAGCTTCTGATATATGGTAGGGTAAATCACCAACCTAACAGAAGCTAGAATCACCTTGGAAAGAAGCCTCTGGTCATGCCTATGGAAGATTATGTGGGTCATGTTAACTGAGGTAGGGGAGCCCACCTACCCTGGCAGGGATCCAGATCTGTACAGAAAGGTGAAAGGAAAGTGAGTCACAGCCTGCAGTCATGGCATTTGGGTGTGATGTTGAGTAGTTTCCACTATGGCTTCCCCACTATGAGTGTGGAGCAAAACAAAAACAACCAAAACCAAAAAAAAAAAAAAAAAACAAAAAAAAAACACCCAAAAACACCAAACAAACAAACAGACAAAAAACAAACAAACAAAAATCCCACATACAAAACACATTTTTTTTGATTATTCGAGACAGGGTTTCTCTGTATAGCCTTGGATGTCCTGGAACTCACTGTGTAGACCAGGCTGGCCTTGAACTCAGAAATCTGCCTGCCTTTGCCTCCCAAGTGCTGGGATTAAAGGCGTGCACCACCACTGCCTGGCAACAATTTTTTTTCCTAAGTTGATTCTTTCCAGGTATTCTGTCATAGTAACACAGCAATAAAAACAGAAACCACAACATCACACAAAGAATTACATGTGATCATGTACTATATCTCTTAATCTAGTCTTGAACTTACTTCTCTTGGCTTAGAGAGCTTTGGAATGTGTTTCCTTGGACATTTTAATTATATGAGAAGTTTTCTTGTTTCTCTTCCTATTAGTTATGTGAAGCTTCCCTAGAAAGTAGTACTTAAGATCTTGGAATATCTCTTACTACATAAATGTGTGATAGAATTCATGACAACTTATATGATTTATTAAATGGAGTCACCCCTGAAGCAGATGCATTATTAAGTAGTTAAAAAATTCATGATGTGTCCTTAACACAGTGAGAAGAATGCCTTGGAG
Source organism: Arvicanthis niloticus (assembly GCF_011762505.2). NCBI lineage: Eukaryota > Metazoa > Chordata > Mammalia > Rodentia > Muridae > Arvicanthis > Arvicanthis niloticus. Next base: position 13,325,168 of record NC_047667.1, on the reverse strand, counting down.
GCACTCATCCATCCCATAAATATGTGTTTAACAAAATTGCTTGAAATGAATCTCTTCATTTGTTCTTATTTAAGACTTAGATATACAGCATAAATAACAGAATGCATGTCCAACATAAGGTTGTAGCTTGTTGTTGAATGCAAATTTCCACAGCTTTGTCTTTGTGGGTATATAATAAAACATGTTCTCCTTGATTAAAAGTCCTCAGCGGGCTGTGATAGCATAGAGTACATTCAATTTGTGGTTTGTAGTTAACACCCTGCTTAAAATTTATTCCAGATACATGCTTTACAGCATATGGATTATAATGATTAATGTTGGTTATCAAATATGTTTGGATCTGCAAGCAATTAATAAACTCACCTTTGGGTGGGTAGCTAAAGACATTTGCAGAAATGACTAATGATGTTAAGAACACTGTCCCTGGGAATGGGTACTGTGCATACTTCAGGTATAAAGTCCAAGGAAGTCGTGTTGTTTCATGTCTGTTTTCAATTCTTGCAGGTGAGTGCATCTGTCCTATCGCTGCTTCTGCTGCTGCCCTTTTGCTCCCATAGCAATCTAGCTTCCTTTCCCTTTATACACAGTCTTAAGACAAGTAGCGTTTCAGAACACCCCCCTCCTCCAGGTCTTCAGTGTCAAGCTGAGACTACTAAGACATCAAGCCTTGTGTACTGAGGCTGTTGACTAGGTTTTAAGTTTCTGCAATGTACTGGCAACTACATTTAGAATAAAAGATTGTAATGGGTAAGCTTGTTAAATAAATTGTCTTTAATATAATGCATAATATCAGTTCACAAAAACTTAAGAGTAACATTAGCATTTGAAATCTTGTTTGATTTCTCACTGTGCATGCTGATATTACAGAAATGTATTCCACTGTGGTCAGTTAGCTCAGTAAAAACATCAAGAAGTCTGGGATACATTAAACTTGATTATTCTATCTTTCTAGCCTAGCAAAGTGCTATCTAGATGGATAGCACTGATGGATAGAGTCATCTGTCTAGGTTACTCGTACACACATACACAACCATACACATGTACGCAAATGTACACAGACACACATGCACAGTCAGACAAACATATCTCACAGAAAAGTTGAATTGTTAAAATAAAAATTTATTTAAAAGAAAAGGAGGAAACACATGATTAACATAGGAAATAAAACAATATATGGAGTGTGGTACAAAACAAAATGACAAACATAAATTTATCTTTCTAATACTTTAATCAGAAAACCAGAGTTGACAGAAAGGCTTAAAAGTAGAACTTGTGAAATAGAGTTGCTATGGGAAATGATATTCCCATGCATTGGAGGATACAGATAGGTGTTGGTTTATATTTATGTCAAGTACTAAGTAGATCTAAGAAAGCTACAACTTCTAAATTTAAATCAATAGAAGTGTATTTTATTTCTTGCTTGTATGTATATACCAAGTGTATGTGTGTGTATTTGCATGTGTGTGGGTGCATGTATGTAAAGGTGTATATGCATGTGCATGTTTATGCATTTGGAGGTTACAGGTTGATGTTTGCATCCTGGAGCTCTGAAATTATGAGAGTCCTAGTTTTCCCATGGGTGCTTGGGAGTTAGACCTTAGTCCTTAGTCTTGGGCAGCAAGCACTTTTGCACACTGAGTCATTTATTTCCCCATTTTTTCAAAATATACTGTGAAGCAGGAGTGTGGCCAGTTATAAAACATACTCTCATAATAAAAACACAGTCAGTATGTAAGAAAATTGCAACCATCATAAATGTACCCAACTGTAGAGCTTTTAGATTTATTGACCATCAGGATCCTATTAGACCCACATATATGCAGCCCCTGTGCATGCTGACACACTCTCTGGGACTTAATTTATGAATCAGCCATGCTGTGTTTAGAAGGCCTTGTTTCCTTGGTGTTCTTCATACCTTCTGGCTTTTAAAATATTTCTGCCTCCTCTGTACAATGCTCACCTGGGACTTGAGAGAATGGAATTACTAGAGACATCCTATTTAGAACTGAGTGTTCCAAGGTTTCTGTCTCTTTTTTCGCTCTACTGTCTAGTTGTAGTTGTGTTAATTAGTTTCCATCTACTTCTCTTATGAAGTCTGAGTGAGACACTAGTCTGTGCTGTCTTAGGATTTCCATTGGTGCAAAGAGACACCATGACCAAGGCAACTCAAGGATATTTGATTCAGACTGGCTTACAAGTGCAGAGGTTGAGTTCCTAATCATCAAGGCAGGAAGCATGCAGTATCCAGGCAGACATGGTGATGGAGGAGCCGAGAGTTTTACATCTTGATCTGAAATCAAACCGGAGAAGACTATCTCCCTAGTAGAGGAGGGTCTCCAAGCCCACCCACACAGTGACACACTTCTTCCAACAAAATGACACCTACTCCAACAAGACCACACTTCCTAATAGTGCCACTCTCTGGGCCAAACATATCAATAGATACAGAAAATCGTCATTAAGGTAATTTTATTGTTATATTCTTTTAGTTCATAGGTTCTCAACCTTCCCAACGCCAAAACCCTTAAATACCATTCCTCATGTTGTGGGGATTCCTAGGCATAAAATTATTTTCATTGCTACTTCATAACTGTAATTTTGCTATGGTTATGAATTGTAGTGTAAATATTTAATATGCAGGACATCTGATATATAACCCCTATAAAAAGGTCATTTGACCCCCAAAGGGGCCATGACACACATGAGGGTCATTGCTTTATAGTTTCCAGTTCTAGGCCATCCAGTTCTTTGCCATCTACTCAGGCAGTATAAGGGATGTACCTTCTTATGGATTGGGCCATTTGCCAGTCAGATATTGCTTGATCAATCCCACAAGCTTGGTACCACTATTGCACTAGCATTTCTTAAAAGCATGTTACCATGGTAGATCAAAGAGTATGTAATTGGGTTAATATTATCTTTTTAACTTTTGCTAGTATCCAGAGTGCTTTCCAGCATCATGAACACTAGACAGTAGGTGATATTAGGTAGGCACTATCTTGGTTTCACTACTTTCATTGAGTACTATAGGTATTATCTTCAGCAATATACCTTTACCGTCAGTTTGTAGAGAGCAATAGACTGGGTTGTTTGGAGGTCCCTATCAATCCCCTTTGACTAACAACTCTATTAGATTAACCTAGGCTTGAAACTGGAAGAAGCTTCATGACTTGACAAGAGGTGTCCAGGCAGAGTTCTGTCTCCCCTGTTTCTTGGCAATGTCATTTAGATCACATTTATGTATGTATATATTTTAGGATATTTCTACAGTATTAGTTTTCTTTGGAGAAGTAGACACAAGCCCAAACTTTTAATACTCCTAAGCCAGGAGCCATCTCCAATTAATAACTATTCACAAATAAAAAAATTGGTTTTCTCCAATGCAGTCTCATTGGGTATACAATACAAAATACTCTTAAGGCCATGTTGCTCACCCAGCAGTAGATGTCCTACACAAAACCAACTCAATGGTATGTTTAGAGATATTTTTTTTGTCCCAGAATGCTTTGTCAGTTTCTTGTTTTGTTTTTGACTTGCATGTCATTTGCATATACACTACAGTTTTTAGTTCTTTGCTCTTACTAGATTTCTGTGTAAGAACACGTGAGTCTCTCTACCTCAGTGTGCCCCTTAAACTTTTTCTTTTGCTCATTTTCTGATATTTGTTTTTATCAAATTTATTAGTTCTTTTTATTATTTTAGATGTCTGTTTGTATCCTAATAAGACAGAGCCAAAAAAAGATGTGAGTTTGATTGGATGTGAAATCAGGGGAAATCTGTGAGAAGTTGGATAAGAGTAAACCATAGTCAGAATATATTTTTTAAAAAAATAAATTTTAATTTAAAATGTTTCATTAAGCAAAAATGTGTTAGCACTGGAAAATAGAGGTGTTTAAATAAATATAACTGTGATTTTTAATATAGTTTCCCCTATAATTGCTAAAACATAAGTACTCTAAGTAAGCAAAGATGGAGACACTTTGAAAAACTATTGGAACCATCTCAAAGAAACACTGTATTTGAGACAGTAACTATAGTGTCAAAATATTTTGAAGGGCAGGAATCCTCAGGAATGTCTGCCGAACCCAGCAGAATTGGAACAGCATCATAAGTGGCTATTTGGTAAACTTTGATGATTTGAAAGCTAGGCCATAAATTTCCAAGTCTATTGTCAAACTAGGTCTCATGAGAAATACTAGACAAAGCTCTGATAAAAATTTGATTGAAAACATGAAATGGCAACATTTATGGAATGCCATTAAACTGTTGCTTAGAGAAAACTAGATTTCAGCACTAATATTACAAAGAAAAAGTAAAATCCACCATTCACATTTCATTAAAAATCCCTCCCCCCAAATCAAATCTTCAGAAATAAGATTCAATGTAATAACAAGTTAATAAAAAGTAAATATCTTTTGGGAAATAATGAAAAATATGTAAAATGCTAGAACTAGACATTATGGTCATGTAGCTAATAACATTTTTTTTTTCTGCTTGGATAACTGAAGAGGAAGAGCTGAGACATCAAGGCCAGCCTAGAAAAAGAGATACAACCTAGTACAGAGCAAGTTCCAAGTAGAAAAAACCTTTAGGTCCAGGCATGGTGGTATATGTCTTTCATTCCAGAATTCAGGAGACTGGGACATGAAAACCTCTGAGTTCAAGGTCAGTTTACAGAGAAAGTTCCAGGGTAGCTAAGTTTAGGCAGTGAAGGAGTTGGAAAACCAAAAGCTGGTGATAATGTAATAGAAAAATAGTGCTTTCAGGAAAGCACAAGGAAGGTATGTTCCAGATGTGGCCAAGATTGTACATCATGCTGGTAGCCAGACTTGGTAATCTATAAGAGTCACCAGGTGGTACCGGTCTTGAAGGCATGAATAGGGAATGAGAGCAGGTAAGCTTTGCCACTATGAGAGGCAGACTATGAGTGTCTATTAGTGAAGCTAATTGCAATGGAAGAGGACCACAGCATAGAAGAGATGACAAAACCATGGAATGAATACCAAGAACAGCAACAGCAGTGAAATGGATCAACCGGAGCCTAGAGTTCTACAAAGTGCTGAGCTGGAGAGGCAACCCAATCCCTTTGGAGAAGCTCAGGACATCATGTGTGTATCTCAAACACTGGAATAAGCAATAAATTTCAAGTTGCCCTGGAAACCTCAAGATATTAGAAGTGCCAGAGCTATGAGAAAAGCTGCTAATGTGAAGTGGAACCAGATGAAGAGAAAGATGTTTGTTGCAGTCAACATAGAGGAAGATGTTGAACATCTGAGGAGCAGTTTCACATCAGACATAAAGATACTGAGTTTGGGGTTTGTCTAGCTGGCTTTTGGTCTTGTTTTCATCCACTATGAAATTTGGAATGGTAATGTGTATCCTGTGATACTGGATAAATATGATCTGCTCTTTGGTTTGGATGTTATAGGAGATTACAATTAAGAGATTGCAGAAGAGAATTTGAACTTTGTACTTTTAATAGTGTTGATACTGTTATAAACTATAGGAGTTCTAAAGTTGGACTAAACTAATTTTGCATTATGCTCTGGGTAGGTATGGCCTCCACAGACTCAGATATTTGAACAAGTCTATGGAGGTCAGGGAATGGAATGTGTTGTTTTGAAGATGCTTTGCCCAGGAAGTGACACTGTTAGGAGGTGTGGCCCTGTTGGCATATGAATAGCCTTGTTGGAGAAAATTATTTGGTGGGTTTTGAGCACCTCTTCCTAGCTGCTTGGAAGTTAGTCTTCTCCTGTTTCCATTCAGAATAAGATGTAAAACTCTTAGCTCCCCCAATACCATGCCTGCCTGGACACAGCCATGCTTATTGACATGTTGATAATAGACTGCACTTTCAGAACCTATAAGCAAGCCCCAATTAAATATTGTCCTCTAAAAGAGTTTTCTTGGTCATGGTATCTATTCACAGCAGGAAAATTCTAAGACAGAAGGTAAAACCCTGTTGTTGAAGATAGCACAAATATTGGACGTAGGACCCAGAGGATCTAAGCTGGATCATACCTTAAAGTCTCCTTTTCAGGCTAGCTTTCATGGTACCAGAATGCTCAGTGCAAGCTTCTAAAGGAAAAAAAAAAGCAACCTGCAGTCCTACCTAGATGTGACAGTTATAACAACAACAGCCAGCATGGTAGGATAACAATGAGGATGCACTAGTGTTGTTCATACCTTGGTTGTATTCAACAGCTCTCTAACAGGACTCAAAATCAAGCACAAGAGGACAATCATGTATGGTACCTACATAATCTAACCAAATATTCAGAGCTAGTGAAGACATGAATCTTAGACAAGAAGGATATAATCACCATATAACTAAACCAGAATCATCTCTAGGTAAATTCTAAATATTCTGGTGTCCACAGATAAGTTTACGTCTCATCTCTCATCCAGTAACCTTCTCTTAGAAAGGAATGGAGATGACTACAGAAAATTGCAACCAACCTTAATGCAGAGTTGTGGATTTCAGTCCCCAAGGATGCATCTATAGAACAACCTAAAGCTCAAAGGTCATTGTAGAAGAGAAGCAGAAAGAATCTAATAGCCAGAGGAACAGGAATTTTGCTGTGAGACTGTGTTTCCTAAAAATGTCAGAAAAACTACACCCACAAAGTCTCATCAAAATGCCTATGTAAAGAGACCAGGACAAGGATGACCCTAATAGACACACCAATATGAATGAAGGATGAAAGTTCAGGAGACCTCAAGCCAAAACAAACTGTGAGGGAGAAAGAGCCTTCCCTGTGGAGGAAAACACCAATTACCAAATTAGCAGCCCTGAAAACATATACATGCAAGTAACATCATACAGAATTGATTGTATTTATATGCATAGAAATACACTATACAAACAGATGTGTGTATGTGTGTGTGTTATACTACAATAATTACTGAAAACAAACTATGTATTTGAGTGAGATCAAGAGGACCAGATAATATGTAGGAAAGGTTTGAGGGAGAAAAGGGAAGAGGGAATAATGTAATAATATCATCTAAAATTTAAATAGATAGATTTTAAAAGATACCAGAATAGGCAACATATGCAGTGAGGTTTCATTTTTGAAAAAATAGGAAAGTTAATAAAATTTGTAACTATACATCAGTCTTTTAAAATTGATAAAATGAATTAAAAATATTTGTCTAGGAAAAATATAACCCAGGCAATTAAAAGGCCATTATTATAAATATTTCAGTAATTTTAAAAGAACAATAAGGGAATATTATTAGCTACTAAAATTCAAAAATTATTATGAGTAGGGGAAATAGATCTATCTAGCAAAATACAAATTATCAGAATTTAATTTAAGGAAAAAATATAGAGACCTTAACAAAATGATTAAATTAGTAGACAACAATCAAAATTTCAAAGTGAAGTAATTTAATGAGAGATGATTCATAAATGGCAAAGAAAATACAATTAAATTTGTTTTATTCCCTAGTTTGGGGGAGTTCTGAGAATTTCATACACTTTAACTTTTCATAAGCAATTTACATAATGATTATAAGAAGCAAGAAGGGAAACTAGAATTGTTAATGAGACAGTGGAAATGTGGATCCTGTGCACTGTTGAATTTCCAGAATTCATTTTGTGATTCCATCAAGTGCACAGGTAGTGCTGGACAGGTGATTAAACCAGGAGAGCCAATTGCCCACAAGACTGATGACCTGAACTACTTCTATGTAATCCACAAGGTGAAGGTTAGGAATGACTACAGCAAGTTATCCACTGACCTCCACACAGGATATATGCATATACATGCACATTCTACACACACACTCACACATGCACATACTCTCTCTCCCTCTCCCTCCTCTATCTCTCTCTCTGTCTTTCTCTCTTACACACACATACACTTAAAATTAGAGAAAATATATTGCTTATTTTCTCTTGACCAAAGGAAGGTCATCCACTATTGGGGAAGGTCCACATCCTCACCTCATGGCAGCTCTGAGGGAGCAATGATACATCCTTGAGATAAAATGGTATACATGCCTGCCTACGTAGATCAGGTAATTCAACCTTGTGGATCTTGAAGTGGCAGATATTGTTTCAAAATCACATACCTAGAAAATAGTGTGAGAATTACCATGCAATTTGAATGTTTTTTTCATTATCCACTATTTGTATCTCAATGTATTTTTTCACCCCACAAAATAAATGCACATACAAAGATTTGTACAAGCCTACAGACCTAGTGTTATTTGTGAAAACTCCAGACTAGAAACCAATCATTTAGTGGGATACTCATCTTCAACAACAGCAGATACCATGTAGTTGAAACATGAAATGGGGCTGGAGAGATGGCTTAGTGGTTGGGAGCATGTAGTGCTCTTGCTCTTGCAGAAGGACCTTGGTTCCATTCTCAGCACCCACATTGCTAGGCGGCTCAGAAGTGCTTGGCACTCCAGTTCTATGGGATCCAGTGACCTCTTCTAGCTCCCGAAGATACAGTACTCGTGCGCATATGTGCACACATGTGCATATGATTTAAAACAAAATCTTTAATCGAAAGAAATATGAAGCAATGCCGATGGACTCAAGACTGATGCAGCATATAAGAAGCCACACTCAATATGCTTGATGAGTTAATCTATGCTGAATGTCTTTTTAATAGAGAGATCATAGGAGAAAACCAGAGTTTGCTTGAGGATATATGTAAGAGTGATTTTAATTAGTGTCTGAGATTATTTGGTGTGATGGGAGGTCTACAAGTTGATTGTGATGCTGGAAATTTAGCTAGATGGTTACAAGTGCCAGTCAGGTATGCATTGGTATCTATCCATAGCACAGCATATACCAGGAGAGTTCATACACAGCTATAATTGCAGGACTAGGGATATAGAGTCAAGAAGATCACAAGTTCAAGGTCAGCCTCAGCAACTTAGGTAGTTTGAGGCCAATCTAAGATGTTTCAGATCTTGTCCAAAGATAAATAGATAGATAACTAACTAAATAAGTAAGTAAATAAATAAATAAGTAAATAAATAAATAAATAGAGATTACAAGGTTGTATGGCTAGCAATATATCTGCTCAAGGCTCTCAAAGTCTACAACCAACAGCTTCCATTCAACACTACATAGATTATTATCAAAGATCCTGCTGAAATGTGCCTTTTTAGGGTTTGTGCAAACAGTGATTAAGTGTAAGAAAGTGAGTTAGACATCCAGAACTTTTCTGCCTGCCAACACTGAGGGTTCTCAGCACCACTAGCGCCTGGAAGCTATTTTTCCTTCCCTTGGCTAGCAGTGCCTTGGCCTCCCCTCAATATAACGAAGCCACTGAGGATACAGTGACAGGGAATCAAGGATGAGGAGGCCCAGGTACTCACAGTACCTCATCCTGCTGGAAATGGGATGACGGCAGTACTGAGAAAGTGGTCAGAGCCAGTGGTAGCTGTCAATCCCTGTCAGAACCACCACAACAAATACTGCAAGGTATGGGAGCTGGATGACAGTAATATGCCCATGTGTGTACAGGGCACCACCAGCTGCCTGCTCTCTGGCAAGATTGAGGCGGCATGCAGCAATGACATCAAGAGCTTTGACTCCCCCAAGACACTTCTTGGCTAGCAAATGAACCCTGGAAGGCACCAAGAATAGCCACAAGCACGACCTGGACTACATTGGAACATAAAAATACATTTCCCACTGCCTGGATTCTGAGCTGACTGAGTTTCCCTTTTGCATCCACGGCTCAAGACTCTTCTGATCACTTTATGCAGAGTGCTGACAGGCAACAACTTCCCCACTGAGAAGCAGAAGATGCATGAGAATGAGAAGCTTCTGGAGTCGGAGATCACCCTGTGGAATGGCTGGCCCAAGACTGAGAATTGCAAGAAGTACATTTCTCAGTCCATGGGAAGTTTTGCCATCTGGACCAGCACTGATTGATGGGAACCTGTCCCACACTAAGCTGTCTCCACAACACACTCCCCTTATTCACATTGAACATGGACCTGCAGGCTTCTTCAAGATGTGCAACTTAGAAAAGCACATGGCCCTGGACAAATAGGCTGGCTGCTTTGGCATTAAGGAGCAGGGCTTCAACAAGGATCTGGTGATCTAAGTTCTTGTCCTTTTCTGCAGTTATTTATTTTGTCTCTCTGATGTTTCCCCTTGCATCCCGTCTTGTTGAAAATGTTTGTGTATTTGACTGTTCTGCCTGGGGATAAGGTGAGTACATATATTTAACTGAATACATCAACAGTAAAAAAGGGAGGTTATTATAGCCCAACTCATGACATGTAACTTGACTCTGAGGCTGTGGCCTATCCACAGTTCCACTAGTCCCCTGCACTACCCAGTGTCTTCCTGGCTGTGTTGGAAACTGAGTCATGCAAGTTTGCCTTATACAAACATGCAATATCTCCAGCTTTTATCTGTCCTTTTCCACTTGACTCTAACACTCAAAATCAGACTTTGCGGTTATTTTATTTTATGATATGGGCTACGTGGGGTCTTCTGGTGGTTCAGAGGTAGGGAAAAGGCGAATACAGACATAGACACAAAATCTGGACAAAGATGCTCTGAGATCTGAAGACCCACTAGTCAGAACTGGAAAGCAAATCATCGAAGTTTATGGCCGACAGAATATTTCAAAGCTGTTATGCACTGCCAACAACCCAGAACCTCAGTATTTCCTCTATTCTTTAGGCAGTTGCTTTCCATGTTTGGCCATTGGTTCAAATTTTGGCAAGCCATTGAACTATGGATGGACAAGAACCTCTCACAGGATTCCCCTACTCAACTGGTTTTAGGTTTCAGGGCTCTTGCAGGGCTCGGCACTGGGAGGCTATGTCCAAAAATGGGACTCAAGAGGAATACAAAGAAAGCTGAAAAGTAAAGAAAGTGAAAATGATGCATTGGTTTGATTCCCACATCTAGATGGCTGACATAGAATTTCTAGCATGCTCTTTCCCAAATCCTTTAAATCTTTTACTAATCAAGAGAAAATTAGAAGGTAATGGGATGGTCGGACCTCACAGGCTGAGGACTTGTTCACCTCCAAGAATTTTATGAATAAGTTCCTTCTCATTAATCACACAAACTTTCACAGTGACATGAAGAGCTTGACAAATCTTTCAAAACAAAAGGCAATGACTTAGAAATAAAAGCAAAATAAGTCATAGCCATTTAGGTGTGGACGGGCAAAATTTTAAACTATATATATTTTTCAACTTGTTTAGGTTGGTTGTCAGTTTGTGCTCAGAATATTATTACAAATGTTGGCCAATTTTCTAAAGTAGCTAACAGATTTATTTCAAGTTATGGAAAGTCTAGAAATAGCAATCATAGAAAAGTGTGGTGGTGCACATGTTAATATCAGTAATTGGGGCTCCGGGGCAGGAGAATTGCATATGTGAATTTGAGGGCATGTTAGACTACACAGCATAGCAAAACTCCATCACACACACACACACACACACACACACACACACACACACACACACACACACAGCAGAATGAACAAAAAGCTCAAAATCAGGTTAATAATTCTAATGTAAAATTTATGTATTTTTTCAACATTGTGATAGCCAATGTTCCAAAATGCAATGGAAAGATCTCTTTTATATATTACATACCATTTTCTAAATGTGTTAAATGTCTTCTCTTATTAGGTCACAATAAGATTTCCCCTTTAAAAGGTCAAGTCAATATATTTTCCTTTCTTTTACTTGGCATTTTGTTAAGTGTTTATATTAATGACAAACATGTCTTTCATGTTCTCTCTGGCTTTGTCTTTCCTCATCCCTTTGTCCTCCACATTTTTCTGTCTTCTATGAAAAGTTAATGCTTTATTTATGTGTTTACAAATTACTTATTGTGTGTGAATACACATGAATGCCACAGTGCACATTAGAAAGCAATTTCTAGGATTCAGTTCTCTCTTTCTCCCTTAATGAGTTTCTGGGAATCAAACTCAGGCTGGCAAATTCGACAGCAAACACCTTTACATGCTAGCCATCTCACCAGCCCACAAAACATCATTTTATTATTAGTCACAATTTCAAGGTAACAGGAAATTATCCCATTTCAAAAACATCTTAATTTCTTTTAGTCGGATATTAAAAGAATATATATATATATATATATATATATATATATATATATATATATATATATATATATATGATTTAGGGATACACACACATATTTAAAATCATTTATCCATGTATGTATATGTGTAGGGTGTATGTGCATGTGTATGTGGGTGGGTGCACACATCCAGTTACTCACATGGATTCCAGAGGAGCATATCCGATATCTTGCTCATTCGTTCTCCACCTTATTCCACTGAGATTTTTTTTTCTGTATCTGGAGTGAAGCTGTCAGCCAGGAAGCCAGCCATAGCAATCCTCTTTCTTCCTTCCACTTCTTGGAGTAATATACAGACACAGTCATGCCTTTCTTTATATGTGGGTGTTGAGGACTTAAACTGGGATCCTCATACTCCTGCCCCAGCTGTGCCTATCCTCTGAGCTATTTCCCTAGCCCTCTGTATAACTAAAATATAACCAATTAGTGTTAACATTCAAGATAAAATTTGAGTTTCTTTTTACTGAGTTTGTTTTCAGTTTCTGTCCCTTATCTTACATTGAAATGCTTGTGTCTCTAAACATTTATATAGTACTCATTTTTATAATCCTATAGTATTTATATTGGCTTCAAAATTATAATAGAGTACAAATATTAAAATTCAGAAGTCCTGTGAAGGCATTTAGGCAATAGTTATCTTAAATAACTCTTTTGTTAAAATAAATTAAATATCGCAAAAATTTTATACTCACCATTCATTAATATTCTGATAGAAAACTAGATTAATTTGTTTGGCCTCCACTTTGTGATTTTTCTTTGCCTTTTTTTTATTTAATTATATGTAAATTGTGAGACTCTCACGTGGTGTAAATCTCAGAGTATTTTATAAAAGGAAAAAATATAAGTGGAAAATTCAATTTACTCCAATGTAAGTAACAGCTTTTCAAAATTAAGATAACTTGGTAATTAAGGAAAAAAACTGTGTATTTTACCATAGCAAAGCACATTAACTGAATAGAATTCCTGTTGTGTCTTAAATGATGGAATGCAAAATTGCATTGTCAATAAGATTTTGGAATGTAGTTTAAGGAGAGCTTGGGTAGGGATGGTCAAAGATTCCATGGTTTTGAGGTAGGACCTCATATAAACAAGGCTGTCTGAGGATTCACTTATATCCTCTTGCCTCTTTCTTTCTATTGCTGTCATTACATTCGTGCACTACTGTACTAGGTGTATTCAGCCGTAGGGAGAAGATTCAAGGGCCCTATGTGTGAGGGAAGAATTCTACCCAGGTGAATTCTCTTCCCAGTTCTGACTAAGCAATTTTATATGCTAATACCTGCTGTTTGGTTCACTATGCAGATGCATACTTTATAGAGACTTGGAAATATCTGATGGACTAAACAATCATTTTATGCTTATCTTTATTTTCTTTATTTAGGGAACTAGGAGAGCTAATGCATGATAGGCAAGCGTTCTCCTACTGAGCTCTCCCCCTCATGCTGTTCTCTGAGGAGCTAAATATTCCTCTTCAATGGAATTTGTAGGAAGTACATGGCATGATGTTTCTAACTGTTATCTATGCGAGCAAATTTTCTAGGACAGTGATGGCTGCTTGCTGGATGTCTGGAAGACAAACCTTGTGACGATGTTCTTCTTTGCAATGTACATGGGTTAAATTTGTACCTTCTGGTTGACATTTATCATTTCTTAGGTGGAGGATCTGGGTTCTCACTTTCAAAGCTAGCTTTCCTTTATCACATAAGTATGTTTATTTTTGTTACTTTCATTATTTCTGCTAGTATTAAAAGCCAATAGAGATGACTGTGGTGGTTTGAATATGCTTGGCCCAGTGACTGACACTATTAAGAGGTGTGGCATTGTTGGAGAAGTTTTGGCCTTCTTTGAAGAAGCAATGGGACTGTTCTTCTAACCACATGGGAGCCAATCTTTTAATGATCTTCAGATGAAAAAGCCTCAGCTACTACTCCATGCCTTCCTGGAAGCTGCTATGCTCTTGCCTTGATGATATTGAAGCTCTGAATCAGTAAGCCAGCCCCAAACTAAGTATTATCCTTATAAAAGTTGCCTTGGTCATGGTGTTGTTCACAGCAGTAAAACCTTAACTAAGTCAACAACATATTCATTTTAAGACTTTTATTAAAGGTCCAGACATATTTACCTGGGCATCTACTTTGAGCATCCTCTGATCATAATGCTTTGGTTTAGGGGAAAAAATGACCCAAAGGCTGATGACTCAAGTCTGTTATACCAGTGATAGGTAGGTTGAAACAGGAGAATCTTAAATTCCAGTACAGTCTGAAATATAACGTGAGCCAATATATCAAAAGAAAGAAACAAATACTAAGAGGAGAGAATGTGTGTGTATGAAAAGAAGAGGGGAGCGAAGAAAGGAAAGGGGGAAAAAGAAGAAAAGTGCTAGGTAATGCTGGCACATGTGTTTAATCATAGCACTCTAGAGGCAGAGGCAGGTCCATGTCTGTGAGACTGATGCTAACCTGTTCTTATTATAAAGTCTCAGTCCAGCCAGAAATATATAGTGATAACTTGTGACTTTCCAAATGTTTGTTATCTATGTCCGTGCCTTCATTAATAAATGTATATAACATATATATGTATATATATTATACTATGTTTATATGTGTGTATATATGTGTGTGTGTGTATTATAATATATATATATATATATATATATATATATATATATATATATATACTAGTGATGTGAGCATGTATATAATGGCAGGTTATAAGTAAAAATTTATTCAAGGCCTGAATTGAGAAATTCCTGAAAACATAAAGAACATTAACATTTATTCTTTTGAAGTGATTCGAGTCAACTCCTCCTTAGGCTGTCTATAAAGTGAGAAATGATGTATAGATGGAGTATTTTTTGATGCTTTCTAAAATGCTGTGACCTCTACACTCGATGTAGTTTCTGGTCCACAGAAAAATTTTTCAGAGATGATTGTTAAATGAAGGAAGACAGTGATAAACAGCAACAAATGATGTCTTCCCCAATAAAGGATTGCACAAAATTGCAAATCCAATTACTAAAGGCTCAGAATTCCGGCTAGTGGAAGTTAGTGGTGATTGGTGATGATTTGGGAGGACAAACATGATTCTGCAAAAGACTGTTAGTATGTAATTGACTACTTATAGATAGCAACAACTGGCATTGACAGAATGTTTACCAATACAGCAGCTTTATTAGAACACTGGGAGAAGTTAAATTGGGTCATAATACAATATTTTTGTGGATTTTAATAGCTTGGTAATTAAACTATAGATTTTTATATTCATATAAAAGTAGATCCTCTTTAAGCAATGTCACTAAAATTACAGACTTTAAAATTCAAATAAATCACTTGTAAACCAGGTGTATGTCCTTATAGGATGGAATTTAAATTTGTTAGAATTGTTCACAATGAATTTTGAAGTACATTTTATCTGAATTCTTGCCGTGTGACTTGTCCATTCTTGGAAGAAATCTTGAACAATGTATTTTAAGTGAAATCATCTGAATGCTTCCATCAGCCCATTGTTGGATAAGCTGTTTCCTCTAAGATACAGGAATAACTAGATTAGGAGATTTCCTTCATACACATGACTAAGGCATTTTAAAGGATATTCTATACAGTATGTTATGGGCATTCTTGCATATTTAATATATAATAAGACCTTCTCGATCTTCACTCTTGTTATTTGAGAGAATCAAGATGATAGAATGTTACTGTGGAGAGCAATGGCCTTTTGTGCTCATCAAATATGACTACTCACTCAGTGTAGATGTAGCAGATTGTTGGTACCCATAGATGGCTGTGGACTTAGTAGGAAGTCCCTCTTGTACCAGGAACAATGAAAGATTTGCGATTATTGATATTTGTCTTGTGTAAATACTGTAATGTTAGCAAGTTCAGTAAATACTGTAAATACTGTGTATTTATTTACTTGTGTAAATACTGTATATTTACTGTGTAAATATTTACTTGTGTAAATACTGTAATGTTAGTGGTTCAGTAGGTAAGATCCTTGACATCAACCTTGATTACCTGAGTTTAATCTCCAGAATTCCTGTTGTAGAAGAAAGATACTGGTTCCTACAAGTTATTATCTGAGATATATTAAAGAAAATTAAAAAAACAGGCAAACCATAAAAAGAAAACCAAAAATAAAGAAAAAAGTATAAAACACATCTGGTTGTGGAAGCTGTAGTGTATAAGAATGTGTTCCACCGTATACCCCTCTGTCTCACATCTTCCCTTGCAAATGTTCAAAGAAACAAGTCATTGGTGATGTTCAAGGCCTCTTTATCAGCCATATTATCAGCATTGGATCCTTACTGGGACTCCTCCCTACTATCCTGTTGCTGTCCTGTG
Source organism: Arvicanthis niloticus (assembly GCF_011762505.2). Lineage (NCBI taxonomy): Eukaryota > Metazoa > Chordata > Mammalia > Rodentia > Muridae > Arvicanthis > Arvicanthis niloticus. The sequence continues at coordinate 13,308,716 of NC_047667.1, read as the reverse complement.
TCATGGAGATCCTGCAGCTTTGGATCAACAGGAGTGGCCCTTTCACTTGTTCCAACAGCTTACAGATGATGGACATTTCAGGGTGGTCCAACTCAAAGCCCTGTATCTTGGCCTGGGTATTAGTTGAGCTGGTAAGCCCTCAGGCTCTGGGTCTCTCTTATCCATAACACTGGCATTATTCTGTCCAACCCATCCAATACCAACCCCACAGGTCCAGGGGCAGCTTTCCCACTCTCATGCCCTAGGGCTGGCTCACTTGCTCCTATGCCACCATAGCCAGCTCCACTCTGCTGTCCAGTCAAGGCCTAGGGTCCACTCTCCCAAGAGTCAAGGGCTAGGCAAACTCTCAAGTACTCATGCCCTCTGGGTCAGCTAACTCATCCATGCTTTTGACATTATGGCTGGGTTTATTGTGCTGATTAGGCAAGCTTTAGGGACTGCTCTCCTGAGTGCTGCATCTAGTGAGGAGCAGGGCTATTTTATCCTCCCTCATGACCCATGGAGCATGCTCTCTTTCCTGCACTAAGTGGCTAGTGGCAAGAGGGTCAAGGGCCTTACTTCTGCACTTGTACAAGCAGCGAAGTCAAGTCTCCATGCTTAGGGCCTTGTCACCTGCACCCTCTCCACCAGGGCCAGCTACACCATGCTTCTGGGTCAAGGTACAGGTTACACCCTCTACAATGGTGACAGACGGAGAAAGCTCTCAACAATGCACCAGCCTGTGAAAAGCAAGAATAATTCTAGACTGCCAGGCAATTGCTCAGACCAGGAACATCCACATGGTCTCTGATGGTAACATGAATCATGGAGATTGGTGTGGACCCATGTTGCTGCATGGCCACAGACCTAAAGTTAGTCTTCAGGAGAAGCATAGGCTGGAACCTCCTCATGGACCCAGAACGTCTCTGGTGGTGGGGATGGCTACTCATAACAGGCTAATCCTCTTTACCTCCAAGGTTCCAGCTACATTTCTCTTCATAAAGCTCAAACTGGTCTATTTCTCTTTCTCTCTGATCTGTCTACCACATACTTGTACATCGTAATGGCGAGACATGTGACTTACAGAACTCTAGATGTCCTACTCTGCCCATGCTGTGTGGCATAGTGGCAAGCTGGCATCTAGGTGTCTATAGCCAGCCTATATGGCATGGTAGCAGGCAGGCTTCTCTACATTGTATACCTCTGGTGGCTGGGAGTGGGCCTATGTGTTCCTAAGGCCTGTCTGTGCCATTTGGCAGCAGAAAGGTCTCTCGATTTTGAATTTTATCCTAGCATTTATTTTACTTCCCAATAGGAAAACGTAATACCATCTAAATGGATAATAAATAGGTTTTGTATCCTACATGACAGAAAAATTGTTTTCAAATATGCTTTTATTTCCACAATGTACATTTTTATAGCAGTTTTTGATGCCGGGATGCATTTCATATCAATAAGTATTCATTAATGTTTTTCACTTTGTTCCTGGAACTCTGATAGGGTCTCTTTAAAGAAAAACTGAAATTAAGTTTGTATAACTAGTTAATGAATCCCATAAAGAACCAAACAAAAGGTAGAGTAAATTTTAAAAATGAGGAAGGAATCTTCACTTTGAGGAAAGAACGTGCCAAAACTAATCAAACTGTAGGGAAATGTCCCAAGCCAGATCTTAAAGTGCAACTCTGACTTTTAGGAGAGGCTTTGAAGCCGATTTTAGAGTGTCATGATCCCTGATGAGAGGGCACATTGCTTACCAAGAAAATACCTTACTATTCCTGATGCTCCTCCTGTTCTTCATCCCTAGGGTGGGAACTACCATTGCCCTTACTGACCTGATTCCCAATGAGAAGGACATTTTGTTGTTCTGCCCTTACGTTCCTCATGGGCCCAAAGCTTCATTTTTTTAGGCTTTCCTTTCTTCCCATTCTTATTGTTTATTCTCCTCCTCTTCCCCCTCCTCTTTTTCTTCTCGCCATTATTCTTCCCTTTCTCATTTTTTCTTCTCTTTCTTCTCTTCTTCTTCCCACTGCCCTTGCTCCTCTACTTTTTCTATTTCTCTTCTTTTTCTCAATATCTTACCCTTCTCTTACATTAACTCTGCTCCCTTGGTCAATTTTATTGTTACTATTACTAGATTTATATGAGTACCTATATGATCAATTTAAGTCTTAACACCTCTGGGGAGTTTTCTGGCCTCGTTTTAGAGCAGAGATTCACACTAACAGGTACTTCTGTTTCTGCCTTGGCATCGGTACCATGTGTATCAATTCTCTCTATCATACTAGCCATTTCTACACGGCTCATCTCTAGTCTGTCCTTGAGTATACGATCGTGGGTAAAGGAAAATGGGAAGTATGAAGGCCTGCATTAATTAAAAGGTCCATTAAGGGCTGAATGCCAGGACTTGAAGAGATGAAAGCTTGCCAAGTACACAGGTCCAGAAACTTCATCACACCTATTAATTTTTTTTTTTTTGCACAAGTTCTGTAGATTGCAGTACTCAAATATACGCACTTCCCTTAATTTTATGCTAATGCATAAAATCAAAGTCTTGCTTGTCTTTGTTTTTGCCATTGGTATAAAATATATGCAGGACCAACTTTAGTGGAGTTTACAAATGTGTATGTGAAAATAGGGATTGAGACCTAATGTCAGAGGAAAAATGTTGAGAACCGCACTAGCCCCACGTTCGGGCACCAAAAAATGTTGCGGCCTGAGCAAAATGTTGAGGCCCGGGCTGCCCCGCGTTTGGCGGCCACTGTATCCGGGTCCAAGCTGCTGCACTGGTCGGGGTTCAGCAAGAGAGAGAGAGAGTGAGGCCGGACTCAAAGAATGGAGACCAGACAGAATGTGTTTCAATCCTGTTTATTCTTCAGTCTTTCTTCCTCTCTCAAAGTCCCAAGTCCTAAGTTCCTAGTCCCTAGTTCCTAGTCCCTAGTGCCTCCAAGTTCCAAGTTACTTCTTCCAAGTTCTCTTCCAAGTGCCTGCTACCTAATGCCTAATTCCTACTCCAAGTTGTACTCCAAGTTGTACTCTCTGAAGTGTCTTCTTCTCTGTCTCCTCTGTCTCATGTGTCTGATTCTCTATACAGCCAAGTGTCTTCTACCTAATGTCAAGTAATCTGTTACTTTCTCTGTCTGCCTCTATCCTTTTATATGTCTCACTTCTAAGCCACGACTTCAGGTCACACCTATAATCATGCCCTTAGGTCTTGTCTCTAACTCTGATCTCTACACTTCTAAGTTACACACCTTTAATCTCACACACCTTTAATCTCACACACCCAAGGTATCTAAACCAAGATTATCAGAGTGTGCTCAGCTGTTGTAGGCTATTGTAATCCAAGTCTCATGTCAGGGTATATGGCTCAAGATGGCTGCAAAGCTGATAGCCGCTTTTCTGCTAAAAGTTGGACCCCAACAGAAAATAACTCATGATATAATAAATCTTTCTGTATAATAGATTGTACATAAATATTTCTACTATCATTTTTATTTTGTTTCAGTTATTCAAATATTTGATAATTATACTGTAATATATATGTATACCTCTGTATCATGAACTTCTATACAAATATTATTTTAATTATAGTTTCCCATTATCGTTGAATGCTTCAAAAATTTATTATAGAAATATTAAATTAAAATTGTAGCTTTGCTTAGACTTATAGGTTAAATTAATAGTCTTTATCTTCTGAGAATGTCTACCTAAGTAATTTCAATGTATTATTAAAAAATTGCAAATATATGTTTTTCTATTCACTACTGGATTTTATCACAGACTACATTCCCAAGGAAAAGTCTCTTTGGTGGTTGTCAAGTAGATAATTGTCTTAGCCTAGTGACAGATATAAGTAATCAGGTAGATTTAAGATTGATTAAATCCAGTCTTCTTGCCTTCATTCTTAGGTGGCACAGAGTGTGCCTTGGTATTTCAGAGAAGGGTTAATTGGAATAGATCTTCATTCCAGTTATCTTCATTTGCTTTCTACTGCTTTGATAAAAACAATAACCAGAAGAAACTTGGGGAGAAGATGGTTTCATCTTAAATCTTACAGTTTTTTATGAAGTGAAGTCTAGGCAGGAGCTGATGCAGAGATCATGAATGAATGCTATGCACCGGCTTTTTCTTCTTGGCTTGCTCAACCTGCTTTCTGACGCTGCCCAGGATAACCAATTCAGGGAGGCATCACACACAGTGTGTTGGCAGTTCCCATAGCAATCATTAACCATGAAACTATCCTCCAGATTTTCTGATATCTGATGGAGACATTTTATTACTTTATAAATAAATACAAAAAATCTAGTTAGGATACTGATTATTAGCTGCTGAAACTTTAATGCTTCTTTAAGGAGAAAGCAACTCAACTTGAGTCAGTAGCTTCCACAGTAAAATGTTAGTGCAACTGGCTTAGTGACATAGGACCCATGGTTGTATATAGCTAAAGTAAGTAGGTGGCATGAAAAATTGGTAAAAAAAAAAAAAATTTATTGTTGTTTTTTGTTTTCTTTTTGGAATTAAAAAAACTCTAGTCCAGTCTGGTTATACCAGAAACTTTACTCTTTTATTCTTCAATTCTGTACAGACTCTAAATTCTTGATACCTCACTTTTAGTTGGAGCTTATTATTTTCTGTTAATTTTTACACAAAAAATCACTATTTCAAAGATATAGAATCAATCCACCACTGTGGTTATCCCACTACTTTAATTTTGTTCTCTATAATGTCTTTGGCTCAATAGAAACACTGATCTTTGCCTCTTCGACTTGTATAGAATTGGCTTTGAAAGCTTGCCAGCTCTACATGACAAAGTTCAGGGTAGCAATGTGAAGACAGACCATCAATGTAAATAATGTTGAAGGTAGAGCTGACAAGATCTCATGATGGATTGTAAATGATGTGTGAAAGGAACAGCTGATTCAAGCATGACTATATGTTTTTGTTTTAGATTTTTTCCCTTTAATTTTGTTTCTTTTTGAGAAAACATATTAACTACTATAACACAGAAATTGTGGAGTAAGCAAGTGTTTACTGTTCTTATTGGTGGTTGGAATTTAGAGGAATGGAGCCTACAAATGAGGCAACCTAAGTCTCATGCAATAGGCAATTTATTCACAGCATCCAACAACTCATACTCTGAAGATTAACAAAAGTCATGTGAATAAAATATACAATCACAAGGACAAGCCACATAAGGCAAAAACATGTTTATCTATAGAGACATATAAATAAATAACAATAGTCAGTTGTCGTGAATAATCTGAAGTAAATTTGTTCTTATCTGCTATCCCTTAGAAGGAATAGTCCAAGAACAGTTTCTTGTTTTAGAAAAACTGAGGCCACAATACTCACAATCTTGACTTCTTGAAATTTTCTCATAAATACTGAGAAATCTCTTCACATTTCGGCAAGCAACTCACCAGAGATATCAAGAACTTGTTGTTTGACAAGCTTATCAGTTTTCTCTATTAGCACAACTAATGGAAGAAAGGAGATGAATATATGAACGTGTATATTAACTTCTCTATGTGTATATGCACATATATCTTTGTATAGGTTCAGAAATAGAAAGAAAGAAAGGAAGGGAGATGGAAAGACAGAAAGAGAAGTAGAGGGAGAAGAATTCACAATGAATTTAAAATTAGCTCAAGATCTACTGGGGTAGTAGATGACAAGTCTAAAACTTACAGCCATAGCCCATGAGATGGCTCAGCAGAGAAAGTACCTGCTACTAAGCCTGACACCCTGAGTTTGACTCTCAGGAACCACAGATGGGAAGAAGACAGTCAACTTCCAAAAGATGTCTTCTGACTTTTAAGTGTACACTATGACACATATATGTATATACATGTGTATAATCACACACTAAATAAATAAAGGATGATTTAAAAAAAACAGTATGAGAAGGCCAGCAAGCTATAAATTTTGGCAAGCAATTGTGCTGTGGTCTTGAATCCAAAGACAGCTTGTAGGAAGAATTCATTAGTCTTCAGAGACACTGGATCTTGAATATAAAGTATCTGAATAATGAGGTAAGTTCACAATGCAATATAAAGGGTAATTTGTTTTAGTCAGAGTATGTTCATTTGAATATTAATTGCAACTTAAAGAATAACAGCAACACCTACAATCATATGTGATAAAACACAGTGCAGCACAACTTAGTGAGTTTACTGCATAAAATTAATTACTTTGCAGAGAACATTCAGATGCCTATGAGACATCTAAGTTAAAATGTCAAATAGTCGTCTAAGTATATGTATCTAAACACAAGAGAAATCCATGCAGGAGATTCAGGTCCTGATTTCTCAATATATTTGTATTGTGGAAGTCTTGCCCAGAGTCTGGGTGAAGAATGTGACTACAACAGGCCAATCTGTTCCTTTTAATGTTGCTGGGATAAAAGAGGTCCCAGTCTTGAGAATAGGACACTGATTATAGTAACATAGTGATCACGATGATGATTGGGTTCCCCTGAATCCATACAAGTATGATTAAAATGGAACCAAGAAAGTATGAGAAAAGAGGAGAGGAATTAGAATTAAAGGAACAACATGAAGACACAGTAACTATTGTTGAACATGATTATAGGCAAGTGAAAAAAATATTAAATATATTTTTTGAAATATGCATATGTAAATATTAAAATATGGCCATAGTCCTCCCCATTTTCTCTTCCAGCTCCTTCTGGATTGCCCCAGTATACTCCCTTCTCATTCTTGTTCTCTTTTCTCTTAATACCTGAGTTTAATTACTGTTACTCAAATGTGTGTGGGTGTGACACTATCCACTGGAGCATGGAAACGTACTAGTTGCCGCATCCAAATTGAAAGTGCCTGTTTTTTTCCCCTAAAAGTCAGAAAGTACCAGCAGCTCCTCTCTCATCCATGTTGAAATGCTCTTTGGTTGGCTTTACCGTGAATAGGTCTGCTTGAAGATGCCACAATTTTTGTGAGTTCATGAGCACAGAAGGCATTTCATGTTCAGAGGTGAGCCCTTCCTTCCCATTCTCCTACTCTTCCATTATTTTCACTTACTTGTTCATGGCATTTTCCCAACTTTATGAGCTGGGGGCTGTTGGCTGACAAAGGGATGCCATGTAAAGCTGAGGACTTACAGTACCTTATTCTCATCCTTTTAACTGGTTATGAGCCTCTGCATAACAGCAGAAAGAAACTCAACTGAATTTTTAAAAATAAAGTGCATTTTAACATGTAATGTATCAATAGTGGTGCTTTGCTATATAAGGTAATACTTATCCAAGAAAACTGACAGCAGTTGTTAGAGGGTCATCCTTAACGATGTTAAAAGGGTAGGATATAGGCCACACAGTGAAATATTTTTATAGAGGTTAATGTGATAGTTGATACAAAGTAGTTGTGCACCTATAAACAGACCTGAGTGTGTTCAGAGGCTGGCAGAAGAGAGAGCACTCTTCTGGTTACTTCTGTCTTCTCTGTGTGTCTATGGCATCCAGCGAAAGTAAAAGAGGAAGCTGGCATTGAGAAATGGAGGATACAGGAGGAGGATGGTTTAAGTAAGTAGCACATATTTGCAATTTGGAAATGAGCATTCTTTCAAAGAAAACTGTTCTATCACCTTGGAGAACAGTGCCATGGTTTGTACATGCACCCACAAATATTATGCACGTAAGTAGATTGCCTTTGTCATGAGTGGCACCCTGAAAATTCATGATGAAACTCAGTGCTAGGAAAATGTACATAGAGAGACCTTTGCTCAACTGCCAAATGAAAGAATAATGAGTTTATCCTAAGACAACTAATGAGACCCATTCATTTCAGAAGGATGACAGAGCCTCTGTGTATAGTTTTCCTTTTAAGGATATCAATATGGCATTAAGAGAAGGAGCCCACCATTGTCATCATGATTCTGTGCTTTGTTGCTGTAAGAGCAGTATTCACTATGCTGAAATAAAGTTTCCAAGTATTATTTAAAAATAGGCCACGTCTTTCTCTTCTATATAACTTAAAAGAGACAATTTTATTAGAAAAAAATGCTGCTATAACTCTATAAAAAAGAAAGAACTAAAATAGTTTTAAAATACATGAAACCATTAAAATGATCCCTGGTGGTATTTAAAATGAACTATGGGGCACCTGTGTGAATATCATATTAATAATCTGGAAATGGGCTGAACCTTCTCTAGGAGTTCTGGAACTTTTCATTTCCAATGATCTATATTCAAAGATGATACCAAATGTTAACTAGAGGTTCAAAATATATGTTTAAAGTATTTTTAATTCCATTACTGATTGAGGAGGTAGAAATACCTGATAATTTGGTAGGAAAGTACCCCACGGTTGGAAAGTCTATCTCACATGATGAATAGGCTATATCAGGGGATGAAATGGATTCTACAAGATCAATTTTGGGTCATTTGGTCTCAGAAGAAAATATGCTTGTTGGGGTCTTACACAAAAGACTTTGGGGTGAGGTTAGAATTTTCTTCATCCAGACCTCTAGGGCCCCATGACTGTCATTTATCACTCTCAAATGGCATTTTTTTCTTTTATTGTTCTCTCACATTTTACATCCTGACTGTGGTTTCCTCCCCCTCCCCTTGCCAAAGTCTCCTCTACACCTCCCCTTTCCCCAGATCACCCATCTTTCACCTCCTCTCAAACAGCAGGATTTCCAAGGATATAAACCAAATGCAACATTATAAGCTGCAGTAAGACCAGGCGCGGATTCTCACATCAACGCTAGACAAGGTAACCCAGTAAGAGGAAAAGGGTTCCAAAAGCAGGCAAAAGAGTTAGAGGTGGCCCCCATTCCAATTGTTAGGAACCCCACAAGAACACCCTGCTACACAAACATAATATGTATGCAGAAAGTAGCATTATTGATAATTGCCAGAAACTGGAAACAACCTAGATGTCCCTCAACCAAAAAATGGAATAAAAAATGTGCTTTTACACAATGAAGTATTACTTAGCTGTTTAAAAGAAAGTAGCATCATAAAAAAAAAAACTGCTTGCAAAGATTAAACTACAAAAAAAAAAAGAAACAAAAATGAAATAAACAGAAAAAGGTAGGCAGAGAGAGACATTCTTATTTTTATTTTTTATTAATCATTCCATTTGTTTACATCTCAAATGATATCCCACTTCCTGGTCACTCCTTTCACCAAGCCCCCATCCTATGGTATTCCACTTCCTGGTTACCCCTCTGCCATCTCCCCATCTCATATCTGCCCCCTCCTTTTTGCCTGTATGAAAGTGCAGCCCACCCACTCACAAGTTCCTGTCCCACCATTCCAACATCCCACTACTCTGGGGCATCAAACTTCTGAATGAGGTAATTCAGTCTCAGAAAGACAAACATGGTATGTACTCACTCATAAATGGATATTAGTTAACTGTAAAGTAAAAGATAACCATGCTACAATCCACCTACCCAGAAAGTCAATGTAACAAGGAGAGCTTAAGGGGACAAAGCTCTTCTTGAGAAGGGGAAATAGAATAGGTTTTGTAGGTGAACTAGGGGCATGTGGACACTGAAACAGGAAGTTGCTCAGATGGGAAGAGTAGAGGTATAGAATACTGGGAGAAATGTCTGGAACTGGAGGGGGAATTTGGGGAGTGAGGTAGAAACCTAGTGCACAGAAAACTACATAGAATCTATGAGGATGATACTAGGGAAGATCCCAATGGGACATTGAGACTGAACCAACCATCCTTGTAGCCAGGCAAGTCTTCAAGTAGAGGAATTTGGACACCAACCCAGTCAGAAAAATTTCGACCTGTAGTTTGTCATACATTCAGGATGTGCTGGGACCAAAGCCTAGAGTAGCTGTCATCAGGAAAAGACAGAGGAACGTCATCGAGCAACTGCTGAGAGCAGATGCAGAGTTCCACAGCCAAATATTAGGCAGAGCTCTGCAAAGGAAGGGACAGAGTGACTGGAGAAGACAGAGGGATCAAAGATTCTACAAGAACAAGGCCCACAGCATCAACTGACTGCTACTCTAGTGGGCTCACAGAGATCAGGGAGCCTGTTTAGGTCAAATATGTTCTTTTATTAAAGGCCAGAAAAGAAGAGGGCACACAGGAGTTGGAGAAAGACGGCTTTCATTATAGATAGTTAAAGCCTAGAGCTTGACCATGCTCCAGTAATCATGCCCCCATAATCATGCTATTAGTCCTAATTAAACTCAGTAGTATCTCTCCCTCACACAATCACAAAGACAATAAAGTTGAGGGATGCTTTTTTGGGGGATGCTTTTGAGGAACAAATATTTAGGGGGTGAGTAGGGAGGTTAATAGAGAGTAATAAGGGATTGTGAAAATTGCCAGGATTCAGGACAATTCATATATATATATATATATATATATATATATATATATATATATGTGTGTGTGTGTGTGTGTGTGTGTGTGTGTGTGTGTGTGTGTGTGTGTGTGTGTATGTATATGTATATATGTATGTATATGTATATATGTATATGTATGTATATACATGTATATATATATAATTTTCAAAGAATAAATAAATGGACAAAAAGTGTTCAAAAGGATTATATACTTCTAATAATTCACAAAAGTAACATTAAAATACAAAGATTAGAACTTGAAAGTTAGCCTACTGGATATGTTGAGCTTGAAAGTTAGCATGCTGGGTGTGTTGAGATCATTGAGAAAGCAGTGTTTTCTTCTCTTGGACATAAGACATTGTATTTCCTTCCCAAACTGTAGTACAGCTTATATTTTGTTGAGTAAGGAGTGGGGAATGGAGAGCACTAGAAGCTAAATTATCAGTGGCAGAGGTTTCCTGTGGGGTAGAAACTAAATGTGTGAACTGGAGAAAAAGGAGTGGTGCAACGCTTGTCTCTAGATATCCACTTGTGAAGGTGATAGAGAACAAACAGTATGTGGCTCACAGCAGCAGGAACTTCAAGGAATCAGAGCAATGAAGGCATCCAGAGAGAGTACATGACAATTTGCCTAAGTTCTGAGATGACAAAAGTTATAGGAAGCTCAAGAACAAATCAAATGACAAAGACAGTGGCTCAAAGGCAATCATGATTTCACAATAGTATGTGCAAATGAAAGTAAGAATATTTTTAACTAGGAGCATTACAGTTACTGTACTTTTCCTTCAGAGAACTCAAGTTCATTACCCAGGAGCCATATGGGGCAGCTGATAACCAGGTGTAACTCCATCTCCACAGGACGTGGTATCCTCTTCTGTACTCTGTGAGCACAGCACTAATGCACACATAGACACACACACACACACACTCATAATTTTAAAATAGACGATAACTCTTTTTTAATAATTAAAAGTAGAAATTTTATACACTATATTTCAATCATGATTTTCCCTCCTCTAACTCCCCCATGTTTTCCCTGCTTTCCCACTTCCCACTCTCCTTAATCCACACCCTTTTGTTTTCTCATTAGAAAACAGACATCTAGGTCTTAAGGTCTTATTCTCTGTTCCTTATCTTCCTGATTCCTTTATCCCTTTTCCCCTTCCCCTCCACCCTCTCCACCCTCTCCACCCCCTCCACCCTCTCCACCCTCTCCACCTTCTCCACCCCCTCCACCCCCTCCACCCTCTCCACCCTCTCCACCCTCTCCATCCTTTCCACCCTCTCCATCTTCTCCACCCCCTCCACCCCCTCCACCCTCTCCACCCTCTCCACCCTCTCCATCCTTTCCACCCTGTCCATCCTCTCCACCCTCTCCACCCTCTCTCTCAATGTGTTCCTGGCCAGCCTCTCTTTTTCTGTCTCTGTCTCTCTGTTTCTCTCTCTCTTTCTCTCTCTCTCTCTCTCTCTCTCTCTCTCTCTCTCTCTCTCTCTCTCTCTCTCTCTCTCTCTCTGTGTGTGTGTGTGTGTCTATTCCCTTCCCTTCCCACCTCTACTTCACATGTCCTAAATAAACTCTATTCCATAACAAAAAAAATGAAAGAAAAAAAGAGACATCAAAAATTAAAATGATATGACATAAAAATAATAGCACAAAACAAAGAGGCAATATGAAAAAGTAGACAAAGAAAAAGGACAAGAAACAAATATAGACTCAGAAATCTCATAAAAACAAGAAATCAGAAACCAGATTATATATAAGCAACAAACCTGTAGTATCAAAAATAAAAGGCAAAGACAAATAATTTAAAAAGGTAATAGATTATAATTTTGCTAGTATGATCTAGTTTGGCGTCTTTCTCTCTGGGTTTATCAGAAGTTAGAAGTCATAGCAATCACAAATTTTTCTCATTCAGGAGGGAGATGTTTCCAAAACTGGAGCCACAATATAGTGGCTCCATTTACACTTATTAGTTACTCTTTCTCCCAATGGTTTTTAATTAACAAGCTTACTAATTTTTATCATACTGTTCTTATTAAATAATTTTTACCTTTGTATGACACTGGGATATCAAAACTGAAAACAATAGTCAGTAATGTTAGTTGTTGTTAATCTAAAACAACGAGATGTGCAAAAATAACAAAGTCTTGTAGGGAATTCTGTAAAATGTAGGAGATTTGATATATGCCCGGAGCCTCCCGGCCTCGAGGGGGTTGAAACAGGACACAGAGTAGGACTCTGGTGTGACTTTAAAGACTGATGGTCTCTAGATATTCTAGTTCTCTCACTATACTAAATGCTGATAACTTCCAAAAATGTCCTAAAAACATTCCTGCTCATTCTAAGTATTAAAAGCCACTAGTTTAGGTGATTAATACCTGGAGCCTAACAGCAGGGTATTAAGTAATGTAGCCTTTGTTCTATTTCTGAAGGAATAAAGTGGCACTAACTTTCAGACTGCTAGTTGAAGTTACAGAAAGAAAATTGGACACTTTGAAGAGTGAATTTAGAAGCTTTTTTCTAAGTTGTAAAACGTTTCCTATGAAAGCTCTCTAAGAAAAAGAGGAAAAACAGAAATATTCTAGAGAGAACAAGGGAAAATTCTAAAAAGAGAGGAGAAAGAAAATAATGCTAAGAAAAGTGGGTACATGGGGAATGAGTGTGGGTGTTAGTGTGTGTGTGTGTGTGTGTGTGTGTGAAAGAGAGAGAGAGAGTATGTTTCTTCTTGTCCTCATCACTTACACATCTTTCAGAATGTATGATCACATGGTGCAAAGCTTATCACAAGTTTAGACATAAATTCAAATCATAAATCCAATTTTCAATAGTGAATGCTTACACGCATAATATCCATTAGGAGTATTTATCTAGGTAAACATTCATTACCTGTCGTATCTTCACAGGTATATAGAACGTAAAAGAACATAACTAAGTTATTAGTGAATTTTTGTATAGATAAACCTAGTCAATACTTTATCTTCTGTCGTTCTAGCACCTACAATAAATCATTAGTTCCCTTTTTATGACCTTTGGTTAATGATTTTACAACCACTTGGAATGTGCTTGATTAGTAGAATGCCTGGTTACTATCTAGAAGCAATTTACTGGTGACACAAGGGAGACTGGCAAAGTTTTCGTTGCAATTTTAACTATCAGAAAGGACCTAATAGCCACCCCAGTATAAATAGATTAATAAATACTGATATAATTGTTATGAATTCTTATAGGGTAATAATTATGAGTTAATGAGTCATCTACCACTCCTGGTATGTATTTTAGAAATTGTCTAAAAGTCAGTTTGACACAGCCTAGAGACATCCATCTTCAAAATCTTCAATTGAGGCATTGGCTAGATCAGAGTGTCCTGTGAGTGTGGCTTTGGAGAACTGTCTTGATTGTTAACTAATATAGGAAGGCCCAGACCTCTGAGGATAGGAACATATCTTGGTTTGGGGTTAGGTGGTTCTGTACTGTTTGTTTGTTTGTTTGTTTGTTTATTTATTTATTTTTGTTTTTTGAAACAGGGTTTCTCTGTGTAGCCCTGGCTGTCCTGGAACTCACTCTATAGACCAGACTGGCCTCAAACTCAGAAATCCGCCTGCCTCTGCCTCCCAAGTGCTGGGATTAATGGCCTGTGTCACCACCGCCCGGCTGTACTGTTTAAAACAGCTGAGTATAAATCAGACTTTGAGTCAGGCATCTCGCTACAGTGGGCTCTGTTGAACTTTGCTTGTGAAGTAAGTCCCTTAGGTGTCATGCTAAATAAAATAGCAAGACATTCCTTCAAGTTACTGCCTTGAGTTCTCTCAGTGATTGACTGTGAGTGATCTGGTGTTATTTGATGAAATAAACCCTTTCCTACCCTAAATTGATTTGGGTCAGACTGTTTTATCTTGACAATAGAATAAAAGTGTATGTATTTATTTCAACCAGTAAGTAAGCATGAAAGTTTCTACCAACACATTTTACTGTGAGAGTTTCCTTAACTTTATAGTATAGATAAGAAATCTGGCCCCAGGACTCTTTGAAAAGAATATACACACCTACACAAAGTCAATTTTAAACCTATGAGTTTATTTTAACACGTAATACAAAAATATCATTATATGTTTAATTAGCATTTAAAAGATCTTATTTTCTTATCAGTTTTTCCTCAGAATTATAGCTTGTTGTATCTAGAATGTTTGCTAGTCTTAGAAGAATTCCATACTATAGAATATATTTTGATCTTATTCATTCCCTACTTTTACTTTTACCTCGTTCTAAATTTACCCTCTATTGATCCGGTGCTTCTCAACTTTATTTTTTGGTTAGTTTTGTTAGTTTTGTTTTTATAATAAACCACCCTATTCAGTTTCTGCTGCTCATGCACTCAGGGGTAACGGGCCACCCATTGAAGCATGGCTAACATTCTATCCTTAAAGAAAGTTGAATGTCTCTCCCTTCAGAAGCCATCAACAGTCAATAGCACCTCAGCTCCATGCAGGAAATTTTGATGCTGCAAATATTATTCTTTCTGTAACGTTTCTGTAATCAAAACCAACTAAATAATTTCAGAAATGAATGGCTTTGCCTTCAGTGGTGGCACTGAAAAGTAATAGAAGCATTGCCTGAAAGCTAATTAAGAAAAGAACAGCTTAAGTACTAAGCACTAGAAGTTCCCTAAGGATGTTTTGCTGAGACATGCTTGAATGTCTCTTTGCTCAGGGAAGCAGCAGTGTCTGGTGGGACAAGACCCTTTTCCTGCTTTACCTCTTTTTGTGGATTTAGTTCCCCAAGATCAGCTATCATCTGAGAATATTTAATAAAGAACCTCAGAAGTACCTAATAAGTATGAAAATATATGCTGTTCTGAGACATTTAATAGTCTTCAGGACTCCTGCTTTGTTGGGAGGAAAATATGGCTCATACAGTTTTCAGCATTTTTTTCATTATCTCTACTCAGTTGTAACTATTTAACCCTATATTCTCAGATCAACTGCGATGGTGTGACCCTGCTGTGCAGTGGTAAAGCTTTGTTACACTACAGTGGTATAAGTGTTTTCTGTACTCCTTTTTCTTTATAATCTACTGTATTTAAGGAGTAAGGATTTATCCATTGGTATGTATACAAAGAACATGTGAGTGGATAATCCACGGGGTCAGGCAGCCCTAGGAATATTGCAAGGAAGCTCCAAAGATAGGGAAGAGATTATTTCTTGCCATCTGACGTTAGCTAAAAACTGTATCTGACAGTTGGTTACCGCACTATAATTATTTTCATAGGCAAACAAAAATATTTTATATTTGCTTACCATTTTTGTTTTTACCTTCATGACTTTATTATTACCTAAACCTGATACAAAAGCAACAACAATAACAAATAATTTTAAGGGATAGGGATCCCACTTGAAGGCACTAAATGTGAGCAGTTTCTGGTACAAGATGACTCAGAATCTACAGAAGCACCTGTGGAAATGGGTTTTTGTATCAGTGGGTTTTTTTTTTTTTTTTTGAACTTCTACAAGATTCAAGTTTAGTTCCAAGTCCTTACTAGTATCAGCTTAAAACCTCCAGTAACTCCAGCTCCAAAGGATCAGATGCCCTCTTCTGGATTCCAGGGAAAATGTATATACTTGACATGCTATTACAGACATCCCAGAATCCCACCACCTCCCCCCCCCCACATACACACATACACACACAGGAGGGTGTGGGGGGACTAAACAAAAATCTCTCTTGTGATCTCTGCAAATGCAGTGTTGTTAGCATCCATAATTCCCTTCCATCCTGTCCAATAATAAGATTTCACATGACAGAAACTATGCTTTAAAAAGGCGGGCAAAGCAATCAGCAACCAGTGCAGTTCAAAACCACTCTAAACGTATTCCACATCTTTCACTTGCCAATTCCCCAAGAACAGGCAAATTACAATATTTTCCATTTAATTTCCATGTGGCAGTCAGTTTTATTTGAAACCATTAGTCGCTCCTCTTTTGTAAATATTTAGGAATATATAAAACTGAAAGATTTCATTGAATTATAATGTCTTTTAAAATAACTTAAAAATCTATAACATTAATTTAATGCCATTTTACTAATTTTAAATGTTAATTTATTATTTGAGAATTTCACATGTTGTGATCAAATTTACTTCTTTTCACTCTTCTCCTCCTGTCCCCATACCCAAATCTCCTACTCCCTTCCCAAACTCATAGAGCCTTTTCTGAACCAGGGAAGAGAATAACCTTAGCATTCCTCAGAGGTCCACACAAACCTAAAGTCATTCAGTGAGACACTTTCTCTTTAAAAAAAAAAATGCATGGGAACCTACACCTGAGCAGTAGGAACCCCTAATCAAAATTACCTCTGTTTTTCATTCTTTAGATTTTTAGTAATTGTGTTACATTCTATTAGTGGGAGCTTGTCCTCACAATCTGAAGGTTTTGGCTAATGGATACAAATGGGCAAGGAGAGGTTCAGAAAATAAGGCTCCTGTTGGGTTAACTACTGTCTATAAAAAGTAAATATACCACTCCTGGGCATATACCCAGAAGATGCTCCATCATATAACAAGCACATATGCTCCACTATGTTCATAGCAGCCTTATTTATAATAGCCAGAAGCTGGAAAGAACCCAGATGTCCTTCAACAGAGGAATGGATACAAAAAATGTGGTACATTTACACAATGGAGTATTACTCAGCTACTAAAAATAATGAATTAGAGAATGAATTCTTAGTTAAATGGATGGAACTAGAAAATATCATCCTGAGTGAGGTAACCCGATCACAAAAGAACACACATGGTATTTACTCACTGATAAGCAGATATTAGCCCAAAACTTGAAATAGCTAAGATTCAACCCACAGACCACATGAAACTCATGAATAAGAAAGACCAAGT
Organism: Arvicanthis niloticus; assembly: GCF_011762505.2. Lineage (NCBI taxonomy): Eukaryota > Metazoa > Chordata > Mammalia > Rodentia > Muridae > Arvicanthis > Arvicanthis niloticus. The sequence goes on along the minus strand of NC_047667.1, from coordinate 13,291,517 downwards.
GTGGATGCCTCAGTCCTACTTAGAAGGAGTAACAAAATACTCAAGGGAGCAAATATGGAGACAAAGTGTGGGACAGAAACTGAAGAAGTGGCCGTCTGGAGACCATTCCACCTGGGTATCCATCCCATGTGCAGTCACCAAAAGTAGACGCTGATGCAGATGTCAGAAAGTGCATGCTGACAAGAGCCTGATATAGCTGTCTCCTTAGAGGTCTGCCAGAGTCTGACATATTCAGAGGCAGATGCTCACAGCTAACCACGGATCTGCTCAAGGGTTTCCCAATGGAGAAGTTAGAGAGAAGACTAAAGGAGCTGAAAGGGTTTGTGGCTCTATGAGGAGAGCAACAATACCAACCAACCAGAGCTCCCCAGGGTCTAAACCAGCAGCCTGGGAGCACATAGAGAGGGACCCATGACTCCAGCTGTATATGTAGGGGAGGATGACCTTGTCCAGCATAGGTAGGAAAGGAGATCCTTGGTCCCATGAAGGCTGAACACTGAGTGTGGGGGGGAATTCAAGGGTGGGGGGGTGGGAGTGGGAGGGTAGGTGGGTGCACATCCTCATAGAAGCAGGAGGAGGGGGGATGGGATAGGAGGTTCCTGGGTGGTGGGGAGAAATGGGGTAAGGGGATAAAATCTGAAATGTAAATATAATATCCAATAAAAAAAAGAAAAGAAAAAAAAATAAATAAATTCACAATTGTTTTATTTTTTTATTTTTTTGACAGTTTGTGTGCATGATTCAACATTCAGTGTTACCATATCCTAAAATGTTTGTGGTGTGAATGTCAAATTAAGTGGTTTTTGCCTGCTATACAAATTAATCCTGTGCTCTGAGCCCCATCTCAAGCCCTACAATGTTGTTGTTGTTGTTATTATTATTATTATTATTATTATTATTATTATTATTATTGATTTTCACATGTTGGTCAAGTAACATGATAAGCTTTTTATGGATAGGTGGGAGAAAATAAACTAAAAATAAATATCAATTTTTACATGCTTCCTAGAAGTCTGTTATATTAATGTATTACTTTCTACTTATTTGGTTTGTTCTTGTTGTTTATGTTGTCTTTAGTTTTTGTACTTGTTGTTGTTGTTTGTTAGGATTTTCTTTTATTCTGTTTTTTCTTTAGATAGGATCTTTCAGTTTAGTCCAAGCTAACCTCAAGCTTTTGTTAATACTCTTGCCTCAGCATTCTTACTCGTTGGATTACAACTGTGTGACAACACAGCAAACTGACTATTTCTTCCTGAGTACCTTCATTTTAAGTCTCTTGTGTCTAGTATATTGGCATTTAAAATACAATTAGATGCTATTGAAAATAAATTAAACCAACTCAGTTAAATGCATACATGATTATGCATATGGGGGAATAAAATGTTTAGATATCTAAATTTAGGTAGTCCGTATATATGATTATTGAGGTTTGGGTCTTTGCTTTGTTGGTATTGGACACTAAGATAAAAGCTGTATCATTTATTGCTGAGGTCAATTCAAGCAATTTTCAGGCCTGACTAATATGTATAATCAATTGTCCATATGGTCAAGAGATCATAATGAGTCTGCACTAATGCACTATTTGCATGGAAGCTCTACCTTGCCTCACTCCCTTGGAAACTTAAATATGTGCATATGTAGACTAATGGAAGTAGGTAGCTGAATTTTAAATGGAAGACAAGAAATGCAGAGTGCATCCTGGGGAAGCAATCCCATGGACAGGTTCAAAGATAAACAATATGTCCGGATAGAAGAGGAACCAGAAGCCAACTACTGGGGTTGGAGGTGATGACCTCTAAGACACTGATTCCATTACATAATTGGCTGCTCTCAGGAAAGGATAATGGGTTTCTGAATGGAATAAGAGGAAAGTGACAAACTGAAAGTCTGGTGGGAAGATAAACCAAAGCAAGCTCAAAGAAGTGCTTCAGACATGGGTCCAGGTTTTTAATTTGGATGTAAATACTTAAGACATAATATCCTTATCACATACATTTTCTTTCTCTGTAAATACCTCTGTTAGAGGCTATGTCATCCATTCAAGATTATTTCTGATACCTCTTAACATTCAGTTCCTTTTCTGCATTCATGCCAAGTTCCTTGCTCCTTAAGGGATGGTGACAGAGAAGATGCTGTACCAACATGTATATATGGTGTGTGTGTGTTATAAATGTTGGTTGCAAGTTACATGATTTTTCTATACGTGAACTATGCTGACTGAACCAGAATAATAAGAGAGGATGCAACCCTCTTACCCTGAGTATCATTTTTAAGAAATACTGAGGTGCAAAATAAATAAAAAGAGACGGGAGAAATCTGAGACTAATAGGATAGAAAAAAGTAAAAAAAAAAAAAAAAAGTCTGAGGAAAATAAATGACAAAGCAGGATATGTCCAAATATTAGAATAGTGATGAAGGTTAAAGGCCCGTAGCATAATCTCCAAAGTTGTGGCTCCCTCAAGTCCACACCAATACAAAAACCAGGGCTTTTACTTGAAAGAAAGCAAAAAAGGAGCCAAATATGAGTAACCTTGATCCAGAAATACAGAAAATTTACCCCAAATTTTATGTTCTAATTTAGTAATAGTTTTATGAATTTTATGTAGGTACAAAACAATGAAAGTTATAACTCAAAAAGTTTCTTAAATATGTTGATAGAAACAACAGTAGTAACTAATTATAGCAACATGGTAATAACCCTGCTACAGCCCACCGATGCTCTGTGATGATATTCTTAATGTTTAGGTTGAGGGAGGCTGGAGGTATGTTTGTGTGTTCCAAAAGTATTTATCTAAAGATAAGAAGGTCAATAGATCACAGAAAAATGACCAGTACATTTAGGAACTAAGAGAACCTAAGAGAAACAAATTGCAGTGTTTCTGTTTGTTTGTTTGTTTGTTTTTGTTTTTTTTTAACATATAACTTTGAAAAAAGGTTTCCTCATGGCAATTATTACAATAAAACTTAAGGGATGGCTACTTAGCAGGGAAAACTCATTAGCAAACTACATGTATTTTTGTTTGTTTGTTTGTTTGTTTGTTTGTTTTCAAAGTACCTGTGATCTTTTCCACAAGAATGAGGTGTTTTGTTTTGTTTGTTTTTGGTTTTTTTTTTTTTTTTTTTTGAATTACGAACAGTGTCAGGATAAGAATCTAAGAAGGAAGAATCTCTAATAACATGAAGTAAATCACTCTTGCAAAGTACATGGAATCTCTTTCATAAGAATGAGTTCTGTTGACCGAGAAACAATGCTCAGGATAAAGAGGATTGAGGCAAAGCCCAGTTCTCTAAAAAGTTCACCAGGCTGTTGAACAATGCACACTCCTAGGCTTTTTGATAGAAAACAGTTATATATATAGCTTTGTTGAAGAAAAAGTCTGTGTGTTTAACAGTTCTGGTTTTTCTATTGCTATCTGCACAGGGGCCGTGTGTTCTTCTACGTCTCCCCATTTTTATTTTTTTTAAATAGTGGCTGTAATAGAGGCCATGGGTGAGTACATTGCCTTTGTGGATAGTATAATTAACATAGGCAAGCATGAGGTAATGACACAGTAGCTAACAGAGGACCAAGACAAGAGGAAAGCCTGTATTAACCAGTGATCTCTAAAACAGCAGAATTATAGAATGAATCTCACTCTGTCTCTCTGATAGATAAATAGATATATAGATATGAAATTTATTATATGCATGGAATTTCTTAAATATATATATTAAATTTATTAAATAATATATGTATACATACACATATGGGATTTATTAAGAAAATATATATGGTATTTATTAGAATGAATTATAGGTTGCAGTCCAACAATGGGTCAGTATGAACAGATGCATCATATGTCCAAGAATCCAGTATTTTCTCAGTACATGAGGCTTAATATCTTTGCTGGTCTTTAATATACACTAGAATCCTGGAAAGTGGACTTTAATACACATGAAGAAATATAATTCCTAGCAAGGTGAGAGCCAGCAGGCAAAACAACTAAAATCTCCCTATTTCCATGTACTTACATAGGTATCCAGCTGAAGAGATTACCCAAATTAGATCTGAATTAAGGGAGTGTCTTTCTCTCTCAAATATAAATAAATAGATGTGCTTCTAATCTATATAGATTAGATTAGAAGCAAACTTCCTACTTAAATTAAGAAAAAAAATCATTCACAGTTGTGACCCCCATTTTTTGGTTTCATCCAATTTCAGCCAGTGCCAAGTTGACAACTGAAATTAGCCATCATACCATCTTAACCAAAATGGCTATTCAAAGATCACTTGGGAAATTTTGTCTATCTCATTATACAAATAATTAATTTTGCCATCAATGCTATGGGAAAAATATGACAGATAAAAGCAACACATGTTAGGAAATTGTTAGCTACCAAGATTATGTTTGAGCATCAAATAATTTGTAGTATCTCGGTCCTCAATTCTCACATCTCTTGATTAGCTTCTGATAATATTTATACTGTACTGTTAATAATTTACTGATTATACAGGTCATCTTTGAGATCTCTCTTTGTATTTCAGCAACTATTTTTTGGGATAGTCAATAAAAATCAAATCAAAGGAACAACAACAAGATATCCATTGTGGCTGCAAACATAACATGATCCAATAGATGTGAAGAATCATCACAATTCTCAGGCAGAGCTCCCTTAGATCTATTAATATATTATAAAATTTTATTAAGCAAAGTGACTGGAATGCAGACTGTCCAACATAAACCTTTATAGCCCACAGGAAGGGCAGTAGAAGTATCATTTTCACACAAAAAAAGCTCCATCCCAAAGGTAGCTATTTACCAGATTGAAGGGTGTAATTAGAGGTGGAATTGCAGACAGGAATGATACAAGTACATTCAAAGTGTAAACAATGTGATAAATAAAAATCATTGACAGGAATAACGGGGGGATGCCCTATGAAAATGGTGCAGGTGGATTCTATTTTCTCCCTAGTTATTTGTAAATAATGCATATGAGTGACTCCCATGCCATATACAGTTCTCTTTAAGAGCCCAGGAATACATGGCTTTACTCTGATACAAAACATTGTTCTTATTTACTGGCGTGTGCCAATGAAGCTAAAGGTCATTTTCTAAGCCAAGATTTAGCCTTATTCTATGTACAATAATATCAAATCTGGCAAGCAATACATCAGGTACATTTTCCTCTTCATACAACTATAGTTTCTACTATCAGAAATTTCTAAAAGTACTTGATTACGCCAAAATAAAATTGAGTTTAAACCAATCAGTTAGACTAGGCCAACCAAAATATCTCCTCATTTGTATGACTAAATATTTGTATACCATCCTTTATCCAGGCAACTGGTTTTAAGGGACCAAAAATTACATTAACTAAGAACTTTCATTCTCTGTCCACAATCCAGCTCCCAGTCTTCTTGGAATCTCCATCTGTTCTACTTGACATTGATATACAGGAAAACAAGACCTTTTGAAAGAAGACAATTAAGTTGATAGCATTCATAGCACAAAGTGGATAATGGAACTAGGTTTAATAACAGTCACATAGAATTTGGAGAGGGTCAGGATTCTAACATTTTATGTTTTTGAGTATGTGATGTTTCCTCTACAGCTTGTGCTTTAAATATTAAAACATATTTGAACAGGAATGAAGAGATGACACAATGGTTAAGAATTAGTACCCTTCTCTCAGTGGGTCAGAATTCAGTTCCTAGTATTCACAAACATCTGTAACTTCAGTTTCAGGATATCCAGTGTACTCTTCTGGCCTCAGTGAGTAACTGTACTCACATGTATGCACCACTCAGAGACATATGGTCATAGACATGAATAACATGACTCTTTTTTTAAATACAAGTTAAACTATGCATGAATAATGCATTACATGCTCAGAGGTACACGGTTCAATAGCAAAGGGATAACTATAGGAAAGATTAAAAGAGGTCATTAGTTATATAGACTTCATAATGAAATTAAAGGAAACGAATTTTAAGAGATCAGAAAGGAGGTCTATAACTTCAAATTACATGAAAAGTTTCTTAAGTGGAAATGAATTACATGAGAGAGTGAATAGTGGTTTTAATTGGAGGATAAACAAGATAGATTCAGGATTTTGTGCTGATTAGTTTTTTGTCAACATGACACAAACTAGAGTCATCATAGAAGAAGGCATCTCAGTTGAGAAAATGCTTCCACCATATTGACCTGTGGGCAAGTCTGTATGTACACTAGTGTTCCTATTAATGACTGATATAGAAAAGCCAACCCAACTGTAGGTGGTACCATCCCCAGACGTGTTGTCAAGGATTGTATAACAAAACACATGTGCAAACTAGAGAAGGAAACTACTGAGCAGTACTTCTACAAGGGTTCTGCCTCAGTTCCTGCCTCCAGTTGCCTGCCTTGAATTTCTGCATTGGCTTCCTCAAGGATGAACAGTGATCAGACCTGTAAGCCAAATAAAGCCCATTCTCTCCAAATTGCTTTTGGTAATAGTGTTTATCATAGCACTAGAAAGCAAACTAAGACAAATTGACTATTCTCCAATAAGCAAATTTGTGAATTAACCTTATTGCCAAGGTAAAGTTTTCACTGAACTTTCATTCAGCTCAGCAGGGACTCAGATATTTGAAGTGGTATTGGACTACACAGCTTCGTTATGTTGCAACATCAAGTCTGGACTTACGTAACTTGCAGTCAATAGTTGATGGGTTTGAAGCTAACTGTGGAATTTTGGAGAACATGAACATATCATAGGAGAACATTTTACATTTTATCAATGAGTGTAGGACAGTGAAAAGGAGATGTGATTTTTCAACATAGAAACAATGGGTGACAGTAATGTTGGGACTCTTATAATTAATTAATTCAGTTTCTTTGTGTGTATAAAGGGTGGATGGGTGTTGTGTGTGTGCACGTGCACACATGCTATGCACACAGCCAAAGGTCAACATGAGTTATCTTCTCCTATTGCTTTTCATGTTACTGCCTGGAGACAGGATCTTTCACTGAACTTAGAGCTCACTAGTTCTGCAAGATCAGCCAGACAATGAACTCAGGGATCTTTGTGTCCCTGCCTCTATAATTTTAGAATCGCTAGCATGCCAAGATTTTTATTGACATGAGTGCTAAGATTTTAAACCCATGTCTCAGGGTTTTGCTTTCTATTGAATTCTCTTTTGATAAAGACTCAGGCAGTTCTTTGTCAAGAACTGTGTTCTTTTTGCATATAACTTTATAAAGACAGTGCATAGCCAGCATTCATGAAATGGTGCATAAGCAAATTGCTTCACCACTAGGATTCTGTATTCATTGTTTTTGACAAGTTGTTCTTAAACAGCAACATGTCACTTTGTACTCATGGAAGAAGGCAATTACTCAGCAAACTCAAATGGAACATATTAGTGTAGTGTGGGCAACACTTCCTTCCTCATCTAATGTTATTAATTAATTATTGATTAATTAATTAATATATTCATGTATATGGTGTGTGTGTTTGTGTGTGTCTGTATGTGTACTCGCACAGTTTAAGGCTTGTGAAATGAAGTCTGGTTTTACCTGGGTTTGGTTTGATGGTTCTCAATTCAAGTCTTCATGCTTGGATAGAGAGCCATCCTTCCAGCTACTTCCTTCCTCACTTACAAGTACATGATCTGATCTGCTAGATATATTATATCAGGTTAATTAAATAGATATAACATATTTTAAAAATAGACCAGACTTCAAAAGTCTGGAGAAGTGACTCAACACTTAACATACTGCTTTTGGAGAGGACCCAGATTCTGTTACCAGCATCTTTATTAGGTAGCTCACAACCACCAGCAGCTCCAGCTCCACCATCTTCGGTCCTCTAAGAGAAACAGCATCCTCATTCCCATGCTCCCATAAACACATGCACATGCACTTAAAAATGGATCTTTTCTTTTTAAAAGATACCTGGTTGTATAAGAGTAGAAAGCTGGCATTATTAGTCATTACAGGTTACTGAGATTTTTTATTAACTGCCATCTTATGAGGTAAATGGAATATGGGCATTTTATAATAAATTCTAGATGATTTTATTGAATTATTGATTTAAATATGAAAGATAGTTCTGAAAGATTCCCAGCAACACAAATCATAAGTCTTTGTAAGCAACGTAACCATTGAGAAATAAGTGAATACAGAAAGATGCTGCTGTCTATTGTCTTACACATTATTCTTGATAAATTGATATGATATTTGGCTTATTGTGATTAATTTTGTAACCTTGAAATGAAATCACTAAAATTTATGTAAGTGTGTTTACCTTTTAAAAACTATTTTTTTATATTTTTTTGTGTATGTGCATGTAGGCGTTGCTTGTGAGTATGAATGAATTCAAGTCATGATGTGAGTCTGAATATCAGATACAACTTTCTGTACTCTTGTCTACTTATGAGATCTGGGGTAACATTCAGATCCTCAGGCTTGCATAAAGTACCTCTGCCTATTTTTATGACTCATAATTTTAACTTGGAATTTATCCCTCAGAACTTTTGCTTCACAGTAGATATGGTAAAATGAGACATTTAAAAAAAATACTATTATAATCATGGTGATGTTACTGGCTGTTAATGGAAAGAGACACAAATGAAGTTACATATCCTACTATGTGGAGACTATGCAAATATTCAAATAATAATAATAATGATGATGATGATGATGATGATGATGATGATGATGATGATAATCCAAAAACTCAATTGGACTAACAGTTGAAAATTCTGGAAGTATTTAAGTCCTGTAATGGCAGGCACTCCACCCCACTCCCACTTCAAGATACAGAGATCCACCAATCACTGTCTTCTCATATAGATAGCATTGATTTTTGTCTGGAGAGATGCCTAAGCAAACCAGAACACTTCCTTCTCTTCAAAGGATCAGACTCCATTTCCCAGTACCCATGTTGGGCAAATCACTATTATCTGTAATTCCAGTAATATAGTATCTGATGCCTCTTCTGGTCCATGTCAGTACCTACATTCATATAGAGGGCAAATATACCTACGTCTAATTAAAAGTACATAAATAAAATTAGATAGATTCCTGCTCCCTTACAATGAGACCAAATTCTCATGCCTCATTTGTCCATTCTCTCTCTCTCTCTCTCTCTCTCTCTCTCTCTCTCTCTCTCTCAGCTAAGATATAGATGTCATTTCTATTTGTGTGCTTGACAGTGACCCTCTTTATTTTCATACAATGAAGAGTTCTGAAGAGAAAACAAAGGCTTAACATACATTTTCACTATTATCTTCTTTGCATCCAAATGTTGTCATGCTCTGGTGAATGGCTCCTGCACTTTGGAGATGTGTAGTCATTGTTTTCCTGGTATTATAATGGAAATGTGAGTGAGCTCCAACAGTATTATAGATTGTTTTCAGGACCTCTATACCATCAACCCCATAATGAGGGTATGAGGGTTTATTTGATTTCTTTCATTTCTGAACTAATGATAGCTTTGTACATTTAGACACAACTGATTTGCTATGTGTGTATGTGGTTTCATTTATAAGTAGATATTTGTTATGAGCTGGAGGTGAGGGTTGGCTCAGTGGGTACACTGTTTAATCTGTCAGTGTGAGGAACAGAGTTTGAAGCCCAGACCCACATAAGTGCTTAGAGATATAGAACATATTCCCAGTGTGTCTCTAGGGAGATGAGAGGCAGAGACAGGAGAATCTACAGAGGCTCATGGGCCAGCCAGCCTGGTGGCTGAAGTAGTGAATAATAGGGACTCTGCCTCAAAAACAGCTACAAGTCAAAGGCCAGCACCAGAGTTTGTCCTCTGAGCTCACACATGTACCATGCCACGCATGCCTCTGTACTCAAATGCATGAATGCACATACATATCATGTACTCAGAAACTCAATGAAAGAACTTAAAATAAACATGTGTTTGAACCTACAAAATAAAATCAAACACCTAAAAGTAACCTGTTATTTTCTATATTTTATGAAATCACAGATTTGATTTGTCAGATGCTATTTTTCACGTGTCCCACAGATTATATTCTAATAGACTTTGTGTTCTCCAAAGGTTCACCATTACTATATTTTACTTTAAGGAATACAATAGCAGGATACCATGGAGCTGTCCTTTATACTGGGGTGTCCCATAGAACCACACAAAGTGAACACATTCATGCTTTTCAATCTAATTATTTTGTTAGTATCATGTGTGTATTCTCTTTATTCCAAATGACAATTGTTTTTAATGATATTGTCAAAAAAGTTTTTTTTAATTAAAAGCATATCTTTGATTCTCATAATTACTTAAGTATGCATGTGCATGTGACAGTGGTGCCTACCAACCCCAAAAAACAATCTTCGATTCCCTAGAACTGGAGTAACAAGGAGTTGTAGTGATTGACGTGATGTGGGATGTTGGAAAGCAAACTCTCATTCTATTCACGAATAGCAAGTGCTCTTCACCACAGAGCCCTCTCCACAGCTTGCTTTCTTGAGCTTTTAAGATTCACTCATTATATAGCATTCCTATAGCATGACTACCATGTACTAATATAAATGCAAATTTCTATTTTGTATGATTCTGTATGATTCTGGAGACAGCCATTTTAGCCTAATTCTCATAGTTATTATATTCAGATCTTCTAACACTGTATTTTATGATAACACACTCATAGCTTTCTACTTGATTTGCATCACAAATGAGTGCTGGTAGCAAATTCTGAACAGGCTCTGAAATATATTAATGGCAAAACCTCATGCGAAGCCTCTGGCATCAATCACATTAGTTCTAAAAACAGGCAGTATCTTGGGCGCAGTATTTAGTAAAGTAGCTTTTATAAAACAAGCCTACTCCATGTAAAAAAGGGAAATATATTAATAGCTATAAATGTGAGTTATGGTAGTAATGTAATTCACATGTCAGATAGCAGGAGCAGCAAAGATAAAATTAACTAGGAAAAATAAAAGCAGAAGGCCTTGCTATGAAGATACTAGAGTAATTTTCATCTAGGATCCTGTTACACACACACACACACACACACACACTTATCATGAAGCTTTTGTACATGATCCATATACAAGCTGAGCTGATTATAGTATTTTTCCATTTAAAATTAAAATAGACAGAAGATCTATTAATTTCACATTTATTTCGATCCTAAAGTACCATGAAAAATCAGATCGATTTCGTAGCCCTGGGGCTCTGTCCTTTCAGGTGAAATAGCTTTACACCTACAATAATTACCATGTTCCATGTTGACGGCTTAAGAGAAAGCCCTCTGAAAGGCCTTCCTATTTAGCAGTGTTAAAGACAAACTTCATAGTGGAGTGAACACTTGAGCTGTATGTGTGTGTTTACCTAAACAGGAGAAAGTATGAATATTTGAGTAACACCTAACTCTGAAGCTATGGTCTGTTTTGAAGTAAATTGTTCTTGTATGTACTCTAAAGACTTCAGATATGGACAGGTGAGACAGCTTGATGCCTTGCCTGAAGACCAGAGCCTGATCTATAAGATATGATACGAGCAGATCAGTTACGTCTAGAAGTTACCCACTGGCATCTACATTGTGAACATATTCATAAAATAATAAAACAATAATGGTGATATATATGCTTTTTAAAACTTTATTTATGATCACTGGACTAATTTTGATGCTGTGATTAATTGAGAGTCTTCTACCAATTCATGCTGAACTGTGGGTTTGCTTTTGTGATCATGGACAATTAAAATTTTTGTTTTAAAAGCCATAAAGAACTTCTTAGGATTAATGATTATATATAACAAAAATACCTATTACATTTCTTTTAAGGTTAATTATATGAAAAGTCTTTTTTTATATTTTCTAGAATTGTTTAGTTGTCTTAGTTATGTTTCTATTGTTGTAATCAAACATCATGACCAAAAACAACTTGGGAAAGAACATGTTTATTTCTGCCTACCCTCTTAGGACACACTCCCTTACTGAAGGAAGTCATGGCAAGAACCAGGACAATAGTGTGGCGCCCATGGAAGAAAGCTGCTTTCTGGTTTGCTCTCCAGGGCTCACTCAGCCTATTTTCATACACAACCTAGGACCACCTCCCAGGCCTAGGACCTCCTACATTAGTCACTAATCAAGAAAAGGTCTCCATGCTTGTTTGCTTTCTAATCATATTAAAGTCATTTTCTCAACATACAAGTACTGACAAATATACACTTTGACATATAAACATGCATATTCTTTTGTGTGTGTATGTGTTTGTATGTGTGTTTAGGATGGTGGCACATATATGTGCAAATGTACATGTTAAGAACCAGAAGAGCCCAACATATGCTCTGTTCTAACACACTCTCCTTTATTGTCTTGAGAAAAGGTTTCTCATTGAAGTAGATCTAGGTAGCTAGCCAGCTATCATCAGCACTCTTTTTTTTTCTGCTTACCACAGAAATTGGGGTTATGTTATGTATGACTATTACTACATTTTATGTGGGTACCAGAGATTCAAACTCAGGTCTTCATGTTTGTGTAGCTTGTGTTCTTACCCAGTTAGCCACCTCTCTACCCCTATATAAGTATAGTCTTTGAATTATTTTAATTGTTTTTAAGTGCTGATAATTTATTTTCCTTGTAGGGAATTAATGAAGTTAATTGAAATATATCAGTTTTCCTAAAAGGAGTTTTCCTATTTATAGACATTTAAGTTATTACACAATTTGGAAACTCTTTTATAATTCCGTGTAAAAAATCATTTCCCACATACCAGAGCAAACTTGCTATCAATCTTAAAATAATAAGTAGGTTTTTTGATTTTTTTTTAAAAAAATAGAAATAACATGCTAAAGCGAGACATTTCATAGCTTTGGAGCTCATTTAAATGAATGTTCTGCAAGTAATACATTTGAGGCACTAGTCCATCAACTACTAAGAGTGTGGGCTAGATTATAAACCTCAGCATGCGTCTAAGACAAATGGTGTCAAGTTCAGACTCTGGACTTCGTTGAACTTGGGTTTCAGCTTCTGCTATGCTTGGGACCAACCACATGAAACTCGGGTTGCTGCTTAGCTTTTCTTATCTTTACTAAGCGTTTTGATCACTGCCTGAGCCCAGGAGTCATTTGTGCTGTCTGGGAACAGAAAATGTCTTTCCTTCATAAGAAGAATAAGCAGAGTGCTTATACTGACACAAGGGTTTCTTAATAGGCATTGCTCTTCTGAGAACAGCATGAAGACTATTCCGCTATACTGACACTTGGAAGGGTCAGTCTTGGACCACCATCCTGAAAACAGCATGCATGATATGGCACTAGGATGCTTGGTTTCAGATCTGAGTGTTCCTTTTTGTTATTGACTGTGGGTCCTCAGAGATGGGCTTTATGGTCCTCAACACCCCTTTCTGTAGAAGAAATCCCACTTAGAATCCATATCTATATCAGAGTTCTAAAAGGAGCACAAGGGGGCACGATCTTTAGCTTTGAAAATTGCTACAATGTTCACTCATGAAAATAATAAATTGTGTAAAGACATTGATCAATTTTGCCTAGATTAGCCAAAATTTGGAGGGAAAGGGTGGTTAACACTGTACTACAGACAAAACCAAACATTAACACCGATGACCTAAAGTGCTACAAACAGTACATTTTGGAGAAAATGTGGCGGTCCCTCAGCTGTTGAACTCTGATTTTTTTCTAGCTGACGTTAATATTTACTTCCTGTGTTCTTTCTGGTATTTGACTTGTGTGTGACTGACTTCCGTATTAAATCTGTTGGGAGCTAAAAGAGAGAAAGAAAGAGAAAGAGAAAGATTAGAGTGAGAGAGAGAGAGAGAGAGAGAGAGAGAGAGAGAGAGAGAGAGAGAGAGAGAAGGAGCAAGCTGCAGTGAAGCGAAACTTTCTCTTTAAGGAGATGTCCTGACTCTCTGGGATTGATCCATGAATGCATGTGTGTGCGTGTGCGTGTGCACATGTGTGTGAGTGTTTCTGTGTGACTGTTTTTGCAGAGTGGCTGTCAGATGTCAGTCTTAGGTGTAATTCCTCAAAACATAGTCAATCTTAATATTCAGATATAGTTTATTTAGCCTAGAATTCAGCAATTAGTCTAAGTTGTCAGGCCAGCAAGCACCAGATATGCATTTGTTTACCCCTTCCCAGAGTTAGGTGTGTATCAGTAAACCTAGCTTTTTAACATGAGTTCTGGGGATTAAAGTCAGGTCCTCATGATTATAGGATGTATTATTTAATTTTATGTAGCTGTGAAGAAACACTATGATTGATACCAGCTTAAAATACAGTTTGGCTTACAGCTCTAGACAAATAAGAGTTGAGCATGGCAGGGAGATATGGTAGCAGGCAGCAGGCAGAATGCAGCTTGCAGCATGCCACAGGCATGATGACAGGATCAGAAAGCTGATTGTTCAGCTCTTCAGCCACAAACACAGTACAGAGAGAGCAAGTTGAACAATGAAGTCAGGCTACAAGCTTTCAAAGCCTGTGCCCAATTGACACACTTTGTCCAGTAAGACCACACCCCCTTTAACCTCCTCAAATAGCACCATCAAGAGTCAAAGTATTCTCTACCTGGGCTTATAGTGGACATTTTTCATTCAAGCCAGCACACTGGGTGTTCATTTTACTAAGTAAGCATCTCACCAGCCAAGTAATTTCAATTCTAATACCACAGAGTGTTCCCATGATGCTCTATATGACAGGTACAAAAGGGAAAGGCAAGCTTAGGACTGTATTCATTACATCTGAACTGCTTCCTGAGGACCTGGTATCATACAGACATTTGATGGGAAGACAACTATTTTGTTGTTGTTGTTGTTTTGTTTTTCGAGACAGGGTTTCTCTGTGTAGTCCTGGCTGTCCTGGAACTTACTCTGTAGACCAGGCTAGCCTTGAACTCAGAAATCCGCCTGCCTCTGCCTCTCTCTGCTGGGATTAAAGGCATGCGCCACCACCGCCCGGCAAGACAACTATTTTGAACTAATCTTAAAACATTTTCCTTGCTATCAGTCTCCTGTCCAATCTTCTATTAATTCAAACAAATTTATGATTCTACTATCTTTCCAAAGAGCACACACACTTGTTATGTGATTTGTGTTTTAACCTCTCTAAGAGGAGATGGATCATGGGCACTGGCATGAAATTTGTAGTCTCAAAGTTTCTAGAACATAGCTCAAATATAACAAGAGAACATGATGGCCTACTTGTAATCCCAGTATACTGGTTTGAATGAGACTGACCCCATAGGCTCACTAAATCTTTGGTTTCCAATTGGTGGACTTGTTTACGAAGGATTAGGAAGTATGTCCTTGTTGGACTAGGTGTGTCATGGAGAGTGTGTTTGAGATTTCCAAAGGCAACAGCAGGTTCAGTGTCAGTGTCCTATCTCTGTGCCTACTACCTGTGCATCAGGATATAAACTCGTAGCCACTGCTTCAGTGTCATGGCTGCCTACCTATAGCCATGCTCTTCATCATGATGGTCCTTGGTCTCTGAAAGTCTAAGAGAGCCCCCAATTAAGCATTGTCTTTTATGAGTTACCTTAGTCACAGGGCCTCTCCACAGCAATACATTCCCTCTTCTGGCTTCTACAAATACCTTCATTCATATGCATATACATTCTTTCATATATATATATATATATATATATATATATATATATATATATATATTAATCTTAAAAGATATATTTTATGTAATACAACACATATGTGTCTTTTATAATACAAGAGTCTTTCATCATAGTCATTTTTAATGACATTAATGTGGTTACTTTTCACTATTTTCAGTTTGGTAAAAGAAAGAGCAGAGTTTTAGCCCATGCGGTGAGATACCTATGTAATAACAGGTATTCTTCAGTAAAGTAAATAAGCAAGAGAGAGCTTCGCTGGTAGTGTTTTGTCTATGCTTAGAGGCATGAGGTTTAAGCAAAAGAGTCTTAAATTTCCTGTTTTAAGCAGCAAAGATGACTGGACACATACTAGTATGAACAGACACAGAGCTACACAAACACCCACAGTGGTGGCCTAAATGAAAAATATTCCTATAGGATTGTTTATTTGAGCTGAATCTCCTGTTGGTGATGCTGTTTTTGGAGATTATGGAATCTTTAGGAGGTAGGACCCTGCTGAAGGAAGAATGTCCCTGGATCACCTTTGAAGATCTATTATCTTGCCACACTTTCTGTTGTCTCTCTTGGCTCCCGGTGTGCCGATGAAATCTAAACACTTTTCTTTCTTTCATATTTCTCCTTCCATGTTTCCTCAACCATTATGGGCTCTAGACATATACAACTATAAGCCAAAATAAATTCTTTCTTCCCTAACTTTTTTTGAAGATCATATTTTATCACAGCAACAGAGAACAAAGTAGAACACCCACATACAATCTGCATTTATTTCACACAGTTTTGAAATAAAGTAATCCTTTTGTCAGGCTGTAGCTAAGTATCTTACATGTATTAACAACATCATTCAAACTCACCTCTGAGAAATTTGCATAATAACCAATGCTAGTGTTAGCTCTTTATGCTGTGGTCACCATGTAAGCACAAAATGAGCTTTGCACTCATTGGCTTATCTAGCACCTTTTCAGCTAGTCACTGTGTATCCAGCTGTGTGTAGTTCTCACACAGAGCAAAATTCACAGTCCCGAAGCCTCATTGTTTAAGACCATAAACATATCATATCACTGGCTAGAGAGATGGTTCAGATGGTTCATGTGTAAGGTATCAGCTGCCAAATCTGGCAACCTGAGAACTGTCCCCAGAACTGACATTTTGGAAGGAGGAGCTGACTCCAACAAGTTGTCAGCTGATGTCAATACAATACAATCTTGGCATGCACATACCCACACATATACAAAAACAAACAAAGACATGGAATATGAATAGTGGAAAGAGGAAGTGCATCCATAAATATATAAATGCAGCAAGAATATTAAAACTTCTAACAAGCAAAATGACAGAGATTAAGTGTGAATAGTACTTTAGATGAAATACCTAGCCACACAATGGTCCCCAGACACAAAATTAGAGGAACTAAATGATGGGAGGGGTCAGTGGTTGTATTGTTTACTACAGGCAGCACACTCTAATGAAATGAGGGTGTAAATCACAGGGATTAATTTCTCACAGAATTAGAGGTGGAGTTTAAGATCACACAAATGTAGTTCCTACTGAGGACTTCTCCCTGACTTGTAGATGTTCATCAGGTCACCTTATCTTTACATGGAGGAGACAAGGGGGTGTTCTTTCAGGTCTCTCTACTTATACAGCCATTGATCCAATCAGAACAACACTTAGATCCCTGTAAAATTTGTACAACCATTAATTACCCCTCAGACGCCCTTCTTCAGATCTCACTGGGCTGAGTGCTTTCTTTTGTGAATGGGCAGTCACACTCTCCTTTGTGAATGCATGAACAGAGACCCTCCTGTGTGAATGAATGGGCACAGGCTCTCCTGTGTGAATGACTTTGACACACACATAGACATTCAGGTTGTAGTGACAAACCAAGGTTACAATGAGCAGACAACATGGCAGAGGTAGATGAAGGTATCCCAGAAGGAGTATTATGGATTAAAATACTTAACATTAAAGCAATTGTCAGACATTTTATGACAGATAAGGCATAAAACATCAAATGTTGGAAACAGTGTCAAAATTAGAAATAAGTGTGACAATTGAGGGAAAAGAATTGGCACTGTAAGTTCTTAAATCATACTTGAAATAAAGATTAGCAAGTGCTGTTCAAAATGCACTTGATAAGTTCTTTATAAAAAACTATTCCCTCAAATCTCAATCTTTAAATCTCAATGTTTCTATTATTTTAAATCACATCATTATTTAAATAGGCATCATTTTTTAATTTTTCCCATATTTCACTGAATTAACTTTAAAAAATATTTAATTTTTGACAACTTCTTTATACACACATCTACCACAAGCCTACACACACACACAGAGATACACATACATGTATACACACACACACACAAGACAAAGAGAGAAAGAGACAAGGAGACAGGACAGAGAGGGGGGAGACAGGAACAGAGACAGAGAGATATTAACCAGGACTAATGACTTGAGTTAAATTCTTAAGCACCACATTGTAGGAGAGAATCAAGTACCAAAAGTTGTTCTCTGACCTCCATGGTGACACTGTAACAGATGCCAATAGACACACCCAATATACACACCAAATACTCCCCCAATATACAGTAACTAAGTAATGTCAAAAAATAGAAAATATTTTGATGGGCCATGAAATAATAATTCAGATTTTTCTCATTTATCATTTGGTATAATTTTAGCTTTTATAGCCATGTTGAAAGTTCTAGAACATTTATAATGTGGGGAGTTACTTTATCTTCTTAAATGATTTGACAAACAATACAACAAATATCAAAAAAATAAGCTTTGGATCATGGACAAAACAACAGTGTCAGACAAAATACACCACCAGCAGCAAAATCCACATATCCTGAGCTTTGAGGATATATAGGCAAGGGTAGTTGAAAAAATATGCAAGGAAGGCATGGCGACACTGTGTCTCAGCAGAGGTAGTATTGGCATAGACTGGCTAGGAGTAGGAGGTGAAATGTGGAAAGAAATGAGATTCTGAGATTCCTTTCATCCTGCAGATGAATTTTGACTTTTCTATATCAAAAGCATTTGGAAAAAGCAATTTAGACAGATGTTATCAAGAATAGAAATATTGCCTTTTACTTTCTGAAACAATTCTGTTCATTGTAGATACATGAAGTCAGAAAGAAAGAAAAGGCTTTCAAAGGCATCAGTGTAAGTCCTAGTGCACCACAAAATACAGGCCTCTGCTGTGTGCAGAATGTTGAGAGGAAACTGGACTCCAAGTAGAAAATGTTCCCTCTCAACAGTGAGATACTCAAAGTAAACTGAGTGTTCCAATCTTCAGTGTGGGTGAGCGGATTGAAACAGATACAATTGACATTTTTTAGCTTAAATATCTTTCTACAAATTCATCTTTGAAAATTTATTTGCTGAGATCTTGTTATTAATCTGAGGACAAGCAAAATGTTGACTGTTTTTCTTCTGAATCTCTCCATCCTTGAATATAACTTACAGACGTTCTACAGCAAATGCCTACAAGGCATAACTTAAAGGTTACAATGTTGAATTAGGTGTTCAATATAATTCTCTACTGAAAGAGACTTGGTTTCAGATAATGAATGGATTCTCACACACATTCATTGAAGCTCAAACATTAGATCTATCCAGTAAGCCACTGTGAACATTTGGTTAAGCCCATTTGGACTACTGATAGGACTGACTGACCTAGAATATTGTACGAAAATGGTGTATTACTTATATTCCTGTTGATGTTATTATACAAATGGCCAATCAAAATTTTGGAAGACATTTATTTGGATTTACAGTGATATAGGGATAGGAGTTCATGGTTGTATGTAAAGCTTTTTGTTCCCATTCTGTTACCATATACTTGAGACACCACCTTTTACCCATAAGGTTAACTACTATGCAAATTAATTTTTTAATAGCAAATGTTTACAAGGAAGTCAGGAAGGGAAAGCTTTTTCACATTTGTTGAGGATTGAAATGTGTCATAACTACCTTTATAGATAAGGCTCTTCACAAAATTAAATGTTATTAGAACATGAGGAAGTCACCATGTCACAGAGATTCTGTTTGTTTTGTGAACTAATTAATTTGTTTAATTAATACATTTTTCTTAGTAGTAGGTGATGCTCATAAAGAAATTACCTACCTTGAGGAAATGTGTCTTAAAAAAAATCAGAAAGGGCAAATAAGGTGACTCAGAGTTTACAACCTCAGTTTGATTCCCAAAACTCACCACAGAGAAGAAGAAAACCCTGAGTTGTCCTCTGATTTTTACTTGCATGATGTGACATCTGAACATCTTCACTCACACATAATAAATAAATAAATAAATAAGTAAATAAATAAATAAATAAATAAATAAATAAATAAATATTTTAAGAAGAGATTGGTGGTATGTGCACATATGGGTGTTTATATAAGTGCTACAATTTGTTATATAAAAAGATTTTTTTTCTTCTGGAGAGATGGCTCAGTGGGAAAAGTGCTTGCTGTGAAAGCATCTGGATTTGAGTTCAGATTCATGGCACATATATAAGACAGCTGTGGCAGAGCACATCTGTAACTGAACCACGGAGAGAAAGTGGGCACAGGATCAGAGATCGAAGTGTATCTAAGACTCATGGGACTCAGTCTAGACAAACTAGTGAACTTCCAGTTCTATGAAAGAACTTGTCTCAATAAAGAAAACTGTCCTATAGAAAAAATCTGTCTCAAAGAGTGACAGAACACACTTAGTGTGAAACTCTGTCTTCTACGTATAGGGCTGTGGGCAAGCATACCAACACACCACTACCACCCCATACTAAATTATAATAAAATTTCTCAAAAAAAAATCAAAATCTAATGAAAAACCTGTTTTCTTTGCCAGCTGAGACATCTTGCTGCTGGGATACACATTTCTATCTAGAATATTTTGTAGATGATATTATGTGGTAGTTCATGAGGTAAGGTTTGGTACGACAGAAACAGAAGTCAGAAAGGGTGCAAAGTAAAGACATCACTTTTGACGGCAAGTATGACTCATATACTTATTGAAGGATTTTTCTCACGATGCCCACATTCACAGATGGGAAACAAGGAATTTATAGGTTAAACTCAAAGGTCACACAGGTGTTGACCTTAAATATGATGACTTATAACTTGATTAAGATATCTCCCTTAAAAATAAATTACAGTTTCCATGTAGTGAATCTTCATAGCATTTTGATTTATGATTTAGTAGAGTCCATGTTAATCACAAACTCGTAGTGGAGCTGGATATGGTCTTGAATTTCTTATTATTCTACCTTCATCTCCTGAATTCTAGGAGTAGAGATCAGGGCCAACATGCTGGGCTCCTGCCATGATGCACTGGAGGGGTGGAGGTGGAGGTGGAGGTGGGAAACCCAAGGCTAGGGAAGCTCTTGATCACCTCAGTAAAATCCCAGTTTTTATCCATCATTTTTGCTGCATCTGTTTCTGATGTAGAACCAGTGAAGAATGAGAACCAGATCATGGGTGCTTGGAGCTCCCATGGTCCCTTAATTTTCACTATTTTTCTGTCCTGCCTGACTTTTAGTTCAACACAATTTTACTTAGTATAAAAATAACTAAGTGGTTTTTTTTTTTTTTCTCTTTCTTGATTTGTTTAGTTTTTTTTTCTTCCTCAGGCTGTGTCTGGGGAAAGGAATGAAGCTCTATCTAAGGTCAGACATATCCAAGTCAGAAGCCTAGGTCACTGCTGCTTTACCATAATAAACCTGACTGTGGATGGAATGGAAACTGAGATGTCTGACTTTTCAGCCAATGCTGTTCCTTGTGCCTGACTTTCTCATTCTCAGCTGCTGAGCCAGATTTAATCACACTGTGTCAGAGGCCCGCTCTCTCCTCTCCTCCCATGCCTGTCTTCTTTCCTTCCTCATCTTCATTTGGGGACCCAGGACTAAACGTAGTATGTGAAATCAATTGCAATTAAAAGCAGAGGTTTCTGTGGTTATAGCAACTGTGTATTGCTTTAGGTGTGTGGCCATATGTCACAAGTGGTGAAGGGAGTTCCCATTCCACTTTCTGTAGGTTCCATATTGAATTTACTGAAAGAAACTGATAATAGACAGTTTATAAGGACAAAAAAAAGCCCACACATACAAACTTATTCCATGCACCACTTAGTACTCTCATGCACACCACACCCACACACATATATACATACATATACACAGAGGGACAAAAGGGGAATAAGACTGAATATTACTTCAGTGCAGATAACCTTTGAAGTGACTCATATTTGTTTGTCAAGATTCCTGATTATCAACCTTCAAGAGGTTTCAATTTGATCTTAGGATTTGGCATTCCTTTCTCTTCACAGATCCCTTAAATTTTCTTCTGTTCTCTGAGACAATCTCTGTCTCTTTGTGTGTGTGTGTGTGTGTGTGTGTGTGTGTGTGTGTGTGTGTGTGTGTGTGTGTTGGGGAAGGTTATGTGTGCAATCTATGCACACATACATGTGAATGTGCATACACCTATGTGTGTATATAGAAGCTGGTGTTAGGGTTCTAAGTATGACTCCTCACCTTATTACTTGGATACAGGGTCTGTCCCCGAACTAGGGCTCCAAGTTTTGGCTAGGCAGCCAACAAGCCCCAGCATTTCTATACCCAGGCTCTGTCAGCTTGATATTTGAAGTAAATAGAAAATCATTTTCTAAACAAGATATATTTTTTTCTGTCACTCACAGCCAGAGATGATGCATGGTTCCTGATGTCATGGTGTACTTTGTTCCATGCTGAGAAGGTCCACAAACACCCCTACTTAGAGGAACGGAGATCTTGACTCAAGTGACAGGAAAGAGTTTTACAGAGAAGCAATGTTGGTGTTTATTAATGGAAAGTCTGAAGTACTCAGTGGTGATGTGGCAGCAGCTGAGGGGCTCCTCAGTTCCTTTATTCTTCAAGAAAGAATTTCAGTCAGGAAACAGACAGTTTGAGCAGATGTCTCTTCAGGAATTCAGCAGAAGCAAAGCAAATGCTCCTAAGAGATACTGGAGAGGGGTGCTCCAAGGAGAGGAACAGCATATGGATTTTAATGATGATTTTTATAAATATTTATGAGTCAAGTGGCATATTAATGAGGGAAAGTCACAAATTTTTCTGCCCCAAATTAGGGTAGATTGGATCATTAGGGTGTTTCCCCTCAAGGTCTCCACAGAAGGGAGGCAAACCACAAAGCAATGATAAGACAATAGCGATATCAAGTCCCTTGAGGATGCATGTGAGTGTGTGTGTGATAACCATAGTGCTGTGGTTTATGGTTTAGCAAGAGGAAGATAACTGCAGTGTCAGATATTTAACTACCAATTAACATCTGAGCATCAGAAGCAGCTACCACGATGTAGCACTTTGTAGCTTGCTCCATGGTGCAGTGCGTTACCTTCCCTAAAATGGGTGATGACTTTCTCAAAGACCATATTATTTAAAATTCAGTCTGTTTCCTCAGAAGATTCCTTTCTTAAATGTTTAAGAAGAAAGTTCCTAAATGTGATGAGAGGCATTTCTCCTATCTACCCTACAGAGAATATCTGGTTTCTAGTCCCTCAAAGTCTATCATTTTGGTAATAAGCCATGTTAAAACATAGATCCTTTTCCAAAAGAACAAGTTCAAAAGAATTCTTAATGTCTGTTGGTCAAAAGACAATCAGGACATATTTTGACTGATATTTGTTAGATATTTTCCTTAGTGGGGGAAAACACATTTAAAGGTGAGAAAGGACTATGGTGAGGTGAAACTCAAAAGTCAAGTATGTTTTTAATTTAAGAATGGTTTAGTAACTGTTTTAGCACTCTTGGAAGCATCACTTCTCTCAAGAAATGATACCTTTTCATTATTGTTTATCAGTCTAACAAAATTCTTGACAATCTATAATCAGATATTGTAACACGATCTTGATGTAGAGACATTCTTTTCTCTTCCCATGTCCCCTTCCTTGCCTCCACTGATTTTTACACCATTTGTGTAAATGTGGAATATGTGTGTTTGTGTGTGTGTTTGTGTGTATTTGTGTGTGTGCACAGGGGTGTGTGTACATATGCACCTGTCTAGGCATGTTCACAGAGGTCATGTTTACTGATGATTTATTGAAACAAGCGAGGGAAAATGTAATAAAATATAGTTTGATAGGTAGCTGTTGATTTTTTCTTCTTGGGACAATATAATAAATATTCTGTCATCAAAGATGAAAAATTAAAACTAGCCATGAAAGGTTGAAAACAGAATTAAAAACATATTTGACTGCCAGGAACTTAAATTTGTATATTATCCTAGTAAAGATTTTAATTGTTTTATATATATATATATATATATATATATATATATATATATATATATATATATATATAATTATATATATATATATATATATATAACCATTATAGCTAAAAGCAACTTTGGAAGAAAAGGTTTTAGTGTAGCTTACAGTTCAACATTGTGGCTTATCATGGAAGGAAATCAGGGCAAGAGCTTATGCAGGAATCAGGGGACAAGAACTGATGCAGAAGTCATAGAGGAGGACTGTTTACTGACTTGTTTTCATGTCTAGCTCAGCCTGCTTTCTTATACAATTCTTCCCAAAATTTCTAGATTGTATCAAGATGATGAAAACCAAACCAGGACATGTAGCCATGTACAATTCAGTGTGGAGGTTCTTCAAAAACTAAAAATAGATTTATCATAAGGCCCAGCTACATAAATGTTGAATATTTACCTGAAGCACTCTACATCAGCATATCATGTACATTACATCAATTTTTATCACAGAATTATTAACAATAGATAAATATGGAACTAAACTAAATGTAAATTCACAGATGATTGGATGAAGAAAACATGCCGCTGGGGAAACTGTTGTTCCCCTTTGGAGTTCTTAATCCCCAAAGATTTGCAAACTGAATGCAGAAAGGTTATGGAAAATTTTATTAACGTTTGATAAAATAATAGAGCAGGCAACCTATTTATCTTGACAGGTGCCCCAATAAAGTTGGCAGACAAGGAAACAGAAAGACATGATTTTTAAGTTAGCGTCTAGGGAAGTTGGCAGGTACTGAAATCAGGAATGGCAAAGAGCTGAATGACAGAAGCAAGGAGGGTAATTTAGAGAGTGAGAAATATGGCCCAGGGCACCAGGAAATGTATGCATAGGCTATGGCTGGTATCTGAAAGAGAAGAATTGTAACCCAGAACAGGAAAAGCTGTGCTATTATGTGAATTTGGACTCAGGAAAGTAGGCATGCTAGCCCTCAAAGTGCACAAGAGTGCACATATCTGCAATAGAGGAGGGACTTATGGGAAGAAAAATAGATTATATCTCATTAAGAGAAAGATTATTTCTCTGTTCTAACCATATGTAGCTTAGAATGTCTGCTCTCTTGCCAAGGCCTGGACTCAACAAATACCAAATACCTACATTTCTTCACATGAATTTTTATCACTAAAGAAACATTACACTTTCCAGGGAGAGAGATTTAAAGGCCATAAGAGAAAGGTCTCCAGTGGCCTCCAAGCTTACTAATATCTGTTAAGCTACTTAGAACACACACCACACACACACACACACACACACACGCACATGCACACAAATGGAATTTTCTCATCTATAGACAAATTTGGGGGAGATATAATTTAGAGGCAAAAGAATGAAAATAGAAGTCATTGCGTTAAACAAAGTAAGACAGATGTAGAAAGACAAATAGAATGTATATTCTCATATACACAGTGTAGAACTTGTGTGTGTTCCTGTGTGTATGTTTGTGTGTGTCTTCGTGTGTTAGTGCATATATAATTGTCTGTACACATGTGTTTGTGCATGTATGTGTGTGGTTTGTGCACACTTGTGTTTGTGTGTCAGTGTTTTACATGCATATGTTTTTGTGTGTTTGCATGTCTTTCTCTCTCTCTCTGTGTATGTGTTTGTGTGTGTGTGTGTGGGTGTGGGTGTGTGTGTGTAACTGAGGTATAAGAAACAAAGAAAAGAAAGGAAGAGATCCTAAGATAAAGGAGAGGAAATGCAGGTAACAAATACATTTGGCAAATTAAACCAGAAAGAGAAACTATTTGGGAGGAGAAAAGAGAATACCTAGCAAAGGGAAAAGAAAATAGGGAAGAGGAGAGTCTAAGCAAACATAATGACATGTAAGTATGAAAATGACATGAGACATTGCCAATTTACAAAATTAATTTTTAAAGTACATGCTCTGTTCTTTAAGAAGTTTACTGTGTAGGTTCTTTATAAATATAAAAACAACCCCAAATTTTCAATTAATATATTAACTCAACATATTCACTCTGCCAAATTTCACATGGAAAATTATGACTCTTTGAAAGAATCTGCCACTCGTCTTCCAACTTCTTTACATAATACATTGCTAGGAGGGTTATTAAAATTTATATGAATACTATTCCATTTGGAGGAAATTACTTAATTAAAGAAATAGCTCATTTGAAACTGCTAAAAATTAGAAAAGGAGATCGGCTACTTAGATCCTGGCACAACAAGAATGTCTTTTGGATAATATTTCATTCTTAGCCAAATAAAATACTTGTTTTATAAACTAGTTAAATTTAATGCATTGTTTTAATTTATAAAGGAAAATGTAGCATTATATACATAGCAGTAATACAAAACTGACAGGCAACACACAGTACATACTCATGTTTATAGGCAGCTAAAAATTGAATACGGTTTTCAATGAACTAAGAACTCTACAAGGAAGTATATATTTATTTATTTATTTATTTATTTATTTATTTATTTCTCGTTGCCTTTCTGAAGATTTGAAGTTGGTGTTGTCTTAACTACTTTTCTTTTGCTGTTATAAAATATCTGACAAATGCAATATAAATGAAAAGGTTTGGTTTGGACTCATAGGTTTCTTGTCTTACAGCAGAAAGATGTGGTGCCAGGGTTGGGAGTCTTGCTAGTCACATTGTATGTGCTTTCAGAAGGTGGAGAATGGACCCAGGTTACACAACTTCAGGGCCCTCTTCCCGTGATCCAATTCTTCCTGAAAGAATCTATCTTCTAAAGCTTTATGGCCTTCCCAAACAGCAACTCCTGCTGGGGATCGAATTTCAAATATATGAGTCTAAGGGAAACATTGCACATTCAAGACACATGTGATGCTCCCATCCTATTAATGTGCTTAATCTCAGCTAGTAAAGTTTGTGTCCACATCTTGAAGTTATAGTTTATTTGCTGCAGAGCTCAACTGACAATACAACTCTTAGCTTTATCTTGTTTTGTTCTTCTAGTCTATCTTCAGTATTATTTATATGAAACTTACAGATAATTTGAAAATTGTCCCCTATGAGAATTCTATTACAGTTGACCTTAAAAATGTTGAATGGTGTTATTTCACATGAATAAGGCAGGTTTTTCACTGCATTAGAACATTGGTGTATGCAACTTCCAATGATAACTTGAAAGTGCTGTAGCAATTCAGTTTAAACAGTTTGCATCCATAGGGACAGTGGTCCTTTAACTCTGTATTAGTTACGTGTCCCTTTGCTGTGACAAAAACACCAACAAGAAAAAGATTAAGGAAGAAAGGGTTTATTTTTCTCACAGTTTGAGGGCATATGTCTACATGGAAAGGAAAGCATGGTGACGGGAGCATGATACAGCAAGTCACATCATCAGTGGTCAGGAAACAGAGAATGGTTAACAGCTCCTTCCTTCCTTGTAAGTTACTGTCTTATTCCTATGCTTGTGTGTGTGTGTGTGTGTGTGTGTGTGTGATGTATACATGTGGGAGCCCACACATGCTATGACACAAGTGTGACGGACTTTGCATATTATATGGGAGACTGATTTATTCTCCCATTGTAAGAGCCTCAGGTACTGAACTAAGGGTGTTTTGGTTGGCAGCAAAAGCCTTTACCTAGTGATCCATCTTGCTGGTCCAGCTTTCTGATTTAATTCAGTGTGTGACCCTCACAGTCCACGGAGTGCTGCTGCCCACATCTGGGATAAGTCTTTCCTTTCCGATTAAGCAACTCTAGAAAGTTACTAAAAGTTATACCCATATGTTTATCTCCTAGGTGACTCCCAGAATCCTAGATTCCCAGTCTCCCAGTTCTGTTAAGATTATAAGTACTTTACACCACCACACTATCATCAACAAGACTTTCTTTCCACCTTGATGTGAGTTGAGGTTGGATGAACTTGGCTCATTAGGAGCAAAATTATTCTTGTAAAGCTCAAGAACATGGCTCATAGAGATGGAGTTCTCTCCAGACTTCTTCCACTTCCTTTTTGTTTATTCTTTCTAAGTTCATGAACCTTCTGTGATGTACGATGTAGAAGCTTTCCCTGTTATGGTCATGTGTTCATATCTATCTTTCTCTATAAATAAATAAAAAGATCCTAAATAATGATGGTATAAATTCAATCAAATAACATTCATTAGTAACAGAAAGATAAATATTGTGTTTGAAGTGATTCAGGTATGATTCTTATGTTGGCAAGGTTCTCCATGCAAATATAATAGTGAACACACACATACACCACACACACACACACACACACACATACACACACACACACACACATACACACACACACACACACACACACACATGAGTCTTTACCTTGTGCTAATGTCTTAGGGATATCACTCAAAGAATAAGTTGGAAGTAATAGAGCAGGACACCTGAATATGTGTAGCTGTGCACATATGTGCTAGTTCACCACACACATTCACAAAAGAAAAAAAACAAAATTCATAATCATAAAGTACAAAAAACCCATATATAATTTTCACAATAATCTGTAATTATAAAAGCTTTTAACAAAATTGAGATAAAAGAGAACATATTAAAACCGTCTATCTCATGCCTTGCACACTGGAGAAGACAGAATATGCTTTTATTGTAATCTGAGCTGACTGAGAATGCTCTTACACCTTCTATTTAAACTCTTACTAGAGGATCTAGTCAACCCATCAGGAAATGGGAGGAAAACAATTAACAACATGCAAATTGAAATGGAAATGGCAAATTACTATAATTCCTAGCTGATACGATTTTGTATGCAAAAAATATAAAAGAATGCCCAGTGAAATTACTTGATTTTCTAAATAAATCTGCCAGTGTCACAGTTACAAAATCAG
Organism: Arvicanthis niloticus; assembly: GCF_011762505.2. Classification (NCBI taxonomy): domain Eukaryota; kingdom Metazoa; phylum Chordata; class Mammalia; order Rodentia; family Muridae; genus Arvicanthis; species Arvicanthis niloticus. Next base: position 13,262,807 of record NC_047667.1, on the reverse strand, counting down.
CTTAAAATAAATCACACTCTGCATTCCAGTAGGAAATGACCTGAAAATTAACTTATGAAAAATAATAAATTGTTTAAGAATAAGATTAGCTAAAGATGAACAAAATTCAGGGTCAAAGCTACGGTATATTGCTGTGACAAATTAAAAACTTTCTACAAAATGGAAAACTCTCCCATATTTATTAATTTTATCATTCCATCTATATTGTTAAAATGTCAGTTATATCAAATTTGATCTGTGGGGTTAGTGCAATTTCAGTCAAAATTTGGATATTCTTTTGGGTGACAGAAATTGATGAATTAACTTTAAATTTATGTGAAGATCCAAAGGCATACAATAGCCGACATAATTTTTAAACAGAATAAAAATGTAGAAAAATTACCTTACATTATATAAGATATAGTCATCAAGATATTTTTAAACTAGACGTAGCAACCAGCAAAATGGAATTGTAAGTATAGGATAAATTAGGTTTTCAAAATTAAGCTAGTAATACAAGAAGGTAAAAGTATTTCATTAAGTATTTTATAAGACAATCTCTTATGTGAACACTTGCAAGAACATAGATTGGGACCCCCTTTCAACACATTTTAAAAGAATAATTAAATAGGTTATTTGCTGTGTGATTATATCTCCCAGAAAACTCAGAAGCAACACCCATAAAGTCTTAGTAATATGGCTACCTAAACAACATTCCAATGTGTATGGTAGAATTTCTACAATGGCTCAATCCTACTCAGAGAATTACAGAACACTGAGGAATGCTGAGTGATTGATAAATAGACTTCCTTGGTGAAAAGCACATCAATTAGTTATCTAATACCAAATGGTCAGCCCTGAAATCACATACATATAACATTATATGGACTGAGAAGTTTGTATTGTTGTGTTAGAAATATTCAATAGGTTTATACATCTATTAACTAATGAAAAACATCTTGACTTTGAAGGAGAGCAAAGAGAGGTATATGGGAATTTTAGAGGAAACAAAAGAAATGGTGAAATGATTTAAATATAATCTCAAAAATGTAAAATGACCCATTGACTTAGTCGGTGTCATATTGCTGTGAGGAGAAACCATAACCAAGGCAACTCTTGTGACAAGCTTCCCCCAACAATGCCACACCTACTCCAACAAGGTCTCAACTCCTAATTCTTCCCTAATAGTACCACTCTTTGGTGACTATGCATTCAAATATATTGCTGTCATTCTTATTCTAACCATCAATCCACACTGCCATCTCTGACCTCCACAGGCTTCTGACCATATCGTAATGCAAATTTTATTTAGTTCTATTTCAAAAGATTGCACAATCTTTCAATCTCTTTTACTTAAAATTCCAAAGTTCAAAGATTTTTTTTCTGAGACTCATGACCATCTTTTGATTGTAACCCCCCTTTTCTTATTGTAAATCAGTAAGAAAAAGCAGATCACATACTTCCATTATATAATGGTACTGAATACACATTACCATTCCAAAAAGGAGGAAAACAAAGATAGTGAGGAAATAGAAGTCCAAAATCCAGCGAGGCAAACTGCTCATTCTGCATCTTATTGTAAAATGTCAAGTGCTCTTCAGACCTCTGACTCCTTTTGTCTTTGTTCACTCCAATATACTTCTTTCTCTTGGGTTTGTCTCACACTCAATGTGTACATCTTCTTGGCAGGTATCCCACAACTCTATCATCTCCAACACAATCCAGGCTTCACCTTTAAAACCTCATTCAATGGCCCATCTGGGCATACATACAGGAACATCCCTGACACATGCCTAGATACAATGACTTTCCTTAGCCACAGTGTGATAATCCACAACCCACTTCTCAGATCTTGGACTTTAGAGCCTGAACTAAGTGGTCAAAGCTGCCAAGTTATGCTGCTTGATGGAGCTGAAACTTAGCCTCCTTTTTCAGTTTTATTTGCTCTAGCTTGCTATTGTTAATGATTTCCCTCACTAGTTAAGATTTCCCATCAATTTATTCAGAAGTTGGCATCTTAGGAGGGTGGAGTCTTCCCCTGAGGTTACCACTTACATTATTCTTGAAGCTCTTTATCTCATTAAATGGTACATTTTTTTTATTTCTCTTTGTCCTGTTTGCTCCTTTTCATTGTACACCTGCTTAAAAGTGATTATTATAACTACATGACACAGTCAATACTAGGCTGCCTTGAAATCTCTGTGCCAATGCCATTAATCCAAAACTCAAATTCAAGCCTCAGGCAGATTTTTAGTATCAGGGCAAAAAGCACCACATTCTTCTTTGCCAAAATATCTTAATAATGGTCTCAAGACCACTTCCTAATATTCTTTTCTGAAAACTCTTGATTTTGATCATCATACTCTAGATCACTCCAAGTATCAATGGGGTTCATGCTTCTTGTACTATAATACATTAAGTCTTGCTTAATGCATGAAACTTATTTACTCCAAAGTAGAAGAATGCTGTGTGCTGGCTTCCCATCTGCCAGCTGAGGATCATGCTTAGCTAGATTTTCTTTCCTTTTTTTTTTGTTTGTTTGTTTTTGTTTTGTTTTTTTGAGACAGGGTTTTTCTGTATAGCCTTGGCTGTCCTGGAAATCACTCTGTAGACCAGGCTGGCCTTGAACTCAGAAATCCGCCTGCCTCTACCTCCCAAGTGCTGGGATTAAAGGTGTGTGCCACCACCGCCCGGCTTAGCTAGATATTCTACACATCTCAGGAACTGCATTGAGTTGATCTCACCCATGTTAGTTCAGTATGCTCAAATATGCTCATAGGTCAAGCTTATTTAGGTAATTCTTCAACCCAGGATTTCTTCTCCCTTGACTCTCTGCATCAAATTGACAGAGCAAACAAGGATAATCCCCTTTCCCAAGCACATGGAATCAATTGACGATGGACTGAAGCTGGGAAACAATGATGGAAACAAATCTTTCTACTCTTGAGTTATTTATGTCAGACACTCAGATAGACTGTTATCACTTAGTTAGTCAGAAGTCAAATGGTCCAATTTTCAAAATAGCCAGGAAAGTATAATAGTATTTAATGTACAGTTATGGAAAAAATATTCTCATACTACAGTTTTTAGTTTTCATTGCAGCATTATTTACATAGCAAAAAGGGAATGAATAACCCCAAATTTTATCATTTAGTGAATATATGTGTATATACCTATGTGAATATATGTGTATATACACACACATAGACATGTATATGCAGATAATACGTATGTTTGTTACACACATTTATATAGTATATTTATTTATAATATATAGTATTATATATGATTATATAAATATAATGTTTAATTATGTATAAATATAATATACAAATATATATGTTTGGTTGATATGTGTTTCTATGTATATACATATAAATGTTCATATATGTGTATGTGTATATTATCAATAGAATGAAAAAAGTTAATAATACAGATATATTATAAATATATAATAGAGTTATCTCCAAGTATTTTTGCTGAGTAAAGAAAGTAATATGATTCTTTTCATTTAAAATATCTGATGAAAGTAAAAATCAACTCCATGATTATTTAAATCGTAACTAAAACAAATCAGTTCTGGTGCTGAGGAGATGGTTCAATTTCTAAGATGCCTATTGTGCAATCATGAGAATCTGAGTTCTGATGCATAACAACTACTTAAGAAGGTTGGCATGGTGGCCCATGCCTGTAATGCCGGTGCTTGGGAGGAACAAATATGAGGATCCCTGGACTCACTGGCCAGCAAGCCTACCGGAATCAAGGAGCTTCAGGTTCACTGAGAAACCTTGTCTTAAAACTATGATTGAGAGGTTGAACAAAACACCAATGTGTCTAGCATGCACATTCAGACAGGTGCGCATACACACACACACACACACACACACACACACACACATACACACACACACACACACACACACACACACACACACCACACACACACATTCACACAGAGAGAGAGAGACAGTGACAGTGACAGAGAGACAGAAAGAGAGAACCATGGAATTTTAAAGAAGAAAGCACTTTATGAATAAGTTTTGCTTCTGTTTGATTTAAATATACAGACAACGTCATATATATATATATATATATATATATATATATATATATATATATATATGTTTGCTTAAGATTCTGGAGCTAAATCTTCTCTTTGTACTGAATAGAAAAAACATGTAGAAAGCTGTAATTAGTGGGGGGACACTTTTAACTGTTTCTTTTAGTATTTAAAAAAAATAACACACATTATTTGTGTGTGTGTGTGTGTGTGTGTGTGTGTGTGTGTGTGTGTAGCACACATGCTCCAATCTACAATGGCATGTGGCTAGAATTCAGAAGCTCCCTTTCAGAGTTGGTTCTTTCTCTCCAGTGTCTAGCTTTTTGGGATTGAACTGGGGATACGAGGCTTGGCCTTAGGAGTTAAGGCATCTCACTTGCTCTGTCCTTCTATTTTTAATATTCAACAATGAAGGAAAGTGAAAAGAAAAACATTATGCAAGAAGAACTGTTTTTCAAATGTGAAATTGCCTAATTACTGATTCATTCTCAAGACTTCACTGTATGTGCATAACTAAAGACTTCAAAAGTCCCTTAACTTACATGTTGATAGTATAATTAACATTGTGACAATTCTCAAAAAACTTAAGGTGATTTAAAGTAATAATCATATAAATAATTAGAAAATCAAAATACATTTTAATTAAAAAGATTAATTTTATTATGCATGTATTAATTGTACAGTATAGTCTGTTGTGTGGATATTACACATGCCTGTATGTTCATTGAATATATAGCAGGAAGATCACATTGAAAGGAAACATAAAAACATATACACCTTATAGTTACTTTCATATTGCTATGTTAAAATACCCTGACAAGGTAACTTAAGGGATAAAAGAATGCTTGGGCTCACAGAGCAAGAAATCTATAGTTCACTGTGATAGGGAAAATATGACAGCAGCCAGGAAGGAATTTTGACAGGCACAGATGCTGGTTGGTCACACTGTATCCATACTTCCTCACTCAGGAAGCAAAGAACAATGACTTTTATCAGTTCCCCTTTTCTATTATTTTCTCCAGGATCCCAACCAGAACCTTGCCTATAATTAAGATGGGTCTTCGAATACCACATATCAGTATCAAGATAACCCGCCATGGGCATGCCCAGAGGTTCATATCCCAGCTGTTTGTAGATTGTGTTGAGCTGATAATTAACAGTTACTTACCTTCATAGACTAGTGATATAATATCCTTGGGTTCTATTTTTCTGGGCTGTCCTCCAACCACAGGGATTATTAGCCTAATGAAAATAGCCTTTTCCTTTTATCTATATTTTAGCAGGAAAAGTAGGGACAGTCTAGCAAAAGGCTTACTGTGTAATGAAGGCTTACAAATTGACAACACCCTGAGAAGGGCTACCACCACTTGGTCTTTGCTTTAGACTGCTGAAAAGTCTATTAGTCATTTTGGTGGAGTTGTGAATTTCACTTTTCTATATTTATGATAAGTGTTTTATATGTGTGACTTGATTGATTTTAATGCAAGTAATTTTGTTTATTATTAAATCTGTCTTGTTCCTTTTAGTTCAACTATTGCTAGCTACATACTACACTATACTACATTTATATATACTATACTGCATATATATAGCTGCATACTATACTATATTTATATTTATTATTATAAATATTTTTGATTTGTCATCATGACTATAATCATTATTTGTATAAGAGGATGTGTATGTGCACATGCTGGCACAGATACATACGAATATACACATATGTATACACAGTATTAGCTCTGTGAAACATACAATAGATACTTGATTTAATTCTTTGGGCATAGTCTATAGTGATTCCTATAAGAGTCTGATCTTTTAAGTTGAAAGAAAACAATGTCAGAAAAGGTAGATCACAAATTCCTCACTATTACGTTTTGTGGGGTGGGTGAGGCGGGAAAAAAAGAGTATATATGGCCAAAGTGTAGTAGTAAATACTTGTAATCTATGGCTTGCCATGTGGAGGTGGGAGGGCAGGAGCCCACGTCATCTTCAGATACATGACAATTTTAAGGCCATTTCTGCATGGTAAGAGATCTGCTCCCACGAGTCAAAACAAGCACAAAAGAAAAGGTGACCACATACAATTTTAAATATGATATTTATTTGCAAGTAAACCATGCCTAACTACCACTAATTGAATAGCTGCTATCTCTTTTGATTTCAGAGACTTAATTTTGGTCCTGTGGGTAGAGCTTAAGAATGTGCTGGAAGGGACCACCAAGTCAAACCGTCATATATTAGAATTATTCTCACAGCGTTCCTCAAGAGACACACCGCTTGCTCATAGAATTCTGCTAGATGCTGGAGCTGGAGAGAGTAGAATAAGAAATTTGTCCTCAAGGATCAAAGCTGCATTTAATTTCTTTTTTTCTCTGCAGCAATAGCAATAAATGTAGTAATTTTCCTTTTAAGAATTAGTAACCATCATATTCGCTTGAATATTGAGTGGCGATGGGACTTCAATTTTTAGCTTTATAGGCCTTTCTTAGTGACTGATAGTATAGATTTCAGAGGCCCATTAACTCTACTTGGTGTCCACATAAGTAATCATGCTCTCCATTGTATGAATGGATTACATTTTTCATAACGACCTGCAAATATAAAACGTTCCTTTCTCTTCCCATTAGTTATTCTCTCTGGGCACATGAGTGCAGAAGACATAATGAAGTTCCAGGAGGTTTATCTATTCGAACTCAAGTAATATCTCCCAAGGTGACATTCCCAAGTTAAGAGAAGCAGTGGGTCTTGGATTTGTGTTTTATAACACTTATTTAGATGGTTATTCAGATGGAGCATTCCTTGTAGAGACACAGAAACACTTAACAAGCCCGATGATGTACTGGGCACATGGTTCTGCAGGTAAAGCACTGGCTGCACAGTATGAAGATTGGAATTTGGACCTCAGCACCTACATAAAGCACCACGTATATATCACCTATATTTTCAGAGGACAGGCCAACTGGCTAACAACACTGTCTCAATTGGTTAGTTGGATTCAAGTGAGAAAATCTGACTCAGTTTATAAGGTGGAGTCAGTTTAAACCTCCATATACATGCACACACATATGCACATGAATCCACACAAGTGAGCATGAATCAATACACCATACAGACATACAAATAGAAAAAAGTGACATTTTTATTCATTACTATTTACACATATATTCCGACCTATTAATGTCTTCAATTTTCTAGTCTTTAGGCCATTTGCTTGTACAATTCTAAAAGAAACTTGCTTGTATGATAGAGACTGGGTGATTGTTATATAAACTATAATTCCTGATTGATTCTCAGTCTTTCTCATACACTTTGGGAAACAGCAAAAAAAAAAAGGGGGGGGGGCTATGAAGGGTCAGTTGTTCTGATCAAGTCTGAGGTATTTTGTCTTCTGTTGCTCTGAAGAAAAAAAAAAAACATGCCAAAAGCAACTTGGTGAGGAAAGGGTTTATTTTAGCTTACACTTCCACATCATAGTTTATTATTGAAGGAGGCTGAAGAGGGAGCCTAGAGACAGGATTGCTCTCTATGTCTTGCTCAGCTTTGCTAGGTAGCGAGATAGGAGTGGTGGGGTGGGTGGGAAAGCACCCTCATAGAAGCAGGGGGAGGGTGGATGGGATAGGGAGTTTCCAGAGGAGAAACTGGGCTGATCCTTCCCCACATGAAACATTAGTCAAGATAATGTTTACACAGCCTTCTGATAGAAGCAGTCTGACAGAAGCAGTTGAGGTTACTTTTACCAGGTGACTTTTAGTATAGCTGACAAAAACTAACTAGCACGTTCAGACTGAGTCCTGTGTTGAGAAAAGTTGATGTATGAGATGAGGAATTAAGTACCCGAAAATGAATCTGATGACGACATGTGGCTGACTCACCTCTGCCAAAGCCCGTTTATAGATGCGATTATTACACAGGACCAGGAATCTCTTTATAATGAGCAAGAGGATGTGTGAATTTCAGATAGAAATTCAGAATTATGGAGGATTGGTTGTGTGATGTGGTCTATAGATATAGTGTGAAGAAGGTGAATTAAATGCAATGGACATGTGTTCAAAATTCATTATTTAACCAATTATTATTGATTTGCTCCCCTGTGGCATCCACATTAAGAGACAAAATTCTGAAAAAAGAATGTGTCCTTTTTCTAATTTCTAATCTCTAAAGCCCAACATACTCTTGAAGGTAGCAGGATTCTGTTTTTTTTTTTTTTTTTCTATTTTCACTAAAACTTAGAACCTATGAAAGACCTTGGGGTGGCAGAGAGGTTATACATTTTCTTTGAGATGATTCTTCCACACTGGTATATATTTGTTAAATACTTTTATTTTATTTTTATTTATTTATTATGTGCATGTGTGTATGAAAGTTTGCATGCCACACTGCATGTGAAGGTCAGAGGACAATGTACAGGAGTTATTTCTCCCATTATACCTTGTAAAAAACTTAGGTCGTAAGGCACAGCAGCAGATACTTTTACTCACTGAACTATTTGGTTTTCCAGAATATGCCTTTTAAAATGGTAAAGCTTTGCTGTCTGAATCTTGTAAAAGAAACCTGATGTTAGGCAAAAGTTCAGAAGTATGAATTGTGTAAAAGAATAAATTTTGGTCATCTAATGAAAAGAAGAATGCAGTCAACAGAACCACATGGTACACTTAATATTTGATTAGATTAGATCTTCCAATATTCTTACCACACACACAGCAGAAATAGTAACAGTGTGAGTAGAGTTGATATTAATCTCCTAGTTTATAATAACAATCAAATTATACATGGATCCTAAAATATCATATTGCACATGGTAAATACATAGTTTTATTTGGCAATGAAGATGAAAGAACATCAACAAAATAGTGGCTTATATTTATCATTGATATGATAGAAATGCTGGGTCTTATTTCCTTTAACGTGAGAGTATAAAGGTAGTATTATAAAATATTTACCTATTTTTTGATTTATAGATTATTTTCTTCCTTAATGCAATTTCTTGAATATAGAGTCAAGTTTCTTTCTCTCCCTCATCCCCTCTCTTCCCTTTGCCCTCCCTCTTTTTCCGTGGCCCTTTCCTTTTCCTTTCCCCTTCCCCTTTGTCTGTCTTTCTGTCTCTGTCTCTCTGTCTCTGTCTCTCCCTCGTTGTGTGTGTGTGTGTGTGTGTGTGTGTGTGTGTGTGTGTGTGTGTTCCAATTCTAATTCCAGAGTACCTGATGCCCACTTCTGGCTTCTGTGGGCTGCTGTACACATGTGCTACACATGGGCGCACAAAGTCATACACATACACACATGAAAATAAATAGTGTGTGTGTGTGTGTGTGTGTGTGTGTGTGTGTGTGTGTGTGAGAGAGAGAGAGAGAGAGAGAGAGAGAGAGAGAGAGAGAGAGAGAGAGTGCTTGCACATATGTGTGTATTGAAAATCAATGTTCAGATCTGCATTTTTAGTTGGTAAGCCCTTTACCTATGGGTCCCATCTCATTCCCATCTATCTGCTTTATTTTCCTTGTTTGTTTTCTTATCTGTCTTTGAAACACATACACCAGATCCACGATTTTATTAAGAAAAGGTAACTTCATGGAAAATTGTATACTAAAAGTCGTCTGTGATATGAAATGACTAATGACTAATTCTCAATGAAAATTTACACAATCTATTCATATTTAGTCATTGGATTCAAAAGCACAATTGTCTCTTTTTTTGCTTTAATTTATTTTTATGTGTATCCTTGTATGAATGTATGCCACATGTACCCAGTGCCCAGCCCCCACCCCCCAAAAAAAAGACATCAGCTTCCCTGTAGCTAGAGGTTCAGGTGTCAATGAGCCACCAAAAGTGGGTGCTAGAAATCAAAATTGGATCCTCCAGGAGAGCATCAAGTGTTTTAACAGCTATGGCATCACTTTAACCTTCCAAAATAATTAAAAACGCATTCATCATCCCCTGGAGGATAATTGACCAGGCTTTCCATATGCCATCCAGTGTCCTTTCGCTCTGTTTGTGTCCTTTCATAAGTTCTTTCCAGAACTAATTTATCTGAGTATTCTGCAGCCATCCTGCCACTTAACATAGCCTTGGCAAATGAGCAATATATATACCTGTTTAGTGTGAGTCAAGCTCGTGGGATTTTCATGCTTCAGAGTTTGGAAAGCGAGGGTTAAGGTCAATGCACATGCAACTAGAGAGATGCTTCAGTGGTAAAGACATTCGCTGCTCTGGCAGGGGATCTGAGTTGAATTCCCAGTGCTCACAGGATGGCTCATATCTTGCAACTCTAGTTTCAGAGTACCTGATGCCCACTTCTGGCTTCTGTGGGCTGCTGTACACATGTGCTACACATGGGCGCACAAAGTCATACACATACACACATGAAAATAGTTAATTACAAATGAAAAATGCATCCCAGAAAGAGAAAGAAAATAGTGATCCCTTAAGGTTCTTTTTAATTTAGAAATGAAAGAAAATATATGTAATGGATCATGAAACTGTGAGCAGTCCTTTTATTCATATATACGCACATACATAGACATATAATTGATATATAAGCATTTATTCATATACATTGCCTATATTTTGTCTCCAACATACAGAGAAAATGTCATTGCTTAATTAATTTTTTCATGAGCTGATTATAGGGAAAATTCTTTATTTTGCTCCTTTTCCTCCTGATCTGATCTGGTGTATTAATCTATAAACACTGAAAATCCAGCTATCTCCTTAGATGTTCCTGACTGTCTGCATTGTGTGTCTTGATAAACTATAACATGAATCAGGGAATCTGACTCCAGAGGGGAATCTCCCATCTGTCTTATTAGCCATTATCTCTGCCACACACCTCAGTTCATGGATGCTACTGAAGACTTCCAGAATCACATCTTCAATTTTTGTTATGTCCAATTCTTCAACTTCTGGGCTACATTAGATACCCAACTGAACTTGAGGTTCCCCTGAAAAAGAGTCAGATTCTATTATGTACCTACTGCTATGATTAAGGGGAGGTAGAACCAGAGCTGGGCCAGTAGTAACGTCTTTCCCACCAGAGGACTAAAGTAATTTGAGCTATGAAGATGGCTCAGTTAAAAGTTGTTGAGAACCTTACTAGCCCCACGTTTGGGCACCAAAAAATGTCGCGGCCTGAGCAAAACGTTGAAGCCCGGGCTGCCCCACATTTGGCGGCCACTGTATCCTGGCCCAAGCTGCCGCTCAGGTCCGTGGGTCAGGGTTCAGCAAGAGAGAGAGTGAGGATGGACTCGAAGAATGGAGGGAGACCAGACAGAGTGTGATTCAATCCCGTTTATTCTTCAGTCTCTCTTCTTCTCTCCAAATCCCAAGTCCTAAATTCCTAGTCCCTAGTTCCTAGTCCCTAGTCCCTAGTGCCTCCAAGTTCCACGTTACTTCTTCCAAGTTCTCTTCCAAGTGCCTGCTACCTAATGCCTAATTCCTACTCCAAGTTGTACTCCAAGTTGTAGTCTCTGAAGGGTCTCTTTGTCTCCTGTCTGCCTCTGCCTTTTATATGTCTCACTTCTAAGCCAGGCATTTTGGTCACACCTTTAATCATGCCCTTAGGTCTTGTCTCTAAATCTGATCTCTACACTTCTAAGTCACGCTCTTAAATTACACACCTTTAATCTCACACACCTTTAATCTCACACACCCAAGGTATCCAAACCAAGATTATCGGAGTGTGCTCAGCTGTTGTAGGCTATTGTAATCCAAGTCTCATGTCAGGGTATATGGCTCAAGATGGCTGCAAAGCTGATAGCCGCTTTCTGCTAAAAGTCTGCCCCCAACAAAAAGTGTACTTGTAGCCCAAGAATGAAAGGGCTTGTTCTTTCCCCAGAAAACCCATGAATAAGAAAAGAGGTCCAAGTGTGGTAATGTTCATTTGTCATCCCATGGACAGGGAGGTGGAGATGGGGAAAATCCTGGGGCTCACTAGGCACCCGGCCTAGATTATTTGTCAAGTTCCAGGCCAGTGATAGACTTGCTTCAAAAGACAAACTGTGCACTGCTGGAGTTGTGGGACCTGAAGTTGTCCTCTGGTATCTACACCGATGCAAATGCACATGCATACACACACGCAGTCACACACACACAAACACACACACATACACACACACAAAAGAAGACAAATATTCCATCAGATACTTTATTCGTTATTCCGCATAATAGCCTATTTATATTTACTTTCTATTATCTTATCTTGAAAATGTGTTACATTACCTAGCTGAAAAGCAAAGTTTCTAATGAGGATTGCCTAACTCTAGAGAGCTACAGGACAAATAAATGTTACAGAGGAACCAGCACCTGGCCTCCTACCTCTGGTCATTCATTCTTTGACCCCTCACCACCACTTCCTTGAGAATCTTAAAACTCCTAAAGAAAACGGATATACCTATCACAGCATGCAAGTAGAAACATCAGAGGGATCCAAGAGAGGATTCCACCTATTATAAAATGGAAAAATCCAGGTAAGTAGTCCTGGAAGCTCAGCATGTAGGTCTGAAAAAAATGCTAGAGTCCTGAGAAACTATAATTGGTTTCAGACAGGTCATTTACCAGTCGATAAAAGTTGTACCCCATCACTATAAAGGGCATCATCTATAGCCACCACCATTACCCTTGTTGACATTACATAATGTTGAATGATCTAGTCTAGGTCACCTTTTGTATTTTTTTACTTTTTTTTTTTTTTTTTTCGATTCTTTATGAGTTTAACATCATGTACCTCAGTTCCACTCATTTTCTCTTTTCCTCATATCCACTCTTCACCCTTGCAGTCCCCCCACAAAATAAAACACACACACACCACCACCACTACTACCACCACCACCACCACCAACAACAACAACCAAAAAAAAAAAAACCCAACAACAAACAAAAAGCTCAAAGCACAGAAAACACCTTATGGTGAAAGCTGTAGCATGTCACTGTGTGTCCCCCTGTCCATACATCTTCACTTTCAAATGTTCATTGCAATGAGTCATTGGTCTGGTTATAGATTTCTGGAATTTGTGACACTTATCAATACTGGATCCACAGCAGGACTCCTCCAAGTTATCCTATTATTACGCCATTTCATCAGGATTCTGCACCTTTGGTACAGCCGGGCTCAACCTTTCAGGCATCCCAACTTTCCCAGACTTTCCCAGATGATATAGGTTTTGGAGTGGGATTATTCAGACAACGGATCCTGGGTCTAGATGGTAGCTGAGTGTGTCAGCTAGTCAGCTCTCCCTTATCCAAATAACACTAGGATGAGCTCTCCAGCATTGCTCCAGCTTGGCTATCCAATGTCACTAACCATTGGCAGGAGGCAGTATCACGTCTTCTCTTTTCATGCCTTGGGGCTGGCTCACTGTACCCATGCCTTCAGAGCCAGCTCTACTGTGTTCCCCAGTCAAGGTTCAGGGTCCACTTTCCCAAGTGCTCCAACCTGTGTGGGGCTAGGCCAGCTCTTCCACACTCACATTTTTGGAGCTGGCTCACCTGTGCCTTTGGCATCAGGACCAGCTCCACTGTGTAGCACAGGTGAGGTGCAGGACCCACTATCCCGAGTGGTCCAGTCAGTGAGGGGACAGGGCTTGCTCTCCAGCTCACATGACCCCAGGTCCAGCCTTCTAGGCTACTACTAGTGGTGAGGGACAGAGTGTGAGGGTATCACCCTCACACCCGGGTCACCTGATGTCAGATGAGATGTGGGGTATTCTGGGCCTTGGGGCAGCTCATCTGCACTGCCTAGATAAATGGTTGCAGGCTGTGAGGGCCAGGGCCAGCTCACCTGCTCTTATGGTCTCAGAGCCGGTTCTCCAGACTGCAGCACATGGTAAGGGGAAGGAGGGCATCACCCCACATCTATGACACTTCACAGAAGAGGGATGGTGGGGCCAGCAGTCTCATTCTCCGTGCTTCCATCCTTTGGGCTGTCTCACTTGTGCCCCCTCCAAGAGGGCCAGCAACACTACTGTGCTGCCCAGGTGAGATGAAAAACCTGCTCTTCCATGTGCTGTTGCAGCAGAGGAGCATGCCTGGCTTTCCAGCACTCATTAGCCTGGGCGAGATCTCTCGAGTGCTGCAGGAAGTGGTGGGAGGACATCATCCCTGTGCTCACACCATCTCAGAGCCTATCTGTGGGCAGCTTCTTGACTCCAGAGGTGCCCTCAGTAAGTGCATGTCTGCATACATACACATACAATAACATAAAAATCAAATCTATATCTAGCTATCTATATTATAGCTATTAGTATATTATATATGTAATGGAATACATACATAAATATAATATATATGTGTATGTGTGTGCGTGTGTGTGCATACATGTTTGTGCATTTATGGGGATATATATTATATATTTTTTAATACATATACTGTATGTTTAGACAAACTGAAACTTTGTCTTGGAAACCCAAGGTGATGATATTACAAACTTCTAGAAGTAAACCTTGTGCCATATAGCTTATTCAGTGGTCAATGATAGTATATGAAACTAAGGGATAAAATTATATGAGAACACTTGCTATTTGTCATTCCATACAGTATGATTTTAGCCTCTGGTCAATTTTAAAGGCTTGCTATTTAGATGGTATTGGCTCCTTGCCATTACAACTAAAACCTATTTTACTTTAATTTTATCTCTGTTTAAAGAATCAATACCTTTTCAGAAGTTCTACAATTGCACATTGAAATTACTTTTGAAGAAAAGATTACCTTTCCTGGCTTCTATTTAAAAGACTGGTTGCTTTAAAATGTGGGTATCACTTAACGTCTGTGCTCCCGGGTGCATTTTAAATTCAGTGAAGCAGGGTTTTAAAAAACATGTCTCAAGGTGAGTAACTCTAGCCGAATAGAATCTTTTTATTCTTATATATCTTTAGACTTCAATATTTCCAAGATATATATTTGGTTAATTAGATTAAACAAACTCTTCCTCTCTCTCTCTCTCTCTCTCTCTCTCTCTCTCTCTCTTTCTCTCTCTCTGTCTCTGTGTGGTGTGTGTTTCAGTGTGTGTTTCAGTGTGTGCCTATGTGTATCTGTGTGTACCAAGATATGCCTGTAGGAATTAGAGATAAGCCTTGTTTGTTCTCACCTTTTACCTTTAAGACCGGCTCTCTTTGTTATCCAGAATTGTTTACTATACTCTACACAGTTGCCAAGATTCAAGGAATTCTCCAGTCTCTGCCACCACATTGCCATAGGAATGCTTTCATGGGAAACATGTGCTAAGGGTGCCTGGATTTATATGAATTCTGAGAATCTGACTTAGATCCTCATGCATATGTGGCAAGTGTTTCATTCACTGAGCCATTTCCCCAACTCAATCCCAAAGCTTATCTACAAATACATACCTAATTGATGAGTTTTGAACTTAGACATCTATTTAAACTTAAAAGACTACCCCTTGCTTTTCTCTGAGTTGTTATGAGATTCAGTTGCTTAAAATTTGAAAGATTAAAGAATGCATTTCAGAGCATGCATGTGTGTCAAAGGACTGCCAAGAACAGGGGCCAACCCAGCCTTTCAGTGCCGGGAATCTCATTCATCATTCTGTCTCTGTTCTGTCTTTGTCCAGTTTCATCATGGAGCAGGGCTTCATGGCACAGAGAGAATCCTGGGCATCCAAACACAGCACATGAACAAGTGAAAAGTGAAGTGTTGGAAAGCATAAATAGACTTCACTCCCTGGGCACATATGAGAAGTTTAGGCTCCATTATCTGTAATTGCAATTCAGAGTAGGAGAAGAAAACTGCCCAGATGAGACATTGTTTGAATGGCTTTCTGACTTAGTATGGGCCACACTGTCTGTCACATTTCATCATGGTTTACAGGAGCATTTTACATTCTTCTATCCCATCACCAGTGCCACAATTGCCTGATTTTTCCCTGTAATATATGGTCTTTACAAACTATCTCATTTCTTTCTAAAACAGTCTTTCTTGGATTTGTGCTTTAATGTATGGTATGTCTCTTTACATACTGCAGTTTAGATTTCTTGAAATAAGGAACTTAAAGGAGGAAGGAAGGGTCTATTTCGACATGCTGTTCAAGGGTACATTTCATCATGGCAGGGAAGGCATGATGTCAGGAACATGTGATAGCTTGTTACTGTTTGTCATCAAGAATGAGAGAGGAGGTAGAGGGAATTAAATGCTGATTCTTGGCTAGATTTCTTCTTTTTAGTAATTCTAGTAAACCTAAACCATTGAATGGTGATGACCATATTCATTCTGTTTCCTTACCTACATTAACCCAATATATAGAATCTCTCACATGCATGAACCATATTTAACCTAGATTACAGGGCACAGACATATTCAGAATACATTCTGCTAGATTATTCTAGATCCTGTGAAGTTCACAGCCAATATTAACCACCAAAAATTGTTAATACAACTACACTTGTAAGTGATTAGGGGATAAAACACCACAAAAAGTGACTTCATGCAACATACATTTTTATATTTTTCTTATTTCATATTTGAAAATGTTTCAGTCCCAAAAGACTTGTAATTTTTTCTCAAAAGTAAGTTCTATTTCTTTATAAAGCCTAAGAAAACAACATACATGAAACAATATATAAATGAAAGCAAGATTATAAATTTAAAAAGTGATGCATGAGTAATAAATTTGAACTATTTTGAGTTTTTATTGGACAATATAGTAGTAGGATGCAAAATCTGGCTTTCAATGTTGTGGCCAACACTGACATAGAATAAAGTGAAACAAATAACTCTACAAAGTATTCTATGATGGTTTCTTTTACTTATTTACTTATATATTGTGGGTTGAAGTATATGCACGGCTCATGTGTGACATGTGGCATAAGGTAAAGTTTTTAAAAAGACAACTTTCAAGAAATCAGTTTTCTCCATTTTTATGTGGTGAACCCACATTGATTGAATTAAGGTTCTTAGTCTTCCCATGCAAGATCTTATCCTGCTGAGCTATCTTACCAGCCAGGGATTAAGTAAATACCTATTGTGATATCATCCCCAGGAAGTGTGCATCTGGTCAGCCACATAAAGGTTGACATATGCATTAGATATTGTCCATATAGCTGAGATAAGTGATACCTGAGAAGAATCAATTTAAGGACAAGCCCGTCTCAGGCTTCAGACCCAGAGGATACAGTTTACTGTGGCTGTCAGTGATGGTAGTAGAAACTTGAAACATGAAAATCAGAAGAAGAGGAGGAGCCAAAAGTAGAGCATGGCTATAGAACACAGCGACCCACTTCCTCAAACAAGTTTCCTTTTCCTGTAGGCTCCACAGACATTCCCCCAACGTTCTGAGATCATGAGACAAGTATTCGAACACATGATTCTATGGGGGTCATTATAAATTGAAAACACAGTAGGGGAGACCTGCTGGTATGTCTTTGCTATTTGAAACACAGCAGACAAGACAAAAGGCTTTCAGGAGTGGAAGAGAGTACAGAAAGACTCATCAGAGCTGAAGCTTTTCTATTATTGCTTTTGCTTATTGGGAGAAGCTCCTCTCTCATAAATTGAAGATACAAAAAATGTGCCTTATTTTATTTAAAATTTTTAAAAAATTATATGTATGTGTGTGTAGAATGATATGTGCAAATAAGTGTAGATGTATACAGAGGCCAGGTGTGATGGGGTTTTTAGAAACTGAAGAGGGGTCTTCCACAAGACCAGCAAGCTCTCTTAAATCCTGCTCCAAGTCTTCTCCACGTGTCTTATTTTTTATAACATGATCTCGCATTTATAACTTCATTTACCACATTTCCTACTGACATTACATTTATTAAGTTTTGTCCTCATCATAGAACACTGTAATGTGCCATAGTTCTAAGAAAAAGAGCAGCTCTTCAGTACATTTTGCCACCTTTCTTCCTGTACTTATTGCTATCAATCTTTGGTTCTATTTTATGCTTACATTGGTGTGTTCTCCTTTAAGTATAATAACCATTAGGATCTTAATGTGAATAGCTCTGATCACTCATAAGAAGCCCTCATAATTTGGGCTGCTACACAAGGCCATGGATCTAATGTCCAGGACAAATAAAGTCAGATGTGGTGGTGAGGCTCGCCTCTGACCCCAGCACTCGGTGATGTGGAGGTAAGGAGATCAGAAGTCCAAGGTCATTGGTGCCTACATAGTGAATTTGAGCTTCCATCTCAGAAGAGGAGTAAAAAGAATGAAGAAACAGAAAGAAATTGAATAGGGAATACCTAATTTTACCGTTTGCTTACAAAATAAGCCCAATTCTCTAGTGTCTCTTTGTACCCTAATTCTACACAACTTATCATTTCAGTTAGACCATGAAATCAGTTTCATTTCTTGAAATGAGCCACTGAGTCTTGATAATTTTCCTTCTATTGTTCAATTTTCTTGGAAACATTTCCCTTCTTGGATGCTCAGGCTACTTCCTTTTATGTCTCCTAGACAGTGGGATATTTCTATTTGCTTGCCCACTCTGAAATCACTACTTTATATACTACACACATATGTTAATTGTCTATGTGGCATCATTTATCTAACATATATTATTTATAATTCAAAAGGTAATAATGGTTTAAGTGGTTTTTAATAGTTTATTTTGTCAAAAAGTATACTCTAACATATGTGGAAACTGGAACCATAAAATAAAATCACTTCAAGACTCACAATTGATAGATGATAAAATGAATTTTATAAACAGAAAGATTAACATCAGAATATCTAATATTTTCCAACTAAAAACATTGAACTGAAAATACAAACCAATTTTCAAATACGTACCTCACAAAAATGAAAGAGGTGAAATCAGTTGTAATATAGTTAATCAAATTTTGCACATTTAAAAACATAACCAGTATAAACTGCAGAGTAATGAATAATTTAGTTGGGTATTATGTTTCAAAATATTAAATTCGTTTTATGATGAGATATTGCAAATTAAACACCAGGATCATGCACGATATGCAGATATTTTACTATTGAGCTATATCCCCAACCTCCAAATAAAGTGTCTTCTTCAGAGAACAGATCTCAGTCAAGGTTAGCACATAACACATATAAATGTTACTTTCATCTGTTTATGAAAATTAGTATTATTTGTTTACTTCTTCTATTAAAAGGTGGATTTGTTTAAATGTTAACTCATGTTTCTATCCATAGCACATAGGCTGATGATTGACACACAAGAATAAACAGTAAGAGTTATGTGAAGTGTGTTGCTGGAAGATTGCCTTCCCTTTAGTACACAGAGATTTATGGATATGTGTTTTTCAGCAGCATTGAGTTGATTCAACATTGAGTGATTCAAAGTTCTGTGCACATTTCTAAAAAGGCATGTGTTTGTACTCCTGTACAGGTCCTAGGGAGGCAGAAGATACAACGAATTTCCTTGTAGCCCCTGTAGAGGATGCTGGTGTTTCTACTTGAAAAATAATCTGTAGTTGGTAACTAGTGTAGTGAGTCATACTTGTTGTTCTACCACTAGAATATTGATTATAAGCCAGCCATGTTTTTTATAGGTGCATCAACAGAATTTTATTTCCCCATAAAGTTATAGATTTATATATCATGTTTAAAAATTTAATTTTGTAAATTATGTAAAATACATGTAAATAAATTTTTATTAGTCATTTTATTTGTTTATATTTCAGATGATATCCCCCTTCCAGTTACCCCTTCAGAAACCCCCATCCAATCACCCCTTTCCTCTTTCCACTTTGCACCTATGAGGGTGCTCCTCCACCCACTCATGCACTTCCACCTCACCACTCTAGATTTCCCCTAAAGTGGGGCATAAAGCCTCCACAGAACCAAGGGCTTCCTCTCCCATTGATGTCAGATAAGGCCATCCTCTGCTACATGTGTATCTGGATCCATGGATTCCCTCCAAGTATATTCTTTTGTTGGTGGTTTTGTCCCTGGGAGTTCAGGGTTGTTCAGGTCGTTAATATTGTTCTTCCTATGGCGTTGCAATCACCTTCAAATCCTTCAGTCCTTCCCCTAGCTCTTCCACTGGGGTCCCCAGGCTCAGTCAAATGATTGGCTGTGAGTATCTGCATCAGTATTAGGCAGGAATTGGTAGAACCTCTCAGGGAACAGCTATATCAGGCTCCTGCCAGCAAGAACTTCTTGATATCATCAATAGTGTCTAGGTTTGGTGTCTGCAGATGGATTCCTATGTGGAGCAGTCTCTGGATGGCTTTTCCTTCAGTGTTTGTTCATTTTTTTGTCCCTGTCTTTCCTTTGGATAGGGACATTTCTGGGTAAAAAATTTTAAGATGGGTGGGTGGCCTCATCCCTCAACCGGAGGCTGCGTCTATCTCCTGGAGGTGGTCTCTATAGGTTCTATATATACCCTTTGTTGGGTATTTCAGCTAAAGTCATTGCCATTGGATCCTGGGAGCCTCTTGCTTCCCTGGCATCTGGTACTTTCGAGTGGCTACCCACATTTCCCTACCCCGCAGTGCTACCTATTTCTATTCAATTTCCTGACCCTCTGTACTTCTCTCCTGTCCTTTCAATACCTGATGCAGCCCCCCTTTTTCCCTCCCTTTCCTTTATTCCCCAAGGTCCACCCCTCTCTCTACCTTCTGTGATTATTTTCTTCTTTCTTCTTAAGCTCCATATGGTTTATGGGTTGTAGTGTGGGTATTCTGAGCTTTTGGGCTAATAGCCACTTATCAGTGAGTACATACCATGTGTGTTTTTTTGTGACTGGGTTGCCTTGATGAAAATGATATTTTCTAGTTCCATTCATTTTCCAGCAAAGTAATGAAGTCATTGTTTATAATAACTGAATAGTACTCCAATGTGCAAATATAACATATTTTCTGTATCCGTTTTTCAGTTGAGGCACATCTGGGTTGTTTCCTTCTTCTGGTTACTATAAATAATCCTGCTTTGAACATGGTGGAACATGTGTCCTTGTTATATCTTATAGGATCTTTTGGGTATATGCCAAGTAGTGGTATAGCTAGGTCTTCAGGTAGAACTATTTCCAATATTCTGAAGAACTGCCAGATTGATTTCCAAAGTGGATTTACCAGCTTGTAGTCCCATCAGCAATGGAGGAGTGTTCCTCTTTATCCACATACAGTACCTGCTGTCAACTTCATTTTTGATCTTAGCCATTGATTGGGGTGAGGTGCAATCTCAGGGTTGTTTTGATTTGCATTCCACTGATGACTAAGGATGTTGAATATTTCTTTAGTTGCTTTTCAGCTATTCAAGATTTCTGAGTTGAGAATTCTTTGTTTAGCTCTGTACCCCATTTTAATAGGGTTCTCTGAAGTCTACTTCTTTAGTTCTTTATATATTTTGGATAGTAGCCCTCTATTGGAGGATATAGCTCTAGTAAAGATCTCTTCTCAATCTGTGGGTTGCCATTTTGTCCTATTGACAGTTTCCTTTGCCTTACAGAAGCTTTTGAATTTTATGAGGTCCCAATTGTCAATTGTTGATCTTAGATCATGAGCCATTGGTGTTCTGTTCAGGAACTTTTCCCCTGTGTCAATGTGTTCACGGTTCTTTCACACTTTCTCTTCTACTAGATTCAGTATATCTAGTTGTTTGTGGAGGTCCTTTCTCCACTTGGACTTGAGCTTTGTACATCAGATAAGAATGAATCAATTTTCATTCTTCTATGCCCTGACTGCCAGTTGAACAAGGGCCATTTTTTCTTTTTTTGTTTTTGCCACTGGATAGTTTTGACTTCTTTGTCAAAGATAAAGTGACCATAGGTATGTGGGTTCATTTCTGGGTCTTCAATTCTATTCCATTGATCTACCTGCATGTATCTTTACCAATACCATGTAACCACATGGTATTTTATCACTATTGTTCTGTAGTAATATTTACCCTTTTCCTTGAAAAAAGGGGAAAAGACAGATAACAAAACAAATAAAATGTTTGTAAATTCTATAGATACAATCATATCCATTAAGACTACATTTTAGCACATCTGAAAACATAGTCTAGAATGTTCACCAATGTCTGTCCCCTGTTATTGCAGAACCATCTTTTACGTTACTATTCATTTGGTAGAAATAGAAGGCCATAGTTAGTAGTGAAATGCCATGTTTGGGCTGAATCCCTTTGTCCCTCATGCAGAATAGGTACCTGGAAAGTCATTTATTTGTTTTATTGAAGCCAGGGTTGGTAATCTCAACTCATGCAGGTGTTGATTATTTATTTGAAAAGCAAGCCAACTTGCCTTCAATTGGGACAAGCTGGGACAGTTCCTTCAGATGAACTCTATTATAGTCAAATTGTTCCATCTGTTTCCCCTGAATAAAAGAAGCCTCCCTTGCTGCTAGTCAGAGAAGAAGGGCTCCTTGACTCAGAACCAGATGCAGGCTGTATTGCACTGCAGACCAATTACAGTCTTGGCAGCCTGCGAGGCTCATGGGGTAAACTTTTTTTTATATAACAATTATCAATATCAGCCAATTTCTAAGAATGGGCAGAAATAAGCAGTCATGGCTCCAGGATGAGTTTTCTATCTTCCAAAGATTCTCTGGCTGACTGCCATGGAGAAAATGCAGGAGATATGGCTGACATTTCATATGACACTGGAAACCTACTAACTTTCCTTCTACTTTGCTTGTTTGGGGTTTATGTAGATTAATTATGAAATATTGAAATAGGATACTATTTTAGTGATCTATGGTCATCTATCTTCCATGTGATATTTCATTTCACATGTGTATGTCTGTGTTAGTATTGTATCTGGCTTCTATGTACATTTTCTAGAGCTACTTACATGTTGGCATATTTTTTACTTTTCTAATAGAACTGTGGATGAGGGAAGACATCAGAGATGGTTCAATGGTTAAGAGTGACTTCCTGCAGAGGACCAAGTAGAGTTGCCCTCACTCACAGTGTTGCAGTTTACAATGGCCCTTAACTCCCGAATGCCCTCTTCTGGCCTGATGGACACCTGCATGCCAATGCCCACATCCTCCCACAGTCACACACATATACATAATTTGAAATAATATAAATCTTAAAGAGATATGCTTGGAGAAGAAAGAGAGCATCATAATGATGAACTGGTAGCTTAGTGTACACCTGGAATGACTGGTTGACTTCTGTTCTAATGGGCGGTTAGATCATGTGTGGGCGGTTGTGGGTCCTGTTGGGCGGAGGTGTGGATCCTGTGGCTCTGGGGAGCAGAAGCATGGAAATTTGACTGAGTTCACTTAGCACCTGGTAGACTCTACAGGTCTCTGCCTGGGCATGGGGAGACCTCAGTTTGGAGTCACACAGGGGCAGGGCTTCTGAGAGAGGATCTCCAGGTCAACAGCTGACCTAGAGACCAGTAGTCTCTATCTTTGGGCCCCCAGACACTGCTGAGAGCTGTGGGAAGAACAGAGATGCAAAGGCATAGGGGCTGGGCTGGCCCACAGCCGAAAAGAACAAGGGGAAGTGCCACAGCCAAAAAGAACAAGGGGAAGTGAAGCCCCAACAGCACCCCATGGGTTGAGACTCTTGGTTACTGGGACTCCCTTAGCTGGATTAAGGTTTGACTAGCTTGGTTGAATTGGCGGGCCTCCATGGCTGGAACACAGAGAAGTCTTCTGGAGGGAGATTAAGCAGCAGCTTGGTAGTCAAAGGCCTTTTCCACGGTTCCCCACATTGGGGCCCCAAAGACAGGAGGAGGAAGTCAATAGTTTTAAAGGGTTTATTATCATGGCGGATGGTGGATGAATCTGGCTTACCCCTGCACCCCTAGAGGGCCTTCAGTTAATTACTTTTTGTAAGGAGGGTCTGGGAAGGAATACTTAAATGGCTACACCCTCTGGCCTTCAGGTATCTCATTAATATGAAAATCCCTTGAGGCTAAGGCCTATAGTCATGCTCTCTACCTGGGCTAGGTGACACAAACCACTTTGGGAGGAGCTGCATTGCCCTACATGACTGAAAGGTGAAGATCAATGGAGGTCAGGAGCCTGGGGTCTGGGAGCATGGCAAAATGTATGCTGTCCCTCACAGGGTCTCCATCCATTTCTTGCCAGTGCTCTACCAGAAACCAAGCTATCCTTTTCACAGTCCCGCACTGTTCTGTTGTCTGTGTGTTGGGACTGAAGATTCTGGGAGGAGTAGAGTTGGAATTTATGGTACTATGTGGTAATACTTTGTCCTTGAACATAGAAATGTCAAATCTTATCATTATCTAGCAATTTCTACAATTTGTGACCTCAGGAGGATCAGCCTTCGAGGAAAATGCCTATTACAAATATGTTTTATTCTATTATCTACAGAGTGTCTGTAATATAAAAGAAGAGTTCTCCTAAGTTGTCAGAGGGCAGCTAGGTATTTTTTAAGTTAAATTGAAGTGAAGGTTTTCCTTTTCTCAAAATTTGAAACTTAGTACAATATTTCTTTGAAAATTATATGAGACAGAGTATATATGTGAAAATAAGAGGCTCGGGGTTACCAAGAACCCTCCCATCTCATAGTGAGCATCTACCATTGTTAGTCAATTCAAACAGGATTAGAAGACAGCAGAGGTTGCAAGGACTTTTGTTCTTGAGCCAGAGATTCTGAGGCTATAAGAACAAGTCATGGTCTGACCACAACCTTCAACACAGTGATCCCTCACATAAGGAATTGACTTGTTTTGTAAAATTATAGTCAATAAATATTGATTGTCTTCCAAGAAACTAACAAACTCTTTGAATATAAATTATACTTAGAAAGGTCTTTAAGAATTATAGCTATAATTTGTAAAATAATCTATCACTAGCTATACAAACAAAATTCTGGAGAGATGTTGCAGTCAGTGGTTGACTACACTTGCTGATAGTGCAGACCTACCTCCTACCACAACTTCACTAATACTGCACTAAAAATAGACTCAGCCCTTTTAGAAAATATTAACTATATCATTAATCACACTTTGAATCTGAAATCAACTTAAAAACACACTTCATAGGAAATATAAATCTCATAAAACTCTACTTGTAAAATTTTTGGTTATATTCAATCTCTATAGAATATTCATTAATTATAAAAGTATTTACTAACATGTTTTATTCTACGATTGTTACTTGAGATACAGGTCATCAATTAATAAATTAAGGAATGCTAACTTATCCCCTTTGCAGGTAACACACTAGAGTATGCCCAGTTAGTAAGAGTAACATAAAATAGTGTTTAGCAATCTGCATAACATTTATTATTTTAGGTAATATCAGCATAACAAAGCCCACAAGTATGGTGTAAACTTAGGGCTTAACATAATAAAAGCATTAAGGATAGTATCTTTGTGTATGATGGAGATTAGACTTTAATTTATTATTTTAATGAAAACTAGCATAGTTTTTGGAAATTAATGGTGATATCACTTAAAATCTTTATACTAGGAAAGAGGTTTAACAAGAAAACAGAGTAGAAAATACCAGAAATGTATCTCTATTTAGGAGAAAATTGCATTTATGGTCTGTCTGAGAAGCCATTTTGTAACTCTGGAAGCTATCTAAAGCTTGCTATTTCTGAAAGATAATTTAAATGGAGAATTGTAGTTAATATCAGTCCCTTTAATCTCTAGTGTAGTAGAAGCTAATCCTCCTTAAACGCTAGCCAACCTAGAAGCTCACCTGAAACTTGAAATTATGGTTGACAAATATCTATACTTGAATACGTACACCCATTCCAAATTTCAGGTTTGGGTATTCTGATCACTGATAGTTGTTTTTGATAAGAAAAGGGATGTTCGTGGTGTTCATCCATATACCATTGCAAGTCTGTCCAATAATTCTTCTAAACACTATCTAATGTTGTTTCTGTATGTGCACTAGGGGTTATACCTACACTGAAAGCTCTGCTTTCCACTACTCCCTGGGGTATTAGGATAGTCCACCTTGTCTGATGGACCTACCAAAAACTGACTATCGCTCTAGAACTCTGATAACAAGAGCAATAGAAGGGAGGGATCTTTCCTTGAGGGAAAAGGCCATGCAGGTGTACAGAAATTTATATCCAGGGAGAGACAAAAGTAGAACCTAGAGAGAGGCCAGAGAAAATTAATACCTCCAAGGACACACCCAAAATAATATCCTTCTACCAGGTGGTTTCTGGCCCCTGTCTCTCTCTCTGCCTTCTGTAAATACCATCACACAAATCTCCAAATGCACTAGCTATATCAGTTATGATTTGTTTCTAGAGATTTCATTGCAGACGTTTGTTCCCAGAGGTGAGCTTTGCTAGCCTTCTAGGCCTTCAATTCAGGCAAATTGTGGGTGAAGACTAACAACCATACTGCATTAATATAATTAAGTGTACATGCACAGACACTCATGCACACTTAAACTGGGGTGGCATAGATTTGTAATCCCAGTTTCTTAGAAGGCTGCTATGTACATGATCAGTCTGGGCTACTTAGTAAAATCCAGTCAAAACATAAGTTGTGACCTCAGGATCAAATATTTTTGAAGCATGCGTGATGCTCTAGATTGTTACCAGCACTGAAAATAACAACAGTGGAAAGCTATGGAAAATCCATCAGTAGCAACAGACTAAAAGTTTCTCTTTGATAAGAGTAAAGCAGGAAGGCTAACCTTCATTCCTTCTATTCACAGTGGCGTTGTGAGTTTCTGATGAAGGAAAAGGAGGACTGGCCAAGAAATAAAAGCTATCCAGTCAGAATCTTCAAAAATTATCTGTGTGCAGGATATGAACTTACATATTTACAACTCTGGAAACAAAACAGAATTTTGTTGGGAGTAATTTTAGATAAGAGCAAAGTTGGACAAAACAAATTTCACACAAAGTCGTTTGCATTTCTAACCACTATCAAAGAACAAGTGTAAAATGCAAATAAAATCATTTCATTAATAGATTCAAAAGGTGAAAATACATTTTTGTATGTATGTGGAATACATTTTATACATGTGTATGGTGTGTGCATAATATGTGCATGTGAGTATGGATGTTTAAGCCTCTTTCTGCATGCATGTTGGAACCAGAGGAAGATATTGTCTACCACAGTCCTTTGGGACAGGTCTTGCATTGAACTGGCAGTGTGATATTTCATCTAGATTAGAAGTCAGGGTCTCTTCTTCCACAATACTAAAGTTGCAGGACCATACAGACATTCACATAATTTTACATGGGTGCTGGGCATTCACATTCAGATTCTCCTGCTTTGCAGAGTTAATGTTCTTACCCCCTAATTCACCTCTTCAGCCCACAAAAAGATTAAACTACTTAAGTAAAGGAAAACTGTGTGCACTGAGAGGTACAAAACCTTTCTGAGAGAAGCCAAAAGCAACCTAAGGAAAGGAAAAACATGCCATTTTATAAATTGAAGACAATGCTTTAAAATCTGGATTATTTACATAAAATATGGATTATTTACAAAGCAATACATAAATTAATACAGTCTGCCAAATTTAAATAATGTTGTTTTCCTTTTTACATAAACTTGCTTGCCCTAAATGTATATGCCTAAAAAGAATATGGAATATCAAAAAGCAAAGCAAAAGAAAATGAAAGAACAAAACAAATTAAAACAGTCAAAATAACCAGGAAAATGAAGATAAGAGTAGAAGACTCCTTACTGGTTTCAAACATCAGAAAGAATGTAAACTGCTGTTCTCTGAACATGACATTACTTTTGCGTACATGAACTCAGGCAATATAAATTTCCTATACAAAACCTGCAGGAGATAAAGCCCATGAGAATTCCAGCATGGAGCAAATTTCTATCCCTGGCTGAAGAGTGTCTGGCAGCTCATGACTTCTGGGGAAAGAGAATGAATTTTCTTTGGGATATGGCCACTGGCAGGTTGCCCATGAGCCAGTGGATAACTTACACTCATGTGCATATTGGCAGTGCTAACTGAACTCAGTGGGTTATTTAAAACATAAAGAAAACAGCAGACATGAAGCTGGGAGCAGAATAGACTGGGAGAAGGCCAGGAATTGGAGGGAGGGAGTGCTGGATGAAAATTATTAAGATGCATTGTATGCACCTATGAAAATTTCTAAGAATAAGCTTTAAAACTCTTAAAATTCTGATCATAAAGCTTAAGCAATTGAGATAGTGGGATACTGAGACTCAAAAGCCAATGGGAAAGGATGGAGAAGTCCAAAAGGAACTGAAAATCCCCCAGAACAGGGGAGCCTTTCCAAAAACCAGCACTAGGAAAAGTGAGGATTTGTATGAAACAAGATGCATCCTCATCTTCCCCCACAGAAAAGCTAACAGGAGTCAACCTGTGAGCTGAGTGGAAGGCAGAAAACTGTCAAACTCCTACATGAAAACACAAAATATAAAATTGGCAAGTTCATTAATTATATACTGTGGCAAAGGCATCAGAAGCAGTGATCATGTTGACCTATGAAAACAATGTAAAATATGTGTTAAAATGTAATTAGCAGATGAAGAGATAGCTTAGCAATTAAGAGTGCTTTCTGCTATTTGAGAAGACAAGACTTCAGTTCCTCATGATGTCAAGCATCTCAAAGTTGCTTTTAACTCAAGCTTCTAGCTTGTGCCAGTACGGCACTAATGTTTGCATATCACACCCACAGAGAAGTAACTAAAAAGTAAAATTAATTAAAAACACTAACAGAATAATCAACCAAAGCACAGGAAGACATTTTATATATGAAAAGATTTAAATTATTAATATGAAGATATCATCCAGGGTACCAGACAGAGCATGTAACAGTGGTAGTTCTTCTAAGGTACCCAGGTTCAATTCTCAGCACACACATGGCAGTCTACAGTAAAAACGTTGGAATGGCCTGAAAAAGTCAACCTTTCAAGGTGAAAACAATTTGGAGATGGGTTGTGGTGATAGTTATTAAGCAGTGTAATTCTACTTACTATCAGATTTTTTTCCAAAAAGGTATATGTGTGTGTTCTACTATAAAAAATAAAAAGTAGAATATATTGAGAAAAGGAGGTTCAAATGAGAGGGAAAATGAAAGAAAGAAAGAGTGGTGAAAATCATCCAAATTCATTCTGTATATTCATGAAACTATCAAAAAATAAAATGGTCTGAAATGCAAATAATTCCTTTAAATGAACATGCAGGCAATTCTTGATCAAATATAAGACCAGAACGCCTTAGTAGAATGACCCATCCCCTGATATTATTTAGCCCCATAAAGTGCCTCAACATATTCTCTGACCTTGAGAGATGAGTTTGTTCCAGTCTAGCAGAAACAGACTTTTTTTTTTTTTACATGATCTTGTACTCTAGTCTCCTGAGAGAGATACTGAGAAACTCAGCAGAGCCTGACAGGTCAGGCTGCATTAGAACTTGCCATGTTCAGAACTTTGTTACTGTCCACAATGCAACAAATGTTAGTACTATAAGAATGGGCAGCAGCTGCCCTACTTCTGCTACTCTTAGGTCACCAACCAAGTGTAAGTGAGATACATATTAGAAGGGTATATGGAGTCCCCTGGGGTCCATTTCAACTCTCACTGCTGACTTCTATTGAACCTTTCTCCTATAAGAATAACATGTCTACCTTTATTTTGATCATATGATACCAGAAAGGTTTAATTGTGTGGGATTATTATTTTTTTCAGTAGGTAAAGGATAATTTAGCCAATAAGAACTCAGTGTGCAAGCATGAGGTTTCATGTTCAAATCCCCTGAATTCAAACAAAAAGCTAGACACACATTGTAATTTCCAGTTTGGAAAGGCTGTTTCAGGATGTCCGCTGAGGTTCTCTTCCAGCCAATGAAAGTCAGTATTGTGATGATAGAGCAAAAATAAACACAAATTAATAGGCAGATGTCTTCTTGTGGTTGGTGTTAACAAATGCCACTCACTCCCATACAAATGTTCCCAATCCATATTTTCTTCCAGATTAGATTGTCATGTGATTCTTTCGTTTTGTATTTTCTATGCAAAAAATTCCATGGAAAAGCAATTAGCAATTAGTTGAGATGAAGGCATCCAGTGTACTAGCTTGCTACTTCTCTGTTCTATCAGAACAGGTGGCACAGAACAAAGCCCCTGTGCACAGTTTTGACAGCATACTGAGTCTGCAGAGACAGTTGTCTCCTATTTTATTACAGCTTCCAGCTGTGTCACAGGGAGAACATGAGGAAGTTAGCATACAGGATAAGCAAGGCAGGGCATGCAGCTTGAACCTCTTCTCTACCTAATGATGTGTATAGCAAACACCATATTTTAGAAGACACGCAGGGGGGCTTGTCTTTGCGATGCAGAAACATAATGTTCAGGAGAATGTGCATCATATCATGTTTTCTAGGAGGAGAGGAAAGAGACAGAAACAAAATGCCTAAAAGTAACATCTGTTTTCTCTGTTTCTTTAACCTCCTTTCAACCCAGAGAAGTAAAAAGGCAGCGACAGTTTAACTGGGCTGCTCTGTCAGGTCCAGGTCTGTGGCTGTTGCATAGAAGTGAGCAACTTGCCATCTGTGCAGACAGGTGGCTGGAATTAAGTGGGATACAGAAGACTGGGGAAACAGAATGATGCAAAATTAGGAAAAGTCAGCAAGTGTTTAGCAAAAGGGAAGATGCAACTTGAAGTGAGGGTAGAAGCAGCTCTCAGCATGCTTCACAGTCCGCTGACTAGCTGTCAGCAACATGTTAAGCTCTAGTGAGAGAAAACACTGTTTCTTTTGTGTTCCCATGATGGACAACTAAAGATCAACCAAGGCCACTTTAATGGTTTGTATCATAGCACAATGAATTATTTATTCACTTATGCCTTGTGATTTAACAGTGACTTTTAGCTTCATAAAGTATTGTATTAAAAAGCTAAAAACAGGATAGTGTGATGGTTCTGTGAGAAAGGGGTCCATGTTAAGCCTGGTTAACTGAATTATGTTCTTGGAATCCACATCCTGGAAGGAGGGAACCAATTCCCAAATGTCATCTTCTGAATGTCACATGCATATGTTGGTATGCCCAAGCACACACACACACACACACACACACACACACACACACACACACGAGAGCTGGTGGAGAATGAAAAGAAGGAAGGATATAAGAAATTCATAAACACTGGAAGGTAACCATGAGACAGATAATTTGGCTGTGTCTGCTGTATATGGCTGAGAATCTTTTAGATATGCAGAACCCATATACACAAAGCTGGATGTGGTGATGCAAGTCTCCAATTTCAGAACTGGGGAGGAAGAGACAAATGGATCCTTGGAACATTCTGATGAGTTCTAAGCATAGGAGAAACTCTCAAAAAATGGTGGCCAACAAAAAGGATGATACTTGAGGTTTACCTTTGGTTTCTACCATCCACATGCATGTGTTACATGTACCTGAACACATACTTGAAGCTCTGTAGAAAGGCCACCTGTGCATAGGTAGAAGGATATAATGTTAGCATCACTGAATTACCAGTATTACAAAGACTGATTGATTTGGGATTCTAAACCAAGTGTTTTTTAACTACTCTTCATGCAATGAGAACTAAAGGGGCTACAGATTCTCTGGAAAGTCCTCTGGTTGAGTCAGATAGCTTGAATACTGTTTTATTACGTCTTGGGTAAGTTGTAAAGGCCCAATTTTCTCACCCCAGCACCAAATACTGGGTAGTTATTCAAAGCATTATTAGGCAGGTTTGATATCCATTGTAATAACATTTGATCCTTAAAAATATTTGGAGCTTGTAACTTTATTCCGTTTTCAAATGAAAAAAAAGTCACCCCCAAATTAACTGTTGAGATTTAGAAGGTTCACAAGTCACCTAGAATTATGAAAAACATACTGCTTCTTTCACTATTATATGTTTACATAAGCATAGACAATAACACAGTTTACACTGTTTAGAGAGAATGCACAACTCAGACAGGGTGGACTATGAAGAACATTCAGTAAGGAAGATTTAGTTAATTATGATCAAATGTGGGCTGATGACAGCAGTTTAAGGAAAACAACAGGATCTAGCTTGAATTTATTTTCACTCTGGCTAGTTAGCTCAGTGGGTAAAAGTATTTGCTACCAAGAGTGATAACCCAAGTCTAGCCTCAAAGACCCTCATAGCAGAAAAAGACTTACTTCCTCAAGCTGTCCCCTGTCTTCCAAATTTACAGTACCAGTATACTATGTGCTGCTCTTCTCCAAATATAATAAATAATAACAAATATATATTATACATAAACAAATACAATAAAAATAAATTTGAATTATTAATATTCTAAAAAATATATACTTAACACATTTGCATTCTCACAAGAAGTGATAGATTGTAAACAGAAGACTTAAAGGTTATTCTTATTGGCAGAACTCTCCCATAAAATGTGTTGGTCCTTGTCAAATCTGGTAAGTTTATCCCAGTGAAATACTTGAGGATTCACTGGTGGTCCATAGTTCTTTCAATGCTTCCAAATGGGTCTTCTCTATCATCTCAGACTCATCTGCTGTCAACTCACATTTCTCACCGTCAGGAGAATGAGTTCCTGACTGCACATCCTGGCAAAAGTGTGTATTTCTCCTGGCAAGCATCTCCAGTCTGCATCCATAGTCCTGAAGTTTTATGCAAAAGACTTTTCTCCATGGGTAACTTAAGTAGATGGCAGGTGGTAGGACTCCAGATGCACTTCACAATGCATTTCTAAAGCTGTTATGGTCTTCAATAGTCTTGTTTTCCATATGAGGATCTGACCAAGCTACTCACATACTTATTATACTACCGTTTTTACTTTAAACTTGTAAAGTTGTACTAAAGTTTCCCATGTGAGGGGATGGTAATTTATGGTGTATAGAAGAACTGCTTTAGTTAATAACAACACCCTGTTTAGAAACAATAACAGCCAACACTACACCACATGCTGTAGATAGACTGTCTATGTTCCTACTCAAACTTTGTTTGTTTGTTTTTGTTTTTCTTTATTTAGAAATGAGTTTTTCAGGAACTGACACACACTAACCACCATTCAGTCTTTGGCCTGAATGGATGTGTTGTGACTGTTGTTAGACTTCCTACCTTGTTTTCCATGCCACGACGGACTGTCAGTCACCTTTGGAATTGTGAACCAAATAAACCCTTCCTTTCTCTCTATTATTTTGTGACATAAGTTTCTTTTCAAAGTAATAGAAACTAGAACTTAGCAGTTAAGGAGGATACCCAGCATTGGCCAACTCAAGCTTCCATACACATGCCTAGTGGTGTCCACCCACTTACAAATGTACAGGCATGGGACACATGCACATATGCCCCCTAGCCAAAACAGATAGTTTAGTAGTGAAAAAATAAATAAAAGGCTAAAGTGTCTCCAGGTTCTGGAGGCATCTGCTAATCAAAGGAAAGGCCAAGTACTCACAAAATGATTTTAGTTAGATGGTACTGTTGATTCATTTTGGCATCATCCTCAAGCCATACATGCCTACATTTTACTGATCTGTACTACAAGTGTTTTGGGTGTTAAGTCTTTCCATCTCAGAACATCTGGTACTTACAAAAGACTCATCTAGTTTCCCCTTATTTCCTGTCCAGAAATAGAACACAAGAACACTGACTTAGCCATGCCTTCTAGCTGATCAGCTTCCTTTTCAAACCAGACTCTTTGCTCATAACAGCTTGTAGTCAGTTATATGGTATTTGAGACAGAAGACAGAACACAACTAAATCTACTATGTAATTGTGGAATCATCAGTCGTTTTTTATTTGTTTGTTTGCTTCTTTTAATCAACGTAGCTTTGATAGAATTCAAAACTTAAAGAAGTAAAAGAAAGCTTGAGCCCCACACACACCAAAAAATATATTACTGCCCAAAATTACTATCTCAATTACTCTGAATTTAGCCTTAAATCTAGATCTAGCTTCATTTTTATTATTTTGATGTGTGAGTAGACATGTGCATGGAAGATGTATGTACATGTGGCTGTGCATGAGTACCATGTACGCAGGTTCATGTACCTGTACCTAAGGATGCCAGAGGGAAGCATCACCTGTTCTACTCTGTCATTCTCCATCTCACTGCTTGGAGGGAGGTCTCTCATGGAACCTGGGGTGTTTTCCAGCTGTCCTTGTGCAGCAGCCAACAGGATAAGCAGTTATCCTGTTCCTTCCACCCTAAAGATAAAGGCATGCATGGGCCTCAGGATCCAAACTCCTCCTGCCTGTGCAACAAGGGCACCTATCTATTGATCTACATACCACTCTAGTCCCTATTTATCATTTTCCAATATTGGTAACTATCTTATAACCATTTTTTTTCAGAAAGTATTTCTACTCTTCATCTTTTAGTCCAATTATCTTTGAGAATTTGAATTTTAATCATTCCTGTTGTCACTTCTTTCAAAGTTTTTCTTAATCAATGCAGCATTTCCTCCAATTTATTCAACTAAATCAATTTTCTGTTCAATTACGTCTTACCTTATGATTTAATTACATACTTGTTGGAGTGCAGTGATCAATTTTGCTCTTTAGAGATTTAATTGAAATACGCAGAAATTGATAAATGAATGCCATTATGCATTTGAAGAGTCACAGCATCTGTTGTTTAAAAGTGTGAATTAATTTGTCAGACAACAGAACCTTCATAGCTACTTTATATACTTATGTTTACAACTTTAGAGGCAGTGGTTTCTTCTTTGCCTTTAATGTATCGCCATGCTTTCCTCTTCTATAGTCAATAGTATATGTCAATGTATTCTTTTTTAAGTAGTGTCCTGGTGTTGTAGTTTTGTAGGGTCAGAGGTCAAAAACAGCCAATGGAAAATTATGTGAGCAAGTGTTATGCCTGTCAGCTTATGGGCCTGTGACTGTGGAGGCCAGTGTTTGATGGCAGGTATCATCCTCAATATTTTTTGAGACTAAATCTCTCATGGGATCTGCAGCTGTCTAATTTTGCTAGTCTAGCTGAGCAGTAAGCCTTAGGGATCCTCTTGCCTGAGCCTCTATAGCACTGAGTTACAGATACAAGGTACAACTAGTTATGTGGGTTTTGAGAATCAAATGTAAGTCCTTATGCTCTTCCAACTAAACCATCTTCCAAGTTCATTATTTCTGCCTATTCTTCTTTAAACTGTGCTCGTGTGAGTACATAGTGTTAAGCTTTCAAAACAGATACTGGAGAATTATAAGAACATAGTTATATGCC
Source organism: Arvicanthis niloticus (assembly GCF_011762505.2). Classification (NCBI taxonomy): domain Eukaryota; kingdom Metazoa; phylum Chordata; class Mammalia; order Rodentia; family Muridae; genus Arvicanthis; species Arvicanthis niloticus. The sequence goes on along the minus strand of NC_047667.1, from coordinate 13,227,751 downwards.
TAAACTCTATTTTAATTTATTTTTTCATTTGAGAATCAACCGGGGATTTTCACACACTAAACACATGCCTTACCACTGAGGTGCTCCTCAAGCCCTAAATGCATAATTTCAAGGGAAAGAATTATTATAAGACATTGAAATCCTTTCTGACTAGAAATGTGTATTTTTAAAGTAAACACATTAAAACTTTCATTTATTTTGCCTTGATATATTTGAATTGTACAGTTTTTTGCTGCAGTGATTATACATTTCTTTAATAAAAGTTCTATCCTTGATCCCCTATCACTTTTTCTTTTGTCATTTTAGGTGTGTTGATACTATAAATGTTCAGAGTGTGCTTAAGTGTGGTTAAGGGGCTAACGAGGTAAAACAGTAGACAAGAGCAAGTGCTGTGTATGCATGAAGGTGTGAATTAGAATCACTAGCATGAAAGAAGTTGACTTCATGTGTGCATAACCCCAGAGCTTTGGTGTGGGATGAAGTCAGAAATGTCACTGGGGCTTACTGGCCTCCAGTGTCATGGGTTTAAGAGAAGCACTCTATATCAAAGGACTGAGATGGAAAGTATCAGGCGGGACACCTGATATTCTCCTATTGACCTTTTTTCACACATCTTACTATGTTCATTTGTTAGACCAGTTGATTATACTGCATCATGTTAGAAGGCTGCTAATTTTGAAAAGTAAACAGGGTTGTTACTTAGGATGGCATCAGATCACTTTACTATGACTAAACTTCACAGAATTCAGAGCTGATATCAAAACAGCTAAGCTTGGGGTATTTCCAACCCTACCAAATAGACATTTAAACAATAGAACATAGAATTTTTAATGAAAACCAAGGCACAGGTCATGATTAAATATGTAGAATTCATTATGTCTCTAATTTCTAAGTTCAACAAAGCATTATCTAATTTATGATTAAAGAACTACCACCATAAAATTTGAAGACATTTAATTAGTGATGTCAAAATTAAACGATTTGAGAGGTAAAAAGATGGTTAGGATTGAGTTTGAAAGCTTTTAAGTGAACAATTGGAGACCATGGGTCTAAATTTTCCCACTTACAAAGGGGCAAAAGACCCTGACAAAATAGGCATGTGCAGCTATGAGATTTTTGAAGTGAAGAATTTTTTTTTTTACAATTTTAAACCAGATGTCAACAACAATAGGGACCACAACCCTAAATTGTGAACATTACCAATTGAAAGAATTCTTTTCAATGCTACAGATACAGCTTAGTGGTTGGCAAGACTTAACTGCTCTTTTAGAAACCCTAGGTTTGGTTCATTGCATCCTTAACATAACTCAGAATAATTTCCAAGTCCAGTTTCTGCAGATCTTTTCTGAACTCCAGAAACACATGGCATGCACATGGTATACATACAGATATGTGGGCAAATGATCATATATATATAATAAATAAATTTCAATGTATTTTTCAAAGGAATTTTTTTCTAAGAGTTCCTCTTTTCATCTCCTCTCTGTCTCTGTCTCTGTCTCTGTCTGTCTCTGTCTCTGTCTGTCTGTCTGTCTCTCTCTCTCTCTCTCTCTTTCTCTCTCTCTCTCTCTCTCTCTCTCTCTCTCTCTGTGTGTGTGTGTGTGTGTGTGTACAATTATAGCCAATGGCAGTAGAGATCAGTGGACAACTTGTGGGAGTTAGTTCTCTCTGTTTATCCTGTGGGTTTCAGCAATTGAATTCAGGTCATCAGGCTTAGCTGCAAGCACTTTTACCCACTGAGCTATCTTGTGGGCCCTTGAAACTCTCACTTTGTATGAGACATATGGCCACCTGTGCAATTGGAAAGTGGGAGTCAATTTATTTACTCTTTTTATATGAAGAAAAAGCAAAATACAATTTGAAAAAAAAAAAAAAAAACTGGAGAGACAGGAGAGGTGGTTTGTACATCTGACCAAACTTTTTCTAACATATTTATTCTCTTATTTTTAGTTTGGATGTGAACTTAAAATAAATGGTCTATATAAGTCATAATGGTTCTGACTTACAGGTCTTTAAGAACAAAAACAGAGTCAAATCTGCATGTGTATATATGTGCAAACATGCATATACATGTGTAGGCATGTACATATGCAGATGTGGGTGTCTGTCCTCTTCTGTATGGAAGCCAAAGTCAAAGCCAAGTGTTTCCCATGGTTACTTTTTTCCTAATGACTTTTGTAGACAGGGTCTCTCACAGAGCCTGGAGTGTACCAATCTGTTAGGGTACTGATCAGCAAGTTCCAGAGTGTAGCCTCTTTATAATTCATCAGAGCAGAGATTACAGGCATCCACAGGCATACTCATGTTTCTACGTGGATTATGGAGACCCGAATTCAGGTCTTCATGCTTGTAGTTCATGCCCTTTGGCATAATAATTTTCTGCATGGTCCCATAAGCAACTTTTATGTTGTGAGAAACGTGGACCCCCTACTCCATAATCATAAGACCTGAGACTCAGAGTTTGGGGAATGAGGCAGCTAATTTTACAACCTGAAAAGGCCAAGTCAGTGTAGGATGCTGACGGAGGCAAAGAACAATATAGATAAACTGTGCACTGAGCAAGCCACTCCTCACTGCTCTCAGCTGAATAATCAGCTGCTTCAGTCTTCCAAATCAGCTACACCTTACCTTTCCTCTGACACTCATTTGCCCTTTTCTCAACAGAAGCTGCATGTCTTTGTCAGCTAATAGCTCAGCTTCAAACTTAGTCTGTAGGTCACAAGGCAAGGTGGCTCCCAGTACTTTTCTACTCTAAATTTCTAGTTTAGGTGGTGGAGGACACTTGAGCAAGTGGTGGTGTTAGGTAGTCACACTGGCAGCAGGGACCTAGTGTTTTCTCTTCATCTGTAATTAGACCTACACTGACTTATTGGGAAACACTGTCTACCATGACTGGAAAGCTCCCTGAGCTTGGTGCCAGATGGAGGACTCACTGTCTCTGCTCTTCTTCCTCTTCTGGGTGTGATCTTATCTGCAGAGTATCTCTAAGCACAAGTGCCTGACATTAGCTGCAGGATGACCCTGTGCAGAACTTCTTGCAAGTGCTGTATGAGTCAACATACAACTCCAGCTCATCTCTTCCCTCTATATGGTACTTAATTACTGTGTTAAGACCAATCAGTTTTTCCCACCCGTAACCCCAAGAAACCTCTCCACAAGTTCTTGGAACTCCTCTTTATGTAAATAGAGCATGTCAGCCCTAGCCAATAATGTATATGCACCATGTAAATCCCTATCCACTCCTCAAGATCTATATAACCTTTGCCCACCCCAAATAAAGATGAGTTATTCTGTCTCACTGAAGCTGATCCTGCTAAACAATCAATCCATGGGTATTCAGCCCAACAATCCCCCAGGAAGAAGGGAAAGTCAATTTTCTTTATTTTTTGATGTTGGTTTGGTTTCATTTTGGTTTTATTTTAACAAGTAATCAAAAGAATGTAATGATTGTGTAAAAATTGCTGCTATTCACATTTTAGTCCCAAATCGGATAGACATCACTCTTTGAACAGTTGCCAACAAGCCCGTTACTTATGCAGTTGTTCTTTAGCCTGGGAAGGGCCATTCATACATTTGACTTCTGCATGACTTAATATTAACTGCTTACAATTAAGATTCCTTTCTCAGATGTCTCTAAGTTCTGTCAACTTGACAGTTAAAGTTAACTAGGAAAGTGGGTTACAGCTAAATAGGAAATATTACTGTAGGCAAAGAAGGTGCTGTCTGATGACATCTTATCTCTTAGATTAGTGGTGTGCTTAAGTTTACACATTCCAAAGCTATTTTGCTATATTGCTCTTTCATTTTGAATCTTTCCCAGATAGTGGAAGACTGTTAGGTTAGACATAGAGATGAACAGCGAATAGAAATTAAGGTGATTGAAGATAGTACAAGATTGGGTGACTCAGGATCTGCAACATGCCAACTCTACATGATCTCAAAGTTCTAATCAGACTTGAAAAAATTTCTGCCCTGGGAACTACAGTAGAACAACAGTTAGTTCTCGTACAGCAGGAGTGAGATGGTTGATGAGCTTCACTGTTAATTGTTTCCCCGCAGAATCACCAAGTTGAAGTTGCTAAGGCACAATCAAATGTGATAAAACATTAAAACAAGAGGTCAAAACACCTACTCTTGGTATAACAAAAAGAAACAAAATATTGAAGACAACAAGAAGAAAATAGTTGGCTGCACCATCAGTTCCCCAACTCCATGCAGCCAAGCTTGGAGAGAGATGCCTTTTGGTTGGGGAAGAAATAAATAATTAAGTTCAACACTTACACTTGTAACTGAGTACTGAGCAAAACCCCATGACCCCAACTAGCCGACCAGTCTGTACAGACTGTGATGTGTTTATAAAAAGAGAAAGAGAATGTGTTCTATGGGTGTGTGGTGGTGAGGTATGGGGAAGGGGATGTTTCAGCCGGCCCATGCTGAGGCATCTCTCCTCCCCAGGGACCAGCCACACAACAGTATAGTATAGAATAGAGTTTATTCAGAGTATGGGGGAAGGAATTAAGAGGGTAGTAGAGTCAAAGAAAGGGAGAGAGTGAGAGAGAGAGAGAGAGAGAGAGAGAGAGAGAGAGAGAGAGAGAGAGAAGGGAAAGGAGAAAGGGCGAGGGGACAAAGGGATCGAGAGACTAGGAGCACAAGAGAGTAAGAGAGCAAGAAAGAGATTGAGAGGGAGGATGGGGCAAGCCGCCCCTTTTATAGTGTGCCAGGCCTACCTGGCTGTTGCCAGGTAACTGTGGGGCGGAGCATACCTGCCTGTTGCCAGGTAACTGTAGGGTTGGAGTTTAGACTGAATGCTAACAGACTGAACCTGAGAATTGTGTTAGGCGAGATTTCTAACTGAAGTATCTCTACCTTCTCCAATATCCTGGCCTCCATGAAAGCAGTCTGCACTGCCTAGAAAACAGGTCATAAAAGCTAGCGCGAGGCTGTGATTGTTGGCTCATAGCCAAGTGGATCCTCACTAAGAGCAACCACCCAGCACCAGCTGAAGGCATCGCATACTTCCAGAACCTAAAGTGGAGACCTGTCTATGTCTTCCCTCCTTCTGTAATTATGTGGATCTTTTTAAGGTAAACTTTGTTCAAAATAATCTTAAAATGGCTTCTCCTTAACTATACGAAGTTGTTAAAAACTCCAAAAAAGGGATTAAAGCTAAATAAAAAAAAGTAAAAGTGTTGAAAGGGATTACATGATCAAATATTAAATGACTGCTATAAGAGATCAGATGATGGAGTTACTATGTGAGGACTTCTAACGAACTGGACTATAAGGATGCTTTAAAACATATGTAAAGCACAAAGAGGACCTGGGGCATGTCTAAGTGCACATAAGGAAATCAGTAAGGATAGGTAATGTATGGTGTGGGTAAAAACAGACGATGAAGACCATCTTATCTGCTATTGGCTGATAATAAACAGGGAGATGTATGGTGAATGTTATGCTTTCGTTTTAGGGAGGATAAGTCTTTGGTTCATGACAGACAAGGAAAGTAGTTATGTAGAATTGGAAGACATATAAAATGGGAACCATTGGAGGCTAAGAAGTTGTCTTATTGAAAACCATCTAGGTGTTATAAAGAACAGTATTTATGTAGGAGCCAATGAGGCAGAGTAGTGGAGAAAATCATAAGGATTAGTATCCTATATTAATTATTTTTCCTGCTGCTATTCATGAAAATCACCTGATAAAGCAATTTAAGATGGGAACGTTTATCCTGGCTTACAGTTCACAGAGGACAGAGAGCATTACGGAAATGAACCACTGAGACAACAGGAGGAGGCTCTTTGGTTGAACTGAATCCATCAGGAAGTAGCAAAGTAAGAGGGAGTGGAGCTGGGTCCCTAAAACCAGAAAGGCTAATTTCCAATGACCTGCTTCCAGTAGTAATACCTCATGTGGAAAAGATTCCCCAACCTTCTCACACAAGGTTACTAACTGGAAACAAAGTGTTCAACCGTGTTAGTTTGTATAGAATTCTGATCATAACATATCCATATCCAATTTGAAGACAGGGATGTAGCTGAAGTAGCCACAGAGTCAAGGCATTTCCTTTCAATCTACTGAGTTTAGTGTACACTTGTTTGTAAATCTCCTCAAGAATCAGTCAGTATGGTGTCAGTAAAATAAATGATCACTTAGAGAAGAATGGGTAGAAAAAAATTGAAGGCAATAGTTGAGCTTTGAAGGGACCCGCAGAGAAGATGGGACCTGCTTGAAGAAAGAATCCTTGAGCGAGGCAGAGGTTCAAAGGCAAGAGACAAGTCCTTGAAATCCTTCTGCTCATTTTTGTCTCACTCTGAGAAGTTGAGTTAGGGGCAACTGAAGATGGAGAAGCACACATTGGAACTGGTAATTGTAACTCCACAGGGATGCTGGCAGTTTCCAGTTTCAGGAGAGACGGAAACAACTATACTTTAGCAGGTCTGGAAACTAGTGAGCAATGAACACAGTGACGTATTAATCTGTAACATAAAGAAGTTTGTGTGAGCTAATATTGAGTAACTGAAAAAGTTTGAGATACAGGACACCTAGAAGAATAGATTTATTATGCTTTCCAATGAAGGGAAATATATATTATGAAAATATGTCTAGTTGGTCAAAAGCAGTAAAAATCAAAAATATTTAAGAACCCAGAGTAAAGAGCATTGATTTTACCGAGGGGAAAACAATATATATATTTAAAACAATATATATTTCCTCTTCTAAAAGGTTTGCAGGAAAAGAGGATTGTGAACTTAATAGTAGATAAAAAAGATGAAGCTTTTTCTTGTAGATTAGGGAGTGGGGGTCTTCTGAAATAGGAAAAAAAAGTCCTGCAGCTGTTAGGAGTGGTTTTCACTAGTTGGATGGGCTCCCTGCTGTGTTCCAATCATGAATGGCTTTGAATCTTTGATTGATCCTTGTGTTGCATAATTAAGGAATGAAATCTTAACTCAATATTTAATAAATCGTTTGTGAAATAGTTTGACTTCTGTGAAAACAGTCTATTATGACATTCTTTAATTTTTAGTTTTGATTTTCCAGTACATTGGTTCTGTGTTCTGTGTAACAATATAGAATGATACAGAAAGCTTTTTTATAGATATAAAAATACATTATTTTAAGTTAAGATCGTGTTTGAGTTAAATGCCTCAATAAACGTTTCAATTTCCTTTTTTGCTCATAACTTTTGTAGTTTTGAAAGAATTATTTATATATAGGTTTAATATTATAATTCAATATTAAGCAAGCAAATTCTGTTGCCCAAACTAAATGCATACTTGTATTTTTAGTAACTGATAAAACAAGCATCAACTTATGAGGTGACTTTATGCTAATCCACATAAAGCTTGAATTTTTTCAGCTGTTAGCTTCCTATAAAACCACCATGGTAACACGTTAATGGATTGGGATTTATTACCTGATACTGTCTGTGAGAACATTTTAAAAATTGAAAGCATCTTGGAGAAGGTGATAGATATTCTATATTAGTTATTTTCTACATTGCTGTGACAAAAATATTGGTCAAAAAGCAACTTAAGGAAGAAAGTGGTTTATTTTGGTTCACAGATAAAGGGTATAAGTTTATAATGCTTGTAGGAAGACATGGTGGCAGGGGAGTGAGTCAACTTGTCATGTGCATCCACAGTCAGGAAACACAGAGAGATGAATGCTCACCTACCATAGTTTCTCTTTTTTACTTTGGTTCAGCCCATGAGTAACTCTAATGTCAAGTAACCCTAATAGATGTTATTTAAGGTTATTCTAGATTCATTCAAGTTTATGATTAACATAAATCATCATAATTACATCCATTTATTTGATATTCACACACACATTTTTAAGCTAGTATATTCTATATTTTGTCTTCATAGGTGCATAACCAATTCCATAATGCAAAATGCATTAAAATTTACCATCGACTTTAATAGTCCAACAATGTATAAACTTTAAAGTAGAAGTCTCTTCTGAGACATAAGATAATCTCTTAATCCTGAGCTATAAAAGCAAGAACAAGTTATTGAGGTTGAGTATGCAGCAACACAGAGTAAATATATCTATTTCATAAGGGTATAATGTAAACAGAGCAAGGAACAATCAGACAAAGGCAAGAACCAAGCCCAACAGAGCAAACTCCAAATCCTGCAGACTCATGATAGAATCATCTGAGAAGCAAAGGGATTAGGTAACCTCCCAAATATGACTTTGCTGCTTCCAACACTCATAGAATCTCTCTGGCGTAAGCTCCTGACTTTCCTTCATGTCTATAGCATTCCTTGGTTAAATTCCCATGATCATGGTACTGCTGACATTCTGGTGTCTACATTTCAACTCATGCTTTTTCTTTGTAACTTCATAAGGTGCCCTACCCTCTAGTGACATATTTCAGAGAATATGTACTTGTAATCCATGACTGGTCTCAGCAGACTTTTAGAAGTTCTGTGCATGCCTCCATGATCCCCTTAATCTTATATCTGTCATTTCTATAAGGCCAGTATCTCATTGATGGTGATGTCATATTCTGTTGGCATGGTGACATGTAGCCTAGGCTTGATTAGACCAAAGTGACTTCTGTCTGCCTACGTGGCTATTTTGGAACAGAAAACATTTCAGTTTCTCTTCTTTCAAATGTTTTTGCTTTCACTTAACTAAGAATTTTTAAGTGATAGAATCTTACTCTCAGGATATCATATCTATTGTCTACAACTTTGAATTTACTCAGAATTCTTGTGTAGGAAAAAAATTACTTTTTAAAAAATTTCTTTTTGTTCTATCCTACTATGGATATGCATGAAAGCCTTACCACAACCTGAGATGTCATTTTAAGATTTTCTCTGCCAAACAATTTGTACATCTCTTTGAAATTCAGACTCATACAAGTTCTCAGAAAGTGGGCAGAATTTAACCAGACCCTTTGATATATGTGGAGGAAAGGCTCTTAGCCTAGTTCCTCATAGAGCTTTGTCCTCCTTGGAAACTACATAAGACAAGCTTCTACTTGTGACATTTCTCTTTCAGTCTGGCTTTCCAAAATCCTACCAAAATGGCCTGTTAAGATCTGCTTAAATTAGCCAAGGTATTTTCTATATCAACATTCAAATGTTTTACAACTTCTTCCTGTAAACCTTCTTTAAAGGCCTGTAAGTAATATCATCACTTTATTGCAGCCTTATTCCAGCTCCTCAGGCCAGTTTTCTGTGTTACTATTCTCATTGCTGCATTAGCATGCCTGAATAGAGCAGTTTATAGAATGGAGGGACTGTTTCACCTCCATCATGGCAGTGAAAGTGTAGTAGTGGGAACTGATGCTCTTCCTGACACCTGCTCAGAATGAAGGCAGATATGAGTTTCCATGCTCAGCTACCATTTAAATGTCTATATAATCTTAAACCTACAAAATGTAGGTTTTCCCAATTTCAAAACCTAACCTAGAAAATTCCTCACTGAGTTTTATATCTAAGGTGATTTTAGATCCTGTCAACTTGCCAAACAACATAAACCATTACAGGGATGATAAAAGTCTTTGGGGGTAGTGGAGTTTACATAGCCATGGCAGTTGTTTCAGTGTAAAAATTTTTATTTTTTTGAAGCACATCATGAAGTTTTAGAACTAAGCCATCTCCTAGGCCTGGTTAGCAGGGATCATAATGATTAGAGCACATCAAGATCAAAATTATATGGAATGTCTGCTCTTAACATTAGGTTGAAGAGATACAAGTTACTGGGTTCCATTTACTTGAACAATCTTAAGACTCAATATACTGATATATATTTATTTTTTAAAATATATACAATATTTTTATATCTTTGGGTATTTTACTTGGGTATATGTTTATGCTCTATGCATATGCAGAACCCATGGAAACCAGATCTTTTGGAACTAAAGTTACAGGGAATTGTGAGTATCATGTGATCGTGGGAATTTAACCTGAGTCCTGTGAAGAGAATGGAGTACTTTTAAATGAAAAGCATTTCTCCACCTCCTGTTTTTTTGTTACTCAAATTATAGGATGAAAAAAAAAAAACAGAGAAAGAAAGAAAAGCAGAAGAAAGATAGAAAAGCATAAGAAAGAAAGAAAGAAAGAAAGAAAGAAAGAAAGAAAGAAAGAAAGAAAGAAGAAGGTGGGAGAGAGGTAAAGAAGGAAGGAAGGAAGAAAGGAAGGAAGGAAGGAAGGGGAAGAACGGAAGGAAGGAAGGAAGGATGAGGCCTCTATAACAGCCATATTTGTGTTGGAGACTGCAAATGTAAGCCCTGAGGATTGGGGAGATAGACAGTGAGGCTCTCCCATCAAATATTTTCCTCTTAGAGAACTGATTGAGTTAAATATGTGTTTTGGATAATTGGCTCTTAGAATTCAGGGAGCTGAAAAGAAGGAAATATTATTTAATCAGGGCACTGTAGCGGCATGTATAAAGCTGTGTTTTAAGGATGCTTGAAGTGCACCTAGCTTAATCTTCCTATGTTAAGGTACTTCACTCCTGGATGACTCACCCACAGCTCATTGCCTGATATCAAATAAGTTATAAGGCACTTTAGCAATGCTTTGCAATAGTGCTACTTATTAATCTAGCAAGAGAAATTCTGAAAGGAGCAGGTGAGTCCCCTAGTGATCAAACAGTAAGTCAGGGTGAATGTGGAAACTGGAAAATTATATTAGAAAGATTGGCTTGAGAAACAATGAAAACAGGCTGATATTAAAGGCCTTTGTATTATTTCCTGAGACCTTTGTTCCATATTGAGCTAAAGAGTTTGCATGGATTTAAAAAGGAAAGTTTTTCCTCGATTGAAATATAAAGACGAGAAGGAAAAATTTGAGGTTATGGCATGAAGAACTAATGGTATTCACAAATCTCAAGTCCAATTATCCAACAAAATTGACTTTAAAATAATCAATGCTAAGTGTAGTCCTTATCTTCTAAAGCTTAATTTTTTTACTTTGGTTCTAAGAGAAATAATGATTAATATTCTTACCTCTATCCTTAATAAAAACTGCATACTTTGAGGGTTTTTTTTTTTTTTTTTTTTGTCTGTGGTGGTCCATGTATCATGCATTACATTCTCTCTTTATAACAGCAATTGGCCTAGGACTGTTCATAATGATAAGTAGCCTCTCAGATCTGCTTTGACTCTGGAACCTCAGACATCATCATGTTCAACATAAAGTTGTGTGAGAGATGATCCACTATGAGTATGTAGGGTTATATTTATCTCTGATGCAACATGAGTGCATGCAAGGGTGTAACAATAGTTAACAGCGTGGCAAAAGTCTGTGGAGACACGCTTATTGAAGCAATGATACTTAGTTTTTCTTACTAACCTATGGTTATTTGCTCATGAAAATAAAAGAGTTCAAAGTAGGTCTATCAGGCAGAAAAAATACTGAGTGGAATGGGACTGAGTTTATTTAGTCAAGTCCATGGTCACTGAGATCAGGACAACTGAAGAATGGATCAATGAGTAAGACCAAACAAGAAGCACAGGTAGCATGTCTTGCTTTTTACAGTTTGAGAAAGGAAGCAATGAGACGAGATGAAATAGGAAACACTTAAGATGCTTAGTCATAATGTGAATATGTCATTTGTGTTGCAGGCCTATGATGTTGATAGGCAAAGTGAATGCTAAGACCTGGTTTATTGACAGCTGATTACAGAAGCTAAGAAAGCCTGTGAGGTATTATCTTAATTGATGGTTAATGTAGGAGGGGGGAAGGCCTAGACTACTGTAGCTGGTACCATTCCTGGACTGCTCACAGACCAATCTGAAAGAAGCAATTCCATAGCAGAAACTACCTCTTCTCAGCCATATTTAGTTTTGTATAAAGTTTAAAAAAATTAACCAACAGATATGTAAAAGTTAGCTATTTTGAAGCAGAAAAATTATTTCAAAGACCTCTTCTAAAGTTGTCAGGATGGATTGGTTAGTATGCTAACAGCTTTGGTGTTTTTGAACTTTGATCATACAAAAGTAATAAACACCAGAGAAAAGAATCTCTGATCCAAAATGGATGTAGTTGACTTAGGGCTAAAAGGGGGCCCAAGTCTGCAGGAATGTTTTTCTGAATGGGACAATTTAGCCTTATGACCTGACAGTAAATCAGCAGCTCTTGTAATTTAAACATTGGGCTGTAGATAAAAAGAATGGCTTCTTTTGGAAGCTGTATGATGTTCTTTCTGTCTCTTTTGTTTCAAAATGAGTGGCACATTGCCTATATTTTAATTAATTTCCATTTGTTAAGCCATGAAAATGAGGAGCCCTCTCACTAACCCTATGATCACTGCACAATGAAGCATGTGTTAGGCGGGGTTCCTGATATTTCCAGAAGATTAATGTGAGCCAAGTGCAGAAATCTGCTCGGGTTATAGAAGGCCGATAACAATGTATGCTTATAATGCATGTTTTTTTCTCCCTTACAGATATGAAACTCTGTTGATGTGCTTTTCAATTGTGAATATCTTTGTTGTTGCAGATACAGATGTGGTATATAAAACCAACAATGGACATGTCATGAAACTGAACGCAGAAACAAATGTCACCACATTGTTATTGGACAATTCAACTTTTGTAAGTAATGTGTAATTAACTGTATGATGTATTCCACCGCTGATCAGCAATGTCTCTTCTGGTCCTTAAGTATCTGTAACTCTTCTCCAGTACCCCTATACTAGTTCAGGGGGGTAAACTGAGACGCAGATATTATAAGATATTGATAAATTGTTCTTCTCACTGGTTCCATTGTCTCCATCAATAGGTAGTTTCAGTTTGTTCCATGATGATGCAGAATTTCACCAGAACATTTGTTGTAGAGGCGTCTCTTGTTTGCTTTTGATACCTTAGTCAGGCATAACTGGCAGTGGCTCTGGGGCTTATTACTGGGCTTTTCATCTTGCATTGGTCTGTATGACTCTTTTATTTTTTTTTTTTTTCTGTGAGTGCCACGTATAGCTCCGGGATAATTTGAGAGCTGCAGCTGTTTTACTTGCTGTTTAAGATTGCCAGGCTGTTGATAATTTTTGTGTTTATGTGAAGTTTAGGTTTGCTTTTTCTTGTAGGTTTTTGAAGAATTCTGTGGGATTTCTATGCTGATTGCATTGAATCTGTAGATTGGTTTCAGTCACAAAGCCATTTTTACAGTATTAATTCTGACTATCAATGATTACAGGAGTTTTGTCCATCTCTAGTGTCTTTTAAATTACTGTCTTCTAGGTTTTGAAGTTTTATTGTAGCAGTCTTCCACCCAATGATAAAGTTAATTACTAGATTTATTTTTAGCCCACTGTTTAAACAATTGCACTCTGTCTCTGTCTGTCGGTCTCTGTCTGTCTGCCTCTCTCTGTCTCTCTGTCTCTGTCTGTCTGTTTCTTTCTATCTCTTTGTCTCTCTGTTTCTGTCTCTCTGTCTCTCTGTCTTTCTCTGTCTCTCTATCTATCTCTATCTCTATCTATCTCTATCACTATCTCTATCTATCTATATCTCTGTGTGTGTGTGTGTGTGTGTGTGTGTGTGTGTGTGTGTTGGCCAGGGGTAGACAGATATCTTCATCCTCAATTATTTTGTACTTTATATTTGAGATGGGTTCCCTTTACTGGAGTTCAACAGTTTGCTATTCTGGCTGACCAGCAAGCCCAGGAAATCATTCTGTTCCTGTCTAGGCCTGGGATTACATTGCCTTGCCACATACAACTTTTTACATGGATATTAGGAATCTAAAATCAGAGTCTCCAGGTTTGCCTGGCAAACATTTCACCAACTGAGCAGTCTTCCATGTTAAAAGTGATCATCAGATCTAAGAATCTTCTTGCTTAGTCATTAGGGCCTTTTAAGTATAGGATTGTGTTGCTTGCAAAGAGGACACTTTTACTTCTTTGTTTCTTACTCGTTCCACTTTTATTCCTATGCTGTTTCTGTTATAGCTGACTTTTGAGCATCATATCAAGCAAGGCTGAAGAAAGTAGATAGCTTTGTTTTCTTTGTGATTTTAGAGGAAATACTTTCAGCTTCCCCATTTGTCATAGGTTTGGGGATAGTGTTATATATATGTGGCGTTTTATATCCAAGGACATCCCTTGTGTTCCTCATTTCTTCAAGGATGCTATGATGAAGCAGTGTTGAGCCATGTCACAGCTTAATCTACATAAGATGCTACTGTGATTGTTTCTTATGTGTTTTATTTCATCTATGCATTAGCATATGCTGAACTAATCTGAAAGCCTTGGAATAAAAGTTACTCTGTCCTGGTGGATCATTTTGGTTTTCTGTTTGTTGCTGTGATAAAACACCAATACCTAAAGCAACTTAAAGAAGGAAGGAGTTTATTCTCTTAAAAACTCTTGGTCATAGCCCATTAATGATGAAAGTTAAGGAAAGAACTCAAGAGAGAACTGAAGGCAAGACTGTTTGCTACTCCATATACCATTGAATAAGGAATTTACTTCACAGGCAAAGAAGCGTAGTATGAACCATAGAGAACGCTGCTGGCTGGTTGGAAGGCAGAATTGTGTTCAGCTAGCTTTCACATATATAGTCACTACATGACTACCCTCCTATGGAATGGTGCTGCCTAGAATGGGCTGGAGCCACCCATATATGAGTTAACAATCATAATATTCTTCCACAGCTTGGCCCACATGCCAGTTTGATCTGGGTAATTCCTTAATCTTGGTTTTTCCATCTGATGTCTCTAGGCTATGAAAGTTGACGTAACCAGAAAATGTATGATTTTTGTGAGTTTTTTGCAAGTGTTTTCTTGAGAAATTTTTTCCTACACTTATCTGGGAAATTGATTTATATTTTTATGTTGTATCTTATGTGGTTTTATAGAATTTTGTCTTTGTAGTATGAGTCTGGTAATGTTCTGTCTCTGTGTTTTATGATACAATTTTCAGAGTTAGCTCTTAAAGCTTTGTTGGAATCCTGCAGTGAATTTTTTTTACTGTATTTATTTATGCTTAAATTTTATTGCTTGCTATGAATACATTTATAATTGTTGGTGTCTGTGTTGGTTTTATTACCAATTTTACAAATCCTCAAATCTGGGGAAGAGGGAACCTTAAGAGAAAGATTATCACTACTAGGTTGACCTAGGGGCTTAAACCTATGACATTTTACTTATCCGTAGTTGATGTGGAAGGGCCAGTGCATTGTGGGTAGTACAGAGTTATATGGAAAAGAAACTCAGTGGTTAAGAGCACTGGTTGTTCTTCTAGAGGAACTGGGTTTGATTTCCATGATACACATCATGGCATCCAGCTGACCATAACTCCAGTTCCAGGGGATCTGATGCTTTTTTCTGCTCTCAGTGTGTACTAGGTATGTACTTGATTTCTGGACATAGATGCACACAAATAAAACACCTATACACATACATACACACACACACACACAAGTTGAGCAACTATGAAAAGGAAGACACTAAGTAACAAATTATTATGAAGTTGTGGTGTGTGTGTGTGTGTGTGTGTGTGTGTGTGTGTGTGTGTGTGTGTGTAAATAATTAGGTGGCTTGGCAACCTGCCTAAAGCATAATGACCTGATGTTTATCCTCTCTGGAATTAACAGGTTGAAGGAGAGAACTAACTCCTTCTGGTTGTCTCTGACCAGCGCACACAAATGCACACTCAAAAACATATCCACAAAAATATTAAAAAATATATAATGAAAATTGATTAATTAATTAAGAGAAAATAATGACATTTTTGTTTAAATGGTAATGGATCGACCCATAGTTATCTAGAAATAATTGTGAATGTCATACTTCATAGTATTTAAGAGAGAAAAATTACATAAGACTGATTGCCATTATGTAGTTATGTAAGACTGTCTAAAAGAATGAACCTCCTTTGAGGAGATAAAAATCAACTTTCATATAGGATTGTAGAAAGCAACATAGAGCAGCCTCTGGTATTCCCTCCCTTGGTGAAGGACCAATGTGGGGTCCTCAGGGACATGAGAGAAGGACAAGAACTACTGAGAGACTGCCTCATAATAGAAAAGAAACCCTCCATATAATAATAAGAAAAAAGAGGGGCTTGGGCATGGTAAGGGTATGATCATAAATCCAAACTGAAATCAATGTGGTTGGTTTTCTGCAGCAACTTTATAGGAAGCAAAGATCACACACATTTTTATTGATTCCTTTCCTTGTAGGTAACCTTTGTAAGGAAAATACTGTCACCCAGTCAAATCGTTTAGACTAGGTTTAGAGCCCCAGTGTCAGTTTGCCCTTGTCTGTGACTAATTCCTTCAGTCATGCTTCTAATTCAGATGAATGCTATATTTACTTTCATCAGAAACTGCTTTTGTTTCCTTTAGAATTTATTTCTTGCTTTTTTCAGTTTCTATGACAAAGCAAGAAAAAAAAATGCATTCTATCCCATCACCCCTATTCTTGTGTCATTAAAGCGTAATTTTCCAGCTTATTTCATTAATGTATCCTCCATATGTTAATTAATGCAATTTATCTAGGCTTATGTGTTTATATTTTTAAATTCCTTTGATGCCTGTAGTCTTTCTCTGTTACCTGTAACTGTAACAGAGCTACATTTAACAAATATTCTAATTACTATTCTTCTATGATACATGGATTCCATAAATTCATATATAACATAATGCAGTTATGTAGGTTATGAGTCTTAGAGTAGAGATTAGAAGAAGAGAAGATGGTGTTCAGCTGTAACCAGTTAGCCAAAATTTGAGATTAAAAAATGTGAATTATTAGGATATGATTTCAAAAGAAATCTATTTCCTTCCTATCTTAAGATAGTATTACTAAAATCAATTGCATTTTAAAATTCATATAAGTTTAATATTTTGATCTATCATCTCTCCTAAGTCATGGTATTAAAAATAATTTATCAGAATTAAGAGGTAGGTCCTTTGCATAATGAGAGGTATTTTACTTATAGTCATAATTAATTATGATAATAATTATAACTAAAAGTTTGTTGATGAATTAATAAAAAATCCATTAAGAAACTTTATTGATAAAAATTGTCAAGTTAAAGTACAATACCCTAATTCTTTGAAAACATGCTCTGCAAAAAATTGCCAATTTACATATTTTTAAAATATTTATTTTTCTTCATATGTCTGTGTGTGTGCCATGAGTGTTCATTGCCTGTCGAAGTCAGAAGGAGGTATTGAATTCTGAATCTATAGAGATGGGAGACTATGAGCTCTATGACATGGCGGCTAGGCACCAAACTTAGGTCCGCCATAAGAAAAGCAAGCACGTGTCATCAAGGTGAAGTCTTTAGCTCCTCATTTCCTTTTTTAATTAAGATCACATGATGCCATTTTTCATTCATTTCAAGCATATTTTAAATATAATAACTGGTTATTTTTAGTTGTATAATCATGGGTTAAAGACTCTAAGTAAGAATAATATTGACATAGCTGTCAAAAATATGATTTTCGTGAAACAATTTTTATTTTTATGAAAAAGATGCCCTACTGTATTCGTTGTAATTTGAGATAGGTAAGTAAATTTCTTTTTTTTATTGGATATTTTATTTACATTTCAGATGTAATCCCCTTTACCCCCACCCACCCAGAAACCCCTTCTCCCATTCCCCCTTCTCCTGCTTCTATGAGGATATGCCCCCACCCCCCCTCCCACTCTCACTTAAGATTGGGGACTTCTAAAGAGCTTAACAATCTTTAAATGGGAGCATGAATAAGAATTGATTTAGCTCCAAAGCTGTTCCTAACCAGTCTAAGCATTTGAAATATTATTTCTAGAGCTAATTTAGATAAAAGAGTGTGCAGAGCAATACTGCAAGCATCCTCTACATGCCAGTTGCGGTCTTCTTATTATTGAAAATGTAAGGATCATCAGTGATATTGAACCACAGTTATACGGTATTCTGTCAATTCACTTTCTGAAATTAAAAAGGGGGGGGTGTTGAGAATATATATCTAATTTTCATGTAGCTGAATACTAAATCTATTTTAATAAAGAAGTCCTAGTTATCAATATGGAAATTAATAACCAAGAGATAAGTATGCGTACACTTTAACCTTTCAAAATATGTGTTAAAGGTGCCAGAGAGAAGGTTCAGTGGTTTAGAGCATTTGCTGCTCTTCTAGAGAACCCAGTTTAGTTCCCAGCACCCTCGTCCAGTGGTTCTCAACCCTCTGCAACTCCAGCTGCAGAGTATCCAATGCCTCTGGCCTCTCTTAACACCAGTGCTTATGTGTAAATACTCACACACACAGACACATACCAATATATAATACAATAAAAATAAATCAAAATACATGATGAAATAACCCTCTAAAATTAGTCTGAACTGGAAATAAATATCTATGTTGAAAGAGAATGTATTCCAAAGAAGATTGATGCTGGACAGATTTGGTCCAAATGTCTATTGACTATTGCAAAAATAGTTACATGGACTAAATGCAGTGAGGGTATTTCTTTGTGGTATGTATAAACAGCATCGGTCTACATTATGACTCTTGGCTTGTCAATTTTCATAATGGTTATGATTTTCTTTACTGTTTTACTTGCTGTGCCACCGTGAAAACAAAATGAATTATGGTACTGTATTCAGAATTATGATCATAAAATCAGAAAAATCAGTAGTGGAAATTATGTTCTTCTTTTTACTCATCTACTAGGGCACATAGTAATTTTAAATTTTAATTTGAAACTGTGAGAAGATACTACAGTAGTTGCCATGTGTTTAAAGGACTGTGTTACAGTCTGGTGTAAATTATCCATAGAGGTTTCCTGGAGAGGAGACTGGGTTTAAAATAGCTCTAAAACTTCCACCATCAATTATAATTAAGGATAATCTAGATGCTAAGTTATACTAAGGTATCACTCACAGGGACAAAACAGAATTATTCTCAAAGGCTGGTAAGATGAGTTGGCTGGTAAACAGACTATCTTGCAAGCCTGGAAGCCAAAGTTCTGTCCTCAGGACCTGTGTAAAATTGGAAGGGAGAGCTGACTCCACAAGGTTGTCTTCTGACTTCCACACAGATGCTCTGACACAATCACCCCAGGTGTCTGTCTCTCTCTCTCTCTCTCTCTCTCTCTCTCTCTCTCTCTCTCTCTCTCTCACACACACACACACACACACACACACACACACACAAACATACACACACACACCAACAAACATAAATATAATTAAAAATAAAAAATTCTAAATAGTGTCCATTGTGCTAATAAACCAGTCAATGAAATACATTTGAAAATCTTCTTTTGATCAAAATAAAATGTTGGAATGAACGTCATTTTCCTTTATTAGAAATGATGTGCTTAAACATTTAAATGAAGCAGAACTCTTTGTGATGTCCTTCTGGAGTCCTGCAGTAATGCTCACAATTCCAGCACTTGCTATTGAATAAGTCTTCCCTTGGTCCATTTGAGTCTGAAGATGTGTATCAGGTAGGAGTTGGAAGATAACATGAGGCAGAATCTGCCACTGCTTTGGACTTTGCCCTTCTGAGAGGCCTGCATTCTGCTATGTAGCCAGCAATCTGTTTGAAGCGGTTTGATGTTGGAGTTATAAACACCTCTGACCACCTGATGGCTGGTTCAGACTTCCATTTTTCACTTCTGAATAATTTCACATATGACTAACTCCCAGTCATGAAGAGCTAATTAAAAGTTTTAAAGAGTGTTCATCAGAGAAAGTTTTAGACAGGAAAGCAAGTTTTTAGTTCTATTGCACAGTTGGGTGGCCACAGTTAATGATAATGTAAATTTTGGAATCAGGGAGAATACATTTCAAATGTCTCAACACCAAAACTAACTGATAAGATTGGTAAAAATTATTTTAAATTTCTTGATTTAATCATTGTTCAACATCCATGTATACCAAAATATGACATTGTACCCTCTAAGTACTTTTGTCTATAAGATACATGTGTGATCCCTCTACTAAGGTGATGATAATATATGAACATGATCACTAGCACCTGTAAACCAGGACACAAGACCCTGAGACAGGAAGATTAAAATAAGTTCAAAGTCAACTAGAAATACAGAGTAAGATCCTATTTCAGAAATAAAAAATAATGATTTTAATAAAATAGATTGAAAGCTAAATTTAAGCATGCAGCCACACATCAAATTTTTTATTCATTTATGGTGATTTAAGCAAACAAAATGCATTTTCAGGAGACAATTGAGGATTCTGAAGCTGGTGATGCAACCTCTCCCTCCCTCTTAGTCCTTGGTAATGTTCAGCTTCTGCAGTTTGTGATGCATAACCCTGGTGGGGTGGGGCCTGGGGAGGGTGGAGTCTGAAGTCTCCTAGTGCATGTGTAATAGAATGCAGGAATCTTGATAGCACTGTGGAAACACAGTAAATTAATATTGAATCTACTTGGGAGGCATATAAGTTCAAGGAACTTCTGGGTTTTGGCAAGTGTAAATTGATAATAGCAGTCCATCACATTGTCACAAAGCTTTCTCAGATTTCACTGATGTTTACCAAGAAAGTGAAGCTTAGAAAAAGACACATCTAGAGAGTAAGGAAAAATGCTTTGACTCCTGGTCCAGTGCTACTTCGTCCATACCCAAATATCTCCTTCAAAATCATGTTTAATAATTTATAACGTACAAAAGAAACGTCCTTTGAAATTTTAGGATATATATATATATATATATATATATATATATATATATATATAATTTAATAAGCAAGTACATGAATAAAATCCTCTATATGTATGAAACTAAACTCTTTCCTTTCAAGAACACTGAAGTTACAGTGACTTCAAATCTTCAAATCTCCACTTTGAAGAGTTTATAGTATAAGGAATTAATTTTTTAAAAATTAGTTTTATGTAATGTGTATGGGTGTTTTAGGCACATGAATGTCTCCTTATTGTGCTCAAGCATTACCTAAGGATGCTAGAATCCATGAAATTACAATAATGGATTGTTGTTAACCACCATGTGGGTACTGGATATTGAACCTAGGTTATCTGGAAGAGGAAGCAGTACACTCAGTACTGTAACATCTCTCCAGCAGTCAAGTAATAACAAAGAGTCATTACTCTTTATTGTGTTCTGGTTTTTCTGTTTTTTTTTTTAAACAAAACCCAATAAATTGCCAGAATTTTGTTTTTAAAAAATTAGGAAAGGTCCTTAAACTAAGTATGTATGATACACACACACACACACACACACACACACACACACACACACACACATACACACATAGGTTAGGTTAGGTGGATCCATGATAGCTGCCTAGAAGATCAATACATGACAGCATGACAGACAATGGAAAGTTAGGTAGGCAGATATATATATATATATAGATAGATAGATAGATAGATAGATAGATAGATAGACGGATAGGTAGATAGATAGATAGATAAATGTAGATCCACTTGCAGGCATCTAATAATTGAATTACGTGCTTTACCACCATCTAGTTAGGTAAATATGACCACACACACACAAATACACATGTACATTTAATAGACAAAGAGAAAAATGAGGTAGTTTAAATTTGAGGCTTAACCATGTGTGGATGAATGCTCAGGCCTGTCTCTCAGCATTCACACTGGACTACTTAGTGAGTTCTGAGCAGTCTGGGCTACAGAGCTGACTCTGATTTGAAGCAATGAAATGCACTTGCAATTCACATCTCCTGCTCACAAATGCCACTCATTTGACTTACTCTGACCATGACTTCCTCAGTGTAGGATAAGGTAGCATATTAGTCCACTTTCCTGCATCATAGCTTTATGGGGAGAAAGTTACTACTTCCTTTAGTTCTCAGCAACATCAACATGTTAGTCTTTTTCCTTCCTGAATGAAAATGCTCCAATTTTGTTTTGTATGAAGGTAGCATTTTTCCTTTTTAAAATTATTTATTTATTTATTTATTTATTTATTTATTTATTTATTTATTTTAAACTCCAGATTTTATTCCCCTCTCAGTCCACTCTCTGACTGTTCCATTTCTCATACCTTTTTCTCGCACCACTGTCCATGAGGATGTCCTCACTTCTCACCCCCCTTTTGGCATATTCAGTAGCCAGTTCCACTGCTGCTGAGCACTGAGTCCTTTATTTGATAAAATGAGGGTTAGTTGAACCTGAGTGGATCGATTACTTTGCTATTCTTATAAAATACCTTGACAAAAGCAACTTAAGGAAGGAAAAGGTTTGTTTTGACTTGTGGTTCCAGAAAATCATGGCAAATGGAACAAGGAGCTGGCTGGTCACATTTTATCCTTGCATAGGAACTACAAGTAGAACAGAGTAAGGGGGTACTCCATATGCCCTCAAATTCTGTCACCAGTGATCCATGTCCCCCAACAAGACTCCACTTCCCATCATCTTTCCCCAAAGCACCATTAACTAGAGACCAACTGTTCACATACATGAGTCCACAAGGGGCATTTCTCATTCAAACTCCAATGCCAAACATCAAGACGTTCGAATAATCAACCTTATAACCAAAGTATCCACTAAATGAGTTAAAACTGGGGTATATACACAGCATGGATTCACTGTAGATAAAATGAATGGCATCTGTCATGGGATGATGAAGCACGATGTGACATGTTATCCTGCTATGTAGAATGATACAGGCTTTTAAATGTCGCAGCTTCACATTTCTAAAAATTTTCACTTAATTTTTTTATTTCCTTGAGTATGGGTAAATGAAAAGCCCTGAAATTCTATTTTCATAATTTATTAAAATCCTTGCAGATCCTAAATTTTTTTTTAGCCTCATCCACCTCTCTGTTCCAATTATTTGGCTATTTTCAACTGGTTTGTTTGTATTTTCATTGTTAAACTGTGTGAATTCTTTATATATTAAATATTAATTCTTTTTTGGTTTTTTTGTTTTGTTTTGTTTTGTTTTGTTTTGTTTTGTTTTGTTTTGTTTTTCGAGACAGTGTTTCTCTGTGTAGCCCTGGCTGTCCTGGAACTCACTCTGTAGACCAGGCTGGCCTCGAACTCAGTAATCCACCTGCCTCTGCCTTCCAAGTAATGGAATTAAAGGTGTGTGCCACCACTGCCCAGCTTAAATTTTAATTCTTTAGGTAAATTCTTTATGTATTAAATTTTAGCCTCATCCACATCTTCTTTGCAGATCTCACTATTTGACTATTTTCAAGTGGTTTATTTGTATTTTCATTGTTAAATTGTGTGGATTCTTTATCCAGATTTTTTTACTCAGTAAGGTCTATAGTTTAATTTAAAAAACGTGTGTTCTTTTGTTGCATGTATGTGTGTGCACCACATGTGTACAGTGTACACAGATGTCAGATAAGTAGAAGAGCAGACCACCTGAAAGAGAACTTACACAGAGTTGTCATTACTGGGAATCCAACTGTGGTCCCCTAGGAAGAGCAGTCAGTGCTCTCATCCTCTGAGATATTTCTCTAGCTCCTATTTCTGTATTTTTATTAAAAATAGTGCTATTTGTCTTTCTTTGTGGATGTTACATTGTTCCATGGATTTCTATTTTGTGAAAATACAGATGTAGATCAGTTGGTAGACTGCATTTATAACATGAATGAGGCCCTGGGTTTAAGCCCCAGTGTCAACCTGATGAGGTGTAATTCTGGCACTCAGAAGGAGGAAGGAGAATTAAAAGTTCAAGATCATCTTGAATTTACAGGCAGATATTTTTTCAACTCCATCTTTTTCCAACTATACGTTTTCAGTTTTAATACTTTGCTTTTCATTTTTATTCTTCTCAATGTATTTTCTTTCTCTTTAAAATTATACTTTTTCTTTTTTTCTTTATTTTTTATGGGATATTTTTATTTACATTTCATATGACATCCCCTTTCCCAATTTTACCTTTCTAGAAAACCCATATCTCATACCCGCTTCTCCTTTTTGCTTTTATACAATTTTTAAATGTTAACCAATGACTTTATAAATTTGGTAATGCTCAATATCAGTCAGAAGTGTAACCTATTACCCAACTAGATATATCAACTATCTTTGACTGGCAGAGACATGTGAATGTCTGCCTCCATGTCTGGCCCCACTCTCTTTTTCTCTCTCATCATCTAGGTCCTCCTCTCCTTTTCCTCCTATCCTTACTCCTACCACCTTAGTTCCTCCTACATATCACCCTTCCTGTTAAAATAAAACTTTTCTCTCAAAATACAGTTAGAGCAAAACTATACCAATTTAGGTCAGTAAGATACAAGATAGACCTAATACCCAGTCCATCATTTTTTTTTTTTTGACTAACCAGAACCTCTGTTATCTCTCCTAGATAAAAGACTTAGTTCTGAACCTGTTTTTTTTTTTTTTTCTTGGCTTTAGAATGAATGTCAGCTGAAAACCATCCTCTCAAATCTTTTCTCTCAAAGTAAATAGCAAGGATTGACTATGAGACTATAAGTATTCAACCCCATCAGAAATCCAGAATTACTGAGTTAACTGAAATTATAGGAAGCACAAAGCATAGCTTCTAAAACATAGCCAAATTATAAAGACTGCTGAACACCTAGACAGTCACTATACTACAGAACGTTGGAGCATCCTATCTTCAGCCTTCTGGCCCAGGATCATCTGACAGACCTAGTGATGCAGAATTATTAAGGGCTGATTACTCTGTCTTGGCAGATATAATCAGTCGACTATTCTGCAAGTGTGTCCTTCTCTGGACAGTGATTTGTCTGTAGATGGAAAGAGGCAATTCTTGCCTAGGGGCTGACTCACCTCAATTGGAATAACTCCAAAGATGCTCAATTTCTTCTTAGAATCCAAGACAGGAAGCTGTCAGGAGCAGACAGGTCTCTAATCAAAATGAACATTAATACGGAAATGTTTGTAACATCAATTCTGTGGATTTCTGATGTTTTGAAAACCAACTCTTTATGTAAGGCAATCTGGACTGTTGTCTGTTAACTCCTCTCAGCTACTTCTAAAGAAAATATAGAAAATGCCCTAACAATAAACTCAAAGCCATGAATTTTCTATAGGCCCTTAACTCACAGGCTAACCGTCTCAAATAAGTTAAAAAAGTTAAAGAAGGACTAGGTCTAAGCCTTGTATTCCTAAATGTGTTATACAGGTGCAATGCCTATGATAGTAACAATATTCCTCTCACTTTTATATTTATAAGAAGCTTGTACCAATTAAAACCTTGAATTTGAAATCAAACTAAATTTTGTACCATTTAAGAAATTATAACTTCATCTTAATAACAATTATACATATTTCTACCAGTAGGTTATGGGTATGCAATAAATCCTAGCTAATCCTCCCTGTTCCACCAAAACCACTACTTTTCCCCAGAAAGACAGCCCAATATTAACCATCTCAGTCCTCAAGCCCAGGGAATAGGGGCACTGACTATTCATTAACTTCTTCAAGCTGATTATGGGTGTTGAGATATTAGAAGAGATGTTGGGGAAAGAGTAAATTGATAAGCCTCTGACACTGAGTCTTCACTGCATCCAGCTGGAATTCCAGGACAACAGAGGTTCAAGCAGGTCTGCTCAGCTTGCCTGGTGAGTAGATACACCAAGGCTATGTATTCTGCAATATACAATTCTCAAAACAAATTTTAGTATCAAGATAATTGTTTGTTTGAATTCTGGAATCTAGTCTTCTGGTGGCCTGCCTCTGTCATGTCTAATCCATATAATTCTGGTAGTTTCTATGAGGGTGTGCTCCCACCATCCTCCCATTTTTGCCTTCCTGCTCTCGAATTTCCCAACATCAGGGAATCCAAACTTTTGGGCACCTAGGCCCTTCACTTCCACTGATGCCTAACCCCTTACCCCATTCCCCCCCTCCAATTACTATGAGGGTGTGCTCCTACCATCCTCTCATTCCCGCCTCCCTGCTCTTGCAATTCCCCAACACTAGGGAATCCAAACTTTCAGGTACCAAGGCTGTCCACTTCCACTGATGCCTGGCAAGGCCACCCTCAACTACCTATACAGGTGGAGCCATGAGTAGCCCCCTTTGTGTTCTCGGGCTGGAGATTTTAGAATGGCTACTCCAGCTTGTTTCTTAGGACCATTTGCTTGAAAAATTGTTTTCCAGCCTTTTACTCTAAGGTAGAGTCTGTCTTTGCACTGAGGTGGGTTTCCTGTATGCAGCAAAATGCTGGGTCCCATTTATGTATCCTGTCCATTAGCCTATGTCTTTTAATTGGGGAACTGAGTTCATTGATGTTAAGAGATATTAAGGAACAGTGATTGTTGTCTCCTGTTATTTTTATTATTAGAAGTGAAGTTATCTTTGTGTGGCTATCTTCATTTGGATTTGTTGGAAGACGGTTACTTCCTTGCTCTTTCTAGGGTATAATTTTCCTCCTCGCATTGGAGCTTTCCTGCTATTATCCTTTGTAATGCTGGGTTTGTGGAAAGATATTGTGTAAATTTGTTTTTGTCATGGAATATCTTGATTTCTCCATCTATAGTAATTGAAAGTTTTGCTGGGTAAAGTAGCCTGGGCTGGCATTTGTGTTCTCTTAGGGTCTGTATGACATCTGTCCAGTATCTTCTAGCTTTTATAGTATCTGGTGAGAAGTCTGGTGTAATTCTGATAGGTCTGCCTTTATATGTTACTTGGCCTTTCTCCCTTACTGCATTTAATATTCTTTCTTTGTTTTGTGCACTTGGTGTTTTGATTATTATGTGACGGGAGGTATTTCTTTTCTGGTCTAGTCTATTTGGTGTTCTATAGGCTTCTTGTATGTTTATGGGCATCTCTTTCTTTAGATTAGGGAAGTTTTCTTCTATAATTATGTTGAAGATACTTATTGGCCCTTTAAGTTGGGAATCTTCACTCTCATCTATACCTATGTTCCTTAGGTTTGGTCTCCTCATTGTGTCCTGGATTTCCTGGATAGTTTGTGTTAAGAACTTTTTGCATTTTGTATTTTCTTTGACAGTTGTGTTGATATTTTCTATGGTATCTTCTGCACCTGAGATTCTCTCTTCTATCTCTTGTATTCTGTTGGTGACACTTGTGTCTATGACTCCTGATTTCTTTCCTAGGTTTTCTATTTCCAGCGTAGTCTCCCTTTGTGATTTCTTGATTGTTTCTACTTCCATTTTTATGTCCTTGATGGTTTTGTTCAATTCCTTCACCTGTTTGGCTGTGTTCTCTTGTAATTCTTTAGGGGATTTTTGTGTTTCCTCTTTAAGGGCTTCTACTTGTTTACCTATGTTCTCCTCAAATTCTTTGAGAGTGTTATTTATTTCCTTGTTAAAGTCCTCTATCATCATCATTAGAAGTGATTTTAAATCTGAATCTTGCTTTCCTGGTGATATGGGGAATTCAGGACTTTCTAGTGTGGGAGAACTAGGTTCTAATGATGCCAAGTACCCTGGTTTACTGATGCTTATGTTCTTGCGCTTGCCTTTTGCCATCTGTATCTCTTTAGTGCTACCTGCCCTGTCCCTGACTGGAGCCTGTCATTCCTATTATCTTGGTTGTATCAGACCTTTTTGGGGTGGGTGTAACTATTGGGGTAAGCACTGGGGCCCAAAATCTGCTCAGTGCTCAAGCACAGACAGGATACTGCCCAGGTTAGAGTTCTGGGAGCCCCGTTTCCTCTGGGTTCTTAGAGATTGGGGGCAGAGCTGCCACCCAAGATCTGCTCAGTGCTCTGGCCCAGACCAAAGGAAACCAGTGCTCCGGGCTGGGAGTGACTTCCTGGGTCCTTGTGTGTCCCAGTTACTCCCTGTTTGGGGTGAACTTTGCTGTCTACTTACCTAAGATACTGCCAGGGTTAGAGTTCCTGGGAGCCCCGCTTCCTCTGGGTACTGTGTTATTGGGGGCAGAGCTGCCATCTTGGAGCTGCTCAGTTCCTGGGCCCAGACTGGAAGGAACCATACTTTGTCTTTATTATTCACAATTTTATATGTATGTACAATGAAAATTGATCATATCTATTTGCCAGCTCCCAACCCCAGATCTCCTACTAACATGCCCTGTTCCCAAATTAATGTTCTTTCTTTTTATAACCCAATCTATTTTATTAACTCAATCTATATGTGCATGGATGTAATGGCATCCAGTGGGTCAAGGGAAACTGCAAGAAGCCAGACATTTTGAATAGAGAATTCTCTCTCCCCTTACAGCGATTCACTTACAGTATCTTCTCAACATGGGGAGGTTCTGGAGTGCACTCATGATCTTGTGTAGGTAAACCACAGCCACTGTGAGTCTAGGAGGGTAGCAGCCATATTGAGAAGACACATTCATGGCGTTCCTCTGCATCCTCTGGCTCCTTCTTACATTTTCTACCTTCATTCCAGCAGTGCTCCCTGAACTTTAATGGGCAGCAGAATGAGGATTGATTTAGATGCCACAGTTAGGGTGGGGGATTTCATCTTTTCTCAGAACTTTGTCTAGTTTTGCGTCTGTCCACTGTTGCTCACTGCAAACAAAGCTGAGAGGAACCCAGGTCCAGCAACACAAACAATCAGAAAGCAGTTTAATAATGCTTTGTGATGTTTTCCTTCACACAGTCCTTTTATATTGGTGAGTGCTAATATCCACATGACTGTGGAATTGACAAATCACCTTCTCCTTTTCATTTGTTTTCTTTATTTTTTCCAACACAGGCTTTCTCTACCCCTGGCTGTCTTGGAACTTATTGTGCAGACCTGGTTGGCCTCAAACTCAGTGAGACACCTGCTTCTGCTTCCAGACTGTGCAAATTAAAAGCTTATGCTCTCACTCTTTTTTTTTTCTCATATAATTCTACTACTGTCAGAAGACAAATTTTGTATGTTGTTAACACAGGGTAATTACATATTTTTTAAGACTGATTTAAGTATTTGTTTTGTAACCTTCTTCAATAGTACACAAAATGTACCCTGTTGGCCTCCATTAGATCTGTTAGCACTGTATGGTGACTTTCATCTGGATTATATATGTATGCAATATCACTCAACCAACACTATTTTAAAATAAGTAATTATCCAATTATGTTCTATAATCAGTTGAAGAGTGACATTAAAAAGTGATTTCTGCTTTTCATAAATATTTTTCCCAATTTTTAAAAATTTCTTTCTCCTCCTTTTTCTTGGTAATTTCTATCTTTAGATTTTCACTCTATTTTATATTTTATAATATGCTTTAATAAGATAGAAGTTAAGTTTTTCATGTCTATAATTCAATATTGATGTTTTCTGCATAGTGAGTACATCCACATTTCCATTCTGAAATGAAATTACTTAGATGTTGTTATCTTGTGTGCTGTGTATCATCATCATCACCATCATTCAGCTCTATTATTACTATTGTTATTATTATTATTATTATTATTATTATTATTATTATTATTATTTGTTAACTCTATCCAAATTAGCTTTGGCAACTTTAGTCAACCTAGAGTTATCTGAGAAGAAAATCTTGATTGAGGAATTTCCTAGATTATATTATCCTGTAGAAACACATAAAGAGAAATGTCTTGATTATTAGTTGATAGAGGATGGCCCAGATCTCTGTGAGTGGTACCGTTTCTAGGCAACTGGTTCTGGGCTGTATAAGAAAGTAAGTTACATGTATGCCTGTGTGTGAGCCTGAAACATCATTCTTCTTCCATGTTTTCTGCTGTATTTTCTGGTTGTGAGTGACTTCTGTCAGATGCAATGCTGCATATAATAACAAACAGGCTTGTGTTTAAATTCCTATTCTGGATTCTTTCAGTGATAGACTGTGACCTGGAAGAACAAGATGGAATAAAACCTTTCCTTCCCCAAGTTGCTTTTGGTCAGAGAGTTTTATCACAATAACAGAAAAGAAATTCAAATTGACTCTTTTGAATTGTCTAACTCATTGCAACAACTCAACCACTATTGGGGAAAATCAAAAGACAACAATGAGTTAGACGAGACTGAGCAAAATCTAACCTATCAGTTCCAGTTTCTGACTTTATATCTATTTATAGCCAGCCTTTTTCAAATTCCTGGAGTATCCTTGGATTATTTTTTTAATTTGCATTCCTGTTTCAATATGTCATTTACAACATACATGTTGTAAATCTGCTTATGTTAGCAGTACAGGGGATTTAATCTAAGGCCTCAAGTATGCTAGGTGAATGTTCTAGCACTGTTACAGCTCCAGGCTAAGTTTATTGTTATTAGTGACCTGATGATTCCAAGTAAAATTTTCCTATAAGGAACAGAAAATAGAAACATTTCTATTTTTATTTACATACACATATCTTTTTCACACACAAAAGACCTCAGATTTCATTTTGGAAAAATATATATGTAGGGTTGATTCAAAACAGAGTTATTGGCAAATGAAAGGAAGGGTGAACTAGAAATTCAGTGTGTAGTATCAAAATGCCATGACAGCACTCAAGAATAGCAGACCTATTTCCTGTTATGGATGTCATGGTATTAACAGATATTCCCATGATTATTTATATGATTGACAGAATATTATTTCATTTTTGTGGCACTAAATTAAATTTATTTAGTTGTGAGGTTGAATCATAATTTCTATATGCCATGATGACTTTTCTAAGGTTTTTTGGGTAAGCCTTTCCTATTGGATACTATATCCTTTACTGACTAAAGGTTGTCATTTATTTTGAAACTCATTAAAATCATTCATTCACTGGCAAGTTAAAAGTCTCTGTCAGCTGTTCAGGCAGTTCAGTAATTAAGAGCCCTTACTGTTTTTGCTGATAACTAGGGTTTAGTTCTTATACAAACACATGGTTCATATACATGCACACTGGGCTGCCCATAACCTTCTCTAACTCCAAGAGATCCAACACACACTTCTGGCTTGGTGGGAAATAGACACTGTGGTATGTGTACCCACTGTCAGATGCACATACGTAAAATAGTCTTTCAAAACATGAAATGATTGCCTGTGTTTCAGTTCTCATTGTGGCCCTGTAACTGTCATTCATTTCTATGAAAGAAGAAGTGAGGGAAGGAAATGGAAAGCAGAATGAGGGAGGGGATTGTGGGTAAAAGTCTATAATAAAATAGGCTACATGTCCGACACAATTACATGCTTGATAAGTGCTTAAATCTAACCCTTAAATGCTTCTCATCTTTGCTAATGCAATAAACTGAAAAAATAATACATTTTAAAACCATAGAATCTGAATACCTTATTTAGACCTTGGGCTTCATTTGAGCCCAGATATTTAAAAGCAGTGGAAAAGAGATTAATCTTACCATTTGTTTAGATCATAAGATGGCAAAACCCACCCCTGTTTCTGAGATTATAGAAAATGAAGTGACTTTCAGCTCTGTACCTTTTGCAAACTTATTAAGAATACAGTAAAGTAATAGGTGTCAACACACATCTCTCTCTCTCTCTCTCTCTCTCTCTCTCTCTCTCTCTCTCTCTCTCTCCCTCCCTCTTACCCTTATTCCCTCCCCCCTCTCTGTCCCTCCCCCTCCTCTCTCTCCCTTGCTTTCTCTCTCTCTCCTGTCCTCTCTCTCCATCCCCCTCTCCTACTTCTCCCTCACCCACCTCTCTCTCACACACACTCACACACCTGTAAAGTTTTCTTACTTATACTCATAATTGTGTGTATTTATATTCCATTATAAATAGGATAGTCTTATTCTGCCCTGCTAAGTATTAGGTGCTGATGGGTCCAGGCTGGAGGGCATTTATTGTCTCCATTTGTGTATCTCAAGACTCCAATAGATGGTTCAAAACCCATAGTAACATAGAAAATTCTGTTTACTCTCAATGGATTTAAAAACTCTGAAATAGAATTTTAGGAGAATTTTAGGGAAGAAGGCTGTCAACAGTGGTAGAAGGAGGATTAGTGATGGTGGGTGGCTACAGTATTCATAATACATGTAATACTTTAATAAAATTGTCAAAGAACAATTTCAATTAAAAAAAAAGGTTGTAATGAAGTATGTTTTACAGAAAGCGTGACAAGGCAATTTGCTATTAGACAACTACAGTTCTAACTGTTTACTTATTAATCATCATGTGAGAAACATGACACAGCATTATAGTAAGAGACAGACGCAGAATCTGTACTCTTTCAGTACTCACAAGATTTTACTTTCTCTAAACACACACACAGACACACACACACACACACACACACACACTGTTCCTATAAGTCTGTGAAATGTATGTACTTTTCAGTTTTTTTATGTTTTTGAGTTTACATGTGGACCCAAAGGTTCACATCAGTGTCTTCCCTTCCTGCTTGGCAACCTTTGTGTTTTTGAGACAACATATCTAGTGCCTGAAGCTAGCCATTTCAGCTAGACTGGCTGGTCATTGAACTTTTGAGATCCCCGTTTCATCCTCACAAGTATGCATTAAAAATCAAAGCAATAACAAGAACAACAACAACAGAAGAAACAAAGGAAAGAAAAACCTGTCTTTTACATGGGTGCTGAGGATCCAGACTCAGGTTGTAGTGCTAAGCCATCTATCCTCCTGGTTCCTTACTCTTTCTGTTTATTCTATATGCACTGCATTTGTACTTGAATGTAACAGAGCCATTTAGCAGGAAAATATATTCAAAATATATTAAACATTAAGATAATTTGAAAGTCATTAGAGCAGCACTAACTGCATTTCAAACAAAAATTGACATGGATATGCAAGTTACAATATTCCTGCCTTTTTTCAACTAGAGCCTCTGCTTTTTGTCAACACTTCCCAGTAGAGAAATACTGGCATAGTTCCCTTCAAAGTAACCATGCCTGATCTACTTACCCAATTGATAGAACTCAGTGGACATTAAAAATTAAAGATTATAAAGAAATTATATAGCATGATATATTGCCTATGATCTAAATCAATAAAAGATTGTTATGACCATTCATGATTATTGAGCAGTGTGGATCTATGTAAAATATTTCACATTAATTACTAGGTACAGATTTACTAATCTTAAAAACAGAACACCCAGCCACAGAATTGAATAGTTGATAAAACTGAATAGTTGATAGTTAAGTTGATAAAGTGATAGACATTTTTTAAAACCTGTGTTAAAAAAAATAAAGCTGGACATGTTAGTGTGTGGTTATAATCTCAATACCAAGAGGACTGAGAGAGGAACATTCCTTGATGCTATATGCACATATGCATATATATGCTGTATGCTTGCCTACTTCAGTTCCAAGGCAGTGACAAAAGTGTTGGGCCTTGGATGAGGTAACTCCATTTAACCTGCCACCTTCAGTCACATAGGACTCAGGTAGAGGGCGTGATTAACAAGTCTCTACCTCCAGAGATTTAAATATTAATGAATTATCTAAAGGCCAGGGGCGTAGCAAATTAAGTTATTTCCTCCCCCTTTCCCTTCCCTATAAGAACCAGGCTCCCCAGGCTTTTGGGGGGGAAGCACATACCATCTATATCCACTCAACATGCCATGAACAATAAAGCTTTGGAAAACCGGACTCCACATGTTGCCTGGTCTCGCTGCCAGATTCCCAGCTTTTGGAACTCTGGATCCTTGCCGATGCAGTCACTGGCCCGCCCACCGAGGGACCCTCCGAGCCGAGGCGGTGTGGGAAGCCCACTGCTGAGACCCCGCTGCCAGACTCCCCCCCCCCCCCGAGATTTTTTTCCCCACAAAAAAAGTGCAATGTAACTCAGGTTGACTTGTTGCCTTTTTTAATTTTTAATACACATGCACTCACTACACACATACACACACAAAGAGAGAGGGGGGCAAAAATGCATACACATCATATAAAGTTACCTAGCTATATCATTGATTTGTCTTCATTAGCTTGTTTTATAAAAGTAGCAAACAGCAGAAAGTAACTTTTGTGTTTGTAAAACACCAAAACACAATTTGGTATCACAAAGACATATAATGAGTAGCTAAGGAAAGGGAAGGAATAAAGAAGAAGAAAAGCAAGATCAGAGCTTCAAATCCTCTCCAGATAAACAAACTTGTGACTGTGCAAAGCAAATCCTGTCCTTGTTCAAAGCTACAGATGGCAAACTTATCTGTTTTCTTCTTGCCTGCCCCTCTTTACCAAGCCAAACTCTAAAGAATAGTAACAAAAGCCTATATTTTGACATCAAACCATGCTTGTTTGTTGATAGTCTTTCCAGATTCTATTAATTTTTTCTTTCTAAAATATTTTACATTCATTCATTAATTTATTTATTGATTGATTAATTGTGTGTGTGTGTGTGCGTGCACACACACACATATCTGTCATAGCTAAGGAGCATTTGACAGTGGGTAGCTTCTAGAAAGGCAGAGTCTGTTTTCTTCAATGATGTGGTCCCCTGTAGGTCAGCAATGCTATAGAACTATCTGGATTCAACATGGCATCATCATCATCATTATCATCATTATCATTATCATCATCATCATAGTAATAATAATAGTAATAATAATAATAAAATATTTTTTACCAAAAATATTACTGTTTTACAGTTTGAGTATAGAGAGCTACCCTGAGGAAGTACACTGAGTGGGTATTTCTGATTAGTTTTCTATGCTATAATGACAGGTACTTGTACATAGATTTATTGCCAGCTTCTTCCAAAAAGCTTGAGAAACTCTTACCCCACTTCAAAAATTCTCTAATGTAATATGTTAATTTT
The DNA here is from genome assembly GCF_011762505.2 of Arvicanthis niloticus. Classification (NCBI taxonomy): domain Eukaryota; kingdom Metazoa; phylum Chordata; class Mammalia; order Rodentia; family Muridae; genus Arvicanthis; species Arvicanthis niloticus. The sequence goes on along the minus strand of NC_047667.1, from coordinate 13,193,259 downwards.
TAAGGCCACTGAGTCCCTCTTACCAAGTGTGTTCATATAAACCCCATCCTGGTTCTTTTCATCCAGTTCTTTATCAGCCTCGATTCATGCAAATGCCTATGTTCCATTTCCTGGAACTTCTGACATTTCGGTTTGTGTTCAATGATTTCTTGCTGTGATCTTTAGTATCTGACATGTTGGAACACCATCATTATCCTGTTTCTAACTCTAGTTATAACGTCTCTGACACAAATGAATCATTTCAGTGAAGCCTCTTAATAGAGACATTACTATGGCAATAAAAGATGTAAATTGCAATTTCAAACAGTCTACAAGAGCAATGACGGAAGCAGTGATCAGTCCTCTGATGAACTGCAAGTAGATTTCTATACAGTGTGATCAGATTTGTCACTTGTGCAAGGAAGAATAGAAATATAATAGTTTATTCTTAGGTTTTTAAACTCTATATTTATCTGCGTATGTGTGTATATGTGTATATAGGTGACCACAGAGGCCAAGAAGGAGCATCAGATCCTCTGGCGCTAGACTGTGAACCATGCTAATAGGGGCTGAGGACCAAAGTCTTCTCTTCTAGAAGAGCAGTGAACAGTCTTAAATTCTTATTGTTCTCTCCAGTGCAAAATGCAAAAGCTTAAATGAAGGGAAGTAAAACAGGGATTTAGGCAAATGTAGTTTGAGGAAGGAGAAGGGAGAGGTAAAGTTTTAAAGAAAGGTCAGTTGAGCATGATTGAGAAAAAAAAAAAAGAAATACATGCTGAGGATACAAAACTGTTGTCATGTTTGTCTGTGACCTTACATGTCTGTAGCATGCCGTAGAAAGATCATGACTTTGAAGAGAGTCCAGGCTTTAGAGAGTGAGCGTGTCTCAAAGATCACAAGTGAGGATACAAATAAATATAGTAGAAAACAATGTCAAGAATGCCTGTGGTGTTACTTATCCCATAGCAGATGCATTGGCTGAAGGAGGAACTTTTTCCCCTTTACAAAGTGGTGAATTGGAATTACGCATAAGTATCCGTCTAATGTTCACCCATTCGAGATTAGACTGCTAGACAACTCTGTTCTGATGTCTTTCAGAAACTCCAGCATACCATAGCTAAAATTGATACATCTGGACCTGGGGAGATGTCTCAGAGGTAAACTTACCTTTAAACTTTAAATCTGAGTTCAGATATCAAAACCCATGCAAAGAAATGGCACAGTGGCACGCATCAGTAATTCCAGCTACAGGGAGGTAGAAACAGGAGATCTATGGAGATGCTGGCTATCCACCAGGGATGCATCGGTGAGCTCCAGGTCCAATAGGAGCTGCCAAAATAACAGATACCTTGATATCAATATCCCAAATTGACCTCTGGCCTGGACATAAAAGCTCTGAATGATTTTTCAGCCACCTTCTTTCTGCTTTCAAATACTAACAGAAAATCTTACAGCTTCCAAGTGTCCTCTGCTCAAGTCCTCACTTGTCTGTGCCTGTCTCTTCCACTTTAACTTCTTGACATTGTTTGTTTAGCTTGTCACAAGTCCTCCTGACCTCCTAATATATAGGGTAGCCTCAGATCTGACTCACTTTCAATCCATTTGCCAAAACAAACTTCTATATAGAAAGCAAACCGTACTCCCTTCTTGACTTTGGTGTCACCATTCTTGATAATCTCTGTCATAGTTAAGGGGTTGTTAATGTGGCTTTAATATGAAGTGGCCATCCCAGCCTCCAACTCCCATCTTCTCTGGAAGTCTTCAAAGCTACTTGCATGTTTTCTGGAGGTTTTCTCATAACCTAATACATTTCACTCTAGTGGAAAATAATAGGTCACGAGTCTTTCACCTACATTCTTCAAGTGCATGATAGGTTTATGCTTTTATTCTTGAAACCTCAACACAAGCTGCTTTCTTCCCACCCATCCTTAGGGCCATTATTACTTTCCCATGAATGAACAAACTGCCAAACCCCAGGGAGAATAGCCTTCCTCCACAATGAAAATTATTGCACGGAAATTATAAAACATACAATTTTAAGTTAGCGTTTGGTTTTCTAACTTTTCTTGAAAAAAAATATTTCTTTTGAAAACAACACATTTGGTTTTCTAACTTTTCTTGAAAAAAAATATTTCTTTTGAAAACAACACTATACATTTCCTTATGATGAGAAGCTTGCACTGGCTTATGCTCTTTTGAGAGTGTCCAGTCAGCCATTCTCCCTCTGGCAGCCACAGCTTTAAGCACCTTGTTTCTGCAGGCTGTTGGGTTTCACATGCCAGATCTGCAGTGGACCACAGGGGCACCTGCTGCTTATCTTACTCTACCCAATATGGCATGAAAATCTGCCTAGTGGGGTACCTTTTTACCTGATAGAGCCTTCAGAGACCTTGATGCTTCTCATATGGTGAATGGTGAATGATCTGTGTCGAGCTGAGTGATGCCAGACGTCTAGGAGGCTGCACATGTTCCTCTGGTGCCTTAAATATCTCACCCTTGTTAATTGATCCAGTAGACCATGTACATTCTTGTTTTACTCGAGCTTATCCTTTTGCCTCTTTTTAAAGGAACTTGCTGGAATGTAGAAGTCAAGTGTTTTATGTCCCTCCAGGACTCTGTGCTCAAATAGTCACTGGTAAGCATTATTGTTTAATAATGCTAAACACATACAGAAATTCTTTGTTCTTCTGGGGAAGGGCTGAATCAATAAACATGAGGACCTAGGTTTGATTCCCAGGACCACATAAAATGCTAGACAGTTGTGGCATGCTTATAATCCCAACATTAGTAAAATGGGAAGTAGAGACAGGGGGATTCCTAGAATCAACTAGCACACTAGCCCGGCCTACTTGGGCATGTTCTATGCCAGTGAGATACCCTGAGTCAAACAAAAAATGGGAGGGGCCTGAGCAATAATTACCTGATGTTGTGTTTTGGCTTCTACACAGGAGTGTGTTCTAACAACACATTGTTTCTACATCCCTTTATCTCTCCATGGAATAAGATGTTAAGGCAGCATTAAAGTTACTATAAGCTCATATTTGTTTTTTATTTATGTTTCTGATGGTAGAGGGTTGCCTATGGTGTCTGGAAGAGGGTTTTGTGTCATCTTGAGTTAGAATTATAGGCTCTTGTGGATGTTGAAAGCAAGACTCAAGTTCTCTGGAAAAGTATCAGTCACTCTTATCTGCTCAGCCACTGTTCTACAACCCCTCCTCCCAGCCCTGATTTGAAGGCTTATCCAGTTGAGACTCAGCAGAATTATATTAAAATTCACAGTTAAAGCCAATGTCAAGCAGCTCTCATTACTGTGAGAAAGAAGTTTTGTCTCAGATGCAGGAGATAATAATACAAATGCTTTGTAGCAGTGACTCTCCATCTTCCTAAAGTCACATGTTAGTATAGTTTTGCATATTGTGTTGACCCCTCAACCATAAAATTATTTTGTTGCCACTTCATAACTCCAATTTTATGATGGTTAAGAATAGTAATGTAAATATCTGATACTTGACCCCTGTCAAAAGGCCTTTTGGTTTCCCAGAGGATATGAGATCCACAGGTTGAGAACCACTGCTTTATAGGAACATAAATTTGGATAAGACCTCCAGTCTACTTGAATAAACTGACATGTTGTGTTATGTATGTATGTGGTGTATGTGCACATATGTATGCAGATGCAAGCATAAAGACTAGAGGACCTAAAGTGTCCTGCGATATAGCATCCCATCTTATTCCATTGGGGCAGAGTCTTTCATTAAACCTGAAGTTAACCTGGCAGCTAGCAAGCTCATGTATACCCTGATATTTCCTCAGTGTTAGGATTATGGGTACATAAGGTAGCACTAGCCTTTTATATGGGGGCTTGGGGATGTGAACCTATGTCCTCATGTTTTTACTGTGCAGGTTCTCAATCAGTGAGCTGTCTTCATAGCTCTAAAATTAGTTCCAATGTTCACATTAAGGGTCCGTGAATCCTAGGTGACCACTGCTAGGCTCTAGATTCAGCAGCTTGTTCCCCTGCAAGGGTATTTGGAACCTTTCCCAGTTTGTGTGCAGCAAAAGCTAGAGGGAGTACAGTGATAATTAACAAAGTGTCAGACTGGATAATGGGAGGAACTGTAAAGACACTAAAATGTTGTTACCAAGGCCCAGACGCACCTGTGAAAACAGGAAGTTAATTTGTGTGAAGTATATTGCACAGGGGGTGGAGGAGACAAAGCATGTGAGATTTCCTTTAAAAAATTCATACTAGGCAGAAACAAAAATCTTCACAAGAAAAGAATGAAAGCAATGAAGAACAAACAACACCCTCTGGCTGATGAGATAACTCAAGGTCTGGGAGAGGGGCCCTCGTGGACTCTCTTTGTCCCTCTGTGACCTTGAGACAAGGTCGCCATCTTTGATTCTGGAGTTTCTAATCTCTAGGACAGAAGTCGAGACATTGATCTCATAGCAGGTTTTTAAATAGCAATGGGGCTTCAAATACTGTCCATTTCGTCATCTCTTTCAATAGCAATATACTTGGCAAGACTGCAGTGCCAGCACAGGTGACATTGTTGATTGGATGTTAAGTTCCTTGTAGGCTAGTTCCTCTTAATTTTTATCATATAATAAGTTAGGCAGAGGGGCAGAGGGAGGAGGATAGGGTGATGAACCAGTGATGTCAGTCACACTCACTTACCTCCAAGGACTGTTGGCCATCACTGACAATCTCTCAGGCTTGGAGAATGTGCACGTGATGTGACCTGCCTGGTGAGCAGTGGCTGCTGATTGGAATGTTGTTTTATTGTCTATTATCTGTAAAAATTGATCCTTTGTGAATAAGCACAGAATGGTGGGATGATTGACTGCTGATGCTCACTAGGACTTCACTAGGCCAACTAAGGAGAACTTCCAACTTTCAGGGCTTTGTACTCTAGCTGGTCACCTGGGATACTCTATTCTCTTAGTATAGCTGACTTAGGATGAACAAACTAAATTATTCCCAAGAACAATTTTCTGCCCACATTAAACAACAATACAACAACAATAAGAAATAAAAAAAAAAACAAAAAAATTGTTTCCTGTGAGGTTCTTGAAATTCAGTGAATCAGATTAAAAATAAAATCAAAATTAAGCTTCCAAATTAAAGGGTACCCTGAAACCAGATCAAAGGAGAGACTGAGCAAGCCAGTCCAGTTTATAACCCTGATGACATTCCCCAAGTCCTAGTCTTCACACATGGGGTAATGTGAAGTCAGTTGATGGGTACCAGTTAGTTTTTGAATTGCCCTGTCTCTCCTTGTTTCTGCTTGAGAGAGAAGCTGACTGGAACTGACATTTATTTTTTCATGGTTATTCATTGCTCCTACTTCTTTTTAAAGATCTTCTCAATCTTCTAAAGCAAACACTTTGGCCCCTTCCACTGGATTACTTAGATATTCTGTATATTTTTATAGAGAGTGTAAAATTCCAGAAATGAAAATAAAGCCAATATATGCCCTTAAATTGTAATTTTGTTCTTGAAAATAATAGATAAATATACCACAGTTCCATTGAATTTTGACAACAAGTGTACCAAATGCCACAGGTTGGGGGCTCAATGATGCAAAGCTGCCACACTTAGATTCTCAATACAAATCCCACACCCAACCTGACTGCAGGTCAAGGATCTCTTGTTATCTCTTCTAGTTTGGAAGTTCTTCAGTGGTGGTGCTTATAGTGAGGAGGAAAAAGGGAGGAAGAGAGTAGAGCTGCAGGAAAGCATTGCGTAATTGTCCTTCAAACAAATAATGTAAGAATGCTGGCAACATTTGCCTCGGCGGTGTGGTCTGAAAGAGATGATTAGTCCTCACCCCAGGCAAAGCACAGTGTCTCTTTTCAAAATTTTCCTACATAATATGGGGCAGGGTGTTGAAAAATGAGAAGGATGTAGTAAAAGACCTATCGTATAAGACCCAGGTAATGGAACATGGCATATGTGATGTCAGGTGTGTGACAGGGATCTGAAGGAAATGTCAGACGGGGAAATGTCCTGACCACAGGAGTCTGTCTTGGATTTGGAATGCATCATCATCCTCATAGACACTATCATAATCCAGATGACTCCTTCAATCCTCGATCTGCAGAATTAGCTGTATTATTAGCTTTATGTTCTTGCATCAATTCAATTATCATTATTGGGAAGATTGAGCTGCAAAGTCCGCAGATTGAATCTAACCCCCTTCCTTCCCATATCTTGAAGTACCACTGAAAGAGGAGAAAAGGGGTATGGCCAAAAAAGAATGGAAGGAAGAGAAACCTTCTGATTTCCTTAAAGAGTTTTGCATGGACAGTACTTTGAATTAAGATGTACAAAGTTATTTATATAGGCATGTTTCTGCAAATACCATGCAAACAACCTAGCTTGCTTAAAGTACTCAGAGTATTTATTTTTGCTCCTGTCAACTCAACAATTCTCCTGTCTTCCCATTTGGTCCAAATTCAACAAATACCTATATTGCATGTAGCACCATTTCTCCACCTCCAGTGTATTGACTTTCATCATGCCTTTTAAATTACCTCTGTCATAAGTTCTGTTCAATGGTTAAATGGCAAGCTCAGAATTTATCAGGTACACTGTAGTTAAAGTAATTGTTTGATATCAAATACAATTAGTTACATTATTGTATTGTATCTGATTTACTCTGGAAATTCCCTTTAAAGAAAGTTTGTTTTTGATGGATCTTTAAATACAAATGTTCAAGGAAGTAAACAGTGAAAAAAAAGTCAAAAAATGGTAACACAGAAAATTTTAATAATGTATCTTTTATTTCTAGTAACACAATATACAACTCCAAAAGCATTGTGGATATTTCAGAATTCCAATGAGCCTTTATAAATGTGAATGTATGTGGGCACATATATATTTGATATATTCATATGTGTGTCAAAATATATAATATCAAAAATACATATAGAGAGCAACACAGAGTCTATGTTTGTATTTGTGCATGTGTGTGTCAAATAAAAAAATATATCTCATAAATGCATTTATATAGAAAACAATACACAGACAAAGAGAGGGTCATACAAGGGAGAAAGAAGAAGAAAGGGAATGTGTCTGTGCAATCCAAGCTGAACATGACTTGTAGCCTAGACTGTCAACAAATTTGGAAAGTGGTCCTTCTGCTTCTATCTCCCCAGGTTTAGATATATGGGTGTGAGCCACCACAATTAGCTCATTTTTTTTTTTGGTTGAAACAGATTCTTATATAGCCCAGACTATGGTTACATTAAATTGTAAGAAGTTCTCAAGAATTAACAAATTTAATTTTCAAAAGAATGAAAGTATACATTCAGAACATTATGTTGACAATGTGCTAAGTGGTTGAAAATGAACTTGAGCTTGATTCTTCAGCCCCTACTCCTCCAGTGTCCATTTTTGCATTTACAGGGATAGAATCCAGGGCTTCCTGAATGCATGTCAAGAAATGTACCAAATGGGCATCATCCAGTCCCATTTATTTTTGATCATAAAAATATTGATTTTTAAATGTTAACATATAAAATGGCTATTTCCATGTGTTTTCTAATGAACTGTTGGATGTGCTTTTTTAAAACTTTTGTATTAATTGATACATTCATACTTACAGTGATTGTACCAGTATACACAAAACCAACATTAACTCAAGCCAGACAAAAATCACAACATAAAGGGAGGAAGGTGACCAAGAAACCTTCCACTAGCTGAGGGGATATTGGTATCTGATCACTGGTGGGAGGGAGAAAAGATGCTTTCTTAAATTATGTAATCACTACTATGCCAACCATATGACAGACAGGCCTCCCCCCAAAAACTAGATGGGTTATACAAACTAGACTGGGTGGGAAACAAAAAGGGAAATAAAAAACATCTAAATGTAGGATGGATGAGAAGGTAGGATGGGTAATTATGGGAAAAGTTGTTTGGAGAGGTGTGTTATACAAATTAGATTGTATAAAATTATCACAGAATTGACAAAATTAATTTTCAAAAGAATCAAAGTATCCATTTCTGAAGATTATGTTGACAAGTTGCGATTTCTCCCCATTCTTGATGTCATTACTCAAGTCACTTTTTCTGTTATTCATCTCTGTAAAATACTCATTTCTTTCTTTCTTTTGATTCTTCTAGGTAACGTTTAAAGCATCCAGACACTCACTTTCCCCAGATTTAAAGTACGTTCTCCTGGCATATGACGTCAAGCAGGTAAAGGAACTCTTGCACTTCTACTGAACTCTTTATCTGTGGACCCTGAGACAGCAGTTCACATTTAAACTTAGAAGTGCTCTGGCATGTTGAGTGTGGCTTTGGTAAAGACATGGTTAAAGTCAAGATAGTTGACGAGAAAATAACTGGAACAATGTATCATGTGAGCATGACAAATGCCTGAGGTTTTAGCAAATGTGTCAGAGGCATGCTTGTTTTCAAGGTAAGTCTATTAGCATCTAGTGAAAGTTCCAGGCATATATAAGTCAGAGACTTTCCTACTAGATATGTCCTGGGCTGCAGTTTATACACAAAGGGAACACTGTTTCAAGTAATAGTATATGCTTTGGCAGTATGTTTAAAGTTTTCAGTACATTGTGTGTGTGTGTGTGTGTGTGTGTGTGTGTGTGTGTGTGTAGGCATTGGTGTTTTACATAATAATATGAGTGAAGGTCAGAGGACCATGTAGGGAGTGGATACTTTCTTCCCACCACCTCAGTCCTAGAGAGTAAATTAAAGTACTAAGGTCATGTGTCTTAGTAGCAAGTGTCTTTATTCACTGAGCCATCTTGCCCAGCCAGGATGTTTTGTTGTTGTTAACATTTTACTGATAACTGTGTGGAATCTAAATTATCTACTTGTACAATGTAGCAAGTGGGGTCTTTACAAACTGAGCTATTTTGCCAGATGGTAGTAATTTAAAAATATCTGCGTCATATGTGCATGTGTGTCTGTATGAACACAGACATTTGAATGAGCATCTATGTGTACATTTGTATAAATGCCGATATATGCATGCCAGGGAACGTATATAAAGATCAGCAACAACCTGTGTGTTACTCCTTTGACTTCCATCTTCTTTGAGACAGGATTTCTTTGCTTTTTCTGTTTCTATGTAGCAGGTATACTGTCTGTGAGCTTCTGTAGACTGTCCTGTCTTCTGCTGCCACTGCCCTGTGGAAGCAATGGAATGACAGCCTTTGTATCTTGTGTCTGGTTTTTGCTGGCACTCTGAGGATTTAAAGTCATGTCTCCAGGTTTTCATGGCCAGTGCTTTTATCCACTGAGCTGTCTAACTAGCACTGATGATGTCATTTGATGTCATCTATGTATTGTCAGAAAGTAGAATGACAAACTAAATTAACTTTAAGCAACTACAACAATCATTTCTCAGTCACTGCTTCATAATTCTACTCCAGCTATAGAGAACAATTAGAGCATACATAAGGCAAGTGAGTACTTTGTACATAGTTATAATTTGCAGAGTTAAAAAGCAAAGTAAGTGTTAAAAGTCAATTCGGCACATTAGTTTCTATAGTGAATAAATGATGGAAGATTACTCAAGGAAATTTTATGAGCTTTAGGACAGACAATAAAAATTTATGGAGTTAAGGCAAGAAGCCTCATATAACGCATCAAAAGCCTTCGGACACATGACATTTCACAGTTCAGAAGACTTTCTGTTTAATGCAATAGCCTTTTAGAGTGTACATCTGAGGTGTAACTTTAAAGTTTATATTTATACTGAAAATAAATTATTCTGAAAAAGATGGTGACAGGCTTATGTTCCTGTTAACTCTTCTCATGTTTTTGGCTGACTGGCACTTTCTATGTGTTTCTTTCATTTGCAGATTTTGTGAGGTAGTTGTTACAGTGAGAAAAAAATGTTTTTTAATATATGAAAACATAATAAAATACACTCCAGGGTTAAAAAATAATGCTATCTAAAAGTCTTTAAATTTGACCTGAAATATGAAAGAAAAAACAAAATCGTATTTTTTTTTTATTATTTTTGGATGTGTGTGTGTGTGTGCGTGTGTGTGTGATATGTGATGGTACCTGTGTGGTAGTCAGTTTATGGGAGTTTCTTCTTTCCTACTATGAACTACATAGGTACCAAACATTTTGAATTCAGGTTATTCACAAATGCCTTTACCAGCAGATCCAGCTTGCTGACCCAATGAACATTGGTATGTTAGCATGTAGTAGCAGTCATCGAAATCAAAACTAGAACTGTCAACAAGACAAATATTCCTGTAAATAACAGAGAATCTAGAACTCAGAAATGGCTTCTCTTGAATGTAGGCAAGTGAGTTTTAGAAGAGTACAAAAACTCTTCAATGAATAAGGTATAGTCTTTTCAACAAACAGTGCTGGAGTGATTAGATATTCATAGGCAGAAAGAAAGAAAGAGACCTGCAAGATAAATTAGTGGGTGAAGTCGCTTGCCACCAAGCCTGATCATCTGAATTTGAACTCTGAATTTGACCCATACAGCAGGAGAAAAGAACTGGCTCACAACAGTTTTCCTCTGATGTCATCTACATTGATTTTCACTCAAACACTCATAAAACAGATAAATGAAAAGTAACAAAAAGCTTTTTATTTTTAAGTAGGATAAAAAAATTGAAATGAGAAAAAGAGAAGGGTGACAGAACAGAAAAATAATTAAGTAATGTCATCTATACTAACTTTATCTCTTACATGAATTCAGAATGAATCCAAATATAAATGTATATGTGGTGAGGAAAGAAACAGTAAAATTACCCCAAATTGTCTCTCGGGTCTAGGAAAAGGAAAAAAAAAAAAAAAAAAAAAAAAAAAAAAAATTCCTTAGATTGTGGACTAATAGTGAAGTTTATAAAATTGAGAACTGCTATTCTATGCAAAGTTGCATTATGATAATAAAAATTTAAGCTAAAACCTGAAAGAAATATCTGCAATAACCTATTTGATAAAAGATCCATGTGGTGGTTTGAATGACAGATGTCCCCCACAGAGTCAGATATTTAAACATTTAGTCCCCTGGTGGTGGCCCTATTTGGAGCTGTTTAGGAGGTATGGCCTTACAAGAAGAAATATGTCACCGAAGGTGAAGTGGCTGAAGTGTCACTGGAGGTGGGATTATTAAATCTATAATTTAGTAAATTTCACCTCAGTGTCTTCTCTCTGATTTGTGCTTGAGGTTAGGATGTATCTCATAGTTTCTTGCTTCAGCCCCCATGGCTAATGCCTGCTACTATGCTTCCCTACAATGTTGGGCAATTACACTTTTGAAAGCAGAACCAAATAAATGCTTTCTTCCACATGTTGTTTTTGATCATGATATTTTACCACAGGAACAGAAAATTAACAAATAGAGACTAAACATGGGGATGCTCTAAGTGGAAAACTTAACGGCAGGCAGAAAACAAGTATATATATAAAAAAATCCCACACCGAAAAAGATATTGAGAAATGGTGTGTGACTGATGACTTCAAAACCATTAGCACTAGTAGAACCTACTTAAAACCATAACTAACATCCTTCACCCACATATCTATTAAAACAAAACAAAACAAAAGTGTTAGCCCCAAAAGAAGCAAGCACAAAGAAAACTTAAATCATCTCAATATTGTTAGATCACCTAAATATTGTTTCTAGGATTATGTAAGAGAGTAAAGCTCATCTTGGTAAGTTTTCTGTCTTGATGCTGTTGTCTATAATAATGACATTTCTGTTACCATCCAAACCAGAAGTTGCATACCATGGTAGTTTTTCCAGTGTCATGAAATCATGAAACTTAGGTTCATACAGAGCTATTAAGTAGATACTTACAGTAGTATTTACTATTTATTTGCCTGTTTGTTTAATATATATATTGGCTGTCTTCAGACACAACAGAAGAGGGTATTGAATTCCATTACAGATGTTTGTGAGCCACCATGTGCTCCATGTGGTTGTTGGGAATTGGAGTTGAGCTCAGGACCTCTGGAAGAACAATCAGTGTTCTTATCCACTGAGCCATGTATCTAGTTTCTACTTACTGATTTTTAACACAGGTCTCACTATGTAGCCCAAGATTGTCTTACAACTCTGTACTTTTATTTTAATTATTACTTGGGGAACTTGTTCAATTAGTTGATAGAGTACTCTGCTAGCATACGTAAAGCCTGGTATTTAGTCACCAACTACCACATAAATAAAGCATGGTGGTGTATGCCTATATTCCCAGCAGTTAGTATATAGAGGAAGAGGATACAGAGTTCAAGGTTCTTGGCAACATAGAGAGTTTGAGGCAAGCCTGGGATACATGAAACCGTGTTTATCACTTTAAGTAACCCAAATATTCTTTTATTGGTAAGTAGTTAAATGGTTATAGAACCATGCAACTCAGAAATATAAAGGAAAGTGACTTGATATATCAAGACCATGGGTGACTCTCCAGAGTTACACATGATTTTTAAAAGGCAACCCCCAAATCTATTGATTGTATGCTTCCATTTATATAACATTCAGTAAATAAAAATGTTAAGAGATGGAAAGTGAGAGAAAGAATTTTTCAAGGATAAGGAGAAAAGTGAAAAGAATTCTCTTTGTTTTGTACAGCCATTTGTGTGCCCTTAGTGGTGAGAAAAATGGTCTGAGTTTTGAGTCTGTCAGTGCCCTTGATTCTTACATATTAGAATTTAAAAATTTTTTTGGTTATTACTTAGAATGATTTGAATTTTATGTTCTATTCATTTGTTTTCCTACACATGTCTGTATGTGGATGTATGTGCCATGGTATGTGTTTGAAGGTCAAAGGACAACTTGCAGAAATCAGTTCTCTCTTTCCACCCTGTGTGTCCCAGGGATGGAGCTCAAGCCACCTGTATCAGGCACCTCTACCTACAGGGCCATCTCCCCAACTCTTGCACATTAGATGAAATTAGAAGAGGGATAAGTGTCATTTCCATCACATTTTATAACCACATATGAATTTATAATTAACTCAAAATAAAAACATCTAATTAGTGAAAAGATGTATTTAATTTTTTTCTAAAACTTAGAGTTTATAAAAATTCAGGATTAATTTACTTCATCAACTATGTTAATTGTATAAAATCTTTGAACTTTTCACTGATATGAGTTCCCAGGAATTAATGAGTACAATTTTTGTACTTGTTTACATATTAATTTTTTATGCTGATCTTGTAGATTTTTAAAGATTTGTGAATGAGACAGGTTAAAAATAGAAAAGCAGATCACATACTAACCACACTGAGTTATCAGTTCATGAATACCTCATCCTTATATGTATTGAGCACTTAACTGTCTTGGGGGAATGTTCAATGTCAGTTCATTCCAAATGGTAATATTGAATATTCCTGTGGATATTTGAATAAGAATTCCCCATACAGGCTCATATATTTGAATGCTTAATCATCATGGAGTTGAATTATTTGAAAGGATTAGGCAGATTATGAGATGAGTCCTTGTTAGACAGAGTGTGTCACTAAGAGTGGGCTTTGAGGTTTCAAAAGTACATGCCAAGGCAAGAATCAGTCTCTCTCTCCCCTCTCCCCTCTCCCCTCTCCCCTCTCCCCTCTCCCCTCTCCCCTCTCCCCTCTCCCCTCTCCCCTCTCCCCTCTCCCCTCTCCCCTCTCCCCTCTCCCCTCTCCCCTCTCCCCTCTCCCCTCTCCCCTCTCCCCTCTCCCCTCTCCCCTCTCCCCTCTCCCCTCTCCCCTCTCCCCTCTCCCCTCTCCCCTCTCCCCTCTCCCCTCTCCCCTCTCCCCTTTCCCCTCCTGTTTCTCTCTCTAATATTGTCCTTTTCCTTAGTTGTTCAAATCCCTGTGTTTCTGAATTGTCTACCCTCTTACGTATGAAATTGAGCTCTGTTCTGACCTACTTTCTCCTTCAAAATTGCTGCTTATTTTGCCAAATTAGATTTGCACATTGTTAGCATCCAGGAAATAGCCACATACCCAAACTCCAGTCTCAGTTAGGTGTCCATTATTGATCAATACACACTCTAAGACTAATTAATTACTGATGCAGACAAGAGTCAGGGTCCAAAACTTGGACCCAGGAAAGTCTTCAGAACCAGTTTTTATATGGGAAAAACAACAAATAGTTGCATTTAAAACATCTAAGATATCTAGACAAAGCAACCCTGTTTGTCCTTTAAGCTGATAGAGGCCAGGGGATCTCTAAAGTCCATGAGGCTCCATGACAAAGTGCAATAATAAGTTGTGTTTGTCAAGGCAGGGAACAATAGGTCATGCTAAGGTCATGAGCTACAAAATGAAGGATGAGGGAATATGCATAGCTTTGCTATGTAACATGTATTGGGCTGGAAATTGCTCAGTAGACAAAGACACCCACCACCAAGCCTGATAACTTGAGTTCAGTTCTAAGGATCCACATATTGAAGAGAAAGAACATATGCACATGTGTTGTCATCTTACCTCTACACACATTCCTTGTTGCTTTTGAACTCCCACACATATACACTTGAGCAAACACATACACTAAAATACTAGATAGAAATGTAATTAGAATCACATTTCAAAGAATGGCTCATGCTTTGAATTTAGAAGAAAATACACTTTTATATTCAGATTGTCCATGCATAAATATTTATGGGTATGTAAGACATACAAAAGAATAATTATTAATATACTTTAACTCTGGTCTGAGGGATTCTGTAAAGCAAAAATGTCCATGCAATGATCATCTGGATTAAGACAGCAAAGCTAACAATTGCATGGGATATCACTGTCTAAATTTCACTGCTTAGCTTTGATGATTTTATTTTAGATATAGTCTCATGAAATATATCCTTAGGTGTATATTCTTTCTTATCAAAAGTTTCTCATTCCTGGTTCTCAAACGTCCTATGATGGATTTATTCTTCTAACTACTATATTCTATAGTGCACTAGATAAAATGGGTGATGCACTCCACTGCTGACATAAGCTATGAAACCATACACATGAGTAATAGCAAACTACTGAGCATTCAAATTGTGCTATCCAAGTGGGAATGGTGTTTATCATCCTAAACCTCAGAAGCCACTAATAACTTGGATGTCGGTACCATAATCTAAGGAGTAGGCAGGATCAGAAATGTTTGCCACTTTCCTGGGAGGCTTTGCTCTGGCATGGAGGTGGGTTCACCATTCTAGTTGCAGCCACTCTGGCCTTTCTATCACTAGAACATCAATTCAAAACCATCAAGGATTAATCTGTAAACATATAAAATTATTATCCCAAATACTACATTATTATAAACTTAATTTTAATTAATTAAAAAGTTAATGAAACTTCCATTGCATATACTGTATTTTAAATGTTTGTTGTATTCTATTTGTGTTTCAGTGCATATATATGTCTCAAGGCATAAGCAGAAGGCAGATGATAGCTTGCAAGAGTCAATATTCTGTTTAAATGTGGGTTCCCGGTTGTCAGACTTGGTAGGAAGTGCTTTTACCTGCTAAACCATCTCATAGCCCCAGGTATTCATGACTTTTGATAATCAAGTGGTATTTGTGATATTTTTCGGTACTTAGGCCATAT
This sequence comes from Arvicanthis niloticus, assembly GCF_011762505.2. Taxonomy (NCBI): domain Eukaryota; kingdom Metazoa; phylum Chordata; class Mammalia; order Rodentia; family Muridae; genus Arvicanthis; species Arvicanthis niloticus. The sequence continues at coordinate 13,177,751 of NC_047667.1, read as the reverse complement.
TCATCTTTATACCTCAAATTATTCCTTAAAAAGTAACTATCTAAATGGCATAAATTGAAAATATTTTAAACTATTTAAACAAAACCATTTTATTATAATTTAGTGGGTATGTGTGCACATGTGTGTGTGTGCATGTGCATGTGTTTTTGTGCATGTGTGTGTATGTATGTATGTATGTGTCCTGCACACGTTCACACACAATCATGTACAGGCCTACTGCTTATGGAATATTGTTCTCTGATCAATACACTCCATGCTCTGTAGAGTGTATTTGCTGCTATCCAGACTTGGCTGCATCCACTCTACCCTGGAAGTCTATAGACAAAGTCTGCTTTATGATAAATATCTATTTTAACTAAGAAGTAATCACTGTAAAATGAATCAGGCACGCACTACTGCTTGAAAAAGTAACTCTTCTCTAGTGAATTATCTAATTAAATTCTGGGTCTTAATACTTCAGTGCTTTACAATTACCCAGACATCTTTAAGAAGTCTGTGGGAGTACAGTCTGGCCATGGGATTGCCTAGGCTATTAAACTTCATACATTTGGAATGTCCTGCTATTTTGACTAATCCTGTTAATGATAAACTTACAGATAGACCTGGGGAGATGGCTCAGTCGATAATAGGATTTTCGGTACAAGTATTAGGACCTGATTTTAGACCCCCAGAACCCACTTATAAAAGCAGTTATAGCTATGCTTTTATGTTAGAGAGTGGAGGTGGAAACAGGAGGATGCTGGGGCTGGCTGGCTTACTGGTAGCCTGGGTCCAGTTTCAGTGAGAGATATTGTCTTAAAGTAACACAATAGAGAGTGATAGAGTAGGATGCCTGAAGTCCTCATGTGGCCATCACATGCAAGTGTGCATACACAGACATACACAAACACATACAATAGTAAGATTAGGGAAAGCACAGTCTTATATTTGGATATATGGTACAGCTTCTTCATCCTCAAATCTTGCCATCTCTTTCCTGTTTTTAGCTGTTGTTGCCAAACTGTTTGCCTACTAAACTTTCTCCATACTTGAAGCAAGTTGATAATAGAGGAATAACATTAGTATAATTTGTATATACTGGTTTCTATGCATAAATATTTAGCTACACAAAAGCATAGAGAAGGGAGAGTAATGGAAAATTTGAAGAGTTGTTCTGAAAGCTGACCTGCATTTTGTGAACTAGCTACTCACATACTCATCAGTTCATCCCAAATGGAACCACCTAATGTGAAATAGAATTTGTCATTCTTAAATATTTATTACATTTACCTATTTATCATATGAGTATATTTGTAGGCAACCCTGCATGCCATGTTGCATGTGTGTAAGTCAAAGAACCACTTGTAGGAGTCTGTTCTATCCTAACATATAAGTCTAGGGGAGAGAACTTGGGATTTCAGATTTGACAACAACTGCCTTTAACCACTAACCCATCTTGCCAGTCCAGGGTTTTATGCTTTACAGGAATGTTGGAAGTCTGAAAATTATCTGTTTCTATAGCCTTGCATATGTTATAACATTCAGGTGATTTGATGTAGGCATTGCTACAACAGCCATCTACATATATAAATATATGGATTGGATTTTGTAAACTAAATCCCTACCTGTGTACTTGTATATATGTCAGTACACCAGATATGTGTGTTTATGTGTGCATGTTTGTATGTGTATGTGTGTGTTTGTGTGTGTGTGTGTGTGTGTGTGTGTGTGTGTGTGTGTATGTGCATAAGCAGGTGAGTATGTTGAGGCCACAGGTCCATATCCTATGTCTTCCTCAACCACATTTCTGTTTGATTTAATGAGATAGAATCTCTGAGTGAACCTAGAACTTACTAGTTAAGGTAGAGTATCTGGCCATCAAAGACTAAGGACTTGATGTCTCTATATTCCAAGTGCTGGGATTTAAGATTTATATATCACCATACCCAGCATTTTACATAAGTGCCATGAATACAGACTGAAGCCCTCATGCTTGTAAGGAAAATACTTTATTGACTGAGTCATCTCTTATCATCTCTGATCACAGAAATTTTAGTAAATGAATATATTATAATTTATTAAGGAGAAGAAAATATATTAATTGTTTTCTAAGATTACACACATTTTTCATCTATGATTCACTTATTATAGATCAATTTAATGCCATAGAGGATACAATAAAATACAGCTTTAGCAAAATACTATCACTGTCAAATAAGACTAGCTGTATAGTATTGACTTCACACCAAACTAATAACCCAAAACAGTAATTTATTGTGAGTATGAAAGTTTTGGGTCTAGAATTCCTGAAGGGATTGGCTTTAGAGGGTAAGAGTGATATTCTTTCTGTGAGTGATGACTGAGGTGGCAGCTGTGGCCATTGTGTGCCTTGCCTGAGCTGAAGGAAGGACATCTTCACTCCTTTACTCACATTGTTGACAAGTCGAACTGGCTGCCAGCCCAGAGTGTCAGTGGTTTTCATGTGAGCCTCTCCATGGGCCACTTGAATGTCCACATGGCATGACATCTGGCTTGTCCCAGAGTGGTGATTTGGCAGAGCCAGGTGGTGTTTGTAATGCCTTAGAAATAATCCACCCTTAAGCCTCATCAGTTATTTCTTCCATTGTTCTCTGTCACACAGGAACAGCTGTGCTTCCATGTGGGAAGTGCAGGGATAGGAGGTGTAAGTTGAGGGATGGGAGCCATGGATGGCTCTTTTGGCCAATGAATGGTTCTTTTGTCCATCATCTACTTAGAGACAGAGCAGTTGAACTGTATGAAGACTCAGTATGGTAAGTGATGGGATCACCTTGCAGACATGATACTTGAAACTGCTCATGTCTCTGAATCTGGCTAGCAGATTTTTGAGACAATGGACTTTAAGAATTGAGAATTTTACCCAGAAATGTTATATTGAAAGAGGGAATACTCTCCAACCAGAGGCAATACTTCTTTCCCACAAAGAGACTCTGAAGCCTGTATAGTAACAAGTCAGTGGTGTGTGGCACCACAACGTGACTAGACCTATTTAAGTATGCATATCAGTATTTCTTTATCTAAATCTCAGAGTAACTGTAGGACTCTGAGTATGGATCTTGAGGCTCACTGGGTCTCTGTCTCCCTTGCCAATGTGGCCTTATTAAGTAAAATCTCCTTTTATAATATATCTTTTTCATTATTATTTTGCTGCTAGAAATATTTTACTTTAAAATATATATGTACATATGTTTCTCCCTGTGGGTTTGTGTGTGATTGTGAGTGAAATGTCTACAAATGCCAGAAGAGGGCATTAGATCTCATAGAGCTGGAGTTACAGGTGGTGGTGACCCAGTGTGTGTTGTAGGGGGAAGGGGCAGTAGACTGAAGTTCCCTGCCAGAACAGCATTCACACTTAACTGCAGACCCATCTCTCAGCACCATAATTTACTCACTTTAACACCCTAAAAATTAGGTATAGATTATAAGATGAATGCTATTGAAGTCATGTAACATAGAAGCCAGCTGAGCAGTCATAAAGAGCTTGTTTTGTGTGTGTGACAACCACTGCTTATTATACATAAGCTGGTCCTGTTTCATAGCTTGTGTGTGTGTGTGTGTGTGTGTGTGTGTGTGTGTGAGAGAGAGAGAGAGAGAGAGAGAGAGAGAGAGAGAGAGAGAGAGAGAGATAGAAACAGAGAGAAACAGACAGGAAGAGAGAGAGAGGAGAAAAGAGAGAGAAGAGGAGAGGAGAGAGCATAAATAAAATAAAAATGATCACAGGTTGAAGATAAGATGATTTAGTAAAACATAGAATTAATATTATGTGTAATTGAGAAGGTGTAGTTCAGTCCAAACTAATAATGAAAGGCTCGGGGTCTGAAGTTCAAAAGCAACGGTGAGCCAGATTGTCATTTTTGAGTTAGAACTCGATTTAGAGACAGAGACTAAAAGTTTCCTTGATTTGTTTCATCCCATAGCTAGCTGTTACTGAAGGCAATGTACTGATACTTGGTTAAAGAGTGTCAGGTGATGGGTAGGCATTCCTGTGCATCATTGTGGCAGTTAGATAAGAATCTAGAAAAGCAAATTGCTTTATTTCTGGAAACCAAATTATTACAGTTGCATGTGTTGTTGAAGTTCAACCAAAATAGCATTTTCTTAAGTTAATATGTTCCAAAAGTTTTCACCTGATAGTCATAGTCATGTTAGATCAGACATCAAGGTGGGAAAGAAATTACTATGAATGAGGTTCAATAAAGCCTAAGATAAGATTTAATCTGGTTCTGGAGCTGCAGCATGTCAACTGTTCCACAATCCCCAACGTTACCATCAATTAATGAACTTTGCAGAAGGTTCATTAGAGGGTGTGGATCTCACGAAAACCTCTGTTCACAGACTCTTCAGTCTCAGGCTGCCACAAAATGGAAATGATAAATACCTTTTTACTGCAGAAATAAAAACTTTTAACATCAAAGTATTAGAGATAGTGGTTTCACACCTGCCACGATTTTCAGCTTCCAGTATCCTGGAACAAAGAATTGGACCAGAGACACAAAGATAGGGATAGAGAGACTAAATCCTTCTTAAGTAGGTGTGGACGAAGGCATTGTTTGCACATGCTCAGTTTTGTTACATGTAGCTTCAACTGGGAAAGATTTCAAATCTTTCTCCTCTTAGACTTTTTTTCCTATTAGATTTTTACCCTCATCCTACTCTACTGCCACAAAAGGGCAGCAGAAAGCCAGAATCAGACCTGCGTAAAAAAAGTGTCCCTAAGGAAAGCTCAGAACTCAATGTGGATGTACCAGTCCTACTTTGTTATTTTTAGTGCAGATGGAAATTTGCCCATATTGAGTACAGGACAAGGATATCTTGAGGAGATGATTGTTGTCAAGGGTAAAACCCACTGTCTTCCGCTAATCCCCCAAAGGTAACAGCCTACCTTCTGACATCCATCACACTAATACATACTCAGGAAAAAAGCTATGTCTTTGCAACTAATATGTCAGATTTGAAAGCCTACAGGTTGTAGAGTTGTTGCCACATGGCTAAACCAGAAGGGACAGATTGTTCTATTTAGTTGTGTCCATTCGGAAGAACATCAAATACAGACCAACTCTTCCTAAAATAGTGACAACAATAATTCTTAGTGTAAATGAAAAATCCCAAGTAAGACTTCAAACAATACAGAATAAGGGAGTATCTTAAATTCTAGAGCCACACTTTCTGATTATGCCTACAGAACAGTGTTTGGATTCCTAATTGGAGTTAACACTAATTAACTTTGCATTGCTTTGGTGTTGCCTGTTTCAAAAAGAAAACAGTTAAAGATTGTACAAGCGAAAAAGCTAGCTCACAGGTAGTGTTGTCGCCTGGAGGGCATCTTCATTAGCCAAAATGGAAAAGACCTCAATGTTTCTGAGAAAAGAGGGGTGTAGAATGTAATTAGAGTCAAAAGGCCAATGTATTTTTGGAAACCCTCAACTGGAAAATAACCAAGGTTTATTATAGAAGAAATTTACTTTGGACCTGGGGATGCTCAGAGGGCAGAAGCATAGGGGTCTGCTTTGCTTTTGAAACTCATTGAGCACATCAACAACTATGTGCACTCATGTGTCCTCACGACACCGACACTATGAGGAAAGGAAACAGGAGATACCTGAGGTGGACTTGCTGACTTTCAGCATAGCTTAACGTTCTGTGAGAGAAAGGTAATAGAGCAGAGAATGACAGAGAAAGACAGCTAAAGTTGTTTGATGGCTTCTACACACATGCACCAACTCAGGAAAAAGCAGTCCCCCCAAAAAAAGAGAGAAGGAGAAAGGGGAGTAGAAGGAAAGAGAGGAGAGATTTGAGGGGAGGAGAGGCGAGGAGAGTGTGTTTATGATCCAGATGGCTTATTTGTTAAGAGCACTGTTACTTTTGCAGTAGTCCCAGGACTGGGTCACTGCTCTCAGCCACCTGGAACTCCAGCCCCAGGGACTCTTATGTTTTCTTTAGGGCCTCTGTAGGCAACTTCACCAACAGTGCATGCACTCACACCAGGATACAATTACATGGACATACAGTCACACAAGGCAGACAAATAAAAATTAAACAAATCTTTAAAAGCTATCAAATTTTATTTGTAACACCAACAACGTTTTGGTTCCATTAGGAAATTTTATCTATGGTACAGAAAGACTAACCAAGTATCTATTACACTGTTTGATTCTATTTGTCCAGATGATGCTTGACCCTTAGTCTGGGTGATACCTTCATGTTAATGTGACATATATGAATTTGTCACATAAATAAATAAATAACAGGCCTGGCTGTGGCTCAGTGGTGGAGAACAGGCCAAGTGATGGTGTCAATATTCAGCACTTGGGATAAACCCTATGGAATAAGAAGGTTAAAGTGGGTGGCCTAAGTGGAGCCTTCATTCTCAAGGAAGCCCCCTGCATATCAGTGGTGAGTTTCCATCTGTGGGCTTCTTAACTTCATAGACATCACATGGAAAATTCTTCGTTTTTGTTGTTGTTGTTTGAATTCTCATTATTTTTTATTATTTATTTTTTTACACCCCAGATTTTATCCACCCCCAACCTGTCCACCCTCCAACTGTTCTACATCCCATACCAACTCCCTACTCCGTGTCTCCACGAGGATGTTTCCCCCCTCAGCCCCTCCCCTCCCACCTCTATACTCCTTGCGGCCTCCAGTCTCTTGAGGGTTAGTTGCCTCATCTCTGATTGAACACAGACCCGGCAGTCCTCTGCTGTCTATGTGTTGGGGGCCTCATTTCAGCTGCTGTATGCTGCCTTTTTTGTGGTCGAGTGTTTGAGAGATCTCGGCAGGTTCAGGTTAATTGAGACTGCTGGTTTTCCTACAGGTTTGCCCTCCTCCTCAGCTTCTTTCAGCCTTTCCCTAATTCAACTACAGGGGTCAGCAGCTTCTGTCCATTGCTTTGGTACAAATATCTGCATCTGACTCTTTCAGCTGCTTGTTGGGTCTTCCAGAGTGCGGTCATAATAGATCCCTTTTTATGAGCGCTGCGTAGCCTCAGAAATAGTGTCAGGCATTAAGACATCACCTTGAGCTAGATCCCACTTTGGGCCTGTTGCTGGATCTTCTTTTCCTCAGGTTCCTCTCTGTTTCCATCCTTTAGGTTTTTTTTTGTTTGTTTGTTTGTTTGTTTTTGTTTTTTTGTTTTTTTCAGATAGGAACAATTATGGGTCAGAGTTTTAACTGTGGGAAGGCAACCCCCTCCCCAATTTGAAGCTCTGTCTAACTGCTGGAGGTGGCCTCTACAAGTTTCCTCTCCCTAAGGCCGGCATTTCACTAAAGTATCTCCTTTTTAGTCCTGAGAATCTCTCACCTCCCAGGTCTTCGGTGCATCCTGGAGAGTTCCCCCAACCTCCTACCTCCAGAAGTTACCTGTTTCCATTCTGTCTGATGGCACTCAGGGCTTCAGTCCTTTTTTCTCACCTAATATCAGATCAGGTTCCCCTCTTCACCTGTCCATTCTCCCTCCCAGGTTCATTCCTCCCTCCCAGTTTTGAGGACACCTCAGCCCCACTTAGGAGGGAGAAGAAAGCAATCACATGGAAAATTCTTCACATGTAATTCATTCCTTAAACTTGTTTGTGCATTGATAATTTTAAATTCCAGAATAATGTCTAATTTAAAACTGTTTACATCTTTTCATTTGTATAAAAATTACTGTTGTTCACAATATTGCAAATTAAAAAATCATTATTCTTTATACAACATGGTGGTCTAGCTTTGTCTTAATCCATTTTCCTTATGAAAATAAGGGGAGAGATTTAACGGTTTTTTTCCTGAAAAATAATTCATTCAGAGTATGTTCCCTCCAATACAATAGTATTCCCTCTGTGGTAGGAATATTTGTTAATAATTTACATTATTGAATTTTGCAGATTCAATAATTCAAGAAACATAAAATAACAGGGTAGATGATTCTTTGTTTTCCCTCATAATTTTTGGATGAAACGAGTTTGACTTTTATTGATGTAATGTCAAGTTGAGGCCTCCTGTAAAAGGCACTGTGAAAGAAGGGTTATCTAAATGATATTGTAGATTAGACCACAACCACTTCTCACTTAATTTCTGGGAGATCCAACTCCCTATTCTAGTCTCACTAGGTTCCTGTCCTCCCATAGACATACACAATACGTGGAATTAAAAGTACGTATATCATTTTTTAATGTAAGGGCAATCTGTATTTTACTGAATTTTGTTTCACTAGTTAAATCTGTAGGGAATATATGTAACTATTTTGAAATAAATATTTACCAGCAAGGAGTACTAGTGGTATGTGTGTGGGGGAGGTGGGGGAGTGTACACATATGGAGGTCATCAAACAACTTGCAGAAGTTGATTCTCTCTGTTTTGCTGGGAATGGGTATCAAACTCAAATGGCAAGTGCCTTTAATTGCTAAGCCATCTTACCTGCTCCCTGTTAGTTGCTATTTATCAATGAGAAACGTGCAGATACATGCAAAGCAGGATGAAGAATGTCATAGATCTGCAGGGATAGTTATAGACTTACAACCTAGAGGACTCAGAACTGAAGTGTTCATCTTAGGAACTGAGAAGACATTAGTGGATACACATAGGGGAGAATTTCAAAGGTGGCCCCTACATTTTAGCAATAGTTTGGAATGGCAAGGGTGCTGTGTGGTTGAGATAGTGCATAAGTCAGAGATCATGCTGGAATAAAGAGATGCCAGGGGCTAATCAGGACTTGAAAACTATTCTTAACCAACATGTCTGTTGACTGACTGTGCAGACTGGAGTTACCTAACCAACATTTATCTATAAAATTATTACTTATTTCTCAAAATAGAAGGATTTATTTCTTTCCTGAGATTGTAGCAAAAAAAGAAGCTATGTTCTTTGAATCTAACTTCAAAAATAACTAAAAGAATTAATATTCAATATATAAAATGTTTGTGTTGATTTATATCAAACCTTTAAGAAACACAGGCATTAAAAGAAGAGTACAGATACTCTATTACTGCTTATCGTGGGTGACAGCTCCTGACTTCAGAGCTCACTCTGGGGCACAAAAGGCATAGAATTTTCTGGGAAAAAAAAAGTTATCTCCTATGACTCACAGGATATTTCATCAAGGTGGGGTATTCCAGCCCAGTAAAGAGCATTATAGTCAACATTGGAATGCAGATGAAGTCTTTCTTAACAGATGGTACCTCTGGTTCTTTGAGGTCATGTCAGGTGGCAAACACTAAGTGGGTCTGCCAGAAAATTCCACTCCATTTGGGAAATTATATGACTTAAGCCAAGTCTGAGTCTTTTACTCTGTCAAAGAATAAAAGGGGTGGAAGTAGTTTTGACAGGTCTCAAAAGCATCTTAGTAAATGAACCAAGCAGATGAAGCCACACTTGCTGATGTTAATGGAAAGAATGTGTTGAACTTGAGCAGGAGGCCAGGAAACATCTTTAGACATTAATACATATGTGGAAACAATGAAGGATAGTGTGAAACCAACCAAACTACATAGAAATTCATTCCATTCAGCAAAAAGCAAAAGTATGATGCCATTAAAAGTCTGATTTTGTGTGTGTGTGTGTGTGTGTGTGTGTGTGTGTGTGTGTGTACATGTGTGTGTGTGTGTGTGTGTGTTCATGCTCATATGTGTGGGGCATATGTGTGTACATGTGTGAAGTTAGTCGTTTACTCCAGATGGTAGTCATCAAATGATCCCTACATTTTTCTTGAGACCAGTTCTCTTATTGATGTAGGATTTTCCAAGTAAACTAAGGCTACTTGTTATTGAGCAATACTAATCCTAATCACCTAGTCCATATTGCTGATGCATGTACACCAGGATTTTGCTACATGGGTTTGAGGACTTGAAGTCAGGACCCAGTACTGACAAATCGGTCTGTTTAGCAAAGACTCTCCTTTGAAGCCATCTCTTGGCTTCAATGATCGAATTTCTTTCATGTTGTCCAGTCAGAATCATGCGCTGTGGTACTCACAGGTTGTATTCCCACCACACCATTAAAGTTTGCTTCAAGTATCACTCTGTTTTACCCTTGACACCTTATTATGTGGAGGATGAAGCCTGGATGGTCTGTAAACAATGCTTCTTTTTTTGTACTGAAGTACGCATGGGCACGCACACACTGCTCTGAATAAACCTAGGTAATGCTTCTGAAGAGCAACCACTTCCCATTACTTCTCCCCCCCCCCCCCCGAGATAAATACAGCAAGGGACTAAGAGGTGTCATCTCAAAGGATATGTGAAAAAAGTCACTGTTCTGATTTTAATGAAGCTACACAAGCTAAGAATATATTTGAGAGACAGGAAGAGAGAGAGAGAGAGAGAGAGAGAGAGAGAGAGAGAGAGAGAGAGAGCTGAAAAGGCTGTCAGATACCTTGGAGCTGGAGGGAAAGGCAGTTTCTATAGGCAGGTAGATATGGGTGCTTGGAACTAGACTACAGACCTCTGGCTGAGCATCAAATGTTCTCAAAGAAGAAACCCTCTTTCCACACCCATATTACATTAACATTGAGTAGCTTTTCACTTAATTTTCAAAAAGAACAAAAATTTGCACACATGAAAAAACAAAAACTTTACTTCTACTGAACAGGTAAGAAAAAGACAGACTGTGAAGACACACTACCAGCCCCACCTCCAATCCTCTCCTTCATTCTCCTTTTTCTCTCTCCAGCCCATCTTTTCTTTTGCGTGTGCATGCTCATGTGTGCACGATACATTCCATGTACAAAGGCTACAGAACAATGAGCAAGTTTTCTCCTGCCACCATGTGGGTCCTGAGAATTAAACTCAGGTTCAGGCGTCACCGGAAACACTTAACTCAGCCATCTCCGTGATCCTTCCCAGACTCTCTACTTTCTGCAAATATAAGAAAGCAGGCATTGATAAATAAGTTACACAGTACTACGTAGTGCTCTTTAGAACCATTGTCTTAAAACAATCAGGATAAAGGTTCTTCACGATGCCCATTTGTAAGCCTTTAAACAACCCGTGCTTAGCTGTTGATAGACTCACATTCTAAAATTCAAATGTTTGCTTTTCTTGATAGAGTTATCATTTCTTGTTTTCCTATAAATCCCTATAGTAACTTGTTGCCTGTGTGTCTAAAATAAATGATACATAGTTATGAATTATGTAAGTTCTTAAATGTAAAGATCAGCACCAAACTCTATAGTTTTTAAAATGAGATGAAATCTGGAAGCATAACCCCAAGCAAGGTGATTTGGTTGAATAGTCACATGTCAGGAAGCTCCTTATTTTGTTCTTTGTCCCTATAAAGAAAAGGACTCTGGGTATCACTGAATCTGTCTCAGATTAGAGTCTAGATTGTGCATTCAAAGCCAAATTCCTTTGCTCATAGTCAGAAAAATTCCCACACATATATCTGTTCTTAGGGCAATTGCATCCATGATGCTTTTGAGTATTCCCTGCTGAAAGCACGCAACTCCACATGCACAGCTGTGTGAAAGCATCCTTGTGGTTACTAGAGGTAAAAGGACCTGCACTGTGGATCTGCCTGCAATCATGGCGTTTTCTTTTGCTCTCCCTTATATCCTATGAAAGAGAGAGTGCATATTCTCTGAAAGTTCATCTTGTCTGTCCTCTATTTTTTCTTTCCCCAGATATAAGATGCCCTGAGACAGTTAGCAAGAACTGACAGCATTTTAATATTATTCCTTAGAGCATGAGACCCCAGAATGTCAAATGCGAAATCTAGACGGTGTTAGAACTTGACCTAGATAAAGTTTTTCAAGTTTTCAACTAAACTATGTTTCCACCAAATTGTTCTTTAAAGCATTCCTTTTTAGGGCAAGAAGGGGGCATTTTAATTCCTCTAAAATGCTATAAAAAGTCTATCTTGATCTCTTTTAAATGCTAATTGCTTTGCATTTTTTCACACATTTTCTCATTTACTTCTAAATAATTAAATATCAGGAAATGTGCTAGGTACTAGGAATAAAAATAGTTGTGTATACTCTTGCTTCCCAGTGGAAAATTGCAAATAGCAGAGGGGGAAATGTATATAATTCAAATCATTAAAATAAGCTAAGCCTCCATGTTTATATGTCTAAAGACATATAAACTGATATGAAGAATAAAGAGGAAGTTAAAATATAAGCAAATGAACAAACATGAGAAAGATAATCCTTTTAAGAATAAGAATAGTGAATAGAGTCATGAATGGTCCCAGAGTAGCTGTAGCAGAGAGGAACATGGTGGGGACCCTGAGTGCCAAGGATGAAGTACAAGAGAAGATCACCTCACACTGGGATGGTTAGTGTTGAATGTCAGCGTGAATCAAAAATCAGATAGAAATATGCCAAATACACTGCAAGTGTCTTTAAACGTCTTCCTAATGATAATGACTACTGCTGTAAATTGTAGAACTAACATGAATCCAATGGAATTTGGCATGACACTTGAGATGGCTCCTTACGCTTAAATTCTGAACCTCCTTCCAGTAATGTGAATAGGATAAAGAGCATCAATCCATTCATCCAAATGCCCATCTAAATCCTCTTGTATATTCAAAACATTAGTAACACTTTTTGCTAAACGATTAACAAAAGTCGCTGTCTTAACTCTTTGTGTCACAGCAATTGCAGAAGCAGTGGTGCTGGCAATTAATGTAATTAAAGCTGTTACACCAGCAATAATCAAGCCCACTACCCTCTTGCTTCTGCTTAAAGCCTGCCTCATTTCTTCCAGTACTTGCAAGCTATTTTTAGAATACCAAGGTTCAGTGATACTCAGGGCACTAAAACAAAAGCTAGTCGATAGACCTCCATAACTGACATACCGGATTTCAAAACACAAACACAATTAGAAGATGTACAATCAATGCAACTTACATTAAATACCGTAGAAGAAACAGAAGCATCTTTAACTTGACAAAAGAGCCTGAACACATGTGCTAACACCTGTTTGAAATCCAGATCCTGTCCCAACTATATCTCTTGCTAACATAACATCATAGATAACTGCAGCTAATATTCGTATATGTCTCTGAAAATGTCCAGAATCAGACTTCCAAATCAAGATTATGTTATTTCAAATATTGGATTGATTTCTAGACCAGTCCATGGTTGAGTCTGAATAACTGGTCACATTTAATAACAATGCAAGAGGCAGTAGCCACTGCAAGTGAGATAGTTGTGGAAGGGAAATAAAAATATTTTATATATGTAAAAAATAGATGACAGAAATTTTTGCAACATTTTGCTCTAATTTATTTTTTTGTTTTATTAATATTTTATTAAAATATAATTACATAAAAAATTAATTAGAATAAAGTTCTCCCATCCTTATCTGTGAAGATGTTCCAAAATTAGTTGACTTAAAAATTAGTTGAAACAAGAATACTTGACTTAGTTATTAAGTATTTGCACTCAAATTTTTTACATTTATTTTTTTCCAAATCTGCTTTTATACCATTTTAGTTATGAGCAAGTATTAAGGTTAGTTCTAGGTTGAAGAACTAGCAATACAATAGATACAAATAGTCAAGGAACAAGCAACATATTGTTTTGGTATGAATATATATATATATATATATATATATATATATATATATATCATATTCAAATTACAGTTGCATTTATCAAGAGCACTCAATCTAATAAACCAAACCTGTAAAGGATCATTGTTTCAAATATATATTTTATTTCTTTCAAATTCACTTTGGATTTTCCAGATTATTTTTGTCATTCCTTTTCAATATATTTTATTATTTATTTTATACTTCGTCATGATACCTAAGGATCTTCTACACTAGTTAGTTCACTCAGTTCACTTAGATAGCCAAGTTCCTTATAAAATCCATCTGTCTGGGCTAGTGAGATGACTCAGTGTAAAAAGCCATTGGCCACCAAACTCAACGGGCCTGCATTTGACTCCTGGAATATACATGGTAAAAGAAGAGGAATTACTTTCCCGAAGATGTCCTCTGACTTACACATGAACACTCACATGCAATCAGTAAAGAAATAGATGTTTTTATTTTATTCTATTTATATGTGCATATGTGTGTTTGTGTCTGTGTAGGAAAAACAGTCAAGACCCTTACAGCTGCACTCCTGATAACTACCAACATGCACCCACATCCTTTCTTTGAAGAAAGTAAACCATGTAAGTGTTATTTGAGGATCTAAAAGTCTTAATCCTTAAAAAGGGCCATCAAAGACAGACAATGTTATAAGCAACACAAATACACCATTCACCTTGGAAAACTCATTACCTACTCTATTATTGTGAGGCTGTGGTTCTTCCCAGCTCTGTGCATTCCCTTTGCATAATTACAGCTGCACCACAAAAATAAAGGTGTACTTTAATATGAATATTAATTATTGTGCACTTGCTGATAGTATGCACATCTGCTGAGCCTCTTGAGGAATGAATGAAATTCATGGAAGCCATGACCTGGTCCCTGGAAAGGTTAAAATGAGCAATTCTTTCCTTATGTTAGCTCTGCCTACCTACCACCCTTTGTCACTGATGGCAAATGTCACTTTGTAACCATTTCCATCCCAGTATTGCTTTATAGAAAATCTCAAGACACGAATGATCACTTCCTATTAAATTCCCAGTGAGCCCATCCTTCACTTTTCATCATGGTAAATAATTGGAGAGCACTATTTTAAAAGACATCTGGTTATAACACATAAGGCAGTTTTACAAGGATGCATTTGTAGAGTTATTGTACAGAAGTCTTTTTTATTAGGACCTCAGGACCTTGAAAAATATCTCTTTGTACATGAGAATATTTAAGACTTCAGTGGTATAAAAGAAGCTTGCCTTTAAAAGAACTACAATGTTATATCTCATTTGCTTTTTTACTAAATTTATTCTCTGGGTCTGTACCAGATAGGCATTTCTTAAAATACCTTATGAGTGATTATTAAATCAGAATGTTAGGAGATTTGACATATTTTTTTATATTTCTTTGCATATCCAGAAAACATTCACCAGCCAGTCTTGAAAGGAATTGGCATTTTAAGGTAGAATAAAATTCATTTCTTTTATGTCTAGTTGTTCAAATGCATTTTGCGTAATAACCCAATTAGACTTGAAAATAGTACTGCAGCAAATGTGTGGTTTTAACTTTTGCACAATAAAATCTTGATTAGCTAGATCAGAACAAATGAGAAATATCAATTAGCCAGAAGGAACAAAATTATATAGCATCTGAGAAGTATCTGCAACTTAGACAGCCAAACTAGAGGTTCTTAGAGAAAGTGTGTTGATAGTTATAAGCAAGCATCTAATCTAATCCCTTTGTCTCTTATAGTTTTATAATCATTGTTTGGGTATTTAAATCTTCAGGGATCATTGAAGTACATTGTCTTTTGTGCACTATTCTTCTGACAAACTAGAAAACTAGAATAAAGTTCTAGCCATTATCAGTAACAAAAGCTGGAAGTTTCTGACAATCCCTCAGGTAACCCAAGCTCACCAGAAGCTGCTTTCCAGCTGACAGACTATAAGTCCATAAATAGATAGATGCTTGTCTCAGAATAGAACTAACAATGATGATAGTTTTGAATATGAAACAGCAGAGGGAGAGATATTCAGGAACATTCCTTCAACTTATGTGTAGAGACTTCAGAGTGGCTCGGGGCTTGCTAGCAAGCCTAAGGAACTCAGTTGATACCTGGAGTTCAACAATGATGGAAAGAAAGAACTGACTCTTTAAAAGTTGTTCTCTGAGCTTCAGGCATGCTGTGGCATAAACCTACCTACATTTACACACAGACACACGCACACACATCACACCACACCACAGAAATACACACAATGACACATAAACACATATACATGTGTGCAGATGTACACATATGTACTTGCACATACATTTGCACACACTAATAATAAATACAAGAAAACAATTTTAAGAAAAGTCAGTGCTTCAATGAGTAGCTTTGTGTGGAATCTTTAACCACATCAAGCTATTTTCCAAATATTTCTTAATCCAAATATTAAAATCTTTAAAAATTACACCATTTTCATTTATGTATATATGTGTGTGGATATGCCCATGTAAATATAGCACTATGCAGGCCTCAAGGGTAGCTTTGGGTCCCCTAGAATGCCTGACATGGATGTGAGGATCCAGTGCTCTGTGAGTGGTACCTACTCTTCAATGCTGAGACATCTCTCTGAGCGCTAATGACTCTTAATAAGTTTCAGTACATCCATTTTCTCCTGAATTTACTCTCTAATGAAGGATCATGGAAGGAGGGCAGCTACCAGATTCCTACTAGTGCAACAGCATTGCTTGATGCATAATTACAAAAACAATTTGAAGAAGACATGCATGCAGTTGACAATAGCACTTGTCCCATTTCAGTTATAGTTTTGGAGTGCCTGACCTACAAGGTGAGATATTATCTCAAAAGACAATAAACCAAGTTGGAGAGATGACCTAGTGATTCAGAGTACACACTACTGTTTCAAAGGACCTGAGTTCAGTTCCTAGCACTCATGTCAGAAAGCTTTCAATTGCCCATCACAATAGTCCAAAGTATCTAATTTCCATTTCTGAACTCTATGGGTACCTGAAATCATAAATACACAGGTACATTGTGTGTGTGTGTGTGTGTGTGTGTGTAAATTTAAATAAAATAAAAATAAAACTGAAAATATATAACCTCTTCTTGTTCATCAAAAACACAATTTTGTTGATTTTTCTGCCTTTGTGAGCATTTTAGCCATAACATTCCACCACTAACAAACTTCAGAGCTTCACTAGCGCCGTAACTCTCACTATACTCAACAGATCCTTCCTGCCTATTTTTACTGCAAATACTTCATGAGATCCATTTTTTGTCCCCTCTTAGCTGTGTAGCCAGAAGCTGTTCCCCTGCCTTTACCAAATATTATGAAAGAACTCAGCTGTTCAAATGTGCTCATAACCTGTGAATCCTGTATGATTTATGCTCATGACAAATCATCATGAAATTATTTTAAGTATAATTTGAGGTACCCTGCTGAAAACTGTACAAAGGAGCAGTCCTGGATCCTGATGAACCAGTGAGCTATCAGCTATCATTCTCACATTTTTCTCCATGTATGTCGCATGTGTCCTCGTTGTGTCTCAGATATGTACGACTGCTCAGTTCCCTGTCCAGCATTTTCTGTTCTTTCTTATTACTAGTACTCCAGAGCTTCTTTACCCATCATTCTTGCATTTTCTTCTCAGCTTTCATTTCAAGAGGACCATTTTTCATGCTTTGATCTTCTGTCATTCCTGTGATACGTCATATATACTGATTTCAGGAAGAAAAGCATTGATTTGATTTGACCATATCCAGGAAGTCAAAGTCCAAACTGCTATGTCAGTTATGACCTCTGCTGCCCATCAGAGTTCTCCAAATATGTTATACTCATCTCCTAATTACACAGATACTTTACTCCTACTACAAAATCAGTCAGTACCTGAGATAAAGCAGAAGACTAATCCTTGATCTTTTGTAAGTTCTAAGGATTTCCAGGCTCTGGCCAGTCCACATAAGTAGCTGTGTTCAAGCTGCAGGTATATCACTAGGAAGTATTTTTGAAGTTATCCTCTTTTTCTCTCTTTCTTTTTTTGACACCCTTTCTCCAAGTGTGCTTTTTTTTCTTTTTACCCATGCTGCACCTGTCCGGGAGTAAGTCACCGAGAACATGAGACTCTACTGCCCACTGGACATAAGGCTAGCCCACAGATGCAGCTTTGGTTAAATTGATTCTACCCAAATCATTTGAACCATACAGATCAGGCAAGAGAGAGTTCCCATTTTAAAATTGCTTTTTATTAGAATTTACTAATTATACATAATTAAGGGTTTTAGTATGCAATTTACATACATGCATATAATGTATTTTGGTCATATTTGCCATCTTTATTGCTCTCTCTTGTCCCATCCAGTTTCACTGATTCACTTCCCCTTTCTGAAATAATATTAATTATCCTACTTTTATGACCTGCACAGCACAAATTCTTTCCTTTTGTTGGTAAATTAATTTGTTCTTATTTACAAGAGGAGAGGTAGAGTTATTTATAGAGCCTAGGACCATGAATGGTGGACAACTACCTTGTCAGTGGTTAGATAGTTGAAGAAAATGTATGTTTCTCCACCTAGCAGGCTTTATGTATATAACTTCAGGCAGAGGTAGAGTCATATGAGCCATTCTTTGCTTGTGACTTTTAACTCCCAATAAATACTTAGGTAGAGGTGATGTCCCATGAGCCTCTTTTCCCAGTCAACCCTTAACTCCTTATAAACCCTCAGGTGTGGAGGAGTCCTCATGCACCTCGCTCCACTCCATGATGAGTTGTTGAGGGGCTCAGGCTGATGTAGGCCTCAAAAGTTTAATCCCAGCCAATGAGGTTTTCATGGTGCAATACCCTCATCATGCATGGAGGACATCATTCACAACACCCCACACTTAACCTTCAGCATTTATATTCTTTCTCTTCCCTTTCCATGATGTAAGAAACAGACCCTTAAAGAAAAATCTAAATGTTATTAAAAATAGAAGAGTTGCTAGTTAGGCTAAAATAAAGCTATGGGTTAGCTAGGATGTTCTCTTATATAATTACAGAGAGATTTCTCTGGATTTGAAATCCAGGGATTTACATAGTGAAGTATGAGGAACAGATCATTTGAATTCATTACATCTTATGTGGATTTCAGTACATAAGCTGAAGATGCTGGCTTGCTTCTTCCTCCAGTTGTGTTTATTCCTAAATCATTAAATCCTCTATTTTATTCACATCACGTCTTCTTTTCAAAATGGATAGCTAAAGTGAAATAAACAAGACTCACAAAGTGTGTTCAAAAATATGTTTATAGACATATGCCTAAAAGAATATTGAGGCATGAATCTCTAGTGCAAATTCATGACCCCAGCATATCTCCATTTTTCTATGTATCTTTTTCATGTAGAAACTGACCTTCATTCTCAGTTTTTGCATGAAATTCACAGTCGCCATCTGCTTAGGCTTTGACCTATTTTCTTTGTCAAGTTTTCAGTTGAGATGAGAATTAACTTTAAAGCATATTTAAAGGCATGTGGGAAAGCTCAATATGGGGTTGCAGCTGGTTCAGGCTTTCTGTTGAAATTCTGGTGGCTTGGTACAATTTAAGATCTATTTATGTACTTGTCATGAAACGAAAAAAACAACCAGACAAAGCTGTGCGTTACATCATTTTGCCGGAGTGATATATATATATATATATATATATATATATATATATATATATATATATAAAGAGGCATTGTCTTGACATTTTGCTTAAATTATTTAACTTCAAAGTGCTAATCTAACCCATTCACACTTGTGTTTGGGTTGACCTTTATAGTGTTGGCAAAGTAGTGGCTTCAAAATTAAAACAAAAAAGTCTCAGCTGTCAACATTTAAAAGATGTAAGATGTTACATAAAAACATATTTTCTTTTCCTTTAGACTTGAAAATCTGAGACCTCTGATACTGTAGGCACATTGAGGAGGGATTTTCTCAAATTAACTAGTTAGAATCACCAAATGGGAAATATTTCTCTTTACAATAACTCTTAATATATTTCTTATGTTATACCTTATTTTTAATATATTACCAGTTTCTGTAGACTTTTCAGGTTGTAATAGTGACTTGTGGTAGTATAGACCTCTAAAACAAAAGGTTTAGTGAAAATTATGTAGTACAGCATTAATTTCTATAACAAGAACACAACATTCAGGTGAGTAAATCTATGTTACAAAATATGTGAACTAGAGACAATGGGATATAAACCTCAAGAACAGCCTGATGTTCTAAGTCTATAATCCCAGCTATTTGTGAGACAAAGACTAAAGAAATATAAATTAAAGACCAAGCAGAGCTATAGGATGAGGGTGGTGACTGCTGAAAGCTTTAAAAAAAAAAAAATAACCTAGCCGGGCAGTGGTGGCGCACGCCTTTAATCCCAGCACTTGGGAGGCAGAGGCAGGTGGATTTCTGAGTTCAAGGCCAGCCTGGTCTACAGAGTGAGTTCCAGGACAGCCAGGGCTACACAGAGAAACCCTGTCTCGAAAAAACCAACCAACCAACCAAACAAACAAACAAACAAAACCTGTCTCAAAAATTGGGGACTCAATCTGAAGTGATAGCTTAGAGGTTATGAGTTATGAGTACTGGCTGCTCTATCAAAAAACCTTGATTCAATCCCAAGACCTATAAGGTGGCTTATACCCAGCTCTATCTATAGTTACAGAGGGTCCTCTTCTGACCTCTACAGACAGCAGGCATGCAAGTGGTATGCAGGAAAGCAAATTCATACAAATAAAATATTATATATTTTGTTTCTAAACGTGGGAACTCATGGGGAAGCAGAAAGTTTTTAGTAAGAAAAAGGATGAATGAGAAAGAAAAATAGTGAGGGAAACTAAATACTCAGTACATGTATGTATAAAACTGGAAAAAATATGAGAGTGGGGATAGGTAGCTAGGAAGGTAGGAAGATAGAGAGGTAAATACATACATAGATGTGTAGAGGGAGTTGGTTAGGGACATAGCTTCGGTATTATATGCTTGCCTACATGTTCATAGTCCCATGTTCAGTACCAATTTGTGAGCAAAATAGAGGAGGCATGGGGAAGCTAGTTACTATTTCATATAGAAAGACAACTACAGTAAATGTATAGGCAGTCACAGCATTTCATTCTGGGACTGGATAATAGCTGAGCTGGAATCAATAACTGCACTCTTTTGTCCTTTGCTTTATACCTTTGATGACTTAAGTTTCCCAAATCTATTCCAAGATAGGTTGAATGGAATCATTAGTCAATGACTTTATTATTTTTATACCTGTGCCTATCTATTAAGGAAAAGAATATTCCATATCTCTATGAAATCCTATCTCTGTGATACCAGTTAAAGCAAATCGCTGTTCTAGGAGGAATGAAACACAGAATTATAATTGATCTCTTTTAATGCTAATATAAAATTTGTGTTTCCCCACATGAGATTAAATTTTCTTTCTGGGGTTTTGCAGTGTTGAGTACTGGGGGAGACATGCAGACAGTTGTGTTGGCGATATGATAGACAAACTCTCATTCAATCCTTCTATGTTCATAAGCAGTTTCAAACACTTTCACTATAAATTTGATCTTGGCATTTAGAAAGGCTCTTTCCAGGACAATAGTTGTCTCACTCACACTGATTTGTCAATGTGATCAATAAATTCTGATAGCTAAGACTGCTGAGCTCTGCATTCCAGAGGCTGCATTTGTTTCTCTGTTTCACCTTGGACTGTTGTTGACACTGACATGTTCTGAGTGTGTGAAAGAAGACAGCAGCAGATATTTTCAAAGTAGTACAATTTTTAAAAATGATAAAATATTACAAAAACATATTTTTAAAATACCTTTACTAATCTAAACAAAGTTGTACAATATCTAAATTAAATATTCAGCAGTGAATAATAGTACCAATTCAGAAAATCCATAAGTATGGGTTTAAATGGATGATGGTTAACCAATTATTAACAGACATTTAGCAAGGCCAGTATCTTTCTCTGACTATTGCCTTTAAAATATTCCTTCTTTGATTTCAGATAAGAAGATATTAAAATAGAGAGTCAAAATTTACCTTCATTTTAATTTTCTAGATTTTGAAGCATGAAGTTCAACATGATGTCTTTCTAGGTATGATGACTCAGAAGATAGAAATTGAAGGACTTAAATCAAACTTTCATGAAGTTGTTATAGCCTAGACTGGTAGATGAATAGACTTAAAGAGAATTTGCTGTGCCAAAAGAAATTCAGAGAAATTGAATGTGAACATTTAAATGTACATTATTGCATTATTCATCTGCTATCCAGATATTGCTTTTTTATATATGCAAGTCTGGTGTCATTTGACTTTCAAAGTATATCCTGTAGATATTTTAGGTCTGGTATACTGGGCATAAATTATGAAATTACACCATCCCATTTCCTTGAAACCGTATATCCAAATGTAGATTATATCTTTCCTCCTAGTGATCCATCCTGTTCTTATAGATAATACAATGCCATTGTAAATTCATTTGAAAATGGGATTCATCAAAATTTTAGAACTAGTAAGTATATTAACTTAACATGATTACTTTTCTGATCTATCATTTCACTCATGTTAGTCTTTCTTAAATAAATATATAACTCCTTTCTCAATTGAAACTAGAGTGAATAAATTCATTAAATTTGCAAAAATATTCTGATTATTGAGTGTAATACATTTCCATGCACTTCTGGTAGAGATAACAGAGGATCTTAATTGGGTCAGGACATTAAATTTATCATTGAATTATAGGTAGTAATTGTAGAATTTGTAATGTATTTTATTTTACCTATGCTATAACAGTCCTAAGAAAAGAAAATATTCTGATTTTTTGGATAGTTATCCATACATGTATGATATGAATTCATAAAAGTATTGGAAGACAATCACACATCTTCTGAAACCCCAAATTATTCTGATTGTGCTTTGCTTCAGTGAATATTTAGTGTCTTATTCAAACCTCTTCTCAAATAGACCACAACATGGACTTGGGGAATAAATATCTCAATGGTTATTATCATGCACTCCTTTTCCCAAGGACCAGTTTTGAGTTATCAGTTAAGGTTTCAACTGCAATAAACTTAATTGTGTTTTCTCACATTTAGGATGTGCCACATTCAGGACCAGTTCAGGCCATTAGTCAGCTCTTCTCACTTTCTCACACATAGACACATACTATAAAATTGATCAGAATTAGTACCTCATTTTTCTATAAGTAATATAAGTAAGGATTACTATAAGTAAGGATTACTGAGTACATAATCCTGTCTTTTCCTAATGCACATGACTTTACAAAAATTGACTTATCCCAAACCTATTATATATCTAGAAATTTTACATTATATTTGACAAAACTCAAGTTGTCCAAATTGATTAGAATTTTTAAAATTATATCATGGTTTTAATCACAAGTCAGATACCCATTTATTATAAAAAAAATTTAGATACGAAAATTAGATTTCTTCTCTTATTCTATTGTTCTTGTCTCCCACCAACACAGAAATTTAATATTTTGAAACCAAAATGCCCAAGATTAACTTCTTTGTGTATGTATCTGAACACTAATGTTAGTGTGTGTATATATATATATATATATATATATATATATATATAATCAATTTTAATTTGAATTTAAAGGAGATACATCCATCAAATGTATTCATCCCAGACATAGAATTATTTCACGTGTTGGTCAGAATAGGCTGGTACATGCTGGATTCACAAACCAATCTCATGGTCTCATGAGCTTCAGAACTTACTGCTATGGCCAAGTACTTCCAGATCCTCCCTCAACATTTCCTTTATAAACAACTATATACCTATACAGGTATATTCTTCCTTGAAGTAGAACTAATATATCATGTGTTCTTCTATAGCTTTCTTATATTCTCCAACTTTCATATAATACTTTCCATGTCAAAGTATCAAAATAGGATCTTTCTCATCCAATTATTTAAAAATTACTACCTGAATTTTCCAATAGTCTCTGAAAACTGACCAGTTTTCCCTACAACGTATCAGTATGAACCAGTATGACTACTTGCATATGCTTGTGTTTGTGAACATGTATATAAGATGCTGTACACTGAAGCCAGGGCATTCATTGTACATAATATAAAAGCCTGCTATACCAATGAGCAATGACATAAATTTAAGTGTTAACATTTGAGTCTCCTAATGTTTTCCCAGAAACCTTCTCTTCTACTGTACTGTACTGTACTGTACATCTGACTCCTTGCCTACAATGAAGATTGGCAGAATGTGCCTAGTGTCTAGATTTTCACAACTTTATAGCAGAGTAGAGGTGGCTGCATCTGACACTAGCTGTTCGTTCCTCTCTTGACGTTGGGATCTGATGTTCCAAGTGAATATTAATGTGGGAATTTGTTCTCAATCTAAGAAATGATCTTTAATAGAACATCTAGAAGATATTATTTTCTGGTTCATAAACTGTTCCCTCAGAAGTTAAAAAGCTTTAGAGGTCATTTTCCTACTCCTTAAAATCTGGTACATGGGGCCTTAAATTGTAATGCCCCCCCAAAAAAAATTAGTAGAAAGAAAAGTATGCAATTGTATTGATGGTAATTTTTAATATTTTTTAATCCCTGTGTATAAATGTGTGCTGGTTCGTGTGTATGAATGTTAGGAAGTGCCGCAGTGCACATGTGGAGGCTTACAGTACTGTTCCTTACCAGTCCCCTTATTTGGAACAGGGTCAATATTTGCTGGACTGGCTGGCCCATAAGGTTCTAGTGCTTTCTTGTACCTGCCCCCTATCTGACCTATATCTAGGCATACCAGTACATATACATATACACGTGGCACATAGGCAGCTCCTCCCCAAGAAAAATATCAACATGTGACTTCAAATTAACATTGAGAGCTTACTTTGACAAAACACCATAAAAGTTTTTTGTTTCAACAAGCAAGAAGATTCTTTATATTCCTAACATCAAAATAAAAGGATAGAAATATGAAAAGCATTGGGAGTAGAGATCTCACTGCATTTATGAACATAATTTCTTCAAAATTAGTATGAATGCTAAGGCTATGTACTCAAAGAAACAGTGCTAGCTGAACATGTCTGTATGTAGCAGTCATGGTTATGACACTTATTCCATAAGGATATATGCTGTTAGCCTATATTCCTATATTCTTATTGGATATTTTATTTATTTACATTTCAAATGTTATCCCCCTTTCTTAGTTTCTTCACCTGAAACCTCTTGTACCATCACCCCCAACCCTGATTCTATGAGAGCGCTCCCTCACATACCTACTCACTACCACCTTACCACTCTGGCACTCCCCTATACTGGGGTAGCAAGCCTTTACAAGACCAAGGGCCTCTTCTCCCATTGATTCCAGATAAGGCCATCCTCTGCTGCATATGCTGGTGGAAGCTTGTGTCCTTCCATGTGTACTCTTTGTTTGGTGGTTTAGTCTCTGGGAGCTCTGGAGCTTCTAGTTGGTTGATATTGTTCTTCCTATGGGTTTGCAAACCCCTTCAGCTCCTTCAGTCCTTTCCCTAACTACTCCACTCAGTTCCTGTGCTCAGTCCAATCTTGGCTTCAAGTCTTAATCCCTAGAAAATATCTGTCTGATTCATTCAGCAATTCTTGTAAGTGAATTCTGCATAAATACATTCATCTACTAAATAAGTTAAGCTACCATGGAGACATTGAATGTTCTTTCCTTCAAGTGCAATTTAGAGACCTCCAGTGTTGAGGGGGATGAAAAAGACATAGTATAGCTTTATTTTCCACTTTATATACTATGTAAGGTTACAGAATGTAGCCTTGCATAGTCTTGTGATATGAGCACTTTTATGCTATTTTCAAGTGAGAATAATAACATATTATGTCACTTGGCCAAGGTCAGAGAATAGGGCTAAAAATTGTCACCATTCTTACTAAATGAATGCAATGACCATTCATTTTGATAAATACACAATGAAATGAAATGATTTTGGTTTTTTTCAGTTGCAATTTAAATGTAGTCAGATTGAACAAACAACAGCTTATATTCCATTAAAATTAAAATGTATTAGATATGAAGTGCCTGTGTGTATATAGAAAGATAGATGGAGAAATAGATACATAGAGAATCAGAAAAAATATGATAAAATACTGTAAAAGTTATTAATTCTAATTAATATAATACACACTTACACACGTGGGATTCAACTATATAGACTTATCTGTTCTGGATCTCACTGTAACAGACCAGGGTGGCTGTGAACTTACAAAGCTCTGCCTGCTTCTGCCTCCTGAGTACATAGATTAAAGGTATGAGCTATTATAGCTGACCCATTTTTACTGTTGTAAATTTAAAGTTTACAATGTTGCTATTAAAACATCAGGGATTATGTTGATTTTGAATCTTTCCAGAAATACAGTGAGAAATTTAGTTAAAGATTCATACTAATATTTTTCTTTGGGTATGTGTGTATATGGTAGTATGACCATGGGGGAGGAGCAGACGTGTATGTACATATGTATGTGCAAGTCTAAGACATTCAACAGCCTTGGTTTTCTTTCTTCGGGAACTGTCTAATTTTTATGTGAGACAGGGTCTCTCATTGACCTGGAATTTCTTAATTCAGATAGGCTGGCTACCTGCTGAGTGAACTCTAGGGATCCTCCTCTTTTTGCTCCAAAGAAATGGGAACACAGCTGTGTCACTCCTCTTGGCTTTTCTTTCTTAACTTCCTTCTTTCTTTTGTTATCTTTCTTCCTTCCCTTCTGTTTTGTTTCCTTTTTCTTCTTTCTTTTAATTTTTTGGTGGTTCTCAAGATAACCAAACATGATATTTTCTTTTATAAAGCAAATTACCAAACCCCAGCAACTTTCATTTTGATAGAATGTCATAGAGTTACCTATTATCAAGAATTTCTTCTTCAGGAACTGTGTCTTCCACCTGGTTGGAGACTACAAACTGAAGTGGTAATTGAGGCAGAAACCTCTCTAAAGCTGTGATTCTGCTTTCTCAGAAGTCTTCTTACTAAGCTCTTGTAAACTTCACCTCATGGATATGAAATTATCTATAACCTGTTGAGATAGCTATAAGGTTCAGGAGAGTATTTACTAATTGCTCTGACATATAGCCATATTTACACATGTCCCATGGGTCACAGATCTATGCTGGATTGCAAGGGCTTTGGCAAAAAAGAGGGATAAGATGGATACAACTGAAGAAATCTTGCTTTTATGAATCACTTATTTGAAACTTTCAGACAGATTCTCTGTTATCCTCTTTTCAGGCACTGAGACTCATGGTTATTTTTTCATTGTGATAAATTTTCCAACCTCAGCTTTAGTTCAAGACTAACATTTGAAAGTGGAAAAGAATGTACAGGGACAAAAATGTACCAAGAATTGAATGTTGAGAAATGTGTGTGTGTATATAATTTGTTTGTATTATTTTTGTTATGTGCATGCATGTTGGTATGTATATATGAGTGTAATGACTACAAAACCCAGAAGTGGACATAGGACCTTCTGGCATTAGAGTTGCAGGTGACTTTAAGGTTCCCAGTATGAGGGCTGAAGCCAAACAGAAGTTCTCTGCATGTCCTAAGTACTAAGACATCTCTTCAGCTCACATAGAATCTTTCTGAAGCAGGAAAAGATATGTGTATTTTATGACATATATCTGAATTAGAGTGTGATCATATATATGTGACCATCTCTGTCTCTGGTGTGGGAAATGTGTATGTAGGCATGTGATTTTTCCAAGAAGCAGAGACAAGATGGTTTGTTTATATGTGCCAATGTTTTATTTAAAAAAAGAGTCTGAGGATGACAAAATAGAAAAGACCTTCACCCCTCAGTGTAAAGTTGAAAGTGAAGAAAAATATGAAGAAGAGTTTTATGAAGGAATGTTTATATATATATATATATATATATATATATATATATATATATATATATCCCTTTCCTTCCCCCTCCCTCTCTTCCCTTTCCTCTCTCCCTTGTCTCCTTTTCTCAGTCCCTCCTTCCTTCCTTCATCTCTCTTCCTCCCACCCTGTCTCCCTCCCTTCCTAACCCTGTTTTTTTATCTCTGGTATTCTCTTAATTTGCCTTGCCTCTCTTTTTTGTCTGTTTCTGTGAGAGTTAGGCATATGACTCATTCTGTCAAACCTTTCCAATTGTCACTTTCAAACATGGCTGCTTCCTTCTACAAAGTAACCTTACGTACATTGTTTGGGTTTACAGGTGTGTACCAAAGGCGTGTGTGTATTTCAGCCAGATCATACAGTAATCCAGAGAAGGTCTGCATTCCAACCTGATCACAGACCTAGAAGGTCTTTGGATGTGGGATATCTATACCTATACCTATACCTATACCTATACCTATACCTATACCTATACCTATACCTATATCTATATCTATATCTACCTCTCTTTTCCTGGGCTGCTTTACTAGAGAATGAAGAACAGAGAGAGACACTGTTTTCAGAGATGTAGACATTGATACAATTTTAATACCTTCCCACCCATGATCCTATAAGCACTGTGAACAAATTCATTGAGTCATCAAAGCCAGAACGAAACAAAAACCCATGAAAGTAGAAAGAAGACTCATTAGGGAGAGAAAAAATATCAGTAGAGAGGGACAGAGTAAATATTACTGAAATACATTGTATTCTTTCATGATAAGGTCAGAATGAAATACATTATTATGTGAAATTAAAATATGCCAATGAAACATAAGTAAATAACTATAATAAAGGAAATGTTTTATAGTAATTATGTCTGACTACAGGTCTAAGAAACTTTTGAATAGGTAGGAGGCCAGACACATGTCCAGCAGCCCTTGAATGAGGTTCATTGTGAGAAAAGTTTTTCCCACATCACTCCTAAGAGCAGCCTTTAGATACACAGGGAACTGTGAGCAGTTGATTCAGAGGGTCAGCAAAGAGATCTTGGTCACCTAGCTCCCATCTCTGTCCCTCCCTCCCTCCCTTCCCCCCCTTCTATGTGTAGATATGGAGAACATGGACATGAGATTTAGAGTCTGGAAAATTGTTCAAGTATCACTGTCAAATGATGGTAGAAATATTTAATGATGAATTGTGTAACTGTGTTACCTGCCAGGAGTTTCCAAATGCTGTGGTAATAAGAGAACAGTCAAGGGTTTGCTACAACTTAAATTCTAAACTTCGAAATGATGATTCAGTATTTGGTGATAAATATGAACAATATTTCTTCTAAAAGTAACCAAAGTTGGGGGGGGTGTTAAATGAATGAACTGAAAAATACTAACCTACCTCAGTATGTTACATAGAATAAGCAAAACTCTATTCCCTATACAATGCAATATTTTAACACTTTAAAAATATTATATTTTATATTCAATCTTTAAAACCCTCCCATGCCAGCTGATGAGATAGCCAAGGGAATAAATTCTTGCTACAAGTGTGAGGACTTGAGCTTGAGTCCAAGAATCCACATCAAAGTGGATGTGATTATTGACAACTGCAATCCTAGTGTCCCTAGAGATGTTTGGAGACTGACGCAAGAAGAAGCTGGGAAGCACTAAACCAATCAAACAAAGGGACCTTGGGAAGCCACACCCAAGGTGGTCTGACTTGCACACACACAGGATGGTAGACAGGCACACACACACATGCTCACACACACACACACACACACACACACACACACACAGCACACACACAAAAACACCTATGCTGGAGAGTAGTTTTCCTTCACTCAGAATATCTTCTGTATGATATAATACATAATTGGAACATTAATAGTTTAGTAGATTAATAAAAGTGCAGAAGGACTGGGCACACTGACAGCTCTCCCAAGGACTTCCTTTTCCTCCTCTATTGTATCCCTCTGCCATGTTGGGCACCATTATCTACTTTAATCATAATATATCATGGGGCAAGCTGTGGTTGTGAATGGCAGGCACTTACTTATGCAAATGAATCTCCTCATTGAGCTAGCTTAGTTGATCAAGCTTTTCAGGTCAAGTAGGACTTTCTTCCAAATCAGATAAATCTCTAGAGAGATACGGAGGAAATCATTAGGTTCTATCATTCTATCTGAAATTCTACAATGTGCTTTTATGCTTTTTTTCCCACTCAAATAATTATCAGCTGGACTAAGGAAGTACTCAGAACTCCACTAGTTTCCTGTTTTCATAAAACAATATGAAAGTCGAGCTCAATATCAATGCAAATTGTTTTGTAAAATATGGTATGACACTGTGAAAGAAATTCTTTAATGTGAGCTAATTCTTTCTGAAGTGTCCCTTCCTGTTAACATTCCTGTAACTTTTGAGTACTCTGAAAATAGTAATTAGTGACAGATTTCTAGCCATGTGACAATGACTTTCTTAGCCTGGGATCATTGAGTCAGCTAATGGGGGCGACTCCTGTTTGTTCTGCAATTCCATTTCTGTTTTACAAACTTGAGTGAGAGACTGTTTCCTTGCTACATTAGCCTTCAACTTCTAATAATTGAAATTATTATTTTGCGACTTACAATCTTATTGTATAGCAGAACAAAAATAACTGTACATGTACTTTCTAACAGTGAGGCACTTGGCAGAAGACTGCTGTTAACTTCATAGCTGCAGTGTTCTGTCAGCTTCCTGAAAATTTCCCTCCGTGTAACAAGGTCAATTGAGGAGGAAGGGTAGGCTTCTCAGCAGATGCTGTCCTTTGTCTAAACTTTGTTTAGCTTTTCTGGAACCTTACACAGACCACTTCCAATGTCCAGACCGAGGTTTGTGTTAGACTATCTGTCAGATACAAGTTCTACAAAGGTTTCATTGTCTCCTGGTTTTATAGTCCTGGCTTTGCTCTATCTATGGGCATACACAGGCATCTAAAGAGAAAAATAATTTTCTTCCATGGGAATCAATAGACACAGCCTGTTTCAAACTTCATCCCTTAGGTTTTAGGTGATTCTTCATAGAATACATTGCCACATGGATCTCTATTATTTTTCTGTCTTCATAAAACAATATGATACATGCATGTACAAATACAAATATATATACATATATATTTGTATATATAAATATATATGATGTGTATATATTACATGGGTTTCTGTGTATATATACACATATATGTGTACACACACACACATTATAAAAAGTGTATTTGGCCTTTAAAGGCTGATGTGATATCTACAGATTGATATCTGTATCTATTGATTGATATCTACAGAAGAACTCTCACAATTGTAGACCCCAGTGTAGTTATGTTTTGGATTGTGGACACCAAATCTCACTGCAGATCCTTTGAATCCCAACATGATGAATCACAGTAGAAAGTTAGCCCAGTGATATTTATACATTGAAAGCGGAGAGCAAGAAGGAAACATGTGTTTTAATGTTTTTAATAAATGCATTTTCTATATTAGACAATTCTCCCCTTCTGAACTGTGCCTTAACAAACCCCTAGGTCTTCTCTCTTTTCCTCCCTTCCTCCCTCCCTCTCTCTTTCTCCTCTCTTTTCTCCATCCCCCCATCTCTTTCCCTCTTTCCTTTCTCTTCTCTCTTTCCTCTCATTTATTTTTTGCTCCATCCCTCCTCTTCCCTTCTTTCCACTCTCTCCCTCTTCCTGGACCAATATTTCTTTCCCCTCTGTGGCACTGGTCTTGATCTGTCACAGGTACATGGACAGCCTTAGTCTACAGAGATGCCTTCTCTGCTCTCACCACATTCTCAAATAAAACAGAAAAAAAATCTCAGGGAGCTAACACAGGGACGTCTCTGGAGTATGGAGGCTGCAGGAGTTTCACTATTTTTGCTAATAGTGTCCTAACAGGACCCCAGTGGAAATGAGCCCATTGCCTACAAAGCTGACAGATGTGCCTGCGGAAATTCTAAGGATTGAAAATCTAACCCATTGTCAAGTTACTTCATCCAAACCAGTCTGCTATTCAAGAATTATTTTCAGGAAATTAAAACAATTTTAGGAGGAAATTACTTGGAAAATATATACCATTAATTTCTTTTGAGAAAACATTTGTTTCACATTTATTTGGTGCATGGGAGGGCATGCACATAGATGGAACAGCATGCGTCCTATGTCAGAATAACTGTCAGGAGTCTGTTCTTTCCTTCCACCACACACACTGAACTTAAGTTGTCAGACTTGACATTAAGTATCTTTATCTACTGAGCCACCTCCTGTCCAAAAATTAACTGCTCAGTTTCAGCATGCTGTACTTAAGAGGATAAGAGACTTGACACATTCTATGCATAAAATTTAGATCTGTATTTATTTGTCTGAGGCACAGGCTCAGCCTTGAGTCTAGGATGCCCCAGCTCAGTTTCCTTAGTGATGGGATTCCAAGTACATAACATTATTCTTAATAACATTTAAGTATTTAAGAGAAATATAGACACATATATTTAGACAATGAGGGCATTCTTTCAAGCTCACAAAACTGTCTTATTTATGTATTTATTTGGTGACCCACTCTACTTAGGATTATCTGTACTGCCATTAGTATATTGTTATTTCCATGATCAAGGGTAATTTATCACTGGCAATATCACTGTGGATATGAGTCCCCTGTACACCCTACCTGATTCTTATTCTGCAGTGATAGGACAGATCTTCTGAGCTTCTTGCACTTATTTTGAAATGTTATTGGCCTTCTCCTGTGCATGTCTGGCACAGGTAAAAAGCTCCGCTGTAAATCTGTGGGTTCAACAGCTATGTGATGCTCAGGAGATTGTCTCATGGCTCTCCACCCATTCTTCTGGCTCTCACATTCTTTGTGACCCTTCTTATGAGATTTTTCATGAGCCATGGAGGAGTACTCAGTAGTAACTACTTCTCAACATGTTGACCAATCATGAGTTTCTGCAGTAATTGTCAGTCCCTGCAGAAGATGCCCCTCTCTCCAAGTCTGAGAGCAGCACTCACCTATGAGAATAAACATAACTGTTTTGAAGACAGCTTGTCAGGAGGTCATTTTCCAAAATAGTAGTAGTTTTTCTACAACCTGTCCAATCATAAGCCCTTGACCAGTATCTCAGTGCTAGGCATGAATTCTCTCCTTAATTCTCCTTAATTTCTCCATGGAAGAAATTAAATATCATCACAAAGTGATTGAGATTCTTCCCATGAACAAGAAGTGTTTTAGATAAGGTGAAATCCTCATGAAACTTCTTCCCCCAACCCATGTCCTGTGGCGATTTCTTTATTGAGAAGGAATATATGAAAACATAATTTAATATTTTGGAATAATCTGGAAAACAGTATTTATATGTAGATGTGTGTACATTTAGACATTTGTGTATTTGGAATTTGTCACCCTCAAGCTTCTCTAAAGCAAACACAGAAAATGTCTGCTGAGCCCTTGTAAACGTCCTTTCTCTGGTTTCCAAAACTGACCTGTACCCTTAACTTCCTCATTAGATGCGTCTCATGTGTCCTCCCTTTCCCTAAAAGTTAACAGTTGTTAATCAAGAGCATAGTCACTGTAGGATTTTCAGTTCCTTTCATTTTCCTCTGAATCCCATATGGTGTCATTTTACATACCTGAATCTATGCTTTAATTGACTTAATACTTTTAAATGTGTTTATGAGAGTGTCCATGTATGTATCTACATATATCTCTGTATCTCTATACTTGTATCTATATATCTATATTGACAGTGAGAATGGTCAAAGGGCTTCTGTCAAGAGCCATTCTCCCTCTCCTCCTGGTTAAGGCAGGATCTCTTGTTGTGGTACTATGACTTTAGTCTAGCTGGCTCATGTGCTTCAGGACTATTCTCCTGCCTCAGCCTTCCATCTGACCACCATAGAATGGCTGGGAATATAGATGTCTGCCACCACATGGAGCTTTTTATGTGCCTTTTGGGAATTGAGCTCAGGTACCCAGGCTTGTATGTCAAGAGCTTTTCCTCACTACGCCATTTTACTGTCTCAAAACTTGATATTTTATGAATATTTATTAGCAACTCTTTCTTTATTTGGGCTGTGTAATATTTTCCTTTGAGGTTCAGGCTATAAGACTTTGGCAGCAATAGTCTGGAGGTGCTTTGTAGTATAAAACATTAGGAGTCGTGTGTATGTGTGTGCGTGTATGTGTGTGTGTTTATAAGTCTATATATCTTTATGTATCTGAGGGTCTAATTATGTAGGCTTGGTTGGCCTTGAACTCACAGGGCAAGCTGGCTGCCTATGTTTCACATATTCTAGGATTAAGGGAACGCACCATGATGATGGACTCCATATTTTTTCTTTACTACTGGTAATTACTTTGATCAATTAACTAAATAGTTGCACGTGATCCACTGCACTGCAACATGGAACACTTGGCTGATCTTTTGATTTGCTGTAACAGTCAACATGAACTGAGTCTGAGAGAACTCTCTCTATGCTCTCTTTTATCTCCTCCTTGAGGATTCATCTGTTTCAATTTGTTTTTTATATGGTATTCTAAATTCTAAATGATAGTCTTTTGGAAAAAAAATGAAACATGTGTCAGGAGTCTATCAACATATGATAGAAATAGATAGATAATGTGGTATGTGGCACAATAGAGATTTATTCCAATATCATGTATGACTCACTTTATCTGTAGAAAAATGTATACAATTGGAGACTATCAGATAGAATGCAGTCATCATTTTTATAATTACTGCAATAAAATATCTCATAGACACAACTTTAGGAAGGGTGGGTTTATTTTGCCTCACAGTTTGAGGATGTGATCTGTCAAGTCAAGGAAGTCATGTCACCAGCAGCATAAGGTACTCAGTTCCATTTTATCTACAGTCAGAAGGCAGAGAGCGATGAATGCTGGTTCTCAGCTCACTTTCTGTTTTCTATTCAGTCTAGGATCCTAACCCTACAGGATTGTGTCACCCATATTTAGAGTGTCTTCCCTCCCAGTTAACAGAGTCTAGAAACCCTGTCACAGACATGACCAGAAGTTTGTTTGCCTGGTCATTCTAGATCCGGTTAAGGTTCTAGATCACAAAACCCAGCAGTCTATTTGTGTTTCTGTTTGCTTTTGTATCAGACTGTCTATCTACGTATCATCTATCTATCATCTGCATTGATATACAAATAAACTGAAATCCTCTAATGATGTGTCTGAGAGGGTTGCTTCAATACTGTTTTCCTGTGAGTTTCTGGCTTTCTGTGAAACAAACCCGTGTGTTCTTCATTCCTTATTCCAAGCTCAGCTGTCAGTCAATGACTCCTCTTTTTGTTTTCTTCTCTCTGTCTTTGTCTCTCTGTCTCTCTGTCTCTGTCTTCTCTCTCTCCCTCTCTCTCTCTCTCTCTCTCTCTCTCTCTCTCTCTCTCTCTCTCTCTTTCTCTCTTTCTCTCTTTCTGTCTCTAGTGTTCACTTAAATTGTCTTTTTGTCTGTGTGTATGTAATCTGTGCATATCCTATTTCTGATTTATTCTGTCAAATCTTTCTCTGATTTGTACTTTGTCTGCCTGTCAATTAGACTTTACATTAAACATGGCTGCTTCCTTCTACAAAACTATTTTCCCTTAAAGGTGTGTACTAAGGATGTGTCTGTATTCTGGCCAGATGGATTAAAGGTGTGTAGTCTATCTGCATTCCAGCTGGATCACACAGACCTAGATCTTTGGATATGATCCCTTGCCAGAGCAGCTATGTTGCTGGATTAAAATTCCTCTACACATTTTTCTCCTTCTTAGGCCTCAACACCTTTGCATGGTCACCTGAGAGATGTCTCTAATTTCATTCTCTGGCCTATACCTTACCTATCTCTACTGTTCATTTGTTAGATGTCAGAAGTGACCGTGTGCTCAAGCCTTCCTTTTTTCAAGTAAATTTCCCATATTTTACAACAACCCCAAGTTATAAGTACTTTTTCCTCTTCAAAAAAAAAAAAAAGAAAGAAAAAGAAAAATGAAAAAAAGTAAATGTGTTAGATAGTTCAGTAGACTCCTTGACTTGCAAGCATGAAGATCTAATTGATCCTTCAATGCTCTAGAAGCCAGACATAACAGTGTACATTTAGAAACTGAGTGTTAGTGTGGTGGAAGAAAGAGGAGTCATAGAACTCACTGGACAGCCAGTCTAGCCAAACAGGTAAGGATTAGTCCCTGTTTCAAAATTAGGGTGGTCAGCACCTAAAGAATGATAATAAAGGTTGATGTCTGATCTCTGTACACACATGGATGCACACACACAAACACGCATACACACACTCCCTACAGACACACATTCACACATGTAAAATCAGTCTGAGGGAACTAAAATAACTGAGTCCTTAGACAAGTTGCAAGCACAGCATGTTGCTTTTATATGGATAATCAGAAGCAGTGATTGATATTATATTTTATTTATTTCACAATTAGAAAAGCATACAAAGTCATTTTCTAAGTTTGCAAAAGCAAAAGCTTGTTGCTTAATTTATTATGTAAAGAGTTAGCTGAAAGGGCAATAGTGGGATGTAGTTCATATATAAAATGATTACTGTTCTAGAGGATTAACATTGATTTCAAAAATTAATTGATAATTAATTTGATACAGCAATGATTAATTATGTCTGGTAGAGGAAAAGTGAGCAAATACAGAAAACATTAAAAGTAAAATGCATTGGTTTATTAAAATACACTTAAATCACATTTATGTGGTAACAGCATATTTGGTAGAAGAATTATATGATGAAATGGAAAATTGTCACTGAGGAATGTACTTTTATCTAATGGATTTTGTCTAACTTGAACCAGTGTGAGTATAAACTCAGAGCCCTCCTTATGTGCCTCATACCTGCCCAGCCTGGAAGGCGCTGTGGAGCCAGCTAAGAAGTGAGGAGATCCTAAGAAGTGACCAGTGTCTTATTGTGAGAAAGTACATTTGAAATCAGTTTACTTTTTTAAAATCAGAGTTAAAAAATAATGGGGTTCATGTGACATATTGTTGCATATACTTTACATGGTTTTTTTCATGTTTGCGTGAATTCCTTTTATGTGAGCTAAAACTAATATGAAAAGACACTGATTGAATACTGTGCATACACTGTTGGGATTTTCTATTGTGCTAGCTGGTTTTCTTGTCCATCTTAGTTAATGTTCTATTACTGCGATGAAGCACCCTGGCCACGGTAACTTATAAAAGGAAATATTTGATTGACGTCTGCCTTACATTTTCATTGGGTTAGTCAATGACCATCATAGCTGGGAACATGGCAGAAGGCAGGTATGGTGCTGATGCAGTAGCTGAGAGTTTACCTCTGATCTACAAGTAGCAGGCGGTGGACAGGGCATGGGAGTGGGGAGCTGGACTTGGCTGTTGGCTTTTGAAACCTAAGAGCCCACTCCCAGTGCTCACTTTCTCCAACAAGGCCATACCTCTAAATCCTTTCCAAATAACCTAATCAACTGAGGGCCAAGCATTCAAACATGATTCTTTAGTGGCCATCCTCATTCAAACCTCCACATCACTGCTGTGATAAAGTATTTGACAGAAGCAACTTAAAGAAGGAAGTGTTTATCTGTTTCGTTGTTCTAGGATACAATACATCACAGTTGGGGAGGCATATGTGTTGGTACCCTGGTTTATTTACTCTTGTAGTAAGAAAGTATATGTTTGCAGGAGCTCACCTTTGAGAGATTTTGAAATTGAGATTTCAGAATTTGGGAAAGACTGTAGTTTCAGAGAGATTTGGGATATTTTAGGGAAATTTGATATTTTAGAGAGGCTTGAACTTTGAATAGGACTGTATATTTAAAGAAACTGAAGTTCTAAAGTGTCTGAATTTTTAAATGCTGTTGGATTTTAAGGGCTAGAATACTTTATCTTGTGATGGTGATATAAGATCTTCAACATTGACAGGAAAAAAAACGATTATGGTTTAACAGTAGTTTTTGTGTGGAGATGTAAGGGTCAGTGATGGTAATAAATTTTATATCAACATGGCACAAGATTGAGTCATTTGGGAAGATGGAAACTCAATTGAGAAAACGCCACTGTCAAATTGTCCTGTGGGCAAGGCTAGGATGCATTTTATTAATTAATGACTGATGTGATGCTACCAAAAATCATGTGTGTCCTCTCACAAGGGTCCTGGGTAGAAAAGAGAACAGGCTAAGCAATCAGGGAAGCAGCATTCTCTTATCCCTTTACTTGAATCCATGCCTCAAGGCTTCTGCATTGTTTGAGTTCCTGCCCTCCCTTCCTTAGATGACAGACTAAGGTGTATTTAAGCTGAAATAAACCCCTTTCTTCCCGGGTTGCATTTGGCCATGTTGCTTTATCTGAGCTACTGAAACTACGTAACTATAGTAGATAAAATTTCATGGTAGCAAGTATGAGGGAGCTGCCCATATTGTGTCTGCAGTCCAGAAGCAAAGACAAATGAAAAACTGAAAATAATCCCATGAAATTACCTAATCTAGGGTAAGAGAAGAAAATCTCAAGCTTGCATTTACCTAAACTTTTCCAAGCCTGGGTGGGTAGTCCTGTGAAAATATATTTCCCCCTGGGTGACTTTGTCTGTATATTTAATCATGGGTGAAATATGTGATTGGTACCTCTCATATTAAATATTTGGTGCCATAAATAAAATCTGTATGCAAAAGTCTACTCTGTGCCCACTTGTTGTTATAAGATTCAGATAGAATGCACAAAAAAGAATTTCCTCTTAAAGTAAACAATGCTTCTCCCTGTAGGTAAGCTATGAGCTAATATGGAAATTCCAGTCTCTAAGTTTTACTAGCGTCATTAGGGTCAAAGCCTGGGCCAGGAAGGTTTGACTAACCATCATCAATATGCCAATCAAAGGCATAAACAATAGTGAAAAACATAAAAAAGATTTTTCAGTGTTGCCACATTGAACAGATAGCTAAAAATGATGCCCCGTGACATCTTTACGACAGTCTTTAGAGATCTGACACGGGTTTAGGTTTAAATGAGGACAAGAGCTTTACACAACTAAGAAGTTCAGTCAAGGTGTGGTAGAGCCAGTCTTCAGGATCACTGCTTCTGCTCCAGTGATTTCTTCAAGTTTGTCTCAGAAATGCTAAGTGCCTTTTCCAGGAAATGAATGTCCTGCAGGGACTCAAACTTTTTCTTCTCTCATCATGAGATTTCTAGGGAAACTTTAATTTCTTAGTGGTCCTTGTCTCATTAGTCTAATAGTCAAAATGAGGGGTGCAAGAGCCTCTTTAGGGTTGCCTCATTCCTGCCAAGATGGTTATGAAATATGACTGTCAGTTAACAGTGCATAAGCACAAAAGTAGAAAATTGGGTATGTGAATCAAGTTGATAAAAGCATAAATATAGACATGATTTTGTATTTAAGTAAGAAACTAGCAATTGATAGAATGATTCTGCATGACAGAAGCTCTAAAAAAATAAGATCAAACAAGTAAGATTAAAAGCTACCACTAAGAATGCTGGCGTTCTGCAAATTGCTGGCTACCTTCCTGCTGTGTGTGTGTGTGTGTGTGTGTGTGTGTGTGTGTGTTGAGAATAAGGGGTTTGTATGTGTGGTGTGCATGTACACACGTGTATGAAACATAGAAGACAACCCTAGATAGCTTCCTGAGCTATATTCCACCTTATTATTAGAGGCAGTGAAAAAGTGTGGGCTTTTCTACATCATTCCTTGTTCACTAATAATGACATGGAAACCTTTATATTTATTAATAAGCTTCTTGCATTATAATTAGGCAGATACTGAGCTATTCTAACCCAGACTATGATGATCTCAGACTCCTTCTCAGCCTACTTCCAAGTCACAGGCACCATTACCTGCCATCCTGGCTTCTTGCTTCACCCTTGTATCTATGGTGAGTCCTTCCCAGAATTTCTCTCTCTCCCCGGATGTCCCATCTTACTATCCTATCATAGGTCATAAGCTTTTTCCAGTCAGAAGGTGATGGAGAACACTGCTTTCAAAATACTAAGGCAGGAGATGTTTAGCAATACCAAAATAATCAGAGATCAGTATTTGAATAATACAAGGATAATCTTTACATAATTCACAAAGACATTACTCCAAGACAGCCTCTTACTGGCCTGGGGCTTTCCAGTTCTGCTAGACTACCTGACCAGCAAGCTACAGGAATCTCTTGTTTCTGCATTCCTAGAACTGGAATTACTTTCAGCATTTTTACATGATTTCTGGGAATCAAAATCAGGTCTCATGGTTGCAGAGTAAATGCCTGACTGACCAAACCAAACTCCCAGCCCAGGGATCATTCTTTGCAAATATCCGATCAATGTTAATGCATTGGCTCCCGTGACACTGCCGAGGAAGGAGCTGATGTATGTGAGCAGCACTGTGGCTCCATGTGTCAATCTTCAGAGACCATTCCTTGCCCTGGGCACCTCAATACCTACTTAATGTTTGATGAAGCCAGAAGCAGTTCCTATGTTGCAAATGCTCTGCCTAGCGCTATTTCCTAGACTTGCTCTGGAAGCCTAGTAATGAGATCCACGGAGATCCTGGGCTTCAGAGAAGGCAGTGAAGAAGCAATCACAGTATCCAGTCACTCAGCCTGTGATTCCTGCCACCAACATTAATCTATTATACAGTGTGTAGAAACACAGAAGGGAGAGCATTGTCTTCC
Organism: Arvicanthis niloticus; assembly: GCF_011762505.2. Classification (NCBI taxonomy): domain Eukaryota; kingdom Metazoa; phylum Chordata; class Mammalia; order Rodentia; family Muridae; genus Arvicanthis; species Arvicanthis niloticus. Next base: position 13,137,649 of record NC_047667.1, on the reverse strand, counting down.
ACAGGGGCACTCATCCTGTGTCTCTCTGCTCTGGTTTTCGTAAGGATGCTGCCTAAGAGGGGTAGCATCTTTTTATCTTAAAAGAACTTGCAGACTATTGTACACTTTTTTGTTGTTATTAAAAGTATGTACTCAAATGAATAACATTAAAAATGGATAACTTTAAAAATATTTTTATTTATTGTTTGACAATTTCACACATGTAAACAATGTATCTTGATCATATCCATTCTTCTCTCTCCATCTTCAGCCTCTTCTGAGTGCCCCCAACAAATTTTCCTCCCAGCTTCCTGCCCTTTCTTCTTTTTACTATAGTCCACTGGGGACAATTAGTAGTATTTATAGAGAACTACACATGGGTGTAGGACCATCCACTAAGGTGTGGGCGACGTCCCTCATGGAAATTAGCTCTTATTCCCCAAGCAGACAGAACTGTAGATGACTCCTCAGCTACAAGAGGACAACTTGTCTGTGGACAACTTACACCAACATAGAGAGTGCTGTTATTGTTTTTGAATACAACAAAACAAAAATTCCTGATAACTTTTAAACTCTCATGGAATGTTTAGAAAAAAATTTTGATATATTTTCCTTCAAAACCTTATGTGAAGTATTAGGTATATATGTGTACATTTGATTACCTGTATGTGTGTGTGTGTGTGTGTGTGTGAATGTGTGTCTGTGTCAATGTGTGTGTGTGTGTGTTTGTATGATTTCACATGTATGTGCATGTGTATTTTATAAGTGAAACTTTATATTCACAAACGCAATGCAGTTTAAACCATTTTTCACCTTTGAAAACTAACTTTCTAAAGATCATTCTTTCATCAGACAATCACATCCCTCAAGTTCAATACAGACTATTTTCCCAGCTATTGTCTGAACAAAGCCACCTTGTCTAATTTCAGTATTATATAGTGTGCTCTTTAAAGGCTTGTTATATTTACAGATCAGCGCATGTAACAGCACACCTGGGTTGCTATAGAGATGTCTAAATTTTATCAAAACAAACAAAGAACCCACATTTAACAATAAATGCATCTGTAATATGTCTGCTAAAAAACTTAATATAACTTAAACACCCACATTAGTTTTGCATAAGCACCATAAGAAAAAGTACAGGTGCAAGATATTGTGTGGTTCTTAATTGGGCACATTTCCAAGTCTCATAACTTTTATTCTGAGCCATCCTCTTCAGTGACTCATTTCCTTGCCTTAAGACTGTAGAGAGAGAAACTATTTGTCTAAAAGTTTTCAAACTTGACTTGTCAAATTACAGAGTGATGCCTATGCCCATCTTTTGGAATTTTATATGAGGCTTAAGTTTGAATAGAGAGCAAGAGGTATTCATAGGTAAACAGTTCTGGTCAAGGTATGATCCCACCCATTTTTGACATCATGGTTTGGACTCCATTCTCCTGTGCAAGGTGGATTTGTATGTTGGCAGGACTGCATTCCTCTGGGTGGAACTATGTAGGTAGTTGGGGGTTCCTCACGCCAGGCAGTGGGTAGTTGGCTGGGAACACTGTGGGTTCCTCCAGGGGGAAGTTAGGTGCAGCAGCTGTGGCTCATTAAAGGCCTCTCCAGGGCTCCTCATGGTGCAGCCCCAATGACATGGGTTTTTACAGGCTTTGATATCATGGCGGATGGTGGATGGATCTGGATGCACCCCCTCCCCCTGTAAAACCCAGGGCAGCCCTGAGTTAAATAGCAGGGAGAGAGGGGGGAGGTGCTGGGGAAGAATGTTTAATTGACTCCACCCTCTGGCTTTCAGGTACCTAATTAGTATGTAAATCTCTCTAGGGCCTGAGGCTTGTTCCTCAAGACTGATGGTCATAGACCTCTCTGTGGGAGTGGTTGTTGGAGGATTGAAGCTAAATGAAAAGAACCAGGGCCTGGGAGCAGAGCTGCACTCCTGCCATCCAGTAAGGTTCCCGGGTTCCAAGCTCCTGCTCTACCAAGCACCCAGCTGCTTCTCACAGCCCACAGCCCCACAGAACTAGGCTTCACCCTTTCTTTCCCCACCTTGAGATGTCTAGGTACATTCTGGATGAAATGTTGTACATTCAGCATTTCTTTTTCTAGTTTAAGTTTTTAAGGCAATCCTAGCTCCATGTATTTCACTGTTTCAAGAGTCTGAGAGTTAAGGGAAGGGCAGACATGTTTCTTTAATATCTTTGTTCTTGTATCAACAGTTACAGGTTTACTTACTTCTACTCCAACCCCTGATGGGCTCCCTATTTTTATGATTGATTCACACTTTTTCATGACTAGTACTCCCTTAACATAGTCATACACCTCATAGAGCACACTGAGACAAGAGTTTGGGAGTATGGTTCAGCAGTTAAACCTCAATGCACAATGGAGAACCAGAGATCAGATCCTCAGAACTCATATACAAATGCCTTGCTGAAGTTCTAGACTTTTGGAATTTCAGTCTCCTGCAAAGAAGACAAGAGATCTTCAAAGCAAGCTAGCTAATGAAAATAGCCACAGATGCAAGTTCTAGATTCAAGCGAAAGACACTGCCTCAAAAATAGTTAGTAGAGAGCAACCCAGGAAGAATCTCAATAACTACATCAGGTCACCAGAAGCATCCATTCCCATTGGAATGTACATACACATATGCATGCAGACAACACACACACACACCATAAAAAAAAATAAATGATAATAATTATTGCCCATAATTTGCACACATGTACTCTATTTTCTATTGTCGCCCATGTTTTTATTTGGCATATATGTCATCTAAATAAGATGTGTCTTGTGATGGACGTTCTTTTGCAAATGTATTGCTCTTCCTATGCTCTAACAGATTGTTTTTTTTCTGTAGCTTCAGCTTAAGATCCTTCACAGATTGAGACACCCTCCCCGTTATCTTCTAGTCTATCTTCAAGTGAATTCTCAACACATAATTGAATGTTCATTTTTCTCATGAAGAATGTTTTAATTTAGTTTTTAGATTGTTCACACCATATGTTGTAGTCAAATTCTTCCCCTTCACCCAGCTCTTCCCAGATCCTGTTTTCCTACTCACCTCACTTCATATTCTTTCTCTCTTAAAGAAAATAAAACCAGTAACAAAATAGATAGCAAACACACACACACACATACACACACACACACACACATACACACAGAGAGAGAGAGAGAGAGAGAGAGAGAGAGAGAGAGAGAGAGAGAGAGAGAGAGAGAGTCTCACACACACATGCCACAGCAAAAGAAAAATCAGAACATAGAGTTCCTTTTGGTTTTGGCCAACTATTTCTGAGCATGTCTCTTGTCTTCCGATGTTGGTAATATACCCAGAAACATTCCACTGAAGAAAATTGATTTGTTTTTTCCTCTCTCATCAGTTAATTGCAAAAAGCTTCTTGACTGTGGGTCGGAGTTTGTTCCCATTTTCACCTAGCACTGCTGAATTTTCTTTGGTTGGACTTGTCTAGAACATATAGGTACTATGGAGACTCTTTGAGTTTATTGTTTACATTGTATCATTCTTGATGTGTCTGGAAACCTCTATCCCCTTGCAATCATATACCTCCTCTGTCTCTTACTATCTTTCTGCCTCTTCTGAACAGGCCTCTGAATTTTGCAGGGAGCAGCATGGTACAGATATCCCATTTATACCTGAGTTCTCCAAAAAGTCTCCAAAGTCTCTCACTGTCTGTGTGTTGTCCAGTTGTGGGTCTCTGGATTATTTATTTTCTACTACAAGAAGTTTCTTTGATGATGAGTGAGTGAGGTACTATCTTCTGGTTATGATTATATGTCATTGGAAGTCATTTTATTGCCATTTTTCATAATAATAATAATAATAATAATAATAATAATAATGTCTCTCATAGAGACCATGGACTATCTAGTCTGGGGACCATGGTCTCATTAACAGTGTAGGATATGGGTTTTCTCTGATGGAACAGTCCTCAAATACAATCAAAAAGTGTTTTGTTACTCCAGTACCATTTATGCAACTATTGCTCCTGGGGCTATATTTTACAGGAAGGTCACTATTGTAACTCACCAGGTTTGCAGATTGGTGACCACTTTTCTAGTAGTGTCTACAGTACTTTCCAGCACTATGAACATTAGCCAGAAGGTTGAAGCTTCTAATTGAGCACCATCCTGTTTCCAAATGTTTGGTGACATAGTCTGTTGTGTCTTCATGAAAACTTTCCTAAACATGCTTATTTAACTTTATTCCTGCTGGTACATCTGTGTTTCTGTAACTTAGAACATATGGTTATCTGCTGAGCAAATGGCACAATTGTCTAATTAGGTAAGGAGCTCTTTGGAAATGGGGGACTCTCTTAGATTTTGCACCACGACTGAAAATGCTTGGGATAGTTCATTAACGAGTAACTATGTGTCTAGTGAATGCACATTAGGGAGTGCAGTCATTTAGATTCTAATGTCTTCCAGAAGTCTCTGGCAGTGTCACACACACACACACACACATACACACACACACACACACACACACACACACACCATGAAAGTAAAAGACATATTAATTGAGAGGAGGAAAAGGAATATCAGGAGTAGAAAGTGGTTGAGAGAAATTAATAGGAATGAATGCAATAAAAATGTATTCCTATTTATTTATTTATTTATTTAAACTATTTGTTTTATTTTTAGATTCTAATTTATATATATTTGAGACAGAGTCTCATGTACTCCAGTACTTGCTATGTAACTGAGGATGGCATTGAACTTCTGAAACTTCTGCTGCCACCTCCTGAGCCTATATCATAAACATGTATGAAAATGACTTAATACAACCTCCTATTCCAGATAATTAATGTATGCCAATGCAGTAAATAATAAATTACACTAAACGTTATGAAAAAAATTTGCTCTTACCCTTTATATTTAATTTTGATTTATTACATGAAATTCAGCTTTAACTTGGTTATAGAAAAATAAAGTCTCCAGGCTGCTTTAGAGTTTAAGCTTGAAAAGGGTTTCACATTTGTAGAGCTGGCCTCCTCTAGGGCACTTCCTGTTGCCATCATTAATGTCAAGTGAAAGTGCCCAGAGCTCCTCTGCATTTATAAGCTTTATTCCTGATGAATCAAACATGGTTGTTGTTTGTACACATGGTCTCCCTCGGAGCAGGCCACTTTCCTAGGAAATTTCAGTTTGCTGTCTTAATTCAATTTGTGCTCAGCACTGCGTGAAACCATCTCAGAACTTACCAACACAATACCTACCTGCTATTCATCCAAAACAGATGAGGGTGGTGGGTCGGGTAATCCCCAAAACGATTACATCATGAACCCCAGAACTAGTGAACATGATCTATGGCAAAGTGAATTAAAACTGAATACCAGTTGGTCCTTCAACCAAAAGAGCACAGGGATATAATGAATGATGAGGAATTGTGACTTTTCATAAGGGAATGTGAACAAATTCCTTGTTAACCCCAAATTGGATTCCAGTGACAGGCTGAAAAAAATTACACACAAATCTAGCCTTTGGCACACCAGTAATGTTATCAAAGTTCCTTTACAGAAACATGGGTTCCTTAAAGGCAGCTGCGTTACTTGAAAGCCCACCCAGACTGCATGATGACTCACAAGACCTGTGTTGCTTGCACAACTTACAGAAAAAAAAACACTGAAGAGAGACACCTCTTCCTGCATCTTTATAGCTTGTGAAACTTTGGGTATAAGGAATCAGGACCTTGGGGACTTGGGAATTTTGTACTTTCCAATCTTCTTGAGCCCTCTGGGATGTTCTCTCACTTCTATGAGAGCATGTCTCCATTTAAAACAACAGCAAACAATGCCTGCAGAAGATAGAAGGAGAAAAATCACTCTAAGAGATGGGACAAATGTGCAGAAAGCTCACCATGATCCAGTCACTACAAACAGACACTAAAATAGAAGGGAGATGCCTTCAGCTTGTACTGCTCCGGGCAAGAAAGAAGATATTCTAGATGGCTGCTTATACCTCTCTCATTGGCTATCACATCACTGAGACAATAGATACTCCCTTGCCCCCCACCACCCACTTCATTTCCTCCACAAATCTTGGACTGGGAGATGGACAAAAAATACACCACCCATATCCATGCTGTTAAACAGGAAGGGAGCTTGTCTCCTCAAAGAAGAGATTGTAGGATAGATTGAAACAGAGATCATTATGATGGGTAAGACTACACTTTAACCAGATCTTAATTATGCTGCCTTCTAGTTAAACTTAAACCTCCCCCAAGTCACCTAGGAGGATAGGGCCGTTGGTCACTGGAATTCTTTGCTCCCCTTCTCAGGATGGCCATATTGAATAAATCTCTTTACTGCTTTTCTCTTTTACTGTCTCCTCAATCACAATTTTGAAGAAGGGTAGCTGGGCCCTGCAGCTTCCAAAGCCCAGACTCTCACAGCTCTTTGAGCAAGCTAATAGTTAGCAAATACAGAGTCCCTAAGCTCTGAAACAACAAGGAGCTGAATGCTGCCCATGATAAAGAATGACCATACTGGGGAAATTAAACTTCTCCCTTTGAGTTCTTTTTGATAAAAGAATTTAAGAACAGGTTCAGAAGGGAGCTCAAGGATATTTTATTTTATTTGTTAAAAGAAAAACTCTGGAGCAATAAGGTGTGTATATCTTGGCAGCTGCCCAGAAGAGGAACATGGGTAAGGAAAGAAAAAAAGCCACATCTTTTGAGTTAAACAGAAGTCATCCATGTGACAAGCAGTTACAAAGTGAGTAGAGGAGTTAAGAAGAAGAATCAAATCTGAACATGTCTGTGGGGAGCAGACAGAAGGTGGCTATCATCCTTGCAGCCATCTTGAGCCATATACCCTGGCAAGAGACTTGATTACAATAGCCTACAACAGCTGAGCACACTCTGATAACATCTTGTTTTAGATACCCAGGATCTTCCCTTGGGTGTGTGAGACTTAAAGGTGTGTGACTTAGAGATCAGATTTAGAGACAAGACCTAAGGGCATGACTTAAAGGTGTGATTTAGAGGCGTGACTTAGAAGTGAGACATATAAAAGGCAAGAGGCAGACAGAAAAAAAAATATTATTAGGTAGTAGGCACTTAGCAATTGGAAGAAGTAACTTGGAACTTGGAAGCACTAGGGACTAGGGACTAGAAACTAGGGACTAAGAACTCAAGACTTGGGACATGGAGAGAAGAAGAGAGACTGAAGAATAAACGGGATTGAATCACACTCTGTCTGGTCTTCATTTTTCTAGTCCGTCCTCACTTTCTTTCTTGCTGAACCCCAACCCATAGACTGGAGCAGCTTGGGGCAGCGCAAGCTCTAACAGTTTAGCTCCCAAGGCTTTTGGCAGTGTGGGTCCCAACATTGACAGAGTAGTCCTCAAAAATTTTAGAGTGGTCCGCAACACATGTCAGTGAAAACATGCTTAGAATAGCAATTCATCGGAGAAGAAAACTTAATATTTTCCATTCAAAAAATTATTTACATTTACAAAAATGCAAAGGTGCAGATCTGTAAGCAACTGAGCAGAAAGGGTAGGACTCTGTGAAGGAAAAAATACATTATTCAATGAACAAGATAAATATTTTCTGCCAAGTTATTAGCATGGGTTTAGGAAGATCTGCATTTCTGAGGAGTGCCCCCTTAGAAAGATGACTGACTTGCCCAACTGGAGTGTTAGGTCTCCACCCAGGCTGGGGGTTTCATTCTCTTGGCTAGAAGGAAAGATTTCTCTTTGTGAGGTTTTAATGTTACTGTAAAAATAACAAGTATGATCTTTCTTGCCATCATCCACTAATATTCCCATTGACAGGTCAGTGAAAGGCTTGTTGGATTTCTGACCTTTAAGAAAGTAGATTTGTATCATTTAAAGCCATTAGACTTTTGGAAAATTTTTATCACCATATAAAGATGCAAGATGGTAGTCTTTCAGAATCCTAATTTTATACTTCATTTGGACAGAATCCTGATAGAATACTACTGCAGCTTCACTGTGAAAGACACAAGTGACATGTGGAAATTTCCACACTGATAAAAACATGAGGCAGTATTTCATGACAGTAACTTGTTTGCATGGGTCTCTGATTAACACAGAGTTCTGACAAACTTATAACACAATCTTAATAGATAGGTAGAGAGAAAGCTTTAGGATTTTAGTGTTGGGAATCTAGAAGATGCTACACACAGGTTTTCCATCTCCTGAATGTCACTTTCTCAGAGGCCCACTGTTAACATACTCATTGTACATTCCAAGAATCTGAATTTAGCAGTCTCAACAAATCCTGTGATGTTTTCAGAAAAATATTATGAAGGAAATTAGATTAAAAGTAGGCATTGCTGTACTTTTTCCCAACCAGCTTGGTATCACCAAAGGTATGAGGAGACTGCATGATGCATAGACAGCCTTCAGGGTGCCTCAGCGTGATATTTTGTAGGACTTAGGAAAGTTTTGGTCCACTTACCAGAAACTCACCCTGTCTGCTGAAGATGACTCCATTTCATTGCAGGACCTGAAATGAAAGGCAGTTTACTGAGAGGCAGTGGACTAATAATCTCCATATTGACAGTGAAATGAGAGACAGTGTACTTAGAGCCAGTGTACTGAGAGACTGTACACTGACAGACTGTATACTGACAAGCAGTGTACTGAGGGAGAATGTACTGAGACACAGTATACTAACAGACTGTGTACAGATGGGCAGCGTCTAAAGTATCCTTGTTCCATGGTTCCAGATAGAAAAATTCTTGTATATCTGGAGACTCAAGAATGCTACCCAGGATAATGAAAGATCATGACACAGTTAGTATAAAGATGAAGATGTGGCTAGAATTTCTGTATTAGAACTTGATAACAGTGATACTTTTTACCCCTAGCCTGACCCCTTTGGACTTTAATGCATCTTTTTAGTATGTTTTGAAGATGTATTTATTTTAATGTAACTAATTAATTAATCAATTAAGTGTGTATGTACATGTGCACATGCCAGTGCATGTGCATGCATGTGTGTGTGTGCACGTGTGTTTACATGCACCCGAGAAAGCCAGAAGAAGGCATCAGATTCTGTGGAGCTGGAGTTACAGGCAGTTGTGAACTGATTGGCATGGCCAATGGGTACTAAACCCCAGTTTCTTGGAGGAACATCAAGCCCTATTAATCCTTGAGTGACCTCTCCAGCTTATCTTCCTATTCCTTCCCAATGACATTATTGTGTGAACTTTTCTGGAGATGATCAAATGACTCATTCAGACAGGACACCGATGGCAGATAAAAGAAATAACTCCATGCAGTCTATCTTGGTGAACCAACTAATTTTGTTTGAGATATTTAGAGGTCCATGAGTTAGGAGTTACTCACAGGAACATGGTGGTGGTGGTGGTGGTGAGGTGCTTGATACTGGGTAAAACACAGAAGAAAAAAAGGAACATCTTGCTCACAGCAACCATTAACTGACTATAATTCTTTGTGAAGCAATGTGAGTTTTCTTCATGGGTGAAGTTAATAAGCCCAGCCTTGTGTGGTCAAAATGAGTAATTACAGAAGCTATTATCCAAAAGAAAAATGGTGTCTTATACTGTATATTCTTCTTAAACTTTTTCACTTGAGTATGGATTTCATTGAAACTATACAAAGTAATTTTGTTGGAGTTATTGCTACTATATTAACATGTGAGATCTTCCATAACAATTTTTTGAAAGCATAGTGACTTCAATAACAAGTTTACTTCCTCATTGTCTAAAACAGTGTTTTTCAACTTGTGAGTTGTGACCCCTTTGGGGTTTGCTTATCTGATCTCCTGCATATCAGATATTTACAATTTATAAGAGTAGCACAATTATAGTCATAAACTAATTACAAAAATAATATTATGTTTGTGGGTCATCACAACATGAGGAAGTATATTAAGAAGTCACAGCATTAGGGGAGTTGAGAATGAGTCAGGATGTCTAAGGTTACCATGTCTGCAAGAATGGTTTCACCAAATGCTTCACTTCTTGGCTTCTATATGTCCAAATTGTCCTTGTTCTTTCATGTGACTTTGCCTCTGTGAGGCCACCAGGCATATTGGAACAAGGCACACTAAAAAATATGATTTTAAATATTATCTTTAAAGAAAAGTTTTCCCACCACACAAACACACATTTGAAGTTAAAAGTTCTGACTAGTTTTAACTGTCAACTTGAGGAGACTTTTTAATGAGAAATTATCTACATGAATAGTATTCCAAGTAAATCTTTTTTTCTGAGTTGCTTTGGGTTGAGATACTTTATCACAGAGGTAGAAATGAAACTAAAGCTTAGGTCAGGCTTCCACCTGTGGGCTGGGGTGGATACAGTTTATCCACAGTTATGGTTACTATGAAACTGTGAAATCCAATTCAGTAGTAAAATACAATTTTTTGGATTATAAAACCTTGAACTGTCATGTATAAAACCATGCAGTAATATGAAAAGCAAACGGTGGCTGGAGAGATGTTTTAGCAGTTAAAAATGTTGGATGCTCGTTTTGTATAGGACCCCTGTTTATTCCCAACAGCTATGGTGGATGGAGTTGTTTACCATTATCCTCTATATCGTCAGTTAGAGTAGATCACAGACACTTTTATAGAAGGCAATAACACCAAAATGTCCTACTCCCTACACATACATACAAAGTAAAAATAGGACTTAAATACTAAATAAATAAACAAATGTCTACTTGTTTACTGGAGGTTTCTCGGAAGTCCTACTGTCACAGAGTCCCTGACCTAGGACAGGTTCTAGCATCTAAACTTTGATCAAATAGCCACTAGAGTGGGCACTTCTGCCTTCTTAGACTTTGTATCCTTCCATGCAAAAATCTTGTCTGGAATATGATACAATTCTAAAAAGGCTTACTTTTTTAAAAAATTATTCATATGTGTATTTCACCTGCATGTGTGTTTGTGTATGATGTACATACCTCATGCCCAAGGAGGTCTGAAGACAGCTTCAGTTCCCCTGGACCTGGAGTTCCCTACAATTGGGAGCTGTCATGTGGGTGCTAGGAAATGAACTGGCATCTTCTGCTAGAGCAGAAAGTGCTTCTAGCTGTTGAGCTATGTTTTATATGCCATGAAAAGTCCAGTAAAACTGAAAATTGACTCTAATGACAAAATAAATATGAAAAAAAGTAACAGATTTTACATCATTTCCAAATTCCCTTCTGGAGGAAAAAAAAAACACATTGTTAAAAAAAAAAATCATGAACAACTGGCTTTTTTCTCCCCTCCACCTCCAAAAGAATGAAACCGTATTTTTTTTTTTATCAGAGCTTTTCTTCTCCTGGGTAGAGTGTCTGCACTAACCTTTTAGGAAGCTGAGATGTATCCCAAGGTCTCAGTGGTCCCAGTTCCATAAAAGTTTTAGATTTGGAAATATATAGATGGAAATCTGGCATTATCCAAGGCAAACTGATCATAGAGAAAAGCTACCTAGTTATAAGCAGAGATAAGCTGTATATTGAGATGCTAACCACTACAGAAATATGCTTTGTTGGCTCATTTAATTAGATGTGCAGGAAATCTCCCATAAAGATTTGGATTGTTTGTGTCTATAAGGCTCTAACATATACTGTTTTAAGTTGTGTTTTTTCTATATTAACCCCACTGATGGTTTCAGTTCATCAAGCTCATGAGCTAGAATACCCAACTCTCAAGAAACCTGAGAAGGTGAAGATTGGCAGTCAAGATTGTTGTACCTCAACATATGTACTGTGGTCAACACATCTGCATTCACACACATGAATGTAACTACAAACATACACACACACACATGATAAAGACAGAGACAGAAAAAGAATAACAGAGGAACACAGAGAGAGGATTTTAGTCCATTTAGTAGGTCCCAGAATTAGCTCTGCACCAAATCCTTTTTTTCCACCCTAGGCAATATTAATTATTCAGTCTAATACTTTGACTATTTGTTACATATCAGACATGTTTATAAATATTTTATAAATGTTAACTTATTTCAAGTCATGAATTTCTATATCCTTGTTAATCATGCTTTAGAGGAAAGACAAAGGCAGAGTTCTTATCCTAGAATAACAGGATCTAAATCATCCTGATGAGCTCTTGTATATAAGGCATTGGCCACTTCCTCATTCTGATGCAAGGTTTTTCTGGGCACACTTTGAAAATTATCACTAAAGACCATTAACATAGATGTGAAGACTGTTCCAAAAGAAATGCCTGATGAGCAACTGGAGACATGGCTCATGGGCTAAGAGCAAGTACTGCTATTTAAGGAGATATAATTTCCAACCAACAGTTCATTAGGTGACTCAAAATTGCCTATAACCTAAGCTGCAGGGACCTCACACCCTTTTTCAACCTCCAGGGGACACATACCTATACTAGATATGATTGCAAACATATAAATATATCTATCAATCATGTATATGTACCTAGCTGGGAAACAGACAAACAAAACAACATTAAAATCTACTTTGTGCCAAAGGTTCTAAAGGCCACATAGCTTGTAAAAGTGGCATAAGGCAAATACTAAAAACATATATTAAAATGATAGATTCCTGTTTATCCTTTGTTCTTTGACAGAGCAAAGCAAAACATTGAGTACATCTCTAAGTTTGCAAGTGTCCACACAACACTGCTTCCCTGTGGGAAATACTTTTGTTCCCCGAGGTGTTGTCAATGTTCCAGAAGCCAGCACACACATTTAAGTCTCTCAACATCTGTGGCAAATGCTGGAATTGCACTTCATTTTGGCAGCTGATGTGAGTATGCATGTATCTTTAAGAAGGTCTGGCAGTTTGACTAGAGAACATGTGAGCATTAGACCTTCAAGCTTTTAGTCAACAATGTTTATTACAGGTTTCCTATTTTGTGTCAAGTCTTCTGTTAGATCCCCAATTTGATCAGTAACTACAGCATCTGTAGGCAATGACATAAAAAAAGAACACAAGACAATAGGATGATTTCACTGTTATCTACATATTCAGTTGCTGCTCAAAAGGAAATGACACTAAGAAATAATTGATCAGGAAGATTATAACCTATGTTTCCTTGTCATTCATAGCGAGATTGTCTAGAAGAAAATTTGCAAGCAGAGGGGGAAGGGGGAGAGAAAAGAAGGGAGGTAAAAGAGCAAGACTAGGAAGAGTATGAAAAAAGCAGATGGAGGAACTGCAAGAAGAAGAGGAGTTGAAAGGAGGGGGAGAAAGAGGAGAGGGAAGACTAGGAGAAGGAGCCAGAGAAGAAGACAATTTAATCAAGAACAAGCACCTTTGTGCAATCACATCACTCAGTACAGGCCAAGAGCTACCTGCAAGATAAGGACATAATTTTTGAAATTGTTGAGCTGCCTGTACTTTACACTCTAGGATAAGAAACCGTAGCCATAAATGATTCAATTTGGATAAAAGATGACTAAACAAATCCTAATGTCAAATTTGTATTTGACAATACCAAATCCTATTGTCTAATTTGTATTAGTTGTGTTTTAGGTATCAAGTGGCACAGCTCACTACACCTCTGTCATGGATTTCAGAGAAAAAAAAACCTCTTCTATATTCAAAAACAATCACATAGTCTTGCCTCAAATAATAGTAAAAACCAAATTAATGACCAACAATCAAATCAGACTGATAGATTGATGTTTTTGTTTGCATTCCACAACCTAAATTAATTTAAGCAATTTTAAATGGAGAACGAGGGAAGGAGAAAGAGATAGAGGGAGTTAAGAGAGGAGTGCAGGGAAAGAAATAGTAGGTAACAGGGAAAGAAAGACAAGGGACAAGAAAAGGAATAAAAGACAGGAAGAATAGAAAGGGAAAAGACAAAAGCAATGACTGATAAAGGTAGAAAAAGTGATAATTTAATAGAGTAGATATAGCTATCAGATCTTAAAATATTTCTCTCTAGGTAAAAGTGTGATGATCACATTGGTGGTATGGTTAAGTGTAGAATGGTTGCTTCCTGTGTAAACATCCTAGATTAGGAGCCAAGCACCACATCAACTATGCAGTGTTGACTCTTATTCCGACCTTCATTGAATGGCTTTCTTCTGTGCATAGAACACCTCTACATTTTGGCTGCTGGGATAGGTGTGTAACAGTTGTCACATTCCAAAGAGACTCTGGATTTGCAGCAAGGCAAAATAAGGTTTATAAAACCCCACCAAGAGTAAACCTGGTGGCATAAATTTCTGTTAGCAAAAATTTCAAATAATCTAGTTTATTAAAACAATGGTCTCCTTGAAAATTCCAGGGGTGGTTGGATGAGAGTGTTCTGCTCAGCAGGATGTAGTTGGTGGAGAGCTGTTGGGTAAGGAGCACAAGATGGGGTTAGATTAAGTAAAACGAATCAATTGAGACAATTAAGAATTTAAAGTTATCTTAGACAGAAATGAATTCAAGGCCAGCTTGGTTTACATGAGACTGGACATCAAGAAATTAAGAAAATGTAGTAGCCATTGTTCTAATATCTACAACATTCTTACTCTCCCCCCACCTCCAGTGATGATATTTGGATTTGTGTTGATATTGGCTTAGAAACCTGACCATGACACCAACTGATAACCAAGATCTCATCTTGTAGTAGATATATGTTTCTAAGCAAGTGTTTTCTAGGCCAGAAACTATAACTTTGAGCTTAGGCATGTAGTTGTTCCATGAGAAAAGTTCTTACTAATAGAAGGTGAAAAATAGGTTTAATTTTGATTAACTATTGGCTTATGATAGTGTATTATTTTTTCTTTCTATTGTTCTTTTGCTTAAAGTCCCAACCTACATCATAGTATATTATGAAGAGTTGTTATAAATACACATCCACTAATTTTTATGATTTCCCATAAGCTATAATTATACTAAAATTTTCTACACTATCACTGATATCATAGTAAAGCAATATTGGAGCTCAACTATTACTTGGGCCTATCTATATATTTTTAAAAATGAGTTGTTAAGGAAAAAGGTGGTCATTCAAAGGCTCTGAGGGCAGAATATGAGTTACTAAATTCATTCAGAGAATATTTCCTAAGTCCCCAAAGCAGATGTGGGGCAATGAGTAAATTAATCATCGAAGATTATCATTAACCAAAGTTCTAATGGCCTTCACTGTAATAAATTGCCATGATTAACCCAGACATAATTTCTGCTGCATACATGGGTAATCCAGATAAATGAGATCTTGGAAAGATACACTAAAACAAAGGCAGCACTAAAATGAATAGGTACTTTGATATTTTATTAAAACAATTCATCAAGGCTTCTATTGAGTGGGCCAATTACAGTGCCATCTATGGACAATAGTGCTGGGCCTAAGATATCAGTGAAGTCTCTTGACAGGGGAGGAGGGTGAAGGATAAATATCTCATGTTCCATTCACTTTTATTTAAATGACATTTGTTTGGGGACTTAAGATAAAAATCAATAACCACAAGTCCAACTTCTAGTTCCTAAAATAATGGTGTGTGTGTGATGTATACTTGTATGAGTTCATATATATGGGAATGTTTATAGAAACCAGAGGCCAGTGCTGGCTGTCTTCATTTACTACAATATAATTTGAGACAGAATTTCTTGTCTAGAATTCATGGATTCAGTAAAGATGGCTGGTTAGCAAACACAGGATATGCCCTGTCTGTGGCTCCTCATGAATTCTGGGACAAAGACCCAGATCCTAATATTTGTGTAGCATGGAGTTTACACATTGATCCATGTTTCTATAGCCCCTATTCTCTCTTTTTTGATGATTGCTGTGTTAAGATATTCATTATGACTACATTGTACAATTTGATTTTGGTAATAGATGCCATGCTGTCTTCTGTATTTAAGGATGATAAATAAGTAATAGATTTGAAAGAATTGAACTGATATTTTGTATCAGTTCCATGGGAATTTAAGGTTAAGATTAATCTATGAGAAGAAAAGTAAAAGGGCTCAGAAGATGACTCAGAGGTTAAAGGTGGCTACCACCAAGCTTGGCTACCTTATTTTGACCTTTTGAATACAGATGATAGAAGAAAAGAACCAACTTGTGCAATTTATACTCTGATCACTTTTGCACAACAGAACATGTACATGTGTACACATACACAGGCATACACATAAGTATCATGGTGAAACACTAATAGAGATTATCATAGGATCACATTTGGGCCACTCTGATCAACCTGTGAATAGCCTTGATAAGTATGGAAAGGAACCATAAATCTGAGTGAGGGTGCAATTCTGATGATTTCAAGAACCATTCATAACGAAAAGATTCAGTTATGACAGCAGAGCTAGAAGGTGACATGTAGTTGAACTCTAAAGGATTGATATTGTATGTGTTAAAAGCATGATGTGCCAAGTGCCCATGTGTGAGAAGATGTAATCAAAGGTTCACCATCAAGGGTTTAAACAGAACACCAATTTATACTGATGTCCAATAATTCAAAGCATGTAATGTAAGGGTATTATTGATCACTGTCTAAAAAAGATGCAATGCTCTGGTTCATTATCTCTGCCAAGTAACTCACCCAACAGACATAGATGCACATGTGCACTTTCCTCGCAGATACACGTTGACTGAATATCAGGGAGTGTGTACAAACAGGTTTCACGCTGACCCCAATATGCTAATGCCCCATTGTGCTTACAGAGACCTCCTGCACTTGTCATATTTTGGTTTACTAAAGATTAATGATAAGATTTTAACAAAACTAGATGGTGGTGGTAACGGTTGTTTGCCTACCTGTCTGACTATGTTCCTTTCTCCCTCAATATCCCTCTCTCTCCCTCCCTCCCCTTCTTTTCATCCTCTTTTCCTCCCTCTGTCATTCCTTCCCTTCCATTTTTTAATTTTATCCTTTTTATTCTTTCCCTCCGTCCATATCTTCCTTTCTTTCTTCTTTTTTCCTCCATTCCATCCTCTTTCTATTTTTTCTTCCCCTTCACTTTCATCTCTATTCTCTCCTTCCTCATTCTCTTTCCTCTTACTTGCCCCTCCTTTCTCCTTCTTCCATCCATTCATATCTTCTTTCTGTCTACTTTCTTCCCTCTTTTCCTCATCTGCTTCTCCTCCTCTTATCTATCTTCTTTCCTATTTTACATTCTCATTCTTGTCTTCTGTTTTAATAGATTCTGTTGATACATATACACAGTAAACATATTTCCTCAATCTTAGGAAACACATTTGATAACATTTATGTATTTAATTCAGTTCTGACATCTTACTTCATTTCTTATTTAATTGTCTAAGTATTTGAGATATTTCCTGCCATCATCAATCACATTTGGTTTATTTTTTAGGACAGTGTTTCTCTAAGAAGCTTAAATTACTGTGTGACCCAGGGTTACTTCAAACTCAGCTTCCTTCTTTCTTTGCCTGCAGAGTGCTGGGATAATAGGTGTTGATACTTCTTCAAGACTCAACTGTGATTTTTTTTAATGGACCTTCTTGCACACAGCAATAGAAGCTAATTTTGTATATTTGACATTCACGGAGTTCTCTATAAGTTGTCAGGTCTATTTTACCTTGGCCTTCAATATGGGTGATACTTTTAAATTTGAACTATACTGCATCAGACAGGATTATGCTATAGATTCTAAACCTCTATTTATTTCTGTGGATTTTCCAGAACCCTCCCAGAAACCTGATCTCAGTGTGTATATTTTTCACTCTGTTCTAGTTAGTAGTCATTCTTATCCTGAAGTTATTCAGCTACTTATTCTGATCAGAAGTCCTTTTAGCCTGTCTATGAGGGCATAGTAAACCATAGTTCCATGCTAGGCTGTGTTAGATGTGACTCCCTAAAGGAACAGAACTGATAAAGTAATTATGCATTAAAAAAGAGAGTTATGAGACCACTTAAGTAAGAATTGTGAAGTCCATCATTGTCTGTTTATACACTGGACAGGCTGAGACCTCCATAAATATTCAGTCAGTAAAGCTGAATGCCCCAGTAATTTTAAACTGGTACTTAAGGCCTGAAAGAATCCTAGAGATCCATTGATCTTTAGTACACACTGGAAAGCAAACATCAAGTTGGATACATTGTCAGCAAGGATGGAAGCAGCAGCAATAGCAGAGTAGATTCACTTATCAGGAAAAACCAAAGGTGATTACAGAACTGCATTGTGGATGTTTCCTTCAGAATATTTTACATATGGATCATCTCTTTGATTAAAAATCTTCTCCTTTCAATAATACTTCCTAAAAATACCCTGACATAGCCACGGAGACAAATCTCTTAGTATATTCCAGATGCCATCAAAATTAACCATTGTATGGTTTAACAGGTGCTTAGTTTTATAAACTTTCCTTTGGGTGCCTGGCAAGTTTTCATGCCCATTAGGAAACTTCCTACTTCCTTCATTCTCCAAAACTCTTGAATTTTATTCAGCAATTTAGAGCTGTTATGTGTGAGAATGAATCTTGTGGAAGCTTATTCTCACTCTGAAATGCACAAACTTCACATTCAATAATCTTTAGATAACTAAAATGACAGTGTAATAAGCCTCCTCTGAGCGATACATGTTTGAAGACATCTTATCAGATGAATTGAAATACATTTTAACAAGCAACAATAGTTTCCACTCTTTTCCGGAACTCTCATTTATGTATCAATCTTTTGAAGGTGGTATTTGATTTCGGTGGATGTATTAAAAAAAAAAAAAAACCCACACGACTAGAGTTTTCAGGTCATTCATTCTGATACATTTTTTTTCAAAGGGGAGATTTCAGGTTGATTGCCTCTACAGCATGCCTCATTCACATTTAATTGTCTTAAGAAGAGGACCCTTCCAACATTAATCCACAAAGCTGAATGTGTCATTTATAAGAGAAGCCAACTTTGAAGCTGACATTTCTTTGGTATCAATGAGATCTCAGCTGCAGATGAACCACAAATGGCAAATTATGCAAAGTAAAAGTTTAATTATGAGGGAAACTTCAGTTGGATATTTCTGTTTGATTAATAATCTACAAGGAGATACCATCTAATTTAAATTTATAAAAACATAATGACGACTGTTCAGAAACTGCTGCCATTAACAATGAGTAACCCTCCCCCACCCTGTGTTCTAGCCAGCTGCCATGGGCAAGTCCCACATGAATTAGCGTTTGCAGAATTAATGGCTGGAGAATTGAGGGAAAAAAAAGCTTTATTTTAATTATGCTATTTATACCCACCTCAGGAATTTATCTTTTCTAAAATCTTTATCAGTCTTTATGAGGCTGAAATTATTTTTAACTTTTTCCCCATCTATATATACAAAAGGCAAATGATCAGAATCTTCAAATTTGGTTGATATAGTCTGTGAGAGTTCTACTTTTTAAAGAAATCATCTTCATGTAGTCAGTAGGATTAATATAGAAATTTACTAAGGAAATAGTTCTGATTATTTTTAACATTTGGACTTCAAAATGTCATTGCTAAAATTGGAATGAGGATATATCTCCATTGGTAGTCTGCTCGTCTAGTACGTGAAACCCCATGTTCAATAATCAGCATTGTATATACTGAGTGTGGAGATAGAAGACTGTAATATTAGCTCTTGATGTGAGAAGGTAAGGGGATCAGAAATTTAAGGTCATCCTCAGCTTCATAATGAATCAAAGGTGGTCTAGGTTATAAGAGAATTTGCCTCAGAAAGAAAACAAACAAGCAAACAAACTGACAAGAAAAAAAAAAAAAAAACAGAATCGGAGGATTAATTGTTTGCACTGAGCATCAGATGGTAATCTAGTTCTGAAGATTACCTAATTGTGCAACACTCAATCCATGCAGTGTCAAATCTGTTCTTTCAAATGTAACATTAAGTATCTTTGTGTATGAAAATAAACGATGGTGAAGGTGCAGGGAACATTGAGGAAGAGAGATAAGAAAGAATATAAGAGCCAAGGATGGTGAACTATAGAGCTAGAAGATGTTTTTAGGACATGACATGACCATTGTGCTCAGAAACTCACCAGCACAATCCAGCACAGGATTGGGCCTCTGAGCATTTCGTTATGGATCATTATAGACTGTGAAGCCTTAGCCCTCCAGGAGGGCTATCACTTTTCTTAGTGGTGTTACCTCTGAAATACTGGTCTTCCAACAGTACATTCCTTCCTACCCTTGCTCAGATAATAAACCCATTAAATACAGTGATCCATAGACATAGAAGGTGATATAAATAAGATTGCAGAGGTGTTGTAAAAAGGCTTACAGCAGGAGGAGGAAGGGGATGGGAGGTGAGACTAGAAGAGTGAATGCTTAACATTAATACACATGTATGAAACCAACACATAGAATGACTAAAAAGTACAATATGTGAAAATATTATTTGATTAACAGTATTATAAAAGCCCTTGCAAATAAATAAAATCATCACACACCCAAAGTAACCAGACCGAAAGTCTGTCCAACGCTCTGGATTTCTATACAGCTGGAATAGGTATTCACAGCAGCAACTGCAGAGCTTCACGTTACATTTCACACTTTCAATATTGAATATATAAAATGCAGAAAACGGTTGTTTTAAATCACCTCTAAGCTCCATTTTGTCCCTTAAAAATTGACTTCTATAAATAACATCCCTGAGCACAAGGAGAAGTGTGATAGTTGTCAAATAAATGTCTGTCTGGCAGTGGGTTAAAGGCACTAAGCAATGGTGTTTCTCATGGTCAGGTTAACCTGCACACTATGTGTGTGCGTGTGTGTATATTGTGTGTGTGTGTGTGTGTGTGTGTGTGTGTGTATGAGAGAGAGAGAGACAGACAGACAGACAGACAGAGACAGAGACACAGAGATACAGAGACAGAGAGAGACTGACAGAAAGACAAAGAGAGACAGAGACAAAGACAAGGATAGAGACAATGTTTTAGCAGTTCTGTTTGTGTGTATGTGTGTGTGTTTGTGTGTGATGGGTGCACATGTGTATTATGCATGTTTGTGAAAGCCATATATAGACATTTGGTGTCATCCTCAATTGCATTAATCTTACCATTTTGACAGATGGTCTCTCAATAAACCTGCAGCTTGTTGACTAGTAACACTGGTTGGCCATTCTCAGGGGTTCACTTTTTCTCTATCAACTGACCAATGTATGGCAGTATTTCTGGCTCTTTTTAACTTGGGTTCTAGGGATCAAATTCAGGTTGTCCTGTGTGTATAACACTCAACTTACTAACTGAACCATCTCCACATGTCTTATGTGTTTTGAGAGCTCTGAGAATTCTTAGTTAAGGTCTCCATCCTGAGGGTTGAAAGCTCTTAGCAGTGACATAGTTAAACATGTAAAACATGACTCTCCAAGGTATGCACTCATTTTATAAAGTGAAAAATAATTTTAGCACATATTTTTATGATGACCTTATATTAAAATTTAAATCGTATCCAATTCATTTCTATTTTATATTTTCTATCTTTCCTTGACCACTAAGTTATAAAAACATCTTTTAAATTTTTCATCAGTATCATAATTGTTCTTCTGGGCCATAAAGTCATTGACTTCATGTTTTTTTATTTCAATCTTTTCTTACATGTAAAAATGCTGAACTAGTGATATTGATATTATGTGAATGGAACAATCATTTTTCTTCTCAATCAAAAACTGTATGCAAAAAAAAACTGTATGCAAGAAAAAGCCACATTTATCAACAAGGTAGCAGCATGTTCTCCCATGAGTCACAAGTAGCACGCCCTGTACTGGACATGTACTGCAGAACTCAAGAGGTTTTGAAAATGGCTTTACTCAGATTTCCCAGTAATACATAGAGCATTCCAAAGAAGCCTGTGAGTCACTGGCTTGAAGCATATTCCCCTCCCTAGTTCACTAGAACAATTAAAAACTACAAAATATTCATTCTAGTAACCTAATATACTTATTTTGATACTTTTAAGCATCATCCTTTGATTTAGTTGTTAATTGTTCTCATTTTATGCTGTTGCTGTAATAAGCCATCTTGGCCAAAAGTAGCCTGGGAGATGGAGGAGTTTATTTGTTCTTAGCACTTCTGTGTTATACTCCATCACTGAATACACTCAAGGCAGGAACCTAAATGTAGACTGGCTTGCTACTCCAGAGAACTTACCCATAGTCAAAGAAGTACAACAGAAATCATGTAGGATGTTATTTGCCATCTCTGGTTCTATGGGTGCCTCATTCCCTCCAAACTTATATATTGCTTGCCTAGTTTTTTTTTTTTTTTTTTTTTTTTTTTTTTTTTTAACTTGCCCAGAATGGCCTGCCCAGGAAATGGCCCAGTTCACAGTGGCTTTACCCTCCTGTATCAGCTGATAGGATAAAGGCAGTCCCTTATTGACAAGCTCACAGACCAATATGATAAAAGACAATACTCAATTGAGATGGTTCTCAGGAGCCTCTGGGCTCTGTCAAATAGATGGTTAATTGGTTAATGCTAAGTAGAACACTAATCAGTTAATCAAATGGGAGATATATATATAAAATCTTACTTGTCAATTTTGCCATCTTGAAGTTTCAGAATA
This sequence comes from Arvicanthis niloticus, assembly GCF_011762505.2. Classification (NCBI taxonomy): domain Eukaryota; kingdom Metazoa; phylum Chordata; class Mammalia; order Rodentia; family Muridae; genus Arvicanthis; species Arvicanthis niloticus. The sequence goes on along the minus strand of NC_047667.1, from coordinate 13,115,228 downwards.
TTCTTTTAGAGAAAATTAAAGAGGTGAGAATGAACGTTCAAAATTCTGTGGTCAAGACACAACTTGACATTTTCTGTAGTAGTTCACAATAGTACCATATTGTGCAAATAATAAACTCACAAATCCAAGAGTCCAATTTCAACCCTGAGAATGGCAGTGACCAGAAAACAAAAGAATTAGTTTGGTTTCTCAGCCTTCTTTGCTGTTCTTTGAGTCCAAAGATGCAAGTAAAATATAGTGCTGACTTTGTACCTATGTGGCATTTAAACATTGCAAAAATTGATGGAAAGACATTGGTCTCCCCTCAGCTTTGATTTTCTTTAGGTTAAAAAAAAACTCTGACTATATTGGCCTAAGGATAGAGGAGAGGCAATAATGAATCACTTATACTAGCTCTTTGCAAAGCTGGCATTAAATGCTGCACATGGACATGTGTTCACAGGAGTGTGTCTATACATAGAGGCTGGAGGTGGGTGTTTGGTGCCTCCCACAATCACTCTCCACCTGTATATTGAGGCTTATCTTTCACTTTAACCAAGAGTTAGCTGATTCAGCTAGTCGAACTATCCAGATTGTCTTAAGAGATTTTATCTCTTCCTTTCCAAACTCTGGGAACACAAACAGACCATTTATTTGGTCAATATTAATGTGGATGTTAGGAATCCTCATCCTTGCATGGCAAGTGCTTTACTCGTTGAGACCTCTCTCTGATTCCTATTTTTAAAGCATCATTTTGTTTACTTCATATCTTAAGTTTTAACATTTTTATAACATTATGTTTCTTTAGCAGAATGTGAATCTAGGAAACAACTCGATTTACTTCTGAGACACAAATTGATGGGAAATGCATTCATCTTCAGGATAATATTTTTACATAATGAATTTTTAGATGAGGAAGCTACAGGAAGGTGAACCCCAGGATGTTTGTTTCTTCAGGAAGACAGGAACTCCACCAAAAACTGAGAAACCACATGCATTATAAATACTTGCTTTATAAAAGGAAAGGCATAAATGCATCTCAGTAGAAAAAAAATCAAAATGAGGACTAATTCCCCCTAAGGGAATGTCCTTTCTGGAGATTTTGGCTGAAGAAAGTAGCTCTGAAGACAGCGTCATCTTTGAAGTTATACAGAGACCTTATTTGAACGAATGTGAGTACTATGACTTGGTGGAAGGTTGTAAGTTGAATTATTTATCACTTATTTTTCTTGTTGCTCTGACAAAATACCCAACAGAGGCAGCCAAAGGAAGGAAAGTTTTGTCTGACTGACAGTCCAAGAGCCTAGTTCATCATGATCTTGCTGGCAGTGGCTTGAGGCAGCTAGTCACATGGCATACACAGTCAAGAAGGCTGGGGCAAATGGATGTTCTCACTGAGTTTAGCTTCCCCTTTCATTCAGTCCAGGACTCTGGTACATGGGATGATACCATCCATATTTACAATGGGTCTTCCCAAATTAATTAACTCAATCTATAAAGTCCTCCGTAGATTTATCAAGAGGTTTATCTTCCATGTGAGTCTAGATCCTGTGGGGTTGATAATCAGTATTCAGTATAACAGATGATAGCCCCTGGTTCTCACAGTCCTTTTCCTGGAAGGGTGATACAAAACTGTGCATGTTTTTCTACAGTCTTCTTTGCTATGCCCTAGAAATCCTTAATAAGAAACACTGATGCTATGCCTTATAAAGAAGCTATCCACGTCAGACTCAATGTCAAGATTTCTTAGTCATGTTGATTAAAATATTTGTTTCATCTTTTGGATATATGTATGATATTTTAATTTTAACTTTAGCTTTAAAGGTGGGTATGGTGGCATGTACTTGTAATCCAAGTACTGAGTGGATAAAGACAGAAGCATCTCTGGGGCTCACTGGCCAGCTAACAGACATCCATAAGTCCCAGCACCTTGAAAAATGCTGTCTTAAGAAAATGTGGATGGTGACAGAGTTTTTCTCCTGGCCTGTGCAAGCTTGTATGCACACATGCTTACATATATCAGTACATACATGAACATGTACATACATATAAACACACACACACAAACACACACATACACACATACACACACACACACACACACACACACACACACACACACACACACTGACTGGAATTCTCTTACTTTGATCTCTTGTAAAACCCCAATAGAACTCTCTCTACCTACTGCATTGACAATTCTCCACAGCAGCATGGCTCTCCTAGAATGAGTGGCTAGTCTATAGAAGGTCTATACTTAAAATATAACTGTCATTATGATTGACACTCTTCATCTCATTCCTTTAAAGGTATATTTGTAAGACTTACCCTGTCTCATTTCATGTCAGTATCACAACCTAAACCTAGGACTTGCTAATTTCACCCACTCACATCAGCAATGGTCTCCTATTATCTCTCCCTCTGCTAATCTAATATCAACATCATGGGCTCTTTTCATGCTATTCACTGCTTTTTTTTTGTTTTTACATTTATTTAGTGTGTGTATCTGTGTATGTGTGCAAACGTGCACCAGAGAATGACCTGAAAGATTTGGCTCTTTCCTTTCACAATGTGGGTTTAAGGGAGCAAACTTTGGTCACTAGGCTTTTCAGCAAGTGCTGAGCGGTCTTACCAGCACACCTTAGGCTTTCTGCACACACTAAGTAGCTATCTCTTACTGTATTTATTATATTACAAAATTTTTTGCATAAAATGGCTGCAGCTGCCTAAGATCTCAGAATTTCTAATTTTATTTTATTTATTTTACAATAATTGAAAAATGTAGTCATTTCAGTTTATTTTAGGAAATATTAATTAGTATTATGTTTAGCTTTATATTTTCTCAATTTTGTAATGTTTATTACAATTTAACAAATAATATCATGGCTTGCTCTTTATACCCTCTATTAGTTAAAAAAGAGTTTTGTAGAGATAATTCTGATTTCATAATACAAGATAAGGATGACTTACTGATAATGAAGTCAAAGAAGAAATAATCATGTGTTCATTTTTTTCAGAACTAGGTTATTAGGTACTTTTGGAAATCGAGAACTCGGGGGATTCAGGTAGAGAGGGAACAAAGTTTGGCTGTCATGAGCACATTTGATACCAACAATGTTACAGTTTAAGGTAAATAAGGAGTATTATGTTTGTATTATTTCTCTAATTTTGAAGATATGAAATTATTTTTTGCCATAAATTCTATGAGATGACACTGTTTCTGAGCAAGAATGTGAAAAGCTGGTGTTTCTTTTTTTGAAGAAACACTTTCATGATTTCAATAGTGACTCTGACACTATATCAGTGTCACCGTCTGGCCTCCAAGGAGCTAAATTGAGCCCCCCATCTTCGAGAAGCCAATTAAAGAGAAAATATCATATGAAAAGCAGAAAAAGAAGGTATATTCCATGTGGTTACAGTGAGCAGATTGCCAAAGTGATCCAGTGACACTTGAGTACATCTCTTGAGTCCCGGAATTAGATTGAAGTTTAGATGACTCCAGGCTATGGACAAGTAAGGAGTTATTGTCAAGACTTAGAGAAAGTGAACCCAGCAGCTGATTCTGCATTTTATGTCACTTGTTGAAAATCTAGTTCTCAAATTCTTATAAAGCTTCTTGAAGGATTTTTTTGGGCATAGATTTATTTATTTATTTGATCTTTCCAAAATTAAACAATTGCCTTTTATTTGGCTCATAAAATTAAAATATTTTTGTCTAAGAAATAAAATTAGCTTATTTTCATCACATAAAATCTTTAAAATGCATCTTAATTCTTAAAAAAAAAAAAAAAAACTTAAATTTCACAGGGAATCAACCAGTGTTAGACATTCACTTACATTCTTTTAACAAGCCTTCATTGGTATATCTTTTGAAACTGCAAAGCAAATAAATTATATCAAATTTTATATTTGTTCATGGCATCTGTCTATAATTTCAGACAGGAAGATTACACATTCTAGGCCAGTCAGAGAAACATAGTAAGATATTATCTCAAAAGTTAAAAATTAAAATTCAATAACACCTCAAGAATCCTTTATTTTTGTGAAAATATTAAACTGCAGATGAAGAGAATAAATCAGATCACATTGCATTACAATCTTCACACATATTGCAGCAGGACTGTGCTCTACTCTCATCTGTGTCATCTTGTGGAGCTGGTCACTGGATGTTGATTAACTTTTAAAATGATTTTTCTTTCCTTGCTTTCCAGAGTTTAATCATTGTATATAACAGTAGATCACAGCTCTTTATACACTTGGCAAAGTCACTCTCAAACTCTCCAATAGGCGAAGTTTAGATGAGTCTGGGTCCTGGAAGTTCCCTCCCCTCTGTGTGGGTAGAGAGTGGGCTAGTGTGTGGATTAGACCAATTCAGGCTTCAAGGAAGTCACAAGAGTCAGCTTTCAGAGGATAGGACTTGTGTTATTTTGCTGTGTATGTTTCCCCACTGTTCTTAAGGAAAATCCTCATATGTGCTTAGGGATAAAGACAAGCTGTACAACAGCAAAAATGAAACTTCATTCTCATTTTCTAAATCATGACAATCCTTGTCTTTGCCACTTGGAAAGATAAGTGTTGAAAATATCTAGGAAAGGAAAGGAGAGAATGAGAGCTTTCATGCTTCTTCCATGATTAGAGCCCCTGAAGTGTCCTTGACCATCTCAGGTGGGGATGGCTCTTAAGTAATTTGCTGTTCCAAATGTGACAGGAAGAAGAGGGTTCTAAGAAGCAAAACAGACTATTAAAATCTGATAATGGGGAGAGCTTCTGTCAGTATAGTACTTGTTTTGCAAGCATAAGGACTAGAGTTTGACCTCCAGAACCCATGTTTTAAAGAAAAGTACCTGACTCCATTTTCACATTTCCAATCTGAAGAGTTACAGGATAATGTAGCTGCCATAAAGACACACACACACACACAAAAAAAAGGAAGAATGAGTTAGTGCTAGTCAAATCAAACTTTCACCAAGTATAAGGATGTAATTAGTGGCCCAAGCTGCATAATATTCATAAAAGTTATCAAAAGCAGAATTATTAAGGATAGAGAGATACCTCAGCAGTTAATAGCACTTGCTGCTTGTACAGAGAATTCAAGTTCAGTTCTTAGCACTCTCAACAGGTAGTTCCCAAACTCTGCAACTCTAGCTCCTCGGTTCTAACATTCATTTTGAGGCAATTGGACCTATACATACCCGCCGTAAATGTAATTAAAATAAAAAAAATGAATAAAATGAAATTGTGGATGCAGATTCATGGTTTTAAAAAAGCTGGAATATACTTGTATTGTTGGGTGAGAATAACAAAGGGTGTTTGGTAAGACAATGAAAGCTTGGACTTCCTCTCCATGAGTGGGAACTCAATAAAGAAATTTAAAATTTCAACCCTCTAATTATGCTTACTAGGAATTAGTTGCTTTCATAACAGTTTAGAATTTTTTACCTTAACATAACCTGAAAGACTGATTATCATATGTAGGTTCTGTGTTAGCAATACCTAAAGGGTTTTAGTGTGTGAAATGGGTTTCTCATTAAGTTAGAATGGAAATACAAGCCAATTCCTGAGATATCAGTAGTCACTGAGGTTTGAGACCTACCCAAGAGATGACTTTGAACCCTCTCTCTGAATGACAAGTCACTAACTATAGGCAAAGGGTCTCAGTTTCCCCCTCATATGTCAGTGTAGGAATTTCCTTAGCTCATACTAAGTGATTCAAAAAAGTGATTCAAAATTGATTGAGTGATTCGAAAAGGGAGCAATGCCTCTTTTGTCTACTTTAGGAAGTCACAAAATGCTTAGAGGTTTCTGTGATTAGCCTTATACATCATTAGAAATATTGATAAGGATACTTGAAGTAGAAAGTCATGAGAATATTTTGAATGCTATCTATATGCATTCTATATACATCATATGCTCTGTGTGTGTATGTGTCTGTATGTGTATGTATGAAAACTATGTATGTGTTTGTATACTCTTTCCTAAAGCAAAACCTAATGATGAAATCCACAAGGAAATCTATAAGGTCACCCATGTCAGTCATTTAAAATAGTATGTCTTATAATTACCCTCATGAAAGGCACTGAATATCAAGTACCTTCTTCTGAAATACAGGCTTGTATCAATTTGCTTCGTTGTTTTGTTTTGATATCACTGACAGAATTCTTGATTTTCTTAAGAGTGTGCTAAGTTTCTTCTTTTTATTTGCTATGGCATGCAGACCGCTAACCTGATTCATGATTTGCACAAGAGAGAGTAGTTACAACAGACTGTTTTGTATTGACATCTTTAAGAGGACTGCAAATCTCAACCTTCCAGAAAAAAAAAAAAAAAAAAAAAAAACAGAAACTGAGAGAAGGGTAGGAGAGAAAATAATAATATTCAAGGTGGATTTTTTAGAAATAATCTGTCTTTCACAGTAGAATATTGATATTCATAAACATTGCAGGAAATTACTTCACATACTTCATAAAGGCTGAAAACTTGGATGTCAAGACTTAGGTCTTTCCCTGCATATCTGTATCATAACTGATTGATGTAGTTAGCATTCTCAAGCAAGAAAGGAAATAGAATTCTAACAAAAGCTCTGCTGTGTGACTAATATGATCGAATTGTAGTGCATAGAACACTCTCATGCAGGAAATGAAAAAAAGGAAAAAGGCAGCCAGGGTCCTAACTTTTCATTGGGGTAGTGAGATGTGCAAAGATAGAAAATAGATCACTTCCAAATTAGCAGTCTGCACTTTCGAGGAAAAGGATGCCTTCCTCCTGAATGAATTATTTGGGACCACATTTCAAAAAAACAACTATCTTCATCTAGGCAATGAACATTTCAAAAGTAAATTAATTTTTTCAAGGGAACAAAATACAGCCCATGAGGAAATTGTACTCCAATGGGAGAGTGATTATGTCTTTGTCAACATGCCTTTCAATGTCATTCTCAGAGAGTTTGCTCTACCCACAGTCTTAAAATAACCTGTTATAATTAAAAAATATTCTTCAATTATTTCACCTATTTAAAATGTTTTTAGATCATATTCCCCCTACATCTCTGATTCCTCCCAGAGCCCTCATTTCCACCTCCTAACCTCTAGTCACCATAGCTATAGTCACTGCCATCTCTTAATCTTATTTTTTTCTTCTTCTCTTATAATCTACAGAGTTACTGCTGTACATGTGTGCTAATTGTCAAGTGTTCCACTCTAGAAAATGTGCAAGTGACTGTGGGCCACAACATTGAAGGAAACGGATTCTCCTTCCTTGGTGGCCATTAACTGCCAATTCTTCCTCAATTAGGCCTCTAGCATCTTGTGTGTCTTTTTTTTCTAAATTGGAATGTTAACTGGCTTGGTCTTGTACAGGTCACCACAGCTGACCCCACAGTCTTTTAATGATAGTATCGAGTGTCTATCCTGTGTCTTGAATATAAAGTTCACTTATGGGTTGCTTCTTCACATGAATCACCGTTATAAAGCTAGACATTTCTGGTTTGTGTGCAGGCATGTACTTGTGCTTGCACACATACATACATAGATACACACACAAACACACACACACACTCACTCATCAAATGTCTTCTGGATGCTTTTAATCTACTGGAGCATATAGTAGACAGAATAGAAGGCTATGGAGATCTAACGTTAAAATTAAAAGATATTGCTGAGAAAATATATTGAGCATGATATACGATCTGTTAATATATATTTGAAAGTCACTGGGTCAGTTTTGTTCTGTCAGTTCCAGGACTTCCTCATGGCTGAATGTGTTCAGGTTGTTGACTGGCTCTCCACGCTGTATTGTGTTCATGGTGATTCCAAGGTGGGCTTTCAAGTAGCAGATTAATTTCTTCCAATATTCTGTCTGTTTTTCATATGCCATGGCCCAGGACTCCATCTTCCATCATTTCCTAGGAATTTGAAACAAAACTTGCATCTCTCCTTGACACATATTCTACATTTAGAGTCAATCACTGTAACATGTGTTTTCATGAAAGAACACCCAACTCATGGATTTGTACACAGGATGCTTTCCAACTGACCCTATGAAACACACTCTCAGTACTTCTGTTGCGGTGATAAAATACTCTGCAAAATCAGCTTAGCAGAGGAAGGATTTATTTGGGCATTAGTTCAAGATACAATTCATCTTAATGAGAAGGTCTTGGCAGCAGGATCTTGAGGCAGCTTCTCTAGTCAAACCCACAGTCAGGAACTAGAATGATGAATACTTGTATTCAGCCCATTTTCTCCTTCTTAAATAATCCAGGATCATAGCCCAGGAAATCCTGTCATCCTCTGTGGATATATCTTCCCACTTGAAATAACTTAATCAAGATAATCCCCTGCAGGCATTCCCAGTGGCCTGCCTCCCAAGTGATTCTTGATCTTATCAAGTTGACAACTGAGATTAACCATCATTAACTCCTAGTGACAATGTGTGACATGGCATAAAAGACCAATAAATATAATGTTGAGTACATTGGTGCCATAGGTGAGCAGAATTTTTCTGGTAAGTTCTGAGGAACAAATATAATATGGCTTACATGTTAGTGTGAGCATCATGGCTGTGTGCTGAGGTGAGAAAGATGGACTCAGTGCATGGTTAAAACCCACTGTATTGGCATTAGTTGTCAAACACTTATGTGGACTTCTAGAGATGATATTATAATGGAGCCTCACTGGAATGTCTTATGAGGGCACATAAGACAGGGATTTTTTTAATGGAATGCAATGCAAGTAAGGTAGAATCCAGGGGTCATATCTGGAGTCGAAGTACCAATCATGACCTTGATATAAACCCCTCTATAGAGAGATGTAAAGATGACAGAGCAGCTGAGAGTACTTTCTGTTCTTGCAGAGAACTAGAATTCAGGTTCTTGGATACATATCACATTGGGAAGCTCACAACTACCCATAACTCCAACCACAGGGAATCCTACACTTTCTTCTGGCCTTTAAAGGTACATCCACATACATAGTGCAAATATATACACTCTCAGCCTGTGCAAGAACTCATAATTAAAAATATAGGTGGTGGTAAGATGACTAAGCAATTAAGGATGCTTGGTGCTCTTGTATGAGAACCTGGTTTATTTCCAAGCACCTAAATTGGGTGACTCAAAATTGCCTTCAACTCCTGTTCCAGGGTTTCTGACACAATCTTCTGCCCTCCTAGTTACATGCATGCACATACAGACAAACACATATACATAATAAAATTATAATGTAAATGTTTTAAAAATTCTATTTAGGCAATTCTACAATTACTATCTACTTTACATATGAATTCATAGTTTACACAGTTTTAAAAAATTATTGACAGAACAAAGGTGAGACAATTATTCCTAGCAAAGCTGTGTATTCCCATTGAAAGTGAGGCCACTTAGCATGCAATCTTCAGTTACTTAGGCTGTTTAAAATACCTGATATTTTCAACCAAGCCCTAATAGCAGTATGAACAATGGTGTACATTACCATGCACTGCATTACCAAGTAAATGGTCTGCATTACCAAGTATAGAAGACACATATAACTGTTCCCTGGAACCAGAGGGCATGTTCCCTGAATTTTCATAAAGCCAAAAGTCATCTCTTTGAGGGAAGTCAGAGATATTTTCTACCTAAATTTAGTAAATGGAAGATACATTAAAACATAAAATAATATTCATATAATTAAGAATCATGAAATTAATTTATAAATTAGTCACAAGGCTCTCTGAAAAACATTATTACTCTTTCTTATATATGTCTCAACACAAGTATATTGAGTCAATTTAATATTACTACAACCAAGCAAATGTGACCAAACTTCAAATACATAGACACACACAGAGACATATGCACAGAAACATAACGCACACACATACACACACACAATGCACATATGTACATAGACCATGCAGTTTTGGAATTACTTTGCTGTTGTTAGACATAAGGTAAGAAAGAGTTGGCTTTTGTTCTCACAAACAAAACGCTTGTGCATCTGGGATGCTTCAAATCCTTTTGTAGTGCTTGAAGCCTTCAAGTGGCTGAAGGAATAACTGCTATGTGCATGGATTCATACAATTCTAGGATACAGATGAGATGGTTGGTAAGGTGCTAAGTGTGGTAACTATTACTCTTTGGCTCCTTTATTGGGTTATTGCATCTACCACCCTTCTCCACTCTAGTCCTTTCCAAGTGCATACTAGAAAGACAAGAAAGAAGATTAGAAGGAAAAGGGGTGTAGATATCTTTAGGGTGCTCCCTGCTGATTAGCAATGTCAAATTCCTTGGGTCAAGTCTAATCTTAGTCAACAGGATATCTCCTACCAGCAAACTGCAATCCAGCAAATGGCAAAAGCAGCAGCAGCAGAGACCAGATGTAGCAGGGGCCAGCAGCAGCAGGAGGAGCAGCAGCTGCAGGTACCTCTCAGGATTCTGACATTTTATACCCTCTCAAGAGTCCCCAGAATTCCAAATGTAAACTATCTTCAACTGTTAGAATCAAGCCCCTAGCAAAGCATAGGATAAATCATAGTTAGCTGCTGTAGTTAATTATCCCTGTATCCCATGCCTGGGATTGCAATGAAAACATATTCACATAAGAGATTTTTTTAATGACACCCAAATTCTTACTACAGAGTGTGATGGAATTTTCTTTCTTTCTTTTCTCCTCTTCTTCCTCCTTCTCCTTCTCTTCCTCCTTCCTTTCCCTCTACCTCTTCTCCTCCTCCTCCTGCTGCTCCTTCGTCTTTTTCTTACATTTCAATTTTTCTTTGGTACATTCCTTATTGAATTCAGTGCATTTGTATCGTAACCACCCTACTTCCTGCTTCCCACTTCACCAAGGTGTGCCCCCTATATCTTCTTTACAGCTACATATGGTAATTTTGGGTAGCCCTCTGAGTCCAGTTATTGCAGATCATCTTCATATGGGTGTAGTACTCTATTCACTGGAGCATTGGTAGCTTGCTAAGGGCTGTGTGACTGAAGCAATCCCACTGTCAGGTGAAAGCACTTCTGAACCTCACCATTTTACCTCTCCTGTTTTCTATTCTGCTGGCTCTTTTCTTTCTCTCATTGACATATTTCCAGAGGCATCATTGATGTTAAAACTGGGACAAGATCTCTATGAGGTATGTAAAAAAGATTCAGGGTGAACAAGTTTGAATAAAATCCAAGAGGTTTTTGTTTGTTTGTTTGTTTCATTTGTTTGTTTGTTTGTTTGTTTGTTTTGGTTTTTGGTTTTTGGTTTTTGGTTTTTGGTTTTTTGAGACAGAGTTTCTCTGTGTAGCCCTGGATGTCCTGGAACTCACTCTGTAGACCAGGCTGGCCTTGAACTCAGAAATCCACATGCCTCTTCAAGACATTCTTTTTAAGAAAATTGGGAATAAATAAAATTTTACAGATAGACTTGAGGCTATCTTAGTATTAACAAAATTTTTAAATTAGGTAAATGAAGTTTTTTAACGTATTTTACTTTTTCATTAACTTATTTATTTGTTCACTTTACATCCTGATCACACACACTCCTTTTCCCAGTCCACCCTCATACATCCCCTCTGTCTACCAAACTTCCCCTCTTCCGTGTACCAATCCACCCTGGCACCTCAAGTCACTGCAGAGGTAACTGAAGTTTTAAAATAAAGAAAACTTTTTAAAGTACTTCCTTTCACTTTAAAAGAAATAAACCAAGTTAAATAAATTTGGCAAGTATTGAAAGCAGTAAAATCTATTAAGAAAGAAAAGCAAAAGCAAGCTCATATGTTTGATTATAGATAGCTACAAAGCAGAGCATATTTTGATTTTATCTTTCATTTTTCCCACAAAGAACTGCATTGGTACATTCCCCTTTGTATAGAAATTAGTTTTTCATTTCACACTGACTTGCTTCTAAAATATTTTGACTCACCTTCTTTAGAAGGCTATTACTTCTCAGAACTACAAGTTCGAGAATAGGCAAGAATGATAACTGTGCTGTGCTTTCCATCATGGGCTGTGCAAACATAGACATGGTTCATAGGGTTACAGCTTTGTGGAACATGGGTAAAGTTCCAATTAAACACTGGTGAGTGTGGTAACACAGGATTATTGTCCCAGCTCTGGAGAGGGGGGATAGGAAGATCCCTGGAACTCTCTGGTCAGCCAGCTTAGCCAAATAGGCTCCCAGGGAGAGTGACCTACTCCCAAATTAGAAGGTAAATGGCACCTAGAGAAATACAATAAGTTTATTGCTGACCTCCAAATACACACACACACACACACACACACAGAGAGAGAGAGAGAGAGAGAGAGAGAGAGAGAGAGAGAGAGAGAGAGAGAGAGAGAGAGAGAGAGAGAGAGAGAGCAAACAAGAGAGAGCACACCAGAGAGAGGGAGGGAGAGAGGGAGGGAGAGGGATGGAGAGAGGGAGGGAGGGAGGAAGAGAGAGAAAGGGAGAGAAAGAGAGACCTATCCACACAAAACAATGTGGACATGTACAAAGATTATAGCATCAAAAATTAGATTTTTAAGAACCTGCAGTTATCTATTAAAGCACAAACTGAAGCAGAAAGATGTTTATTGAACAAACATGGTGGGGTGATATGTCTCAAAATATAGAGATTTTGTGAAAATAGGTCATTTATATGCAGCATAAAGCAAGAGCCCCCTGCCTCAATTTGAGAAGCATTATTGAGTTCACACCAAGGCAGATATTGGTAGAGATTAAGAAACTCCAGCAATTCTAATATTTTGTAAAAATGAAGGCTCAATTAATGAATCTGGAGGTAGGTGTGTCACTCGGGATTCCTAGTTCTATTCCTTCCACAGAGGGGATTAAAATAGAAGTTATATTAGAGAATTGACAGTCCATTTAGAAAGAAGCAATGCTCTACATTTTAATTAAACAGAGGTGATAGATCTGTGAAATGAGTGTGCATCATTAAAGCAATCATTTAAAAAATTAGATACTTTCTTCTCCAATCTAGGACTCACTCTAAGTTTTTCAGACTTGCTTAAAAATCAAAGAGCTGTACTTGGACAGAGTGGTGCATGCCTGCTTAACCCAGTCACCACTCAGGAAGTAAGGTAAAAGGATGTGAAGTTCGGGTTTATCTTATCTTTTCTTCTATGTAGCAACTTCAAGGACAACCCTGGGTTGCATGAGATACTCTTATCAAGAAACAAAGTAAAAATATAAAAATAAATCTGGTTTAGATTAAAAACTTGCTCAGTTTTCATACACTGTATAAAATAACTCTCAAATCCCAAATTATGACAAGATTTATTTTATTCTGGCTATTTTAAGATGCTACTCTCTTGGATCTCAGGTGTACCAAGAAGACAGACAATGACCATAATAAAATATTAAAATGTTATCCCCTTTCCCGGTTTCCCCTCCAAAATTCCCTATCCCATCACTACTTCCCCCTGCTTCTATAAGGGTGCTGTCCTACCCACCCACCCATTCCCACCTCACAGCCCTAGCATTCCCTTACACTGGGGCATCAAGTCTCTACAAGAGCAAGGGCCACCCTTCCCATTGATGCCAGATAAGGCAATTCTCTGCTACATATGCGGCTGGAGCCAGCTCCATGTGAGCTCTGGGAGGTCTGGTTGGTTGTTATTGTTCTTCCTATGAAGTTGCAAATCCCTTCAGCTTCTTCAATCCTTCCCCTAACTCCTCCATTGTTTATTTTGCTTTTCATTTATTTTGAGATTATAATATAATTATCACATTTTCCTTTGACATTCCTCCCCACAAACCCTCCCATATACCCACTCTGCTCTCCTTCAAATCTGTTTCATTGTCTGTCATTGTTATTGATTTCACATATGTGTACACATATATGTCCCAAATATAACCTGCTCAGTCTGTATAATGTTACTTGTATGTATATGTTCAGTAATAGCCATTTCACACTGGATGGTCGATTGATGGGCTCTTTCCTGAAGAAGTCCACCTCTCTAGCTCCCAACTTTTGTCAGTTGCCTATAGTTCTCTGTAATGTCAAGGTCTCATGGATTTTTTTCACTATTGAATTTGCCATGCTCATCAGTGTAGTCCTTGTTCAGTTCACATTGAATAGTCATGTTGGTAAGACTTTACTAGTTTAGCTTCTGGCATTACTAGGAGACGCAATCTCACAGAAACACCTAGATCCTCTATCTTACAATATTTCTACCTCATCTTCTTTAAAGTCCCGTCAATCTTAGGTATAGGAGTGATGTGTAAGTGTATCCATTGAAGGTGTGCTCCACAACTGAGTTTGATTAGCTGTGGAATTTTTTGTAGTGGTATACATCTTTTGGAAATTTTTTCTTGATGAAATATGCAAAAGATGCTTATCAACGGGCATAAAAACAAATGTTTAGTTTGTTGTTAGGGATTAAGCTGGTTTAGTAAATTAAGTATTATAAATTCTCCCACAATAACCACAGCTTCACCTGCACTGAGTACTTGCCTAATTTTCCAATAACAGCAATGGTTTCCCACTTATTGAGCAGATCTTAAGCCCAGTTAGAGAAGTGCTGGTTATCACCAGGTGATATTACTATTCTCCCTAGGGTTATCATGCTATGCTAATTGTTGAAGTGACTCACAGGCATCACAGCAGAATATGACAGCTAGATGCCTCCCTCCTTTGGAACCTTGAATGTTAACTTCTGGTTCCATGAAAGTTAGTCTGAAGAGAGGAGGCATTCTAATCTGACACAGCTCAGGAGTCTCTGGCTGCGTTTCTGAAGTGTATGATGTTCTTTAGCAATAAGGACTGACTTTATACCTCTTAGGGGACAATCAAGACTAACAGAAATAGACTTTATGTTTTGCAAAACTCTTGGACAGCCCTGGCCAACCACTCAAAAGAAGGACTCTCACATTTGGTATAAGTTGGTATTTTGATTGTTTTTGTTTGTTACGTGGTCTTTGGCCCTTATGAGGGACCACTGTCAGTCTAGATGAGGAAAGTTCATTAAAATTATATATGTACATAATATATAGAATTCCATGTATTATAGGCCTTTTAAAGACATATAGTTAATAGTATGGCACCTTGAAACTTTTTAAGACCTTCTTGTTACGTTATCCTCCTCCTATATTTACCTCCTGTCCCCTTCCTAGGAGTATCTCCTTTCTCTTTTCCCCTGCCAGAGAATATATGATGTCTGTCTTTCTGTGTCTGGGTTACCTTTATAAATATGATAATCTCCATTTCTATACATTTACCTGGAAAAATCATAATCCATTTTTTCTGTCTGAATTTTATAACATAGTGTATATGTACAACATTTTTCTTATACATTTGTGGCTGGGTGGCAATCCTGGCTGTCCTAGCTTTGTAGACAGGCTGGCTTCAAACTCACAGAGATCCACCTATACCTGCATCTCAAATTCTGAGATTAGAGTTGTTCATCACTACTTCGCAGAATGTGTAGGTTGTTGATTTTAATAGGATGCCCAGTTTTACTATATTAATCATACTAACCCATAAGGGTGGGATGAGTTCTTTCCTTCTTCTGTTATCTTCCTCAATTTCTTTCTGCAATGCCTTAAACATTTATAATACAAATGTTTCACTTACTTGGTTAGAGCTATCCCCCAAATATTTTATTGTTTGTGAGACTTTTATGAAAGTTATTGTTTCTTTGATTTCTTTCTCAGTCCATTTATTCTTTGTATATATGAAGATTTTTGTGTGATAATTTTATGATACTCAACTTTGCCAACAGTGTTTTATCACCTGGGAAGTTTTCTTGCAGAAAGTTTCAGAGTCTTTTTCATATAAAATTATATAATGTGCAAAATAAACTATGTTGACTTCTTTCTTTCTTATTGCATCCCTTTGATTTTCAGTAGTTTTATTGCTCTAGTTAAGACATTTGTTTAATTTGCTGATTTGATATTAACTTTGTTAAATTATATAAATCAAGAAATTTATCAGTATGGTTTAGGTTTTCTAGTTTGAGAGAGTACATGGTTCTGAACTGTGTCCTTTTGATTTTCTGGTCTTCCTTGGTGTCAGCTATAATGCCCCTTTGTTGTAGTAGTTATTCTGAAAGCAGCCACTGGTTAAGCCAACTGACCAAGCTGCAGTGTCTCTGCCTAGCTCAGCCACCATGTTGCATGGCCAGAAACCAAGTGTGCACCACAGATAGAAACGGCCAGCCAGAAACACCAGCCCTCCCACCCCCAAGATGCCAGCGTGGGAGATGCCTCTGCCAATCTTCCACGCTGTCTCTGCAAGGCTGGGCATTGCCCAGACCATCCCACCATCCATATGGGTCCAGTAATAAAATGAGACTCTAATGCTTAGATTATCCAAAGGCTTTATATATTTGGTAATGATCGATAATAATATGCCTTACAATCAGAGGTGTAACCCAAATACCCAACCTAGATATACAAACTACCTTTGACTGCTACAGACAAGTAAACATCAGCCTCCACACCCCCCTCTCTCATTCTCCATCTCTCCCTTAGCTCCTTCTCTTCCTTCTCCTCCTCCTCCTCCCCTTCCTCTTCTTACTCCTCCCACCTTAGCTCCTCCTACACCCCTTTCCATCTATAATTTAATAACTTAGATCTTCTCTATATATCTTTTAAATTGTCTACGGGTTTACGAATCTTGTTGATTTTCTCTAAGAACTAATGCTTGAACTCATTGTTTTCTTGCAATGTTTGTTTCTATTTCCTTGATTTCAGCCCTAGTTTTGATCATTTTGATCAGATCAAGAGATGATGATCTCTTTAGGTGTTATCCTTCCTGTTGTTTTAGAGCTATTGGGTGTGCTTCATTGTTTCCTATAGGTTAGGGTATCCTCTGTTTTGATTTTCTTCAATTATAAAAAAGTTTTTAATTTTCTTCTTGACTTCTGTCTTGTTTCAGTTTTTATTCAATGGTGAGTTGTTCAGTTTCCATGAGTTTGTATGCTTTCTGTTTTTGCAGATCTTCAACTCTTATCAGTGGTAGTCAGAGTAAATGCAGGTTGTTATTTAAATTCTCTTGTAACTGTTGAGTTTTGCTTTGTATCTGAGTGTATGGTCAAATTTGGATAAATTTCTATGAGCTTTTTACAAAAAATTACATACTTTTTTTGTTAGTTTAGGGGAAAGTCCTGTAAATATCTGTTCCACCATTTTGATGTATGATGTCATTTAACTCCAGCATTGCTGTTTAGTTTATGTCTGAATAACCTGCTCCTTGGCAAGAGTGGAATATTGAAGTCAGACACTATCACTGAATAAGAATCAATATGTGATTTCATATAGTAGTATTTCTTTTAAGACTGTGAGTGCTCTTGTTTTTAGTACATAAATGTTTAGAATTGTAATGTCCTCTTGGTGAATATGTTTTCCTTGGATGATTATGCAAGTACCCTTCTCTGTCTCTTCTGGTATGTTTTGGCTTGAAATCTATTTTGTCAGATATTAAAATAGCTACATCTGCTAGCTTCTGTAATTCATTTGCTTGGGATAGTCTTTTCCCAAACTTTTACACTGAGTTGATATCTACCCTTCAGAGTGAATTATATTTCTTGGATGCACCAGAAAGAAGGCTTTGGTTTTCTAATCTAATCTGTTACTTTATGCTTTTTATTGGAGAACTGAATCCATAATTATTGGAAGTTATCAATGAGGGGTGCTTATTGATTCCTTTCACTTTTTTTCATATTTGATGTATTTTCTTTCTCTTCTTTCTCTTTGGGGATTCTTTATTTTTATGTGCTTATTCTTTTCTGAGTAAACTTTTCCTTCTTTAGATCTAATTTTGTCCCTATCGTAGATATATTTAATGACCAGACTTCCTACTTGATACTGTACAAATAGTCAATGGAATTCAGGCACAATCAGTAACCCAAAGGACAAGCACATATCACTCTTTCAGAATGTAAAAAGCCATTGTTTCTCTAATACCCAGAAAGTGGAATTCACATATCCATGACAAAATCAAACAAACACTAAAAAAAAATAAAAATAAAAATAAAAAAATAAAAAATGACAGACTTGAAATTAGAAAAAAAAATAGATTCCTATCTTCTTTGAGGCTTGTGTGGTTTTGTCTACATTCTTAACTCTCTACTGTCCAATAGTACACTTATTGGTCTCTATTCTGCATTTTGCAATTTATGCACATATGTACTTGCATGAATATATATATATATATATATATATATATATATTATAAGTTGAAATATCCCTATGAGAAAGAATGTTTCTCGCTATTTCATTTAGAGTTTGATTTACCTTGCTTAATATTATGCATTCTCTGTCACCCATTTCCTTGCAAATTTCATAAATCCTTTTTCTTTTGCCTGGTGTCCTAGGGCAATGTCTGTGTTATCTTTTCTCATACACATATATAGTTCCTACCTCAAGCTACTAACTCTATCCAGTTCAGCGACTGCTCGGCTCTTAATAATACCTCTGTCCACTGCAGATCACCACAGAATGCTAGTATCTGTATAGCAATATATCTGTATGTTCTTCTTAGCTGTACTTCAAAACGCTGACTGATTTGTATTTTTCATGCTGATTTAAGAACTGTCTGCTCCTGACAGCTTCCTGTCTTAGATTCTAAGAAGAAATTAAGCATCTTTGGAGTTACTCCAGTTGTGGTGAGACAGCCGCTAGGCAAGAATTTCCTCTTTCCATCTACAGACAAATTACGGTCCAGAAAAGGACACACTTGCAGAATAGTCGACTGATTATATCTGCCTAGACAGAGTAATCAGTCCTTAATAATTCTGCACCACTAAGGTCTGTCAGATGATCCTGGGCCAGAAGGCTGAAGATCAGATGCTCCAACAGTTTGTAGTATAGGAATTGTCCAGGTGTTCAGTGGTCTCTATAAATTGGCTAAGTTTTAGAAGCTATTCTTTGTGCTTCCCATAATTTCAGTTAACTCAGTCATTCTGGATTTCTAATGGGGTTGAAAACTTATAGTCTCATAGCCAATCCTGGCTATTTACTTTGAGAGAAAAGATTTGAGAGGATGGTTTTCAGCTGACATTCATTCTAAAGCTAAGAAAAAGCCAGGTTCAGAACTAAGTCTTTTAGTTAGGAGAGATGACAGATGTTCTGGTTACTCAACAAAATGATGGACTGGGTATTAGGACTATCTTGTACCTCACTGGTACACATTGGCATAATTATGCTCTAATTGTATTTTGAGAGAAAAAGTTTTATTTTACCAGGAAGGGTGATATGTAGGAGGAGCTAAGGTGGGAGGAGTACCGAGAGAAAGAGAAGGAATAAGGAGAGGAGGAGAAGGAGAGTAGAAGCTAGGTGATGAGAGTGAGAAAGAGAGGGGGAGACATGGAGGCAGATGTTCACATGTCTCCACCAGTCAAAGATAGTTGATATATCAAGGTTGAGTATTAGGTTACACTTCTGATTGAGCATTACCAAACTTACAAAGCCTTTGATTAACATTTTTTAAAAAATGTATAAAAGCAAAAAGGAAAAGGGGGCATGGGATAGGGGTTTTCTAGGGAGGGGAATTGGGGAAAGGGAATGACATCTGAAATGTAAATAAAATATCCAATAAAAAAAGAATTGGTTCTTTTTTTTCCCCTAATTTAACCTGCTGGTGGTACAAATCCTGTTGTTCAGTCTTTATTTTCTGTTGGTATTTGGTTTTTACAGTTTTATCCTGTGATCTCTGGAAATACAAAAGGATATTTTAATGTGCAATTCTGTACTTTTCTTGTCCTTTAGAGTTTCTACTGGAAAGGAATTCAGATGAGTTTTCCATGGGAAGTCTTTTGTGTTTTATTCTTATGACTCTCATTATCATTTTTCTTCTGTGTCTTAGCATTTTAGCTATAATGTGGGAGAGAAATTCCTTCTTGTTTGTGTCTGTTTGGAACACCAAATGCCACTTTACTTAAACATCTAGCCACCTACAGACATACAACCTTCAAATTTGAGATTTGTGGTACAATTACAATTAATAAGGGTTTAATCTTTTTCTGCCTCAAGTGTATATCTTGGCTTCTTCTTGCTCATGGGTTCTTAGGTATGATTTAGTAACTGCTTTTCAGAGTTCCTAAATATTGTATCCTTGCTTATATTTCTATGTTGCTGTGTAAGTGTATCATGTTTTTTAACCTTGGCTTTAATCTTTGATAATATTACATCTTTTATATCATTTTAGCTTGAGATTTGTGTTTCTAATCTTTCTGGTTTTTCATTAGTTTTCTTTTTATGTTTGCTTGTATTCTTTCCTTCTTCATCCTTGTTGGGATTACTCTCCTTAAGGTTACTGATTTTCTTCTCATCTTTTTGTTATCTAGATCTTGATCATTTACTCCCATTTTTATTCTAGGTTATTGTCTGGTATTTTACCATTTCTGCATATTTGGTTGGGTCATTGAGAAATTATAAGTAGATAGAGGAGGTATATTATCTTGATTAAAAAGTATTGGGAGGGAGAGAGGATGGGGAGGGGGAGAGAGGGGGCAGGATCAGTTATGGGAGGAGATAAGAATGATATACAGAGGGTCAGAAATTTGAACAAAGGTACCAATGGGGGATGGAGAACTGGTGGTAGCCACCAGCATGTCCCTGATGCCAGGAAAGAAAGAGGCTCTCAGAACCCAACTGATATGAGATTAGCTGAAATGCCCAAGAAAGGAGAGGGAAAATGTGTAGAGACCATATCCAGAGGTTACACAAGGCCCCCGGTTTGGAGATGAGGCCATTTATCTCCATTTTTTATTGGATATTTCTATGTATTTACATTTCAAATGTTTTTCCCTTTCTAGTTTTCCCCTCTGAAACCCCTACATCCTATTCCTTATTCCTTCTATTCCTACATCTATGGGTGTGATTCCCCACCCACCCACCCACTCCTACTTCACCAACCTGGCATTTCCCTACACTGGGGAATTGGCCTTCACAGTACCAAGGGCCTAACCTAGAATTGCTCTTGTCTAAAGGAAATACAGGGACAATGTGTGGAGCAGAGACTTAAGGAAAGACCATCCAGAGACTGCCCCACCTGGGGATCCATCCCATATACAGACAGCAAATCCAGACACTATTGTGGATGCAAAGAAGTGCTTGCTTACAGGAGCCTAATATAGCTGTCTCCTGAGAGACACTGCCAGAGCCTGACAAATACAGAGGCCAATGCTCAAAGCCAACCATTGGTCTGAGCAAGGGAACCCTAAAGGAAGAGTTAGAGAAAGGACTAAAGGAGCTAAAAGGATTTGCAACCGCATAGGAAGAACAACAATATCAACCAACCAGCCCACCCCCCAGAACTAAACCACCAACCAAAGAGTACACATGAAGGAACCCATGGCTCTAGCTGCATATGTAGCAGAGGATGGACTTGTGAGACATCAGTGGGAGAAGAGGCTGTGGTCTGTGAAGGCTTGATGCCCCAGTGTAGGGGAATGCCAGGGCTTTGAGGTAGGAGTGTGTGGGTGGTTGGGGAAGCACCCTCATTGAAGCAGGGGGAGTGGACAGGGGATAAGGGGTTTGTGGAGGGGAAACAGGGAAAGGTGATAACATTTGAAATGTAAATAAATACATATTCGATAATGTATCCATATTTGAGGATGGATATCTCTTTTAGTTTCTGTTTGTTTGTTCATTTTAATTTTAATTAATGTAAGCTGTTTACCGCAGTGGCTTCTCTTAGGGTTTAATCTGGAACATAGGCCTGTTAAAGTAGTAATCTTTAAAATCCTCTTCAAACACTGATACTAATATTTAGGTCTCTGAGATTGTATGCCTCTTGAACAAATTGAGATTTGGTGTGGACAATTCCTTAAATATCCAGGGTTTTCTATATATCCCTTTGGTCCTCTGACCGTGTGAAAATCAGTTAGGCTAAGTAGCTTCAGTTAGCTGTGTATGTTAAGGAGCTCTGATGAATCTTATCTGCCTTGCTCCAAAAGTTCACTGACCCAGCTCCTCAATCATATTCACACACAGCTGGTCTGTATCATCTTACCAGAGGCAGGATGCACTTACACTTGCCATATCTGCTCATGGCTTCTGTCTTTGCCAATGCTTACACTTCCCTCTCAAACAAATGACTTTCTGTGAATATAAGTCCAAGTCATAGCCAGTTAGTTTCCTAACAACCAGGAGAGATTTTCCCCTAACCATTAGAGGTAAGGCAGCCTTCAGGGTTTGCTGAAATAAAAAATCAAGATCTCGGGAATCCAGGTTCTTTGAGACTGCTGGTCTTCCCATGGGGTCACTCTTCTACTCAACCTCTCCCAGCCTTTTCTCCTAGTCAACCACAGAGGTCCTTAACTTCAGACCATGGCTGGGTGCAAGTCTCTGCCTCTGTCTCAGTCAGCTACTTGTTGGGCCTCTTGGAAGGCAGCCATGCTAGGCTTCTGTCTGAAAGCATACCACAGCATCAGTAGTAGTGTCAAGTCCTGGAGCCTTTCTTAAGTTGGGTTCAACTTTGGGACAGTCACTGGACCCCCTTTCCTCAAGTCTTCTCTCCATTTTTGTCCCTGCAGTTTTCCCAGACAGGAACAACCCCAAGTCATACTTCCTGACTGTGGGATAATTATTAAAGGAAAAAAAATGTGTGAAGACTGGGGAAATGGCAAGGCAGGTAAGGCAGTTGCGGAGCCTGTGGGGCATAAGTTCAGATCCTCCTGAACCATATATATATATAAAAAAAAGGCAGCAATGTCAGCATTCCTATGAGCAGGAGGGGAAGAGAGCCATCTTGGAAGTTTATAGAATATTTAGCCTGGTATATGCCATGCCTAATAAAAGAACCTAGATCAAACAATACCTGAAGTTGTCTTCTGACCTCCATGTATACATTGTGATATGTGTCTTGGTGCCCACACTCTGTCTCGATCTGTGTCTTTTCTGCTTCTTTCTCTCCTATACATCCTTGTTACATATGTACAAATATATTACATTGTATGATTATCATAAATATTTAAAAAAAATAAACTTCGCACTCTTCCAAAAAAACTGAATTGATTATTAACAATGATTACCCTCTTTTTGTGAAAACAACATGGCCATTGTCCAGGGGTAAGAAGATATTGATGGCATTGCTGTGTAGTTTGAAATCCTCTCCAGAGCTTTGCAGTTGAGTCCAAACATTACTTTAATACACAGAATTTTAGCATTTGAACGTTTTTTTTGTTTGAATATTTTCTCTTGAATCACAGAGTAACAATTAACTTTTAAACTATTTTGGATGCCACTGTCAACACATCTTATTTGAGACATCTTTTTAACTTAGTGTCAGCTCTCAGAACTTGAAATAAACATAAATACAGCAATTATCTTTGTATTATAAAATATTACATTCTTAATGGTAGTAATTATTTTCAGTGACAAAATTTCAAATGCATGGTATTTTACTTGTCGTTGATAATAAATAGTCAATGCTTTGTGACACATGGATAACACACTACTCTGAACAGATCTAAATAGGAAAAATGAGAAAATGAGCCCCATTAATTTTAAAGTATTTTTTTTCAGTGACTTTGCTTCCCCGTGGGCTTCAGATTTCTATAAATTATGAAGTTTGAATCATTTCTAAAATAATTATATCCACATGAGTATTTTGCCTGCATTTGTGTATGGGTAACATGTGTACACTGGGTGGCTGCAGAGACCAGAAGAGGGAATCAGTTCCTCAGAAAATTGAGTTACAAGATGGTTGTGAGCCACCATAAGGGTGATAGGAATGGAACCCAGTTACTCTGAAAAGCCTCCAGACCAGCATACTTTAATGCTTAGAATCTCTTAGAGAAACTATTTTGAAAAAAAATAAAGTGTGTGTGTGTGTGTGTGTGTGTGTGTGTGTGTGTGTGTGTGCTTATTTGTATTGAAGAAAACTTAGCACATCTGTTTTCTTTCCATAGTGGAATTCCCTTATGGAAGCTTCAGAATTGATAAACCTATCCTGAAGATGTGTTCCTAGTTCTAGCAATGCATCTTCAGGGGTTTAAGGGTCATGTGGTTCCAGCCACTCAGGCAACACTGGAGATCAAAGAAGCTGGTCTTAGCATCTGTGAGCTGTTTACTCCTTTCCTATATAACCTGTTTAACCACTTTATTAAATTAAAAAAAAAAAAAAAAAGAAAAAGAAAAAGAAATAAAAGAAGAAGAAGAAAAAAAAACCTTGCTCTTTCTTCTTGCCAAGTGTGTTGCTTATAAAGAAAAATAGATAATTACTCGAAGATAATGAGTGCCTGTAAGAATGAGTGCTTGGTTGGTAGTGATATAATTATTATCATTACTAACATTTACTCTAAAATAAATACATTCCTTACTTTTTGTCTTATTTTTGCTAAGAGAAAACTAATTTCACTTTTATTCTCTTTTTGGCCTATGAAGAATATGCTTTTTTTGTAGTGAAATAAGACATAACTTTTAAAGAAGTGTCTTATATACAAAAATATCAGACACCCCAAGACTGAGAGGACAAACATATTTTGGAAATGTAAAACATGTTTTCAGAAAACACATGTGGCACTGCCAGAAACTAAAATAGAACAAACTGTTTTTAGAAAAATTCCAATTGAAAATACAGAGCATTTTTAGAGGTATCTCATGACAGAAATTTCAGTGACTGGACCAAACAATAGCCCCTTTTGTTAGTTTATATAGCTTTGAAAACATGGATATCAGATATTATGTGCTGTTACTGATCTTGAAATGGTAGATTCATCTTTTTCTTGGCTCCTTTATCTGAGTGTTCTGGTACTAGTTAATAGTCAATATATCCCACTGTTCATGAAGGCAACTAAAGGAAAGTCTATTTCTACTGGGAGAAGAGATTACTTGGCAGTGTTGGGTAGACAATCCCTCTTTTTGTGTAATGTGCAGCATGGTCTATAGCCCCATCCAGTGAACCACAGCTACTTTTCTTGTCCTTAGTATTTTTGTCATAAATAGTATTAGAAATGAACCAATCTTTTAAGTATAAACATTACATTTTGTCTTAATGAAGATATGGTTAATAATAGGTTGGTATTTCTTAAATATTGTTTTACCATAGACTACTTTGAGAATATGATTAGTCTGTGAAAAGAGAATAATTTGAATAAGTATGTAAAGCCACATATTCATATATGATTCCAAGGACTGACTGACCTGAAGCTTATTTTGGATCAACAACTTCTAAACTATGTGAACAGGAGTCTTTCCTTCTAAGGGTCACATGTTATAGTAAAAGATATTTAGAGATGATTAGAAGCTCAAAAACATGTTTTCATTAACAATATCTACTATTGCCAGTGAGATGGTTCAATGAATAATGATGCTTACCATCAACTCCAGTGACATGCGTTCGATTTCCCAAACACCACATGGTGGAATAAGAGGGCCAACTCCTGTGAGCTCTCTGTGCTCTGACCTCTAGAGGTACTCTGTGGCTTGCAAAGGTCCATTCAAAAACAAAAAATATAGATAAAATGGGAGAGAGGGAGAAAAGGAAGCCAACAAGTGTCTACTGTTTTTATCCCCACTAACAAAGTTAGAGTGTTGTGTTTCTTTACATATTTATTTACCCTTCTTTTGCATAGGGTACCAATTTATGATTCTAGCATCTCTGCTTGTTTTTTGCAAATAAAATCTTATTAGAATACACATACACACACACACACACACACACACACACACACACACACCCGTACACACGCACACTCACACACAGGTTCATTCTAATCATTCCTGGATGTTTTCACAGTAACCTGGAGAGTCAAACAGCAGACATACATCACTCACAGAGCCTGAAACTCTTACCTAGCCCTATAGAGAAAAAGTTTGCCAAGCCTTGCATTAGCAAATGAAAGATTCACATCCTCATTTTATTACCAATCAATTTCCATATCTCAGGTACTTAGTGTTAAACTTGAATCTCATTATGTATGGATGGGATGATTGAAATCATTTTGTTTGACTACATCTGCGAATTTGTGATTGGTGTTAACTTTCTATTTATTCATTCACTCATATTCACTCAAACTGTTTATTAAATATTCATTTATTCAATAGCTTCATTAAAGTCATAGTATGTGTCAGTGGCTGTGTAAGGCTCTGGAGATAATGCAATAAGGCTCCTGTCTTAGCTGAGCCTATATTTGGAAATACTGTTGTCTATAGGAAGAGAATAAAAAGTCTGGGGTGCAGAATAGAGAGGAATATCTGTGCAAGCATGTGAACGTGGGGGACCTAGGAGAGGACATTAGAATGATATTTCCTGATGTGTGAATATTTTGTGATTTGCAAAAATGTGTTACAAAGGACACTGGGGACTGGGGATGTAGCTACTTGGTACAGCATTTGATTATCATGTATGAGAACTCTGAGATCCATTTCCTGCCCTATGCAAACTAAGCATGGGCACACTGCACATGAATCAGGCATGTAGACAACACCTGTAATCCCAATGCTCAGAAGATATGTACGCTGAAATCATTCTCTGTCGTAGCAAATTGGAGTCCATCCTGAGCTACACAGTACTCAGTCTCAACAAAGCACTGTATAGTAGTAGCCCTGTGCATGAACAACTGATTCCCATTTCCACAGCATGTCTCAGTGGTTAATATGCAAAATGTGAAGTGTCGGTGTCGACAGGGTTTTCTGCCTGACCATCTCATCTCATAGTTTGATGAAGCACATTACAGAGCAGTGCTATGATGCTAAAACACATGATGTGGAACCTTGTTAGCCAAGATCTCGAGTAACTGATGACATGATTCATAACTTCTGGAAACTGAATGCCCCACACCTCCAGCTGCATGGTGCTGGGTGACCTGTTAGGCCCTGAAAGTTTCCCTTCTGTAGATAAATGTTAGGTCTGTAATTAGTATAATAGTGCTTCATTCAAAGGATCTTTGAAGCCTCCTTTTCTTTTATTAAGAACTCCCCTTTCAGATGTGGCTTTTTTAAGGTACCTTCAAGATTATGAAGAAAAAAGTTCAAGGGAAGATAACATAATAGATATTCTTCCTTGGGCTCTCAAACTTGTGAAAAGATTCTTTCCTTTTTGTTAAACTGACTTAGATGAATTTTTAAAAGTGGGGTGTTTTGGTGCTCGAAGGCTAGCAGCAGCCTTTGATCTTCTTCCTATTCTTTCTACCATCTTTCCTCTCTGACCACTACACAGCTGGGTAGCAGTCTCTGCGATATTACCATAATTACCTGTAGATTATTTTTTTGTCAGCCCTTCTCGGTTTGTTTATATTGAATATGAACTTGACGGGGCCTAGAACCACCTAGAAAAGGAAACCTCTGGACATATCTGTGAGAAACCTTTTTGATCTGTTAACATATGAGGTTTCATCCTAAATATGGGCAGCTCCATCCCATGAGCTGGAATTCTAAAATGAATAAATAGAGGAAAATGAGCCAGGTACCAGCATCCATTACTGTCTCCTGACTCTATATGTAATGTGAGCATCTGTCTTATCCTATCGCTACCATGCCTTCCCACCACTATTGATTGTACCCTCAAACTATGAGCCAAAATGAAGCCTTCATCTTTAAGTTGGTTTTTTTTTTGTAGGTAATTTTCATAGGAATGATACAAAATTAATAAAGACCCCTGCAAGAGGCAAAAAATGGCATGATGGAGGCAAATTTCAGCGAGATGGGATGGTTGGATGTGGTTTTAGTATACAGTCAGTTAAGGTCACTTCCATCGTGGCTGCGCACAAACAGTCATAATTTTAGACTATGAAAATTCAAGATCCATTTCCTCTTCTTGCCATTTTCACTGACAACTTTCTAAGAATCAGCACCCACACCAGGAGCTCAACTTTCAAAGTGATAAAAATCAATAAAGCTAATACACCTACTGTAAGGACGTAAGTGGAGGAACATTGAGAAGGAATGTAATTACTAACCCATGGCTCTGGTCTAACAGGTAAAAACTATCTGTTAGGAAGGTGAGTGTGTGTTTGTGTGTGCGTGTGCGTGTGCGTGTGTGTGCGTGTGTGTGTGTGTGTGTTTACATATCAATAGTGCTTTTATGAAAGTTTTGTTTCAAGGAGTAGCTGTCCCTACCTTTAATTCCAGCACCACCCTCCAGTCAGAGACAAGTAGCTTTCTGTGAGCTTGAAGCTAGCTTGGTCTACTTAGTAAGTTCCATGACAGCCAGGACTACAGATGGAGTCCTGTCTCAAAATAATTTTTAAAAAATCCATAAATAAAGATGTATCTCCCTTTCTATAGCAGAATTCCAAATTAATGGGTATATTAGTGAATATTAGTTCCTAGTGTTATTGTGCAATGAGACTCAGAAAAGATAGACTCATAAATGGTTACATCTATACTTGAAAGAGGTGCACAAGATTTAAAGGATGTCCTGTAGATCTTTTTAGGACTAGTGTTAGTAATATGTTCTAGTGACACCTTGGTGAATATATATGTTTCTCTGTATATATACACAATATATACATGTTTTATATATGGACATATATAGCATATGTGTGTGTGTGCATGTATTACATAAAGTTATAATTTAAAACATTAAGGAAATATAAAATGACAATTTAATCAAATACATCCCTATATAGAAAGAACAAGTAGGACTTGTTATGGTAGAACAAAGAATGATAACTCTATCATACTGTTATATGGCATGATGTGTCTAACTTATTGAGAACAAAATACTAAGGAAATCTACGTACTTTGTGATAGATGTGGTGGTGTTAGTTTGTAATTCTAGTACCTGGAAGGCAGAGAGAGGTAGGTAGGGCCAGAGACCTAGAACTCGCCGCCCAGAAAACTTAGCCTACTTAATGAGCTATAAATCTCTGTCTTAGCAAACAAGGTAGATATTCCTGAGGAATTACAATATAGGATATTCTCTGGTAGCCACAACACACACACACGCACGCACGCACGCACGCACGCACGCACGCACCCTAGGAATGAAGTACTTTTATATGAGCACTTGCAAAATTTGGAATGTAGGTCGTTTGTTAGAGGATCTTATTTAATTTATATATTTTCTACTCAGGTGTGGCAATATAGCCATACATTCTTGACAAGAGAATGCTGAAATATGCTTATGCAATCTCTTGATGCCATTTGGCAAAATAGTTTTATGTGTGTAGTATTCAAATAGAGAATGTGAAAAGCAGATATCGGAAAATACTTAGATTTAAAGAATCAAAACAAATTATGTTTGTGTGGTCTTTCCACCCTCTTCAGTTGTGTATTTCTTAAAGCAAGTACGATTGTAACTACAGTTTAACTGACTATGGAAACATCATTTCTTTTTAAAACAGGTTATGTTTAAGTTTTTATCTATATGTATGTGTGTATATGCCTAAATGTCGGCATGTACATATGAGTTAGATGCCCCAGATTACAGAAGAGGACACTTTATCTCCTGTAGATTGAGTTTCAGACAGCTGAGTAATCCTACATCAGTGCAGGGAACTGAGTTCTCCATGAGCAGAAAGTGCTTTTAAAAGCTGAGCCATCTCCTCAGTGCTATAAATATTATTTCTTATCGAGAAATAGCATAAAGTGAGAAAGGACTTCTGTCCACATGTCTTATCATAATATGATTGCAGAATCAACTTGAAAATGACATCTTTAAAAGATTTTGAAGAAAAGATAGACTACGGAAGTTTAGCAATTTAACCAGATTTTACAGCAATCAAACTGAGATGCTGAAGTGTAATTGGACAGTGTCTGCCGTGAGATGTCTGGTTTAAAATGATGTATGCGCAGACACATTTTTCTAATGAAAATCTTTAAAATGTAAAGTAAGATAAACCAAAAGAAAATAGTCAACAATTGAAATCCATTCTATACTTTCTGTGAAACCCATTAATATTATTAACTAATATGTTCTAATAAAGTTAAAGAAACTTTGCTAAATCTAGAACATAAAAATGATACCTCAAAGAAAGGCTGAGATACAAGAAGAAATTATGAACTACCACATTATGACTTCAACTGCTTTTCTAGTCTGCATTTCTAAATAAAAACTAAAATTAATTCACAACTTTGAGAACACTTGGGGAGAGATCTGCTCTCCTGGATCCCGCCTGGGACACCAAGCTGCCTCCTTGCCAGCTAGCCGGCTTCTTATCTGCCCAGCCCTGGCCTGGATTGGCTCAGCGTGGAGAGACAGGTGCAGCACCTGGTCAGTGACAGCGGCAGAGCTGGCAGAGGCAGCAGTGGGGGCAGGCAATCTCCCATCCTGCCTCCTGCTAGCACTTTGGGTCCTTTGGCCCTGACCTGACCTTTAGCATCAGGCCTGGCAGGAGACCTACAGACAGTGGAGTCAGTGGAGGCAGTGTGGAGACAGTAGCAAACCCTCCCTGCTCTCACCCTGTCCCCAGACGGGAGATCATCATGGGATACCCTTCAGAACAAGGGACCTACATGGTATAATATAAATAAATAGTTGCATATAATTATAAGATTTGAAAATACTGAGAGTAGGAAAATAATCTCCCAAAGCTGTTATGGAAATTACAATATCTCCCCAGCATCATCATAACTCACAGTATTATTGAAATGAATAGGAATATCAGAAGGTTAGAGGATACAATAGACTTCGTATATTTTACAAAATATATAACTGTATTATTTTTAAGAGTGTAAATTTAAATTAGGATAATAGCCAAAAATATTAATATGAATTTTAAAAGGCATGGAAGAAAACAGAATAAAATGAGACTGTATTGAGCATTTAAAATTTGAAAAATTTTAATGTGGATGATACAAGAAAAATGAGTAATATAAACATTTGACAGAATGGAGATTGGGAACCCCAGGGGACTCACTGGAATTTATTCTTAGAGTAACATCTTCAAAGTTCACAAGAGACTCAGGACTTCCAGATATGAATAAAGATTTTCACAGGACTGGAGTGATGGCTCAGTGGCTAAAAGTACTTGATGCGTAATTGTGAAAGCTGGATTTAAGATTCCAGCATTCACAAAACATACAGAATCTTCCAAAGATGCCTATAATTCCATTTCAGTGGGGGATTCTACACCTTTATATGGTCCCTACAGACACAGGCATACAGCCACGCATGTATATATGTATATGCAGACACGTAGACACATACAGACAGAAAGACATGCACACATAAATTCAAATAAAAAATTAAAAACCACTTAAAAAAGTTTTTTCTTATAGAAAGTTATGCTAATTTCACAGAATACACCACTGGTGGTGAGCCTTCAAAATGAATCTGTCTCCTAGAATTAAACTATCCTTCTATTTTGAAATGTGCATGTATTGTGTGCATGTTTAAGGGGAAATCTACATGTGTGTATGTGTGTGTAGGTTCATAGGGATGTCTACATTGGTGCTCATATGTGGCCAAGTATGTGATTTAAGGACAGAAATCTATCTTGGTGTTGTCCCTCAGATGCTTTCTCCCTGTTTGTTTGTTGGTTGGTTGAGATAGTTTCTCATGTGTGGGAGCTGACCAGGTAAGTTAAGCTATCTCAACCAGTAGACATAGGGATCCAGCCGTGTTCACCCCTACACAACTGTAGTTACAAGTACCTGACACTATGTTCAGCTTTTTTACACTTACTTTGAAGTTTTAAGTCCTGGTCCTCATACTAATGTGACAAGCACTTTTCTCACTAAGTTTTCTCTCTAGCTCTCAAATTACCATTTTCTTGAAGGGAGAAAGGTCATGGGACATATGGTCTGGCTACAGTTTTCACTGATTGTCATGAATAGCATCACACTGCAGAGGAAATGGTATGGAGTTTAACCAGCAGGCTATCATCTCTGGGGGACATTATTCAGCCAATATCTGCACTGCTCCAGTTCAGAGCAGTGATTCATGTGACAAGGGTACCCACCACCGAGAAGGATAATCAGAGAGATCTGAACCCATGAAAGATTTGTTAATGTATATTTCTTTTTTTCATTGTATTATGATCTTTATTTATTTTTATTCAATATTTTATTTATTTACATTTCAGATGCCATCCCCCTTCCCCATTCCCCCCATCATTGATCCCCTATACCATCCCTTCTCTTCCTTTTTTTGCCTTTATGCTGTTTAAATTACATGCAAGTATTAAGGTCAGTTCTAGGTTGAGGAACTAGCAATACAATAGATGCAAATAGTCCAAGAATAAAGAAGACAACAAACCCAGATATTAAAATAACATGCATGACAATAAACAGAATCCTGTGATCACTCCTGAGATCACTATTTTTAAGGGCTCATTAGGATGATCTAAGTATCTGAGCCTACCTTCCTGTCCTAGAACAAAGTCATTTTCATGCCTGAATCCAGGCATTTGACATTTGGCTGGAACAAAGATGTAATTTCAGACAGGAATCTAAATCTTAGGTTAGAACAAAGAAATATATTTCTTATTTAATCTCTGTATCTAACAACAAAGACAAATTGTAAGACAAACTATGAAAAAGAAAAGACAAAGGTAAGGGTTGGCATTTAATTTTTAGAAAGATCATTTTAAATATTGAGAGACTTACTTATACATGTATAATATGATTTATACATGACTAAAATATATCATGTTCATTCCCACTTTCATTCTCCAATTTCTCCCATACATTCCCATGTTCTCATTATGTGTATGTGAGAAAGAGAGAGAGAGACAGAGAGACAGACAGAGAGAGAGAGAGAGAGAGAGAGAGAGAGAGAGAGAGAGAGAGAGAGAGAGATTCCATAGTGTTCAGTTAGAGCTGTTAATAGGCTATTGGGAATGTGGTCATCCACTGGAGTATGGGCAACTCTTTAAAGTCATACACCCTAAAATTATACTCTTCCTCTTGCAGCAGCAATCAACTGCCAATAGCTTCCTCACTAGTAGTGGTGTCTCTGATTCTCCCACATCTATGCCGATTCCATTGATCGACTGGCTTGACCTTGTTCTGAGTTCATGAATAATAAGCTCATGTTAGTTTTAATTTTAAAAGACAGATGAAAATCTAATAGCACATGAATCATCAGATACAAAGATCAGACTTCCTCTGAGTAAGGCCTGGACACTTTCTACACAGATATAATTTTATGCACATCTGTAGTTTTGCCCAAATTTTAACCGGGTACCACTTTCTGGTTTTGTGGAAAGAGAGTCCCATAAGGTTTTGAAATATATCCAATGATTGTACATTTATTGTTCAGTCACAGCATTTAGAAATAATGTTTACATTCATTAAAACTGGATTTAAAGGATTGGTAATGGGTGACTCCTTCTGTGATATTACATCTGATTGCAATCTGCAAAGATGACCAACTTACTTTGGTGAGGGCCAGTAGTGCACTAAGAAGGTTTGCTCAATTAGCAACGGTAATCTATCCTTCTGTACACTTCAGTCAACCCTCATCTTTGTTGTTCAGTCATCCTTGGAATTTATTCCTAAGGATACCCCCATGTCCATAAACCATAACTTTTCAGGGACAAGGGTTTGGTTTTATATGATATTATATCTGGAAAGCTATGATAAATAGTATGAACATGATTAATAACTACCATATCAAAATTGATTCCCAGAAAATGAGTAGGAATTCCTTATAGACTCTGTGATTTTACCAAGGCCATTGAGATAACCTAATGAAAAACAAGATTGGCTTGGTCTCATATGTGCTATTGTTTGAAGTCTCTTTCCTAGACTTAAAATGTAGAGTTGGGAAAGTTGAGTCTCATACCACAAGCCTTGACAAAAAAAAAAAAAAAAAAAAAAAAAAAAAAACCCAAATGTGGTGATATGTGCTTATAATCCTGTGATGGAGAGGAGGAGCCGGAAGGTAAATCCCTGGGGTTCACTGGCCCAGGTTGGCCTACTTTAATTACTCTGAAAGACTTTGTCTCAAACAACAAGGTGATGGCCCATGCAGAATGACAAACAAGGCCCTCTGATCTCTACATGTACATATATGCATGTATACCTGAATACATACATATGCTCCCTACCAAAGACAAACACATGTATACAAATACACACATAAGGTGCATGCATGCACAAACTCACATACACACCCATGCAAACATATACACATATATACTCATAAACACACACACTGCACGCGCACACACACACACACACATATATATATAAACACAAACATACACACATACATATATACACACATACACACATATACCCAATGTACAGACTAAAGAGTTGAAGAGTTTCAAAGATGCTTCTAGTAAATATGGACACAGGGTTGGTTACAGGAAATGGGCTTCACACAAATGTGGGAGCACCAGGCAAAGTGCCAGTGAGCAGGGATGCTGGAGTGACTACAGCAGGAAGTGATTTCTCATTTGTCTGCCCATTGGCTCTGGCAGTCAGGTCAGAGCTCAGACAAGGCCCTCTTGAGAGGATGTTTTACATCTCCAGTGAGAGCAGAAGCTGGAATGAAGCGATGAATATCTAAATGGAAAGTTTAAGAGGCTAGTAAAGCATATCCTGTGGTGTTTTAGAGAACACTGACAATTCATGTAGCAAAGAGATTATTCCCTTCTTGTATCTCCCGAGTGACTGGGCCTATATTCTAATTTAGATCCCTTTGGTTCCATGTTACTGGCAGTAACTATCTTCCAGCTTGCTCAATTCCTCAAGTACTTACTCAGAAGATGTTACTCAGAAGATATTCTTTTGGTGGAAAGAAAAGTAGTGATAATCTCTCAACAAATGTATGAAAATTTCTAAGAAAAGTTTAGAGCCAAGATTCTCCAGAACAAGATTAGTAGTAAATGAAGGAGGTGGGGATAGAATGAAGAATTGGGGTATGGAGTCTTGAAGACACTTCCAACAGTAGCAGGAACAGCCTCATCTCTGCTTTACTCAATCTCAAGTCCAGGTTTCTCTTCCATATCTTTATCTACCTTCACACGATTCTGTATTCAACTACCTCTCCTCACCTACCCTCCCGTCTCACATACATATTTACTGTACATATGCATGTTTCCTCCATCTCTTTATCTCCCTCAGCCATATTCTTTCACTATTAAACCCTTTATTATATCCCCTCCGTCTCTGTCTCACACATGTACTCTGTCTCATGCATGTACTCATATGCATGTATATATGTATATAGATATAAATGATATAGATAAAGCTTATATAAGTAAATATAATATATAAACAGTATCAATAATGACACAAATATAGATGATTATATAGACAGACTTATTGGTAGAGATTTATGGTATGGATATGGATATGGTATGATATAAATAGATACATGTCAGTGTGCTCTGTTTTTATCAATTTTCTACAGAATCCCAGTTTACGTAAATTAATGATTATTCATGTAGAGTATGGTATTAACAAAAGTTCCCACAGTATAATTACTTGGTTATTTCTATTGAATGAATTGGCTCTGTCTGTCTTTACTGAAGGTCTATCAAGAGATTATTACTATGGCTCAAGTGTTGAGCATTGCCTGATTCATTTTGTATGTGTTAAACCTAAGCATGCCCTAGTGAAGTAGCTCAACTCTGCCAGTCTTATGAGTCAGAGCTAGCCTTAGCCCTAGCAGTAAAATCCTTTGAAAGGGAACAAATAAAATTGGAAATGGCAAGTGTGAGCCCAAAACTGTTTGATGATGTTCATGATGATCAAGTTTATAAAACTTTGAGGAATCCATACAAAACATTGCTGTAGCTCAAAGTCATGTTTAATCCAAGTTTCCTTCTTAGTTACTCAAGCAACTCATCTGTGGCACAGGGCACTCTAGCTGGAGCAGAGGGATTAAATAAGCATTTCATTGTGTTTTATTTGTAAAACCAGCACTAATAACTTTAAACAATTAGAGAGTGAATCTAAGGGTTCAGGAGGTTCTCTGTGCAGACTGTGATGGAGTCCACATTCTGTGTAGAAAATGGAAAATGGTACCTAACTGAGTGCAGATGATAGAGACACAAAGGGAAAGGTGTCTGAATCAGCACTGAGTGACACTGGGGGAACAGAACTTATCTGAAGGGTTAGCAACAGAATTAATTTCCCAGACCTTTTTAGATTAAAATGTTTGTTCTTTAGCATTATTTTTCGCTGTCATATGTGGCTGGATTCTGCTTATTTTTGGCAAGCTTAACACACAGTTACAAGCTCTGATCCCATTGAATGTTACTTGGAATACCCCTATGGGTTTATGTGTGTTAAGGTATCCATTTACTTACCGAATATGTGTTTCTGCACTACCACAGCCTCATATGGATTGATCAGTAGCTTAAGGTTTGTTTTCTATTGTAGTTAGTTGAGAAAAAGCCAGGCTGTCTTCTGATCTTACAAGGATGGGGTTTGGACAAAATGTTTCTGCAGTAGGAGGCCTCTTGGCTGTGTCCCAAGAGAATCTGAGGAGGTGACACAGAGACAGGACATTTTCCTAGCAAGGAGAAGGCCTGAGGATTGGTTCCCTTCTCTGCAAAGAGGAGAGAAGAGGGAGAAGAGTCTGAGGGCCTCAGGAGGAGAGGGATGAAAAGACTGAAAGAAAAAGAGAGACATAGAGAAAGTAAAACAAAAACAGACAAGAGACAGATCAAGGGAAACTTGAATTCTCTTATGAGTCACTAAAGAATTCTAATCCTTGCCTCACACTGCATTCCAGCTTTACCATTCTATAAATCAGAAGCACATACAGCTGTTGAATATTCATAAAACAAACTTTTCTTTTAATTTTGCTAATCATTGACCTGAAATGTTTCAATGGGGAGTAGTTTCAGTCAGTGAAGACATGTCTTGATTTGAATTATTCGTGTAAAGTTAAGTGAAGGTGTAATCATGTGTGTTGAAGCAGACAGAGTTGAAGTCTGTGTTTCTCTAACACAGAAATGAGCCAGAGGAATGCCCAGAGAGTAGCAATATCTGGTTTTGAAGAGAGTTGTACTAGGAACAGGGTTTGTAGGCTCTCTAGTGTTGTGATGGATCATGGGAAGTGTTCCACTTGGTGGTAGGATGTGATGGTATCAGAATCTATGTACAAGATGCTCTACATGATAACAGGTCCAGGCTAAGAGGTCTTGAGTCATATGTTCTACTTCAACAAATCATCCCCAAAAAAATCTATTTTCCAAGCAGAGAAAATTTTCTTATGATAGTTCAGGAGGCAGAGAATTTCAAATTCAAGCCACTAGGAGCAATTAGACTTGTTCGACCTTCTTGGTGAATCCTCAAAATTCAGGAGGCAGAAAACAAGACTGCTGTTGTATCAGAATGCATTAGGAAGACTCCTTGCACCGAAGCAGCATTCTACAGACCACTTCTCGACACTGATAGTCATATAATAAACAACAAAATCTTGGGGTAGATGAAGTCTGTGTGACCTGTAAAAATAACAGAAATACTTAAGCCACAGCCGGATATGATGAACCAAGTGAAAAGTCAGCCATGTTACACCATTTTTGGAATTGGGTGAGTATTCTATGCTGGTAATTTTTAGTCCATATATTTTCCAGGTAGAACATCTGCCTTGGAGAATAGAGTAGAACCCTTTGATCATCTATGAGAGAAGGAAAATAGGCCACTAGAACAGGAACTAATATCCATAAAAGTCCCTGACACCTATGCCAAATGTCCAAAATAAATGACCCTAACTATTCTTCTGTAACTTTCCCTGAGTACATCGACAACCAGAAGTGTTGACAGATTTTGACAGGCTTAAGTGACAATAAACAACCTAAGCAATGCCAGGGCTTATTAAAAAGAACATTGTATTCTACTGGCAATATTGAATTCACAGTATGCATTTAGAAGCAATAGGTAAATGCTCACTGTATTCATATACTTTTAAAAATATGTGTTTAGTATTTCTAGCTATGCATATATGGGAGGGTATATAAACAGGGACAGGCAGGTTCCCTCCATGTTCAGTAGAGCAGAAGTCACAGGTGCTGGAACCTGTCAGGTATGGACATTGACAAATGGCCTCAAGTCCTCTATAAAAGTGCAAGCACTCTCAACCAGTGAGTCATATCTCTAGTTCCCATATTCAGATTGTTTGGGTTTGTTTTTTTTTTCTTCCTTCAACATGCACTATGTATAAAAAGATGATTTTCGGAATATATTGGTCAATATCTCATTAATACTTTATTATTTTATATGACATTTAAGATAAGAGAAATTTCCTCTCAGAGAAGGTGAATGAGATTAGCTTGGTTCTGCTTTAAAATATGGAAAGAAAAGAAACTCAGTTAAAAAATATATTTCTGTATCATGTGTACTTTGTACTATTGTGTGTGTGTGTGTGTGTGTGTGTGTGTGTGTGTGTGTGTGATGTAAATGCAGGTTCTTGTGGAAGTAGGAAGAGGAGTCAGATACCTTGGAGCTAGAATTCCAGAATTTTGTATGCTATGGGTGCTGGGGCCTGAACTTGGGTCAGATGAAGAGGAGTGAGTACTCTTAACACTAAACCACTTCTTCAGCCCTTTGATGTGCTAAATTTTGTGTTCTGAAACTAGAATGGATACTTTCTTAAATTCAGAGTACACAATTGTACTTTTCATTCTAAATGATATGGTAAACAAGAAATATGTTTTCATCCTTCCTTCCTGCTTTCTTTCTTTGCAGCTGATTCTCACCCAGACACTCAACATTCAATTTATATTTAATGTCCATCATAAGCACTGGGTCACATGCCCCTTCATCAGGAAAAAGCTAAGACATGGTGGCTGTTGTTCACAATGTGTTCAGTGTCAGTTCATAAAGCTTATGACTCTGTTGGCAGAAAAAAAAATGACTTTAAAACAATGTACGATATTCCCCCCAAACAGTGATTTGTACAAATAGTTTTATATTATAAATGATGCTCAGACATCCTAAAATTTCCTAAGTGACTAAAGGCAATTGTCTAAACATCAATGTGTGAGTTTGATCACTGGGATCCATACGAGGAAAGGAGAGACTCGGCTTTTATGAACTCCGTAGATATTAGGTGTCACACATATGTCTATATGAATACATATACATAATAATAAATGAATAAGTAAATAAATGTAGTCCAAAATTTGAAATACATGTTGGAGAAATTGCTGAGCATCTAAGAGTAGGTAATGCTCTTAATGAGGACCAGAATTTGAAACCCAGCAAATATCATCATCATACAGACATTAGAAGCTCACAAACTCTTCTGATGCTAGCTCTGAGGAATCTGACATCTCTGTCTGGCCTCCTTGGAAAACTGCACATACATATACAGACATATAAACATAAATAAAATAAATATTTAATAATTAAAGGGATAGAGAGATGGTTCAGTTGTTTAGAGCATTTTCCACTCTCCTCTAGAGTCTTGGCTCAGTGCCAGGCACTCATATGCCAGCTCAAAATCATCTGTAACTCCAGTTCAAGGGGATCTCTCTTCAGCCTTTCCCACTTCTTGGCTTTGTATTCACATTGTACACAGCCATGCATAAGGGCAAAACACCTATGCAAATAAATAAAATTAAATACATATTTAAAATTACCAATTGTAAATAAATAATATGAGACTCCATTATCTCTTTACTGCTATCACCACACAATTATATTTAAATATACTAATCTAAGTCATTCAGAATCTTAGTTAGCATGTTTTACCCCCAGATACTAGGAAATAGTTCAAAAGTGATCTCTATCTGTCTCCTTGTGTATCCCAGATGGCCTGCAAATTCATGATCTACCTTCCTCATCCTTCCAATTTTTAGCATTATAGGTTTGTAGCTAGACACGTGGATTTCTAAAGTGACTTCCAAGCACTGATCATATCCTGAATGTGGGTGTTATTTGAATATTTCCAACTGAGGGTGGTTGTCCAAGGGTAATTTCAGTAATTGTGACAGGATCTAATTCCTCCTTAATCTTTTGAAATAATCAGTACCACAACATAAGAAAGTGCTGGCATGGGGACAGGAGGAGGATTACACACTTGATTCCAGCAGGGATAACTGTATCCTAACAGTTTTTTAAAGTAGGATAGCTGATAAGTTTTATTATGATTATAGTTATCCATTTATATCTTCAGAAATATTATTAGCAAGTGGTGGTTCTTTGACATATAGTTTATCACATATTGTCCCTACTTGAAAAACAAACAGACTGGCTTACTGTTGTTTTCAGAATATTTTTAGACTTTTGTTATAAGAGCTGCACAAATATTATTCATTATGATCCTGTCATGGTTTGAGTATGCGTGGCCCAGGGAGTTGCACTACTAGAAGGTGTAGCCTTCTTGGAGTGTCACTGTGGGTGTGGGCTTTAAGACCCTCATCATAGCTGACTAGAAGCCAGTATTTTGCTAACAGCCTTCAGATTATGATGTAGAACTCTCAGCTCTACCTATACTATGCCTGCCTAGATGTTGTCTTGCTCCCACCTTAATAATAATGGACTGATCCCCTGAAACTGGAAGCAGCCAGTCCCAATTAAATGTTGTTTTTATAAGAGTTGCCATAGTCATGGTATCTGTTCATGCAGTAAAACCCTACGATAGATCCCTAGGTGGTCCAAGGGTCTCATTTTTCCTCTTTCTATCACATTTTCTAGCTCTAACTATGTTGAGGTAGCTAAATTTATATTATCTATACTTCCCAGATGCATAAGTTTTACCCAAGGTCTTTGTATTCTAACTGCATTTAGAGGGAATAGAAAGGACTAGAAGGTGGGGTGGGCAAAGTAAAGAGTACAGGAAAGGATCAGAAGAATGAGAAGAATGGAGATGGAAGGAAAGAGGAAGAAGAGAGAGACTGAGGTAGAGAAATGAGAATCAAAGAGAGAGGATGAGGGAGGAATGAATGTGAGCAAACAGAACCTGGACAGGGAGGAAGAGATAACAGAATATAGGAACGGGAGTGGAGAAGAGGGGAAGCCAGGGGGAGGATAAGGGAGGGGAGGGAAAGTTAGGAGCAGAGGGGAGAAGAAGGGAGAAAAGGAGAGAGAAGAGGAATTGAGAAAAATGAGAGGAAAAGAGAGGAGAGGGGAGGGAGAGAGGAGGGAGAGGGGAGGGGGAGGGGAGGGGGAAGGGAGGGGAGGGGGAGGGGAGGGAGAGGGGAGGGAGAAGAGAGGAGAGAGGAAGGAGGGGGAGGGGAGGGGGAGAGGAGGGGGAGGGGAGGGGGAGAGGAGGGAGAGGGAGAGGGAGAGGGGGAGGGGGAGGGGGAGGGGGAGGGGATGGGGATGGGGATGGGGAGGGGATGGGGAGGGGGAGGAGAGGGAGAATTCACACTTCCATGAACATCTTCAGTCTACACTTCTGTGTTCTCATCTCCACTCTGTATCCCATTCTCTGAGTGTCCCATTTCACAGCACTCTAAACTCTGCTGCTTCCCTTTGAAAATTCATATACTATTACAGACTTCTAAAACCTTCCTGTCTCAGAGAGACATCTAAAACCTTCTTGTCTCAGACATACATCTAAAACCTTCCTGTCTCAGACAGAGAGCAGAGAAGGGGGGGGTGGGAGAAGATGGTGAGAGAGTTATAAACTGTAACAAAGGAATAACATCTTGCTGTAGGTATATGTTGCTGTTCCTTATCATTCAGTAATAACCAGACCAAGGACTCTTTAGAGAAGGAAAATGAATGAAACCACAGTTTTATTACACAAAATGCAAAGCAAAGTGAATTTCATAAAT
Source organism: Arvicanthis niloticus (assembly GCF_011762505.2). Lineage (NCBI taxonomy): Eukaryota > Metazoa > Chordata > Mammalia > Rodentia > Muridae > Arvicanthis > Arvicanthis niloticus. Next base: position 13,073,761 of record NC_047667.1, on the reverse strand, counting down.
ACTATGTGAGGACTAGGTGCAGACACCTAACAGAACTTTTATGTTGAGGAAATTGAAAGAAAACTAATGATGCAGGAAATGAAAGGCTGGGTATCATATCAGAAGCTTTCAAAGAACATGCCAGGACCTGTTGTCCTTTCTTTGTCTTCTTTTACTTCTGACATGGAATTATCTTCTGAAATACATCACCCAAGTAGAAGGTTAACTTATATTAACAATTAGAAAAATAATTTTTTGGTTTTCAAAGCAAAAATGAAATACACACACACACACACACACACACACATATATGTATATGTATATTTAAAGAACATGCATGTCATGTGCTTAGACATGTGATTAAACATATATATTAGACTCATACAGACCAACATAGAAAGAAGGAAAGTACCGAAGAAGGTTCAAGGAGTATATCAAAGTGTAACCCATCTACTTTCATCCTAACTCATATCAACTGAAAATAAGAAAGTTGTCCTGGTGCACATGTAATATATATGTACATATGTGTGTGAGTGTAGCACAGAAAACTAGAGTATTTCTAGAGAGAAGAAACAAGGATCTTAAAGTGAGGGATGAAGATGATAAAATATGTGTGAAATTGGAGAGGCGTGTCTGGAATGGGGGTGGAAGGGGAATAGGAAGAAGAAGGAAGAGGATCAATATAATCAAATTAGATGTGGAAATAACACAAAGCTTAATCTGCTTTAAAAACTAAAACTATATTAATGAACCAGACAGCTGAACAAAACACAGGCAAAGTCTTTTCTGACTCAAGTGATAAAGAATGACAATGCTTTTATACAAATAAGTGATTGTGTAAATGACAGAGCAAACTATCTCTTCTCATATTGTTTCAGTCTGTTTCATTACCATCATTACTTAACTATCAAGCCCCTGCAATTGTCACATCACTTCAAAACACCTTAGGTAACCCCCATATTTCAATGGAATAAACTCTGTTAGACAAGAATAAACGTCCCTAATAGTTTTTTTCTCTTCAGCTATGGTCTTATTTTTTTCTACTATCTTCCCATGTACATTAAATTCTGATTGCATTTCACCACTTTGAGTCTCTAAGCCCATGACATGCATGTTCTTTAAATTCATTCCACCTCTCTTCTAATGATGCTATCTGCATTTTTCCACCTGGGCATTTTCAGTAAAAGGTGACTGCATTGATCAACTGGACATAGCAGGACACTTCTGCCATCCAATCACTTGAGAGGTAGGCAGGAGGACCAGGAGTTCTAGAACATCTTTGGCTACGCAGCAAGTTTGACAACAGCATGTCTGATCTAGCCAAGACCCTGTCTCAAGAAATTGTCATTCCGATGACAGTAACAGGAATTATAATAACAAGTGGAAGATGTAGAGAATGATAGTGATCATGAATCTTTTCTATTGATTATCTTGTTTGGCTAAGGAAGTCTTATAGAGGATAATTTGTTCTGTTTCCCATTAGAAGGGAATGTAGTGCTTTTTAAATTGATTATATACCAATCAATACCTTTCAATCCTGTTGTACAGCCACTTTGTCATACTTAAGACAGCAGAGGGCAAAGGAAGTGTAGTTAATGTTAGCATACACAAGATGAAGTAGATGTTAGACTCATTAAAGTCATTATCAGGGTAAAGAGAGCTGCTTTCCAATACCAGTTGCCACAACTTTGACCTTTCCAGTAGATTTTTCTCATGAAATCCAATTCAACAATCTAACTTTTCTTTGTCCAGAATAAATGGTTAGAGCTCTGACTTCTACTTTTAAGTCAGATTCCATAGTTAGAACCCCAGACCACAACTCACTGTAGCCCTTTCTGGAAAGGGAGTTAAGAGGCAATCTGCTTTGACTTTACAGCTTTCAGTTTATGGTACCTGACTTCTCCCTGCTCCTTGACCCATAAGCTCCACTGAGCTAGAAAACATGAAGTGAAACTTCTCACCACTAAAAAGTTATAAAACATCGGAGGTTTTAATTGTACTGGGGATTGGCATAAGACTCTACAGGGAGATTGCTATGGTGTTTGGAGATGAAGGCTATTCTCTAAAGAGGCTCTTCTGCTCCTCGCCACATCCTATCCTTGATTGCTTCCTACTCTTCTGATACATCTCATGAGGATGGAAGGCTTTATTTGACTTAGGCTTCCAGAGTCAGAGTCCACCATCAAGGCAGGACAGGAGCTCAAAGCTTTCCAGGGTTTGCTTGGTTTTCTTTCTCATACAACCCAGTACCACCTTCCCAGAATCTGTACTACTCACAGTGGGCCGGCCCATGTCCATCATTAATCAAGGACATATTCCCACAGGTTTGTGTATGGGTGAATCTGATGGAGGAGTATTCTTAATTGAGGTCCTCTCTTCTCAAATGACTCTAGCTTGTATTGACAAAAATAACTAATCAACACTATTGACCCTTTATCTACTTGACACACAAATATATCACCATTAAGCAATAACCTTTCCTTTCATATTTATTCATAATATCTCATGTTAACATGGTAATATAAATTACAGTAAAACTTTAAAGCTACATAAGTGTTTAATAAATCAAATATTTCTGAAAGCCAATCTCTTTAAAATAGCAAAAGTCTCTCAACTATGGGCTCCTATAATGTAAAAAATAAGTTATGTACTCTCATACTTCTAGAGAGAAGAAGCAGCCCACATATACAATTTAATGAAAATAAAACCAAAGTGTAAATAAGTCAGAGTCTAATCTGTGAGATTATCTCTTCTGGTCTCCAAAGATTTTGGGCAGCTCCACTTCTCAGGCCCTGCCATCTTTAGCACAAACAGTTTGTCTCACTTGCTCAGGTGACTTCATGCAATAGCTGCTGCTGCATGAGCATCATAGGCCTGGTGTCTCCAATATAGTAGGGTCTTCACTGTTAATTAAGAGTGCATCTTACCAATGGCTTCTGCTGGCCTCTCTTTAGGAACCTCATTCTGACTCATAGTACCAAGCCTCATCCTCTCTCCATGACACCTTCAATCCCAGGAATCCCATTACAACTGAGCCTGCATCTTCACCAATGGCCTCTCACAATACCAGCTGCTCTCTATGACCCTGTCCCGCAGCTTTTATGCCATGGAAAATAAGTGTAAAATATGTTCTAACATCATAGTGAATAAAAAAATATACAATATGTATCCATATAGCCAGTGTTGAAATGATGGTTTGAATATTGTATAGAGAGATAGATGTTCTGTCCTCTTTTCATGACAATCTTAATAGATTTGGCTTAAATATCAAGTATGCCCATCCTAAAAATATTCAGCATTTGCTATGCATTTCACATTGATACAAATCATGAATGTGTAAAATATGCATTCGATATAGACTATTGTTTCTTCTCCTTTTGAAATTCCATGTTTCCACCAAAATGAAAATGAGAACAACTTTTCTCAGAAATATCACATAAAACCTGAAAAAGTAGATAGTTATAAAAGTACAAACTTTACAAGATTCTAAAACAAGACATATAAGAACTATGCCATTACAAATTTCATTTGATTGTGAGTGAATTTTGTTTGGTATATGCATGTGCACATGTATACATGTGAAAGTGTGTCTCAGTCAATGATCCTAGAGCTCACTGATTACTAGACTAGCCAGCCAGTGAGATATGGAAATCTATTTGTCTCTGCCATCACCACTAGGTCTACAGGTGTACCACACTATACCTGGGTTTAATGTGAGTTTGAGATCTGAGCTTACATCCTTATGGTTGCAGATCAGGCAGTTTGCTGACTGAAGTATCTCCCTAGCCTAGTGCTTACATATTCCATTCAGTCTTTACTGTAAAGTGTGGTTTGGGAATAACCAAACAGACAACTTTCTTCACTTACACAAGTCAGAAAAGTGCTTCTGATTTTCCTGGATCTTTACAAATATTTAGTTTGTATCTTGCTTTTATTCATTTTCCTTTTATGTACCTTTTACAGTTCCCCTTTCCCCAGTCTTATCTCACTCCTCTGGTTTACTGTAAGATTTGCTTAGAATACTTATTATCCTTTAATCAGGACTAAAATTCGCAGCAACATTGACCATTGGCTATTTTCTTCATAAGTATTATTATTATTATTATTATTATTATTATTATTATTAATTATTATTCAGATGTTTCTAAGTAATCTAAACACAAGAGAGATATGGAATTACAGCATTTAAAAAAAATAAAACTGTTTGATATTGTAATTTGCATTACATGTGTGCTTATTCTTTTCCCATATGAATGGTAATTAAAAATAAATAACATTCAGCAGTTCTCTTGAAGACTTTGAACATAGGTATCAACCTTCTCTAAATATTTAAAGTTGCGTATCTGAAGATAACCATCTTTGGAAGATTTACATGTGGTCTTTTGATGAATCAATAGGGGAGAATTATACATGACATCTAAACTTTTTATTAATCCAGTCTAAATAATAAAAATACCATATACATTAGAGATACTTTATCTGTCCAAGATACGCAGTATAAACTTTCTTTGGAAAGAATTCAGCTAACATGCGATTTTGTAATTTATCTATATTCTCCAAGATTAGTAAATGCAGCTGTAGTGTACATCATAGCTTTTAAAGAGGAGCATAATTGATTACTAATTGACATGCAGTTTGCAATTTGAGCTTCTTTCTACTCCATTTGCATATCCATTTGCATCTTCTTGTGAATTCCAAATAAGCTCTCAGGTTGGACAGACTTAGATGCCCTCCCTCTGCCCCCATCTCTGCCTAATTTGTTTGGTTGGACTTGACGGCCCTTTCTTTTTAGTAGGAGAGAGGTAATTTAACATCTCTCTCTCTCTCTTTTTATATGTATTTCACTTTGGCAGTGAACATTAGTTATCACATGCTATAAGTCACTCCCCAAAGTGTTAATGCTATCCATAAATTTTGACAGATAGTAGGCACTGTTTATAATCAATCATAGGGGGGAAATAATTGATGTTGATTGAATCAAATAAATGTGATGTTTACAGAGCTGTGACCCTGTCAATCAACTTGCATAAAAGAAATCTAAGAGATCTGTAGAAACAAAGTCCAGAAAGCCTTGCTTTCTATTTGCTTAGAAAAGTAAAATAATAGCCTTTGCTTTAAAAATGATTTTTTTTTTTTTTTGCAACATGGAAAAGTCTAAATCTGTGCAAAAACATCTGAACTAATCTCTGGCTCGATGCAGATTCATCATCAATACTTGTCTTGAAAGAAAAGCTTGTTCAGCTTCCCATTGCATAAATAATATCAAGGCAAGGGAACCCTAAAGTAAATTAAGACTTTAGTTGGTCAGAAATCTCTATTTTCTACCCACACCTAGACCCACCTCATACAGATGTATGTACATACATATATAAATAGATAAATAGATGTAGATATAGATGTAGGTATAGGTGTTGCTGTAGGTGTAGGTGTATGTGTAGATAGAGATGGAGATGGAGATATATTGACAAAATTACTTGGAATTAAATATATTTCAACTTTATTCCAAATTTTAAATTAATGGCTGTAGAAATGGCTCAGTGAAATGTTTGCCATAAAAGTAGGACAATATGAGTTGATAACCCAGTAACTGTCTGGAAACCTTCGCACACCTCTACATAGCTGTGATCTCAGGGCTAGAAATGTTGGGGGAGGAGAGTCCTCCAAAAGTACTGACCAGATTGTCTATCTTCGTAAGTGAGCACCAGGCTCAGTAAGAGTCAATCTCTCAAAAATATAATAAAATAAAAGTGCAACTTGGTAGATATATAATTGCTACCTTTAGACTCATCATGTATGCATATATTATGTGTACACACCGAAAAACACATGAACATGGATACATACATAAAAGTAAACTTGCCTTAATGTGCATCTGTAAAGGCTAGAACCCAGCTTGGTATTGAAGAATGTACTCTTGAGACGTGAAATTTCCATCAATTATGTTGATAGAACTGAAAAAAGTGGTTTGATTTAGACATGTTTCTTCCCCCCAGTGCACAATGAACTTTATATTGAATTATTGGTTACCTATGATGCACACAGTTGAATTATTGTAACTATAAAATGTTGAGGATTGTTCCTCATCCTTGCATGTGTGATATGCACGTGTATGCATATTTGGATGCATGAGAATATGCATATGCACACGTGTTTATATGCAAGTGAAGAAACTAGGTAGCTGTGGGAATCATTCTTTGTCACTCTTCCACATTATTCACTGGAGTAGGGCTCTAAACCTAATCAGAGCCTGCTGATAGGTTAGCCTTGCCATACAGCTTGCTCTGAGAATCCACTGTCTCTGTCATTTTATGGTGAAATCACAGGAGGTCCACCAGACTCACTCAGCATTTATGTGAGTTCTAAGTATCTGACCTCCATTTTTCTGGATTGCACGTGGATCACTGAGCCACTGTGATTATCTCTAGCCCCTGATAATGAGTTTTAATATACCTGTTATACTGAGAAATGCTCATGGATATTGACTCAGAAATAAGAAATTCAGTCAGAAAATGTATAAAGAAAAAAATCATTAGTGTTCATTTGTCAGTTCAGCTAGCTCCAGGTAAACTGCTTTCCATTTTTGCCTTTTTTATTAATTAACCATATCCTGAGTACGAAAAGCAATGGGTCATTGGTAAAATGCATATGTTTTCATATGACATCATTTCTAGTGTGATTATTTTGTACTCAACAAACCACAAATTAATTAATTATCTAAGAATATACATCCATTGCATGGGATAATATCTTTTAAATAGTTCTTACTTTAGTTTATAATAGCTCAATCTTTGGAAAACCCATTGTGTTTTACTGAAGAAAAATTATACTATTGTGTGTACTATTTTCATTTTCTCATTACTGTTTAATTGTTATCTGTTTATAAGTTGAATGCCAAATAGAGTTTCAACATGTGAACATACACAGGCCTGGCAAAGAAGCTCAGTCAGTCAAGTGCTTGTCTTGCAAGCATGACAATCTCAATTCTATTCCCAGGCTATTATGAATCAAATCCAGATGTCTTTATACATGCTTGTAATTGCAACATTAACAATGCAGAGACATGAAAATTGCTGGGAATCTCTGGCCAGTTTTGTCAAACTGATGAGTAACAGGTTTAATGAGTGACATCTCAAAAAAAAAATGCGATAACTATACCTGATGTTGATCTCTGGCCTTGACAATTGTTTGTACCTATTTGCACATGTGTACAAATACACACACACACACACACACACACACACACAAACACACACATTCACACAGAGACACACTAACATATAGGCACAAGAGAGAGGAGATAGAATGAGTATATTGTTCAAGTTAAAAAAGACTAGTGAGTCAATCTGACAGCATTAGTTTAATTAGCCTCTGAATTTTGAATTAGAAGATTCTATGTCTTCAACAGTCCAATTTCTTGAGCAGAGAAAGTAACTGTAGTAAATTGCCCTTTCAAGTAGGAGCTGTTGATAGGAATAATGGTACTGGTTAAAAAGGCACATCAGTGAACAGACAATATGATTCCTTGTCTCTTACCCCTGCCAACGTGTGTGTGTATGTGTGTGTGTGTGTGTGTGTGTGTGTGTGTGTGTGTGTGTGTGTGTGTTTGTGTTTCAACATATTTATATGTAGTTAGCTTTACCTCAGGGCTATGATGTCTTAAAAGATACCCTTTTTTCAGATAGACAAATATAAAGACTGTTTTTTCCCTTTGACTGTAGCAAAGGCTCTTCTTCTGGGAAAATATTGCTCAAGTTGTGGATAGTCACAATACACATTTTCCTTGAGGCAACTTTTGTTTCGTCTTCTGGATTGTTTTTGGTAGAAAATAGACTACATAACTGTAAAGTTCAGCTGTATCTACAAGCAAAATATGATACAGTTGATTCTTCGTGTCTGCATGCCTCCATCCACAGATCATTTCTAAGAAAGCAAGCAATCTCAGATGGAAACATTTGTTGATTATCTCATAACAACATATTATTTCATTTGTTCCTTTGTACAGCCTATAATTTTGACTAAAAGCCAAATGCCTTGAATGTAGAATTAGAAACTTAAACAGCTTTCTTTTAAATCAGAAACGGACTTGCTTCCCATCTAAGTACCTGTGCTGCTGTGTTACTAGATATGACACCTGGCCATCCATCCCAGAGCTTCACACATGCTCACTTACCACTCACAGCTAAACTTTATGTCTGGCTTATAATATCACAGATGGAATTGAGATTTTAGTTCAAAATCTTGTGGAATTCAATTCATCATGTAGGAAAATGAAACTAAGAAGTTTTCAGTGAAATGGGTAAAACTGGAAAAAATATTGAATGAGGTTACTCAAGGTCGGAAAGGAAAATACAAACTTCCCTTCTCATAAGCAGGTCCTAACCTCTAATCCTATGAAGGCCAGGAAACTAGGAAGGGGGCCCAGAGTCTGGAGATGAGATGTTATGTGGATACAAGTTAAGAGAGTGGAGAAAAATGGAAGAGGGAATACCAATACCAGGGCCAGGTGTCAACGGGAAAATGAGGAGCAAGGAAATGGGGTGAGAGTAGCAAAGATAATTGATCAAAACTATGTAGGAAGATATGTGACAAATATATTAAAAACCCCAAATAGAAACCTATTAATTTGGTTTCACATTGTATTGTACATGAACTCATTGCATAAAGAAATATGTTCCATTTTATATGGCTTAATTTGGTTTTATTGTATGTAAAAGGCCTTTCTGTATAGATAATTAGTATGCATTCAAAGATAGAAAAAGAACAGGGGGAAGAATCCATTGTTTAGGTGTTGAGACAACCATTAAACTTATGAACAGTCCTTAGCACAGTGACCTGTGACACCAGACCTCACTACAGACTATTTCATTGTATCTTTCTTAGCTTGATTTCCTAGTCTTCTAGTTGTTTCCATGATTTACATTCAAAGAAGACATGGTATAGACCCATATTTCTGAGTGGGGACAATCTTTCTCATGGCATTCCTATCTAATGCTGGAGGTAGAATTTGCCTATGTACTTTCTGAAAAAAAAATCTTGGAAGTTCATTTCCCCAAACCATAGCTTTCAGCATATTCATTCATAGTCACTGTTGACTAATGCCAGTGCATCTAAATGGGATTTTATCATCCCCATGGCAACACATTACCTAACAGGAGAGCGAGGGAGTTTAATTATTTATCAGACTTTGTTAATATCATTGAGTTCCTGTCGTGAAGACCATTTTCAGACAGGAATAGGACTGGGTGAAGTAGAATTTTTAGGGCTTAAATTTTTATTGTGAATCTATGTGTGTGTAGTGTGGTGTACAATCACAGCCTATGTGTGGGGCTCAGAATTGACTTCTAAGAGTCAGTATGCTTCTTCCATGAGGTCCCTGGCTTTAAACTGTCAGCCTTGCTCATAAGTGCATTTTCCTCCTAACCCACCTTATCAGCCCATAAGCAGTTTTTGCCATGCTCACTCTGCTTCAAGTACTATAACCTTGGATGTTGTGATTAATCAAGAATATAGAGAGTAAGTATATGAGCAAATGCCTAACAATTCCCAGAAAAATGGGAATAAGAATTTAAAAAAAATACAGTTTAAAATAACTAAATTAGTCAATCCTGTATAATTGGAATCATATGTAAGCATGGAATTATTTCACCATGATTTTCCTAATAAAATGACAACAGTGTCCACTATTGATAAAACAATAATTGATAATACAAGAAGAATCACAAGTTATGTTCTCTTAAAGTCGCTGAATGGCTTAATTGATTCTTAGTCTTAAAGGTAGGTTCCTAATCATCCTGGTTTTTATGGCCATGAAAACCAGTGTTTCCCCTGTCTGCAATGTACTCATTTAAATTTAAATGTAATGTGATGCTGAGAGGAAGATCCAAGACCATGGCAAGTAGTGCCTTAGCCAAGTAATCGAGAAAATTGAATTTCTCCTGAGCAATCTTGTATTATCTCCTTGTTCAATATCTGGTGGTACTTTCTAAAATTGAATTTCCTACTTTCTTTCTTAACTCTCTTCAGTTGCTATTCAAGTCTTTAAGTATTTCCTACACTGACACTGGATTTTTTTTTATCTGTCTTTGTATAGGTCAAGAAAAATAGGTATTCCCTGGCTATTCCTGCATGTCTTTTGGTTTTTGACTATGATGTAGCATTAGAAGATGTTGAAACCTTATACATCTGCCTCTATGACTTGATTAATGGTCATCTAAACTGGCCTTTTCTACCCTTTGAAAATCATCTCCAAAATTCACACTTGAGGAGTTCATAATTGAGTTAACATAATGATATACAGAAAGCAGACAGACAGACACATACACACACACACAGAGAGAGAGAGAAAGAGAGAGAGAGAGAGAGAGAGAGAGAGAGAGAGAGAGAGAGAGAGAGAGAAGTGAAACTAAAATTCCCCCACATTATCTCTTAATGCTTTAAGGAAGCCTATGATTCTCTATTACATCCTGTTCATAGTTGTTTTCATTGGACACAAAATCAACTATTAATTCACATTATTGAAGATCACAAGGTGCCATTTCCTTGAATAAAAGTGCTTCTCTATCTCTTAACAGCTATCAATTGCCAATAAATATCTTTTTAACTAGAAGTAGGGGCTCAGTACGAACTTCCTCTTTCCTTGTTGGAAGATTGTATAGATATTGTGCATGTTGTAACAACACTGTAAGTTCATAGGTGCAGGTTCCCTTTTATGTCTATAAACTCTGTTGACTAGGTAGTGCTCAGCCTTCTCATTTTTATGCAGTCTGAGACCCTAGTTCATAATGTGGTACTACCACAGTTAGCATGAGTCTATTCAACTAAATTAACTTAATCTAGAAACTTCCCCACAGACACATCCATAGTTCTGTCTCTTAGATAGTTATAGATGCTACCAAGTTTACAGTACGAAACAAAGCAAATATATATGGCTCCTACCCTTACAACTTGGGACTTAACACTATCTTAAGAGTGGTAAAAAGTAAGTTCCTGAATCTCTGGCTCTTTTGTCTGCTCAATTCAGTGGTTTAGAGAATGATGTGGTTGACATTTTCCAGACTTGCTTACTTTGTTTGAGCTTTGAGCAGAATATTTGGCTTCAAGAACATTGTGCTTTTAGTATTAACTGGGTTAGTGTGGGCCATGTTCCAGCTTAAATGAATATAGATGAAGTGGTGGAGGAAGAGAGTCCGTTCCTTTTATATATGACTTCCCTACCATCAGAGACCTTACAGAAGAGGTTAGATGGCCTTTTGTGTTGAAAATCAGTGGAATGTTACTTTCGCTATTGGAAAAAGCAACATTCTCCAGATATTAGTGTCACCATTAAAGTAATTGCTTTGTAAAGATCTGCCCCCAGAGTTTCATTTCCTGTTGAACAACAAACCTTTCTCGTCACCTTAGTATTCAGCTCATTTTTTATAAGCAGTGTATAAAGAACACATTAATCTTTATAGATGTCTGACTGTATTTTTATCTCAAGGTTAGTTATTGTCATATCTTTTCAACCCACACCCTTTCCCCTTGACAAGAGCTCTTCTTTATTGCCTTCTTCAATAACTTCCTGGCTTTAAAAGAAAACCATCTGTTTTATTTGAAGACAGTATCATTACCAAGAAACTGAGGCAAACAAAATTAAGGCACATGTACCCATATGCACTCAATTCTGAGCCTAGGGATCCACAGTTCTCTACATCATGGCTATTGTACTACACTGTAGTCTTGAGTATGATGATGTTAGAATCAGTTAATTAGAATTGTTCAACTTCACATAGTATTCCATGATTAGTAAAAAGTGGGTAGTTATAAAGGAGGTTCAAAAATTTATATATTGTAAATGTAATGTAAATTGTAACTATAAATGAAACTTTTATTCTATGATATTTGATTTTTTAACTAAATACAATGCAATGAGATAGGCATATGCATTAAAATAAGCCAAATATAGATGTATTCGTTACATAAAGATGAAAAATATATTAATATATATACATATATTAATATATCTTATCAAATACTGTTTTGTGAGAAAAAACAGAGATGTAGCTGAGTGGCTCAGGATCCAGTTAGCATCTAAGAGACCTTGGTTTCAGTTCTCTGCACTGAGTAAACCAGGCACAGTGATAGAAGTCTGAACTCCTAGCACTTAGGAGATGGAAGCCAGAGTAAGTGTTCAAGATGTCCAAGGTCATCTTCAATTACACAAGAGAATTTGAGAGCAGGCTGGAATACGAGAAACTCTGTATCAAAAATAACTACCTAATTCATTAAAACAAACTTTAAAATTGTGTGGCAAAAAAATGGAAATGAACAAATGAGGATGGCATTGTCTAACAGAGCACTCAAGTTGTATATGGTACTTTAAAATAAATATTAAAATAAGAAACAATTATTAAACAAATTGTATCAAACAACTACAGTATAAAAAATAAACTGGAATTTCACTTCAGATTGCTCAAAAGGATTTCTTTTAATTTTATTTATTTGTGCATATAACATACACACAATGCATAAAGGTACCTGTAGAGGCCAGAAAAATGTGTCAGATTACCTGGATAAGGAGTCAGAGCTCTTTGTGAGCTGCCTGATATGGATGCTGGGACTGGACTCAAGTCAGTGCAAGAGCAGCAGGAATCTTATTCACTGAGCCTCCATTCCTGACCTCACTCCATTTATCCATTCAAATATAATGTTAGAACAAGATATGATGGTATATGTCTCCAATCTCAACATTTGGGAAGCAAGGGCAACAGAAACTTTGTAAGTTTGAAGTCAGCATGGCTTACATAGTGCTATATTTTGAAACTCTATGTTTTAAAAATAAAATAAAAAAGCAATACCACAACATAAAAATAGTCTTAGGTATACTACTGAGATTGTGGTATTAAGAAGCCTAAGCATAACTAATTTTGTAATGGTTTCCAACAGGAAGCTACTGTGACTGGTACTTGTTTGAAATCAATTAGGAAACAACTTTTAGAAAAACAATAAAAATATTTAAGGTTCTTCTGTAGATGACACATACAAATTTAAAAATCAAAATGGTAAATTGGTTAAGAATGGCATTGCATCCATGAAAAAAAAATATAATCCACAATATAAAAAGAACATTTCTATATCAACAGCAGCAACAACAACAACAACAACAAAATCCCCAGAAGAATAACTCGTTAGTAGTAGATCAAGTAAGAATAGCAGAGTTATGAACATTATTTTTGTTGCAGCATGAATTTCAGGCAGTAGAGCTCAATCAGCTCAGGAATATACATTTTTCTTCATTTTTTGATAAATTATTCAATAAAGGAAAACAAAATATATCATAGTAAACAAGTTTATATGTTCTGATTTTTAAAGTTACTTCCTCAGGTTGCACAAAGTTATCTTTTAAGAAAACCCTCAGAACTCTCTAATATATATATATATTCCTGAATACTAGTTAAAACCACATGAATATTAATTATATATTGGAATAGAATGTGAAGTTTTTACACATTTAGACATTTTTCCACTACTAAGAATTTTGTTTGAAAAAACTAACCAGTTGTAATTCAAATAACTTTGGTCTTCTGGTTGAACTCTTTCAGCTTAACCTTCTTCAGTAATGATATTTTACATATTTCACACTTCAGTCTTAATGACAAAGGGTCTGAAATATGAATACATATAACACAACACAGACACACATGCACACACACGTGTGTGTGTTTGTGTGTGTGTGTAATGAAAAAATGGCTTCATAAAACATAATCTTGAACTTAATCCTGCTAGATATGATATATGATGTTAGATATTATATGTAAGATATATTAAAGATGTCATATTGCTTTGGATGAAAATTCCTGAGGTGAGATCCTCTTGAAGAGAGCTTCATTTGGAAAACTATGGGATTACACTATAGACAAATCAAGGAGGACCTGAATGGAAAGCCACATGAGTTTTGAGAAACATTGAAATTCACTCCTTTTGTAGGTTTCTAGTGTATATGGTAGGATTCCACACTAGGTAACCTAGGCCATGCATGTGCCACAAGTGACAGAAAAAGGGACTATGTTTATTTTGTAGGCAGTTTGAAGCAGGTAGTAGCTGTGCAGAGGATGATCTATAAGTCTACAGAAGGTATTGCTTATGGAGACTGTCTAGAAAGCTACAGGGGATACATTCTAGTTTTCTGGGATGGAGAAGTCCTGTAACTTGATTGTCTATAACCCAACATACCCCAAAGAAATGAGAAAACACCTTTTTTCGAGAACTGCTGTGGTGAAACACCTACTTTTCCTTATTTATATTCAGGTGGGAGAGATGGAGGGAGAGTGACAGAAAAATGTGAATCCTCAGCACCTGACTAGGAATAGGGCTACCTATAAAAGAATAAAATAGATGCAGAAAAAAATTAATGCAAATGAATTCTAAAAGATCACCATCCTCCTGTCTTCTTCATGTTTACTGAACCTGTCCCATCTTCTTTCTTTAAAATACTCCTTTTATAAAAACTATCCCTGGTTTTGCAACCATCTTCATGCTTTGCTCAATTTATGGTTCTGGGACACAAGAACCTGGAAATGACAGCAGATGACAAGCACTCAATATTTGCCTTTGCTAATGCTGCTTAATAAAGACATAGAAATAAATTTATTAAGTGCTTAATAAAGCACTTAATAAAGACATAGAAATATTTCTGTATTAAAATTATGATTTTTGAAACTATATGTTAAAACTTTTTATTAATTTTCTTGTTTGTCAGTTTTATATACATACATGAAAACAAAACCTGGTTACTCTCAATTCCACCCTTGCCTAACTTTCCCCCATTATTTGCTTTCTACCACCCTTGTAAATCCCCTTTTCATATTTTTGTCTTAGTGTTTCTGTCTTCTGACCCACTGAATTTAAACATGAAATTCTATATGACCATAAGCTTCTAAGTATCCAATGAAGTTTGTTTGGCTTTCCTGTGAGTATACAAAGACAATGATCCCCTTCCAAAAATTATAAATAGCCAATAGTGCATTAGAGTTTGGTTTGGTCTTGTGAGTCCCTTCCTAATCAATGCTTGATTGATGGAAGGCCTAGGCTTGCACAAACCTGGCTCAAACAATAGTTGCTGCTCTAAAGTCAGGATTGCAATGGTCATATCATTACCAGAATGTTGTGCTTCATAGCACTTCTCACTGTCTTCTGACACTTTTATTTCTGCCTTGCTAATGTCATCCTCTTCTTTGTACTCCTCAGGCTAAGTAGAATTTACGTTGGGCATTTGTCTTTCACTATGCCCTAAATTTCTTTCTACATCAATATGCTGGAAGGAAAACTAATTTATAGGAAGTGAGACAATGTTAGAATTTATTTCTGAGTAAATTGAAGGCCTATTTACGCTGTCAGTGATTGACCTTTAAGAGCTGTTCAGGTTATCCAACCACATATTTTCAAATCATGGTAAGTAGGAAATAGTTTAATGTCAATTGATGTAGACGTTGCACATTTGCATTAATTAGTGGAGAAAGGTCTAGCACGTGGAAATATTTCAATACAAAAAGGGACGTTTTAAATAAGGTTGTGCTTTGAGTTAGCAATGCATCCTAGTGAAAGTCATAAGTTATATAAGAATCATTAAGACTGTGGATATAGAAGTACTTTTTTAGTAGTATATACAAATCCTGGGGTCAGTTTCTACACAACAGAGACCTGTGGGGCTATACACATGTATCCTAAAAAATTGGAAGGTGGTCAAGAAATTGTAGGAAATCCTTGGCTATATAATGAGTTTGGGACCCATTTAGA
This sequence comes from Arvicanthis niloticus, assembly GCF_011762505.2. Taxonomy (NCBI): domain Eukaryota; kingdom Metazoa; phylum Chordata; class Mammalia; order Rodentia; family Muridae; genus Arvicanthis; species Arvicanthis niloticus. Next base: position 13,058,008 of record NC_047667.1, on the reverse strand, counting down.
CTACCCAAGACACATTTATTTATAAAATTAATCTTAGAAAAACAACTACACTAGACATTTTTGAAACAAATTTGCCCATTATAGTAAGTATCTTGTACTTGAAATATGTTTCCAAGATTTGTGGTTTCTATGATTTGAGTCATTGGCCTGCCATTTTTGCTCAAAGTAAATGTGGCACATGAAACATAGTTATTCAAAAAGTCACAGTAGGAGATCATGCGTTTAAGTTTAACAATGTTGCTAAAACTATAGCAAAATTCTGCACTATAAATACAGAACAAAATACAAAACACTGTGTGAGAATATCCAGTGCTACTGAAAAACAAAGCATTGTGATGGTACAAATACAACATTATGATAGCATGACAGACAAGCTACTTTGATAACACAGCATCATGATGACACTAGAGGTCATTACCATAACAATACCAGCAACATGATAACACAATAATCCATTGTTTTGGTACAATATAAGTTTTTAGGCACAATATGGCACTGTGATGACAGAATACCACATTGATATGGCTAAATATCACATTCTTGTGGTATAATAGAACATTGTGATGTCACATGCAGCACTGTGATTAGAAAATAGACTACGTTAGTCACTCAAAAGAATGCCATGATGGCGCAGAAGACAATTATGATGGGAAATTAGGATACTGTGTTGGCACAACAACTGCATTGTATTTTACAACAGGACATAGTAATGACACAATAGAAAATTTTAATGATACTCTAAAGCACTATGATCCCACAGCATAGTACTATGATTTAAAAGTAGAGCACTGTAATGGCCTAGAAGAACTCTATGATCACACAATGGAACACTGAGTTGGCACAATAATGCACTGTGATATCAAAATGGGGGGTACTGAGATTCATGATGTCACAACAGAGAACAGTGTTATCACAGCAGTGTAGAGTAATACTACAATAGGGCTCTGTGATGAAAGAATATGGCATTCTGGTGGTTCATGAATATGGTGATTCTTAACAATGGTATTGTGCTAGCATAATAGAGCATAGTAAAGCATCATGTACCTTTATAATGTTGCAACAGCACCTCCTAGACCATGGTCATAGAATGTTAGTTCAGTATAATGACACAAAGAGGAAGTAGCACAACAGGAAACTGTAATGATATAACATAGCTCTATAATGGCACAGTGTAGCACTCAACATTGTCATGGCACAACAATTCACTGTATTGGCACAATAGGGCACAACTGTACACAGTGATGACACTACAGGACATTGTGATGGCATAACAGGTCATGTTGAAAGCATGGTGGTGGATGACAAAGCTCTGTAATAGAACAATAGGGTACAGTAACAGTAGGACACGATTGAGCATGTGGAAGCACAACTGGGTATTGTGATGACACAGTAGAGAATTTTGGTGGCACAATAGAGAATTGTAAACACATAACAGTCTGATAGCAAAATAGAGCATGGTCTGTCACAACAGGACATTGCTATGGCAAAATAAGACATGATGTTGGCACAAAAGTGTACTGTGTTGGTTCAACAGGACATTGTTATGATAGAACAAACCATTGTACTGGCATCTCAAGCCATTGTGAAGGCACATATGGCATTGTGACTTCCATGAAGCCAACTTGATGGCAAAACTGAATATTGTGGTGGCTCCATAAAGTACAATGATGGCACAACATGGCATTTTTGGCACAATGGAGTACTTCTACTATATAATATGATATTGTAATTATACAGCACAGCACTATGATAGCACAATGATTCATTGTGATAAAAATGCCATTCTATGAAAACACAATAAGATATTGTATTGGTACAGTATAGCACATCACTCTAGTACTGTGTTATTGTATTTAGGCACTATGAAGGCAAAGTAAGGCTCACTTTGATGATAAAAATGACTACTGTGATGGCACAATCAAGTTCTTAAAAATAAAGCATTGTAATGCTAAAATTAGGCATGTTGGTGCTACAAAAACACTGTTATTGTAGAATAGGACATTGAAATATGACAGAACATTAGACTGTGATGTCACTGTTGAGCATCATGATGGCACAATAGAACAGTTCACAACACTGTAGTGAGTTGGCCTGGTGCTGTGATGTCACTGTTGAGCATCATGATGGCACAATAGAAGAGTTCACAACACTGTAGTGAGTTGGCCTGGTGCTGTTTCTATTCTAATGCTAAATACTGATTCCTCAAGATATAGTTGCCCTACAATAAACAGATCCTTTCATACTCAAGTGATGCCATGTGAACCTCTTCCCCAATTTACCTGGTCAATAAAAGACCAGAGCCTGTGATTGGGCAGTGGACGGAGAAAAGTGGGACTTGAGGTTTGAGTGAGGGGATTGTAGATAAAGAAAGAGAGAGGAGAGAAAAACAGAGAAGGAAGAAACCACCATGGACCAGAACTACATACCCAGGAAAAACAGCAAGTAACAAGGGACTTTCTAGCTGGGGAATAAATTAATATAGCTCTAGATCTGCCCAATCTAGACTTATAGCTTTCTGTCTTTTATACCATATTGTTAGGATTAGAAATTCCTACTATACAACACAGCATCATGATACAACACTAGGGGACTGCAATGACAAAGTAGAACATGATAATGATAAAAAAGAAAGCAAATCATAATAGAACTGAACACTGTCATAGCACATCACAGCAATATGATGCTCATACTGAGCACTGTAATGAATTATTGGGTACAATGATGTCAACAATAAACTAAGGCACAGGCATGGAAAAACATAGGACTATGGTGTAAGAACAAAGCAATGTGATGATACAGTAGGGTAGTGTGATGTCAAACTAGGAAAACATGATTACACAATAGAATAGTATAATGACTCAATTAAATATTATGATAATACAATATAACATTGTGATGGCAAAATAGGGCATGGACAAACTTAAAGGAGAAGGCACATTTAATACCACAGTAAATCACAGACATAGAACAGTAGGGAACTTTATTGACACCATAGAGGACTTGAAGGCATGCCTAAACATTATGATGACCAAAACCTAAATGTGATTGCATTGTCACTATGATGTCACAGACAATATGTTTATGCAGTAGGTATTGTCATGGTACAACAGAGTACAATAAAGATATAATTATTTTTATAACATAATAGTGCCATGTGTTAGAAAAACTATTAACTATATAACATATATTACCAAAACATGGTAATATGTTAGAATTAAATAATGTTGACATTGTGATGTCACAATAGGACATGGTAATGACATAACACAGCATTTTGATGGCAAAATAGTATACTATAATGTCACAATACAACACTATGATATCACAGTAAAACATTTTGATGTCAAAATATAGTACTGTGAATTTAGGTCCCTGTTTTTGGGTCATTGATGATGATAAATTAGTGTATTTGGTTGGTAAACAAAATCTATTCTACTATATATACTGCTGTGCTCTGTATGTATATATACTTTAGGATGTACTAATATTACCATTACAATAATGGATATTGTAATATATCATGGGCATTGTGATATTATAATAGGTCACAATGATGACATAATAAGGCATGGATGCACTTTTATGTCATAATAGAGCATTGTGATATCAAAGTGGGGCACTCATATAACAAAACAGGGTGCTTTTATGGAAAATACAACTCTGTAATATAACAGTAGGGCACTGTGATGATATATGAGGGTGATATTAAGTTATGCTACACTGTGATGTCTAACAAGGCATTATATTGTCACAATAATGTATAGGGATTACAGAATAAGTTACTGTTTTGTCACACTACAACACTGATGTCACAGTAGGACACTCATCACACAATATGGAAGTTTTATATTAGAATACAACACAATGATGTCACAATAGTGCAGGCACTATGATAGCAAAATAGGGTACTATGATGACACTGAGATCTGGGTCAGCAGAGCTTTTTGATGCCAACAAAGAATACTTTGAGGTCAAAACACAGTACTGTGATTTTAGGTAGCTCTTTCTTGGTCATTGTTATGGTAAAATAGGACATTACCATCATACAACACAGGATGACATACCAGGACATTTTGTCAGTACAATGAAAGACAAGGCATTAAATGATAGTGTTTTGGCATGTGTGATATTTATGAAGGCATAAATGGACAGTAGAATAAGTTCACACAATAGGCCAACGTTATGTCATAATAACAGAGTACAGGGATTCCATAATAGATTATTGGTTTGTCATCCTAAAACACTGTGATGTTATGTCATTTTGATATAACTATAGAACACAGGAATATCACACTAGGGTAGTATTAAGTAGTAAAGTTAGACTGTGATTTCACAGTAGGGTACATATTTCTTAAAGTACTATTCAGGATTGTCAGAATTTGGTACTTTAATGACTGTGGTTGAAGAATATAGTATAACAATATAGCACTATATTATTCACATCACAAATAACACTGTGATGATACAATGGGTTACTGTGATGTCACAGCAGGTCAATGTTACATCAAAATACATTGTGTCATCACAATTGGGTATAGTGATGTCACTATACAACACTGTGTTATCATAATAGGGCAGTGCGATATTGTGGATCACTGTGATGACACAATGAGTTAATGTTCTAATAAACACAAAACTATGATGTCATAATAGACCATTGTGATATCACAATAAGGCACCTTGATGACACAATTTGGAATAATAACAAAATAGGACATCTTGTTGGTTCAATAAAATCTAATTTACTACGATACCAGTTTACTCTTGCCCTCATTGTCTTCATAGCACAGTGTCTTATGAAGGTACAGTGATGACACATAGGCATTGCAATGCCATAATGCAACAAAATGATGATATAGTAGGGCACTAATCTTTACTGTGACAGTATAGAGTATGGAGTTGTGATGTAATAAAACATCTGAGGATGATAAAAAAATTAGGATATTTAGTTGGTATAAGAAAATCTATGTTGGAAAACTAGGGCTTCAACATGGCATGTATGGATTGTCTTAGAGTTTTACTGCTGAAAACAGTCACCATGACCAAAGCAACTCTTATAAGGGCATTTAAGAACAGACTTACAGGTTCAGAGTTTCAGTCCAGTATTATCAAGGCAGAGCATGCCAGATTCAGGCAGTAGGCATGGTGCTGGCGGAACTGAGAGTTCTACATCTTCATCTGAAGGCTGGTAGGAGAAGACTGGCTCCCATATGGTTAGGAGCAGGGTCTGAGAGCCCAAACCTACAGTGATATACTTCTTCCAACAAGAGCAAATCTCTAAATTGTGCCACTCCCTGGGCCAAGCAAACTACCAAATGGGTTTTTTTTTTTTTTGACTTGTTTGATCTTATGAAGCCATAATTGGACATTTTCCTGAAGTGATAGTTGTTTGGTGGTTGTTTTTTTGTAGTAAGTCACTTTGGTGATTTGAATGATACTGGATCCTATTCAACTTTGAATTCTTAATTCCTAGTTGGAGTTAATATTTAGGAAGAATTAGGAAGTGTGTCTTTTTAGGAGAAAGTGTGTCACTGAGGGTATATTTTGAGGTTTTAAAAGAGTATCCACTCCCAGTGAGCTCTCTTTTTCCCTTCATAACCCCCTTTCCCTTGTGGCTATTATCTTAACAAGTTCACAAGTACTGATATATCTCCATTTTTGACTGCCTACTGCCATATTCCCAATCACAATGATCATTGACTCAACCTCTAGAACTCTTAGCAAGCTACCAAACTAAATGTTGCCTTTTGTAAGTATTCTTTGTCATGTTTTCCTTTTTCTGCAATAAAAAAGTAATTTAAACAAGCACTGTTATTATACAATAGAATACTGTGAATAATCAACTGTTTATTCTGAAGACAATATAGAGCAATATTCTTGCACAATAGGCCACTATTATTTTATAACTGACTTCTGTGATAAATTTGTAATATAAAGCCTCGTGATGCAAAAATATGGCACACTGATGGTACAAGAGCACTTTTATAGCACAACATATTATTTTGATACACTGTGACATAAAGATGGCACTATAAAGATTGATTTCACAAGAGAGTAGTTTGTTGGTACAATACACCTGGCGATGCAACAATAAAGCTTTCTGATAGCAAGATAGGCAAGGGTGATAGCACAAAAGTAGACTGTGGTGCTATAATAGGACATAGGTACGATACATCACACATATGTAAGGATATTACTGAGTATTGTTATGACATATTAGGGCATTGATGGAACAACAAGACACTATTGCAAGACAAGAATCCTTTGAGAGTATAACAGCTACAGTCATGACACAATAGAGGTCTGAGTCCTCTGATGGCACAACAGGTACTATGATGATACCATAGGGTACTGAGATGACACAATGGAACACTGTGGTGATACAATAGATTCCTGTTATGTCATACATGGAGGTGATATTTTAGGGCACTGAGATTATACTACCACTATTATTACACTAAGGGCACTATTATATCACAATAAGGAACAACAATTATCCAATAGGATAGTGATTTTTTTGTTTTGTTTTTCAAAACAGGGTTTCTCTGTATAGTCCTAGCTGTCCTGGAAATCACTTTGTAGACCAGGCTGGCCTCAAACTCAGAAATCTGCCTGCCTCTGCCTTCCAAGTGCCCAGCATAGGATACTGTTATATTATACCAGGATGCAAAATGAAGAACTGTGATGTAACAATGGACACTGTGATGTAATAATGGGCATTATGATGGCACAGTATAATCATCATGGGAACACAGTAACATACTTTTATAGCATAATAGGACTACATGACAAAATAGGACACTGAGCTGGCAGAATAGGCCACTAATATGTCACATTATGACAATGTAATGCCACAATAGGACATGATGATGTCACAATAGTGTACTGGCACACAGTAATGTAGGGCATTGATGACATAGTCAGGTTCTATGATGAATCTTACTGTGTTAATGCAATATGGTACTACTATATCACAGCACAACACTCTAATGTCACAAGAGTGTGCTGTGCTGACTCAGTAGAGTTTATCTATGATGGCTCAATAGGGCACTGGGATAATACAGTAGAACACTGTGATGAACAAGTAGTGTTCTACGATGACACAATAGGGCACAAACATGTCACAGTACAACACTGTTTTATAACAATAGTATTAACTCAAAAGGATATTCTGATGCTATCATAGGACTCTGATGTAATACAATAGAACACTAGTGACACAATAATTCTCTGTGACAGATAATAAGGCACAGTTTTAACAATGTAAGGCTAAGTTATGTCATAGTATGTCACTGTAATGTCAAAACAGGGTACTATAATGATAAAATATATTTCTGTGATGTTATTTCAGAGCCACGTAATGGTAACATAGGACACAATGATACAACTGGGTACTGTGACAACATGTTTGTATACTTTTGACACAATAGCTCACTGTGATTGCTCAATAGTCACTTTAATCACACAACAGAACACTGTGATGACAAAACATATTTCTATGATTTTATTCCAGGGCCATTTGATGGCACCATAGGGTACAATGACTCAATAAATAACTGTGATATTATACTTGGACAATGTAATATATGATAAAGCAGAGTCATGTCATGAGAAGATAGTATGACAAATATATTGCATCCTAACGACAAAGATGGTACTGTGTGACACTGAGATGTTACAACAAGAAACTTTTAAAATATGTTAGTATTTAAAAGTAATGACACATTAGGGTACTTTGATGACATAATAGGACACTGTGATGTAAGAGTATGGCATGCTGTGGTAGCAAAAAAGGATATTGTCTTTTAGGGCACTGTCACAGCAAAATAGAACACTGATGACACAACATGAGATGATAACAATTCATGACATTTGGTTGATAAAACAGAAGTCTATGTTGAAATGTTTGAAAACAGTTATAACATTACAGGTTAGTATTTTGATATTTGTGAAATCTATTAATACATAATTCAGCATTTTTCTGAGATAATACTGTAATGTGTTTCCAGAAAAGGGTACTTTGGTGGTTTGAAGTCAGATGGATCTGATAGACTTTTATTTGAATTTGTTGTTCTTAGTTTGTGGAAATATTTGAGAAGGGTTAAGTTAAGTCTTTTTGGAGAAGGTATGTCTGTCCCTGGGGATGGGTATACTTTGAGGATTCAAAAGCCTATTCTCTCTCTCTCTCTCTCTCTCTCTCTCTCTCTTTCTCTCTCTCTCTGTCTCTTTCCTCTTCCTCCCTTCCTCCTTCTCTCTTTCCCTTTCTTTCTCCCTGCCTCATGGTTGCTGTCTTAACAAATAAGCTATTACACAGAAATACAGGACCATTTTCCCTTCCTTGTTGCCACACTCCCCAATATAATGATCAAGGAATCATCTACTAAATTAAATGCTGCCTTTTGTATGATGCTTTGGTCATGTTGTCTGTTCACACCAATAGAAAAGTAATTAATACCAGCACTTTCATCACACAATAAAGCACTGTCAAGGCTCAATGGTCACTATGATGGTATGCTAGGACACTGTATTTGCACATTAGTTCACCTTGAAGCTGCAATAGAATACTGACGTAGTAAGCTAAAACACTGTGATGCTAAAAGCTTGCTTGTTAGCAATACAATAAAGAAATTTATGGAACATGGCATTATTTCAGTGCATATGGAATAATGACAGCACTATTAAGTTCTGTGATTTCACCATAGAGCAGTTTGCACAGCACACCAATGTAATGCGATATTGCAGCACTTTGACAGCAAGGTAGGATAGGGTGATGATAGATAAGTGTAATGGTAAGATAAGATTTTCCCACAGCACATCATAACTGTATGATGTCAGTATTCAGGACTGTTATGGCATATTAAGGCACTAAAATGGCAAAAAGTACTGTGATAAAATAATAGAGTCCTCTGATAGCACAAAGTGTAGTGGGATTATACATTAGGATGGTGTGATACACAATAGGGCATTGTATGGCATAGCACAGTGTATCAATGAAATCTAATTCCATACCAAGGCTACATGGCATGATAAAGCACTGTCATATCATACATGGGCGTCGTAATGACATAGTTAGGCACAGTCAGTAATGTCACAATAGGACAGAGTTGGAAAATATTAGGACACTGGTTGACACAATAGAGTAGTTTTATGTCACAAAAGAACACTGTCATGGCATAACAGGGTACTGTGATGATACAGCGGGACACTAATGACAAAATATGGTACTGTGATGACAAAATAGGATACTTTGTTGGCACACTATGGCACTGTTATGTGCAACACAACATGATGCTGCCACAATGGGGTACCACATTACAACAGGTCCTTGAGATGACATAATATGGTTCTATGATTGCACAATTAGGTACTGTGGTGACACAGTAGGGTTGTGATATCACAATAGGGCAATATGAAGATATAGTTGGACACTATTCTGATATAATAGGACAATGTGATGGCACTAAAGGCCACTGTGTTTCTTAATGCAGAATAATTATATGACAATACAACACTGTGATATCATAATAGGATGCTGTGATGTCAAAAAAACCACTGTCACATCATAAAAGATTACTCTGATGATAAAGTAGGATACATTGTAATACAATAGGACATTGTGTTAGAATAATAGGCCACTGCTGTATGACAATGTGACTGTGAAGTTAGTGTCAGGCATGGTAATATATATATATATATATATATATATATATATATGCGCAAAATTATACATACACACATATACATACATATATATTGCACCGTGATAATATCATCAGGCTTTGTTACAACAAAATAAGTCACTTATACCATAATAGGAGATTTTCATGTCCTAATGAGACACTGTGCTCTCATAGAATATTACTATAGTATAGGACATAGGCACAAAATAAAATCTATGAAATTTTGATATATGTTGTAATAATTGATTGATTCAAGACGAACTATTAGATCTTATTTGGCAGAACTAAACCAGCCGCTTCCAGCTCATTGTTTGTATTCCTGAGGGAAGTTTTTGTAACTTTCTTCACAGAGATCTGTGTCTTTACATTTTAAGAGGTTTATTAATTTTGCTTGTCTTGTTTATTGTATTTGATTTCAATTTTGTGTATTTGTTGTAAATGCAAATAGAATGATAATTTTTGCATTATTTTTTGATGAGTACTTGTCTATAAAGCTATTCCTGATTTTAAAATATTTATTTAGTAACTAGCATTCTGAATTTTGTTCATATGTTATAGTGGGATGAGGTATATCTAAGTATTAATTCTTAGGAATGAAATGAAATTATTCTTATAGCAGTTTGTGAAATATTGCTATAAAACAGTTAAATTCCTGTGATGTATATAAACTTTAAAGTAAAGTCAAATGAATAGTTTATTATAAAACTTAAATTATTTAAATAAGATGAAAAAATAAATAAATAAGATGACTTATAAGCTCAAAAAAAAAAACAATATAAGGCATTGATAAGTATGATGACAATTAGTCCAGGTAGAATACATTGGTGACAGAATAGAACACAGTGATGTCACAATAGGGTACCATAATGATAGCAATATAATGCCACAATTTTGTCATAATAGAAGACTGTGATGTCACTGTTACAGTAGAAGTCTGTAATGACAGAATAGGGAACTTTTAGGTCACAACAGCAATGATAGCAGTGTGTGACACTGTAATGCCACAGTAGGAGCATTGATTTAGCACTGTAATAACATCAAAGGCCACTACAATGACAAAATAGGACACTGTGATAGCACAATAGTAAACAATGTTGACCCCAAAAGGCACCGATGTCTCAACCCTGTGATATGATAATGGGATGATGTAATGAAATATTCAGGCATACAATGCTATAATAAAACATGGTTATGATAGAGTAGGACATTGTGGTAATGTAATAGGCCAGTGCAATAATATAATAGGACACTGCGATGTCATAATAGAGTACTGTTGAGTTACAATTGTACACTGAAGTGTCACAATAAGGCACTGTTATAATGAGATACTATGATGACAAAACAGGACACTGTACTAACAAAACAGGTAACTGTTATGACACTATTGGGCTCTGTTATGACACAATAGGTCACTGTTATATGATATCACATGCAATCGCACAATAGAGAAGACTGAAGACACACTCAGTCTCTGTGATGACACAATAGGACACTGTTATAGACACTTTCAGATCACAATAAGACTCTTGGGTAGAACACTAGGACACTGACTATCCAGCAGGACACATTGGTGACACAACTGGGTACTGTGATAAAAACATAGAACTAACATGACAAAATAGAACACTGTTATGTCATAATAGGAGACTGAAATATAACAATAAACCATACTTATAATACTTCAGGTCATTGACATAACAGGTCACTCTTATGAGACAATAGGGTACTATTACTTCACAATAGGACACCAAATGTCACAATCAGTCACTGTTACATAAAAGTGTTACAGAGTACCTAAAAAAAAAAAAAAAAAAAAAAAAAAAAAAAAAAAAAAAACTCTTGAGATGCCTGAGCAATTTGAGTTGATTCCATTCATGGGGGAAAAGAGGTGGCACTACACAGGGATGGTGAATGACCATGGATGTGGGCTGTCCCAAGCAGACTCAATTTATAATTAGCTGAATTTTCATTTAGGCTACAACTGACTACAGTGTCCCTAGTTGGATTTGGGACTGTTGTCTCAAATGGAGTCTGGTGGGTTCTTTTAAAGTTATAGTCCACAGTTCTGTTCCTGTGGTAGATATGTACTTCCTGAGAGAAACTCCTGGGGCTGGGGTTGTTTGCATTCCTGGAATTATCTTATGATTATAAATTGTATTGTCTTAAAAGCCTCTGACTGCTCAAAGGGCTGACCTCAGACCTAAGATGAAGTTTTTCTTACACATCACAGTAGGATACTGTGTTGACACAATGACACAATAAGGTATTGAAAAGTTTCTTTCACTCCTTTTTCTTTCTTTCTTTCTTTCTTTCTTTCTTTCTTTCTTTCTTTCTTTCATTTTCTCTCTCTCTCTCTCTCTCTCTCTCTCTCTCTCTCTCTCTCTCTCACACACACACACACAAACAAATAAACAAGCACATACACACACATCAACAAACAAACCAAAAAAACACTGTGACACTACACTTTAATGACACATTCAGGGACAACAATGTCAAAATAGGACACTATGATGACACAGTAGAACACTCTTATGATAGAGTAAGATACTACAATAACTCCATAGGGCAGTGTTATCACACTATAGGACACTAAAATATCAGAATAGTTTTATAGTAGGACACAATGTTGACAAAATAAAACACTTATGTCACAGTAACACACACAGTGGCACAATAAGGCATGATTTTAACACAATAGGGCACAGAAATATATCACAAAATGACACTTTGATGTCAGAATAGGATATTGTAATATCATGGTAGGTTTAGTGAAGATACAATGGGGTACTGTTATTTAACAATAGGACACAGAAATGTAACTGTTAAAATAGAGTAGGACAAAGCGTTGAAATAATAGGGCACAAATATGACAAACAAGGGACTGTTAGGCCACAATTGGACACTGCAATACATTATACTACATTGTTGACCCAAATAGTACCTGATACATCAAAACAAAAAGATTGTGATGTCACAATAAGGCACTGTAACAACACATTTGGAATACCAGGTTATAATAGTAAACTCTAATGATCAAATAGGGCTTTGGGCTCTATGATAGAGCACTATAATATACTAGACATTGTGATAACACAATAGGACACTGTGGTGTCAGAATAAGGCATTGTGAAGTCACAATAGGGCACTATTTGGTTAAAGTAGAACACTAGTACTGCAATAGGGCACTTTTATACGGTGGGACATGACAATAATATAGTAGGAAACTGTGAAGGCTAATAAAGCACTGTGATGATAGATTAGTGTTATGACACTACAGGATACTATATTCACACAATGTAGCAAAATTATATGACAATATGACATATAATTATGACATATGGTGACACAATAGAGCACTTTGGGTTCACAATTGGACTCTAATGGCACAAGAACACTGTAATGACATAATAAAGCACTCTGCTGACATAATAGGGTTCTCTTAAGTCACAATAGGTTGGTGAGATGGCACCATAGGACACATTAATGAAACATCTGGACCACAGTAATATAATAAGATGTGATAATAAATAAAGCAGCATGGTGACATCAAGCCCCATGTTGTGTCAAAAGATGGGACTGTGAGTAAGGATGGCATGTGGTAACACAATAACATACTATATCGGCATAATAGGGCATGGTTACATCACAAGATAACATTGTGATAGCATGATCTGGCTTTGTGTTGACCCAAATGGCAACTTAGGAGTCAGAAAAATGAAACTGTGATATCGCTATAGAGCACAATGATGTCACAATAAGGAACTACTATCATAATCAGACACTTTGATATCAGAATAAGGCACTGTGGTGTGGGGAGCTGACAGAAGGCAGCTATCATCCTTGCAGCCATCTTGAGCCATATACCCTGACAACAGATTTGATTACAATAGCCTACAACAGCTGAGCACACTCTGATAATATCTTGTTTTAGATACCCAGGATTTTCCCTTGGGTATGTGAGATTAAAGGTGTGTGACTTAAGGGCATGACTTAGAGATCAGATTTAGAGACAAGTTCTAAGGGCATGACTTAAAGGTGTGACTTAGAGGCGTGGCTTAGAAGTGAGACATATAAATGGCAAGAGGCAGACAGATTAGGCTCTAATTAGGCATTAGGTAGAAGACACTTGGACTAGAGAACTCAGAAGAACTAGGTAGTAGGCATTAGGCACTTAGCACTTGGAACTTGGAGGCACTAGGGACTAGAAACTAGGGACTTGGAGAGAAGCGAGACTGAATAATAAATGGGATTGAATCACACTCTGTCTGGTCTCCATTCTTCAAGTCCATCCTCACTCTCTCTTGCTGAACCCTGACCCTCAGACCAGAGCATCTTGGGGCAGTGCAGGCTCTAACAACTTAGCCCCTAAGGCCTTTGGCAGTGCGGGTTCCAACATTGATAGAACGGGCCGAGACATTTTGGCCCCCAAACATGGGGTAGTGCAGTTGTCAACATTTCTGGCCCCAAGTGTGGGGCAGCTCAGGTCTCGACACTGTGGTGTCACAATAGGCAACAATAATATTGCCAAAAGGTGAATAAAGTGAGACACTCTGATGACACACTAGGATACTGTAATGACAGAGTAGGAGAGTGGGATGACACATTAGTGTTACGACCCTATAGCCCACTGTGTTTATATAATGGGGCACTGCTATGTAAAAATACACCACTGTGATGACACGATAGATTACTGTTTTAATATATTAGGGTACTGTGATGTTAAAATTGGCTCTGGGATCATATGGTATGATACTATGATAACATAATCAGACATGATCACAAAAGGGGGCACTAATTTGATGTAATAGGGAACTGCATGTGACAATACATCACTGTGATATTACAATGTGTCACTGTCATGAGATCAATGAGACAACATAATCAGTTTCTGGTATTACATGACACAATAGGGCATGTAATATGTAATAAGCTAGGACAAAATGATGACATAATTAACAATGTTATGTCACAATAGACTGATTCCACAATAGGGCATTGTCATAGTAGAAAACTGATGATACAACTGGGCATTTTTAAATCACATTAGGACTTTGTGATACACAGCATTACACTACAGAGATACAGTAGGCCATTGCATTGATACAGTAGAGTACTGTTATGACAAATATAGTACTGTAAGTTTACAATGGGACACTAATGGTACAACAGGGCATTGTTAGTTCATAATAGGACACTGATGACATGACAAGTATTGTTGACTCAATGGCAACTATGTCACAAAATGATACTGTAGATATTGTAATGACACATTTAGGCAGAAAAAAATCAGAATAGGACACTGTAATGACACACAGAGCTAAGTTGTGTTATAATAGAGTACTGTAATAATATGCTAGATATTATGATGATAAAATAGGACACTGATAAAATGATGTTACTGTGATGTTATGTAAGGCAATAATATGTCACAATAGACACAATAGAACACTATAATAACACAATGGTGCACTATTATAATACAGTTAGACACTGTTATATCACAAAATGGTTCTATTGTGACATAATACTGTATTGTGTTAGCCCAATAGGTAGCTGCTATGACACACTAGAGGACTGATATCTCACAAATGGACACTAACAGCTTTAAGAACTTTGTTTTAAAATAGGTAAAGGCATATCACAATAAGGTATTATAATGACACATTCAAGTGACACCATGATGATACAATAGTATACTGTGATATCATAGTAAAGCACTATGTCACAATTAACACTGTGATACAGCAATAAAGTTTTATGATGTTACATTATAGGACACTGTTATATGACAATATTGCAGTGTGATGTCACCATAGGATACAATGGATTCACAATGGAGCACTGTGATAAAACAGGATCCAGTGATGACATAATCCATCAAAGTAATATCACAACTGGATGCTGTTATATCATAATAAGATAAGACCCTTTGATGTTACAATAAAATTACAATAGAGCACTGTAATAACCTGTTAGGACAATATAAAGACATAATTTGGCACTTTTGATTCACAATAGGACATTGTAATGGAATAATAGGGCACTCTGATAATATAGTCAGGCCCTGTAATTACACAATAAGGCATAATTATGTCAGGGTAGAACACTGTGATGTTATAAAAGGAGACTGTAATTAATATAGTAGGAGACTGTGATGACATGATAGGGTACACTGAGATTACAATAGAACTCTGGGATGGCACACTGATGATGCAGCAGGGTATAATCTTGACAAAACAGGGTACTCTTATGACACCATAGGATATCTGATGACAAATATGGCCAGTAATAACAAAGTAGGTCACTGTTGCCTTATCAGAACACTGAAATATCATGGTAAGTCATCATTGTGATCCAGTAGGACACTTTGCTGACATACTAGAACAGTCTTGGATAATAATGGGACACATGGTGGCACAATAGGGCACTATGTTGACAAAATATGACACTGATGTGTCACAAAACCATATTGTGATGTCAAATAGGGCAGTGCTACGTAACATCAAGACAGTGTGATAATAACATAGGTCAGTTCATTATTAAGCTAGGATAATGTATTGACACATCAGGACATGGTGATTTCATGGTAACATGCCCTGCTATGTCACCACTGCACACTGTGGTGTCAGAATAAGGAATTGTGATATTATAATAAGGTACTGTTAGGTCACAATAGTACATTATGTGATTATGTACTTTGTGTGATTATTGTGTGATTGTGTGATTATGATAGGGCACTGTGATAATACAGTGGGACATTGGACAATGGAATGGTCCAAAATGATGATGTGATAGTACAGTTAGTCATTGAGACATTACACAACAGATTGTTGAAACAATAGGATATTTTGATTGTTCTGTAGAACACAGTCATGGAAAAGTAGAATAATATGAGTAGAACATAAAATTAAATAGTGACAATAGTTTATGGCATTGAGTTGGTACAACAAAAGCCAGTCTTGGAATTACAGAACACAGTAATGTTATTATTGGATAATACTTTGACATTTGGGGTTTCTATGTATAATTCAGCATTTTCTAAAATGATAGAGTAATGTGTTTGTGTAATAATGTACTTTGATGCTTTGGAGTAAGGTGTACCACTTGTGCTCTTTTACTTTAATTCTTTTTTTAAGAATATATAGTGTTTATATCTGTGAAGCATTTTCTTTTTATTAAAAATAGATTTTTTCTCATATGGGATGTTTTGTTTACAGTTTCTCTGCTCTCTACTCTTCCCAGTTCCTCTCCAAGTCCTCTCCCATCCAGATCCACACATTTTTGTCTCTCATTTTAAAGAACTGACTTAAGCTGTAACAACAAGACATAACAAATTAATATAGAATCAAATCAAACAAAATTACCACATTGAAGTTGTACAGGACAAACTAACAGAAGGAAAAGATCCCAAAGAAAAGACAAAGGAGTCAGTGACCTACACTCATTTATTCACTCAAGAGTCCAAAAATAATAATAAAATGAAGAAAAGCCATAATAAATATATAGAGGACCAGGAGTAGACATTTGTAGGTTCAGTACTTGCTGCTTCATTCTCTATAAGTTCATTAAGCCTTGCTCAGTTGATTTAGATGACCTTACTTTGCATTCTCTCTGGCTTTTATAATCTTTCTGACTTCTACAGGATTCCCTGAGCTCTGAGGAGAGAAATTTGATAGAGACTCTCCATAAATAGATTTGTGTTCTAAGATCTCTTTCTGTGAAATATCTGGTTTGGGGTCTCTATATTTCTTCATATATTTTACCAGAGGAAGCTTCTCTGATGGTGGCTGAATAAGACTCTTTATCTATGAGAATAGCAGAATATCACTAGGAGACTTTTTGTTAATACGTTTTGTTTTTTAAACTGTTAAGTATTTTTACCCTAGGTCTCTGAGGTATCTAGTCTCTGGTTTTTGGTTACCTAAGCAGTGTTGTGTATGGATTCCATCTTGTGGAGGGAATCATAAGTCAAATCAGACATTGCTTGGTTTCTCCAACAAGATTTGTACCATTGACTCCTTAGACAATTTTTCAGGCATCACAGATTGCAGATGAAAGGTTTTGTGGCTAGACTGATGTTCACATTACTTTTTTGCTGCCATAAAACTACATTCCCATAAAAAGATACTAGAACAAGAGTTCAAGGTCTGAATGCAAGCACCAGCTCAACCTTTCCATGTTTAATGAATTATGTGAATGTTGTCTTCAACAATGAGGCTTTGCTGGCAGTTTATGGAGTACTACCTACTGTCCGGGCAAAGATCTGGATTGTTTCAGGATTTTCCTTTGACCTTCTTTGGCCAACAACACAATTGGATGTTACCCAATGTAGCTACTGGGAAGCTTCATTTGGTGACAAGAGATGGCCAATTGGGACTCCATCTCCCTCATTATTTAGAGACTCCATGAGGTCCCTATCACCACCTGATCCTCCAATTTCCAACCTCCCTGCTTTCAATATACCCATGAAATCTATTCTATTTCTGCCTTCAAAGAATACAAATATATCCACCCAGTCTCTTCTTCTATAAAAGCGGTTTCTGTACTGTGATCATAACTCTTTAGCAAACTTTTATCTCAAAAATATTTACATTATGATTAATAAAAGTAGCAAAATTACAATTATGAAGTAACAAGAAAAATTATTTTTTAATTAGGGATCTCCACATCATGATGAACTGTATTGAAGTGTTGTAGCATTAGGAAGTTAGGCAATCACAGTTGTGTACCTAACCTCTCTAAGTCTGTGAATTGTAGACTGATTATTATTTAACAGTTAACATCCAGATGTAAGCAAACATATACCATATCTATCTGGCTTATCTCAGTCAGGATGATTTTTTTATAGTTCTATACAAATACCTACAAATTCATGATGTTTTCTTTTAACAGCCAAGTAGTACTCCATTGTATAAATGTACTATATTTACTTCATTTATTATTTTGTTGAGGAACATCTAGGTTATTTCCAGTTTCTGAGATTATAAATAAAGCTGCTATAAACAGTTGAGCAAGTGTTCATTTGGTAGGATGAAGCATCCTTTTGTTATGTGCCCAAGAGTATTCTTCTATTCCTCATTCTTGCCAGTATGAGCTGTCAATTATGTTATTGAACTTAGCAATTCTGACTTATATAAGATGGAATCTTAAAATAGTTTTGATTTGGATTTCACTGATGGCTAAGGATGCTGAACATTTCTATAAGTATTACTCAGCCATTTGAGATTTCTATATTGAGAATTACCTGTTTAGATCTGTACCACATTTTTAATGGCATGTTGTAATGAAATCAAATTGAAGACCTAAGCATAAATCCTCACATCTGTGGACACCTGATTTTTTATTAAAAAGTCAGAAATAAACACTAGAAACGTCATATTCAACAAATGGTGCTGGTCAAACTAGATGTCTGCAGGTACACGAATTTAACTAGATTCATATTTATCACAAAACTCAAGTTTGAGTGCATCAAAAAGCTAAACATAAAACTCATACACTGAACCTGAAGAAGAGAGAGTGTCCTTAAATGCATTGGCACAGGAGAAGCTTTTCTGAAAAGAAAATTGTTAGTTCAGGCAACTTAAATCAGCAATTAACAAATGAGACCTTATAAAAGTGAAAAACTTCTGTAAAGCAAAGGACACCATTATCATCATTTGAACAAAATGTCAGCCTATAAAATGGGAAAATTTTTACCAACTGTAGGTTAATCATAGTGGCAAAATAAAATACTGTGGTGATAAACAGAATTCTCTGAAGGCACACTAGGGAACTATGATGATAAAATAGTGGATTGTGATGACTCAACAAATCACTTGTCATATTAGTGCAATGTGAGTTCACAATAGGTCAGTCTGATGACACAAGGTCACAATGATGTCACAAGAGGCAATATGATAGAAACATGATGATATAATAGGGCATACTTGTTATACAGTAGGACACTATGATGAGGGCAGCATTATGATGTAATAAGTCACAGTGTCAAAACAATAGGGCCCCATGTTATAAACACAGGCCCTGTGATATCACAGTAGATGTCATATCAGCGTAATGTAATTTCACCATAGTTTAATGTGGTAACAAAGAAAGTAGCTATGACATCACATTAGAAAAATATATTGATACAGTAGCAACCAGTGATGTCACAGAATGGCATAGTCTTGTCACAAGAAGACCCTGTAATGTCACAATGTGGCATTGTGATGACATGAAAATAAGGAAAATTTACATCATGATAGGGCACTATGATTACAAATAAGAGCACTGTGATTACATAATAGGGGACTGTGCTAGTATAATAGGGCACCATTATGTTACACTAAACACCATGATGACACAAAAGATCACTATAATGAGACAATACAGCACTGATATGAAGAATAAACAACTGTGATAAAACAATAGAGACTGCTAAAAAGTAGGACACTTTAATGTAACAGCAAGGCACTGTGATGACACAATAGGGTCTTTTAGGTCACAATAAAATTCAATTATGTCAAAATAGGGTACTGTGACAATAGAGAAGGATACTATGATGACACATTAGGACATTGTCATGACATGATATGAAACTTTTATGTTACAATACAACATTATGGGATAAAATGATGCACTGAATTGCCACAATATGGTACTGTCTTGTCAAACTCGGGTGCTTTTACCTCCCAATATGGCACTGTGATGACACAAGAGAACATTGTAATTGAACAGTATGGCACTGTTAAAACAGTATAAAACTTTCATGACACAGAAGAGAATTTTAGATCACAATTTAATACAATTTAGATTACAATTACTGTATATTGATCATAACCTAGGATATGGTAATGACACAATAGGGCACTGTGATAGCAATATAAGTCATTATGATGACAAAATAATTCATTTTGATGAAACAATAAGTGACTATTATGTCACAATAAGTATTTATCATGTCACAATACGAAACTTTTGTTGTTCTTTAGGTACTTTTATGATCAATTGAATATTATGACTGCATACAGGGTGATGAAAAAAGACTTAGGACATTTGATTAGTAAATCAAAGTCTGTGTTAGCATAATAGGACATAGTCATGGCATTATAGGTAATGTATCTATGTCTATGAAGATATCTCTATGAGGATATTTATATGTTTATAAAGATGGAATTATGAATTTTTCTGAAATGATATGTAATGGGTCTACAGAACAAGGCAAATTTGTGATTTGAATGAAGATGGAACCCATAGACTATTTCAAATTCTTGGTTCCTAATTGTTGGAAACATTTGGAAATGATTAGAAGAAAGGTTCTTGGTGGAGCAATTTTGTCACTGGAGGTGTCCTTTGAAGTTTCAAAGGCCCACACAGTTTCCAAATAACTCCCTCTTCTACCTCTCCCTCACCTACCTGCTTCCCCTCCCACTCTCTTTCTCTTCTCTTTCCCCTCTCTCTAATCCATAGCTGTTGTTTCAACAATTAAGCTGTCAGATACTGAGATGCTGTTATACTTCCTAAAATGACTATTGACTCAACCTCTGAAAATGTAAGCAAGGTAGGTGCCAAATTAAATACATTTTTGTCACATATTTTTTTTCATAATAATAGTAAGGTAGTTAAAACCAGCCACTCTCATGACAGAATAGGACACTGTGGAAGTGTTATTGGTCATTATTATTACATAATAGGCCAATATGTTTGCACAGTGCATTAGTATTATGGTTTAGTTTTGTACTGTGATGGCACAATAGAGTAGTGAGTTGACAGTATAGAGCATGTGATGCAAAAATAGGGCATGTTGACAGTACAATGGAACAATTTATGTTTGTGGTATGATGGCATAGCACTGTGATGGCAAGGTAAAAAGAGTGATTGCATAATAAGACATTGGTATGGTACTTCTCAACTAAATGATGGCACTATTGAGCACTGTTAAGATGTATTAGAGTCCTTTGATGGTACCCTGTAACTTCTCTATAGAGTCTTGTGATGGTAAAACAGGGTATTATGATGAACTAATTGTATATTATTGTAGATAATAACATGGTTCTGATGTGATAGCGCTTTGATGACTCAATTGGACATGGTGATAGCTCAACAAATCACTGTGGTATCACACCAGAATGGTATGATTATATAATAGGGCAGTGAAATACCAAACTTACATACTATTATGTCCAAATACAACAGAGTGAAAAGTCAGCTGTGTACTGTGATAATAAAAACAGTCTATGGTGATGACATTTGTATATCAGAAGAGGATGCTCTAATTGCACATATTAGGGTATGGTGTTGACACATTAGGGTATTTATATATCACAATATGACACTATGATATCACTAGAGGGCTTTGTGATATGGTGTTGACACATTAGGGTATTTATATATCACAATATGACACTATGATATCACTAGAGGGCACAAGAGTATACTATAATATCATAATAGGGCACTATTATAGTAGAAAACTGCGATGAGAAAATAGGGCACTTTTAGAACACAATTAGTCTCTGTGATGGCACAAGAGGGTACTGTATTGATACAGTCATACTAATGACATATCACAGCACTGTAGGGTCACAATAGGCCACTATAATGGCATAATAAAACATTTTGGTGACATTAAAGTACAGTGTGGTGATACAATGTGACATTTAGACAGCATAATGGGGTACTATGATGATACAATAAGGGACTGTTAAGATACTAGAGACCAGTGTGTTCATATAATAGGAATTTGTGATGTTACAATAGGACACTATTATACTACTCTAGGACACAGTGATGTCGAAATTGAGGTCTCTGTCACAATACCACAATATTTTGATATAATATTGCAGTATAATGAGAAAATAGGACATTGCTATGTCACAATAGGAGAGTGTGAGATCTCAGTGGCTCATTGTTATAATAAAAACTAGGATAAAATGATTTCACAATAGTATGTTATTAAACAATAGAACACAGTTTGCTAATAACAAGACATTGTGATGTTATAATTTGTTTCAGACAGTGGGACATGGATGTGATAACATGTAGATGACTCATAGGCACTGTTATGATACAAGAAGTCACTGTATTAACTAATAGTGCACTGTTATGTTTCATGAGCTTTTGAAACTCCAAAACATACCTCCCATTACAGAATTCTTCCATTATAGACTCCCTCCACCAACAACCTGGCTTCTAATCCTTCCCAAACATTTCCAACAACTAGGGAAGCAAGAATTCAAAGCAGAGCCTATGGAATCTATCCTGATTCTATAAATCATTATAGCATCATTTCAGAAAAAAAAACAATTATTTATAGAAATCACAAATGTCAAAATCATACTGTTTAATACCAGTATTTTGTAATAGAACACTATTACAATACATTAGTGCACTGTGATATCACAATATGCCATTGTGATGACATATTAGTGTAAAATTAGGACACAAGAGGACACTGTGATTTCAAAATAGGGCATAGTGATGATTCTAATATGAATATGTAATATCAATGCCCTATCACATATTACCTTGTCCACTTGATAACTTAAAAGTGTCCTATTTTGTCATAGCAGTACCCTATTGTATCGACATTATAATATAATAATAATTCAGTTATAACATAACTGAATTATTGTTCTATTTCAGTGTTCTGTTGTTAAATAACAGTGCATCATTGTATCATCACTAGGCTTAATGTGTCATTGCAGTGCCATATTGTGATATCACATTTTGTGATGTATCAGTACCTTATTTTGTCAACAGAGTGTCCTATTGTGCCACTGTATATATGACTATGTCATCATAGAGCTGTAAGACAGTAACACTTAGAGTATGATGATACACTATAGGGTACTATGATGACAGAACACAGCAATGATTGAATATGATGCTGGTGACATACAGCATTTCTGTAATACAAGGGAAATGTATAGCATAATATGGCACTGTAGTGACACAACAGGTCACTGTTATGTCACATGGCACTGTGATGTCACAATGGTACACTGTATTGACACAAGAGACTATTGAGATGACATTGTAGGACACTGTGATGATATAGTAGAACATTTATGGGATGTCACAGTAGGAAACTTTTAATTGTTTTTAGAACACTGTCATGTCAAAATAGGATGTTATGATGACACAACATGAATTGGTGATAAAAATCTAGGACACTGGTTGAAAAATAAGGTCTATTTTGGATAACAAAATACTGGTATTAAACAGTATGATTTTGACATTTGTGATTTCTATAAATAATTGTTCTTTTTTTCTGAAATGATGTTATAATGGTTTACAGAATCAGGATAGATTCTGTAGGCTCTGCTTTGAATTCTTGCTTCCCTAGTTGTTGGAAATGTTTGGGAAGGATTAGAAGCCAGGTTGTTGATGGAGGGAGTCTGTAATGGAAGAAGTCTGTAACGGGAGGTGTGTTTTGGAGTTTCAAAGGCTCATGTCATCCCAAGTTATCACTCTCTCCCCTCTTCCTGATGACAAAGTAGGGTACTGTGATAATACAATAGGAGACTGTGACTATTTGGTTATAAAAAGACAGTGTAAAGACAAAGTTGGACATTGTGATGACAAAACAAGGCATTATTTTATTACAAATTGACCCTATGATGACACAAGAGGAAGCAGTAATACTACAAGAAGACACTGTCATGTCAAAACATGTCAGTGTTATAATAAAGTAGGAAAATTCAATTGCAAAATAGATCCCCTCTAAACCATAAAACACTGGCAACAGAATAGGGCATTATTATTGTACAGTTAGACACTGTATGGATAAAATAAGGCCCTATGGTGGCAAATTAGCACACTGCAAAGTTACAGTAAGTCAATGTGATGAAATAATAGGGTATTATATGTCATATAATTACTCTGTGATGACACAATAGGGCACTGTGATAATATAGTCAGACAGTCTGATAGCATAATAGGGCACTATCATGACACAGTAGAGCATTGACTGACACAAAAGAACACTGTAAGGTCACAATAGGACACTGGATGTCACAAAATACACTGAGATATCAGAATAGGACACTATGATATCAAAATAGGACACTGTTAAGTCACAATAGAACACTGTGGTGTAATGATAGGGCATTGTAATGATATAGTAGGATATGGTGATTGCAGAATAGGGCACTGTGGTTTCACAAAAGAGCACTGTTATTACTGATATTTTTATGATAGGGCACTGTGACATCAATTAGGATACTGTGATGACACAGAGGTATAGTCTCATGATAGAATATGATAGTAAGTTGCTGGGGTATCATATTATAGTTTTATGATAGCATACAATGCACTTTGATGTCATAAAAAGCACTGTGGCAGTGGAATTAGGTACTATCATGGCAATATAGGACAGTATGGTCTCTCAGGAATGGATGGTAATAACAAATCAGGACATTTGATTGGCACAATAAAAGTTGGAATTATATGGCACAGTTTTGATATTTCTGGATACCATTTTGGCATTTGCTATCTTTATAAAGGCAACATTTGGAATTTTACTGAAATGATAGTGTGATATGTTTGCACAATATGGAAGTTTGGTTGTTGGAATGAGAATAGACCCCAAAGACTCTTTCATTCAAATTTTTGTTACCTAGTTTATGAACTTTTTTTTGTCATGAATATAAGGTGTGACATTTCTAGAAGAAGTATGTCACCATGCCATTCTGGGCTCTCTCTCTCTCTCTCTCTCTCTCTCTCTCTCTCTCTCTCTCTCTCTCTCTCTCTATCTCCCTTGGTCTATCTGTCTTTCTCTCTCAAAATTGTTATTGATACATGTAAGATCTTAGATATTAATCCAGGGTCATTTTTGCCTACCTGCTGCCATGTTCCCTGCCATGTTCATAATAGACTCACTCTCTGAAACTGTAAGCAAGCTGACAAATTAAATGCTGTCTTTTGTAAGTTTCCATGGTCATGTTGTCTCTTTATATCACCACAAGAGTAATTTAGACAGGCACTGTCATGTCACAATCAGGTACATTGTATGTGTAATAGGTTATTCTGATTGCATAATAGGTCATTGCCTTTGCATAATAAGTCACTATTTTGGCACAGGTGACTACTGCAATGTTAAAAGAGTACTGATCTCATAATACAGGACACTGTGATATAAAAATCAGGCCTGCTCATATACCAATAGAGTGACCTATGGCACAATATAATATTATTTTGGCACAACATTGCATAATGGTGTCACTGTCAAGAAGTGTTCATTGGAATCCAAAACTATAGCACTGTGTAGGCAAGCTAGGTGAAGGTGATGACACCATAATGCACTATGAAGGCCCAATGGGACAGTGTTATCATCAAGACTATGATGGTATTATTGAGCATTGTATTTTGGGTGCTGTGATAGCACAACAAAGCACAGTGATGATAACATTGTCCTTTAATGGCAAAAAGGATACTGTGAGAATAAAACGAGGTACTTTTATATATAAGGGGGTACAGTGATGGCACAATAGAGCCCTTTGATGACATTATTGGACACTGATGGCACAGCAGATCTCCATGATATCACTTCAGAGCAATGATATATTAAAATGAGGCACTGTTATCTTCTAAGAGAGAATTTTGGTATCACTATCAAACACTGTGATGACACAATAGGGCACTATTATTTTTGTTTGATTGAAAAATAGATTCTTCTTTCATATGATACATTTCAATCAGTTTCCCCTCCCTCCACTTCTCCCAGCTCCTTCTCCTAGCTCTTCCCTATCTCCCCTCTACCCTAGATTCACTGCTTTAGAGTCAATCTTTTCTCTTCAGAAAAGACTGGGGCTTCAATAGATGAAAACCAAATACAACAAAACAGGATACAATTAGACAAGGGAAAAGCTTTTGCACTGAAGCTGAACAAGACAATCAAACAGGAGAAAAGGAGTACTAATATCAGTTAATAATCAGCGACATACCTGTTCTCCTAGTAAGAAGTCCCACAAAAAATGCCTAACAGTAACAACAAACATGCAGAAGACCTAGTGCAGATCATGTAAGACCTACCTTTGCTGCTTCTTCTTCTTTTTTTTTTTTTTTTATAAATGATGAGATCCCTGATTAGTTGATTAATTGGGTCATGTTGTTCTGCTGTTCTTCCTACCCTCTGACTTCTTTCTTCTTCTCTTTCATGAGGTTCCCTGAGCTTCAAGAAGAATAACTTGATAAGGACTCCCAATTTAGACTCTCTCTACATAGTGTCTGGGTTTTGGACTCTGTACCCTCTCTCATCTGCTTCCAGAGTAAGCCTCTCTAACAATGACTATATAAGGCAATGATCTATCAATATAGCAGAATATAATTAAGAATCTTATCTATCTATCTATCTATCTATCTATCTATCTATCTATCTATCTATCTTCTGAGTTATCTAGTGTCTGGTTCCTAGCCATCCAGAGAATATAAAGCATGCGCTTACTCTCCTAGCATGGACCTCAATTTAAATCAGACATTGGTTGATCACTCCTACAAGTTCTGCTCCTTCATTGCCCCAGCATATCTTGCAGGCAGGACAGATTGTAGGTCTAGAGTTTTGTGGCTAGGTTGGTATCCATGTTTCTCTTTCAATAGCCTACATAATACCTCTCCAGCACCAGAGAGATTAGAACATAAGAGGGAAAGCTTCATGTTGACACAAGTTCAATCTCTCTATGTTCAATGAGCTGTATGGTTGTTGTCCTCAGCAATGGGCTCATGTTTTCATAAAAGATGAGCAGTTCAGACTCTATATTCTCCCTTACTAGAAGTACTTACTAGGATCAGCCTCCCAGATTTCAGAAGGTTACCAGTACAGTGGGTTTACATGCCATTCCCCAAATGCAGTTTTGGCTGGATCTCCCTACATTTTCTCCCTCCATCTTGCCCTGACTTGATTCCTACTCCTCCTTTTGCCATCTACCCCCACCCTACCTACAATATTTATTTACCTTTCCAGAAAGATCCTTGCATCCTTTCCAGAAATACCTCCTATATATCTAACCACTCTGTGTCTATGCTGAAATTATTTATCTGCTATAGGAATTCCTTCATGGAATTTATAGGTTCACTTTTTTTATTCTATGAAACTGTCCTCAAATAATGATACATTGACTTCCTTTTTCTCTAATTTGTCTCCGTTTAACCTTCCTCAGTTCTCTTATTGCTGTAGATAAAACTTCAAGTACTATATTGAATACATACAGAGAGAGTGAACAGCCTTGTGTCATTCCTGATTTTAGTGAAATTGCTTTGAGTTTCTACATTTAATTTGATATTGGCTCTATGGTTGCTGTAAATTGCCTTTATCATGTTTAATTATGCTCCTTATATCCATAACCTCTCTAGTACTATTATCATGAAAGAGTGTTGGATTTTTGTCAGGAATTTTTTTTTTTTATCTTCTAATAGGATGATCATATTTTTTCTTCAATTCATTCATATGGGACATTATTTTTACTCATTTTCATATGTTGATCCATCCCCACATTTCTAAAATGAAGCCTACTTGATCATGATGAATTTTTGGATTTAGATTACAAGTGTTTATTTTTAGTATTTCTTCATTCGTGTTCATAAGGGAATTAGACTTTAATTCTCGTTCGATGTTGAGTCTATGTGGTTAGAGAGTCAAGGTAACCATGGCCTCTTGAAATAAATTTGGTAATGTTCCTTCTGTTTCTATTTTGTAGAATCATTTGAGGAGTATTGGCATTAACTATTCTTTGAAAAAATTCTGCTCTAAAATGATTTAGCCCTGTATTTTATTTTGTTGGGAGACATTTAATTTATGTTTCTATTTCACTGGGAGTTATATAGGTATAATTAAATTGTTCATCTGATCTTGATTTAACTTTGGTAAGTACCTCTTATTTAGAAAATTATCACTTTATTTTAGATTTTCCAATTTTGTGGAATAAATGTTTTTTTGAAAGCATGACCTTATAACTCTCAGAATTTCCTCTAGGCCTGCTGTTATGTCACCTTTTTGTTTCTGAGTTTCTTAATTTGAATACTCTCCTTTCATCTTTTAGTTAATTTAGATAAAGATTTGTCTATCCTGTAGATTTTCTCAAAGAACTTTTCATTTCATTGATTCTCTGAATTTTTCTTTTTGTATTTAATTATTTGTTTCTTATTTTGGTAATTTCATCCTTATATTTTATTATTTATTGCCATCTACTTTTCTTTGATGTGCCTATTTCTTTTTGTTCTAGTGCTTTTATGTGTACTGTTAAATTGCTAATATGAGATCTTTCCATTTTTTTTATATGTAGGCACTAAATGCCATGAACTTTCCTTCTAGTACCACTTTCATTGTATCCCATAAGTGTGATATGTTGTATGTTTCTGTTTCTTATATTATATTGGTTATTTTTTATTTACATTTCAAATATTGTCTCTCTTCCTGGTTTCCCCTCCCATAGATAGGGAGAGAGTAGGCAGCCTTGTCTAGTCCCTGATTATAGTGGGATTACTTCAAGTTTCTCTCCATTTACCTTGATGTTGACTATTAGTTTGCTGTATATTGATTTTTATTAATCTAGGTATGGGCCTTGAATTCCTAATCTTTCTAAGACTTTAAACATGAATGTGTATTGTATTTTGTCAAAGGCATTTTCAGCACCTAATGAATATTTTGAGGTATTTTTGGATTCAGTTTGTGAGAATATCATTGAGTATTATTTGCAATGATATTCACAAGGGAAATTGGTCTGAAGTTCTCTTTCTTTGTTGAGTCTTCTTTGTGTGTTTAGGTATGAGCATAATCATGCCTTTATAGAACAAATTGTGTCGTGTTCCTTCTGTTTCTATTTTGTGGAATAGTTTGAAAAGTATTGGAATTATGTCTTCTTTGAAAGTCTAATAGAATTCCACACTAAAACCATCTGGTCCTTAGGTTGTTTGTATGTTTGTATGTTTGTTTGTTTTTTGTAAATTTTTTTGGTTGGGAGACTTTTAATGACTGCTTCTATTTCTTTAGGAGTTATGGAACTGTTCATTTGATCCTGATTTAACTTTCATAACACATCTGTCTAGAAAATCATCCATTTCTTATAGATTTTTCAGTATTGTTGAGTGTAGGCTTTTGTAGTAGAATCTAATGATTTTTTGAATTTCTTCAGTTGTTACGTCTCCCTTTTTCTTTCCAATATTGTTAATTTGGATACTGTCTCTGTACTCTCTGGTTAGTCTGCAAAGGGTTTATCTATTTTTTTTGATTTTATGAAAGAAGCAGCTTCAGATTTTGTTGATTCTTTTTATAGCTCTTTTTTACTCTACTTAGTTAATTTCAGCCCTGCGTTGGATTATTTTCTCTCCTCTACTTCTCTTGGGTGTATTTGCTTCTTTTTGTTCTAGAGCATTCAGATATGCTATTTAATTGCTAATGTATACTTGCTGCAATTTCTTTATGAAGGCACTCAGAGCTATGGGGTTTTCCTTTTAGCATTGCTTTCATTGTGTCTCATAAGTTTGGGTATGATTTGCCTTCATTTTCATTAAGTTCTAGAGTCTTTAAATTTTTTTCTTTATTTCTTCTCTGACTAAGTTATCGTTGAGTAGAGAGTTCAGTTTCCATGTGTATATGGGTTTTCTGTTAATTTTGTTGTTATTGAATACCAGCCTTAGTCCTTCCTGATCTGCGAGTAAGTATGGGATTATTTCAATCTTCTTGTGTAGGTTGAGATTTGTTTTGTGTCACACTATATGGTCAGTTTTGGAGAAGATACCATAAGGTGCTGAAAAGATATTTTTTTTTTTGTTTTAGAGTAAAATGTTCTGTAGATGTCTATTAAATCCATTTGGTTCATAACTTCTGTTAGTTTCACTGAGTCTCTGTTTAGATTCTGTTTCCATGATCTGTCCATTGGTGAGAGTGGGATGTTGAAATCTCCCGCTATTATTGTGTGAAGTTCAGTGTGTTTTTGATCTTTAGAAACACTTGTTTTACAAATGTGGATGCCCTTGCATTTGGGGCATAGATGTTCAGATCTAAGAGTTTATCATGATAGATTTTTCCTTTGATGAGTATGAAGTGTGCTTCCTTATCTTTTTTGATAACTTTTGATTGAAAGTTGATTTTATTTGATATTAGAATGGCTACTCCAACTTGTTTCTTGGGACCATTTGCTTGGAAAAAATTTTCTAGCCTTTTCCTCTGAGGCAGTGTCTGTCTTCATCACTGACATGTGTTTCCTTTATGCAGCAAAATACTGGTTCTTGTTCATGTATCCAATCTGTTAGTCTATATCTTGTTATTGGGGTATTGAGTCCATTGATGTTAAGAGATATTAAGGACCAGTAATTGCTACTTTCTGTTATTTTTGTTGTGAGAGGTGGAATTATGTTTGTGTGGCTCTCTTCTTTTGGGTTTGTTGTGAGAAGATTAATTTCTTGTTTGGGGGGGGTAGTTTTCCTCCTTGTGTTAAAGTTTTCCATTTATTATTCTTTGTAGGGCTGGATTTGTGGAAAGTTATTGCTTAAATTTAGTTTTGTCATGGAATATCTTGGTTTCTTCACTTATAATAAATGAGACTTTTGTTGTCTGTAGTAGCCTGGGCTGGTATTTTTGTTCTCTTAAGGTCTGTATGACATCTTACAAAAATAATAAGGCTTTTATAGTCTTTGGTGAGATGTCTGGTATAATTCTGATAGGTCTGTCTTTATATGTTACCATTTTCCCTTAATGCTTTTAATATTCTTTCTTTCTTCTGTGCATTTGGTGTTTTGATTACTATGTGATGGGAGAAATTTATTTCTAGTCCAATATATATGACATTCTGTGGGCTTTTTGTTTATTTATGGGCATCTCTTTTCTTAAATAAGAGAAATTTTCTTCTATAATTTTGTTGAAAATGTTTCTGACCCTTTGAGTTGTGAATCTTCACTCTCTTCTACATCTGCTATTCTTAGATTTGCTCATTTCATTTTGTCCTGGATTTTCTCAATGTTTTTGGTTAGGAGCTTTTAGGATTTTGCATTTTCTTTGGCTGCTGCATTAATATTTTCAATGGTATCTTCTACACTTGAGATTCTCCCTTCTATCTCTTGTATTCTGCTGGTGATACTTCCATCTATGACTCCTGATCTCTTTCCTAGATTTTTCATCTCCAGAGTTGTCTCCCTTTGTTATTTCTTTATTGTTTCTATTTCCATTTTTAGATCCTGGATGATTTTATTCAATTCTGTCACCTATTTGGTTGTGTTTTCCTATATTTATTTAAGGAATGTATGTGTTTCCTCATTAAAGCCTTTACTTGCTTACCTATGTTCTTCTGTATTTCTTTAAGGGAGTTATTTATGTCTTTCTTAATGTCCTCTATCATCATCATGAGATTAGATTTTATATCAGAATCTTGGTTTTCAGGTGTGTTCAGGTATCCAGGGTTTGCTGAGGTGGAAGAACTAGGTTTTCATGATGTAGACTAGCATTGCTTTCTGTTGCTTATGTTCTTGTGCTTGCCTCTTGCAATTTGATTATCTCTGGTGTTAGTTGGTCTTGCAGTCTCTGACTGAAGCCTTCCCTTCTGTGTGCCTATGTGTGTCAGAACTCCTGGAGATCAAGCTGTCCCTGTGACCCTGTGAGCCTGAGTGTGTCAGCACTCCTAGGGGTCAAGTTTTCTCTGGGTGAGTTTGGGGTGTGGAGGGCTATAGCACAGGAACTGCTCCTGGGTGCAAATGGGAACTGGCAGGGTATGTTCATTTTCATTAAATTCTAAAAATTTGTTAATATCATTTTTTTCTGTCTTGTCAGTAGTCATTCAGTAGGGAGTATTCAGTTTCTAGGAATTCGAATGTTTTCTGTTTCTCTTGTTGATAACCTGCTTAAATCCATAGTATTCTAATATAATGCCCAGGGTTACTTATTTTTCATTTTTTGATCTATTGAGACTTGTTTTGTATCTAAGTATATGTTTTTTTTAAAAGAAAGTTTCATGAGGTGCAGAAGTAGATACATTTTTTTTAATGTCGGTTAGAATGTTAAGTAAATATCTCTTAGGTTCACTTAGTTTATAATGCCAGTTATCTCTAGCATTTCTCTGTTTAATTTTTGTTTGGATGATCTGTCCATTGATGGAACTAGGGTATTTACTTCTCCCACTATCAGTGTTTGAGAAGTAATATAATTTAAGTTGTAGCAATGTTTATTTTAAAGAGTGAGTGTTTTTGTTTTGGGGTAATAGATGTTAAAGATTGAAATGCTTTAATGACGGATTTTTGTTTTGATGAGTATGCAGGGTTGCTCCACACTTCTTTTGATGAATTTTGCTTGAAGTCTATTTTCTTAGACATTAAAATGGCTATTCCAGATTGCTTTTTAGATGTATTTACTTGGAATATTTTTTTCTGAACCTTTACCCTGAGCTAATCTTTGATGATAAGTTACAGTTTTTTTGGATTCAACAGAAGGATGTTTTCCACTTTTGCATCCATACTGTTAGTCTGTGTTATTTTAATGGGGAATTGAGACCACAGAAATTGAGAGATAGCAATGACAAATGATGTTGATTACTGTTATTTTGTTCCTGTTGTTATTGGTGTGTGTGTGTGTGTGTATGTGTGTGTGTGTGTGTGTGTGTGTGTGTGTGTGTGTGTGTGTGTGTGCATTTTTCTTTTTTGGTTTTGAGTTACTACTTTCATGGATGTAGTTAGCCTCCTTGATTTGAAGTTTTCTTTGTAACACCTTTGGTAAGGCTGGTTTAAAATAGATATTGTTTAAATATGTTTTTACCATGAAATATCTTATTTTCTGCATTGTGGTAATTTAAAGATGTGCTGGGTATAATAATCTAGGGAAATAGCTTTGGTCTCTTAGAGTTTCCAGCATATCTAGTTTCTATTTAGAAGTTAGATGTAATTCTAACAGATCTGCATTAATATTACTTTA
This sequence comes from Arvicanthis niloticus, assembly GCF_011762505.2. Classification (NCBI taxonomy): domain Eukaryota; kingdom Metazoa; phylum Chordata; class Mammalia; order Rodentia; family Muridae; genus Arvicanthis; species Arvicanthis niloticus. The sequence continues at coordinate 13,024,456 of NC_047667.1, read as the reverse complement.
TCTTTTTCCCTTGAGGGTTTTAATATTCTTTCTTTGTTCTCTAAATTTTGTACTTTGATTATTATGTGAAAAGGGTCTCTCTCTCTCTCTCTCTCTCTCTCTCTCTCTCTCTCTCTCTCTCTCTCTCTCTCTCTCTCTCTGCCAGTCTGATTTTGTATTCTGTATGCTTCTTGTATGCTTCTCTCCTCTTTGGTCAGAAAGAGTTTTATTTTATAAGTCTAGGGGTGGGACTTCCTCCCCTTCCTCTATTTCCATTATTCTTGGCTTTGGTCTTTTTCTAGTGTTCCAGATTTCCCAGATGTTTTCTGCTGGGAATTTTATAGATTAAATATTTTTCTTAACATAATCTCTTGTATTCTGTTGGTGATGATGCTTGCCTGTGTAGTTCCTGTTTATATTCCCAAATATTTTATTTCCAGAGTTTCTTCTGTGTTTTCTTTGTGGCTCCCATTTTTATTTTCAGGTCTTCAACAGTTTTATTTATTTTGGTTTTGTTTTTTACTTATCTTTTTTTAATGGATTTATTCATCTCTTTCTATTGTTTGTGTGTGTGTTCCTGGATTTCTCTAAGGAAATTATTCATTTCCTATTTAAGTACCTCTATCATCTCCATACAGTTATTTGGTTTTTAAGATCTTTTTCTTGTGTTTCACCTATGTTGGAAAATTCCAGACCTGCTGTATTAGGATAAATGGGCTCTGGTGCAGTCATGTTGCCCTTGCTGTTATTGTATTCTTATAATGGTATGTATCTAGGCATCTGTGTTTGAGTGATTACAGGACAGAGTAGAGAAGCTTCTGGCAGGTATGGCCATAATTTGTCTGAACAGGAATTGTCTACCTCACTTAGGGGCTCAATGATAGCAATGAAAAGGGTAGGGGAGGCTAGATGATATGGTTGGTGGAATCCACACAAGGCAAGAGTATTGCTATCTTTTAAAAAGGAATTTAAATCTCATTGTAGAGCACTGTTATGGAACAATAGGACAATGTGATGACACAATATGGCACTTTGGTAGCACAAAAGAGTATTGCAGTAACACAGTTATAACACAGTTGTGAACAATGAGATTATAATAGGACACTGTCAAGATACAATAGGAGAGTGTTATGATATTACATGTTCCTGATATGTCCCCCCGAACACTGTGATACCTCAGTAGAGCAGTTTGATAACAGTGTTGAGCATTATGATAACATAAAGATGATTCTAATAGTACAACATATAGGAGTATTATAATACCACCATAGAGTACCTTGATAGAAAAATAAGAATTCAACTTGAAAATCTTATATTGTGCCAAAGTCTGGAAATTTTTTTGATCCAGTATGTATCATATTAATATCACAGTGTGATATTAGAGTAAGTCACTTTTATTTCACAATAGGGCATACTGTTTTAACACAATAAAATACTGTGATGACATAATAGAACACAATGATGAGTGTTCTATAATCACTATGCTCAATAAATTATGGTTATGTCATAAAAGAACACTATTATCATGCAATATGACACAGGTGACACAACATGTTTCTTTGATGCCATATCAAGACACTGTAATGGCCAAGAAGAGTAGCATGATGGAATAATTAGATACTCTTATGATGCAGTAGAGCAATATGATGGCATAATAGAGTATTATGACACCACAACAGGGCTTTGTCATATACCTATATGGCACTGTGAAGAAGCAAAGGTCACAGGCATGGTACAAGAGACATAAACTAGACATAAACTCTGACATAAACTAGCATTGTGATAATATAACAAGGCACTGTGAAGGCACAGTAAGTCAAAGGGATGGCAAACTGGCAAGTTGTAGATTCTATTGGCACAGACAAACACTATGATAGCTCAATATGGGATTATGATGGTACATTATGGCATTGTGATTTTATAAATGATTATTGTTATGTGTACCTGGGGAATGAGAGGGCACATTAGGCAGTTATATCACAGTAGAATACTATGTTGTCATAATAGAGCTCTGTTATGTCAGAATGGTTCTCTTTCATGTCTCAATAGGTTATTGTTTGGGGCAGTTTGCTGTCACAATATGAAACTGTGATGACACAATAGATGCACTGTAATGACACAATAGGATTCTGTGATATCACAAAAAAAATATTATGCTGGCACAATGGTGACCTGGGCTGTCACAACAGGTCACTGTGGTAGTACAATAAGATACACTCATGGTGCAATAGGACTCTGTGAGGGCATGATATGGTATCATGATGACACAATAGTGTACTAGGTGGTTCAAAAAGACATAGTTTTAGTGCAACTCAGCATTGTGGTGGCATAATATGACATTGCTCACTCTTTTTTTGTTGTTGTTGTTGGTTTGTTTTTTTTTTGTTTGTTTTGTTTTTTTGTTTTTCGAGACAGGGTTTCTCTGTATAGCCCTGGCTGTCCTGGAACTCACTCTGTAGACCAGGCTGGCCTCGAACTCAGAAATCCACCTGCCTCTGCCTCCCAAGTGCTGGGATTACATTGTTCACTCTTAACATGGTATTCTCTTAGCACAATAGTGCCTTATGATTGTACAGTACAACAATTTGTTGGTACCGTAGGACACTGTGATAACATAGTGTAGTACAGACTCTCTAAAATCCAAGATGTGTATTACTGGTTGAATTGAAAGAGAGCAGGTTCTAAGTTGCAATATCAAAGCCAGTACTGGCTTTTTCTTGGTTTTATGCTATCATTCTCTAGTGCCTATGAACAGTGCAGCAACCCCATGAACAGAAGCTTGTTAGATTATTTGAAAAAGCAAATTAGTCTGAAGTAATTACGGTGTTTGCTTCTGTTACTTAAAGAGAAAGATGATTTTGATTATATTAGAGGTAGACTTAATGTTGTGTTTCGTCAGTACTCTTCCTGTCTTAGTTGGGGTTTCTATTGCTTTGGCAAATAATAAAACCAAAAGGAAGTTGAAAAGGAAAGTGTTTATGAAGCTTACACCATGTAGTATTTCATCCAAGAAAGTCAGGACAGAAAACCAAGATAGGATCATGGAAATAGGAACTGACACAGAGACCATAACATAACACTACTCATTGCTCTGCTCATCCTACCTTCTTCTGGTTGCATCCAGGAGCACCAGGTCATAAGTGGCAGTCAGCACAGTGAGCTTGGTCCTCTCACATCAATATTCAAGAAAATAGAGCACAAACTTATCTACAGGAAAACCTGGTAGAGACATCTCAATTAAAATTTTCTGTTCCTAAAATACTCTATTTTGTGTCAAGTCCATGTAAATCTAGCCACATAAATTCCATAGTAAGTCTCTCACAGTTTTAAGCTTGACATGGGAAAATACTCAGAAACCTAAAGTAAAAATTTCTGGTTGGATGAAAAAAATTTTACTAGAAGGCAAATTTTAAACCCAACTTCACCATTTTATGAGGTGTAAGCTTCTGTTTCTTAGTGTTTGTGAACTCTGCATTCACTGTGTTAAAAGAAACCATAAGAGCATTTGAAAAAGAAAACAACTATTCTACAGATAGAAAGACATTTCCTTGTTGGACTCATTGAGAGAAGTTAGTTACTTCTGTATGTCAAATTTTCAATATCATGTGTTTCTAAGTGTGAATCCTTTAGTAAGTGTGAACACAAAGCTATCAGTAAGGTAGCTTGTCTTAGGGCTTGAAAAATTAAACTTTTACAATCTTAAAATGAAATTTTCTAGTTGCACTTATTAGGAGATCTTAACTAATAGGTTAATCTAAGATCCTGCATTACCACTGTCTGAATTAAAAGCATGCATTTCTGAGTGTCTGGGAACACTTGACATTCTTAGGTGAAACAAACATAATAGATAGATTGAAAAAGCAAGGTGTTTTGAAGATAGTGAAAGAGTTTCACTCTTTTAAAGAGAAAAGTATTTCCTTCATTATACATATATTCTTAATACCATTTTGGGGGTAGGGTTGGGTGGGGAAGAGGTATTCTTTGATCAATAAAAATCTACTTAATACTTGCTCTGGTACTTACCTATTCTAGGAGCTGACAAAGATTCTTGAAGCTGACAAAGATTCTTTAAGCCTAGACTGGTATCTCATGCTTATTTTTTACTGTGATGAAACACCACAACCAAAAGTAACTTGGGGAACAAAGGGCTTATTTCATGTTGTAGCTTGTAGTTCATCATCAGGGAAATCAAGACAGGATCCTGGAGGCAGAAGAGGATACAGAGGCTATGGAGGGCTGCTTCTTACTAACTTTGCTCTTCATGGCTTTTTCACCATGGTCTACCCAGGTGAAAGGACTACCAGCCTAGGGATCTCACCACACACAACGAGCTGGGCTCTCCCATATCAATCATCAATCAAAAAATGCACCACAGCCTTGCCCACAGTCCAATCTTGTGGGGGCTTTTTCTTAATTGAAACTCTCTCTTTAAAAATGACTTTAGATTGTGCCAAGTTGACATTAAAACTAGCCAGCACAATTTTCCTCTGTCAACTTCATCATTCAACTAGAGTACTTTCTTTCTCATTGTCTCAATGTTTCTTTTGGTTATGATATCTTTTTAGCAAAAGAAATTCTAATTAAGATTGATGTGTTTTGATGTTGCACCCAAAAAAGAGAAGTTATTAGGAGATAAATCTTATATTCGATGCCACCACTGTGCATAGTTGGCTTTCATTCTTTTTGCCTGCATATGATACATTTGTGTTGGGAAAAGATGCCTAAGAATATATTTGAAGAATCAAGGTGACCTGAAGTTGGTGAATGTGACCTCTTCTTTAATTCTTTGGAAGAATTTAGTTTCTGCTATCATGTAAGTCCTTGTTCATGAATATGTCATCATGAAGCCTGTGGACTCATAGAATAAGTAAATTGGCTCTTATTAATAAAGACAATATTAGTAACTTTTAAAATATGTCTGTACCTTATCTTGCTCATCAACAATTTTATCTTACTGCCTGGAATACTTTGCTACATCTGTGACTTATGAGAAGCATGAGTTGGCTCAAGAGTGCTCTGTGGTTCCTGTACTGAATCCTAGAGAACATAGTGCTTACAATTCTGTTTCATTATTGTAACAAAAAAATATGAATTTTTGTATTGGTAAAATCTTCGATCCAATCCTGGCTTATATACATGCACACAATGGAATTTTATCTATCCAGGAAAGAAATTGAAATTTGCAGGAAAGTGTCTGGAAATGGGAACAATATTCAGCAAGATACCCCTGACTCAGAAAGATAACCATTGTATATTCTCTCCCATGTGTATACCTGAGCTTCTACTTTATGTATATCTGTATCAATGTGAAAGTGTTTATTTGTAGGAGCCAGTAAACCAGAAAGCAGCCCATGGGAGGGGAAGAAAGAACCTTTAAGGGAGTCAGGTGAGAATCTTGATAGAACACATGTGATCTGAAATAGGGGATAAGATAGTAGGGTCAGCAGAGGAGGGGTTACATGATGGGTCAGAAAAAACTCAGGATGAATTTAAATGCCACAGGGAAAACTTCTACTTTGTAATACAATAAAGATAAGAGTGAGAAAAAAAATCATGAAAGTAATTTAAGATACTGATGGGCATTAATTGTGGTTCCATGATCTCCTGTTCACTTTCCCTTTTACATAGTGTTATTTTGTTTCATGTTCATAAACCCTTCAGGTAATGGGATTTTTAAAGAGAATTTTTTTGTAAAGCCTTTCCTTACAATGTTATGAACCATATTTATGACAGGAAAGTCAGCTATTTCATGGCTACTGCTCTTAACACCGTAATAAAAATAAAGCCTTGCAAACAAAAAGGTCACCATTCCTCTTAAAAGATGTACCTAGAATAAATGTGGAGGCACCCTATCACCAACTTCCAAAAGAAACAAACCTTTTTCATCTGCACTGTCTACTTGCTGTGTCATTGTTGTTCTTAATAATTCCCATTGATTCAGGCTTACTTTCTCACTGTTCGGTTTCCCTCACTGTTTGAGTTGATGGCAAATCCATAATCCCATTTTAAATATTCTCTGAGCCATAAAACGCATGCAATTTATATCAATTTGTCAGTTTAACTGCAGTGAAGAGCAACCTTTGGTGTCCCAAGTTACCAACTCCGATGTAAGCAGAAGTTACTGCATCACGTGGTTCCTTTTTCTTGTGAATGTAATTCTCCTTGACATGAATCTTCACAGATGTCTTAAGTAGTAACTGATATTCTAAGGGAAAAATGTAAAAATTAGCTAAATGATGAAGATACTGATGTGATCTGATATATTATCTTTCTAACATTGAAATCTCTCTTGACTTTGGTAATCACAATTAACTCATGCATAGTCCTGTCAATGAATCTTTTGAGGATAGCGTCTTTGATCCTGTGGAAATAATTCTTTTATACTTGATCTTAGGCAGAGGCAAAGAAGTGATAGGACATAAATCTGCAGAAAAGCCAGAGTTGTACTGTGGGTATGAGCTCCATGTAAGACAATGTGCAGAAAGATTAACCCATGTAACAGACAGATGTGGGTTCAGCTTAGGACTCTGTTTCTCACTTCAACATTCAGTGTTAATTTTAAGCTTCAAAGAGCCTCACATGGGATTATAAATAATATCTAATTCTTGAGGTTGATTTAAGAATTAAACTACATGAAATATGAAGACACCAGCACCATGTACTATGTAAATGGTCAATTTGAGCATCATTGTTAGAGCTAGGACCCAGCTATGTAGTAAGTCCTGGCTTATTCAACCGAATGTTTCTGGAGTTGTTAGGGACAGAGCCTTGGTCCTTGTCATCCTGATAAGCCAAGTTCAGCCATCCTATCCCAATATTCAGATTAATCACCCAAGTAATAGAGAAAAGCCGACAAAGAGATTCATTCAGTGTGGTCTCACTAGAAGGACAAAGGTTCAGTGACATCAGAGTTTTTCAGGGTCCTGACATGAGGTCTAAAAAGATTAAAGTTATGTACAACTAAGTAGTCATGGTCAAGTTGGAATTTTTTCAAAAATGGGTTTCCACTTTCTTTTATCCAGGAACAAGGAGTTGGATGGCAATTATCCAGATCAGGGACAGATACACTTCGAAAGGTGGAAGCAGGCTAGATATAAGAGAAAATTTGGCAAACCAAACAGACTCATTGTACATAGAATTTGGGACTTCTCTGTTGCATATCTTGTTTTTCTAAATTTGTTTGAATTGTATAAAACTGGGGGCTCATGTGCATATCATTGATCTCTTACAGTGCTTTGTGCATTTACTACACATAGTTTTAAACACATGCTTATATGTGTGCTTTAGTACTGTCATAAACCGTCGGTCACCTGTAGTTTGTTAGAGCCTGTCTGCCACACAGTAAGATTTAGGTGGCCTTATCTCACAGATTCATCTTTTCTCTTTTCTGACTGGTTCCTTTCCCACACTAATTTACCTGCCTCTGGTCAAAAATTCACCAGACAATCCTAGTCTACACTCTACTGCACTGCCTCATTAAATGTAGGCGGCTACTACATTACTCCTCAATCTGGAGTTTGATTTGCCTTGCCCTTTCTTAATGAAATGGATTCTAGACTAAAAATAAATGACTTAAATGTTAAAGAATACTAAAAATATTACTTAGTTACCTTTAGTTCTTTTTGTAGAATTAATGATTCCTTGGCTTTCCCCACTACAAGCTATGCTAGCATTTCTATATGCAGTGGTCTTGAACAACTCACCTCTAGCCAGGTATGTCAGTGAGATATTATGGACAGTTTCGGATATTAATAGAAGAGACAATTTCACAGAAAAATTCTGATTCTCTGGAGTTTATTCTCTTTCTGCTCCCACATCTGCAATGATCTCAAAGCCTAAGGATTGAGAGTTGTTTTGTATATGTGTCCAATAGAACTCAACCACTCTGAAGTTTTAAGTTGGTTTTCTGTAATGTTCTCTGTCTGACGAAAAACCATATAATTGCATTATAATCTCAAAAAAAGAAAAGAAGTAATTTTCTAAAGAATAATAGAAAGATATGTTTAAAGGTATGAATGTTGTTGAAGACAAAATAGGGAGTGAGTGTAAAACAGTGTCCTTCAGTAGAAGTACACTTTAGTTAAATACACTTTTAGTAATTAATTTAATTTTAGTTAAATACATTAAATTTCTACTTTTTTCACTGAACCAGCATTTTGTAGAGGGAAGGAGTGAGGGAGTACATAAAGACAGAGAAGAGAGAAGAGATGGAGGAATGAAGGGATTTAAAGGAGTAATGGACAGAGATATATATTTCTTAGGGTTTTACTGCTATGAACAGACACCACAATCAAGGCAAGTCTTATAAAGAACAACATTTAATTGGGGCTGGCTTACAGGTTTAGAGATTCAGTCTATTATCATCAAGATGGGAGTATGGCAGCATCCAGGCAGGCATAGTGCAAGCTGAGAGTTCTATATCTTCATCTGAAGGCTACTAGTGGAAGACTCATTTCCAGGCAGCTAGGATGAGAGTCTTAAAGCCCATTCCCACATTTGACATACCTACGCCAACAAGGCTACACCTACTCCAACAGGGCCACACCTTCTAATAGTACCACTCCCTGGGCCAAGCATAGATAAACCATAACAGGCATAGAGACAGTTATTTATAAGACCTTCCTTCTTATCCCCTATACTCTACATTCTACTATGGGCATAGGACCTATAGTACAATAAAGGGCACAGAACTTACATGAAAGAGTTTTAAGCTCTGCACAGTTCTATATTCTAAATTATTTTAGGAACATTTAGCTTTGCAGCACATATAGATAGGATCAAAACCCTGTAACACTATTTCAACCTGATCTAACATTACAGGAAATGAAGATAATTTCCAAGTGATCTTCCCTCATCACATACCTGCTGGAGGATAAACATGTTGCAATTGGCTACAAATCAGAACACACATTTGTATTTTCTGTTCTCCAATTCACATCAACTGAAGAACAGTTAAAATTTGTCTTTTTTTTTTTTCATTTTTCCCTATGTGTATGTGGTATATGGACACGCATATCTTTTTCAGTGTGTGTGTGTGTGTGTGTGTGTGTGTGTGTGTGTGTGTGTGTGTGTGTGTGTGTGTTCATGTCAAAGCCCAGCAATTGGTGTCAGGAACTATTCTCAATAATGTTTTCATCTTATTTATTAAGATTGAAATATAATTAGTTTTGCAAATAACCTTGCTCTCCCTCTGAGTTTCCCTGTCTTTATCTTCTATGGCAGAAACTGTAGTAGGGCCACCAAACCCATCTACCACTTATATGTGTGCTGAAGTTATATGTAAGCTCCAATCTACAGCCAAAATTTACATGGGTTTTGGGGGATTTGAACTCTGGTCCTCATGGTTACACAGTAATACTGCTCATAATTGAGCCATTTATCCAACCCTAATATAAGTATTTTAGCTTCCCACATAAGAGCTGGTAACCTTTAGATTAGCTATTATAGACAGAGACTAACCTTCCCTAGCTCTACCAACTCATGCTTCAAGAATTACTACTGTTGTTTGTTTTTGTCCTAATGTTAATGCATAGGAAACATTGCTTGCAAGATTAATGTGGGGCTAGAAACCTGGACACATAGCTGTTGATCAGTGACAGGGTGAATGGCTTCTTTGCACTCCTAACAGAGTTCACACATTTATCTGCTATTAAGAGCAATTGCCCAGTCGACAGGTTGCTTTGGTGAACAGAACTTTCAGAGATAAAAGATGTTGACAGAGGCAGACATATTGCTCATTTCTTTGTCAGCTCTAATGGTACATCTACAGTTTTAAGCTTGAAGCCAGTGTGGGCTTTGGCAGAATACATGCTAAAACTGAAATGATGCAGACAATATTACCGTGCACTACTAAGGATGACTTGTAAATCCATTAAAAATATGTTGAAATTAGAGGTAAGAGAAGTGGCTGAATATAAAGTCCTTGACACACAAGTATGAGGAGCTGAATTTGTTCTCCAGAAATCACAAAAATCTAGACATGGAGATCTCTTAGTGTTTAAGCATCCTGGCTTCTTTTCTAGTGGAATAAGGTTTTATTTCCAGAACAAAAATGGTGGGTAATAGCCATTTTGTATCTTCAGTTACAGTGTATCTGACACCCCTATTCTGGTCTCCAGGAACAGTGCATACACAGTGTGCACAGAAATATATTTAGGCTAAACATTTACATGCATACACTAAAAATAAATGACTTTAAAAGAAATCTAGGCATGGCAGAGTTTGCCTGTAATGCAAATGCTGTGAAAACAGTGACAAGAGAAATCTTGGGGCTAACTGACTAGCTAAGGTAGCTGAAAAGCCTCACTTTCAAATAACCTCTGCCAAAATACCAAGTACACAGGCACAGGGATATGTGTGTGTGTGTGTGTGTGTGTGTGTGTGTGTGTGTGTGTGTGTGTGTGTGTGTGTGCGTGTATGTATATCAAGAATAAATCTTAAGCTGATCTCCAGCTTCCATGTTTCTGCACACACAGCTCTTCACAACAAATAATAAATGACAAAATTTGGAGTCTGATACATAACTTTATTGAATACAATATGAATGTCAACGTAGATATCAACAAAACATATACTTCTTAAGCTCTCAATAAGGGCAATCTCAGATTTGAAAAGTATTCCAGAAATATTGAAGAATAAAGCTTCAGTAAAAAAAACAACTCTAGTGAGTGGGGAGACCAGAAATTTCCTGCAAAAAAGGAACATTTGTACTACTTTGCCAATTTGTTACCAATTTATTTAATCAAAATTATTATTATGGTGAGAATAAGCAGGGATTTTACTTCTAGGGGATTTAATTGACAATATTAACAATGTCTGTGCATTCTACCCACAACAGAGGAACAAAATTTTCAGTTGTAATTGTAGAAAAAAGAATGGAAAGTACTAATGTAAACCCATATTCCAACATAGGTAAGTTAGGAATTCGTTCCACCAGCTTAACAGAGCTTCAGAAAGAAATAATTTCCCTCAGGAAAGAATACACACATCACTACTTTCCTGATTTATCCTTTTTCAATTTTCCTCTAGATTCCTTGGTTTCATCATTTTAAGTTTAAAAAAAAACAGAAATTCAGAGGTAGTTTTGTACTATGGACTGCAGTTTTGTGTGAAAGCTTTTGTGTTACCCTATTATGGATTCTGTTACCTTTGGAAAAAAGCCATTTCAAAAGAAACAAGGCACATGTGCATCTCTCTCTCTCTCTCTCTCTCTCTCTCTCTCTCTCTCTCTCTCTGCGTGTGTGTGTGTGTGTGTGTGTGTGTGTGTGTGTGCAAACTTACATAAATGAAAGTGCATGTATACTCTTATGGCTGGATATGTGAGGAGGTCAGGAAACAACCTCAGGTTCCTTCCACCTTGCTTAAGATAGAGTCTATTGTTGCCCCCTGCATGTGTCAAGCTAGCTGCTGACTGAGCTTCTGGAATGGTCCACTCTCTACCTCCCATCTCAATGGAATTCCAAATGTGCATTGGTGCATATGGCTTTAGGTGTGTACTAGGAATTTAACTCTAGGCTTCATGCTTGCATGGCAAGTGGTTTATGTATTGAACTATCTTCTAATCCTAGAAGCAAAACTCTTAAATAATAAATACAGTAATAATAAAATACCTTGCAGAGGAGAGAAAAAATGGTTCTTTATACTATTTTTACAGCATCTGAGTTAATTGGACTTACAGATAGATGCATACTCCCACAGACACACTTACATATATATATAATTAAATTTTTTAAAACTCTCTTCAAGATTACTAAGTAGTAACCAACTATTTAAAAAAGCATCACTCTGCAATGAAAAGAAAATATTAACCCAGTTTGTTTTATTAGCAAACACTTTTACAGAGATAAGTTTCTCCCTTTCAAAAAGTTTGTTCATGAAGCATCATCTGGGTTTTGCATATAAGCACAACACCATGTGATAAGGTGAGCTTGTAAAGATCATTCCATTCTGTATCTGGGAAAAGAAGGCAAGGTTAAAATATCAATATAACTAACCCTATGCAATGGAAAGGCTACTAGCCTGTGAGTGAAATATATTTCAGTGTGTATTAGTCAGGAACACAAACAGGTCACATCTAAAGAAAATCCCCACCTCAATTTAGGATACCCTTACTGAAGAAAAGAAAGAAGAAAGAAAGAAAGAAAGAAAGAAAGAAAGAAAGAAAGAAAAGAAAGAGAAATAAAGAAGGAGAGAAAGAGTAAGAGAGAGAAAAGAAATAGAGAGACAGAGAGACAGAGACAGACAGAGACATTCACACACAGGAGTAGGTAGAATAGGAATCTGTGTTTTCTAGCTAAAATGTTGCAAAAAAAAAAAAAAAAACCCAATAAATACCTTGACTGGCATATTTCATTTGTTTTCTGTTTTCCATAATAGCTGATCTTTAGTGTGCATTAAGATCAATCCTTTACTGAAAACTATGATTGATTACTCTATTCTTTTTTATTTCAGATTTTTCATTACTCATTTACCGCTTCATATTTGATTTACAACATACACACTGGGTAAGTTCTTTGGTTTTCTGCGTTTTATGAGCCATTGTCAAGCTATGTTGTCACAGATGTCAGTTTGTTCACGTGAAAATATTTACATCTTTTCAAGGGAAGTGTGGGAGTTGAATCCCCCAGAAGTTGAGGACTCGGTGTTGCAGTATGCGGCCTGGGGTGTGCAGGGACAGCAGCTGGTAAGCTTGCTCAAGCCCAAACCCTGTCCAGTGAGGCCAGATGTCAGATCTTTACAGGGCTCACTTCTTTGTACAACTTTCCCTGCAGCCCTTGATGTGTTCCTCTGCGTTATTTATTTTATATGGTTCCCTAAGAATAGGTAAAATGAGGAGTGGGAGGTAGCTCGCTGCATAAAGCACTTGCCAAGTACAACGAGGACCTAGGTTTTAACATTAGCACCAATTAAAAAGCTGGTTGTGATGGTGTGTACTTACAACCTCAGCACTGAAGGGGCAGAGACAGGTGGACATCTGGAGCTTCATGGCCAGCAGATTGAGCCCACTCAGTTCCAGCTTTCTTTAAATATATTTTCTTAAACAATAGTGACTAGAAATGACATCCAATTTTGACTTCTGGCTTACCATACATACATGCATGCATCTCCCTTGCTACATGTGCATGTGCATGAACACACATACACAAAATAATAAATAAATTGATAAATGATGTTTACAACTAATCACTATTTGTCCAATTTAAAATGTGTTTAACAGGTACTGTATGGTCAAAGCTGTAATTAATTTAAAAAAACAGAACAGATCTAGGATTGGATATTGTCTTTTGTTCACACAACTCCTCCTACCTACTATTGTCAACTATTTTTCAAATTTTACTTTCAATTTCTATACTCCTACACTAGTGGAAACAGAAATAGTTTACAATTATTAGTATATTTATACACTTATTTTGCTGTTGTTTTCTGTTTGTTTGTTTGTTTGTTTGTTCGGTTGGTTTGTTTTGAGATCAGGGCTCACGTAGCCCATTCTGGTCTTCAACTACCTGTTTACACAAAGATGGCCTTAATCACCTGCTCTTTCTGCATTTACCTACTACCTGCCAGGGTCACAGGCATGTACTACAAACTGCCTGTGCCATGATATCTTTGTGAAGTCAGAAGATAACTTGTGAGACTCAGTTGTCTCCTTCCATTTTGTGAGTCTCAAGAATCTCCCTCAGATTCTCTGGCTTGGAGGCAAGATCCTTCAGCCTCTAACCCTCTCCAAGTACAAACGGAATTAAGTGTTTTATTTTTCCTTTTTATTACAAACAAAGTTCTCTGAATTCTACCTATTCCTTAGCAAATATACTTGACAATAATATTTTTATAAGATTTAATTTGACTTTCCATTGAGATGTCTCTTTTCAGATGGATTAAGTTGATACTTATTCTTTTAATTCATGGTAGTTCAGGATTGGTGTGAACATTCAATTGTATTATGTAGAAGCAGGTCCATACTCTGAATGTGACAAGACTTGCATGCTTTACGTACTTAATACACATTTTGATGAATGTGCAATATGGAGAGTTGTGTAGATTCTCCGGTGCATGGATGCTTTTCTCTACTGAGACTATTAGAGAAATCTCCATAATTATGGTCTTACCGTTACTAATAGTACTAGATTCTGACATCATTCTTTGGATACTGTCAGTTTTACTAGATAGAATTGGACTACATTCAAGAGTAAGATGATTTTGAAATGACAATTACATCTAAAATGTGAAACTGATTTCATGATAATTTAATTAACATGTATTTATTTTATTTACAGGCCTAAGTATAACCTTTGAAGTGTCTTATAATTGAGTTTAGAAACATCTAGATGTTTTAAAAATTAAAATTGATACTTCAACATTAGCCAGATGGGCTTAAAGTATGTTTCTTATTTTCTGTGCTCTTTAATGTCTTTATCAGGAAAATAAAAACATCTGTACCATTATATCACAATAAAAATTTTGAATGATACTACATTTGCCGTAGGTCACTCAACATTGTTGTTTTTAGACATAATTCATTATAAATGTAATCCATTTATAAATTTAAGTAATAATTTCTAAATGCTGCTTGCTTGAAAACAGAAGGGGCAGTAACAATTTAACAAATAGGCTACAGAAGTGTGAATGGTTTCTGGAATTTCATTGGAAATAAATTACAAAATCTTAAAGTAAAATATCATTGATATGGGGTCTACATCAATATCAGATCAGGCGACCTTAGCCAAGTCATTATCCGTGGTAATATTTCATGTTCACCATTGCTAAAATGAATTGATTTAACTTTGCTTTTAATATTTCTTTATTCACAATACTATGTCATTGTAACATTACATTAAAGATATGATTTAAAAGTTTTCCATTTGTAAGCATAAAGATAATGAAGAAGGGACAACAAGGCAGATTGGAAGAAAAATATGAGACCCACATCAGTTATAAGGTTACCGTGTGGCACCCAGCAATATTTGAGTATCTGTATAGAACAGTGCCAGATACGTAATCAATATTACTGACAGATTTTTTTATAGTGATTTGGTGGATGTATTTATTCCTGAAAATGGAAACTGAGAGCTTAATGTTTGAAGCACTTGCTTAAAATGGAGAAAACATCTATAATTTTCTACACATTTAGCATAGTTTTATGAACTTATATAAGATATAGATTGACCAAATAAAAGCTTACCTTAAAACATTGAGAAATGCATATGTGAACATGATAGTCTGTAAATTTTATTTCACAAAGAAATCATGGAGAATACTCTGCATTCAGTCTAATTTTGACATTAAATAGATGACTAGTTTAATAAACAATTATGAAGCAAGTAAGCAATTATGAAGTAAGTGATTTAAAATAAAATGGAATTCAGCTCCCTAGACACCAGTGTCTTCCCAAGATATTTACATTTACTCTGCAGAAACCTAAATAGATGTAGAAACAATACCTTTAATCCTCAGTTGTAGGATTGAAGGCCTATCTCTAGAGTTGGTGTTTTGCAGTACAGCAGAATGATGACAATAACGATTACCTGGGGGTTACGAACACCATATCTGTTGGATACAGAGGAAACAAGTTTGGGGTGCTTGAATATAGCCACAGGAACCAGAAACAGGTAGCTGGGAGTAGATAGTGGGAGCAGGAGGTAGCCAACCACCTAAATCTCAGTGTTTCATGTTGTCAGTGTTACCAATTGTGCTGGCCCACTTGTTGCAGCCAAGTCAGAGCTAATAAAATTCTAAATCTAGAAGCAAGATAACTTCATGCTTCTTGAGAATCTTTAGAAACTTTTTAAAACATTCACTGATTTCACCAAATTTAATTTTCTAAGCCTTGAAGTAACATATGTATATCTACATTAAATATACTTTGGTATTGTCAGTGAAGCACTATCAATTGTTTAATTCATAATTCTTAACATTCAATTATTCTATGTATCTTCAAGACAGCTATTAAAAACACACTACTGTCAGTTTCATGAACGTGTTGCCCAGATATGCATTCAGGAAATGCACCCATGCACATAAAATAAACACTAAAAACTGAGAAAATTAAGAACAAAATAAATATATAAATAAAGATTATGAATTTTCTTATTAAAGTGTTTTTTTAAATGAACCTTGGATCTACTTACCAGGAGGTAGCACACTTAAGAGTATAATTTATTCTCAGTATGGATTTAACTTACTTTCTATTTAGCTTATCTTTCTTTTCTTTTCTTTTTTAAAAAGATGTCCTTTGTATTAATTTCATTATGTGCATATGTGTGGATACAAGCATGCACATATGAGCGTAGGTGCCTGCCAAGGCCAGAGGATGCTACAGTTACAGGCAGTTCTGAGTCTCCCATACAGCTGCTAGGAACTGCATTCATGGTGTCTGGAAAAGCACTGGTCACTCTTAACCACTGAGCTGTCTGTGCTGTGTCTCCTACCCTTTCACTTTTATTTTCTGTTTTATTTCCTCATCATTGATGTAGAGCTAATTGCAGGGCCCTCCCAATCATTTCTGTCATTTAATACATTCATACAATATAATAGACTCCAAATAATTTCTGCAATAAGTAATTTAGTTGTTAAAATCTGTTACTTTAAAATTATCAAAGAAACATTTTACATTTTTAAAATTATGTGAGACTTTGGTTCCAGTAGCTTTGTGGGAAGTAAACCAGAGTTCTTTGGAAAACACTTTTGTAAGACACCAAATTCTTTTATAAAACTTTTGAAAAGAAATCAGTATTTATCAAGGTTACCCTGTTGTACATGTAAACATGGATTGAAATAAAGTAAAGGGTGTATACATACAAATGCCTAATGATGCATTTTGCATGAGGAGCTCTGTCAATATTTGAGGCGATCAGCAAACTCAGCAATATGATTTCATGATAGATGAGTCAGTGTAATACTCTAATTGGTTATGGATTCAATAAATTAAAAAGTTCTGGATTGTATACTTACTTGTGGATAATTAATTTCTGATCCTCGGTTATGCAGAAGACAAGAAGAGGGGGAGCCACATGATGTGCGTGTTAAAGAGGGTTTAGGCTGGAGCATCATTGATTGCCCAGGGTTTTCAGTTGCATTACTAAGATTGAAGAAATTTGGAATGTGGCAAAGGTTGTGATGCAAATACCTTGGAAGCAGCACAAGTATTCAATTTCTGGAGGGTATGGTGAACACATACACCATGATAGTTTCCATAAATGTTTTTATTAGACGAAATTGTAAGGAAGAAGATTCTAGAAAGAGAGGACATAAGAAGCAACATATTTCTGCCTTCTGACTTAGCCATTACACTAGTAGACATGCAAGTATTCAGATCTCTAAAGTATGAAAGTTTGAATATCCATAAAAATGGTTAGCTATAAAACTGTTGTCCACTTTTAGCTGGACAGAAGATGTCTTCCTCTTGAGTGGCAGGCAGGAATATATGTGATCTTAGAGCATGTCTGGAGCATGAGAGAGCCATCGTGAGCAATAGTATCTGAAATCCGTCTGATGTAATTTTATTGTTAGTGTTAAATGTACATTAGATGGATTCCTGGCGCTATTCCTCATCCAAGCTCTAATATCCATAGTGCTAAATGCCACTTCAGGTTTTCAGTTGCATATACGAGGATAGGCAGCCAACATTTCAAGTTCTTCACCGTCACTGTTGCAAGTCTTCCATCCTGCCAAGTTAAACTTCTGGAGGACTGAAGAACACTTGACTTTTAAATATTTATCTATTAGGTTTTAAGGAGGTCCAGCTATATATGCTGGTTCTAGAAGACAGCATTTTAAGAGATCATAGTACCAAAGACTAATCCAAAAGATTTGGATCATTGCCTTAAGTGGGCTGAGTGAGAGCGGACCCCAAAGGCTTACATCTCTGAATACTTGGTGCCTAGTTGGTGGAACTGTTTGATAACAGTAGGATGTGTGGTCTTTTGGAGGAAGGGTGTAGGCTTTTAGATTTCAAAAGCCCATGTGGGGTGGCATGAATAAGAATGGCCCCTAATAGGATCATATATTTGAATACTTAGTCACCAGAGAGTGGCACTACTTGAGAAGAAATCAACCTTAGCACTGGACAACTGCTCTTAATACTAAGTTGTGACCAGTTTTGATTCTTCAGATTCAGTGGTTTTGAAGCCGTGTTCAAGTATCCTTTTTCATCTTTCTTTACCTTAGTCAAATCCACTAAAGACTCAGTTTGTAAGCCCATTTTCGGTTTCTTGAGGGTCCATACTTCTCTCTATCTTATTGGTTCCTTTTCTGCTGATATATTAAAAGACCATGACCAAAAGCACCTTAAAGAAGAACATGTTTATTTTAGCACATGATTCAAGAAAGCTAGAGTTCATAATGGTGAAGAAGGCATATCAGGAACAGGAAGTAGATAAATCACATTTTGTCTACATATGGGAAGCTGTTAGAGAGAACAGGAAGTGGGACAAGGCTCTAAACCCTTGAAGCCCATCCTCCTGTAATGCTCTTCCCCCAGCATGATTCCAGGTCTAAAGGTTTCATAACATCACCAAATAGCATCTCCAAGCGGGAACTATGTATTCAAATATAAGAGACAATGGGGGACATTCCCCATTCAGTTCCACTACATCTCTTGTATTTTAATTCTCTTCTATTTAACTCTGACTTTGAATGTATTACTCATTTTTAGTTGCTAGTTTGGGTTTTAGTTTTTTTCGATGGTATTGTAGGTTGAAAAACTGGACTGTTGATGTGAGATTACTTTCATTTTCTTATGAAAAACTTAGTTAAGAGCAGGGTTCAATGATACACAGCTGTAATGACAGCTCTTGAAAAAAAATGGAAGAATCAGATGTTCAAGGTCACCCTGAAGTACATAGTGAGACCCTTTCAAGGAAGGTATTAGTTTTCTTTGGATTCCTCAATGAAATTTCAAAGACTGTGCACTTAACATATATATATATATATATATATATATATATATATATATATATATATATATATATATACACATATACTTTACTACATTCTAAAGTTTGTCAACTAAAAGAATGGAGTATGAAAAAGAAAGGAGAGAGCTTGGAGCTTGGATCATTGGAGGTGGGAGAGTAGAGAGGGGTAGAGATTACTTACTTGATCTTCTTTTAAAGTGTCCTAGTTACTGTTTTATTGATGTAACAAACCAAAATGACCAAGTTAACTAGTAAAAGAAGACCATCATGTCAGGGAGCATGACAGTAGGCAGGTATGATACTGGAACAGTAGCTGAAAACTTACATTTGATCATTTGATCAACAACTATGAGGGAGGGAGGGAGAGAGAAAGAGAGAGAGAGAGAGAGAGAGAGAGAGAGAGAGAGAGAGAGAGAGAGAGAGAGAAGACCAACAAATGGGAATGGTATGATGTCTTAGTCAGTGTTCTATTGGTGTAAAGAGACAACAAGCAAGACAACCCTTATTTTAGAAAATGTATTTAACTGGAGCTTGCTGACAGTTTCAGAGGTTTTGTCTATTATCATCATGGAGAGAAGCATAGTGGCACACAGGTAGACATGGTGCTGGAGAAGTAGCAGAGAGTTGCATACCTGGATCCACAGGCAGCAGAAAGAGAAGAACACTAGGCCTAGTACCATGACCTACTTCTCCCAACAAAGGATTGAAATTACAGACAATTGTCAACTAGATTTGTTGGGTGTTGGGAATTGAAACTGTGTCCTCTGGAAAAGAGGCAGGTGCTCTTAATTGCTGAGTCATCTCTCAAGCCCTTGGGGTAGTGTCTTGATTGCTAAAAGGCTGCACCATGGTGGGTGACACCATTCCCTGTGTTGGGCTCTCAACTCTGTAAGAATGAAAAAGTATAGCTGAGTATAGTTAGCAAGCAGACAGTGTAACTGTATTTATTTTTCTCTACTACGCTTTAATTTGAGTACCTTGTCTTCTTGGAAATGATGGAGTCTATTCTGGTATTATAAGCCAAATAAACTATTTCTCATCAAAGTTGCTAGGTCAGGGTATTTTATCACAGCAACAGAAATTAAAGAACTTAAGCACCTGAGGTACTTAAAACAAGAGCATCCTGACATGAAGTTCACATTGTGAGGGAGGAGTCTATCTAGAGGTGTTTAGATAGTTCTTAGGGGGAATACGTCTTGGCAGGCGTATTTTAGTGTTGGATAGCACACATTTGCATGCTTTTGCACTGCTAAGATATTCTCAGATACAGGAAAAATAAAAAAAGAGATATATAAACACATACTTTAATTATTTTATTAATGTACATGCTTGTGTGTGTGCACATGTATAAACATGAATGCACAGAAAGATGTAAACCTTGGGTATTGTTCCCTAGGTGCAGCCCACCATTCTGTCTGTCTGTCTGTCTTACTACTTGCCTATCATCTCATCATCATCTCTCTCTCTTTCTCTTTTATCTCTCTCTCCACATGTATATGTACATATATACATATGTAACTATGTATGTATACATGTATTATCTATCTATCTATCTAGTATACATGTATTATGAATCTATCTATCTATCTATCTATCTATCTATTTATCTATCTATCTATTTTGAAGCAAAATCTCTCACTGACCTGGACCTCATCAAGTAGCCTAGACTGATTATCTAGCAAACCCCAGGGAACCTTCTCTTCCCACATCCTCAGCAGTGTCATGTTGAGGTCTGTGCATGAGTGCTGAGAATTGCACTCAAATTTTGCTGCTCCAGCATATTACTGACTAAACACCACCCTAGTCCCTTGTTAAGATTTTGAATAAGAGAACATGAAAACTTTGATCTAACCCTTTCAAATGTGAGAAGACAAAAAAGAATCAAATTGAGTAATTAACATAATTCTCTTCAAATAACAGAAATAACAGAAATAACTGCCATGGCATCCCAGCATGACTATAAGCACATCACATTGTATTTTATGTAATTTTCAATAAACCATTAGGTCACTTAGAAATAATGAAGCAAGTGAAATAATCATGGGTTTTTTTTTTACTTGTTTTTCTACCACACACTGCCAGCTCTCTGCCCTCTCTTATTATATTCTAACCCTCATATAAATTTCAATAGTAAATTGAAGGTGTTTCAGCAACATAGGTTTTATACTTGCAAATCAAGGTCACATGCAGTGCAGTGTACACATATTTTACATAGCTGCCACTAAGCAAGTCATTTAGGTGGGACAACCATGTAAATGATAACTAGTGAACATCTAATACTAGCTCTTTCCACTTCCTTGTAATGTTGCATAACTGTTATTTGTGCATCTGACTATACAAGGTTCTTGCATAGTGATATCAAGACTGGGGCAGTCATCTGTGGAAACAATAACATAAGAATATATTTCATAAGATGAACTTGTTTATTATATACAGTTCCTGGGGTGAAAAGGTCTCAATTTGGAGCAATTCAGCATTTTAATAAGTTAGTAGGTTTTCAGAAATGGCATGCAAAAATCCCTTGAAGGACCCTTATCTGCATGAGTGTCATAATTCGTCCTCAGGATCAGCTCCAAGTGTCATTTCAACTGAGAGCTTCTTTCCAACAAGGAAAATATAACTGAAGATATTTGTACTTAATGATGTCACTAATATACCCCAGTCCTTTGTCATATTTTCAATTACTTCTTAGAATACAGAGAATAGGGTTTAGTTATGGCATAAATGTAGGGAGAGCAGTCGGGAGGAAACTCAGACTGAACAATGCACGAATGAAAAATGCCATCTTGAAGATGACGGGTTCATATACTAAAACAGAGAACACTATGGGGGTGGTGGTGAGCATTCTATCCAGGAGAAGAAAAGGAACTAAATAGAGAAGGAAGGAGGCATGGAGAAAGCTTGTCACTGAGTAGAACAATGAAAGTGGACAAACCACAATGACAATATGATATTGCAACTATAAGTAAGTATGTAGGAGTGTTCTTGCCAGTATGTATGTGTACCACATGCATGCCTGCTGTCTGCAGAGGCCTGCAGAAGACATCATGTCTCATAGAACTGTAGTTACAGACAGTTACAAGCTTCTATGTGAGTGCTGGGAATCAATCCTATGTCCTCTGTAAGAGCAACTTGTGCTGGTAAATTCTTTAATCCTTCCTAAATTCTTTAGGGTCATTTAAGAGTACATTTTCTAGTCTCCACATATTTGTGCTATTTCTGTGGTTTATCTTATTATTGATTTCTAGTTTAATTGCACTTGGGACTAATAATATGTAATAGATTATTTGTGCCTTTAGTATTTGGTAAGACTTGTCTTGAGAGGCAGATTGTGTTTTACCTTGGAACAGATTCCATCAGATGCTGAGAAGAACATAGATTTTGGGTCTGTTGGGGTGAGATGTTCTGTAGCTATCTTTTAAAACTATCTTATCTGTGATGTAGTTCAGTGCTGAGGCTTCCTTATTGATTTTCAGTTTGAAAGACAGATCTAAAGATGAGAGTGGTCTAGAAAACCATCCACTATTATTGTATCAGCATCTACCTGACCTTTCATGTACACTAGTATTTATTTTATGACAGAAAAATATAAAAAGTTACATGGGAAAATATACAAAATGGGAATTTAAAAGAAAAAATGTTCATGAATGTATAAATTAATGATCTTAGCTAGTAATGTAAATATTTGTTTTGTGGGAAAAAATGCAAGAAAATAAGTGAAGTTGCAAAGAGTATGATGAACACAGCCAAAATGAAATCACTGGTATTTATAGAAGCCAATACCCCAAGAAAGAAAAGACAGAGAACAAAACAACAAACAAAACCCAAAGCAACCTGTTTCCCCAAGATTCAGACTAAACAGCATTTTTATTGGCTGTTGGACAAATTTCATTAAATATGAAAGAACGGAAATCACACAGCATGTGCTCTACAATCATAAGTGAATTAAATTAGAAATGAAAACACTTAATTGTATAGGCACACATTTTTACTAAGCTAAAAATACACTGGGTGAAAAGTATCTGCATAGCCAAGTGTGGTGACTCACACTTCTAGTCCCAATATTGGGTGGGGTGGGAGTAGGGCTGAGGCAGTAGGGGAGAGAGAGAGAACCAGAAATATTTTAGACTGTGAGAAAGCTGACACAAAGGAACACAGACACACAGATACAGCCACAAATACACACACATGCACAAAGAAATATAAGCATATGCATACACATAGACAAACAAATAATGCATGTGTAGACTGAAAAATTATAAAGACCATTTTGTGAAATATATATAGGCTTTTTCTTTACCATAAACCTGAGCAAGAGAATGCAGGTTCCAGATGGTGGAACTGAATGTAAGTTTTCAGGCCTTCACTGCCTTGGGACACATTCCGGGTGGAGGGCATTATCCCTGAATCAGAGGACACTTGCTGGATTAACATTCCTTGAGCCTCAGGGTGGGGAAGGCCCAAAGCAAGAAGACACATTCCTGACCACAGAGAAAGATGCAAGTCATCTGGGTGGTTCCAAGAACTAGCTAACTTTCCACTGTTCTTGGTTACCCTCCCCCCCCCACTTGAGGTTTTCCCAGTGTTACAGCCTGTAGGTGTTCAAAATTTGTAAAGCAACCAATCATGTGTAACCGCGTGAAAATGCAACCAATCATGTGTAACTGTGTGAAAATTCCTTTCTTTCCCCTCCTCATGCAAAAAAAAAAAAAAAAACAAACCTCAGCTTGCTGGCCTTTTGTCAAAATTCTGTTCCTGCGTGGATGAGCAGTTTTGACCTTGGCTAGCCAACTCTCCCCAATAAACCTCTGCTGATTGCATCCAGGTATGGTTTCTTGTGATTTTTGGGTGGCCGTGATTTCCTGAGACTTGAGGAAGGATCTCCCGAATTTGGGGGTCTTCACATGCACACACAAGTGCATAGAGGTACATAAATACATATGTACACACACATGTACATACATACACATAGATACAAATACAGATGGAAATGCACACACTAGTTTATACACACACACAGATACACACACACACACACACACACACACACACACACACACAGATACACAAAAAAACCCAAAATATTTGAGGTTAGAAATCTGTCAGAAGTTACTGGTAAGCCTAGGGCCTTAGGTTCAGGTGTTTTGCTTTTGTTTGATCCCATGGACAGATGTAACCTAGGTAGAAGCCAAGAGAGAAACACAATAACTTTCAGACATGGGCATGATGAAAGGCTTGTGTGAATTCATACAGAACAGGACACTGAAAGCTGGAAAGTCAGACAAGATGTGAAGGAAAGGGTATAGGAAATTCAGTCACATTTCTGGCTTAACATCAGCTACAAGTGCATCAATTTCAGGTCCAGACTGCAGACCTGCTGCTAGAACACTGAGAGTCAGAAAATTAAACCCAGGGAGGATCAAAAGTCAGGGTTATTAGTTAGAAACATATTGTATGTTCTATTTTGCTGCCTCATATTCTCTATTGTCCTTTTTCTATATTCATGTATGTACTGAATATGTGTATATGTGTTCAAGTTTACATAGATATGAGAATATGTGTGCCAAGGATCAGCCTGGGCTTAGTGAATGTTTGCCGAGGAAAAAGTGTTTGAGAGCAGAAAAAAAGTAACAAAAAATAAATAAATAGTAAACATGGTGGGTACAAGCTAACAGTATGTGTTCTGCTCATGGACAGCTTTCTGAAGATCCACAGTTAATCCACATAGCCCGTCTCTCAAAAACCAAAGCCCAGTCTTATTTACATATCCATTCAGTTATGTACTCCAGGTTTCCTGTTGATTATCTCATGAATCACTACCATTCGATGACCAAGCATTCCAAGAGTCAATACGCAGGTTTTTTTTTTTTTTTTTTTTTTTTTTTTTTTTATTGCAAATGAATTCAGAAATCTCCCTGCCTTATAAACACAGACAGTAAACTAGCTGGCTGGGATCTTGCCTTGCTATCAACACTCCCCAAATCTTTTTATCTCTTTCCTTACTATCTGGCTTTTAGTGCAGCTGCCCTTGTTCTTTTAAATTCGTGAAGCTCCTCATATAAATCATATTGCATCCTTATAGTTTCCATAGTTGAGAAATTATATATGTTTTAACTGATGTTCTCAGAGTTCTTCCCCACAGCTTTAAGGGCTGTCCTGAAGGCCACAGCATTTACCATTTCTGCTAAGGACATAAGTACTCCCTAGCCTCCAGGACTCATGCTGTTTCTGATTATCATGGAGTCATTAACCTTGCTGGAGAGGACATTCACTGATAACCTTGGAATGGAGAATATTTCCCAAAGGAGGAACATGAAATAAAATACGTTTATTTTTGTCACAGAAAAGATTCATGCCCCGTAACAGTCAACACTCATACCCTGCTGGCTGCGTATCAGGGGAAGGAACCATGTCACATAGTCCCTTCCATGACCATCCATGACCATGCACATGTGCATTCTGCATGTGCTGAATGAAAGTAAAAGGTTGACATTAGGAATCTTCAACTTCACCATATTTTAAGGCAGAGTTGCTAACCAAAGCTGAAATTCACCATGTTGACTAAACTGGCTGCCCATTGAGACCTAGGTATCCTCCTATCTCTGCCTCCCAAGCCCTGGAGTTATGGATACATGCTTCTGTGTTTGCTATAATATATTTGGATGCTGTAAGTCTAATCTGGATTCCTATGTTTGTTTAATAACAATTTCAAGGATGGAACTACCTCTCCAACATAAAACATTTTATATACATAAAACATTAAGAAAAAATTCAATAGGGGCATTTTTGGAATTGCTAAGCCAACAGGGATGAGATCATAGACCAATAACATTTATTCTGAGGACCAGTAAGAGGTTTAGAAATAAAAGGAACTAGAGTCTGGCACCAGTAGGAAAGCTGAAGCAGGTATGACACATGATAACTAGAGATTCTGCCAGAACCCCTGATGAAATAGTGGCAAACATTTTTAATTCCAGTGATGGTAAAAGGGAAAGTAGAACCTGTGACTTACTGGAAGCTCATTGGCCAGCAAGTTTTGCCTACTTATTAGACATGCAGGTGAATGTGAGATCCTATGTATATTAGTAACTAAGGAATGATACCAAAGGTTATCTTGTGAATTCACATTTACAGTGTGCACATATGTACCCCACTCACTCTTGAATCTTCATATACACATGCTTGCTGTCTCTCAATCTCCCATCTATACATTACACATATACACCACTCGTTCATGTCCAAGAAAAGTACTAATATGGTTTTGCAGGATTGTTAATGTGATATGGATAATAATTATTATCATAAATGTGTCACTTTTATAGTAGAAAATTATGAATTTTCAATACTTCCACTTTTTGCTTGACTTTAATTTATTTACACAGGGTTCTTCAGATTGTAAGCTGCCTGGCAAACATTAGGATATGTGATTAAAAGAATAAAAGTACTGAGAATTTAGGGTATGTTTTAGATATGGTAATTTTTGCCTAACAATAAATAGAATCCTAAATCTATAAATTATTTCTTATTTTTGTTATTCCCAATACATTTGAAGAGCTGAGGCAACATGTGAAAGGTCTTCCTAAAAGATTAATGATGTAAAATCACTTCAGTATTTTTCTACAGTTCTGTGAACTTTTGAGGAATTGAGAGTTTCTTGTTCTTATTCATAAGACTCAAGTTGTATTCTCTTGGTAGATAATCTAGTTTTAATTATGCAGCTAATAAAATATTTATTAAGTAAGTCAGTGTTCCTGATACCCAGTGTTAGTCTCAAAGGTCATGACCTTTAAAAATTTAGCTAATAAAGTGTAGAAATTATTCCCTATAAAGAAATAAACCCTGCACTTGAGACTTTTTAAAGAAAAAAGTTTGTTTTTAGAATATGCAATATGTTATTCACTCTGTAGAATTCACTTGGAATGAGAGTAAGGAATTGTTGACATACTTACAGTCTGGCATCAAAGATGAGGGCATTGACTCATTGGGGAAGAACTCTTGGTGGGCAAGCATGAAAACCTGGCTTTGAATTCCCAGTATCTATGTAAGAAATGTGGCTCTACTAATCTGTCACAGTGTGGTGTGGGTAGTGTGGAGAAAGGAGGACCACTGGGGCTTCCTATCTAATAGCCTAGCTCCTGTTTCAATGACAGATCCTGTTGTAAGGGAATACAGTGTGGAAAGTGATCAACAAGAATATCCAGCATCTTCCTCTGGCCCCTGCATGTGCCTATGCTCATTAGCATAAAACCACTTGTGTGCGTGCACAAGCATACATGCACTTGCACGTGTGCACGCACACAAACACACACACACACACACACACACACACACACACACACACATATACACATGGACATAGAGTCCACATACATACATAAGCATTAATGAAGGAAACTTAGGCAATACTGAGGTAATTTTTCACATGGTAACAGGTAGATGACCTGTTATTCTTTTAACGGGGAAATAGTAGGTTTCCTCTTTTGAAATCAACTTCTATTTTCCAATTTGGTTGAGTACAGGTCTTTAAAGTGTGACCTTAAGATTTTCTGTATTTCCTCAGTGGTTTTTGTTATGTCCCTCTTTTATCTCTAATTTTGTTATTTTGTGTGTGTGTGTGTGTGTGTGTGTGTGTGTGTCTGTGTGTTTTCTTTCTCTATGACATTTAGTCAATTTGGCCAATGGTTTGTCACTATTAATGATTTTCTCAAGGAACCAACTCCTTTTTTCATGGATTGTTTTATATTATTTTTATTGTTTTTCCTAATTTATTAATTTCATCACTGAGTTTAACTATTGTTTGCAACCTATTCATTTTCATTGTCCTTTCTTTCTTTCTTTCTTTCTTTCTTTCTTTCTTTCTTTCTTCCTTTCTTTCTTTTCTGTTTACTGTTCCTTTTTTTTCTAGAGTTTTCAGGTATGCTATTAAGTTATAAACACTAGATGTCCCCTCAAAAAATATTTGTTTGTGTGTGTCTGTGTCTACATATATATAGACACACATATGCAATTAGTCCTACAATTTGGCCTCTTAGAGCCACTTTCATTGTGTCTCAAACACAATTATTCAAAGTCTTTATTTTTATTGCTGTTTGACCCAGTTTTTATTCAATAGAGGGTGTTTATTCTTCATGTATTTGTAAGCTTTCTGTTGCATCTGGTTTTGATATCCAGTTTTAATCAGTGAGGGTCAGATAAGATGTAGTGTGTTATTTAAATTTTCTTTTATCTGTTGAGACTTGCTTTGAGTTTAGCTATGTGGTTCATTTTGGAGCTGATTCCAAGAGATGCTGTCAAGAAATTATATTCTTTATTGTTTGAGTAAAATGTACTATAAATATCTATTAAGTCTATTTGGTTTATGGTGTTATTTAACTCCAGCATATTTCTACTTAGTTTTGGTCTGGATGACCTGTCTTTTGGAAAGAGTGGGGCATTAAAGTCACCCACTATCAATGTGTGAGGCTCAAAATGTGATTTAAGTTAAAATAATGGGTTTTTTTTTTTTTTATGACCTTTGATGCCTCTGTGGTTTAGTGTACCGATTTTTACAATTTTCATATCCTCTTGGTAGATGATGTAAATTTTCATATCCTCTTAGTAGATGTAGTGTCCTTCCATATCTTATCTCATTAGTTTTGTTGTAAAGTCTATTTTGTAAGACTTTATTTTTAATTTTTTTATTGGTTACTTTCTTTATTTACATTTCAAATGTTATCCCCTTTCCTGGTGGTCCCCCAAACCTGCTATTCCATCCCCCTTCTCCTGCTTCTATGGAGGTGCTCCCTTACCCACCCACCCACTCCTGCCTCACAGACCTAGCATTCCTCTACTCTGGGGCATCAGGCTTCCACAGGACCAAGGGCCTTCCCTACCATTGATGCCAGATAAGGCCATCTTCTGCTACACATGCAGTTGGAGCCATGGGTCCCTCCATATGTATTCTTTGGTTGGTGTTTTAGTCCCTGGGAGCTCTAGGGGTTCTGGTGACTTGATAATGTTGTTCGTCCTATGGTGTTCAGTCCTTCTTCTACTTCCTCCATTGGGGTCCCTGTGCCCAGTCTGATGGTTAGCTGCGAACATCCATATCTGTTAAATTGCTACATTAACCCCACCAACCTGCAAGTTTTATTTTCAGGGAATATCTTTTGT
Source organism: Arvicanthis niloticus (assembly GCF_011762505.2). NCBI lineage: Eukaryota > Metazoa > Chordata > Mammalia > Rodentia > Muridae > Arvicanthis > Arvicanthis niloticus. The sequence goes on along the minus strand of NC_047667.1, from coordinate 12,995,417 downwards.
CCATCCTTTAACCCTGAGGTGATATTTACTATTGATAACAAGGTGTGATTTTTTTTTTTTTGGTTGGTTGGTTTGTTTTTTCTTTTTATGCAGCAGAAAGATGAAGCCTATTCACAAATCCATTCTGTTAGTATATGTCTTTTTTTGGGTTAGTGAGACCATTGAGGTTAAGAAATATGAGTGCGCGATGTTTGTTGATTCTCAGCATTTTTGTTGTGGAAGAGGTATTTTCACCCCTCTTATGATTTGCTTCTATAACATTATTTATATAATCCTGTATTTTCTTTGGTGTAATTAACCTTTTCATGTTGATATTTTGTTCTTGAGCCTTCTGAAGAACCGCTTGTTTAGATAATTGTTGCTTAAATTAGGATTTATTGTGGAATGTCTTTGTTTCTCCATCTATTGTGATGGAAAGTTTTGTTGTATATAATAGCATGGGCTAATAATATTTATGATCTCTTAGATTTTGAAAAACAACTCTTAAGACCTTTCTGGTTTTATAATCTCCATTGAAACGTTAGATATTATTATAATAGATCTATGTTTATATTTTATTTGCTCTTTTTCCTTGAAGCTTTTTAATATTCTTTCTTTATTCTATATATTTAGCATTTGGATTATCATTTATTACTAGGAATTTCTTTTTTAGTTTCGTCTATTTGGTGTTCTGTGTACTTGCTATGGGTTATGGAAATTTCTTCTATGAGATTTGAAAACATTTTCAGTGCCTTTAACGCTGATATCTTCTCCTTCATCTATTTTTTATGTATTTGGTCTTTCCATAGTGTCCCAGATTTCCTGATTTTTTTTTTTCTGGATTTTTCTTTTTAATTTAGGTTTAACACTTTTTTCCCAAGGATCCTTTTCTTTATTTTGTCTCCAGGTCCTGATATACTCTCTTTTATCTCTTGTATTCTGTTGGTGAAGCTCACCTCTGAAGTTTCTGTTCTAGTTCCTAAATTGCTCATTTGTAGTTTTTCCTCAGTTTGGACTTTTTTATTGACTCTTTCAGTCTTGAACTGTATTCTTCATTCCATTCCCCTGTTTGTTTGAGTTTTCATCGATTCCATTAATGGATTTATTAATATCCTCTTTAAGGTATTTATACATATATCTCAATAGCTGTTTTGAAGTCCTTGTCTTGTGCATTAGTTATGTTGCAGGTCTCAGAGCCTACTTGTAGTAGGGTTCCTAGGCTCTATTGGTGACATATTTTTCTAGCTCTTATTCATTTTATTTTTAGGCTGATGTCTAATCATCTGGGTTTGAGACTATTGTAATTTTAGGTACTGGTATCTGTCCTTGTCTTTGTTGGGCAGGTATTCTGCTTTCTTGGTTTCTGTTGCCATTTCTGGTTCTTAGGAAAGTATGGTGGCTATGGTTGCTTCATGGTACATGCCCGATTAAGATTTTGCAAGGTATGGGCACTGGGTATCAGGTAAAATATGTTCTTAGGTTTGGGAGCTGAAACTAAGGAACAGGGCTAGACTACTGGGGAACAGTTGAAGGTCCACAGGAAGGAAGAAAGCTGGATGTGTAACTGGGAATGGGGAAGAGAAGTAGAAGGGCCCACAGTAGATGGTCTGCTATAATGCTAAGGATAATATTGTGTAATTGGAATTGGAGCAAAGGGCAGATAGAGAAAATCTCCTATCTGATTCCCTGACCTGAAGAATGGCCTGGCTAGGATCTGCCTGTGGGTTTCCAGGTAGAGAGTGACTGCAGGAGCTGTGGATGACCAAACGAATGAGTTGGAGTAAGACAGCTATAGGAGAAGATCTGTGTGGTACATTAAGAATTAGGGGCAAAGAGAAATATCAGGGAGTTGGGGCACAGCAGATAATGAATTCCAAAGCTGGGATAACACTGGGGGATTAAAATTTAAGGACACTAGAATTTGAGTGAATATGGCCTACCTAATAAAAGTTTTTTTTTTTTTTTTTAATTTGGGTTAAAAAATATATCTGTCTTTTTGGAGAAGGTAAAGAGTTATTCTTTTTAAGAGTTATTTACAAAGGATCTGTGGGAAGACTGGATACCTTTGAGTGTATGCTGTGGAGGGAAACTCTTGCCTCCACAAATGTATGCACACATACAAACATGTAATTGTTGCCAAAAGCCAATGATCCTATGCTTCCCAGAGTGCACTCTAGTAACATTCACTGCTTTCTAATCATTAATCAACTTAACATTCTTAACCCTTTCACTGTATTCATAGAATGGAGCACTGTACCCCTCCCAGCTTCCCACTCTACCCATATTCTCTGCTCCTCTTCAACTTTGGCATAATAGAATCTTACATCCTCTTTAAAACATCCTTCCCCAGCAACTCACTTACAAATGCTACATGTCATCTGCTACCTCAATAGCCTCATCTTCCACAATTGAGAGTTGAGAGAGGAGGGTACTAGGATCTGAACTTGGGATGTCTATCAGAGTAGTGATTGCTATTTACCATTAAACTGGGTCTTTGGCTCCTGGTTTTCTATTATTTTTTTGTTAATCTCTTTTGTTTATTCTAACATGATTAGATCATACTTATCAAGTTTAGGGAAAGTACTCAGCTCCCACAGAGGGCTGGTAAGAAAAGCAGCTGTAACTGAGTACATGGTCTTTCTCTGCTTTATTGCCACCGGTAACATCAGTAGACCTAGGTAGAAAAACTTTAGAAGGTTTGTTTGGAAATTTCTGTGGGACTCAATTGTTAATATTAAAATAACATTAGAACGCTCACCATCTCCTTTCTTTTCTTCTGTCTTTCTGCTATACAAGAGTGACTAAAAAAAGATAATTTTCAGATTGTTAAAAAGAAAGAGAAAGATTCTAGTAAAAGTGTGGTGAAGTTCTTCCAGAGAACTTTATTCATTGCTGTATCTTTAAAACTAAATGAATAGTGTTCTAGTCAGTTAAAGATGGAGCTCTTCTTCAGAAAAATTCTACAGGCTTAATATGCAATTATGAAGATGGGATCTCAATGGGAGAGGAGATCCCATTGGAAATAAATTGCCATGCAAGCATCAAGAACTGAATTCAGTCCTCAGAGTCTGTATTTTTAAGAAGTCAAAGAAAGGGGTTCAAGATTGCAATTGCAGCACTAGGAAGGAGGACACAGTGAGAGAGAGACAGAGAGAGACAGAGACAGAGACAGAGACAGAGACAGAGACAGAGAATCATTTTCTAAGGAACATACTAAGCAGGGGATATCAGGCTAAGGAGATGGCTCAGTGTATTGTGCTTGGTATGCAAATTTAAAGAGCTGAATTGAATCTCCAGAAGCCATGGGCAACAGCTGGGCAATAGTGGCATATACTTGCAATCCCAGCACTGGGGAGAAAGGAACAAAAGGATCCTTGGGGCTTTCTGACCAGCTAACTAGACTACTTGGGGAACTACAAAGAAAAAAAAAATCCTATCTCAAAAATAAAGTGACCAGCCACTAGGGAATGACAGCCAAAATTGTTCACTGACTCATATTGCACAGAGAGAGAGAGAGAGAGAGAGAGAGAGAGAGAGAGAGAGAGAGAGAGGATGGGGTCAGCACCTTTGCTGCTGCTCCCTCCACTTTTCCTCTAGTAACACTTTTATATGTTCAGACTGCCCACACTCAATCTCTGACAAATTATATTTGCTGTTATATCTGTCATCCATTCCTCCTTGCTCTCTGTCTTCTGGACCTATCATATAAAACTTCCTCCACTTGCTGTCCTCAAGTTCTTCCTCTGCATGAAATATCTGCCCAGCAACATCTCTGGGAACATACACCAGATATTTTACAGTGAGAAGCTACACCTTTAATTTAGATCTTTTGAAATAGGAAGACTTACCTTTGGTCTAGGCCACAACTTCTGGTTGAAATCTATAAAAATGAGCAAGGAAGAAGGGTACGTACTCTCTTTACCTCTCTACTTGCTTGCTCTCACTTGCAAGTCCATTCCTTGCTGGCATTAAAACTTTTTTTTTTAGCATCCTAGGTTATAATGAAGACCAGCTAAGACATCCAGTTTAGTAGACTGAACAGCTGCTGGATTCTTGGACCTTCCATGGGTAGACAACCATTGTAGGACCTGTAATACATTATAATAAATTTGGTACATACAGATATACATACACACTATAAATATATGTGTGTATATGTATACATATATTATATGTATATGTGTACATGTATATTACTATAAATATATTATATGTATATTATGTAATAACTTTTTCCAATAATATATATTTTATATATAATATTATATATATATAATATTATATATATGTATATATATATTTATATATCCTATAAATTCTGGTCTTTTAGAGAACCTTCACTAACACAACCAAGAATCAGAACTTTCTCAATTGAATTACCACTTTCAGTTTTTACATATCCAACAGAAATTAATACAATCTGCCATATCATAATAATCCCTATATTGCAGGTAGATACTACTTAGCTTTGTCATAATAAATAAACACAAATGCAAGGAACAAACTTCTTGAGCAAACTAGAAAAATATTTCATCTTGTTTTTGGACCTCCTAATATGTTTAAAAATAAAGGACACTCAACTCATCATTGTTTCAATAACATTTAGATTCATAAAATAATAAGAAAATATAAAGTGTAATTCTGGACATAGGTTTTCCATGACTTAGCCTAATATTCTATGGTTATTTTTACAAGTAATCAAGTCATTTTGGAGACTATATTTTAAAAAATGTTTGAATGTTTATGGTATGCTATTGAAAAAAAACTAACCAAACCAATCAAACAACAATCACCACTATCCACCCAACCAGCCACACAAACAAAAACAGCCTGAAATGTAAAATTTCTTCATTTGTGGCCAAGGGTGACTTGAAATTGCAGGAAGTAGAATAAAGAGCCTGAAGTAGTAGGGAAATGTGTATGGGAGATAGCCAAGCCTGGTTCCACTTTCTGCATTTTTCAATTTGTTTTCTTATCAGCATGCCCATAAACTGGAAAGCATTAGGCTCAAACTCACTGATAAGCATATGAGAATTTCTTCCAGTCATCTCCACCCTCTGTAGTGGAAACTCTTTTAAGAGTTTTGGACTTCACATTTGAAATAAAAGGAGTCTGAAAAATTATTTGAACCTCAAAGAGTAGGTGCATAGGCGGCAGATGTTGTAACAAGTTTTAAATGCGTGACTATGAGGTCAACTAGCTGAGGAAAAGATGTTAGTTAATTCAGCTTGCTACCAGTCTAGCACATGGCAAAGAACTCTTACCTTGAGGTTATCAAGCTGAAATGGTTGCCTGCCACCTGCTAAATAATATTACAGGAAGGCAACAGAAATGGACTCACTTGGTCAGAGCCACTGAGAAGTGTTTTGGAACTTCTCCCAGGGTGTGCGAGCAAAGGTCTGCTTACCCCAGGTAGATCCAAGAACTGACCAAAGTAAGAATTCTACCAAAGTTCATATGGGTGAACTAATGAGTTTATTGGGTCTGTTTGCATGCTTTTGAGTGAGAAATTTCCTATATAGGAAATTTCCTATAGAATTTCCTATAGAATTTCCTATATTTCCTATAGATAAATTGGTGACAGCCAAATCATGAAAAAGCTCAGCTCAGATTGAGTGATAAGTCAGGAAAGCAACATCTTTAGAATTCTGCATCACTTGAAGGCAGCTGAGCTGGTGGGAATCAGCTTTCTGTGAAGGGGGAGTTTCTGTTTTCTTCCTTATTTTCTCTAGGCTTCTTCCCCTGGGTGGGGGCAGGGGCTCAGGAAGACTTTCAATTTGGAACACAAGACATCTAGAATTCTTGGGATGGGAAGTGGACAGAACGCATAGAAGGCTGTGCACTTGTGACCATTAGGAGCATAGTGAGGAAAAGCTGGTTAAAGAACCACCTCGGCACATGTGCACAGCTGTGTGCATGTGAGTGTTGTATGTGCACGTTGAAGCCTAGAGAAGACACTGGGTGTCCTATCACACCTTGCCTTGTTCTAGCAGTCAAGATGATCCAGAGACCTCTCCCTCCCTCCAACAGCAGTTATAAGCTTATGTGGCCTCAACTCCTTTTTATGTGGGTGCTGAGGATATGAATTCCAGTCTTCATGTCTTTGCAGCACGTCTTCAGGTTCCCAATTACTGTAATTTAAGAAATTAAAAATCAAACATTTATGGAAAAATGTAATCTTTGTGGTTCATTGTCTCTATATTCTGGTATTTAAATAGAGGAACCCAAGTGTCTCTTACAGATATGTTCATTCATGCCAGGAGTGTGACACCAACCTCGATCCCTGACTTAGTTCTAGACCACTGGAAGAAATATTAGAAGGATCCTGTAGGGGAGGATGTCCTTGTCAGGCATAGGTGGGAAAAGAGGTTCTTGGTCCAGTGAAGGCTGGATGCCCTAGTGTGGGGGTATTCAAGGGTGGGGAGGTGGGAGTCGGTGGGGACACATAGAAGCAGAAGGAGGGGAAATGGGCTAGAAGGTTTTTAGGTGGAAGGGAAATGGGGAAAGAGGATAACATCTGAAATGTAAATAAAATATTCAATAAAAAAGGACTCTCTACAAACAATGAAAGTGAAAGTTAGAAAGCTGAGGTCAGTTCTCTGTTCGATATCACCGACAGTTGGACTTGGGAAGGTTGTAACATCAAGTCTCTGTAATACAAATTTTATTTGAGGGTCTGGGGATAAAGCTCCATGGGAGAGCACTTGCTTCATATATACTAGACTTTGTTCTTGGCTCTCAAACTGAAAACAGAACAAATCTTGCCAGAAATACCTTTTCTCTCTCTCTCTCTTTCTCTCTCTCTCTCTCTCTCTCTCTCTCTCTCTCTCTCTCTCTGTCTCTGTCACTTTTTCTGTCTCTCTCTCTGTGTCTCTGTCTCTCTCTGTCTCTCTCTGTCTCTGTCTCTGTCTCTCTCTCTGTGTGTCTGTCTGTCTGTGTGTCTGTCTTGGGTGATAGAAAACTGACATTGGTTTAACTATTGAAAATTTTCATATGCTATTGATATTTTTTCCAGATTTCTTCAAGATTTTAAATAGTAGATTTAATTTCATGTTTATTTTCTACTTTAACTTCTGCTGTTACTCACATTAGGTACTTACTGCTTTATTTTAGCCTTATCTATCAGTAAGGAGGTCTCTAGGTTAGATCCATCAAGATAAATCAGACCATCCCATGGGTCGAGGTAGAAGATTTTTTTAAAAAAGGACAAAGTGAGCTGAGTATCAACATTCATCTTTTTGCTTTCTGACTATGGATACAATAATTATCAGCTCCACACACAACTGCCATGGTGCTTCCTGAACCATGATGGACTGTACCCTCAGACTGTGAGCCACAATAAATCCTTCCTTCTTTAAGTTGATTTGCCAGGTATTTTGCCACGGCAGTGAGAAAAGTGACTGAAATGTATTTCATTGGAAAGTCCTACTAAATTACCTTCTCTTACTTTGTTGTATTGGCAATACCTAAGGTTTATACTCTTACCTAGTACTTTGGTTTATGTGAAGTGCTAAATGAATTAAATTAAACCAAGTAGAGGATGTGGTTTGGAATGAATTAGATACAGAAAAATGTATGAGAAAATGCACAAAAGGCACCTAACATCCTTATGGCCTGAAAAATGATTTACACTCAGGAATATTTTATAATAGTAATGGAAGCAAAATGTGTATTCCGTGGATCCTGTTTAATTAATTTGAACTCATAAATTTGTTCATTACTATCATATCCAATGAAGCATGTTCTTTTTTGAAACTAGATGAGTTTCCTGGACTGGTGTAGAGAGGGCCTGGTCTTCTTACTGACTCTTATATTGTAGAGTGAAAAATTATAAAGACTATTTTATAAAATATATATACAGGCTTTTTCTTTACCCCTAGACCTGAGCCAAAGAATGCAGGTTCCAGAAAGTGGAACTACATGTAGGATTTCAGGCCTTTACTGCTATGGGATACATTCCAGGAAGAATAACATTCCTCAAGCCTCAGGGAAGAAAACCCACCTGTGGGTGGGGAAGGCCCAAAGCAGGAAACACATTCCTGACCACAGAGAAAGATGCAAGTCATCTGGGTGGTTCCAAGAACTAGCTAACTTTCCACTGTTCTTGGTTACCCCTCGCCTCCCCTTGAGGTCTTCCCAGTGTAACAGCCTGCTGATGTTCAAAATTTGTAAAGCAACCAATCACGTGTAATCACATGAAAATTCCTCCCTTTCCCCACCTGGTGCTATAAAAAAGCCCCTCAGCTTGCTGGCCTTTTGTCAAATTCTGTTCCTGCGTGGACGAGCAGTTTGACCGTTGGCTAGCCAACTCTCCCCAATAAATCTTTGCTGATTGCATTCAGGTACAGTGTCTTGTGATTTTTGGGTGGCTGTGATTTCCCAAGACTTGAGTAAGGGTCTCCTGAGTTTGGGGGTCTTCATTATCTATTGGTTGATATCCTAAAAGGAAGTGTATGGATATCGGGAGTAGGGAGTGATTAATATGCATAATTAAAATTTAATTTCACAGGAAGCTGTAGTTCATATTTTGTACAGAATAACACATTTGTGTTATTCTGTAAAGATTTTCAGAAAGAGATCCCTGAAAAAAAAAGCCATACATGCTGAAAAAATGAGAGTAGCTGCACAGTGAGCGTGTTTTGAGAATGTCAGAGATGGATGCCCAGTTGACATGAATGATTTGACTGGGTTATTCTCTATCCCAGAGATGGTCCTGTGGCAAAATGAAAGCAGTACTTTATAACCAACAGAGAGATTTATTGAAAGCCAAAATGTCAGAGGTAATCAAACTATTTAACTTGTGCTCATAGCTTGACTTAACACTGAGAAATGGACACTGAGAATTTATCACATACTGGAAAATTAAGGAAACAGAATTTCATAAAGAGAAAAGCTGATGGCTACATTGAGGCTTTCAGTGAAATACTGACACAACTTGTCATGGTTATATTTTAAATGAATGATACCTACTAATAAATTCCATGTAACATTTTGCTTTGCTTTAAAATGATTTCAGTATACATCCAGCAAAGTATATAGAGCCAAGCACTTTAACATCTCATCCAGATGGTACCAAGAACAGAAAAGCAACATGGCTGACACTGTTAAGGTGTCCTATGTTGTGGTAAATCTCCAACCCAAATATGACCGGTCAAAGAAAACACAACTCAGTAATTATGAATATAAGCTGCACACCTAGATTGGGCACATTCATCACTACACTACTCTATTCCTCAGCTATGAGATCCCTTATAACTTGCGGGTTTTTCAAGCCACACACTTGTCCTTTCACCTCCTGCTCTTCCATCCTATTCTCCACTCATCTCCTCCATTGTCTCCTCAGTCTCACAAACATTTATTTCTCCACCTCCCCTTCTACTGCCCAATCACTGGCTCTAGTCTTTATTTTACAAATTAAAATGTGTCAAAGGTTCACTAGAATTTACCTGTGTATTGATTCACTCCTCCTCTGCAGCACTTCCCAGGAAAGGGGAATTAGCATCAAAATACAAGGCCAGGGCTATCCACAACATTCCTGTTATAGGTTCTACAATTTGCTTCTTTCCTCTTATGGGAATCATCCCTCTGATTTGAAAATTTATAGTTTCCTCTCATAAGTAGTACTATAATACATGTTTTTTTATATCTGTCTTGGTTTTGCTGGTATTGAAAGGGACTTACATAACCTAGGGTGGCCTTGCACTTGCTAGGTAGCTAAAGATGATCTTAAACTCCTGTTACTCCAGCCTCTATTTGACAATTGTTTAAATTTTAGGCATGCACTACTATGCCTAACTTATGCTATAGTAGGGACCAAACAAGGATTTGAGCATGCTAGGCAGTCACATTGTGCTACATCCTCAGATCAAGACATGTATTTTATGCATATACAAAAATGCAGAAATGAATACATCTATTTATTTAAATGTGATAATCCCTTGCATCCTATCAGATCACCACTGACTAAGGCTGGTCTTCAATAATAAGAAAAACAATGGAAAGCCCATGTCCATGTGGAAACTGAACAACGCTCTACTCGGTGACAACTTTGTCAAGGAAGAAATAAAGAAAGAAATTAAAGATTTTTTAGAACTTAATGAAGATGAAGGCTGGTCATAACAAAACTTATGGGACACAATGAAAGCAGCGCTGAGAGCAAAACTCATAGCTCTAAGTGCCTACAGAAAGAAACAGGAGAGAGCATACACTAACAACTTGACAGCACACCCGAAAGCTCTAGAACAAAAAGAAACAAATACACCCAAGAGGAGTAGAAGGCAGAAAATAATCAAACTCAGGGCTGAAATCAACCAAGTAGAAACAAAAAGAACTATACAAAGTATCAACATAACCAGGAGCTGGTTCTTTGAGAAAATCAGCAAGATAGACAAACCCTTAGCTAGACTAACCAGAGGGCACAGAGACAGTATCCAAATTAATAAAATCAGAACTGAAGAGGAAAACATAACAACAGAAACTGAGGAAATTTAAAAAAGCATCAGATCCTTCTACAGAAGTTTTAATTTATTAAAATTGAGTAAAATTTACAAAGTGCACAGAGCAGTTCCCACAATAAGCAGCACATCAGAGTTTTATTTCCTTCATTATGTTTGACAACAGTTAATATTTTCTCCTTTGTCTTTAATAATTTTAATTTTAAGACCCATGCACTTCAGTTCTGTTTATTTGCAGTCTTTTGTGTCAGAAAATAGTCTAAGTTATAAAAATGTAAGAAATTCCATTTCTTAATGAGATTTTACTTTATGGTGTTAAAGGGTAATTCCTCCACAATTTTTCTTAAAATGTAATGTTGCATGTTGCTAGGTAAGGACATTTTTCCACTAATAGTCAGTGAAATCTTATCTTGTCAAGGAAACTGACTTAGCCCAATCACAAAAGAACATACATGGTATGCACTCACTGATAAGTGAATATTAACCCCAAAGCTCAGAATACCAAAGACACAATTCACAGACCACATAAAGCTGAAGAAGAAGAAAGACCAAAGTGTAGATGCTTCTGTCCTTCTTAGAAGGGGGAGCAAAATACTCACAGGAGAAAATATGGAGACAAAATGTGGAACAAAGTCTGAAGAAAAGGCTAACCAGAGACTGTCCCACCTGGGAATCTATCCCATATACAGTTACCAAACCCAGACACTATTGTGGATGCCAGGAAGTGCAAGTTGACAGGAGCCTGATATAGCCATCTCCTGAGAGGCTCTGCCAGAGCCTGACAAATACAGAGGTGGATCCTCACAGCCAACCACTGGACTGAGCGCAGGTTTCCCAATGGAGTAGTTAGAGAAAGAACTGAAGGAGCTGAAGGGGTTTGCAACCCTATAAGAAGAACAATAATATCAAACAACCAGAACCCCAGAGCTCATAGGGACTAAATCACTAACCAAAAAGTACACATGGAGGGACTCATGGCTCCAGCTGCATGTATAGCAAAGGATGGCCTTGTTAGGCATCGATGGGAAGAGAGGCCCTTGGTCCTGTGAAGGCTCAATACTCCAGTGTAGGGGAATGCCTGGGTGGGGAGGCAGGAGTGGCTGAGTGGGTGGGGAAACACCCTCCCCTCATAGAAGCAGGGGAAGGTGTAATAGGGTAGGTAGATCCTGGGAAGGGGAAACCAAAAAAGTGGATAACATTTAAAATGTAAATAAAGAAAATATCTAATAAAAAATAAGTTGAAATTTTTAAAAAGAGTAGGAGAGGTGGTTCTTGTTGTTTATATAAGGAGGATTTGGAGTGCATGCAGCTCTTGCAGGTCTGAGTGCAGTTCCTAGCACCTGCTTCAAGTGGTTCACCATCTGCAATTCCAGCAAAAGAGAATTCAACTGTTTTAGTTTTGAATATTCTTGCATTCATGTATGGATGTGTGCCCAGGAGCACACACATTCACATGAACTAAAAATAATCCTAAAATACAATGCTTTTTAAGAATCACCTTATATGTAAAATAAAATTTTTATATAGGAGACATTCAGATTGGAATGAGATGGAATTCCAATGTTGTGTTGACTTACATTTCCCGATGGCTAAGGACATTGTACACTTTTAAAAAGTATTATTGGCCATTTGTGTTTCCTTTTGAGAACTACCTGTTCAGTTCATTGGCCTGTTTACTATTCAGTAGTTTCATTTTTGTTTTGAAGGTATTTGCTTTTTTGAAGCTATATCACTTAAAAATCTGAAAACCCTATGAGATGTATCTGCACATTTGTGTTTATTGATGGTCTAGTCACATTAATAATGCAATGGTGTTAACCTAAATTGTCCATCGACATTGGTCAGATAAAGTGAATTTGATACATATACACAATATAATTTTATTTATCCACAGAGAACAATTATAAAATTTATAGGAAAATAAAACTAAGAACATCTAAAGATCTTATACTAAAAAAGGTGACCTAAGGTCAGCAAAGAGAATCATGTCATGTGTTTTCTTCCATGTGATGATCTTCACTTGTGATTCCCAAAAACGTGTTTTTACAGGGAAGTTAGTGTGCAAGTCATAAAACTGAAAGTAGAAGTATAAGAGGGGAAAGGAGACTTAAGGAAAGGGTGTGTGGGGAGGGGAGAAATACATGTTACATAAAAGTGGAAAGAAGGAGATTTGCTGGGTGTTCAAGGGAACAGTCAAGGAGGGTTGGCTGACAGACAGAAATAAGACTGATGCAGAAGGAAGTTGAGCATACCAAAGTATGGATGGTAATGCCATAAGGAAGCTACTTTACATGTTCATTTAAAAATTTTCAAACAAAATAAAAAGCATTAACATTCCACCATTAGGCCTCAAAATAACCATTTTTTCAGACACTAATTAGGAAAAATTACTTCATTTTCATGATTACCTATTAGGCTAAACATGTGAACTGTCTTTCTGCTAGGTGGCCTCCATGTTCACTGTCTATTATTTAATCACCCAAACTTATTTTATCCAAGCATTTCCACATACTTATTCCAAAAACAAAATAGAACATGCAATACGTTAGTTTTTGGAAAATGGATAGCATTTACAGCTAGCTGCCTGGTACAAAATTGAGATTTATGAGAAAAATCAGTGCACAGTTATTCTACATAACTGTGTTATGCCTGCAATAGTCCCACACTCATCAGGCTATATCGATAGCTTCTTATGCTCCTCAAAATAGAGGTTCTTTATCTCTTTAAAACCATGGCATCACCCCATGCCCTTTAGAGTACACAACCAATTTTGTATCTTCAAATCCATTATGAATCAGATTATATATCATGTTTCTGCAATCATGTCTTAGCCCTGTAAGCTAGACATTTTTTCTCACTGGCATTTAGAAGTTTACCTTAGCATTTAGTCTACAATGTAAGACTTTACTCCTCCTGATGACAGAGACTACTCATTGATAAATATCTACAACTCAGGAACACATAGCAGTGCTTTCAAACAGCAGATTACACATGAGCTGTTAAATGCTTAGAGAATTGTATTATTTATAGAATATTAACAGGCAAAGAATTCATATACCTTCATACTAGTCATGGTCCTTTTGTCCAGGATGATCATGCAACTGTGCTCCACCCAAGGGACATAGCATAAAGAAATGTCTGGACATAATTTGGTTACTAGTTACCTTTTTAGTTTCTATGGCCAAATACATGGTTATAAAGCAGCTTAAAGGAAGAAGAGTTTATTTCAGCTTACATTTGAAGGCCATTGTGGCCAAGATGTGATGGCAGCAGGAGTGTGTAGCAGCTGGTCACATTGTATATTCAGGCAGGAAGCAGAAAGAGATGCTTGTTACTGCTCATTTAGTTTTCATCTTTTTACACAGTCTTAAACCCCAGCTGACAGAATAATGCTTTACATAGTGTCTGATTGTCACTTGACTCAACCTCTTTTAGAAAAAAAAATTCCCTCAACAATATGGCTGGAAAGTTTTGGAAGAATTCTAGAGATTTCCAAATGGACAGTAATCATCATCAACTGTCATAATTAGGGAAAGAAAGTGTTCTATAGAGCTTGCTTACTGAAATCAGAGATGCAGTTGAATATGCTTTCCAATACAGGACAATGCTCTGTACCCAAGAGGTTTTCTTATTAAATGCAAGGAGAACATAGATTGAAAATCTGCCTTAAAGTAAGAAAATGGCTTAATTATTATTGTTTTTAAAAAGGAATATAAAGAGTTTTGAGAGGTAATTCACTGGTTAACAGTGTGCACTGCTCTGCAGAGAGCCTGAGCTCAATTCTAGCATTCGCATTAGATAGTTCTCAAGTATCACTGACTCCATCTACAGGAGAGCTGATACTCTCTTTTGGCTTCCACTAACAACCATACTCATATGTGTGTGTGCATACACACACACACACATATACACAAACACACACACACAATTTTAAAAATTTTAATTTCTTATAATTGTTGAACATCTGCTATTTATTAGAATATGTACCAAATTAAGTTCTATATCACTATGACCATTAGTCCCTAAAATTAACATTGGCAATTTATTCACTGACATGTAAGCATCTATAATCTACAAAAATACTAAATACTAATCAAAAAATCAGTGAAGTCTCTCCTTATACATGAATAGCTATTAGTGAACTAACGAACTGACCAAGATACAAAAGTGCCTGCTCTCATATGAAATTGGCAAATTTATGCATTGCTGATACATATAAGATCAATGGGAGGTACTCTGAGTGACAAAGGAAATATTCCTCCAAAACTTACAAATAAAACCATTTGTGATCCTAATAATTAAGTACTCTTCTGTGATACTTAAAATGAGAATTTATCCACACCTCCCCATAGGCTCTTCAGTTTGAATGTTTGGTCCCTAGTAGGTAGATTTGCTTTAGAAGGACTGGGAGGTGTGGCATTGTAGAAGCAGGTTTGTCCTTGGGAGTTGAACTTTGACTTTATAAAAGCCTATGCCAGGCCCACAGCAGCCCTCTTTGATTGCACAACAGAATATAAAGCTCTATTGTTCTAGAAACAAGCTGTTTTGTGATCGACCATGCTTCTTGATATGATGGTTGTTAGAGGCCACTTTAGCCTCAGACACCCCATCTTGTATATAGTCTCCAACTTGTACTAGGCTGAATTCTAAGAAACAACTAAATTCTTAGATATGGCTTCTGACCTCAGGTGCCTATATAAAATATGACCACAGTGTCTCACCTTATGCTTTGTTAGTTAGCACCCTGGTGGGACTCAGTAACTACAAAGAGGCTCTGATTGGCTGGCCAGTTTAGATCAAGATATCAGGGAAGACATCTGAGGTATCTGACAGGTAGTAACCTACTTAAGATCCCAGGTATGAAAGACAGTTGGAAATATACAACATGCATGTAACTGGTTGCACTTGGACTTACCCCTACTGGTTTGTGGGGTTTTTTGTTTAAAAGGTTGTTCTGTCCTGTCCTACCACTGACACGATTTGGATCCTGAACCAGCTATCTTCCATACACACACACACACACAAACACACACACACACACACACACACACACACACACACACACACTTTTTGAATAAAGAAAGTTCTGTTGGCTCAAGTTTGATTTTCATAATTCCTAAATTCTCTAACCCTAACAATGGTCATGCACTAAGTCTCTCAAACTATAAGCAAGCTCCCAATTGAATGTTTTGTAAAATAAGATTGGTCTTGGCCATGGTATTTAGTCACAGCAATTTCTTGGTCTTGATTTGAAAGAACAAACAGGTATTTTCAGAAGACATAAGCAATCCTATGAGTAATCCAGTTAGGAAAACCTAGTGCCTGTAAGCAAGCTATACCTCCATTAGTGGGTAGGAGGGTAAAGAAAGTATCCTATATCAATCAAACAGCTGCCACCAGGCTTTCTGTATTTCCACATTGGTGTTGCTGTCTGGAGTTGCTTTTCCTTATATATTTTCCCAAAGAGTAAGGTACAATGGAAGACAGTCCAAACACTTTCACACTAGCAGTGTATTTTAATGTTCCTCTCACACCATTACAAACAGTAGAGATTTATTTTAATAATTTGATTTTATTTTTAATTATATGTGTTTGCATGGTTTTGAATATGAGTCTACACAGTACAGAACAGGGCATCAGAGCCCTGGAGCTTGACTTATTGTTCCACTCCATTCACATTGTTGTTTTCTTTTCACCTGCCTAAAAGTTTTAGATAATGCTACAAAAGAAATGTTTCATTGGTAGAATTCATCACACTGGACTCTTGACACTGGGATCTTTCTCTACCTTCTCATTTCTTAGCCAGTGTGGTGGCTACTCTGTTGTGATCCTGGAAATAAACAGGTGAGAGTGGGAAGATGAACTGAAAGGCAGCTTGGATTACATAACAAAAGTTTGCCTCAAAAATACAATGATGACAACAAAACTAAACTCTTTCTATCAATATTATGTTATTTCTAGTCACTTGGCAATGAATAGTATGGACAAACATGGATTGAAAGTCCATTACATGCTTATTAATAAACAAAATTCAGATGTTCTCTTGATTATCCTCTTGTGCTCTTCAGTGGATTTCAGATCTTAAGTTATTTTGTGGATAAATTAAAAAAATGGATTATGAAAGAATATAGAATTGGCATGCTCTATGATTTTGAGATTTACCTCATCAAATACCTATCACTTGCTGTTTATTGGGGTACATAAGTAGCTAATAGAAAACCTTGATTAATAACCTCAAAATATGGCAGTTTAACCAGTGATATCAGGGGTAAGTGGTATTTATTTATGTATACATATTTTCAGTATGATTTGTTTTAAATTTAGTTTGTGGAGGGGGAAGAAGGACACATAGCTAAATGGTTAAGCATGTTTGATGCTTTTGCAAATTACCCCTACATTAGGTAGCTCACAAACATGTTAACTCTAGGTCCAGGAAATTTAAAGCCCTCTTCTGGCCCTTTTGCAGGTACAGATACCTATTTATACCTATAAATACTCAACACACATGCACACACACACACAAACACATACACACACACACACACATACACACAAATGCAAATTAAATTAAAATTAAAAACACATAGCTGAAGCTTGGAGTGAAGTCCTTAGCATCCAATTTAATGTTGTCAGACTCCTCAGATGGTACCTAGGAGTGTGTGCAGATCAACAGTTGCTAAGCAAGTGTCTGGCTTCTGACTATTAGTGAAAAAAAATTAATTCATTAAAAATATACTTGAAAGCTGAAAATAGATTAGATTCTAAATGTGCACTTCACAAAGGCTGCCACTAATTTATTTTTGTTCACTAGAAAATGATGATCATGGGGACACTCTTTGAACTTGGAACTTTGAATAGAGTGGTAATAGCATTTAGGTTCCATGTTGCTTTTTCTTATTCTGAATTGGAGCTGATTTAAGTTGCATATGGATTGTGAACCCCATCCTGTCTGTTTTTTTAAATATAAGTGTAATTACTGGCCAGTATATTTAGATAAGTTATACATCTTCTGAAGTCATGGATATTTGAGTAATTATTTGAGTTTGAAGCTGTTTAATTTCCTCTTTTGAAATATATTGTTTGACTTCCCATGGAATGTGGGGCAGAAATCTCGCAGGCAGGGGGAAGGGAGGGAGTCCAGTGACAGAGTCTCAGGGTGGTCCGGCACCAGGGCTTCCCGTGCCAGCGGCAGGGGATCCCACATTCACGCAGCTGTCGGTGGGCTGGCCGGCGGCTGCATCGGCAAGGTTCCAGGGTTCCAAAAGCTGGGAATCAGGCGGAGAGACCATGGACACGTGGAGTCCGGTTTTCCAAAGCTTTTATTATTCATGGCATGGTGAATGGATGCAGGTGTTGTGCGCTTCCCCAGCCAAAGGCCAGGGGAGACCAGTCTTATAGGAAAGGGAGAAAGGGGAGGGAATAACTTAATTAGCTACGCCCCTGGCCTTTTGATAATTTATTAATATTTAAATCTCTGGAGGTAGAGACTTGTTAATCATGCCCTCTACCTGTCCTACTTGACTGAAAGTAACAGGTTAAATGGAGTTACCTCGTCCAAGGCCCAACAATGGAATGATGTAAACAGACATTTCTCTACCCTGAAAGGGCACTAGTTACAGAACAAAGAAATGATTCCATCCGATAAGGCTTATTGAACTGGAGAGTGGGCTGGGGCTACGTATAAAGGAAATAACGAGGGATTATTTACAGAAGCACAGGTAACTTTAAGGTAGTTTGTTTACAAAAAAAAAAAAAGAGAGAGAGAGAAACCACTCAATATATGTGACTATTAATAGCTGTTGCATTCCTGGAGCTTCCTGGTGGACTTGTAGTCTAGAAAGTGTCTTTACTTCAACACTTGTCAGGGCTAATATAACCTTGCTTGTCAGTCTTGTAAGTTTCAGGAGACTCCTTCACCTTGTGAGTTTTGTTTACTTCCCAAACATTTAAAGTTTAGTTTACACCTATCTATTCAATGTACTATTGTTTTTATATTTAAGGATTCTTGAATTATAAAACTGGTAATATAAACTAAAAAAAAGAATCTGAATAAAGAACCGAACTTATTTCTAAAAACAACAACAAAAAGTTTAGTTTAATTCCTGAGTCTTAAGGATGCAAGATCCCAGTTTTCACCTGTTTTTTTTTTTTTTCACCAGTTTTTTTTTCACCAGTTTTCCCAACAATAGCTTGAGTGATGAGATGTGTGTGATTTGCCACCAACTTTCTCAAGTTGCTGTATAACCTTCAGATTGAAAAGAGAGATTTCATCTGAGAAAGACTGTCTATTTCTCTGGAAAGCAAAGGAACTAGAGAATGTAGCAGATGTAAAGGCTGAGCTTCAGTTAGCTAGAAGAAAACTAACGCTAATTCTGGGTATTGCTGTCACTAGGGTAGTTGTCTTGGGATACCTGACAGAAGTCTGAAATTTTACAAAAGGCTGACATAATTGTTTTCAATACTGTTTAATTTCTGTTAGTAACTAAAAATACCACTGGAATGCAAACAGTAGATTTCACCTCTTAACTTCTCTAGAACCCCTTTGCCTTTACTCTGTCATCATTAGTGCTATTTCACTTTCTCTATCACTACTAAAAGTTTAATCAGTATAATGTGGACAACTGGCCAGTAGTTGGGATAATTCAGGTTAAAATATACACTCTCCAAAACGTTTAGGATTTTTAACTGTGCTGGCACGTGTAAAGTCTGCGTGACATGGGAGACAGGCATGTGCATTTAGCACTCCATTTATTCTTTACAGTAATTCTGCAAGAACAATGTAAATACTAGCTACTTTTTATGCAAGAATTCTGCAGTTAAGAAAGTCTGGAACAAAAATCCAAATCACTACGACTTTAAATCTCGACGTCCTGATTGTTAGAACTCTACTGTTTCTCCCTCTCTATCTCCATGAAAATATTTTCATTCTTACACTGTCATTAATACTATAATAAATATGATGTCTATACTAGAATTATTCATTTCATATGCCCACTACCCATTATTTTCAAATTCTCCACATCATAGTAGAGTTTATGTGATACTCTGTATTCATATAAAAGATTTTTTTTAATTTTAATATTTTATTAGTTATGGTTTTTATTGCTGTAATGAGACACTTAATTTTTAATGTTTCCTTTTTATTAATATCAAATCATAATTTTTACTTTTTAACACAGGGGCTATAAACAGAAAAATGCAGGATGTGGGGAAGGGAATGACACAGGAGCATAGGTGTTCGGGGGAGTACAGATATCTTTCAGAACAGGGTATCATCTGGGTAAAGGTTCAGGGGACAGGTCACTATGACTCTGCCTATGATTCACTTGTCCTTATCTAAGTTGGTACTATCTACCAAGGCTGCCTATTTACAAGGTCTATGACGACTCAGGCTGGTAAATTTCCACAAAAGCTGCCTGTTTACAATAGCTTATAGACATCTGTTTCAGTGTGTTTCCGCAGAGACCCAAGACTTTATGTTAGCAGGCATGTATGTCAGGCCTATTGCTGATTTTAGGCTTATGGCTGATTTTAGGCCTTTGGTGTATAAGCAGGGCTGCCCCTGATACCTCCTCCCTTCTCCAATTATAGAAGGGCCGTGGCGATTCTAATCCTGCTAAGGCGGGGATAGAGGCTTGATCTCCAGTAATGAAAGGGGATCTTGTAATGGCTCTGGTCCTCCTGTGAGGCATGAGGGTCATACTCATCCCGATGTCTATTTCCTGGAGAGGGGATACTTTTGATATCAACCCCCTATGCAGTCAGGCTTGTCCCTCAGGGAACCCAGAAACATATTTTCAACTTTTATTTATATTCCCTTGCAGTGCTTAGCCTCGAAGCCTATGCAAGAATTCAGATCGCCAGACAGAGGGGATTCTGGGTGGCCCCTCTCTACTTGGTCTAGGGGCAGAAGTCCCCTCTTTTAGGTTGGGTGGAGATGGGATTTGGGAACACCCTGGATAGAGTAACAACCTCATCATGAGTCTCATGGTCCTCCATAGCTAACTTATGACAATGTATCTGAATAGATTTTGCTATCAGATTATCTATCTGTTGTTTCACAAAGTTCGTCAGCCTATTTAATGCCCAGGGGATAAAAGAAAAAAGCAAAAATAACCCAATTAATGGTATCAAGATGGAAGAAGTAGGGTTGACAATCACTGAGAGGTTGAAAACCAATTCTTGAGCCAGCTCTCATTTTTCTCTTTCTCTCCCTGTCTTTTCTCAATGCCTTCTCTGGACTTTTTCATGCTCTCTTTAATCATCCCTGTTTTGTATATGTGAAAGCAGCATTCTTCTTTAAGGGCTGTACAGTCTAGAGCTGTACACAGTCTTGTACACAGTCTATTGTAAAAGAGTAACTCAAGTCCAATAAAGTCCTTTGCAATTTTTGGAGATCGCTTCAGAAAGAGAAATGAGGGATTTCTTCAGATTAGTTCTGTCAATCTCTAGCTGTTTGATGTCCTTGTCAAAGGCCCATTGAAGGTCTGAGTAGTATAAGTCCGGAGGTCAGCATCAGGATTAGAACTCTTAACAGCAGACATCATGGGTGATTCATCTTTATCTGGAAAGGAAAAAGAAGGGAATTCTCAGGGAGATTTTTCTTCCTTGGATGTCAGTTGTTATTAATCTTATTTATAATTGGGCCTAGTTTTGTGGGGGTATCTCTTTATTTCATCAATCTTTATGGTGGCCATTTAGCTGTGCCTTCTGTGGTATCAAACAGGCATATCAATCCTCAGCCCCATATGAAAATTGGGTCCTGGTCATTCCATTTAAGGGTAAAAGAGTTCTTGCACATAGCTGTGGCATAGTTATTATTGGTCTCAGTGATGCCAGAGGCAGTCAGAGGCAGATTTGCCATGAGCTTTCAGTTTTAGAAAGTTAAAAGTGAACAAGGCATGATGGCGAGTATTTTTCGGGGACTCAATCTGGGAGTACAATTTCCCCCCTTTGATTTTTAAAACCAATTTTTCAGAGTTCTTGTAAAATCAGGGGACAAGTGCCAACAGCTGCTCCTTCCACCCTCAGAGAGTCATGAAGACACTATTTAAAGAAATATAAATCTTTAGACACTTAATTTTTTGATGTTGACCGCTGCAGTTCTTACAAAGAAAAACATATTTTTTTTGTGATGGTTTTACAGTTCAGAGTTTAGTCCATTATCATCATGGCAGGAAACATGGTAGCTTGGAGGCAGACATGGTACTGCAGATGGAGCTGAGAGGTCTATCTCTTGATTCACGGGCAGCAGAAGGACAGACTGTGTGAGCCACACTGAGCATAACTTGAACAAATGAGACATCAAAGCCTGCCCCCACAAGGAGACTTCCTCAAACAAGGCCAGACCAACTCCAACCTCTAACAAGACCACATCTTCTAGTTGCATCACTCATTATGGGCCAAGAATTCAAAACACATGGAGGTCATTTGTATCCAAACTACCACAAATATATGCAGCAATATATGAAATACAGATAACTTTTATTCAGCCAGTGTTTTTGTTATAGATTTTGATATGGGTCTCAAGATAGACCAGTCATTTTTTTTTTAACCACTCTCATGATTTTCGTGCCACATTTACTCCAGCACATCTTGTAGGCAGGACCAATTGTAGGTCAAAGGTCATATGACTGGGTTGGTAGTTTAGTCTCCTCACTGGAATTCTTTGCCTGGTTAAAGAAAATAGCCAGTTCAGGCTCTGTGTCCCCATCGGTAGTAGTCTTAGCTACAATCAGCCTTATAAATCCTGGGAGTTTCCATTGCTATGTTTCTAGCTCATCCCCAAGATGTCCCCCTCAATTCTGGGTATCATTCAAGGTTCTCTGTCTCTCTATCCTCTCCCAACCTGATCTCTCTTGTTTCTATCACTCCAAGAACCTTCTACCCACTATCTCTATTCTTTTGCTTTTTGCCATGGAGATCCATGTATTCACCTACCCCTGATCCCTCCTTGTTAGTTAGCTTCTCTTGGTCTGTGGATTGTAACATAGTTATCCTTTACTTTATAGCTAATATCCACTTATGAATGAATATATATTATGGTTGTCTTTCTGGTCTGGGTTGCCCTCAGAATGATTTTTTTCTTTAGTCCTGTCCTTTTGCCTGCAAATTTCCTGATGTCATTATTTTAAAGGCTGAGTATGACTTCATTGTATAAATGTAACACATTTTGTTTATCTATTTATCTGCTGAGTGACAGATTTAGGTTGTTTTCAGTCCCTAGCTATTAAAAATGAAGCAATGTGAACATGGGTGAGCAAGTGTCCTTGTGGTATGATATATATCCTTGGGTTATATATGCCCAAATGTGGTATAGCTTTGTTGTGAAGAAGATCAATTCCTAAGTTTTCTGAGAAACTGTCATATTGATTTTCAAAGTGGCTGTACAAATTCATACTCCCATAGGCAATGGAGGAGTGTTCCCCTTGATCATATCCTCACAAGCATGAACTGTCAATTGTGTTTTTGATCTTAGCCATTCTGACAGAGATAAGATGAAATCTAAGAGTCATTTTGATTTATAATTCCCTAATGGCAAAGGATAGTGTCTCTTTAAGAGTTTCATGGTCATTTGAGATTCCTCTGTCTAGAATTCTCTGTTAGATCTCTGCCTAATTTTAATTGGATTTTTTGGTCCATTGATGTCTAGCTTCTTGAGTTCTTTATATATTTTGGAAATTAGCCCGTGTCAGATGTGCAGTTGGTAAAGATCTTTTTCCATTCTGTAGGCTGCCATTTTGTCCTATTGACAGTGTCATTTGTCTACAGAAGCTTTTGAGTTTCATGATGTCCCATTTATTAATTGCCAGTCTTAGTGCTTGAACTATTGATGTTCTGTTCAAGAAGTTGTCTCCTGCCTCAATGTGTTCAAAGCTATTCCTCACTTTTTCTCTTATCAGGATCAGTGTATCTGGTTTTGAAGTCTTTGATCTACTTGGACTTCATGCAGTGTAATAGATATGAAACTACTTGCATTCTTTCACATGCAAACATTCAGTGAGACTAGCACCATTTGTTGAAGATGCCTTTCTTTTCCATTCTATAGTTTTGGCTTCTTTGTCAGTTGTCCATAGGTGTCTGAATTTATGTGCAATTCTTTGATTCAATTTCATTTATCCTCATAGCTGTTTTTATGCCAGTACCATGGTTTTTTTTATTACTATGGCATTACACTGCAGCTTATACTGCAGATATACCAGGGAGGTGATACTGCTGCAGGTTGTTTTATTATAGAGGATTATTTTATGTATCATGTTTATTTTGTTTTGTTTTGTTAACCTTATGAAGTTGAGTATTATAATAACAAGGTCTATAATGTATTGTGTTGGAATTTTCATGGGGTTTGCATTGAATCTGTAGATTGCTTTTGATAAGATCCAATTTTACTATGTTAATTCTATCAGTCTAAGAGCACGGGAGATCTTTCTATCTTCTGATATCTTCCTCAATTTTTTTTCAGAAACTTGAAGTTCTTGTCATAAAGGTCTTTCACTTGCTTGGTTAGAGTTACTCCAAGATAGTTTATGTAATTTGTAACTATTGAGAAAACTTTGCCCCTGATTTCTTTCTGAATACAGTTATCATCTCTATGTAGGAGGGCTACTTATTTTCTTCAGTTAATCTACCCAATCACTTTGCTGACAGTGTTTATTGGCAGTAGGAGTTCCCTTATAGAATTTCTGGTCTTATTTATGTATACTATTATATCATCTGCAAATAGTTATATTTTGACTTCTTTCTTTACAATCTGTGTCTCGTTGATCTTGCTTAGTTTTCTTACTGTTCTAGCTAGAACCTCAAGTACTATAGTGAATAAATATGGAGAGAGTATGAAGCCTTGTCTTGCTCCTGATTTCAGTGGAACTGTTTTGATTTTGTCTTGATTTAATTTGATGTTGGCTATAGGCTTGCTGTATATTTCTTTATTATGTTTAGGTATGTATCTTGTTTCCCTGATCTTTCCAAGACTTTTACCACGAGGGATGTTAGATTTTGTCAAAGGCTTTTTTAGCATTTAATGAGATGATCTGCGGTTTTGTTTTTCCTTTAAGTCTGTTTATATGGCGGATTAGATTTACAGATTTTTATATGTTGAACCATTCCTGAATTTCTGGATTGAAGCCTACTTGATCATGGTAAAAGAACTATTAGATATGCTCTTCTATTTGGTTTCCAAACATTTTATTGTATATTTTTGCATCAATGTTCATGAGGAGTATTGGTTTGTAATTCTCTTTATTTTTTCATGTTTGTGTAGTTTGGTCATCAGGTTGACTGTGTCCACATCAAATGAATTTGGAATATTTTTATGTTTCTATTTTGTGGAATAATTTGAGGAATGTTGGTATGAGCTTTTCTTTTAAAGTCTGGTAGATTTCTGTGTTGAACCAATCTGGCTTTGTGTTGGATTTTGTTGTTGTTTAATTTTTTTTAAGTTGGGAGACTTTTTTAATGAATGCTTGTAATTTCTTAGGAGTTATACTTTATTTAAACTGTTTATCTGATCTTGATTTAACTCTGGTAAGTGGTAATTATCAAGAAATTATTCCATTTCTTTTTGATTTTTCAATTTTATGGAGTACAGGTTTTTTCAAATGACCTAATGATTCTTTGTACTTATATGGTATTTGTTGTTTTAGTTCCTTTTACATTTCTGATTTTGTAAATTTGGATATTCTCTTTCTGCCATTTAGATAATTTGGATAAGGTCTGCCTATCTTATGAATTTTCTCCAAGAACCAACTCTTTGTTTCATTAATTTTTTATTTGTACTATTCTCTTTGTTTCTATTGTTTTGATTTCAGCCTTGAGTCTGATTATTTTCTGCCATCTCCCCCTCTTTGTTCTGTTTGATTCCTTTGTTCTAGAATTTTCAGATTTGCTGTTAAATTGTATGAGATTTCACCAATTTATGAAGACATTTATTGTTATAAATTTTCCTCTTGGCACTGCTTTCATGTATTTCAAAAGCTTGAGTATGTTGTGCATTCATATTCATTGAATTCTAAGAAGTCTTTATTTCTCCTTGGCCCAGTAATCATTCAGTAGAGAATGGTTCAGCTTCCATGAGTTTGAAAGCTTTCTGTTGATTCTATTGTTCTTGAAATCCAGCTTTAATCTGTGGTGCTCTGATAAGATAACATGAATTATTTCACGTGTGTGTATGTGCGCACGCGTGTGCATGCATGCGTATGTATGTGCGTGCATGCATGCTTGCATGCGTGCGTGCGTGTGTGTGTCTCTGTGTGTGTGTCTCTGTGTGTGCATTTGTGTGTGTGTGTGTGTGTGTGTGTGTGTGTGTGTGTATTGAAACTTTCTTTGTTACATAATGTAAGGTTTGGGTGAAGGTTCCATAAACTGCTGAAACAAGGTATATCATTTTGTGTTAGAATAAAATGTTTTATAGGTATCTGTTAGGTCCTTTTGAATCATAACATTTGTTAGTTTTATTATTTCTCTGTTTAATTTCTGTCTGGATGTCCTGCCCATTTGGTGGGAGTGATGTGTTGAAGTCTCCCACTACTAACAGAGGGTTCAATTTGTGTTTAAGCTTGTTTCTTTTACACTTTCAGTGTTTTTGATTAATTTTAGTTTGTTAAATTTTAATGTTTCTTTTAAAATGTGTATATCCTTGCATGTGGGGCATAAATGTTCAGAATTAAGATGCCTACTTGGGAGATTTTTTCCTTTGATGTGTATGAAGTGTCCTTTCCCATCTCTTTTGATTAATTTTGGTTAGAAATCAATTTTGTGAGATAATAGAAACACCATACCAGCTTCCTTCTTTAGGTTTTTTTTTTCTTTTTTTGAAAACCTTTTTTAAGTCTTTACTCAGAGGTAAGTAATGTCTTTTCTCAATGTTGAGGTATGTTTTGTATGGAGAAGATAGATAGATCCTTGTTTTACAGCCATTGTGTAAGCCTCCCTCTTTTTATTAAGAAATGGATTTCATTGATATAGATAGTTATTAATGACCAGTGAATGTTAACTTCTCTTATTTTGTGGTATGGTGGTGGTAGTGTGTGCTTTTACTTTTGCTGGTGTGAAATTATTTATTTTTTATGGTTTCATTGGTATAGTTATCCTCCTTGGTTTGGGGTTTTCCTTCTAGCGCATTTTGTATGGTTGCACTCATAAAGTAATACTGTTTAAATTTGACTATGTCATAGACTGTCTTGCTTTCTCCTTCTATGGTGACTGATTTTTTTTTCTAGCTATAATGGACTGAGGTGACATCTATGTTCTCTTAGAGTTTACAAGACATCTGGCCAGGCCATTCCAGCATTTAATGTCTCCATTGAAAAGTTGATTGTAATTCTACTGGGTCTTCCTTGACAGGTTACTTGGCCTTTTCCCCCTTGAAGTATTTGATATACTTTCTTTGTTCTGTAAGTTTAGTGTGTTGATTATTATGTGGCACATGGGCTTTCTTTCCTGGTCCAATCTACCTGGTGTTCTTTGGAAGCTTCTTATACTTTTATAGGCATCATATTCTTTAGGCTAGAAAAAAATTGTCTGTGATTTTGTTGAAAACATTTCCTGAGCATCTGAGCTGGAATTCTTCTTTTTCTTCTATTCTTATTATTTTTAAGTTTGGTCTCTTCATAGTGTCCCAAAGTACCTGAATATTTTGTGTCATAAACTTTTATATTTAAAACCTTTTGACAGTTGCATCAATTTTTCTACCATATTTTCTATATTTGAGATGATTTCTTCCATCTCTTGTATTCTGTTGGTAACCATGTATCTGTAGTTCTTGTTTGCTTACCTAGATATTTTTTTCGTCTTCATGATTCCCACAGTTTGTGTTTCGTTTATTGATTATACTTCTATTTCCGAATCTTTAAAAGTTTTAATCATTTCTTTCATCTGTTTGCGTTTTCCTGGTTTTGTTTAAGGGATTTTTCATTTCCTCTTTAAGGTTCTCTTCAGATTAAATTTAAGGTGATTTTCTTGTGCTTCAACTATATTGGACTATTTCTTGCTTGCCATGGTAAAATAGCTGGACTCTGGTGTCATCATATTGCCTTGGGTGTTACTGACTGTTATTTTACTAGCCTCTACTCATCTGGTTTAAGGTTTAGGTAATTTCTGAATATCTTTGTTGGATGAGTTTTTATAAATATATACTTTTCACCTTGTTTTCTGTTTCCTTTTTGGTCTTGTGATCTGACTAGTCTGTGGTTCTGGTGACCAGCAAGTCACTAGTTCCAGTAGTGTGTCCCCATTGTGTTTTTGCTGGCCTGTGAGACCTCTTGGGTTTGGGGTACTCATGTTGCTGTGAGCTGGCATGGCTGCTGGGGTGTTGTGGCCTCTTGGGTTCTACTATCTGGCATTTGTAGAGTTCTTTGTACAGGTATAGCCTTCAGTGGAGTGGGAGTCTTATGCCGTGGTTATGGAGCACAGGAGAGAAGCTGCTGTTGGGACTGTTGGGGAGGATTTAAGATGTATTAGTTGACAATGGTCTTTGTGTTACTTGGAGTTTCTACTACCAGCATACCCTCTTGTAGAATGGGAGGGAGTCTTCTGGGGAGATTGTAGTCTGTGATTTACCAAATATATTCTTATAGAATCAAAGACTTCATATTAAAGCTTTGTAAACAGTTCACTGTAAGCATCTTATGGCAATTATCAGTCTGTCGAGTTTACAAAATATAATTTCACAGCTAAAACAATTTGCCAATATGACACATTCATTATTAAGTAGATGAAGTATTATTGATGACTATATATGGATTAGAAAGTATTAATTCCACATAATTTTCAAATATGGCTGTTAATCTTTCAATGCAATGTGAATATAAACACAAAATGCTATCAGTCTGAAAGTAGGTAAAAAATAATGATCTCATCCAAATATCACTACATAACACTAACAATTAAGAAAGACATGCTAACATATTTGGATTTTTTTATTTTCTATATTTTCTAATACAGATTTATATTTTTGAAAACAATATCTACTATCAACCTGATATCAAGAGCAGTTCTTTACGACTGACATCTTCAGGAAAGGAAGGAATTATTTTTAATGGGATTGCTGACTGGTTATATGAAGGTGAGTTGGAAAATTCTAATTTCTAAAGGGCAAAATGACATATTTGTACATAAAATCCTTAAGAAAGTCTGTTCATTCCATATGTCCATTGCCTCCCTGGTTCTTCTCCATATTTCTCTGTAAGATTTGCATGTTGTCTTATTGCATGGGCCCACATGCTGCCTGGCTCTGGTTCTTATCTTCATATATACTACACATATGTTTTATGGTGAGTGGATATGTGAGGGAACTAATGGATGTATTTATACTGTGTTCAGGCTAGACCCATTTCAGTTCTGATGATACTTAACTAATAAAACAGATGATTTCATCACTCTGGAATTAGATGCCAAAATCTATCTTTTCTTTGGAAAGAAAATACAATCTCCTTGTTGTTAAATAATTACATGAAGGAGATCAGAGAGATGACTTGGCAGTCAAGAATGCACTGCTCTTCCAAAGTACCTGCGTTAACTTTCCAGCACTGATATTAGGTGATTCACAACTATCTGTAACTCTAGCACCAAAAGGTTCAATTTCTTAGAAACTAAGTATATATGTACATGCACATGCATATGCACATTACCTTCATCATCATCATTATAAACATATTTGATTTTTAGGGGGACAGGGTTTCACTGTGTAACTTTGGCTACTCTGGAACTCACTCTGTAGACGAGGCTGGCCTTGAACTCACATGCCTTTACCTCCTGAGAGCTGGAATTAAAGGTTTTTGGCACCACCACCTGCTGCATTCTATTAAAAATAAAAAATAAAGAGCTGAAGAGATGATTCATCACTTAAGTGCAATAAATATTCTCACAAAGATCACATTTAAGTTCTAGCCTACCTGGTCACTTACAATTGTCTTTAACTCAAATTCTAGGACATCTAATGCTATTTTCTGGAATCTGGGAGTTCCTGTATTCATATGGCTCATAAACTCATATAACTTCACACTAAATATATAAAAATAAAAGTTAAATAAGTACATTTTTAATATAGTAAAATTAAATTTCAAAAAATTACACAAAAGATATTTGACATTAGTTCTCATCGGGGGGAATTCTCTAATGTTTAAATAATTATCCTATAGAAACAACAAGTAGGGTATAACTTATGATTTATTTTTGATGCTGTTCAATCAGATTTTGATAAGAGTTTAGTGTACAAGCAAATTAGGTGATGAAAATCTTTGTCCAGTTTTGACCATGGAGTAATCATTAGCTAGCTGTGTTATAAGGATGAGCAAGTAGGCCTGTCTTTTAAACACAGGCTTACTTATTCTTCAACCAAGTATAGAAAACTGTGCCAATATTTAAACTTAGTCAGTATGCTTGATTGCAAATTATAAAGTAAGAATAATTGAGAAAATCGATTTCATATCTCAAATTTGCAAATATAAATAGTCTATACAACATGTGATCATTTTTCACTTAGGGAATACTTTATTATTTTCTGTAATCAAACTCAAACTCATATAGGTAAGATCTTACATATTTAATTCATTGTCTTATCTTTGTACAAATGCAAGATTTTTAGCTAATCTAGAGCAACATTGTTGCTACATCCTATACATAGCTACCTCAGTATGAGAAAAGGGAACACAATTTTCCAAAGTTGACAGTACATCTAAAGACACTAAATGTTACAATTATACATATTACAAATAGTTTACATTTCCCCATTTATATAAAAGACCAGTAATACCTATATATTATATATTAATAGTTGTAAATTTTTTCAGTATTTGAATTTGCAGAGATGATACATTCTCTTTAAGAACAAAGGTAAATTTAAATAAAAATTTCAGTAAACATAAATATTCACTTACTATTTTTAATATTTAATATTTATTTATTTATGTATTTATTTATTTATGTGTGTATGTGTGTGTTTATGTGTGCATACATGCTATACCATGTATGTAGAAATCAGATGGCACTTGCTAGTTACAGTCCTGTCCTTCTAAATTATGGAGTTCCTGGATGGAACTCAGGTTATCAGGCTTGGTGGCAGATACTTTAACCCACAGAGCTATCTCATCAGTCCAGACACCGCTGTTTAAATTCTGTTTTCAATACTCATCTGAACAGTAAAACATTCCAAAGTAAGATAAGAGTATACCAAATAACCTTGAGAAAGCAAGTGCCTCTATGTATCACATAGCTCTTACAGGATACTTTGTATTCCTAGCAGTGTGATATCATGCTGATACGTTTACTTCTCACATAAAATAACATTAATCAAACAGCCACCCATTGTTGTATCTCCTCACTCCATGATCATTACAGTTAGCCATCTGCATTCCAGCTGTATTCCAGTAGTCCAGTACTAACATCATGTGCACGTGACCATGTGGCCTTGAGGATCTTACATTCAGAGAAAAATGTTAATAGTTTGAGCTATCTTATTGAACTGTAGCATTTTAAGTTTAAATGTGTATGTGGTCGAGTTGAGGTATTGATATTTGAGTGTACATGTGTATACATACATATACATATTCACACATGCACACATACTCTATACATATATATATACATACATACACATACACACATACACATC
Source organism: Arvicanthis niloticus (assembly GCF_011762505.2). Taxonomy (NCBI): domain Eukaryota; kingdom Metazoa; phylum Chordata; class Mammalia; order Rodentia; family Muridae; genus Arvicanthis; species Arvicanthis niloticus. The sequence continues at coordinate 12,964,376 of NC_047667.1, read as the reverse complement.
ATATATACATATAAATACATACACACACACATGTATATGTTGAGTAAGTAGGGAGAGCTGTTGAGTGGTAGTATCTTCAATAACTACAGCATGGAAGAGTAAAAGCAAATACCAGAGAAATACAATACAAGAAGAGTTCTCTGAGGAGAGTGCTGGAGGTGGATCCCAAGTTTTCTATATAAGTTACTAGAGATGCTGAGGATGGCACTGACTGACAAAGCAGGTTCATGGCAAGCCTGTGTACTTTATGTATTCTAGAAGGCAAGAACATAGGGATACTTTTGCTCAGAGAAGCAGGGAAGCTCTGGTAAGCCTCAGTGTCCAAAACATCCTCAATACTATAGGAGACTGAAAAATTAAGGAACCAAACCAGAACCATGAATCATAGTGGATGTAGGTTTGTAAAGAAGTTGTGAGCCTTAGCCCAGTCTAGGGGTTTTCAAAGCATTTTCCAGTAAGGAAGGCACCTAAGTAGATATTGAAAGATTACGAAGTATTGAGGCGAGAGAGGATGGTTTTCAGATGGCATTTATTCTAAAGCCAGGACATAAGCCAGGTGCAGAACTATAGCCTTTTAAGTTAGGAGAGATGACAGTGATCTTTTTTTATTGACAATAATATTGGACTGGGTATTAGGTCTATCTTGTATCTTACAATTGCAAAATAGAAAGAGCTGTGCTCAATTTATATTTTGAGAGAAAGTTGTTGTATTTTGTTTTTGTTGTTGCTGTTTTTATATTTATTTAACAGAAAGGGTGAAATGTAGCAGAAATTTCCCTGGCCAATCTACTTGCAGAAGAAGGGCTGTGATTGGACAGGGAAAAGGGTGGCAGAGAGGGAGACATGGAGAGAGCAGCAGGGAGAGAGAAAAGCAATGGAAAATGGCAGCGGACTTGAACCCGTGTGGCTTTTGTAGTCTTAGATATTTATGCCTATCCAAAGGTTAGGATAGTTGGGAAAACTTGTCTAATTGTGTGGGCATCTTGGGTATTGAGATTTTACTGATATATTAAATCTATTGGTTAACTATATATAAAAAAAAAGAAGTACTGGGGCTCAGAAATGGCTCAGCAGATCAGACAAGAATGAAGACCTGGTTTAAAATCCTCCAATTTATATAAACATGTAAAGCTGGGTATGGTTCCACACATTTGTAATTTTAGTGCTCCTGACAGAAAAGGTAAGCAGAGGCAAATAAATCCCTAGAATCTGATGAGCCAGTTAGTCTGCAGTTCACTGGTATGGATAAGTAAAACCTGTGTCAAACAAGTTAGATGATGAGGTCAGACAACTGAATTCTACAACTTGGCACTTACAGGTGGAATGCATGCACATATGCTTGTGTACACACACACACACACACACACACACACACACAATTGCACATGAGAAAGAAAGTATAACCCCCAAAAATATTTTGCAAACATACAAAAGAGTTGAACAGTTGTTTGTGCCTGGGGAATTCAAATTGACTTGACAGCAGTTGTATATATAAATGAGACATGGGACAGAAAGGTGGTGACAAGAATAAAGATTGGTAGTGACCTAAATCAGTGAGCTAGGACTTTGGTTACCGGTGTGTTGGAAATTCAGAAAAGCTGATCAAATAGTAAGTGATAAAAGTTAGCTCTTCTACAGAGACTGGTCGTTAGAGTGACGGTGTAGAGTATGGATCAGATTGTGGAAGGAGACTGTGAACAGCTATTTGATAAGGTATTTTCTTTGTTCAATCAAAAGATAATGAGTCATAACACTGGAACCAAAGCAGTCAGTCTGAGGAGAGATTCAAAAATTAATGAGTCAGTAGCAAAGTTTGGTCTTAGTGGTTAAGCAGATGGGTACATGAGAAAAGGCGAAGAAAGATTCTTCGGCTTTGGGTTTGGGTCATTAGAGAACAGTGAGTGAGTAGGGATAAAAGGCAACAATATCGTGTAGTAAAAGGTTTGGGATAAGTGGAGATATTTCACAGCCTGTTGATGTGCTATGATGAGTGACACATTGCAAAGGTTTTAAGCCAACAAGATAAATACTCATGTTGCTTGTGTAGAATTGTCTGCCTTGAATACATATTGAGAGGACTGAGATCGCAGCTCTCTTGGAAAAGGTGCATGGGAATTTGTAGACCTTTCATTTTAGTGAAATTTTTAAAAAAGTATTATTTTGGGGGGATTTATTTATTTACCTATTCATATCAGCAAGTAAACTACAAACAAAACAATAAATTAGAAATCAATGTAGACATAAAAAGATATTGAATATAAATAATAATATAAGCATAAACAGTATAACTACATTAACATAATATAAATATATTATCAGCAATATACATAATAAATAAGTGAATAACATAAATCTGAATTGAATAAGGACAGTGTAGTGGACTCTGAGGTCTCAAGGAAATAGGTCATAGACTCTTATCAGATGCCACTGCAGATTTGATGTCTTTGCAGAAAAGAATCTATACAATGATAGGCTTTGCCATTCAAGTTAAACTTTGTCCCTCTGGCTCCTGCATCATTAAATTTCATTGGGGTTTGCTTTACATAAAGGCTCTGAATGCTACTGTCCATGATTTACCCAGTATCCCTCCAAAAATACTATCCAAACAGCCATTTTAAAGGATTGGCAGTGTAGATTCAGCAACTGTTTATTTCCTCCAACCACTACTTCCCACTGCCTCTCTGTTTCCCCAATGTACAATCAGTTCCTATACTCCAAGCTTCTCCTTTCCTTCAATATACCAACCGTGAGTCAGTGACACACCTCTGCACAGTGTGTGTGTGTGTGTGTGTGTGTGTGTGTGTGTGCGCGTGCGCGCGCTCACGTGTGTGTGTAAACTCTGATGATGTGTGACCCTTAGAAGTAGAGATTTACTACTTTGTACTCCACAGAAAGCAATTCTGATCTAAATCACCATATTTGGGAGATGCAGAATGACGTATATCACATATTCACTTTTCTTGAATGAAACTTGACGTCGCTAAAGAATTCTGGGAGCAGAAATACAGATGAGTCACATAAAAGACAATAAAATGTTTTAAACCAGATGTCACTCTTATAGGTGGAAGGCTGAGGCAGGAGAATTGAAAGTAATCAAATCTCTGCTACAGAGTCCCAGCCCACATGAGCTACATAGTAACAACATGTCTCAAAAGAATAGCAATGTGTTCTTAGGTTGGGATGTAAGGATGAGACATAATTATTTTTATTACTAGGCCAATTTGTGAGCACAGTATTACTGTCACCCACCGACACTAAGTGAAGTAAGTTCGTATACATCTTTCAAAGTACCATTTTAAGTCTCTTGGCTTCTGGTTTTAGAATCCTTCAATTCATAATGAAAGTACAAACATATATTTTTGAAGATCTGGTAAAATTCAGAAAAACGTGCAAAGCATTAAAACTATGAGCTAACTTAAAATATTGTATTTGTTGGAAGTAAATCGAATGTTACTTGTATATATTTCTGGATTTAGAGTGAAGATATAACTAAAGATACTATGTCAAAGTTTGCTTTAAGGAACTTTTAAATTCAAAAAAATTAGAAGATTGTAAACAGTTTACAAGTTCACAGTTTGAGATTGGTAGGGGGATTAGGAGAGAATAATGAGAAATATGATCAAACTATACAAAAAGAAAACTGTAATTAAGTATTTAATTTATTAGAGAAAATTTTTGGTGCTTTAAAATATTTTGAGAATAGTGGGGATCTAGAGACATGACACTGTGATTACGAGTGACTGCGGTTCCTCTTGTGTTTGGTTCCTAGCACTCATTTCAGGTAACTCCCAACTAACTGTAATTCCAGTTCCATGGTATCTGATGTCCTCTTTAGGTCTATGTAGGCACCTCCATTCATGTGACACACTTTAAAATAACAAAGTACATACATAAAATAAGCGTATTAATGATGCACTAATTATTTATTGTGTATTTTAAGGGATCATTCTTTGTAATTCAATAGACAGCTATAGAATGCATTCACCTGTCAAATGTGAACACAATAGTACATTGCTGAATAATGGTGTCTGTGTTAAAAATGTCTACAGTGAAGTGAACTGACCAACTACGATCAACTATTATTTAACAGACCCTTCTACTCATGGTAGTCAGGAGTGTGAGGAAAGGTTAGGTCAGCTTAATAAATAAGTTTATAGACAGAGCCCAGTTTGGTGGCATGGAAGCGTCTAAGGCATTCCACAGATAAAACAATGGTCCTTGTTTTAGTCTGAAGGAACAGCAAGAAGAAAGAAAAATATATATTAAAAGTATACGTTTGTTTCAGTAAACAAGAACAATGCAAATCTCTTTATTTTTGTATGTTGTTGCTACATTTTTATGTTTTCTTAGTAGTATATTACTCAACAGTTTATCAAGTACTGAGCATTCACTCACTGCGAGTGAAACTAGAAGTAGAAAACAAGACAAAGTAGACATTCAGAGACAGACGCATGGAAGACGGAGAGAGAGACAGGGTTCCAAGCAGTTCTGGTTCTGTACAGGCTGGGACACAGCTGCTGGGTTCACTGATATGCCAGTGGAGGCATAAGCAAAAGGGAGACTGCAAAAGATGGGAATGGTAGAAGGAAGTGGGAAGGGTGTAAGACAAACAATTCCCACATGAATATTGACAAGTAGGACAGACTAACAACAGAAATTATAGTGGTGTCTTCAGGAAATCCTGTCTAACCTTATCATAGGTTGGCAAAACTCAGCTGGCTTTTCAGAAGAACCTAATAATCTGAACACAATAATTGTATTTTAGTTAGATGTTGGGAAACTCTATGTTTTTGGCTTTGTGGTCTTGGGTGTCTGTGACAAAAAACTACATGTGTTACAATCCCCATCTTCTCTAGAGTAATAAAATATTTTGAGAAAAGAGCCTAAACAACACAAAATTAGAATGAAGTGTGATTTGTTTTTAAACAATTGTTTGTAAACAATAGAATTAGCACAGGAAGACACATTAAATAAATGCCCTGTTAGCTGCAATTTTAAAATGGTGGCTTTTTCAGAATTACTATTAAGGAAATTATATTAAAGATGTTCTTGTTTATCCCCTTCTTATTGCAGACATTATTTCTTCTTTGACCCACCTTGATTGAAACAGGGTCTTTTGCTGTTCAATAGTTCTGCATATACCAGGAATAGCAAACTACAAGAGTCCAGGGATATCCTTCTCTTCTTGCCTCCTCTCTTTATGAGAGGCCTAGAACTTATCAGTCTCAGGACAAAAGTGTTTAGATTTTTACCTGGTCTCCGCAGAAGTAAACTCAAGTCCTGACAGTTGCATCAGAATATTTTATTTACTGAGGTGCCAAATTATTTTGTTTTTGTTCTTTATTTATTCGTTTACCAGCAGTACGGGACAAAGACATATTGGTTAAGCACCTGTTGCTGCACTTTTTTCATAGCAACAATATACTTGATTTTGGAAAGATAAGTTATATCATCAATTCAAACAAAGTGACTATACTTTCTGTTAGGTTTCTGATTTTGCTCTCTTTTGTTTTTGTATTACAATGAGCTAAAAGTGATTACGGGAGCAATTTCAGTGTCTAATTAAGAGAAATGGACTAGTTAATATGTTCCAGTTGGAGTCATTATTCCTTCAGGCAGTAAAACTTCATAATTAGGAGAACAGAAAACATGCTATCCCATGTGGTATCCCGGTGGCAGGACATTACCTTTTTCACTCCTTGTTTATCTTGTTTTCAATGCTGTTAAATAAAAACCCCCAATATGTCTACAGAACAAATACCATTTCAGAAACTTAAAACAAATATGAATAGTAGATAGGACCACCAAGTTCCTACAGTAAGTGACCATGTGGCCCCTCTCTTTCCATTAATATTTGCTTGTTTACAGCCATTGAAGCATAAACATTATGACAGTGACAGATATTTTGGTAAGATTTTAAATAGCTGTTTCCACAAGCCCATAGACAGACAGCAAATGTTGTTCACTTCCAGAACAAGTGCTTCTCTGTCACACAGATGTCATTTCATTGAATGTAAGGTTCCTATGCAGTCAGTCATATGCTATTTTACAGGGTGGTAATAACTACCCTTGCATGTAAAATGGGAGATGAAGGTTAACTTATGCACTAGAGGCTACACTGTCCAGGTGATTATTGATTATGTGTGTGGTCTATTGATGTTACTTTAGCATCCTCATAAATATGTTTACATATATTTAGTCCTTCTGATAAGGTATTCCTCAATTTCTCTGACTCTAAATTTTAAGTTTTATGTTTTTCATATATCTGATCAAGTAGACATTTATTAGTTACTATCTATGGGTCAAAACTTGTTCCTGAAACATGGAAATATTTTGTTCAAAATTCTTTCATGTTGTCTGATCTGTTTAATTTTAAATTTCAATGCCTTTCTTGAGTTAGAATAGAGTATAGTGCTGATCTAGTTCTAGCTTGCTCATATGTAACATGCTCAGGGACCTGCTTACACTTTAAACCTTCATCCATTCCTAATCTGTGTTTGGAAACAGAACTTGCACCACAGATTTGAAATGAAGGAGTGAGGCAAGTCCCCAACTGCCAGTGTACACAAGTCACCTCTGCTCTTCCAGCTTAGCCCCTCACATATATCCATGAATATATGTATACACACACACACATATATACATATATACATATATATGTGTGTATATATATACATATACATATGTATATATACATATATACACAATTTTATACTGTATTGTTGCTGCATATATTCAATATATTCAAAGAAACAGACAGTAAGCAGTTTATAGTAGAGAAGTTTATATTATATTTTCATTTGATAATTCATTGTTAAGGTAATTGTTAATTTTCAAACATTACTGGTCTTTCCTTGGATCTTGCCTCTCTTTACCCAACTGCACAAGGAAGGGGCTATTCCAATGATGTCCTAGAAGCCAGTGTTCTGCATGCATGTTCACATCTCCAGCTTCTATAATTTTCTTATTATATTTTTCTAAGTTTTTGGACCTAGAGACCTATGTCAACTATGTTTTACAGTCTTTATGATAACTATAATTTTTGTCACACCAAGGTGACACATGGAGTTGTTCTTCCAACAACTTCCGTCTCTAACTTCATATCACTTCAGGATACCACTAATGACAGTTGACTCACAACTACATCTTTTTCTATGGGCCACCATATTTTATTTCCTTCCTGGAAAAAAATAGTAAAACACAATGCAACACACACACACAAACTACAATCAAAACAGCACCTAATTTATTTGGTAAAATTACTTGAACTTGCTTCATCTATGAAGAGCGTATTTATAGTGAAGTTCAATGGTAAAGATGTGGGATACCACAGAGGAACCTGATAGAATATAAACTAAAAGTAGCCACTATGAATACAGTAATGAGCTGTTCCCAGACACAGAGTCATGTAGTATAGCTGCATGGATAGTAGTGGTAACATCATTTATTGTTCATACACAGCCCAAGATGACACTGCAGAATGAAGCTGTGAATAAAAATAATCTGGTTTTACTGACTTCTTTCTGCTTATCGGTGTAACTGCTATAATGACTTCATACTATAGTAGCCAGAGGGCAAAGCATGGAGACTTTAGGTGTGGTTTCTACAAATTAAATTTCTGGTGAACAGAGTTAATCTTATGTTATATATAAAAAAAATGTTTTTCTGTGTATTTTATTCTCTTTCCTTAGAGCTAAAAAGAGTGTAACAATTATAGTAAGCACCCAACTTGTCTGATGAGAGAATGGAAAGAACAGTTGCATGCAGATATGCATGAATGGCATCATGAGTTGTCCTGGTTTTAGCCCTATCTCCCTCCTTACCCTTGTCCTAGTCTTTTCTCTCCAATGATACTTTCATGTGTTGAGTCCATGCTAACTCAACCTTCAAACTTTGATATTCCATTGCATGCTTCCTGTCTTTCTGCTTTTCCTGGAATTCAAATAGCAACTTAAAAAATAGACTTCTCAGAGAAGTGAATTAAAGATAGCAGGTTGTCTCATTGTGCAATACTCATGCACAATGAGGATTTCAAGGACAGATGTTTGTGGGTCACTGAGCCCACATCTCTACAGTCGATCTCAAATAACACTCGTTTATTCTAGAGGAACTTCTGCATTCTCATATCGCCCACTGGTGGTCACCTGATGGAGAGAGACTTGCCTTCCTGATGATAAATGACTCCTTGGTGCCTAACATGGTTATACCTCGGTTTACTGGAGCACTGTACCCCAAAGCAAAGCAGTATCCATACCCCAAGGTAAGCGATGCAAAAGAGTTACTTGTTCTTTTTCTCTGCATTGGTGGTTTTGATGAACAACATGAACATGCTTGATTTTTTTTTTTAAAGTGCCTCTGAAAGAGAAGTTTCCTATCTTCAAACAAAGCCATCAATTCTAAGCTTGTCAGCTGAAAGCAAGAGAGAATGTCAGTAGAAAAAGGTACACGTGGGTCTAGAACTATTGCGCAAACAATAAATCACATGCTGTTGAAACAGAAGACTTGAATTTGATCCTCCAGAAACCATATTAAAAAGCAAGGCTTAGCAGTGCTTACTTGTAACCCTAGTGAAAAGGTAGATATAGGTAACCCCTGGGAATTACTGGCCAGACAGATTATATATCACGGTGAGCTCCAGGCCAATTAGAAATCCTATCTCAAAAAATAATGTGACTAGCAGCAGAAAAATTATTTTAAAGGATTGCCTCTGGTCTCCATACAAATGAATACATATGCTCATACACCAGCATACATCCCCATACAATAACACAGACTCTCTCTCTCTCTCTCTCTCTCTCTCTCTCTCTCTCTCTCTCTCTCTCTCTCTCTCTCACACACACACACACACACACACACACACACACACACACAGACACACAGGCACACACACACACACATACAGATAACTAAATTGTACAGATTATTACAGGCATGAGACATATTGTTGAACTTCCTTCCTTCTGATGCTCATTCTTGATTTTTTTTCTAAGCTATTCAGTTGAAAAGGGGATAAAAAGAGATAAAAGACAGACTTGAGGTGAGGACAAAGCCTTCTACAAAGTACATCCTTGTAGTTGTGAATAGATGTTATATGATGAAGAAATGCTATAGCTAAATAAGTTAGGAGTTCTTAGTTTCAAACACTTTTTAGTTTCTTTCAGATGACTTATTAGGGCAGTTAATGTAGTATAAGTTACTATGTATTTTAATTCTCTCATAAAAATTGACTGAGCATAAAGAATCTCCAACCCAGAAGAGATGAATCATAAAGAGCCCCAATAAAAAAGAGAATGAGCATAAAGTTCTAGTAAACGTAGCAGCATTATTTTGGTAGAACCTTATATGTAATGTATTTTATGAAATGCTGTTGTTGAGTCCTACCCAGTAGAACATAAGTTAGATAAAAAGTTTTATAGGGCAAGAAGTGGGTGGGAATCTTGCCTAGATAGCAGAATTATTTTCAAGTGTGGGATGAGGCCTCCAGGACAAGGCTAACTACAGTAGAAAGTACTTGGATTTCTGTTGCAAGCCCTCCTTACTGCTTCAAGTTTTGCTTTGTGATGGTGGTGGTATGAGGGGTTGTGACTGGGGTGTGTATGTTATGTACATGAATGTGTAAAGATTTGTATAGAGCTCAGAGGTAGGATGTCAATTATCTTCTTCAATTATTATGCACCTTATTTTTTTGTGACAGAGTCTGGACCTCCTCAAATTATCTGGGCTGGCTGGCAAGCAGACTCTAGGAATGCTGTTTTTTCAGCCTTTTCAGATATTGCTAGTTACCATGGTTATGACCATGTTTTCTTTTGATGTGTGATTCAAACTAAGATCCCCATTCTTGCACTGTAGGCATTTTTCTGACTTAATCATCTTAAGCCTATAGAGAGAGTATCTTGTGTACTGTATGGATGACTCATCTTTCAATTGAAAAGCCTATGGCCCATGGCTTAAGCAGGAGAGGGAAGCAGGACATCAAATTTAATTTAAATAAATAAATTACAATAATGGTTTTGATTTGGTCTTTGAGAATGTCATAGATGTTTTAGTACATTTTGATTATATCTACCCATTACCACGTGACTACAGGTGCTAGAGAGCCCTGTTCCAACAATTACCCTATACAACTTTGTATCTTCTTCATTAAACCCATTACGTTAATTAGTGCTGCCCATATGTTCATGGGTGCGAGGCTATCCACTGGAGATTAGGAAACCACAGGACTGAACAAATAAAGATCCTACTTTCCCAATAGCCATCATCTTTCTTCTACCAAGGGTGAAGCTGGAGGTCCCACCCAATCCATGCTGTAGTGTTGATTGACTTGGTCTGGTCCTCTGAAGTTAAGCTCTTTTTTAGAACATATTTCCCCATTATAAGGAGGTTTTATTGAGAGCCTTTGTACATTGATCATGCAAAGAGAGCTTCTAAAAGTCTTCTTTGTACAGTTTAAGTCTAAATTATAGACTTAGGTCTTAGTTATAGAGAGCCAAAAAAATTGTTTTTATTTTTTTGTGGTAGAAAGAATATACCACAGCACACCTTTGAAGGTCAGAGGACAACTTATAGGAGAATTCTGTTATCTCTTTCCAACATGTAGGTCCCAGGGATCAAACTCAGATTATCACAGGAGATTACAAGCCCTTTTCCTCACCATAACATCTCCCTGATCTCCAAGAAGCTGATTTTGAGCCTGTGGTTTGGAGAAATGTGTTTGTTTTATCATGTGCAAAAATCTTTGTGGGGCTTGAATTTGTTCATTATACCATCTATGTACAATAGCCAGGAAAGCGCCATCAAACTTGTTAGCCCAGTCTGCTATGGAAACGCAAGGCCAGGGTGAGTTGGTGGCTACTTACCAGGCTCTTTTTCTAAACACCACACTCAGACATTCTAGAGAGAAAATAAGGCAAGGCTTGAATGTGGAGAGCCTTGGAGATATTCTCTGGATAGCGTTTAGTAGGCACTAAGCCAGTGATCTTCAGAAAATGGCAGTCAGTACCTACCAAAAAAGACTCCTATTCATGGGACATTTTCATCATATGCAAGAAAAAAAATTGTGTGAGCGTCCCATAGTTATAAATTCAACCAGGTTTTCGTAGGTAAGGGTTTGAACTTGTAAACTATATATCAGTTCTTTTATACATTAGATAAACTGAGCATTCTTTTCTGTTTAATTCTTTTCTTGCTTAATTTCTCAATGGTGAAATCTTGTTTAGTGGTTACAGAAAAGGGGGAAAGCTAGTGGTGTAAAAGGCATGCACAGTTGTTTAGTGTAAAATGGAATCAGACCAGCCCTGTGGAAGAGATAACACAATGACTCATTTCTCAAGAGTGGGAATTACGCTTGAATTTCATTTTTAAAATAATTTGCTTAGCTGTGTCGTCTAATTGCCCCCTCAAGTATAGACAGTCTCAGGTCTCACAATGTACTAGGCTCATAAATGGAGAAATATACATATTTGAGAAAATTAAAATATGTCAGCAGGAACTCAGATACAAAATAATTATAGATAGATTATCATTTAATAAATTGTGGTTCCATTAGTTATAATACTATGTGTCTATTAATTAAGTCATAGATACTAGTAAGAAAATTTTTTTGTTTTGAGGAAGGACACCATGTTCCCTCATTTAATCTTCATCGCATTCACTTACTTTTCAGGAATGGATTAAGCAGAGATCCTAAAGGTTAAGTGAGCTTTTTTAAAGGCATAGCTAGCTGTAAGGTAGGCAGACGTCTCAGCAGCTGAGAACACATGCTGCTCTTATAGAGGACCTCAGTTCTTTGCCTGGCACCCAGGTTGGGTACCTTGAAATTGCCTGTATATTCATCTCTACGGAAACCGATGTCATCTTCAGGACTTTGCAGATACCTACATGCATGTGCATAGACACAAACACACAAACCTATACACATATTTTAAAAAATATTTTTGAAAAGTAACAGCTATCTTAGGAGAGGAAGATAACTTAAATAATGCTCCTAAGAATCAACTTTTAATTTTATAGAAACGCAGAAAACCTAAACACCTGCCTTACATTTTTAGATACTGATATGTGTCCATTTGCATCACTTACAGATGGCGATTCAGCTATATACAGACAACAGAGACTATTACTATAATAACACAGCAGCACAGCATAATAAAGTTACAGATTTGGCACTGATTATCAATAAAAGTATTAATATGAAAGCCTGGAGCTAAAGAGATAGCTCATAGTTTGCCCCTCACGCATCAGGACCTGACTTTGAGAATCATGGCGTTATCCAATAAAATAATCCTGACTTTGTTTTCTCCAGCTTGTGATCAGCACTGGGGAGACAGAGATAGGCAGATCCCTGAGACTCATCAGTGAGACATTGTAGCCTCTGTGGGGGCTCCAGACAATGATTCTTGTTTCCAAGGATATGAACTACATTTCTGAGGTTGACACTGAGATTGCACATTTTGTCTACATACATACACATATGCTTTTTGGGTCACATTAATGACAGGACCACAATTCCAGATACATTTTTATAGAGTGAATAGGCATTCTACTAAACAAACATAAGGGAAAGCACCCTTGCCTGGGTCTGGCTTGTATTTGAGATAACCGCTCATATACTTAAGACATCAGTTTCAAAACAGAGAGTTGGGGTTTGGGTCCTTGTTCTACTCACAAAGTATTTCAGTATCTCTTTGAGTATGCCATTTAATTTTCGAACTTTCTATCTACCATATTTCTAAATATCATTAGTTTTTCCATAACAAATGCATGTTCAATTCGCTTGCATACAATAAACTTTCAGAAAGTGTCACTTTGGAAATCGAGATAATGCCGAGTTCATATTAAATCGCTCTTTAAATTAAGCTAGATTTAAAAACCGGTGCAGCAAAACTCAGCATGATCAGATTTACTGATGAAACACTTACACCAAACAAATATATTTGGATTTTATTTAATTCAGCACGATTTGGTGCTCATAAAATACCCTACCATTAGCAACTCAGCACAAAGGAGATGCAGAGTTCTTTCTCTGTAACCTCAGGTTAATCTTCTTAATTAAAACATTATCTCGTTTAATGACAATTTAGTTGCCAGTAAAACAAGGTTAATTATTATTGGGGCTTGCATTTCAGAATCACGGAGGACGGGATTCTGTGGATTTGCAGTCTTGTGGCAAATGGGACTGTGAAAGGCAAAGACATGAGCTGTCTCATTTGCACACACTCCGAATGATTCGAATATTAAAAGGTGAAAATGAACTCACTAGGTTTGTTTAATTCCAAACTCCACGGAAATGTAAAATTTTAAGTGAGATTATGAAGTGCTGAATAGCCAAATTTGGGAGGCAGCCTGATGCGTCACTGGGGTGCCTTTATATAAAAATGGTCTCCTCCATACACTTTTTAATTTGCATGCGGATGGAAGCTGATTGGGTTATCAGTCATTCTGCACAGGTGCAGATTTACACTTTGAGAGCCAGATTCTCTTAAAGAAATGATCAGTGCCTGTGTGTCTTTGGCAAAGTAAACCATAAACTATTGAAAAGAGTTCACAAGAAAGTTAAATCTATTTTAATGTCCTTATTTGCCTAGTTAGTGTACTAAATGATTAAAATATAAGTACAAAGTTCTCTAACTGGGTAAAAATTGTGTCATGAAAACACCAATCATTTTAGTTCATTGCCATATCTTCTTTTAGATAGTTTAGTCAGCCATCCCTTTGTTACTTTATATAACAAAGCTACGACATTTTATCCAAAGAAAGAAAACATTTCTTTCTTACAATGTCTAATTTTTGACATATTCTCAGATGCACATCTATCTCTGTTTTGAAAATTAAGTAAACTGTGCATTAGAATTTTAATCATATGCTTTATGGTACAGTATAGCAGAGACAAATTTAGCTTAGATTCCTCTGACTCACAGATTTAGGATTTAGATGATCTAGATCTCAAAACATGTTGTAATCACAAGCATTGGTCGTGTCAACCCTGTGTTAAAGGCGAGCTACAGCCCCTCTGGATTTAGTCTCATGAAAAATTATCTTCTGACAGATAGTGAGTCATGCTTAGTTAGCAATATGGTAGGTATATTTATGGCTAGATAATAGATATTAGAGAGAGACAGAAAGAGAGAAAGAGAGAGAAGATAGAAAGTTGGATAGTATAGAAGATAGTAGTTGACAGAAAAATTATATATTGTATTAAAAAGATAGATGGTAGGTGTTAGAAGAGATAGATTAGAAAATAACAGGTAGTTTGAAAAGAGATGATAGGTGACAGAAATAGTGATAGTGTGTTGGATAGTTTTATGTGAACTTGACATAATTTAGAGTCATCTGAGGGGAGGGAACTTCAATTAAGGAATTGCCTTCATAAGATTGGATTGCAGGGAAAGCTGTAGAACATTTTTGTAATTTGTGGCTGATGGAAGATGGGCCCAGCAAACGATGGGTAATGCTGTTCTTGAGTTGGTGGTCCTTGATTTTAAAAGAAAGCAGTCTGAGAAAGCCAGTAAGCAGCACACCCTCTCTGTGCCCCCTGCAACAGTACTTGCTTCCAGGCTCCTGCCTTATGTGAGCCTCACTGTTTTGATGATGAAATATTGTATGGTACTATGAGAAAAATAAACCATTTTCTCCTCAAGTAATGACGTTTCATCAAAGCAATAGTGACATTAAGTAAGACACAGAGATTTTATGTGATGGATAGAGAATAGATAGGTGATAAATAGATGTCAGGAGATAATGAAAGGTATGTTATAGACTGATTGATTACAAAAAAAAGATTAGACAGATGATAGATAAATAGATAGGTAGATAGATAGATGATAGGTAGACTTCATAAAAGATGGATTGATAAGAGATGTTAGAGATATAAATGATATAATAGGTGTGTTATATGGTAGATAATTGGCATATAAATAATAAATGTGTGATGGGAATAAAAGATTAATAGATGTGTAGAAAATGTTGAATAGATGATAATAGAGAAGAGATGTTAGAAGATAAAGTACCAATAAGTGATAGGTATTTGATACAAATACTAGATGATTATAGGTCATAGATAAAGAATAGATATACAGACATGGAACAGTGTTTGATCAAAATTGTTTTTTGATCACTTGGGACTCTAGTTAAAGCACAGATATTTAAATCCACACCTGGAGAGTCTAATTCTAGGTCTGTAAGCTGAGGACCAGGGATTTCTGTTTGTAAGGTCTGAGATAATACAAGTTGGTGCTGTTATCAATGAAGAGTCTATATCGTCAAGTTCCCTCATAAAGCATGGTTTAAAATTTAAATCACTTGATCTAACTAGAGAAATAACCAAACAAGAATGTATGTCAATTACAATCTCATAATCAATTGTAGTAGTTATAGGATTCCTTTGGTTTTGTATGTTTGTGTATGCATGAGTGTGTGTATGTGGAGGACCAAGGTTAATGCCAGGAATAATCCTAAATTACTCTATCATTTTATTTATTGATATAGGGTCTCTGACTCAAACCCAGAACTCATTGATATGACTAGTCTTGTTTTTCAGCTTTCTCTGGAGATCCCTTTTCCACCTTCTGTGGCTGGAATCTTATTGCATTAATGTGCCCAGTTTTACCCTTTAAGCTTTACTGATATTACTAAATTGGTGACTCATATTTAAATGACCCTTGAGAGGTGCAGAAACAGCTGTCTCTGAGTTTGTGGCAGGAAAAGAGAACCACCAAGCCCACCTCCTATTTACTTAAGAGTTGAGGAACCAAACTCTAGTTCTCCTGTTAGCATGGCAAGTGATCTAACCACTGAGAAACTCCCCAGGCTCAGCATGAGGTCTTTCTTTCATTCTACTATGTAAACTGATTGAGACATACTCAAAGTTGCTGGCCATTCCTTTCTTGCTCACAGAGTATTTTGCAACTATTTGTCATTGCCTGGGAGTTAACATAAGGAATAGCTAGTTTGTGTGTTTAAGTCTCAGTCTCTTTTAGAATTAGTGAATTCACTTTAACATCTCTATTTGCATCTAGAAAAATGATTAGAATTATCTTCTACTAAAGTAGGGACATTCAGTGACAAATCTAGGTCATAATTCTTTAGAACATGTTACAAACTAGAAGTGTACCAGCCACCATACTTGGTAATTATTGTTTCTTTAATGGAATTTTGATTAACTGAAACGAATTATACATGCATTTCTACTCATCCTTCTGCACACTCAGAGATGGCTGCTTCTGCACCTCTCAAGGGTCATTTAAATATATGAGTCATCCATTTAGTAATCAGTAAAGCTTAAAGAAAAAAGATGAGACACATTAATGCAATGGAATCCATTAGGCTCTTTTGAATTTTAAACATGTGGCATCTGAGGCATGGGGGTAAGATTTTTCATATTTCTGTATTTATTTTTAAATTAGATGTATTTAGTTGTGTATTTGCATGTTGGCACACATGTGTAGGTCAGAGGACAACATGTAGCAGTCTGTTCTGGGTAGGATATCTACAGTCCTTGTAGATGGGACTTTTCCCTGCCTTCTCCTTTTCTGTTTCCTTCCCTTCTTTCTGGTTCACTTATTTTTCACCTCTCTTTCCATTTTTTGTGTCCTTTACTTCCTCCTCATCACCATTTTCTTCCACTTATCACATCTTTCCTACTGGCTTCATTCCTTGTTCTTCATATTCCCTTCCCTCCCCTCCCCTCCCCTCCCCTCCCCTCCCCTCCCCTCCCCTCCCCTTCCCTTCCCTTCCCATATATGAAGTCTTTATTTTATGATGTGAGCAGTTGCTTTTCCAATGGCTGTTTTCCATGCCAGACCTTCTACAGCTCTAAAAGGAGCTCAACAGCACTTCCTCATGAGTAAAACCACCCCTATGTCCCATAACATGAAATTGTCTGTCTTAAATGCTCCAGAAGCAGCAATCTGCAAAAACAATTGAAAGTAATCAAGTGGATGAATTGAAAAATGATTTCCATTTCAAAGAAATTAACATTTTATCCCAAGTAAAGGGGAACACACACACACACACACACACACACACACACACACACACACAGAGAGAGAGAGAGAGAGAGAGAGAGAGAGAGAAATAGAGACAGACAGAGAGACAGAGAGACAGAGAGACAGAGAGACAGAGATAGAGACTCAGAAAGAAATTAAACCAGTTGAAGTTTCTGTTTCCTTCTTTGCTTTAACATAGGCTAATGCTTATAGATTACATATTACAGCTTTTATTTTTTCAAAGGCAGGTCAAGCGAACCCATCAGTGAAGTTATATGTTGTAAACCTGTATGGACCAACTCATACTTTGGAGCTGATGCCACCCGACATTTTTAAATCAAGGTAGGCAATTTCAATTCGATTTAAAACGAGAAATTAGATATTTCCCATCCAATTATCATTTTGTTGCCATTTAGAGAATGATGTGATCAGCACCACCATTAAACTAGGAAATGAAGCTGAGGTTGCCTCTGTCCGTTAGGAATGAAGTCATTCTGGGTGTCTGGCTGTTCCCAAGAAGTGTTTAGTCTCAAGGTGATTAGAGGTACTACAAAATGACGAAAGATACTAGTGTTTGGGAAGGAACATTGGCTGGAGAATTGAAGGAGATGAAGACAGACGTTAATTTTCCATAGAATTTTCTACTAGGTTACAGTTGCCCCATTCTTTTTAAATGGTGCTATTTAGAAGGGGAAAATCAGTGATTGTGGATGCAGCTCAGTTGGTGCAGTGGTTGCCAGGCATGAGTTAAGTCCTACATTTATATTTCCCTAGCGCTGCAGTAACTAAATAAGGTGAAACACATCTTCAGTCTCAGCCCTAGAAAGGATAGTGGGGAGGTTCAGAATTTTACTATCATCCTCAGCTTTATAGGGAGATCTAAGACATCCTGGGCTATAGGAGCATTAGTTTAAAAACAAACAAACAAATAACAACAAACCCTAAAAGACTAAATTCGCTAAACTGTATGTGGATTACTGTACCATTTGTTGTTCTTCTGCAAGCAGAACAGTTGAATGAAATATAATTTCTTTCAAGATCAGAAGTCTTTATATTCATAACATTTGAACAGGTCCTGGGGAGATGGCTCAGGATATAAATCTCATAAGGAAAGAATTTAGATCATTAGAATACACATAGAGATAGATGTTATATTGTGTATCTGTCTGTGTATCTGTCAGTGCATCTGTGGTAAAAGATAGCCAGAAACAAGAGAATAGCTGGAAACTCATGGGCAACAAACCTGGAGGCCACAGTGTCAAAGAGCAAGAGACTCTGTTTTAAACATTGTAAATGTAGATGAATTATTTCAGGCTGTCATTTCTCTCCCCAATCCCTAACATATACACTGTGTCATGCACACATTTGAATAAACATATCCAGAGAAAAGAAGTATATATGTCAAAAGCATAAATTTAATATATAAAACATCTTTAGCACCAACCACATAATCATTTATACTCTGAAGTCCTAAATGTCTCAAACTTCTAAGGAGTTTCATTCAGTGTAATAATCAATTTAGCAAGTCTCCAGAGATGAAACCTATAGCTAATCTTAGAGATTAGATGTTCATAGACAGGACACCTATCTCATTTCCTTTACAATCCATCAACCCCCCTTTTGTGAGAATGTTGTCTATAGATAAGCTACATATATATGTGTATAGTATAGTTCACACTACAATTGTATGTGCAGAGCATAGCCCACACTATTCTTGGTAAGATGGGACTAAGGATAATGTTTGTTTCGATGATATCTATAATCAACCAAAAGTGTCTGATTGTTAAAAAAATTATTTTAATGTTGACATATTTGGGGAAAATTAATCACATTTGGGCACATTTACAGATATTACACTCTGATGTGTATGAAAGCTGTTGGTTTAAACGATAATAGAATTTATGTTATGTTTCTGATTAAGGAACCTCTTTTAATTATCTAAGATAAACTTATTTTTCTAATGAATAGGAAATAGAAAACATAGAGAGAATGAATGCCTGTGATAAAATCTCAGCATCACTTGGTAGCACAAGTCCAAAGAGATAAGACCATTTCATGCAATCTCACAGTACACTATCCACATTCAAAAGGAAAAAAAAAAAAAAAAGAAACTTAAAGTTGTTCAGAATTGACAAACTGTGCATAGTAGGATTGAATGAACCAAACAAAAAGTTCCATTTCTAAGTTTGGTTTAGCATATGTGAGTGACTAATCACAAGTCAAAAAACCTGCACAAGATAAAGCAGCACTGATCCTAGCCCAGATTGGAAAAGGGCGTTGTAAGTGCTAGTTTCTAGCTCAGGAGTTATTGTCAGGTGATACCTGCATAGTAAAGAAGAGTCACTTCTCTTACAGGATGAGGCTTCTGAGTGGTTTGTAGGCTGCAGTGGATGATTCTATGTCCATGCACATGAACGTAGCACTAAGCCTACTCAGTGATATTTTTGAAAGACACAGGAAGCTGTGGGGGAACAGGTGAGCACTTGAAGGGAGAGGAGGGATAGCTTTCATCAAAGTTATGATCTACATGTATGAGATTCCCAAACAATAAAAGATAAAGGAACTATTAATTTTTTTATTTCTTTACCCTTTTCTTTTTGAGTTGTTTTATAATAAAGGCATTAGAGGGGCTTGTAACTTAATTCTGTTGATAGAATGTCTGGCTGGCATTAATAAGGCCCTTGGTTCAATAATAAACACAACAAAACTGAGTATGGTGATGTATTCCTGTAAATCTAGCTTTGGAATATAAAGGTAGGAGGTATCAAAAGTTCAAGGTATCCTTGCAATTCTGAAATCAGTCCAGTGTATGTAAGACCTTGTCTCAAAACACAGCAAAACAAAGTGAGAATGAGGATTAAAGAAAAAGAAGAGAAAATGATATGGGTAGAGGCCAGTAAACTTGAGCCATTGAAGAGGAGTAAAGAGATGTTAAGGAAGTAGTGTGGAAAGTGAAATAGAGGTTCATGTTGGAAACAGTAAGGAGCTGGGTGGGGAGAGTCATGTAGAGATAGGACACATAAACTGATGCTATGTTGGAAGAATGCTATAAGGAAGCTTTTCACAGTGCCCCGACAGGGACCCTACACACATCAACTCTTAGCAATCTGCTAGCCTACACAAGACAATACCTGTCAGCATCGCTGCATGAATAGAGGAAAGACTCTGGAAGTCTATGGCTGCTGAAAAAAAGTGCATCAGTTTTCTTCTAGTAATGAGTCTGTATCTAAGTGGTCAGCCCTACACTGATGATATATGCAGATACCATCAACTGGATTCAGTGTGTTATATGTACACACACACACACACACACACACACACACACACACACACAGAGAGAGAGAGAGAGAGAGAGAGAGAGAGAGAGAGAGAGAGAGAGACAGAGAGACAGAGAGACAGAGAGACAGAGACAGACAGAGACAGACAGAGACAGACAGACAGACAGACAGACATATATAAAGAGATATATAGAGAAGATGTCATGGGTTTTAAAGGACTGTTGACAATCAGGCACTTCCATGGCCAGTCCTTGGGACCTGGTGACAATAGGACCATTAGGCACCTCCATGATCAACCCAATGGACCCGTTGACAACAAGATATGTTATCAGTAGGTGCCCATAGGAAACACATTTCCATTTTTATCTCTTGTCTCACGTCCTCCTGCACATGCGCCACAGCCATGATAAAGGACTGTGCTTCTATTGCTTCTTTCCCTTCTTCCCTTCCTACACCCAGAGGCAGCCTGTGTACTCCTTTACCAGTCTCTTTTAATAAACTTCCCATGTGATAACTGTCACATGGTATGACTTTGTAGTTTTGGTACTTAGATGCAACAAGGAACATGTGAGAGTGAGTGCACAGAAGAGTTTGGAATTGGGGTGGGAGACGTGGACATGATTAAATACATTGCACTAGAATATGTAATTTTAGGAAACAATTGAAAACTAAATTAGTTTAAACAAACACTATTTGGTAACTTGGAGGAAGTCAGTTTCTTTCTATAATCTCTGACTTCACTTCTCTCTCTTCATGTTATTTACTAATTTTCACTGATTCATGCCTGACCCTGTTAAGTCATGTTATCAAATATACAAAGATCATGCAGAGAACATGTCTTCAGCATAAATTCTATAATACACAACATATCATCATACATCTCATCTTTATTTAAAACATAGTCTGAGATGATTCTGGATAAAATTAAGCTCTACATGACCTAATGTAATGATCCAATTCCTTCCAATATTCCCAGATCCAAACTCAGTGGAAGTAGGATGGTTTATATCATCTGAAGAAGTAGGGGCATTTTGGAAATGCTCACACTATTAGTTTAAGATGTTAGTTTAAACAAACACTATTTGGTAACCTGGAGGAAGTCAGTTTCTTTCTATAATCTCTGACTTCACTTCTCTCTCTTCATTTTATTTACTAATTTTCACTGATTCATGCCTGACCCTTTTAAGTCATGTTATCAAATATACAAAGATCATGCAGAGATCTAGATTATTATCTAGATTATGCAAACACTAGATTATTTTTCTAGAAAACTAGTAGAAAGTTCAAAGTATATGCATTAATATTAGAAAAAGATTCTTTTATGATGAGTCATGAAGACATTAGATAACCATTATATTCTTTTGAGAAAAAGATGCATTATTTTTTAAATTTTTGGTTTGTATGCACACATATGTGGAGATGTGTGTGTATGTCTGAAGACAGCTTGCTGGAGTGGATTCAAACCTTCCACCATGTGGATCATGGGAATGAACTCTAGTTGCAAAACAATTACCTGTACCCATTGAGCCATCATTCTGACCCTGCATCACTGTCTGTTTGCTTCCCCTCACTCTGTGTCTGTTAGCATGCACGTCCTTATTAAAGGTTTACTCTCATCACTTGCATCACTGATGTAACTCTGGGACTGCTCCTGTCTACTGGGCTTGATGGTATTGTTCTGCAGTTTCCTAGTTGTTTGGCATGTCTAGTCTGAA
Organism: Arvicanthis niloticus; assembly: GCF_011762505.2. Classification (NCBI taxonomy): domain Eukaryota; kingdom Metazoa; phylum Chordata; class Mammalia; order Rodentia; family Muridae; genus Arvicanthis; species Arvicanthis niloticus. The sequence continues at coordinate 12,942,401 of NC_047667.1, read as the reverse complement.
TTTATGATTCTTCTAAGAAGGATCTGGACTTCAGGAAAGACATTCATTCATTTATTTTCATAGGAATGAATGAAAGAACCTATCATTCAAGTGGAGTATAATATCAACAGAGGTTTTAGGATGACACCCATTCTGAGTATCTCAGGAGGGCAATTATAGTATACTTAGGATAGAATTCCTGAGTGCTCTGGAATAGAATAGCATGTATAGGTGAACAGATATGTTTGAAAAACACAGTATTGATTATACAGTAAGCCAATGACAACATGGGTGAGAGGGGGTATAGGGAGATGGTTCAATCGGTACAGTGCTGGTTGTGCAACAACAGGTCCTGAGTTTAGTCCTCAAAATTCAGATTCAGGGCAGTCCTTACTTAGAATTTTAGCACTAGAAAGTCAGAAATATGCAAATATGCAGATCCCAGGTGCTTGTTGGATAGTCTGGTTGAATTGGTGAGCCTCTAGGGTACTTAGATATTATGGCAAAAAAAATAAATAAAGGAGAGTGGAGAGAGAGAGAGTGACTAAGGAGAACAATAGGAGTTGAATCCTGTCCTCCACCATACTTATACACATGTTTACACACACACACACACACACACACACACACACACACACACATTCAGAGATAAAGAACGAAAGGTAGGAAGGAAAGCAGGCAGAAAGACCATCAACAGAGGTCTGATTCTGTCACATTCATACTGAAGTGATTCTGAGATTTCATTACACATACCTTTGGACACTTGGGACTTCTCAAGGAGGATACTATGATGCAAAGTCTCTGAATGCTAGAGTAGTGTCCCTTTAACCTGCTTGTCTCTGCTTCTATGACTCAGCCTATGGTTATGAGCTAACCGTATGTGTGCTAGGAATCAAAGTAAGATGTGCATCTGGGATCCTGGTGTTCAGGACGTGTAGAGCAGAGGGAGCAACTCAGCTAGCATGCCTGCCTTTTCTCAATGCCTACATGTCAACCTCTTCTATAAATTCCATGTTAATGTATTTGCATCAACTTAATGCAACTTTTGAATATTTGGAGACTGTTACTTTTAAAACTCCAAATTTGTCTCCATATTTGCTCCCTTGAGTATTTTGCTACTACTTCTAAGTAGGACTGAGGTACCCACTCTTGGTCTTCCTTCTTCACGAGCTTCATGTGGTCTGTTAGTTGAATCTTGGCTATTTCAAGCTTTTGGGCTAATATCCATGTAATATTACATGGTGAGTAAATACCATGTGTGTTCTTTTGTGATTGGGTTACCTCACGCAGGATGATATTTTATAGTTCCATCCATTTACCTAAGAATTTCTCGAATTCATTATTTTTAATAGCTGAGTAACAGTCCATTGTGTAGATGTACCCTATTTTTTTGTATCCATTCCTCTGGAGAGCAACAATACCAACCAACCAGAGCTCCCCAGGGTCTAAAGCACCAGCTTGGGAGCACATAGGGAGGGACCCATGACTCCAGATGTATATGTAGGGGAGGATGGCCTTTTTGGGCATAGGTGGGAGAGGAGATCCTTGGTCCGATGAAGGCTGAACACTGAGTGGGGGGTAATTTGAGGGGGGGAGGTGGGAGTGGAGGGTAGGTGGGTGCACATCCTCATAGAAGCAGGAGGAGGGGGATGGGATAAGGGGTTCCTGGGTGGTAGGGGGAATGGGATAAGGGGATAAAATCTGAAATGTAAATATAATATCCAATAAAATAAAACTCTAAATTTGTTTGCAGAAAAGGTTATCACCTTTCAGACTTTAGATACAAAGTAGAAAGTGATGCTTAGATAGGTGTATACTAATGTATAGTATAAGGTGTATACTAATGTATATCATATTAGAATAAAATTTTGTAAGCATAAGGTAACATGTATAAATTAACTATATCATCTGACCAAAGATAAATATAAGTGTTTGACCTCAAAACAATTATGCCTGTCTTAAAAAGTTTACATTTAAATCTATATCCACTTTAAAACACCAGTTACCAGGAAGGTGTGGTTAGGATTTGAATTGTTCTCCAAATACCAAATCTTTTTGGAAGCCACTGTAGGCCAGGCTATGCAATAGATGAAATGCATCCTTTTTTGTGAAGGAATTGCCAAGGTTTGTCTAAGAGCGTTTCAGTCAAATATTGAAATTTTGTTGTCTTGTTATTTACTTTAAAATTCATTCTTGTTATTCTCACATCTCAATTTGCCCCACGTCGCTCTGTTTAGACAATTGAGATAATTTTTTCTGTAATTGATATTAAATTTTTAAATTAATTTGCCAATGTAGCCTCCTCCCAAAGGACACTTTGATTTTTTTTTATAATCATTGATTAATCTTTCCAGTGTTCATGTTAATTTTAATACAACTGGGGGCAAGGCTCATAAATTTTAACAGTCCTCATATTAACTTTAGTACAACTTTAGACCATTTATATCTGCCATTTAGGAATATCTGAATATTTATAATTCAACCTTGCCTTTTCTAATTGTGTATAGGGTACACCATTCCTTTTTCTCAAAGCTTGACTTCTAAATTTCATAAAAGGTTGATGCTTACTTTTCTGCTTTGTGTGTCTCTGTGCATTCCAATATTTCTGTGTAGGCGTTACATATGATTTGAACCTCCTTCTTGTGTTTGAGTTACATGACAAGAATTTGACGATCTACTTGGACCTCCAAGCCACCTCTTTGGGTCATTTAGGCATTTTAATGGTCACACTGTCAAATGTGATTACATACTCAAAATAAATTTGTTGAAACAAAACATTGCAAGTAGAGCAGGACACTCTTCCTTGTAGAACCTCCTGGCCCAGTGAGATGGTCAAAGAATATATCCAAACAAGCTGTGCACGTGATTCAAGGCTGCTCCATTATCTGCTTAGAGGAACTGGTGTTATGGTTTCTTTGAGGGTTTTTTTTTTTTTTTTTTTTTTTTTTTTTTTTGACAATTTGTAAACAGCTGGTTGTGAAAGCTTCCAGATGTTTTGAATAGACTTGAAAAAGAATATGTCAGATATCACTCCATGGCAAGTTATACTCATTCTTCTGCTGACACCTTCACTTTGACAGGATAGCAAATAATTTTAGAGGGAACTGTATCTGTTCTGAGAAACATGGAAAAATGTGAGATTCATGTAGCTAGATCTCTTGTCCAGGTTGTCCGAGAACAAAAAATTTACTCTCTCAGGTTTTACTATCTATAAATGATATTTTTATTAATGCAAACAAACATTTTATCTCTTTAAAGATTTAATTTTATTTATTTTTAATTTAAATTTATTTCTTTTATACGACTGTATATCACATGAATGCAGTACCCATGCAGACCAGAAGAGAGCATTAGATCCAAGAGTTCAAGTTAGAGGAGGTTGTAAGCTAACCCATGAGGGTGCTAGGTACTTAAACCCTCTCTTTAGGATAGTGCAGCATATGCTGTTAACTGCTGAGGGAGCTCTGCAGACTGTGAACACCGACTTTAACACAACAAGCATAAAAGGCACTTTTACAGTTTTTTTTTTTTTTTTAATGCTGCTCCTCTGTTATGAAATGAGGAAGTATCTAGAAAGGTTGTTGATTTTTCCTTTTTATGGTATACCAAACTATGATAATTGAGCTTTGAGATATGGTAGCTCGGAGCTTTATAATACATTATGTTAATTTCTAAACATGAAATCAAAATATGTTATAAATAAAATTTATATTACATATTTATAACAATCCCTTGTCACTTTGAGGAAATAATTATGCTAGTAATTAACATTCCTTCTATGCTAAAGATTTAATAGCTAGTCAGATGCTTCAGTTTGATTTCTTTTTTCCTTTTAACTGTTTGAAACAAGATTAGTAATGCTATTCTAAAAATATTGTGACTAAATGTTTGGAACTGGTCCTTAATCTGCAGTTGCTAAAACAAATTCCATTGTATTAGTTACTTTCCTTGTTGCTGTGATCAAATAACTGATAAAAGCAATTAAAGAAAGGAAACATTTGTTTGGACTCACAGGTCAAGGACATAGTTCATCATGGGGTGGCGGGTGTCAGTCATGGTAGCAGGAATATGACATAACTGGTCACACAGCAGCACAGTCAGGAAGCAGAGAGAGAGATGAATACTGGCCCTTGGCTCACTGTCTTCTTTTATTCAATCTTCAACTCATAAAATGGAAATTCTCATAAGAATGTCTAGAGATATGTCACTTAACTTATTCTAAAGTACTGTCTAGTTGTCAAGAAGATTAACCAATACAGATACCATTAATACCCCTATAGGCAAATACTTTATACATAAGACAAAGCATTAAGTCTGTGCATGAGGAATAACCATTAAGCCAAGATTAAGTTTTGCATTTTTATTAGCTATAAGTGGTTCTTTTAACAAAGTATAACATAATGTTAAAATTATATCCTTGTTTTTCACATTCTAATCCCAATCAATTAACTTTATATTGAAAAGTCAAGTATAAACTTGTTTCTACTTTTTCAAAAATTGCTTTTATGCTAAATAATTCATTCTCATATTTTCTCCTATCATATTTATTTATTTATTTATTTGTATGTATCTTTTAAGCTTATTTTAAATTGTATATGTGAATATTTAAATAAAAAGATGTGTGTACATATATATGTATATATATATACATATACACATACATATATATACATATGCATATATATATATATATATACACATACAGAATACAACATCCTTATAATGTTTCAGTCACTGTAGCTAAAACAACACATGGCTCTTACTAGTACTGTGCTGATTCTCATGCTCTAAATGTAAGTTTTATTTTTTTTCCAAACTAGAGAATATTACATCACCATGGTTAAATGGGTGAGCAACACCAGGACAGTGGTCAGGTGGTTGAATCGGCCTCAGAACATCTCCATCCTCACAGTCTGTGAGTCTACCACCGGGGCATGCAGTAGGGTGAGTTTAATTCATTTCCATCTTTTTTGGTAAGGTAAAGTGGTTAGGAGTTACTGCTTTAAAAGTCATTTTCTTAGGGTTCCATACAAAAACTTTTTTCTACCAACAGTAGAAGGAAAATGAATAAATAATATGTATACTTTTGAGACTAAGGCAGTGTCTCAGAGTATGAGCCACTTCCACACAGCCTCAAGCACCTGAGAAGCCAAATAAACTCCAGGCAAGTGTGGTTGGCACCTTGAAACCTAGCATTTGCCGGGCAGTGGTGGCGCAAACCTTTAATCCCAGCACTTGGGAGGCAGAGGCAGGCGGATTTCTGAGTTTGAGGCCAGCCTGGTCTACAGAGTGAATTCCAGGACAGCCAGGACTACACAGAGAAACCCTGTCTCGAAAAACCAAAAAAAAAAAAAAAGAAAAAAAAAAGAAAGAAAGGAAAAAAAAAAAAAAAACCTACATTTGGCAGGTGAAGACAAGGCATGAGAAGAACAGATTGGCTAGCTATACTTGTTGAATTGAATTGCTGATCTTCGGGCTCAGCAAATTAAGATACTTAATGTCAACATTTGGCTTCCAACATGCATGGCAAACATAGATATGTGAACATGCACACATACACACCACACACATATACACATGAAATATTAAACAAAAGTGCACACTTTGCCCTATACCCTTAAATACTTCCAGTTTTTAAGGCAGTAGCATCAAGAGTAAAGGAGAACACACTTAGCTCTTAATGACATGAATGAATACATGTCCCCTGCACATGGGCTGTTTAAACCTTATGGAAATCTTTGCAGTTGGGAATTTCTGTTCACATTTTGTCTTTGACTTAATATTATTGGAAATATCCTTCCCATTTCTTCAGAGATGGCCACTTACCAGTATAGTTTATACTAGCTCTGTGGTGGTGTTTCCATACCTATAGGAAGTTAAAAGTAGACAAAAATGGCTCTTGTTCCAGTTATTGTAGCAATTAGTTGGACTTAAATTTCTAAAATTACTATCTATAAATTATGCAATAACTTAAATTACATCACATTTAAGGCTCTTGACAAAGAAGATGGATCAATAATGGATTCTGGGATTATGTAATAATGAAATCATTACTGGTTATTATTTCCTCAGAAAGCCACTAAAAATTATATAAAACAACTGTTTTCAGGCATGGGATAACAGAAGGAACAGACCATACTAGACAAGTGCTCTAGTGATAAGCCATCATCTCCCTTGTATTGGTAGAGAAGGGGCATGGAAGTGGAACCCAAGAAAACCATGACTGTCTCACTCATCTATGGAATCAGTGAGAATCAGTTTTGTCTAGCAAGCTCACACAAGTGAGATGTCTAGAAAAGATCACCTCTAATTTTGAGAAAATATTATTATCTATAACTCAGTGTTTAAACATTGCTTTATCTATCAGAAGAAAATTTAGCTTTTGAATATAAAATTAAAAGTCAATAGACAATTTTCAACAATGCATAATTTGTAAAAAGCAGAATATTCTATATGTTTGGAGAATTATAACCCAATTTTTCCCCCTCAGAAAAATTTTCGCCATAGTCTGTAGGAATACGCCCAAACATAGCAATGTTAGGGTCAGCAGGATATCTACAAACCATTAGGGAGATATTTAGTAATCAATTTTTTTAAGGAACATGCAGACGAAATTTTCAGTATTGAAATACAAAGAAAAGCTCAAAAATCATACCTTTCTAATAAAAGTATGTACTATTTCAAGTGAAAATTAATTGGATGGGTCTAAGCACATTAAACATAGTTTTTGAAGAAAACAAAAAATAGAAAGCAATGTGAGTTTCTGAAAGCAAAAATACAATTTCAACGGATAGTCAATCACTGTGAGCAAGTCACAGCAGCAAGAGTTTGAAGCAGTTGGTCATAACATATCCCAAGTTCAGAGCACAGAGAATATATACCTTCATACTTATGTGCTTCTTAACTCAATTACATGGAAACATTAATTATATGTATAGCAATGTAAATTGATATACATGTGAAATTATATGTAGAAAATCCTAGGATAAAAATACTGGAGTATAAACACCGAAAACAAAATGATATAATATTTCTCTTTTATAAATATGTACAATGTGTTCAGCATATTCAAGTATTTGGTAAATCTGAAATAATATAACAAACAGTAATTTATAAGCTCATAATAAACTTATTATAAATAAAAAATTTAGTAGGAATATTCAAAGTATCCTCAGAGAAAAGAACATTAATATAAGAGGACAACAAGAAAATGTTGTCTACATTTTGTCAGACACAGCAAAAAGCAGAAAAAGAACAGATTAGATTGACAGATCTCAGACTGATATGCAGGCATTGTCAAAATTCTTCAGGTTTGATTTTTCTTAAAGGGGATGGATTGCATAAACACATAGTAAATGTTTTATTTTATTTGATCGAACTAGAGGAATGGAATTAAGCCAGTGATTAATAGTCATTTGGTCATAATACCCTATTGACTGATCAGGAATATCTGACCATTTAAATATTTGTATATATAAAAATAATGCTTCAACATTCATAACAAGCTGGAATCACTGAGAAAGAAATTGATACAATTCCACTAAATGCCTTGGTAATCCTATCTATCTATCTATCTATCTATCTATCTATCTATCTATCTGCTATAGTAGCCTAAATATTAGTAATGTTACAAAATATTTTGATAACAGAATATGAAATACTAGATACAAAATATGTCATTCAACAGCTTTTGTCTTCATAAGTTTGAGCCTTACCTTTTAATGGCCAAGCTATCTTTCAGCCCTAATCTATTTTTTGAATGCTGAAGAACTGTTCACCAGCTTCAAATAGATCAGAGAAGCTAGAGAGATGGTTGAGGGGTTAAGGGTGCTTGCTGATTTTGCAGATGATGCCAGTTCAGTTTCCAGCACACACATCAAGTTGCTGGTAACAACTTGTAACTCAAGCTCCAGGAAATTCAATAAACTCTCCGTTCTCTCCAGGTACCTGCAGCAACAGGGTCCACATACAGATAAGCAGGTATAAACAAATACATATAAAATAAATATAAGTATAAAAAGAAATAAAAATCTACCATTTTAACAATAAAGAGATACAATTATAAATATGTGGTAAATCACCAAATATTTGGACTTAAAAAACAAAGAACTAAAAGTAAATCAAGAACACTCATGACTAGATGTGAGTTATAGAACATGCATGTGATCAAACACTGAGAAAATTGTCATGAACATCAGAAGCTGGAAAACAAGCTCAGGTCACAGTGAGACACTGTCTCCAAAGATGACAACAAAGGAAAATTGCAAATGTCCTTAAATAGATAACATTTTTAAAAAGAGAATTTAAAAAGAGGGAAATCCAGAATAATGTGAGAATTAAAGAGCTAAACAGAAAAGAAGCTGAAACTTATGATAAACTCTAGAATAATGAGTTGAAAGAAACAGAAATATATAAATTAATATATACTTATGACCTATAATGCCTATCCAGTTCTGTTTCATTTCTCTTGCTTTGCTCAAATACTTTGAGAGACAAACAAAACAAAACAAAACAAAACACCATCTTTAGTGAGAAAGGGCCCACAAATTTCAATGTATAGTTCATCCCTGTGGACATCTTGGGGATAGTGAACTCATAGGTGGGTATGAATAAATTATATGTGCATGCATTTTTGACTGTGTGTGGGAATGTATATGTGAGTGGAGGCCCACAAAAGCCAGAAAGATAAAAGCAAGACTGATGCATAAGATATAGAGTAATTTACAGGCAGTTTTAAGCTGCCATGTGGGTAATAGGAATCAAATTCAATACTTCATTGAAATCTCCATGAGAACAAATTGTCCAAGAGTAAAGAGAGGAAGTTTTGAAAATTTAACAATACTAACTCTTCAGATCAGCTAGTGATCTTGTGTATACAAAACTGATGAATCTCTACAAAGACTATATGCATCCATATTTAAAAATATGTTTTAATCTTTGAAATCTTTACAAAATATTTAGAGTAAAAAACATCAATAAAGAAACAAAAATGAAGCAATTGGTAAATATACCTAATGAATAAACTTTCTAAAACTGGCCTTAAATCTTCTGTAAGTTTAACTTGTTTCAAAATAAAAAATTCAGAAAATGAAACAAAATTCATTTCTATTGTAATAATACTAAGAGATGATAAACTAAGATGCATTAAGACATATAAATATTAAATATGCCAGGATAATTTGAAATTTCTCAACATAAGAGACATTTTAAAAATGTTAAATAAATGTTCTTGAATTAAAGGACTTAATGATGTTAAATGATCAGTTCCATTCCAATTTTAACATATTCTAAGTTAAAATTTCTTCAGTCCCTCCTTGCTGAACTGTTTTGGAAAGCTTTTTATGTATTCTTTGCTGACTTCATTATGTCATGGAGGAAGGCCTTGACCTCCTGATGTTCTTGCCTTGACTGGCTGAATGCTGGGTGAGAGGTGTGTACCATCATACCTAGTATTCTCAGATTTGCTTTCAGCAAAATAAAAATTTATTTAAAAATGTATAATAATGGTTCCAAAAAGGAGTTTTAAAGGGTAAGGAGTCTGATGCCAAACTTGGAGATGTGAGTAAGTTCCCAGGATCTATATGATGGAAGGAGAAAAAACACTCAGAAGTGTTGTCTTTTGACCTCCATATGTTATGTGCACACGTGCGCACAGGTGTGAGTACACACACAGACACACAAATCACCTCAAGTAAAAGGTAAAATATTAGAATTGCCATGTCCCTTCTATACTTGGAGAAGGGAGGAGATGTCAGGGGCAGCCCTGCTTATACACTGAAGGCCTAAAATCAATCATAAGCCTAAAATCAGAAATAGGCCTGACATACATGCCTGCTAACACAAAGTCTTGGGTATCTGTGGAAAAACATTGAAACAGATGGCTATAAGCTATTGTAAACAGGCAGCTTTTGTGGAAATTTATCAGCCTGAGTCGTCATAGACCTTGTAAATAGGCAGCCTTGGTGGATAGTACCAACTTAGATAAGGACAAGTGAATTATAGGCAGAGTCACAGTGACCTGTCCCCTGAACCTTTACCCAGATGATACCCTGTTCTTAAAGATATCTGTATTCCCCCTGAACACCTATGTTCCTGTGTCATCCCCTTCCCCACATCCTGCATTTTTCTGTTTACAACCCCTGTGTTAAAAGTAAAAATTATGATTTGATAATAATTGTATGTATTTGATAATAATTGTATGATAATAATTGCATGTGTATGAGTGTACAATGGCACAAGTGTTGAGGTCAAAGTTTAATTTGTGGGAGTGTGTTCTCTTCGCCTTCCATGTAGGCTTCTACAACTAAACCCAGCTCCTTGGGTTTGGTGGCAGAAGCCTTGCCTTGCTGAGCCATCTTACAGATCCCTAAAGAGTCTCAATAAGATGCATAAGAAAAAGAAAAAAAAGAAATTGTTTCATATTATTAAAAGAAAAACAGAATAAAATAAACCTTAAGAATAAAAAAAGGTAAAATAAATTTATTGGGAAATCTAAACATGTAAATAATTCAAAATCTTCCTACAAACAAGAAAGTTAGAGAGAATGGACAAACTGACTGCAAAAATAATTAGAAATCTGTATACTTTTACTGATGAGAGGTGAGCAGCAGAGACAGGCAAGCTATCAATTAAATCACATTGTTTGCAGAAAATGGGACATCATTTACTCTATCAGTTGACACATGCTTAAAGGGGAAATGGAACAATTTTTAAACATATAGAAAGAAACTATCAACTATTTCACAATGATCTAACATCATTTTGAGATCAACTACACTCTTAAATCCAATGTGGCATAATGTTAAATTTCTAGAGGAAATTATCGACTATAACTGAGGTTGTGGCTTAAATATCAGATATTCCCCATAGGCTCATTTGTCTGAACTTTGTTCTCAGTTGGTAGTAGTGTGTGAAAGCTTTAGTATGTAGAGAATTAGTAGTCATCCCTGTCTCCTGTTTACTCTCTTCCTGCTGAGTTTGAATGAAATGTGACCAGTCTGGCCCCTGCCCCTGCCCCCGCCCCCGCCCCCGCCCCCGCCCCCGCCCCCGCCCCTGCCCCATGCCTTGCCTGCTTCAGTGGATTATATCCCTTAGACTATAATCTGCAATGAACTATTTATTAAGATAAATTTCCTCTTGTCAGATATTTATTTAATCACAGAGGCAGGAAAAATAATACAATTCTATTCTATTTAATAAGCCAAATAATCACCAATCATAGAAAAAATATGGAAATTCATTAAAATCAGAAATTCATCAGGAGCTGTTATGAAAATGGCTAACAAAACAACAGCTGATAAAACTGTTTTCTTAAAGGCATCACACACAAATAAATAACACACTAAATACAATGCACTCATTCAACAACTAAACAACCCATACAATAGAGTATATGAATAGACACTTATGAGAAAAGTAACAAATGTGTGAAATTTGTTTGTCCGTATTACCTATTAAAGAAATGTAGACTAAAATCTTGAGCTAATAGCACCCAGGAAAATGAATAAATTAAAACATCAACTCAAAATCAAACTGAATTTGTGAATGAGGGGACATTAAAATTTGTATTCTTTGCAGATAAAACTGAGAATAATTCAATTCCATTAAAATACATTTTAAAGATCCACTGAAATTAAACAAAATGTAAATGCAGTATGCATAATAAAATATTTTATAGAGTATACCTATATGAACTCATGCTTGGTCATTTCATTACTATTTGAACAAAAGTAAAATCACATTTACAAAGCAATTTTCAGGGAAAATAAAACATTAGCAATATTTTATTCACAGTGACTAAATGATGCTGGTAGGAAACAATTCATTAGCAAGGAATGGATTCAATACTAAGTAATATTGGTGTATTTGATAGAGTTCTTTCCAGCCATTTAAAAAGGAGTAGTAGTTTGGGTTGAGAAGATGTGTCTCTGACTAGTGTTTGCTATGCCACATGAGGACATGAATTCAGATCTCTAGAAGTCTCATAATGTTGATGCAGTAGCGGGTCTCTGTAATCCTATCTCTTCTGTGCAGCATGGGTGGTGGAAGCTGGAGAATACTCACGGGCCATGTATCCTGGCATGGACAGTAGCAAACAAGAGACCTTGACTTAAATAAGGTGGAAGGCAAGGACTGTGACCTGGTATTGTTCTCTCATTTCCAAACATGTGCCATGACATAGCTACATCTAAAGTCACATATCACATACATATGAACACACCCCCCCCCCACACACACACAGAGAGGCACACACACAGACATATGCACCCCACTTCACAAACAGAAAGTTTTCTGTGAACATTCTAGAAACACATTTCATAAATAGGTTTTTCAAGAGGAGAATTAAATATGCAGCAGTTTGTCATTCTTGAGTAACTTGAGTGGAAATTGGATAGGCGGAGCTACCATCACTGACTGGATAGCAGTTATGCATCTCATGTTACGTTTGGAGCATTAGTAATATCCTCCCAACCATTATACTCCATATGATTATATTATAGATTGGCCAGACTTCCTGCTGTATTTGATAAGCTACTCTAGGTGGGTTGTTACTCAGCTGACAACCTAATCATTTTACACTTGTCCTGTATAGAAGTGCTGGTGTTCTTCAGTAGAGTGCTTGCTTTTTACAACTGGGAGGCAAAACTGGCTCAACCAGAGACTCCTATTACCCTGTTTATGCAAGGACAGTCTATCTACTTTTACTACATGACCAGAAGGATAAGTTAACAAGCTACACATCCTCATGAGTGTCATTATGTTTATTTAAAACATTATCGAGTCTGTGGTGGTTTTATGCTGTGTCTTGGTTTAAAAGTTTTATTTTTTGCCATTTAAATTATATGATGAATGACAATATGTACGAATTTAGCACTGCAGTCCTAAGAAAACTGGGGTGACACTAATAAGCAGTTGTTATTAGTATTTTAAATCTTGGGTAGAAAGAATGGGTATTGATTTAGTGAACATGGAGAATTAAGGAATAATTTTTTTAGATTTTAGATTGTTTTCTAATGTGTACAGGAAGCCATATGTAGTGAAACATTGAAAACACATGCTAGGAAAGAAAAGTGATTGGATCAAGTATTCTGCTTCTGTGGCTATGAGTGCTTGATTCTTTCAGAGGACTAGAGTTGAGATCCTAATATCTATGTTAGAAGACTCACAATCATGTAAGGATAGCTCTAAGAATCTGATGCTTTCTTTTGGGCTCTGAAGGAAATGTACCCATGAGAGAAAAATATATACACATGATTAATAATACATCTTTAAGAGAAGTGATTCAATTATAAAGTATGTAATAATGTATATTTAGAATGAACAAGTTATATAAAATATAAAAATAGTATGAACAATTTGAAATGAGCTTTTCCTCATGGAGAAAAGAACCATGCCCAGTACATTTAGGTTTCTTAATTTGACTCTCTTGTAAAATATGTATTTGTATGTTTCAATAAACATGAGCTTTATGTCATGCTGAAACAACATTGTTTCTAAAATATTTTATCTACTTAACTTCAGATTAATTGGTCAAATTTGGCTTTTGCAATGATCTTGGCTGTGATCATTTACAAGATATTTCAAGGGAAAAATCAAATTCGACATGTCATAGGTTGAATTATTTTCTGTAACACTGAATGAGTACTAATGAGAAAAAAATGGTTATGACTAAGAATGAAATAATTAAAAGAATTTTAGATTTTGAATTTTACTGCTTGCTGTTTGCCCAGCTCTGCTGAAGACTTAATATGGTTTCCAGAGGATGTCTACAAAGCAGGACAAAGCAGGGTCTGGTGGTTCACTGAATTTTCAAGTGTGCAATAAAACACAGCTCGAGAGTGACTTTGCAACTGTACCACCCTGGTGATGTGCTCTTGGGAGGTACCCTCATCAAAATGCTGCATTTCTCCTTTTCAAATCAATATTACCAATGGGATGGATCTCTGAAGGGATTTCTCTAGTTGAAGAAAGGGTAAAGGTCTGAAGAGAAGAATATAAAAAAGGTTGCATGGGTGAATGTTTATGTTCATCTTAGATGCTTTATGAGGCAATTGTTCTGTTTCAGAAATACGAGATGACGTCTGACACCTGGCTCTCTAAACAGGTATAGTAGAAGTTGCCTGTGTCACTTTTTGGCCGTTATGAACATTTCCCTCAAATGATAAGTTATATAGTTTTTTTTTTTCTAAAATGTAATTTCCAGGGTTTAGGAAGATGGCCCATAGAACAGTTACTATTGCAAGCATGAGAACAAGCATGCATTCTCAGAATCCCTGTAGATGTCTTGTAGGTATGGTGGCTTACCTGTAAAGAAGTCAGAGACAAGTTTCCATACAGCAAGCTGACTAGTAAGACTAGGCAGAGAGGTGTGCTCTGCCTTTGATAGAGAGACTTCTTTGATAGGGAGATTTTCATTCACACAACTGAACCAACTTGGTGTGTTCCTGTGGGCCTTTACACCACAACCAACACCCTTAGATAGTCCACAGTAGTTAAAAATTGAAAATCATCACAATTCTACTACATACTGTTGGGGTCCACACTAGCCCCATGTTTGGGTGGCCAAAAATGTCATGGCCCAAGCAAAATGTTGAGGCCCGGGCCGACCCACATTTGGGCGGCCACTGTATCCTGGCCCAAGCTGCCGCTCCGGTCTGTGGGTCGGGGTTCAGCAAGAGACAGAGAGTGAGGACGACTCGAAGAATGCAGACCAGACAGAGTGTAATTCAATCCCATTTATTCTTCAGTCTCTCTTCCTCTCTCGAAGTCCCTAGTCTTGAGTTCCTAGTTCCTAGTTCCTAGTCCCTAGTGCCTCCAAGTTCCAAGTTACTTCTTCCAAGTTCTCTTCCAAGTGCCCTGCTACCTGTCTTCTCTCTGCTATGTCTCCCTAATGTCTGATGTGTCTGATTCTCTCTAGAGCCAAGTGTCTTCTACCTAATGTCAAGTAATCTGTTACTCTCTCTGTCTGCCTCTATCCTTTTATATGTCTCACTTCTAAGCCACGCCTCTAAGTTACACCTTTAATCATGCCCTTAGGTCTTGTCTCTAAATCTTATCTCTAAATTACACTCTTAAATCACACACCTTTAA
This sequence comes from Arvicanthis niloticus, assembly GCF_011762505.2. Classification (NCBI taxonomy): domain Eukaryota; kingdom Metazoa; phylum Chordata; class Mammalia; order Rodentia; family Muridae; genus Arvicanthis; species Arvicanthis niloticus. The sequence continues at coordinate 12,927,332 of NC_047667.1, read as the reverse complement.
TCGCACACACCTTTAATCTCACGCACCTTTAATCTCAAGGTATCTAAACCAAGATTATCGGAGTGTGCTCAGCTGTTGTAGACTATTGTAATCCAAGTCACATGTCAGGGTATTTGGCTCAAGATGGCTGCAAAGCTGATAGCCGCTTTCTGCTAAAAGTCGGCCCCCAACAACATACTATCATACGAATCATCTTCTTCATTCTACTATCATTACTGTCCAATATAGAGTAATGATATCCTCCTTTTGGAGGTGGAACTAAATTTTCTCCCAAAATTTCTTGTCAATGGCCTTTGTTGATTCAATTTTATCATAAATCACCTGTTAAAGTCACCTACCACACAACCCTATCCAGATACCATCTCCCAATAAAATTATTGTAAATTCACATGTAATATTTTCATTTATTAATTTACTTATTCATTTTACATCCCTATAATGGCTCCTTCTCCTCCCAATATACTCTCATACAGTCCCTCACACCATACACCCCTCCCCTTTTTACTCAAAAGAGGTAGGCTCCTCTGTGTTTCACCCCCACAGGTACATCACATGTAATTTTTATGTGGCAAGATCTACTATCTCTCTGTCAAAGTAAAACAACAGAAGCACTCTCTGTAGCACTCCATTGAAATAGATGCTTACTGCAATGTGTCACACAAAACACTGCCAAATGCAATTCTTTACTGGACAAGAGAAAGTAGAGACTGTTGATAGGCTCACAGGTAGATATACAGACAACAGTACAGATGAAAGGAGAGAAATAATTTGTGTTCTATTTATGTATACACTTATTAATAGAATTTACCCTGTTATACAAAATGAAATGGAAGTACAATTTTAAATTTATAACCAATAATATGTTCTCATTCAATTAAGTTAGACACTAAAAAGAAAACCAATAGAAATTAAGAACGTGATGAGTTCTTAATGATATCTTGGGAATTGCTCTTCTTCACACAGAGTGTTTATAAATTTTAGAGCCATGAAATTTCCTAACAGTTTAACAAGCATGACTATATTAAATCCATATTTCTATGTGTTGCATAGAACTCATTTCTAAACATCAAAATTTCCCATTATCAGTTGTTCAGTAAGAAAATCCATTCGGTGTTCTATCAGAGTTAATTCTTTCTTTCAGCAGGATTATGAGAATCTTATTAAATGCTCAGAATTTTATAAAATGGAAGAGGCTGGGCAAAGTAATTAGTGGAAGCACATTTCTAAGATAATTAGGACTTTTACAACAGCACATACTTTCAGGGTAGTTGGAAAGAATGTAATGAATTTACATGGTTGACCTTACTTCAAAATGGCCTGAAGATAGGATGGCAAGTGTGTGACACACCAAGAGTTTGTAGAGCTAAGCAGCTCAGGTCGAGTGCTTTCTTAGAAGCTCTGTCATGAAGGATGTTCCATATGTAAATGCAGAGGGTGAGATCAGAGTTACCCAGTCATGAGTTTTGAGTGTTCATTGTCTTATATAATTTTGTTCAAATTTACTTACATTACTTCTGAGGTTTCAAGACATTACCTACATTATCATATAGCTTCATGAATATCCCCAAGTAAAAAATGAAAATTACCATTGCATTTCTGCTAAGAATATGTTTTCCAGATGCAGGGGATGTTTCAGTGAGGACTGTAATCTTGTTGCCCCATGTTACTTATGTTACAGAGGAAGGATTCATGCTTACATGAGTTTCATACTTGTAAACAGATGCACATGTATGCAGTGCATGTACCAAGTGATGTAAAGTGATATAAGAAACAGGTAGAAAGTGAAAGCTGACAAGACTGAGAAGCAGCAGAATACCACGCCTTCCTGGGGTAATCATGAATATGGTGAACTTAGAGCTGAAGCATGAAGATATAAAAGGAAGAGCTAGATGAAGATAAGAGAACTATGAAGGCTCTAGTGAGATAGGAGCAAGCTCTGACCCAGGGAGAGTGTAAGAAGAGAGATAAAGCTCATAATAGTGACATAAGGCCTTTGGAAAGTCCAGAAGGGCAATTCAAGGTCTTACAACAGAGGCAGGAGAAATGGTTCAGTGCTTAGAGCACATACTTCTCTTGCGGAGGGCCTGGGTTTGGTTCTCTGAGGCCATGTGAGTGACTCTCCTGTAACTCCAGCTCCAGAGAATCTCACACCTCTGAACTCCATTGAAACTGTCACACGTATGCACATAAGTAAGCTTTAAAATAATAAGAATTTAAAACTTGTAAATCTCCCAAAGAAAACCACACCATGTTTTGAACCATTCCTTAAATAAGCAGAAAGTAATGTGATGCTACATCAGATGTTAGCTCTCTTAATGTACTCATGTGTATGTGTGTATGTATGTATCCATGTGTGTACATATATGTCTCTGTGTGAAATGTATATATGTTCTTCCTGAGAAAACACACACACACATGTATGTCAAATATGCATTCATCTGAATATATATACATATATATGACTAGCACAATTTAATTTTCAAAAGCTTAGCAATTGTATTCATGTATGTCATTGTGGTTTAATTAAAAATTCACTTGATGTTTACAGCAAGAATGGGCATTTTGTGTGTATGTTTAAAGAAAAGTAAACAATAACAGAAAATTAAGAATAAATGATCTCTATAATTTTCAATTATATGACATTTTACTTGTATTTTCAGATAATATGCTGTGCACTGTCAGAAAGAAATCTCATGATAGTAAGGTTGCTCAGCAAATGATATTAAAAAATATTTCTTAAAACATTTTATGATTTGAAAAAATATTTAAATGAGCTGGTCTACACAATTAATTCACCCTTTTCTTATGTTTGAGAGATAAATTACTGAGAGCAAACACAGGTCATGCTATAAAAGTTCTTGTCTGTATACATTTCTTACATGCCTTCACTCTAATTTTTAACATGTTCACCCCCAATTCATGAAACCTCAACATTCTACTCTTGATATTAATTCACATAATGTGACATTAAATCCACTTTTTAAAATTCTAAATGTCATGCTTTTGTACTTAAAAAAACAAATTTCTGTATCCTAAACTAATTTAAATCAAATTTTGAATTGATGTGAATCAGTTTCGGATATGGAAAACAGCGTATGTTTACGGTTGAGTAGAAAGCTGACCGCATAGAAGATCTGAAATTCTTCTGTACCCTTCTTTAATATAGAATGAGGAGCCAGTGTTTTCCAGAGATGGAAGCAGGTTCTTCATGACTGTTCCTGTCAAACAAGGTGGAAGAGGAGAATTCCATCATATAGCTATGTTCCTGTTCCAGGTAGGTCCTGGGATTTTTCTTTGATTCAGTTTCATTGTTATTGAAGGCTCAGTGTTCCTTCCATGGATTTGTATTCACATGAATATACAGATGTACATGAGTAATGGCTCACCTGTGAAGGTCAGAGGATAACCTCTAGAGTCAATTCTTTCTATTCATGTTCTTTGAGGCAGGGCTTCTTGTTGTTCAATGCTGCCTATGCTATGCCAGTTAACCCAGGTACTTCTAGAGATTCATTTGTTTCTGTTTCTCATCTCACCAGAGGAGTGCAGGGACTATGGATGCATACTACCAATTCTGCTTTTACAGGGGTTCTCAACATTCAAAGACATTCAAAAAAATGTCTTTATGCTTATGTGACTAGGGCTTCACCAACTAAGCCATCTTTCTCAGTCCCAAAAATCCCAGTTTTTGTGCCATTCAGAGCCTAGAATGAGTACCATGAAGCTAAGCATTGGGGCTCAAAATAGTTTTTTGGAAGATGATGTCATATATTGAAAATGCATCATTACAATATCAATATAACATAGTCAGCCATATGTGCTGTGAATTGAGGGCCTTAGCATGTTATTTATTTATTTATTTATTTATTTATGTATACAAGTACAAGGTGGATGTGGACTCACTATATAGTAAACAGTAACCTTGAACTTCTGATTTTGCAACTCTGTCCTTAGATGCCAGGAAAATAGGCATAAGTCAAGATCCAAGTTTATGCAATTTTTGGTATCAAATACAGGCTTTCTGTGTGCTAAACCAGGTTGTGCTCACACTCACAAGATTCCATCTATTTCTGCCTATTGTGTACTGGTATTAAAGATGTATGTGTGTCACTACACTCAACAGAAATGTAGGACCTAACTAAAATGCATTCTAATTTCAAGAACCTGGTGACTATCTAATTTGTATATGTAACCCTACCAAGCCATTATGTAGGTTTTGAATGTATAGACTGGCAATGTGGTGCAGGTGGTAAAAGAACTCACCTTGTAAAATTGGTGACCTGAGCAAAGTCCATTTAAAGGTGGAATGAAAGAACAGATTCCACAAGTCATCTGACTTCCACATACATGCCACAGAATGTCCAGCCACACATGAACAGAATGTACACCCAAAAATAAATGAGTGAATATTAACTTTTGAATATTCATAACCAACTAAATCCCCTTCAAAATGGAATGGTATAATAATTATAAGATGTATCTATTCTAGAAAATGCAGTGCATATTTTAAAGAAGAAAATAATATTAATGTTCTTGATGACTAAGAGGCCATGCTGTTTCTTAGAAACATTGTGATAAGAGGAAGCAAACATTTTTTCTTTTAAATCTCAAACAAATTTTAAAAGTTTAAATGATTTTAAAATCAACAGGTTTATTAATAGCTGATTTAAATATGTCAAGATTAATGAGTCAATTTAAATTTAATTTTCAATCATGCACATTCAGGAGTAAGCAAATATCCTTAGAAGGGAACATTCCACTCTTTTACACACAGAGAGAGCTTTATAATGACAAATAACTTGGAGAAAATCAAATGACTATGAGTGCTTCCCAAGCATGTAGTGAATAGTATCTCTCTTTTTTTTAATATAGAATATAAACATATATGTGGCATAAAATCTCTCACAAACTTGGCTAACTCAAGTTCTCCACTCCTTTATCTCTTGTGATTATTCTGAAGCTGATGCAACCTTAGTAAAACTCACGAGAGCATCTGAAAAACATACAATGGACATGGCTGTGAAAAGGGATGGGTCAGCAGGAGAGGGAGGGGACAAAAAGAAATGTGGAAATGGGTAGGATCCAAATACATGATGTACATGCCTAAAAATGTCATGGTGAGACCCAGTGTATATAACAAGCATGTAATAATAAACACATTGTTTTAAATAAAGCAAATTATATATATATATATATATATATATATATATATATATATATATATATACCTATGGATTTTTACTTTGATTGACAAAATTTTATAACAGTATTTAAACTACAAAGTTACATGAGGTTTGCATTATTAAGCAATCTGCACAAATGTGACTTTAATTTTAATCAAGGTTGAAATGAAAAAATTAGGACATGTGTAATTTCCACAGCAGGGAGGAAAACTGATTTTCATAGTAGGTTATTAAGTTAGAAAAGTGGACTAGTTAATTATATACCCATGAATAATGCAATTGCATTTATTTCTAAATAAATGTATGCATTTATATATGAATAAATTTCTAGGTCTTTCTGGGTTGAGTATTGATTGATTGGAATAGGCAGATAGGATGTTAAGGTAATATTTTCATTTTCTATGTGAAAAACGGGTCATTAGGAAATTACTTCACTTATTTCTGCTAGGTAAGCCTTGTGCTTATTAGTACTAGGGAAATAAATTTTCAATAAATTGCACTTTATAAATGTTATAATCTGGGAATTTTACTGAATCTTTATGTTTAAAAGATGTATCTTATTTATTTGTGGTGTGTGTGTGTGTGTGTGTGTGTGTGTACGCAGGCATGTGCCCTTGGAGGTCTTAAAAGAATGATAGATCCTCTGGAGCTAAAATTACAGCTGGTTATGAGCAATCCGACATGGGTACTGGGACTCAAACCCAGTCCCTTTAGAAAAGCATCATGTTCTCCTAACCACCTATTTCTCTAGTCTTTATTAAATTGGTAAAACCCCATACTCTGAAATTTAGCTACCCCTTTAAACACTCAAGATGGTCCCATTGATAAACTACTTGCCCTGCAGGTGATAGGACCTGAGTTTTAATATTTGGTACCTGCCTAAAAGCTAGGTATCAACAGGCACATCTGTAATGTTTCAGGGAATAAAAACAGGTGGATCTCCAGAGCTTACTGGCTATACGGTCTAGGCAGTTCAAGAGCTCTGTGTTCAGGAAAAGAGCCAAGAAAAACTAAATCTTGGAAGACACATATGTCAGTCTATGGCCTATGCACAAAGGTAGTCACACATGCACATACATATGTATACTCACACCAAAGAAAGACTTCAGAAAGTATGAAGTCTAGAAAATATGTATAATATATCATGATAGTCATAGTTTTAAATGAAGCCAATTTACTTAACTCATTACTCATATCTAGTATAATGTTGGACAGATGATGTCTTCCAAGAATCTTTCACATTTAGCTAAGAATTTTTTTTTTACTTAAAAAAATCCTGTATTTTTGAGGGTTTTTAGATATGTATATAATGGCATGTGATCATATTTTCCATGTTTTTGCCCATTCTCTCCATGTCCCCTTTAATACATCCCTTTAATACATTTGTTAAATGATTAACAAATTTAGTTATTTGTTGTTGTTGTTGTTGTGGTGGTAGTGGTGGTGGTGGTGGTGGTGGTGGCGGCGGTGGTAGTTGTATTATAACAACTAAGTCTAGTTAGTATTATACATATGGACCTGTGTGGGGAGCCGACAGAAGGTGGCTATCATCCTTGCAGCCATCTTGAGCCATATACCCTGACAAGAGATCTGATTACAATAGCCTACAACAGCTGAGCACACTCTGATAACATCTTGTTTTAGATACCCAGGATCTTCCCTTGGGTATGTGAGATTAAAGGTGTGTGACTTAAGGGTGTGACTTAGAGATCAGATTTAGAGACAAGACCTAAGGGCATGACTTAAAGGTGTGACTTAAAGGTTTGGCTTAAAAGTGAGACATATAAAAGGCGAGAGGCAGACAGAAGAGTTCAGTACAACTTGGAGTTAGTTATTAGGAGTTAGTTAATATTAGGCACTTGGAAGATTATTAGACATTAGGCACTTAGCACTTGGAAGAAGTAACTAGGAACTAGGGACTAGGAACTCAAGACTTGGGACTTAGACTAAGAAGAGAGACTGAAGAATAAACCGGATGGAATCACACTCTGTCTGGTCTCCATTCTTCGTGTCCATCCACACACTCTCTCTTGCTGAACCCCGACCCACAGACTGGAGCAGCTTGGAGCAGTGGGGGCTCTAACAGTTTAGCCCCCAAGGCTTTTGGCAGTGCAGGTTCCAACATTGACAGAGTGGTTCGCGACAGACCTGGGTGGGACAACAGCTGGAAGATGGGAAATATACCGGTGGCCACATTCTCAAGAAAAGGATGATTCTCCTCCAGGAACTATCTACTGCCAGTATATCCTTAGTAAGGAGTGGGCCAGAAGGTTTTATAAATGCCTTGAAAGTAATTTCATTTGTTGCTGAAATAGCCTGTGTGCAAGCACACCCATTGTTCTTGCAATGTTCAGAGCAACCATACAGAGCACCTGTGTTGACTTTGTTCATCTTTCATTCTGAGTGTGAAAATGTGTCATTGAAGTAGAAAACTTTACTCTCTTCTGGTTGCCATTCAGGGGATTGATAATTTGTCAAACTGAGAAAACATAAAGGCTATGGTATTATTTGTGAGAATCCTGTCAGCTGACTAAAATTAACATACTCATTATGGAACCATAAATTGATATGTAGGTAAATACAGTTTATCATGCACAAACATTCACAGAACTCATATACATGTATACACACACAGGTGCAGTCTCACACGCATGCATAAAGGTACACACTATTTGGGAACATAGTTTGAAACTTCTTGTTTTATTTTAAAAACAACTGTAAGACTATTTTATTAATTGTATAAAACTGTTGTTATATAGTAAATATAATACTCTTGAAAATTAATACCTGAACAAAGTAAATCCTTTGCTTTCCTGTCATTCCTTTTAATAAGCTTTTCATCAATTGATGCATATATTTCCAGTTTCTTTTTACATTAAAATAAGTATTTTTTTTTTACTTTTTAATTGTATATTTTATTTACATTTCAGATGTTATCCACTTACCCCATTTCTCCACCCCCCTACCCAGGAATCCCCTATACCATCCCCCTCCTCCTGCTTCTATGAGGATGTGTCCTCACCTATCCCCCCACTCCCACTTCCCCACCCACGTATTCCCCCACACTCAGCATCCAGCCTTCATGGAACCAAGGACCTCCTCTCCCAAATATGTCTGACAAGGCCATCCTCCCTACATATACAGGTGGAGCCATAGGTCCCTCCCTAAGTGCTCCCAGGCTGGTGGTTTAGACTCTGGGAGCTCTGGTTGGTTGGTATTGTTGCTCTCCTCATGGGGCCACAAACACTTTCAGCTCCTCCAGTCTTTACTCTAACTCCTCCATTGGAAACCCCTTGATCAGTTCAATGTTTAGCTGTGAGCATCACCTCTGAATAAGTCAGACTCTTGCAGACCTCTAGGGAGACAACTATATCAGGCTTCTGTCAGCCTGCACTTCCTGAAATCAGTGTCTACCTTTGGTGACTGCACATGGGATGGATACCTGGGTGGGGCAGTCTCCAGACAGCCCCTCTTTCAGTTTCTGTCCCACACTTTGTCTCCATATTTGCTCCCTTGAGTATTTTGTTACTCCTTCTAAGAATGACTGAAGCACCCATACTTGGTCTTCCATCTTCATGAGCTTCATGTGGTCTGTGAGTTGAATCTTGGATATTTCAAGCTTCTGGGTTAATATCTATCAGTGAGTGAATACCATGTGTGTTCTTTTTTGATTGGTGGTTACCTCACTCAGGATGATATTATCTAGTTTCGTCCATTTACCTAAGAATTTCTCGAATTCATTGTTTTTAATAGCTGAGTGATACTCCATTGTGTAAATGTACCACAGTTTTTGTTTCACACACATGCATAAATGTTGGGGTCCACACTAGCTCCACGTTGGGGCAGCCAAAAAATGTCGTGGCCCAAGCAAAATGTTGAGGCCCAGGCCGACCCATGTTTGGACCGCCACTGTATCCTGGCCCAAGCTGCCGCTCCAGTCCGCAGGTCGGGGTTCAGCAAGAGCAAGAGTGAGGAGGGACTCGAAGAATGCAGGCGAGACAGAGTGTAATTCAATCCCGTTTATTCTTCAGTCTAAGTCCTAAGTCTTGAGTTCCTAGTACCTAGTTCCTAGTCCCTCCAAGTTCCAAGTTACTTCTTCCAAGTGCCTGCTACCTGTCTTCTCTGCTGTCTGGTTCTCTCTTCTGTGTCTCCCTAATGTCTGATTCTGATCTGTTCTGTCTCTGCCTTTTATATATCTCACTTCTAAGCCACGCCTTTTGGTCACACCTTTAATCATGCCCTTAGGTCTTGTCTCTAAATCTTATCTCTAAATTACACTCTTAAATCACACACCTTTAATCTCACACTCCTTTAATCTCACACACCTTTAATCTCAAGGTATCTAAACCAAGATTAGCTCAGCTGTTGTAGGCTATTGTAATCCAAGTCACATGTCAGGGTATATGGCTCAAGATGGCTGCAAAGCTGATAGCCGCTTTCTGCTAAAAGTCGGCCCCCAACACATAAATGTACACACTATTTGGGAATATAGTTTGAAACTTCTTGTTTCATTTAAAAAAACAAGTGTAAGACTATTATATTAATTGCATATAGCTGTTGTTATATAGTAAATACAACACTTTTGAAAATTAATACCTGAACAAAGTAATGAAAGAATAAATAAATCCTTTGCTGTCCTGTCATTCCTTTTACAAAGCTTTTCATCAATTGATGCATATAATTCCAGTTCCTTTTTACATTAAAATAAGGATTTTTTAAAAAGATTTCAATCAATATAATTTAGGTTTACAACATTTATAGAATGAAATATAATTTTTCTGATACCCTCTGATAGAATTTTTAATATTTTGCATTTATCATATTCTGAATTGTGATTTTAATAGATCTGTGGCATTCACTCATGCAGAGTTGTTATGCTTGCTTTAAATGATCCATTTTCATCATTAAAGTTATTCTGCTCTTTGATGTTAGATTCTTAGACAAGCAATCTTATTCACAAACACTTTTATTTTAATTGCCTCACAAGAATCCATTTCTAAATGTTCAAAGAGTTGTAAGTATATTAGTCAGAAGTTGCTACAGGAACAGAGTTGATAGAATAAGTACATATTAACAGTGGATTTATGAGATTGGCTTACACGATACAGTGGGAAGTGCAACAACTGTTTTCTCACAATGGAAAGGTAAAGCATCCAGTAATTGCTAGGTTCATAAGGCTGGATGTTCCAATAGTTTTAGTAGGGCTCCAAAGAAGTGGGAAATTACTGGAGAACCATCTTCATTATACATATAATTCCTAAAGAAGCTGACTCTTATATCAACAGAGAGATGAAGCATTAATAGAATGGATGAATTCACCAGTAAGAATAAAGGCAAGCAGATGAAAGCAGCTTTCCTTCTTTCACAGCCTTTAACTAAGAGCATGACAAGGATATGCTGCCATTTTTAGAGTAGATATTCCCACTTTCAATAATCTGATCAAAACATCTGTCACAGAAATGTTCAAATGATTGCCTTCTTATCAGTTCCATATCCAGTCATATTGACAAATTTCTCCCTGCACCACCACATTTCACAAAGTAAACCACATGCATGTGTAATATGTTCATTAGGTTTTACATAGAGTGCCAATTGGCTCTTCAAAACAAAGCATCATCATTTATAAGTGAAAGAGGAGTACAGACTACATTGCTGACCTCTCAGTAGGATGCTGCTGGCTGTGCATGGTCATTGTCTTCTGGCCTTAGGGCAGTAGTCTATAGCTAATGGATGTGCACAGGGTGCTGATCATGATGGACCCTGGCAACATTGTGGACTGCATTCAGAGCATGTGCTGTGAGGCTCAGCTGTGTCTGGGAGCCTCCTGACTCACTTAGAGCAGGATCATGTATTTGAAGTGGTTCCTGACTGAGACCAGTAAATCTTTGCAAACATTGTACTCTCTGGCACAAGTATAGATGAAAACATCAAAAAGAAAGCTACTCAAGTGCTCTCAGGCTCTCTTCAGGCTGGAGTGTAAGGCTTGTGCTCATGAAACTTTAGGGGATTTTTTTCCCACATTTATATAGACTATCCACTGTCAAAGTTATTTAATAAGTGAAATATTTCTTTTACTTTTTTAACCTCCAATGAAATATGATTATAATTTCATGTAAATTACAGTAGTGCCTCCTGACATCCTCTCTCTTTATACCCTTACCTTTTTCTCTGTGTGTGTACACATATGCATATATACAGACCAGCTGTCAACCTTGAGTGCCTTTCTTCACGTGCTATCTACCTCCATATTTGAGAAAGATTTCTCGTAACTCATCAAATAGGCTAGGTTGTTTGGCTCGTGAACCCCAAGGATCTGTTTGTCCATGGGATGACAAGTACCTGATATTATGGACAGTTCATTTTTGTAAATTTTAATTCTTTTATTTATTTTTTAAAAATTAATTTATCTTTAAATTAATTTGATCTAATATTAATTTGAAAATTAAAATTAATTTTGCTAGAATTTTATTTTTTAAAATGAGGATCAAATTCAGGTCCTCATGTTTTCACAGCATGCACTTTGTAGAGTGTGCTATTAACTTGTCTCCTTGGTAATATTTAAAATTTGGTATTCAAATATGTACTCTTTCATGGTGTCAAATAATTAGTAAACCAATTACTTTTATTAGCTTGATAGGTTTATATTATGAAGTATTTTTTCTAGTTTTCAGTGAGGTTATGTGCATAGTGCACATTCATTTGTAGATTTCATTAGTTGTTTGATATGTGCTAGCAAAATCACAATTTCTGTACCCAGAAAAAATTCTTGCATATCCCTCTATACAAATTTCCAGATTTCTTTCACTGTGAACATATGAAAGTAGAAAGTCTGCAGTCTTTTTTTCAGTAGCATACTATTAATATAGATTTGAAGATCATTATTTGTAGTGTTAGAGAGATGACTTAGTACTTATTAGCAAATATTCCACAATCACCAGAGTTTAGACTCAGAAGTCTCTGTCCATCCTGTTTGTAGAAGGGCAGGAAAAGGAGTGATCTTGTTGGTTTCCATCTAAGCCATGCTACATGTTCCAGGTTCAGGAAGAGACTGTGCCTCACTGGAACAGGAGCAGAGGCTCCCTTACTGCAAGAAGATACCCAGTAACCAATTCTGGCCTCCACCCACAAGCATTGGCATGTATACCTTCATATACATGCACATGCACTCACATGGACACGGACATTTGAACATTAATAAACAGTTGCTTTTAGGAACGATCATTGTCTTCTGGTATGTGTGTGAAACTGTTCCCCTGCAGAGTTATTTTTACATAGCCTATTAGTCACTCTTCTCATCTCTGTGACAAAGTACTCAGCAAAAGTAACATACAAAAGGGTTTGTTTTGGCCACAATTTGAGGATAGTCCATCATGGTGGGAAAGCATGATAACAGGAGCTTGAAATGCCTACTCTTGTCATATGCACAGTCAGGAAGCAGAGAGATGAATGCTGGTACTCAGGTCAGTTGCTCCTCTTTATTCAGTCCAGGACCCTAGCCCATGATGCAGCTGCCCACACTTCAGGTGCATCTTCCTCCCTCAGTTATCACAATCTAGAGACTGCCTCGTAGACATGCCCAGAGTAGTGTCTCTTAGGTGATTCTTAATGGTGTCATGTTGAGAATCAAGATTAACCCTCACAATATCTCTCCCACTCAGAGAGGGGTGAGCACAGTTCCCAGATTGTTTGAGATAAGCAGCTACACTGTCATTTTCCCAAACTATGAAATAAAAAAAATAGAATCTCATTGTTGCATTTGTACACATTGTCTATATAGTAGCAAGCAGTTTCACTCAGAGGATCTGAGGATTCCACTCAGAACAATATTAAGTTCCATTATTGACTAGAAGTGCTGTAGAGAATCACATGCTTGTAAATCATAATCCTATCACCTAATCAACCTAATAAAAGGTTTTCATTAAATTTCACTACTCTATCTGATTAGGACATTGTCTGAAAACAATGAGTTCATTTCCTGTGATGAATAGACAGTAAATTAAAGCATGGTATTTTTAAGCAGTGTGTCATCGCCCTTATTTAATGACTGTAAGCTTTGGGCAGAATTTAATATCAGATATTTGAATAAACAGGAAGTTACCAGGTAACAAATACAGGGCACTGCTAAATGTACCAACATGCTTCCAGTTTGTGAATAGAAATGCCTGGCTCAGATTTTGCCTCTTTGCATGAGATAAAATCATCACCAATTCAGGGTGTGTGTCTCATGTCTACTCTCCACTACAGCCACTCTATTGTGGACTTCCAGACTGCTTCAGAGAATGAATGAAGTCTTACTCCTCTTCCCTGTTTTATTCTGAATTTAAAGTTAAAGTAAGAGGTGAATTGAAAGTACATTTCCATACTCTAGCCTCTCTTAGAACTACACCCATGTTTATATCTATACCCAGGGTTTCTATTCTGCCAAGTTTACATAGAAGACATATGGATTAACAAAAAGATATATTTCTGTGTAATAAAAATTTGTATACTTTGTTTAGTTTTCATTCCTTGTGTTGGGAGAGAGTTCACTTGATAACGCTTCTTGTGGCTAAGCCTGATATCAGGAATTCAACCACTTGGACCTAAAAACTGGAATGAGAGGCATGGCTCCCACAGGTTGTCCTCTGACTTTTATAGATATGCTATGGCATGGACATTTGAGTGCATGTGCACACGCTCACAAACACACACACACACACACACACATTGTGAAAAATACAAATTTTCCTTCTGTGACTTTGGTATTTGAAAGTATTTGAAAAACCCCTTGAGATTCAGAAATCCCCTTGTATGACATAATCGAGTCTCTGCATTTATTTTTATGTGACCAGTAATAATCTAACAAATTCTGATTGGTTTGGTAAGGAACCGTGGAGAGGCCTTTACTGAGCAGCCAGGCCTAACTTCCAGCTGGAGGAACCCAGGGCATTTCTATCCAACTAGACACAGCATGGCGTGAAGAAAACTGTGGGTTCCCCAGCCGTTTTTTTTTTTTTTCCTACAACTGGTGCCCCATGCTGGGTGCCAGCTGTAGGTTCCTTGTTCTGAAGGGTGTCCCACGAGGATATCCCGACTGTGTCTCTGCACTGAGCCGGTCCAGGCCTGGGCTGGGCTGAAAAGGAACTGGCTAGCTGGCAAGGAGGCAGCTTGGTGTCCCAGGCAGGTTCCGGGAAAGTAGAGCTCTTCCCAAGTGTTACAGTTCTTGTGACAGAAACTCTTGGACACTAGGATGGTTCTTGAGCGCACCCTCTACTTCCCCTAAATAGAGCCCTTATATACAGTTTTGGGGTGGGTTAGGGTCTGGCAGCAGATAATGCCTATTGGCTTGACCTGAGAGCTTGGAGATATCTCATCTGCATGTGGGAGAGCCTGAGGGACCGTTCCTCATGACTGATGGTCATAAACCTCTCTGTGGGAGGGGTTGTTGGAGGACTGAAGCTAAGTGAAAAGAACCAGGGCCTGGGAGCAGAGCTGAACTCCTGCCGTCTGATAAAGGTTCTGGGGTTTGAAACTCATGCTCATCCAAACACCCAGCTGCTTCTCACAGCCCACTGCCCTACATTGACCCACCCCAAAATCTATGCCATCACTGAACTGCTGGAGTTCATGACAAAGCCTATCCTACAAATTCAAAATTCTAGAATTGCCATGTCACATGGTAACAGGATATCTGAGAGGAGTACTGGTAAGGTTCTAGCATTGACAGAGTAGCTGAAGCTAGAGACCTTGAACCAGACCAACAAGCCATTGCAATGAACATTTGTAAGCAAAAATGTGTGGATAAAATTGTATACTGTGACATCCTAAAGATTCCACAGTGGGATTTCTTTCCCTTTGTTGTGAGGGAGGCTGCAAGGGAGAGGATAGTTAAAACAGATTTTTTTTCCTAATCTTAAATGTATAACTTTGGTAGAAATTTTTTAGCTCTCTGAGACAGGCTCACAATTTAGCATACTTAGAAATCTATGAACCAAAAGTATTTCAAAATATTCACAAATATAAAAAAATCATTACAATATTTTATGTGACTTTTAATCTTGAATTTGACATTATAGATGAGCTAAAATATTGAAGTATTAATTCTCTGTTCTAGAAGCAATCAATGTAGATCCTGAAAGCACATGAACATAGCTGTCTAATATAGCTTAGGATTCCATGCTGGTGTTTGGTGTGTAACTGAAAAAAAAATAACCCACTCATTTCCTGTCATCCTTATATTTGTTCCTTTGGTCTACAAAGTCTTGAATCATATTATTACCGCAGACAGTACACAACAAACTTAATATAATGTGAATACATACAACTAACAGGTCAGAGAATTAATAAGAACAAGATTCTTCTCCTTTGTTTTCCTCCTTTCATTGAGATAGGTTCTGGGATGTGAACCAGGCATACTATATAGACCAACTTTCAAATGACTTCCAACCATTGTGCCTCAGATTTCTAAGCAAAGAGGTTATAGGCATGCGCCAACAAGAGTGGGCAGGAACAGAGCATTTAGGAAGCTGGTAAATGTAGATCCATACCAAGAAGACTAAGAATGTTTTGAAGGAAAAATTCTCTTACTATGGAAATGGAACAGCAAATAAACCATGTGTTCATTTTCTGTTTCAAGTAGAATTGGCAATAAGATGTCAGAAGACAAGTCTCCCATATCTATGCATTTATACATATCTATACAGCTGTACATCTATATTCAGTATATAGTTACATCAAAAATGTCTTGGAAATATTCCCAAGTACCATTCTCTCAGGACAATACTATAAAATGAGGTAAACTACAGCAGTTACAACTTTTCAAAAGCCAATGTTTTTTTTTATTATATAATTTCTTATTTTACACATATAATTAAACACAATGAATACTTCATTGAATCATTTATCTGTGTTCCAAATATCTAGGTTCATTTTATTTGTTTGTAACCTCTTTAATAATGAACACAGATGTATTTTATTTCCAACTGTAACTTTAATCCTTTAAATGTATTTATTTGTATGTGGATGAAGTCCCTGCAATATGAGGATGTGTAGAAATGAGAGGACAATATTCAGAACATGGGGCTTTAATTTCATAATGGGCTCAGGGAATGGAGCTCGGGTCATCAAGCTTGTGTGACAAGTGCTTTTACCCACTGAGCTTTATGACTGGCCTTGGCTTTTACTTCATAAGACCTTAAAGATTTCATCACGGGTCAGGAAAATCTGAGATCAACAGTTCTCACCCTGTGGGACACAACACTTCTTGGGACTGCATATCAGAAATGCTGCATAGAACACATATGTATTATGATATATAATGTTACCAAAATTAGAGTTATGAAGCAGCAGTGAAATAATTTTATGGTTGGGCATCACCACAGCATGAAGAATCATATTAAAAGTTAGAGCATTAGTGAA
This sequence comes from Arvicanthis niloticus, assembly GCF_011762505.2. Taxonomy (NCBI): domain Eukaryota; kingdom Metazoa; phylum Chordata; class Mammalia; order Rodentia; family Muridae; genus Arvicanthis; species Arvicanthis niloticus. The sequence continues at coordinate 12,910,755 of NC_047667.1, read as the reverse complement.
CCACTGCTTAAGATTAAGGGCTACAGTCAATTAATGATTGCTGAAAAGGATGATTCAGTCTTTGCCACGAGTGAGCCCTGCTAGGTCATTCAGTCTCAAGGCGTCAATTATGTTCATGTGTAACATGATCAATGTTAAATGAACTCAGTGGATTACATTAATATATACCTATATGTGTACATTTTATAAATATATGTATATATTTACATATAAATATATATGTAAATATATAAATGTGTGTGTATGTGTGTGTGTGTGTGTGTGTTAGAGAGAGAGAGAGAGAGAGAGAGAGAGAGAGAGAGAGAGAGAGAGAGAGAATAATAAAGAAGTCAAGAATTTGAAAGGTCATTAGGAGTCTATGGGAATTGATTAGGGACAACTGTACTCATGTATAACTTTTTAAAAATATTAATGAAATTTTCATTATTGTCATTCAGTTATATGAAAACACCTTTATGAGAAAGATGCATGCCAGAATTTTTAGAATTCAAATACCCTGCTCTTTCAATCTTTCTTTCAAAATGATGCGTCAAGTAAGAGGAAAAAGAATAAACATTTTAAAAACATTGCCACTTGATGAATTAATTTTCTAGTTAACCTTCCTTACCTTTGTGAACTTTTTAGGTAAATAGAAAGCATATTACTGTTTGGAAAAAAATAAAGAATAAGACAAAATTAGTATCAGTGAGAAGCCGTGAAATATGAAGAGTCAGAGAAGCTCAATTGCCAGTCGACTCTTAATTAGGGTAACGTTTGAAAAGCAAATGCCTGCCATTCCTGGTGACACATGCCTATCTTCTAGCACTAATGGAAGGCTTACTCATACATTCTAGTACATGCCTCCAATCCAGCAATTGGGATGCTGAGGTAGAATGATTTCCAGTCTCAAGAACAGAGACATGAAAACCATCACAGGTTAAGAGCACATATGTGTCTTCTGACCGTGAGTTCCAATCCTTGGTCTTCTCGCTCATGTAATTCTGAAGTTATAAGGAAACTTTGCCTTTAAGAACAAACATGAGAGTCACAGATGCAGTCTGAAGGTTGAACAACTTCTGGCATTCTGTAGCACAGTCAGATGATTGTGCTTGAATAATATTTTGGATATGTCAAAACTTATAAGAAAGGTTTGCAATGTTCCTTCCCCAATGAAATGGTGCACATCTACAGTGAAGGGCAGACAAAGCCTGTGCTGGACTGAAATAATTTGTGAGCATATGTAATAAGTCACACATATAGAGAGGAATGATAAATGTTGGAGGAATGAGTCAGCTTTGTCTTAGAGTCAATATTATACAACATACCAAATGTTACAGCATAACACACATAAGGAATAAATAGCATTGCTCCATTGCAGCAGTTTCTTCTGAAATGTTTGCTGTGATGCTGTACAACTGCACAGCTGTCACCTATTTCAGTGGGAACAGTAGAAGTCTCACACTGAAGCCAAGGGCTTCTGTCAGCAGCAGTCAGGACTGCATGGCCACCTGGTGCTTCTTGTACAACCGTAGCTCAGGGATAAAGGCACTGTCCTAACATAGTCTCTTTATTAGAATGTGTGTGAGTCCTTGAATTTAGAGTAGGAAGCCTAAAGCTGGTTCAGAAAGAATTAGATGAAGCAAAAGCTGACTGTCCTTTAAAAAAAAACAGGGAGATGCTGTTTAAGTAAAAATAAGAAATCAATATTTTCAATTTTATTTTTTGCAGAGTAAAAGCGAGCAAATTACGGTGCGGCATCTGACATCAGGAAACTGGGAAGTGATAAGGATCTTGGCCTATGATGAAACAACTCAAAAAATGTGATTGTTTTTGCTTCTCTACATGGGCTGGCCATCAACATTGTCAAGTGCAATCTTTTCTATTATTAGAGAATTATTCTACACCGGTTGTTCAAACAAGCAACCTATGTAATAATAACCTTCTCTTTAAAAGCATTGTCTTGGAGCTGGACCAGGTACTACTCTTGTAGAGGACCAAGGTTCAGTTTCTAGTACCCATATCAGAAGTCTCATAACTACTTGTAATTCCAGCCCCAGGGAAATCCGATGCCTTTGTTTGTCTTCGTGGGTACTTGCATGCACATGCAACTATACACCCAGATACGTATAAATACAAATACATCTTAAAATTGTTAACCCTGCTTCATTCCCAGATACTGCACATAGACCCAGATCTACCACATACTCATAAGACATTGGAAAAGCTTAAGAAGCAGAGTGATTATCTTACAAACAAGACAGATGCATTTCCTAGATACAACAAATTCCCATGTCTAAATAAGAAAGCAGTCACTGCCTATATTTTTGAAGGGTTAAAAAATTCAAGTGAAAATTAAGGTTGATGGAAATAAATCTACCTCTAACACTTTTGCTATTTTTTTTCCCCGAACAGTTACTTTCTGAGCACAGAATTTTCTCCCCGAGGGAGGCAGCTATACAGGTATGTGATATGAACGCTTTTCTTCCAGGTTGGCTTTTCTGAGGCTAAGACCACAAAGTAACAGTGGCATGGAAAAAAACTCAGATTATTTTCAATATGGTGAGGGGAAACCCAGTCTCAGTATGACAACCACAGACACTTGGTCTTTTCTTTTGCCTGTGGACCTCTGGAAACTAAGGAAGCTACACACGAAACAGAATTTTCTCTCTTGATGTTTACTTTTTTTCTTCCTTCTCTCCTTCCTTTTTTTCTCTTTTATTTGTGGATAACAAAAAAATGCAACTCTCATTTCAGAGAGAAGAAAAGAAAATTTATTTCAGAGCCAAATGTGAATGGCTATAGCAAGGAAACACAGATTTAGGTCACCTCAAGTACAAAATTCCAACGAGGTAACAGTTTTACAGAACTTTTATAGTAACAGGACAAAGAAAGTCATAAATCAAGATAACTTTTCAGGTTCATCCAAGGAAATTTCAGATAGACAACTTACTATAAGTCTGGGGAATCTGTGCTATAGGTCTCAAGTGTCAGTATCTGGTAACATTATTAATTTAGAATTTGATGAAATTTAGAAGTCTATTCATACAATCCAAAGGGATTTACCTAATAGTCATACAATGTTAGTTCATATACATTAGTTCATAAATGGCTCTTAGAATGGCTAAAATAGCCCAAGATTATTTGGCTCTGATCCTGCAACATCATAACTTCTCCACAATCACTGAACTGTTAAGCAGGCATTGAAGTCGACACATGTTCAATGCAGCTTCTTCCTTGAAAATTTTGTTCACACTGCAAACACACCACAATGAAGATATGACAAAGCTGAATCTAGTTTTCTTTTTTCTCCCATTACTTCATTGACTTTACATCCTGATCACAGCCCTCCCTCTCATTCCAGCCGCCCCTCACACAGCTCCTCCCCCTCCCCCGACCTCTTCCCTTTTCCTCTGAGAAGGTAATGTGCTCCACTGCTTTTCACTCCCCCAACCCTTCAATCTACTTACCATGGCACAACAAATCACTGTAGGACTAGGCACATCTCTTCCCACTGAGGTGAGACAAAGCAACCAGACTAGGGGAAGGAGATCCACAGGCAAGCAATAGATTGAGGGACAGCCCTCATTCCAGTTGTTCCTGGATCACATGAAGACCAAGCTGCACATCTGCTACATATTTTATGGGGGGCTAGATTCAGCACATGCATGCTTTTTGTTTGGTAGTTCAATCTCTGGGTGACCCCAAAGATTCAGGTTAGTTGACTCTGTTGTGTTTTTATGAAGTCTCTACCCCCTCTGGGTCCCTCAGTCTTTCCCAAGGCTCCTGGAATGTTTTGCTCTGGATCTCTGCATGTTTGGTCAACTGAGGGATGGAGCCTCTCAAAGGACAGTTATGCTAAGCTCCTCTCTGAGCATCATTAATTTTCATATGGGCAATTTCTTCAAAAAGAACCTCACACTCTTTTTCCGGTCCCTTGTGTGTGACCCTCTGGGAACCTGGGAGCTATTTCCAGACACAAGATTTCAGTGTTTCTTCTTCATTTTATTTATCCACGTTTATAGTTTCATAATATTTTTGGTGCATACGTATGGCTTAATTTTTTTTACCTCTACACATTACAGACATTTTCATATTTTCCTAGCAATAATTCCTTCTGCACCATCTCATATTGAGTTTTTTGTACATCAATCAATGTGACACAAATATAATTTATTCCTATATAACATAATAGCATGATGGATGTGTCTCTGAATACAAATTTTAGCAAGCAAAGGCTTCTTTCTCTCCTATTTTTTTCTCTTTTTTGTTCTTGTTGTCTTGAGGTTCATAAAGTTAAATGAGATTGTTGGAGAAAGTAGCTTTATTTGAATCTAGAAGGTTCCTTGCTTCACTAAAATGTAGCAACATATATGTGAATATTCACGTCTGCCCAGTATGAATAAATATGAAATTCAATTCTTCAAGGGCATAAGAACTCAGCTATTCAACATTAAAATATCTCTACATTCTGCAAACTCTCAACAGGACCTCACAAGAATGACTTTTATTTTGAGTAGGCAAAGGGCCTATTATTTCCGGATTCTACATGTACATTCTAATTTCCATTTCACACACCCGTTTTAAAACATGTCAAGTCTGCTGTGGTTTATTCTCAGTGGAAATTCACCCTGTTTGAAGAAGTTTTACTCTCCTTACCAAGTAGCCTATACTTTTTGTTTTGAAAGTAAAAATGTATATAAGGTAATGGGGATCGAAAGTGCTCACTTCAACCATGGAGACTGGAGTTTGGACTTTTGACTCCTATAAAAAAAAAAAAAAAAAAAAAAGCCAGGTAGAAGAGAATCCAGCATTGGAGATGTGAAGATGTCTGGTTCCCAGAGCAAGCTGGCTTGCTAAACTAGCCAGAATAAGCAAGCTTGGAGAGACTGTCCAATTAAATGAAATGGAAACCATTTCATTGTACAAATGTGTACATATACAGAAGCACATACCCTGAAGAACAACATCTTTCACATTCACAATGGGTCTCCTTACCACAACAAAATTAAGAAAAAGTCTCCTGACATAAGCTCTCAGATCAATCAAATATAGATAACTCACCATTAAGACTCTAGGTTATGTAAAGTTGACAATGAAAACTAACCCTCACAGCCATGAACAATGTTTTAGAGATGTACATCATATTTTTGTCCTTTCATTAAAAACAAACAAAAACAAAGAAACAAAACTACTAAAAGAAATGAACAATGGAGATAAGCACTGGTGAAGGTCAGTGGATGAATTTATTTGAGGCTTTTTGCTCTTATAAGTCTAAATGAGACTTGAATCATGTCTATTTAGATGTGTATGGTTACTTGTCTTGTGACTGCACCATAGCAATCAATTTGCCAATGACCTGGACTAGAGCAGTGAACTTGCTATAAAAAGAATAAAGTGCCAACAAGTGTCCTCTTACAAGTGGCTCATGGAGTATCAGTTAGCTTGATCATAAGATGGAATTTGATCAAGAAAACTCAGTCAGTGTTTTGCTTGACCTGTACAAAGATCAGTTGTTGATTTAATTAATGGAAGAATCAGAACTGTTACCAAATCTAGTGTTAGTATTTTTGTCTAAATGCATTGTATTTTTTGTTTCAGGGTGTCATAGTCTGAGAAATGTAAAAGAGAGCTGGGGAGATACTCAGTGGGCAAAGTGCTTATTTTATAAGCCTAAGAATCTGAGTTCTGATCCAAAGCACCCATATTTAAAGTGGCTATGCATGCTTGTAATCATTGTCCTGAATGGGTAGAGACACAGGAAGATTTCTGTAGCTTTCTAGACAGACAGTATAGCTGAAATAGCAAGCTTTGCTTTCTGTGATAGACTCTGTCTAAAACACGTAAAGAGCAGAGAAATAGAGGGTAACACCCAATGTCTGCTTTTGGTTCCTGCACATGCACTCACAGAAGATTACCCCTAAATTCATATGCATATTACATATAAACACACACTAAATAAGTTAAGTCTTAAATACCAGTGTGAATCTCTGTTGAGCTTGAATTCAAAAGCTTTGTGGAAGAAGACAGAAAGACATTGGCTTCAAATCTTAGTGTTACTAAGCCAGAGTGAACTTTATGCAACCCAGACACTTGCTAACTCTCTCTAGAATGATGATTGGACATCACTGCAGATATATTTAATAAAACTGAAATTGTGGGGCTGGAGAGATGGCTCAGTGGTTAAGAGCATTGACTGTTCTTTCAGAGGTCATGAGTTTGATTCCCTGCAACCACATGGAAGCTCATAGCCATCTGTAATGAATGCCCTCTTCTGGTGTGTCTGGAGACAGCTACAATGTACACATATACATAAATAAAAGTCTTTTTAAAAAGTGAATTGTGTCCTAAAATGGTTTAAATGACAAAATTTATAACCATAGTTCAAATAAATTTATCTAATTTTTTTACAAGTCATTGCAGAATGAATTTTTAGGTGCCCCATGTCCATGTATTGTGATGATTTCCCAGAATTTCAAGTATGAAATTGTAACTCTGATGTCTGCGAATAACCCAAACCAGAGCTTCTTCTCCCAACCTTGTGTCCACTCTAATACTTCTTCACTTTTTCCTAGGACTGTCATATATTACACTTCAAAATCAATATAGTTACTATTCATGCATGCAGATATATCTAAAATTATATTCTATTCTGAAATGTGGTTGAGAATACTTTGTTCAAATAAGTATATTAGTATATTTTAATTATGCACAGTTTTTCAGTATGACATTTTTATACATGCATATAATGTATTTAAGTCACATTTACTTACCTTGGACTCTCTCAGTTTTGTTGATGTTCTTCCTTCTTTCAAGCTACTTCATGTAGTAGTATGTGTTGGGGGAAGAATAGGCCAGATACAGAGAGAGATAGTTTTCCTAGGATTATTTACAGGATCATGAACAACTTGTGTGTGTCTAAACCATGGAAGGAAATGTCTCTCTTTCTCTTAAGAGCCATTAGCTGTCAATAACTCCCCAGGACATTCATCATGAGTACTCCTCTATTTCAGGAAAAAAGAAAGCATATGTTTTTCATGTTTTCTGACCTAAAGCACCATGATCATAAAATATAGACAAAAACTTTTCTGTTGACCTTGAATGTCAGTAGTATTTCACTCAGTGCCCATTTTTAATAAGACAAGTTAGGATAGTGAATGTTTAGACTGTTGAGGTTACAAAGTTATGACCTTCATTTAAAGAGAGGTTAAGAAACAATTATTCATCTTGTGGGTTGATATTTACTGAGAATTACTCATCTTAGCCTCTAAGTATAAATTTTCTTCTAGAGTGCACATATAAAAAAAATAAGAACTAGAGATACCTCAGCATGTAAAGTCTGTACTGCACTTGCAGAAGACTAGGGTTCAGTTCCAAGAAACCAGATGCCCTCTTCTGGCTTCAAGTATCCATCCATACATGCACACACACTTATAGGCATACACAAAAACAAAAATAAAATAAATATTAAAAGGGGAAATGGAGTTAACAATGAATTATAATGAATCCCATGGGAATTAATATATTTAGTCATATCCACCTACTACTTATATGCACATACTATAGTATTATTTTTATTATCCAGAAAAAACCCATATATGTTTTAACTTTAATGATGGAAAGTGAATTTGCAAGTGTTAGATAAATCATAACTTACAAGGAATTTTCACAGGAGGTCTCAGGCAACTTTTCTATTTGACTACATTTAAATGTTGATGCCATTATTTCAAGGATCTATATTAACAATATTTCTCATTTTTGTTTTATTTTTCTAGTGCTTCTACTGAGGGACTATTGAATCGTGATTGCATCTCATGCAACTTTATGAAAGAAGATTGCACGTACTTTGATGCCAGCTTTAGTCCCATGAATCAACATTTCTTGTTATTCTGTGAAGGTTAGATAGTATGTGCTTTTCAATAGGATTGATTGCATACACTTAGTTTAACCAGTTTACATTACTATCATTAATAGGTGTTTATATTTTCTGAGATTTGAGCTTAGTCCACCATTTCACCTAGAAGAGGCCAAAAGAGGGCATCAGGTTTTCTGGAGCTGGAGTAGGTGGTTGTGAGCTTCTCAACTTGAGTACTGGGAACTGAATCTAACTGCTGAGCCATATCTCTAATACCCTCAAAATAAAAATCTTTAGAAATTTAAAAATTAAAGTAGATGTATATCAAAATGGGTACGCAAAGAGGTGGGCAATTATTCTGACAAAACCACAGTATAATCATAATTTACCTATTTTTTAGAAAATGCCTTCCTCAGAAGAAATAGTTTTAGTCTTAGGAGATGAGGATTTTAATGGGAACGATAGAGTCAACTCCACTGGAGAAACAATTTCCTTGTAAGATTGAGGACATGAACTTGATTCCCAGAAGTAACATTAAAAATATGTTGAGTATGATGTAGTAGACTTACAATCCCAGTGCTGACACAGGTAGATACCCCAGGGTTTACTGGTATCCAGCATCATCTACTTGTCCAATTTCAAGCCAGGAAGGGAAATGATTTAAAAAAAATTAAACATCAATGGCAACTGAAGAGTCATGCCCAAGGTTGTCCTTTGACCTCCACCACCTGCACCTGAGAGCAAGCAGGCACACACATGCATGTGAGCGCAGACACACACACACACATACACAGGAACATGTTCACACACAGAACCCACACTCTTTCATATAAAGATTTTGGATTTGTATGAACTCACTTTCTCTTCTCCTCCTCATTTGGTGCTGACTAATGGTTCCCACCACTTATTTCTTCTTTTGTCTTATGACATCACAGCAAAACCTCACATGGATGAATCTTCCAAGAATGTATCAAAAATAATCTCTTTCCCTTTAACGTGGTTCTATACTTTTCAGAAACAAAACTGAATTTATACATCTTCTTGAAATGTAATGAGTAGCATGAATTCAGTTTATTTTGTTTCTGTTTCATTGTATTTTAATATATAGTATTTCCATTTAGAAAAAGAAACTCTGTCATGTTGTCTTTATGGTAAGCATATCTTAGATGTTGCTATGGTATTTATTTATTTGTTGTATGTGTGTATCTATGTATGTGTACATGGAATGATGCATATGTGGAAGTCAGAGGACAGCTTAGGAATCAGTTCTCTCCTTCCACCATTGGCTTGGCAGCAAGCACATTTGTACATTCAGTCATCTTAAAAAAAAAAACTTTACATGTATATTTTTAAATTCTAGGTCCAAAGGTCCCAATGGTCAGCCTTCACAACACAGAAGACCCATCAAGTGAGTACCAGAGAGGCAGGTTTGAAAGTAATATTTGGCTGTCATCTCGGGCAAACTGGAGTTTTTTGGGTTTGTTTTGTTGTTGTTGTTTTGTTTGTTTCTTTTTTCTTTTTTTATTCTGTATTTCATACTCTCTAGAATCTTCCTCCATGGGATCTTCAGCACAAGAAATGCTTTGTAGAGGATCTTAAATTGATTTTATATATGTTAGTAGAACAGTAAAGTGAGTGGTTTGATCATCTTGCAGCTTAGGTTAGAACTTGACAATTGCTGAATCTAAACCCATGAAAAAAGATGGCCAGTTATGTGCATTCCCACCTACTTGTCACTGAATTTCTAGATTATTTGTTCAGCCCTATGTAGGTTATGTTCCATTCTAATGCTTTTTATAGATATTATGGCATTTCATACGTCACAAACATATCTATTTATATTGAAAACACTATTTGCTTGTTTGACTTAGCGGTAGAGGGCCATGAGTTCCCTTCTTATTCTGGGAAAAACATGTTTTATTTCATTGGTTAAGGTAATATCAAATCCGGTGATAATGATAAAATATTTGCAGAAATTATAAGCTGGACAGTGGTGGCGCATGCCTTTAATACCAGCACTTGGGAGGCAGAGGGAGGTGGATTTCTGAGTTCGAGGCCAGCCCGGTCTACAGAGTGAGTTCCAGGAAAGCCAGGGCTACACAGAGAAACCCTTTCTTGGAAAAAAAATTAGAAAACATTTTATGTGGTTTATTCTATTGTATTTGTACTAGATGTGCAGACATCCATATATATATAATCACATATGTCGATTTATTTTATTTGTATATTTAGCCAACTTTATTTGCAAACCATGTTATCAAATAATGCAGCATAGCCTCATTGATGAGATGGTTATGTGTTTAACTTAAAATAGAATAGTAAAAACTTAAAATAGACTGAATGAGTAAGTATATGAGTAAGTCAATTTTCTTTCAAGGTTTAGTAATTCATTTTTATTTTATTTTATGTGTATGTATGTGCATTTATATGCTTAATGTATGTACATACGCTATATGAGTACAGCAGTTCCGATGGAGGTACCAGGCATTAGATCTCCTGAAACAATGATTACAGTCAGTTATGAGCTGCCCAGTATGAGTCTAAGAAGTAAATCCAGGTCCTCTACAAGAGCAATATGCACTCTTAACTGGTGAGCCATCTCTCCAGTACCCTGCTGAGCTAAACTTAGAATGAATGTCCTCATTAAATTGTGTTCTCATCCCTGTCTGTCAGCTTTGTTTTCTAAATTTGCAAAGTCAGACTTCTTATGCTCTAGTAGGCTCTATAATCTTTTAAATTTACTTTTATTTATATGAATGTGAATATATGCTCAGTTTGTCAAAGTGCCAGTGGAGGTTAAAAGTGTGTCACATCTCCTAGAAATGGACTTAAGAGCTGCTGGTTGTGAGCTACTTGGTATGGCTGTTGAGAACTGAGCTTAGATCTTCTGTAAAAACAGTATTCATTCTTTACCTCTGAGTTCCGGCAATATAAGCTATATAATATTAATAATAACTTTTGACAGGTTAACTCATTTAAGTCAGGGAGCATTCCTGAGATAATTTATTGTATTATTTTATTTTACATGCAAAGAAACTGAGTTGCAGACAGCTGAAAGTACTTAGCTAGAGTCATATGATTACTTAACAGAGCCAGAAATCAAATGAGCAATCTGAGCTTAGAATAATTGTTTATTATGGTTTATCATGAGTCACATGTAGCTGTGCAGCCACCTTCTTCAGATGGTCATATAGTTGTAAATGTGTCAAACTGGAAGGAGTGTGCCATCCTAAGAAAAGAAAAACAGCCAATGCTCAGCCAGTTGAACCGCATAGAAATGCATCACCTGTTCCCATGAACATGGGTCCTGGGTTAGTGTTGTTTTCTCGTATAGCTGAAAAATAGCTTATCATCAATTTCAATTTTTATTTCCTTCGTTATGCCCATCTTCAGACTCCATTTAAAAGGGCTATGGTAAATAATTGAATCCACTTACTACTCATAGCAAAGATAATTATGTTAGACAGAGGTAACCCTTTTATTTCTTTACATATTGTCCTTTGCAACATGTGTAGGAGTTAAAATAGCCTATATTGAGATTAATTGAAAGAACCTACATACTACTTTGATTAAATGCTATAATATGCATAATTCATAGAAATAGCACATTTCTAAAATCAGCCCGTGTCTTGATTTAGTGATAAATATTTTGGTTATCAGGGCAACAGATTTGGAGAACTTACTTATGAATGCAGTACCCAAGTAGAGAGAGAAAGAAAAATAGAAAAGAAATTTAATTTTGCAGATAGAAAATCATTGTATGAGATGACTCCATCATAACTTTCTTCTGAGACCAGAAACATAGCAGATAATAGCTATGAAGATCATTTTCCTTGTAGACAAAGAGGCAAAAACACTTACATTAGAAGATGTATTTCTAATGTGGCAGCCCTTGGTGTCACACTGCATATTTAATCTCTGTCAAAGAATGACTCAAGGAAAGTCTTTATGAGATATGTATTATTTAATTTTACCTCATTGTTACAAAGCCTTGTTTTTATAACACTGCTGAAAATTAAAGAACATTTCTCCTTACCCCCCAAAAATATTGATAGTGTTCCCAACAAAAAATCAATTCTGATTGCCTTTTGATCAAGACGTACAAATTTTTAATTGGCTGGGTGAACCAAGTTTGGGTACTTGCTTTACTTTTTAAGGACAATTATTTAGGGAAACAACGTTTTCTACTCAATGACAAGAGGGTCTGTGGGTTGTTTAAAAAAGAAACATCAATGAGGCAATCTTAGCTGTTCTCAGAGCAATATGTAGTAAAATATGCCTTGAGAAGAAAACTGTGAAAATTAAAGTGATACTATTTAAAGAAAATGAAACAAAACAGTAAATAAAACATCATCTCACTATCTTTTTAAATAAATTAATAAAATGAAAGCCTTATTTAATGAACATTGTATACAAAGAGACTCTCATAGTTTTTTAATCAGAAACATAAAGAGCAACAAACATTTAAGAACACAACAAAATCTTCAGCCATCAGTGTTTCATATATTCTTTTTCTTCTTGGCAATTAAAGCTGAGTAAAAATAATGTAAGTATAAATTTATATAACAGAGATATTGATGATTGTACATTATATAAAACTGTAAGAAGGAACAAGGGGCAAAACTAAGGTATTGTAATACCTTCCTAGTGTACACAAAGAGCCAAGTTTAATCACTATTGCCTTATAACCTGGGCATGGTGACTCATTCCTGTGATCCTAGCAGAGATAGAGGTAAGATGATAAGAAATTCAAGCCTTCATAGGTAGCACATTCAAGATTAATCTGAGATTATGACATTCTGTCTCAAAAAAAAAAAATGACAAAACACAAGAGAATTGTCTCAGTTCTTTACTGAGTTCTTACATTACATTTAGAGTTCTTACATTAATATGAGAACCTTTCAGGTGAGTTTTGGTTTTGTTGTTTCTCTTTTAATATTTTTCAAATGCTCTATTCTGTGTATTATGGACTTCATATGTTGCACAAATACAATTTTGACCTTGTTAATGCTTGAAACACTCCCTTCTCTCTATTTCTGTCCATATTCACTCAATTTTCTCACAGTGAGAGATGTGTACAGTAAGCTCACTTTTTAGAAGGTTTTCTGTCCATGGACAGGTCCATCCCACTGCTCCAGTCTTAGGGGATGTGCAGTTTTCCTGTCAGTCCTAGGGCAAGCAGTGCATCCCATAGCAAGAATGAGGAGCAAAGCTCCCTACCTGTGTGTCTTTTCTTCTGTTTGCGTGGCCAACAGCATTCCATTATAGGGGCTTCCCCTTAAACACCATCTTCTGCCCTCCAAATACCAATAATTTGTGACTTTGGGGGATACACTCCTCCATGATTTTGGTAGAGAGGTAATGGGGCGTAGGGTTCCTGTCTCTCTGTTGGCCATTGCAGTCTTCTCTGTCCCTAATTTCAGACATGTCTGTTTCTTTTACTTTGTCTCTTTCCATCCTTCCTTGTCTCACTTCATGTGTCTTCCATCACTTTCATTTACTTCCTATTTATTCTTTTCTCAATTCTTTTCCCCCTTCTGAACTCCTTCACACTATCCTGTTTCACGCTGTTCTGTTCTCATTATCCGTTTTTTGTTCACTGATCTCTACATTTACTTGAATGCCTTAGCTTTACCCCATCTTATATTGTTTGATGAGGACAAGTCATGTTTACTAAAACCTATTTTCTGAATTATTGTAATATATGGTGTACCCATACTATTTGGAAATGTTTTAAATCTTTCATAACTTTTTTTTAAAACTACAATTGTGTTCTCTCTTCTCATAGAGGGATATTTATTTTATAAGTAAGTTAATTCCATTTAATACAATAGAAAATTTTCAACTGCTGTTTCAGTGATATAATTAGTTTACTTGTAATTATGTTTTCCTCCACTGGTAATTTATAATAAGTTATATGAAATTACTACTATAATGCTCCCATGTTGGTCCTACTAGATGTTCTTACTCATTTACTTAATTATTAATTGTAACACAATAATGTAGAGCCCATTTATAAAACAAAATAGTAAATATGATTTATATTTAAAGGTATAAAGACAAAAATTTAAAAAACTTTAATGTCAAGTTATTTGCACTAACATTTTCAAGAGATGCTGGCATCTTGTATATGCAAAATGTAGTTGTTTTATCTAGAACTATTCAGTGTGTTTTTATAATAGTGTTGAAAGTATGAATGGTTAATGTTAATGGACTATACAGAGTAAAATTTTGCAAGTAAGTAAGTGAGATTCCTCAGTGGGTAAAAGTATTTGCTGTCAAGTTTATGAGTTCAATTCCCCAGGCATAAATGTTGTAGAAAAGAACTTCCAAGATTTGTCCTCTAACCTCCATATGTATGCCTGTGTATGCCCGTGTCTGTACACACATCGATATATACCACTAGATAAATAAATGAAAATGTAATCATGTTTTTTTGAAATATGAATACATACTTTATAACATTTATTATAAAATGTTGTAATAGCTTCTTTAAAAATGTGCTACCATTTAAATAACACAGGCTGGCTGAGTTTTAGGAAGATCAGAAAACATATTCTCCACAATCTGTTATTGGGAAGATATGTAATAAGCAGAAATTTGTTGGGAAAAAGATCATACGTAACAGTCATAATTCAGTGGAATAAACAGAAAGAAATTGATTGTGATACAATGTGATCATTTCTCTTGGTTTCTGAGGCTGAGGATGGAATTTGTCGTAAGACACTCACCTAGCATGGGTGAGGCCCTAGGGTCTATTCCCAGTACAGCAAACAACACCAGCAGGGAAGCTTATAGGTTACTATAATATGCAGATGATTAAAATGTTAAAAATACAAGAAAGCTGAATAAAACAAATGAGATGTTGTCTTATAAATAAAATTAATGAACACAAAACAGTTTCAAAGTAAACAAATTGTGAGTGGATATTGTCAAAGGAAGTATCAATAATGTGGTTTGCAACATTAGCCAAAGAAACCTTCCAAAAATACACATAAAAGTGAAACTGGTTGATGACTTCTGTTGACAATGGGTCAGTATCTATGTCACATCTCTGGCTGTTAAAAGACAGACAATAGGTCTTGTTAAAAATAAATGAAAATGTAGTAGACAGAAATTACAAAAATACTATTAAAATTTAAAAAGTGAATAAAAATTTGAATGAGGTAAATTCTAGTAAAAACAAACAAACAAACAACAAACATATTAATGGACAGAAAAATCAAACGGTAAAAGGCCCATGATAAAGGAGAAAACACTACACAAGTATTAATCTACTCCATTGGGCACGACAATGGTAAAATGTAACTATATGTATTTCATCAGACAGGAAGTAAACTGAATACCATGGAAGCAAATAGGTAACATGCTTAGTTTAGAAAACTAAAGGCTTCATTAGTATGTTCTATATAATGCTTAAGGAAGGTACCACCAAACTTACACAAGCTGTTTCAGAAAATAGAGATCAAGGCAAAGACAGTGGTACACACACACACCTAAGCAGAGGCAGGACAATTCCAGATTGGAGATAATTTGAGGCTGGACAAAAAGGGTCAAAATCAAGAAGGGGCACATAATGACACCCTGTTGAAGAATCAAATTAAGCTAAAGAAGGAGGAGGAGGAGGAGGAGGAGGAGGAAGAAAAAGAAGAGGAGAAAGAAGAGAAAGAGGAGGAAGGGGAAGAGGAGGAAGAAAAGGAGGAAGAGGAGGAAGAGAAGGAGGAAGAGGAGGAGGAGGAGGAAGAGAAGGAGGAAGAATAGGAGGAGGAAGAGGAGGAGGAGGAAGAGGAAGAGGAGGAAGAGGAAGAGGAGGAAGAGGAGGAAGAGGAGGAGGAGGAAGAGGAAGAGGAGGAAGAGGAGGAGGAGGAGGAGGAGGAGGAGAAAGAGGAGGAGGAAGAGGAGGAGGAGGAAGAGGAGAATAGAATAATCCTGGCTGAAACACTCCAGTGGGTGAATTGCTTACCTTGTCAGTACAAGGTCCTGAGTTCAGTCCTCAGAATTGTCATGAGCATTGTGGGTTGCACTGATCATCCCAGTCTGAGGAGGCAGAGATTGGGTGATCCCTGGGGGCTCTTTGGCCAGTAAGAGACCCTATCTCAGACAAAAACATAAAGGCAGAAGACAGTCAAGGAACCATATTGGGTTATTCTGTGTCCTCTACAAGATAGATACAGTGCCACCACCCCCTCTCCCAATACACAGGGGGGAGAGAGAGAGAGAGAGAGAGAGAGAGAGAGAGAGAGAGACTGAGAGAGAGAACGAGAAACTCATGAATTTAGAGTTGATACTCCTTTACTACATATTATATTTATTATGTATTAAATGACAAACATTTTATGATTATACAATGTCTACTCATTTCATATTACTGAAATAACCAAATTCAATAGAACTTATTTATGTAAGAATCACAAAGAATTTTGGAAAAATAATGATAAATTTGACAAACAATTAATGATTCAGTCATAGTACCTTCAAATGAGCAATAAAACAATGTAAAGGGAATGCCTGAATTTTACGACAATATCCACAAGTCCTACATCCACAATATCCACTATAGCAGGCATCATGTGTAACACTGAAAGACAGATGCTCCTGTGAGATCCAGGAAGGTAAGCTTCCTTTCTCCAGCCCTTTCTATACAACATTCTGTTAGCATAGATAGCCATGACAAAAGCAAGAATTGTAACAGTAAAACTGCCTTTATTTGAAGAAGACATAGTTGTAAATAAAAAGCTTTCTTTTTAAGAAAATAAGCCATTTCTATCAATTACAAAAAACTTTTAAAAAGAGCAAACATATGATTCAGATATATATATATATATATATATATATATATATATATGTATATATGTACAAAATTCAGATATATTAAAAACACAATAATGATTAAAAGTAGTTTAAAATACTTAGCATAATATTGGCATAATACCTAGAAATTATCTAGTTAAAATATATGTTTCATAGAATAAAAACTATACTATATGTCTGGAAAATATCAAAATGCAGGTAACTACACACACACACACACACACAGGTTCCCTTATATTAGCATGTAAAATATCCCCAGATGGATTTTTATATTATCAAAATGCAAATAAAATTTTAGCAAGTTGATTATATACTTTTATGGTCAATCAACTTAAAAAGGTAAATTACTTTTATTTATTCATTGTGTGGCATCTTCATGTCAGAGCACATATTCACACATTAGAAGACAATGTGCCCTTTTTCCTACCACATGGGTCCTTAGGATCAGCCTTGGCCACTAAGGCTACAGGACATATAACTTTACCTGCAGAGCCATCTCCCAAGAAAATCAGTCAATTTCTACATCTTTATTTGATTGTTAGTATTTTGTTATCTTTCCAGTTTATCAGTGCCACTTGCAGCATCTAATACTCCATTGATCTAACTAGCAGATATTTTTTCTTAGATAATATAATCATACATCTCATATGATTGTCTGTTTAGTTTTAAAATATGTGTTTGGGCTAATTGAACAGTTGGGCTATAGTTTTAACATTCTCACCTGAGACTGATACTGTGTAGGTCATTTCTGGGTTGTTCCTTCTGACTACATTTTGTTCTGAGTTTTCATATTGGTATCTAAATGATCGAAGTTTTATCTCATTTTCAGCTACATAACTTTTGCATCATTTTAATTATTCTGAAGAAGAATAGTGGTATGATCATACTTTTATTTTTGAATCATAAATGGTAATTCTGATGTGCTGGAACAAATGGGAGGAAATTCACTGAAATGAGGAAGTTCAGTTGGAAGACACCTGCAGTGGTATAGGAGACAAAGTTGAGATTTCCCTTCATGCATGGGACAATGCCTGACAAGTAGTAGTAGCCTGATATTTCATAGTAGTGGATCGATTCCTAATTATTAGATAGAAAGTACTTGTCCATATGCCCCCTTTGTTTTACAAAATGTCTTAGTAGATTACTTTTATAATTTGCAAATTTTATGGATGCATACAATGTATTTTGACCATAGTCATGGTCAAATCATGCCTCCTTTAACTTCATGCCTCTTTTTTTCCTCTAAAACCTCACAAGTTCACTTTGTGTTGCTCAGTGAGTGTGGGGACATCTACTACAGCATGGCCAGCCCACAGGTTTACAGAGAAATATCTCCTCCTCTGCTAGTAATTAGTGGTTCCCTGACTAGAATTGGGTACTTTTGAGCCCCTCCCATTCCATGCTGAAATGTCCCTGACTTCAGTTTGCACAGAAAACCATGGTTTCTCTGAGTTCACAAGTGCAATGATTTCTCTCATTTCCAGAAGACACTGTTTTATGGTGTTCCACCTTGATTTGTGATTCCAATAATCTTCTCTTTCCCCTTTCCCACAGTAGTCCCTGAGACTTGTGTGGGGGTGGGGTATGATGTGGATGAACCATTTATAACTGGGTGTTCCACAGACACTTATTCTCTGATTTTCAGAGTATTCCATCCTGGAAAGAAATTCTATGATGAAAGAAACTATTCAGAAGAAGAAGCTCGCAAAGAGAGAGATTAGAATACTTCACATTGATGACTACGGTAAAAACTGGCACATGATATACCCTTCAAGAACAGCTTTCTCTGCACCTTATACTTTTACATTTAAATGACTCTCCATCTTTAATATTTTGCTCTTTCTTTAAAAGAACTTCCTTTACAGTTGTCCCTTCCCAAAGATTTTATGGAGAAAAACCAGTATGCTCTTCTATTAATAATGTAAGTATTTTACATTTTATTAAAATAAGCCAATCTAAAGATTTGATAAGTATACTCTTGTGCCTCAGATTATAGATTTATTAAATGAAAAAATAGAATTATTTTTGCTTAATTAGTGTTCTAGTTTTATTTCTGCTGTTAGGATAAAATATCTTGATGAATAGCAACTTAGGGGAAAAAAGGATTTATTTGGTTTACAGTAGTGAGTCCAAATTACAGCCATCATTTTGAAGAAGTCAAGACTATTTGATAAATCAAATAGCTACTTGTTTTGCATCCAAACTCAAGAGCAAAGAGAAATTAATTCATAAATGCTCTATTGCTTGTGCTCAGCTGAATTTCTCCATTTTTATTTAGTTCACGACTTCCTGCCTAGTGATTGGTGCTACCCATAGTGGAGTGAATCCTTTCACATCACTTAAAAATGAATGCAATCTCTTATAGATGTGCTCAAAGCCAACATGATACATATAATTGCCCAGTTAAGATTCTCTTACAAGCTGATTCTAAATTCAGTCCAGTAGACAGCTAAAAACTCATCACTATAGCTAGAAAGGCTGTCAGCTAAATGGGTGCCTTATTGTGTGTGAATGTTTGGGGTTTTTTTTTTTTTTTTGACACATCTTCAATACTATAACAAATCTGTTTCTGCTACTGGAAATATTGATATCAGACAGCTTAGTTTCTGTATATCTGTTTAGTAATTATTGAAGCATTGTTGTCTTGACCAGTGTTTTTACAAATTAACAAACATATTGTTTTTATTTTTAAACAATTGGTTATGTCTGTGTTGCTCTTTTATTTCACAGTCCTTGACTTGTGGCAAAAAAAACGGAAGTCTGTTTAAGAAACCAGAGTCTAAGAACGTTCAGTTTTACAAATAAATTTATTCATACATTTTATGAGATCAGGACTGTATAGACTTCAGCACAGTAATACTAACACCTCATGGTAACTGATGTCATGCTTATATAGCCTTGAGTGTGAGGCTTATTAGTTACTGATTTACTATGAAGTATAGTAGCATATTGATTCACAGTGCCTTACACTATCCAGAATTATGTTCATTGAGTTAGTAGGGGAAAATGAACATTTCTTGGGTTTTCCAAGCATACAGGATGACTATGAGCTTAGTCTGCTTTTTCAAAGTCTAGTTTGCCACCTACTATCTTCAGGTCTTCAGGAATGTGGCACAATTTTCTTCATAGCAATTCATAAAAATTTAGCACCCTATATGTATTAAATAAAATAGAACACATTCTTTGCTCTAGGTATTTATTGTGCTTCTCTAATACCTATGATTTGTAGACTTTGAATGCTGGTTTATACTCCTTAGTATAAATTATGTAACTTATTTTTTTGTGTGTGTGTGTGTGTGTGTGTGTGTGTGTGTGTGTGTGTGTGTGTACAGGCCAAAGGTCAATGTTAGTCAGTGTCTTTTTGCAGACACAGGATCTCTCATTACCTAGAACTTTCCAAGGAAGCAAGGC
Source organism: Arvicanthis niloticus (assembly GCF_011762505.2). Classification (NCBI taxonomy): domain Eukaryota; kingdom Metazoa; phylum Chordata; class Mammalia; order Rodentia; family Muridae; genus Arvicanthis; species Arvicanthis niloticus. The sequence continues at coordinate 12,890,702 of NC_047667.1, read as the reverse complement.
TTGCTGGCTAGCTCTACCTCTTAGCTCTGGGATTACAAGTATGCATCATCACCCTGGGGATACTTACTGTAGATTTTGAGTGACACAACTCAGGTCCAGACATGATTTTCCCCTTCAGAGCCAGAAGGAGCTGCAAGTTCTACTGGTAATTTTCTACCTACTCTTTGTTAACCCTTTCTTGAATCTTCCCTCTAACCAGCTTTAGTCTTTGCATATGATATGTTGAGGCACATACAAAAGACTTTGAAATAAAAAAAAAAAGATGGGGGATCAAACATGTTGCCTTAGTCACTGTTGTCAAAATAACTTCCCTGAAGGAGACATAGACATCCACCTCTTCTTCTAATATTTCAAGATCAAACTTAATTATGATTTCTTCAGTTCTGGGAAGAGCCAATGAGTTTATTAGGCTTAATTAGAGAGCAATGAGGAAGGCGTCGCAGGCAGAAGCATGGGTGACCTGAAAGCAGCTACACTCAAAAGTCTGTTCCCAGCAGGTCTGATGATTTCATCTGGATCCACTTCCCAACATTTATTCACTAGAGGATGTACACTATGAGACCAGGGCAATCGGCACAGAATTGCATGTGATTGTGAGGCGTGATTGTATCCTGGGGAGAGGGTCCCATGATCCTCTTTTCCCCTCCTCTCCTAAGAGTAAGCTCAGCAGAAATGAAAACAGTGGCAGTTTAGCTAGGAGGATAGTCCTGTATTGCAGTCATATTTCCTTTTGGGAACAGATTTTGTTTTTCTTGTTACTTTTGTCAGGAAAATGATGCTAGGTTCTCCAGGATACTATGGCCTATAAATTGGAAGACAAAGAATGAAGTTGTGTTTGGAGCATGGTTCCTTTATGCAAATGGATACAGAGACAGTTATTCATGCTCCCTTGCCTACCTGTTGCAGGAATGAGGTACTCACAGGGGAAGGCTGGCCAGATACTAAGATGTTCACGCTTTGATGCAAGACACTAACTGGATCTTCCTGGCTTCAAACTTGTGCTTTTATCTGGTTGATTCTGACTAAATAATGAGAATGTGAACAAAAAAAAAGTTAATTTAAAAATCTATTGCACTTCAAAGGACCATCAGAGTCTTTTTTGAGGAAGCATACCTGTAAAATTGTTGGCTGTGACTAGCTCCCAACTGGAGTTCTTAGGGCTTCCAATGTGCTGCTTAATGGTTCTAAGGTACTGTTATATTGTGAACAAATTGTGGATAACAGTGTGTCCTTACATACATACAATGTACAATGAATTTTATATGCATAATGCTTATACAAAATGAAAATGTTGTCTGGGGCATAAACACTTGCACTTAGTGTTTAATAAATTCTAAGTATAATCCTACTTGTTTAATAAATTGTATATAATCATACTGCTATCTGGGACATAAACACTGGCAGATAGCACTTAATAGGTTGTACATGTAATCATACTTTTATTAGAGATAGTGATATTTTATACATTTAAATATAATGGTTTAAATATGAAATGTGTGATGTAGGAACTATAAAGTTATTTAACAGGTGGATGCTAGCAAAGCAGATGAAGTAATATCCTCAGGCTCAAATTTACATTCCTACATTCTGGCTTGTGGAAATGAAGACTGAAAGGAGGTGTTAAGTTATGCTTCTATTGCTGCTGATAGGTACTACTCACGTGATACACTAATTTACTTCATTTTGAATCCGTGTCTTAAAGATATCACCTCTAAGAAACTGTGCAGAATATATCATGTGTAAACAAACAATTTATATTTTAATTTCTATTGAGAAACATAATTTCTAGAACTTCATGCTGAAATATCTAAGTAAATGATTACATGCATAAAGGTGGTTTTTAATTGATGTTTTGTCTTTATAAGAGGAATTTAATTTGCACAGTACAATCACCTCCCGTCAAACTATTTTTTTCCTGAAAAGTGACATTAATTCATGTGTTTCTACCTGGAAAACACTACTGCATGAGGAATTGTGTGATATTGCTTAGAACTGAAAGGAACACTTTTTATTCAAAGAAAATTACATTTTTTCCTGAGTGATGATATGGCTTCCCTTTCTAAAACTGCTATAGCTACATGTGTTCTTCAGTAATTATGAGTTAAACATTACTGAGAAAAAAATGGCCAGGCTTCTTCTACTTAGTCAGGCATAAAGAGTGATTTAGTTTCTATAGTGTCTTGATTTTTGTTGTTTTGTGCATGGATCAGTTCTACAAAGAGACAGAAATCATTTCTTAGACTGGAGAGATGGCTTTACAGCTGAATGGGATATTTGGAGATATATTTCAATTCATAGATTATTTGTGTAACATTCAGGAAGCTGGGTCCTGTCCCAGCACTGATAAACTGGACTGATAGTGCAGCCTAAAACATCAGCATTGAAAAGACAAAAGGATCAAAACAGTCCAAGGTTATATTGGGGGCTATATTTTAAGTGTGAGGCCATCCTAGAATACAAGAATCCCATCCCCTCCTCACACACACGCACACAAACACACACACACACACACACACACACATACACACACACACAAAGCCAAAACAAAAAGCAAACAAAAAAATGAACAAAAAACTTTCAATCAATCAACCAAACAACCAATCAATACTATGACGGTATTGTCATTGACAAGGTCATAGACTGTATTCTCTACTTTGCTCTTTTGATTGATGGTATTTTCAGTAAGCTCACCTGCTCTTCAAGCTTTGTACCAGTAGATGATCTATTCTAAGTATTTCTATTCTAGGTGGCTGCTCTGCCTTCTGCTTGGCTTTTCTGTACTTTACTTGTCCTCCACGTCCTCTCTCTCACTGTCTTTCTGCCCTCTGTTAGGACAAGTATAGGAACTTCCAGACAATGTGGTGCTCATAGCACCACCCATTCTGAAGAGCAACTGGCTCCTCTAGACCTAAGCAACATTTTTTCCCAGCTGAGTACTTCACTTTGCTCTTGGCTCACTGTATATTTGCTCATGCTGCCTCATTCTTTGCCAACCTAAAAAGGGCTAGTGATATATAATGGCATAGTTCTGGATAACTTTCTATGTGTCCTTGGTGTTAATATGTAACCATAGCAGAGACTGATAAGCGTTTCACACTTTCATCTGTCAACTAAGCAGCAATTTCTTTTGTATCATGTTGCCTCGGCACACTAATTGAAATATTATTCATGCCCCAGGAATATTGACAGATTGCATTAGTGAATGAACAAAAATGAAAAAAAATGAATCAATTAACCATGAAGGTTTTCAATGAGGTGAACTGGAGAAAGATAGAATCATAAACAATCTGAGTACTTATGTTTAAATTTAACCTTCTGGGTGAATCAGTGTCTAATTTCTTTAGGTTTTCTGAATGATGCTGAAAATTGATTCTTAGGCATTTTTGCAGCATTTTTCTTTACAGTATTACTACTGAACTTACTTTATAAAATTAATAAGAAGTAGCATCAGCAGCCATTATTTATTTACACACATTATTCTAAAGATGTATAGATAGCATGCTTTATTCTTTATTTTGTGTGTGACATATATAATTGTGTTCATATACATACAGATACACCTGTGTGGGGGCACATGTTACAGGTCCAAGGTTATAATAAGCTATCATTCTCAATGACTCTCCACCTCAAAGTTTTCTTACTGTAATTTGGCTTGGTCTAGCTAGCCAGTTTGCCCTAAGGAATCTCGTGTCTCCTGTGTCTGACTCTAGAGCACTGGTTTTACAGGTAGGCCACAATACTAGCTTGGTTTTTACCTGGTTACTAGGGTTCCCATTATTACCTACAAGACTCTTTATCCCCTGAATCATCTCCTCAATTCCTTATGTTTGATTCTCAGAGAACCTTGCCTGCACATAATCTGTTCCTATCTTAACAGGAGGAAACTAAGAATAGAACATGTCATGTCAGTCATTCCTTGACTCGTGGACAGGGTAAAAGTATTGCTTGAAATAAAATTTAATTTATTTGTTTAGATCAAATTCTCTCTTTCTTATATTACCCATCCCAGTCTGCCAGTAGATTTGGCCATATTATAATAATTACTGGATGATTACTGATGAATACAGAATTGAATCTGAAAGAGTTTCATATCTAGTCAAGGCCTTTTGCTTCTGTGCTCTTCTGACATTACAGTTCAAAATGCTTTCAAGATTACTCTGCAGTGAGTTCAAGAACTCCCACTAGACCTTAGCATTTAAAGTTCAAATACCTCCAAATGGTATCCTTGAATGGGGACCATGTCTTTGACCCTAGGACCTCTGGATCTCATTCTAGATCCAAGCCATAACAACACCAAGGAGACAAACATGAAAGTCAAAGATTTTAGAAGCTTTTTTTGTGGTCTTAATGCATTTCTGAGAGGCTAACTGAAAGCACATCCATTACCTCCCTGAGATTGTTGAACATGGACCACAGTGATGCTTCCTCTATGCTATGACAACAACTTTATCACATATGAAATATCACACACATGATACTGGAACTCAAAATATGCTTACCTACTAAATATGTAGTCCTTAGCAAATTTCCTTTTTTTTTTTTTTTAGCAAGTAATTTTCTTTCAATATTGTGATAACAGCAAGATAGGTATCACAATTCTTGTTTTATAGGTAAAGAAAATGGAGGACCAGAAGTGATAGGTAAAACCCCATATACTGAGCATTTTTTAGAGCATTTTTTAGAAACTTTATCAGGAAAATGGGACCAGAGAGAGGATTCAGTGGATATGGATGCTTACTGCCAAGTCAAAAGACTTCACCTTAATCCCCCAGGGGAAAGGAGAAAAATTATCTCTGAAAGTCCTTGTATGACTTCTGTATGTGAACACAAACACACACACACACACACACACACACACACACGTTAATAAATAAATATTTTCATGCTGATCTGCCCTTAGGTACCTACTAGCAACTTATGTCATCACCTGCCATGCCTGATGTGCAAGTTGTTCTAGGTGCTACCAATAATAGGGCCACCAGCCATCTCTGATCTCTTGCCTCGATTTCCCTCATATCCCTCTTTAGTGTTTCTCTTTTATCTCTCGTCTCTTTCATTTGTATCTGTTTCTCCACCTATCTCTCTGTCTGCCTTTATCACTTTCTTATAACCACACTCTTTCACTCTCCCTTGCCCTAATAAACTTCTTACACTAGATTTGTTGCATGGTATAATTTCTCCAAGTTAAACCTCTCCCTCCCCCACCCCTCACTGCATTTTATCCTGTCAACACACATACACATATATATACACACACACATACATACATACATACATACATACATACATACATATACACACACACACACACATACACTAAATGTGGGGAATATATAAACTCAGAAAAATGCAGATGTTCAACATCTTCATCTCTTACAAGTCCTTTGCTTGCTAAAACTTGTGCTTTCTCTGTGCTTTGTAGAAATGAGCCACATATGCCTAATATTTAAGTGAATATTTTCTGAGCAAGTCTGATAATTACGTTATTGCTAAATGCTGAAGTTACCTAATCACCATGTTTTGTAGTTCCTTTAATTCTATGTCTCAATATATTGATTTGTAAGATGGTTATGCTGTAAGCCAGCTGCTCATCACTAGCATTTTGCCTGCTGTTTTTGTTGATTTGATTGATACAGCAAAGTAAAATACAATTAAAAGTATGTACTTATACTGCCACATTTTACTAATAATTTGATCTCTAGAATGCAGCTAAATAAGTAGGAAGACAGTATGGTATAACTACTAGAAGTTGTCACAACTTAGAGGTAAACCTAAGGCGAAGTACATGTTGAAGATTTGAATGTGTCTTATGAGCAAAGGTTCATAAAAAGGAGTTGACACAAAATTACCCTTCAGCTAAGATTTATTAGGAGACAGATTCATAGTCTTCAATAGCCATGATAGTACCTTGAAGTGCGAGAACTGAAAGAAAGAACACCATGGCCATAGGACTCAGAAGCAGAGAGACTTCCTTTCAAAACCCAGAGAGCACTAGGAAAGATGTTTACCATGATAGATAGCAAGTAGAAACACTGAGGAGAGAGATGAATCTTTCAATTTTTAAGAACACATGGAGTGCCAGACTTTTACAGATTTTCAAGGTGTGAGCAAGTTTTATTACTTCATAACAGAAGCACTGTGCCAGGAGTCACAGAAGTAAACACAGGGTCCGACATTGGGTGGGACTACACCTCAAAGTTTCTTTGGTTCTGGGAAGCTTCCCTCTTCTCAGTCCTTGCTTTAGACCTGAATTATCTCAGAGTCAAAGAAGGAAGCTGGTACTTTGTCCTGAGTGGCAGTTATAAGAAGACTTGACCTGATCTGGAGTTTGGGGGGAATCAGGCATCTGGTGGGTCTGTAATCTAACAGATGTACATAATGTCTACAGACATGTTCACTACCATTCACCATCTGTGTGTCTTAGTATTTTATTCACAGGAGTCCCAAGACAATTAATTATAATTTTTATTGTGTGTATTGAGAAAATTGGCACTTTCTCATTTTAAAAAGGTCCAGTGTTGTGTTTTTCTTACCAAACTTGGGGTAACTGTCTATGTGCTCCAAGAAGTAAAGTATGGAACACCTTCCTTGAGAAGCCAATTAAACATCTGAACTCATATAAGAAGCAGCAGAAAAATGAGATATATCTCCTGTGGCTACATTGGAAAGAGGAGTAAAGAAATCCATTGACCCCTTCAACTCCATCTCCAATGTCCTAAAGTTAAATTAAAATTTAAATACTGGTCCAGAAATATGTAAAATATCTTAACAGTCCTGGTCAAAGTGTAGTCCTGTCTGCCTGAGCTGTCATTCTCTGAGCTTCAGTCTCATCTTACAAGTTTATCTGATGTGTTCTGAGAACAGTGTGAAATCTGTTTTAGGGAGACAACACCCTCCCTCCTGCTAAGGCTGAATATTCTTTCTTCTCCCAGCATAAGGTTCTCGGGGGAAATTCCCATTTATTACATTTTTTGTTTGTTTATTTGTTTGTTTCGTAACTCTGGTATTCAGATTGCACTGTCTTTATTTCTTTCCATCCAGTCACACTTCCATCTATCCTCTCTTGTGAGATTATAGGCCCTTTTCTTCCTGCTGCTCTTCTCTCTCCCCCAAATTTAAGCCACACCTTCTGTGAACATGCTCTAGGGAGAGCTAAGCCACACCTTCTGTGAACATGCTCTAGGCAGACCTAGAGAGTACTAACAGGGCTCGTGCTGCTCTGCAGAGTTGTCTTCCTTCCCTTTTTGTGGCAAGCGATGCCAATAAAACAAACCTCTGTGTTCCCAAACTCAACAAAAACACCTACTATCATTTCTACCACCTCCCCAACTTTGTGCCAGTGCTGGCAAGCCCAGTCTACTGCTACTGGGGCTGCTGCTGCCCAGGACCTCTACTTATGGCATGGTGCTGATAACCCTCTTAATTTATTTGACTCCTATCCATTGAAACTGATAACATCATTACCTATTTATACATTACTCCATTAAAAAGTATTTTGTGTGTACGGGTGTATCTGTGCCCATGAGAATACATGGGTGCATATGCACAGAGAGGCCAGAACTTGATATCTCTTATATTTATCAATTTCCATCTACCACATTTTTTGAGACAAGGTCTCTCACTATACTTAGAGCTCACTGACTCAGATAAACTAGATGGATGAGAAGTCTCACAAATCTCACCCACCGTCCCCACCCCCGTGTCTTTATTGTCACACTGATGGAATTAAGGGTATGAATTCATGAGCCTTTTTTCACATGGATTGTGACAAAGGTATATCCCAATCCTCCTTCACATTCTTTAGCTAGTGTATAGAACATTTTTCACTCTAATAGCTAAAAGGCTTATAGTCATTACATATATATCAAGAAGAGAGTGGATCCTTCTGTGCTTGCCCTCCTTTTTACGTGTTCTGGGGTTCTCATTTAATGGTAAGCGATGTAGGTGTATTCCTTTCAAAATGGAAAGGAATTTTAAAAAATGTTCTATCTCTGAGATGACGTAAATATTAAAACAAATGAAAGAAAAGCTCTTCTAGCCTCCTTCTCTTACTTCTTTCTCAATGATGCCTTCAAAAATTATCTCAGAAGGAAATTGGCCAAAGGATAAAAATTAATGTAGTGAGACTTGACAGCAGACATCATTAGAAGATAGTATTTCCTTCTTGCTTATTTCCGGTTTTTTGCCTGGGAGATGTCCCCAAGGCCTGTTTCTGTTGTTTCTATTCTGTTAGTTTCATGTGCTATCTAGGATGTTTATCCCAAGGTTAATTTTGTGTGGATAATACTAACAGTCCATTTTTGAGTTTTAGGTCTGGCTCATTAATAGCCAGGCTGTTCACCGCTTCAATCGGTGTACTGACGAGAGCTCCTCTTTTGGCTCCTTGTTGCAATATGAATAGCAGGACAGAAAGAGGTGGATTTTCCATTTCCTTTATTTCTCTCATGAGAGTTTTTAACTGATATTTGCTCTGGCTAAGGAGAATGTTCTGGACACCATTAGAGAAAGAGTGAAAGTGTATAAAATCCCCTTTAAGACAAGAAAGAGAGTCTTGATAGATAATCTCTGGTCCTAGCATGAGGAAATGTGGTCTACCACAAATATTGAAGAAAAGGAGGAATGTGGGGGCAAAGGTAGGGAAAGATAGACTCAATTTTATTATATTAATTTACATTAATTTGCCATTTATAAAATATTATTTTATCTTTGGTTATGTCTATGTGGGAAGGGAATATACATGTGAGTGCAGACACTATGACATAGAGGCCAGCACACTGTGCCAGGTACTTGGAGCTAGAGTTATCGGCGGCTGTGAGTCATTCTCGTGAGTGTCGGGAACCACACTCTTGTCCTTCAGGAGAGCAGCAAGTGCTTTTAACTGTTGAGCCTTATCTCCAGTCAACATATTTTTTAAATAAATAATAAATGATGCATCAAATAGAATATATTTTTAAGTTTACAACACTAAAAATAAGCAAGGTGCCAATACAATGGCCTTCTGTGGCACTTGCTCTTGACCACTCTTTGTTGTTTGGGTATCTATGGTATTTATTGTGTTTTCAAATTTCTGCTCACAAAGCACCAGTGAGACTGGATTCTGCTGACCTTAAGAGCCAGAGTTTACTTTCTCTGTCCCTTTAAACTTCTGTCTCTGAATATAGTCAAATCTTGTGGTGCCAGAGACTAGGAATTCACCATGTGAACTTAAAAGACAAAATTCCTCACATGTAATGACTTTTGATGTTCTTTATAACAGCTTTCGCCCATTAACCATATTTTCCTAAACTTTTAATTCCATGGTACAACTGAGAGAAAAATAAAGAAACCATTAAAATGGCCATTGCATGATTGGGAGGAAGGTTTAATTGTATGTAAGGGGGCAGGGAACAAGGCAGGTTGTGACAGAATCATACAATGCAACAGGTCTCACCTGTGAGGATTATTAAAAGGATATAATAGGTGCCTCTCAGGAAGGGGGAGGACAAATGTAACTCTTTTATAGGGACCCCAGCACATGTGAAAGAGGACCTGTGACAGGAGCAACTATGGGAATGTGTTGCCTCTGGGTAGCCAAAGATTAAGTGTTTGGTTGTCTCTGGGTTGTCTGATAGCCCCATCATAGACAGGTTTCCTGATGGTCCCTTAGCTACCAATGAGGTCTGGCTGTGAGGTTGCTTGATTGCTAAGAGAGAAGAGAAGGGAAGGAGGAAGAAGGAGAAAGAGAGAGGGATAGGAACAGGGACACGAACTGGGACAGAGAAGAGAGAGAAACAAAACTCCATAGCATAGAGGAAAAGAAGCAAAGAAGCAGACAGGCCACAGCCAGGGCTATCTCTGAAAAAATAAAAAATGATGGGGTAGCAAGGGTTTGGGGATGACCTTGCTGTTATATAAAGACTGAGTGAGTGTCTAGGAAGAGGGAAGCCTCTGATCTATAACAGCCTGGGAACTACTATAGTGGAGAAGTCTGGGAGAAAAGAAGGGCCAGGAGGCTGAATGGACTTTATATAACAAGTAAGTGTGAATAGGAACTGAAGGAGCTTGAAGGCCATCATGGGCTTTGACATACAACCAAAGATGTATGATAAGAAAAGTAGCTCTTTTTGACAGCCAGAAATTTTTTTCACAGGTTTTTGGAAAATTCAATGTCTTAGGGTTTTATTGCTGTGAAGAGACACCATGATCAAGGTAACTCTTATAAGAACCACATTTAATTGTGGTTGGCTTACAGTTGTAGGGGTAAATTGTTGAACTGCTCTATGCTCACAGAGGGTGCACATGCCTCCTATGTACATGCCAAAGAGCTCTGGATTCACAAAAGAAATATACATGCTGGCATATTTTTAATATGCCCTAAGCTAGCTCAACGTCTGGGTCACTTCCAAACACCCTCATGGTGTTAACACACTCTCTTCTCCAATATTCTTGAGTTACTCCTTTCTAAAATTTATACTTTTATCTCTGCTACCCTAGACCCAACTGGGGAGTTGGACCCTAGGGCCACTTTTCCTTGATTCTTACATAGTTGGTTCTCTGCCACAGCTCTCATGTTTATATTCTCTTCCTTTCTTCTGCCCTGGTGATTCTTCCTCTCCCTGTACTTTGGTTCCTCTCTGAGAATCCTCAACATCCTGCTTCTGTCCTCCTGCCCAGCCATTGACAACTGGCTCTTTATAAACAAGTCAAAGAAAAAAAAAAAAAAAAAAAAAAAAACAAATTGTTGGCAGGGACCTGCCTTGGACATGAGAATTCCCATGTAAGCATAAATCAAATTTCTAAGGTAGTTTCAGAGTTTCAATCCATTATCATTAAGGCAGGAACATGGCAGCATACAAGCAGCAATGGTATTGGAGAAGCTGAACTTTCTCCCTCTTAACCTGAAGGCAGGCAGGAAGAGACTATCAGCCACACTGGGCAGAGCCTGGGCATGTGAGGAAACCTCACAGCTCATACCCAACAGTGACACACTTCCTCCAAAAAGGCCATACCTCTTAATAGTGCTATTCCTTATGTCCAATCATTCAAGCAGATGAATCTCTCAGAGCCAAACCTATTCAAACTACTACATGCAGGGAGCAGGCTTTTAGCAGTTGTTCTATAGTCCAGTGTGAGAAGAGCCAAGACTGTGATTTCTGGACACATGTACTACGTTTTAGAGTTTGGGGAACTAGATTTCTCTTTGGAATTGACATATAAAATTGCTGTTTGTTCTCAGTGCTTAATGTTTCCTGAGGTGGTTTACTGGGTTTCTTTCTTTGTTCTTTGTTTCTTTCTTTTTCTTTTTTCTTTCTTTCCTTATTCCTTTGTTTCCCCCTTTCTTTCTCTCTTTCTTTTTTTTCAAATATGGTGAACTGAAGTCTCTTGAAGGGTATTATGTAATGTGTTTGTGTTTCTGTGTGAGCACATATGAGATAGTAGAGGAAAGATGCATTGGTGTCTTTTCCCTGAAGTGTGAATTGTGAGGAGAGAATTCTTGGATTGCAACCCAAGTAACTGAATGAAAAAGGAAGAAAAGAAAGAGCAAAGAATATGATTTGTCTCAATTTGAAGCTATAAATGGATGAAAAAAATAAACAAACAAGAAAATAATATGACTGTTTCTAGATATGGTGGAGGAGAAGGTTTATTGTAGATAAAAGGGAGAGCAGAGCCAGAGTCGTGGACATCTGCAGAGTCCAGGGTGAACATTACCAGACTGAGATAGGTCTTGTGAGGAGAGGAGGTGGGAGAGGCAGGAGAGAAACCCCCAGCAAAGAAGAGCAACAAGGGCAGACAAAATGTAGGCAGGGCATTAGGCTGTATTTTACCCTACACCACAATTGGGTAACAGGCTTATGGCAAGTGCCAATGATGTACCACTCAAGGGTGCAAAAATGCAGCCTAGGATGGGGGTTCAAGACCCAGCCCTGATAAGAATGGAGGCAGGCTGAGACCAAGGAAGCAGATATTTCCAAGCTCCCAGGAATCCAGTTGCTGCTGGATACTACATAGAGTCAGGAGTGAAGGTGGCTCATGCAGACCTCAAGGACCAAGCCCAGGACTTGGAGAAGGGTAACTCTGGCTTATCTTTGTGCCCAGGAGTACAGAGGGGCCTCCCGTAGGAGAGTTAAACAGCTTAGTACTATAAAGGCTTGCCCCATGGCTTCCACTGTGGTTCATGATGAGAGAGACAGTCCTTACATTTTCAAACTGTTTATTCATCCATCGTTCATCATGGAAAATAGGTGCATATAACACCCTCAGATTGAACCATAGATTAAATAACTTTTGCAGAAAGGAATGTCCAGGAAGGGGTGCTTATTGCTAAACCCTCTGGGCCCATCTAGATACCTCATTAGTATGGAGAAATCTGTGTTTTGTGTTATGTGACCAATGGGTGTTTTGGTCACATGCTCCAGTATAGGAGCCAGGTCGGGAGTACATGAAACTTCTGCCATCCTCAGGACTGAGGACACAGGGTGTTTCTGAACTCTCTCAACCAGGTTTTTTTCTGGTGACACTTGCCCCACAAAGGGCCAAGAGACTGGCCAAGAAAGTAAAGCATAGACCAAAATACCAGGTAAGCAAAATGGTTGCATTATATTGGAAAAGGGAGCTCTGGATGGTGTGGGAAGCCAAGCCCATTGCTTGGCCTTGATAATTTTAGGGTAGGAGTAGGATATCCCAGACAGATAGGTGCTGTAACAGGAAGACACTAAGAGATACAAGGAGAACTCCTGCCAACATCCACTTTAATATGCTAAATAGGCATCTCAGATATTTGTCCCAGGTTTAAGACCTCACAGTACCAATGGAGATCCTTTTAGAAAGAGGCACTTAGAGACTCTTTAGACTCATCACATGAGTGACTTCCTGTGTAACCTGTGCCTAGTTTTGGTTCTAGATGAACTACATGAGTATGATGAGGATTAGACTAAGGAGGATGATGGTGTAATGGTGTTGATGGTGAGGGTTATGATGCTTATAATGAAAGTGAAGGTATTGGCATGAGTGACAATGAGGGTGTCATAAACTGATGCCATGATCCCCCCCCCCCATGGAATGGTAAAGGGGAACTTTTATGTTTTTGTGTCATTGTAGATAGGAGGGATAGAACAGCCATAGACGTTTGGAAGAGTCCAGAGAAGAAAGAAAAAGACTGTAGAATGAATGTCCAGCCAACTGGATCTGGCCTTGAGAGAGGCAGGAGCAGATCAGAGAGAAATCAACAAATGGAGGCAGCAAAGAGGAAGATGAAGAGAGCACGGGCAAAAGAAAGCATAAAGGGGAGGAGCCAAGAGCGCAGAGCTGGAATAGCAGGGTTAGGAGAAGAGCAGTTGGGTAGCTGGCGGGAAGCTCATGTACTGAAGAAGTTTAGGGTAGCAAACGAGGCAAGGAGAGACGAGGAGAGTCAGTGTGCCCACAGCGATTTTGAAATGTGTAGATAGTGAGGGAGACTAGAGGTCAGCATGAGACTGCTGAGGACATAGAACCACATCTAACTCGCCCCCCTGGCGCTTTTGCGTCCGCAGAGAAATCACGAGACGCAGAGAACAGGTAGTTACTGTAAACGAGGCTTTTAATCTTTATCACCCACGTGGAGAAACGTGGAGAGACGCGGAAGGAAGGAAGGAAGGGAGGGAGAGAGAGAGAGAGAGAGAGAGAGAGAGAGAGAGAGAGAGCCAGAGTCAGAGAGAGAGCGTCAGTGAGTCAGAGTCAGAGAGAGAGAGAGGAACGGGTCCCCCGCTTAAGTGCAGTCTAGAGTGACGTATTCACTTTTTGATTGGCTGTTCGCTCACCACCCAATATGCCTCGGGATTGGCAGTGGCTAAGGCACGCCTATCTGCCTAGCAACTGCGCAGCTAACAGCAGCTTCCTACATCTCCCCCTGTTTAAATTATTAATATGAAACAGCCTTTTGCCTATTAAATGTAGTACCAAATAAGATTCGAACTCAAACCCGATCAAGCAAACTCCATCTTGGGGGGGAGTAAGCGATCAAGAGCTTATAGCCCGAAGATTTTTCCTTACCCTTCCAGGTGCCATGGAAACCAGTCCTCTGGGTGCATGGGCTAAGGAAATATAAAGAGGCATTGACACCCATCCCTGTGCAATGGAGCATATATATAGCTCCCAGGGGTGCGAGGGCTGTCAACCTATTATTAGGTATCACAATTATTTAGGCAAGAGCTGACTGGACAAGACCTCTCATCTACCCAGTGCAAATGAGCTGAGCTCTTGGGGTGCATAGACTGAGAGTGTCTCTGTCATAGGCTATTTTTTAGCCTAGATCGTCAAATTTGAGGGAGGGATGCTTGCTCCAAGGTTTGCGAGTGCTTAGGCTATAAGCTACCTTGTCACTTATATTGCTGGGCTCTGAGCTTACAAACCAACCATTTATGAATACTAATTCACATCATAGAGCTGTATATCAAGCAGGCCTATTCCCGCTCTTTAGAAAGAAAGAAAGAAAGAAAAGGCAGAAGAAATTTATTTTTAAGAAGTAAAATCTCCACGGGAAACAGGCTCCATCCACACTCCATCAAGGCTGGAAATCCGGATTTGCAATGGCTGCTGTATCTGGTCCAATTTCCCATTTCACTTTCCTTTTAAATAAGCAGAAAGATCATGGCTTTAAGTAAATGTATCATTCACAAATTTTAGAGGTGTAACACCTGGATGTGGGGCTGTTGACACAGCTTATTTAAGCCACATCTGTGAGCCCCTTCACATGGGCTAGAGCCAATCAACTCTCTGATTGACCAAAGTATATTTTAAGTCTCTATAATGATGTATTGAGATGGGCACAAAGGTAGGCACATGCACAACCAAGGCTAGGTCTAGTGATCCATTCTAGCCTTGTGCTAAAAGCATGTAACATTTTTATAATCCAAGATATCAGAATTATTCTGAAGGTTGGATAACATAAAGAAAAATGAAGGGTCTACACACACCAACACCGGTTGTGCAGATGTATTTCCAAAACACCTTATTAAATTTAATGTTATTTAAATGGCTAGAGATATTAAATCTTGTAGCCGAAACATTTTGTACTTTATGAAACATATTTAACAAGACAAAGGTAGATATACCCCTTTTTTAACATTTAAAACAGTGACTACAACACATAAATTGTGTTGAAGCAAGATAAACTCAAGAAAATATATATATGATTTAATTTAGGACTTACATCCCTTTGAAAACATTAAACAGAGGTTTTAAATCCTCTTATGGTAAGCTTAAAATGAGGTTTTAGTCAAATGATATCTCTTAACAACCTTTAAAAATTACTAAGAGTAATTTAAGATTAAAGTAAACTATTTTTCTTTGCATGTACACTCATAGGCCAGAAGATGGCGTTAGATCCTCACCACAAATGGTTGTGAGACACCACGTGGCCGCTGGGAGTTTAGCCTTTATATTTTTAATTAAGTCCAGCCTTAATGGCTGAGTTATTTCTAAAGTCAAATTGACTCAAACATTGAAAGACACTGTCTTTGAATACTTTTTTGAAGTAACAAGTATTTTAAAAATTTTAAAAGCTCGCTATATTGAAGCGATAGTTTGTAGAAAAAATTTTCTTTAGAGAAATCCACTGGTAAAATATAATATACACCAAAGGATTTAACCTCTTATCCTTTTTGTATTAAGGCAACAAAATTTGTACATATATGTAAAATATAAAACATTACCCATTTTCTGAAGCAATTATTTTTTAACAAATATTGTTTCATGGGCTCTTAAACATTATGAATAAATTTATTACCTATAAACCTTTTACCTTTACCAAAAAATGTAAAGGAATGGTATAAAAATATTTTTTATGTAAACATTTATTGAAATGGTAGCTGGATAAGACAAGTTAGGTTGTATAAAACTTAAATTTGAACTTTATTTTGGATTAATTTAATAACCAATCTTTTTGTCTCATGAGAATTTCGGATAAAAGCCAATTTTATTCTCTAATAATTGTTACACATTTTAAAGGAATCTAAGGCATCTTATTTTTAACAGCTTTGAATATAGGTTATCTTGTTAGGATCTGGTCTTTAGACTCAGAACGAAAACTGCTTCTGGCCGTAGCCTGCGTGTCTTAATTCAAATGTAAATGTACTTAACCTAGCTCTGCCTGCCTGCCTGCCAGTTTAGGCGCAGTTCTGAACTGAGAGATTTTGCTTTTATTTAAAACCTTAAATTTGAACTAAAAACCTCTGGAATAATTTAAGATTTTATTAAATCCCACATCGATATACTCAGCCACAATGGCAGGAGAGTCAGCCGAGATCTTGTAATCTAGCTTCCTTCTTTGTGGTCTTCCGAAGATTTCTGCTTCTGTAGCTGCGTCTGCACCACGGGGGGCCAGCGGCTCCAGGCCGCGCTCCGCCGTCACGAGTGCGCCCGCACTGCCATGTGCCACGGGCCGAATTAGATTGTTTTCGCCTGTGAAAGAAACACAAAAAAGACCCTCTCCCGGGCCGCAAAATGCGCCCAGACAATTTTTCAGGCTTCCCTTCCCACGAGAAGCAGCTACATGTTTCGCCGCTGCAGCCTCGCCTGTGCTGTGCTGTGCGCGGTTTTAAAATCCTTTGTTTCACTATTAAAGGCGTGCGTCGCCACCGCCCGGCTTCCTCTGTCCGCCGGATTCTCTTTTGTACCCACTTTTTCCCACCTGCCGGTGGTTCCATGGACTCTGTATTAGTTACTTTTGAGCACCCCATTTCTCCAGGCTCCTTGGCCTGATGCTGGCTTAAACTAACACACTCTGGTTCTGATAGCTTGGAACGGACCTCTCGTGAAACCTTTTGACTTGCCCTAATAGCTGAAAGCAACGCAAACAAGAAGCTAGCTATTGCGGTGGCTGGGAGAATATCCACCCGCGACGAGGGTTTCTATCCCAAGCATACCTTCCGGAGGTGACCCCGACATCCACAGTTTGTTAACCGTTCTCGAAGCTCAGGGTTCCTTCCGCTAACACGTAGGGATCTGCCGCTGGGGAAAACCGCGCGTGGGTTTCCCTCGCATGGAGAATCTGCGTGCGCTTGGATTCTCGCGCCTGGAACTTATCCCGGGATTTTCGGCACCAGATCTAACGCGCCCCCCTGGCGCTTTTGCGTCCGCAGAGAAATCACGAGACGCAGAGAACAGGTAGTTACTGTAAACGAGGCTTTTAATCTTTATCACCCACGTGGAGAAACGTGGAGAGACGCGGAAGGAAGGAAGGGAGGGAGAGAGAGAGAGAGAGAGAGAGAGAGAGAGCACCAGAGTCAGAGAGAGAGCGTCAGTGAGTCAGAGTCAGAGAGAGAGAGAGGAACGGGTCCCCCGCTTAAGTGCAGTCTAGAGTGACGTATTCACTTTTTGATTGGCTGTTCGCTCACCACCCAATATGCCTCGGGATTGGCAGTGGCTAAGGCACACCTATCTGCCTAGCAACTGCGCAGCTAACAACAGCTTCCTACAACCACAGATAGCAGTTTGTCCCTCTGCCAGTGGTAAAGGAAAGGACTCCTTAGGGTTGAAGGTTTTACAAGGTCTGAGAAATGCTGGCTTTCATCCAACTGCCAGAACTTGGGGAAATAAAATTTCTTCTCGAACTGACAAGAATTATGATGGTTATGATGATGGTGAGGAACATGATGAAGATGGTTTCCATAAAGGTCTGCTCAAGCTCAGACATGGGGTCCCCCAGTAGTTAGACAAGTCCTCTGCTGCTGAGGCACATCCCCAGTACATGGGACTTTTATGAGAACCCCCCTCTCTGCATTTTATATATTATGGAAAATAAAACAGTAAATACCACTTGACCTAAACCCTACTGGCACTGTAAAGCATGCTACCTCTTCCTTGTGGAGAAAAGATGCAAGCTTTGTAATTTTCATGTCACCTTGGCATATGGTTTTCAAGATTTTCAGACATTAGTGTCCCCGCTTCTTTTCTTGACTGTTAGCTTGAAGGCTGGAAAAGTTTTTTTTTTTTCTTCCTTTACTGTTTTTTGAACTTCTCAGTGAAAACTCTATCCTGAACAGGATGAAAACCCTCAGCAAATATTAATGCAATGTTTTCCTCAGAGTCCAACATTTTTTAAGGTTGTATACTTCCTGGGCAATTACATGAAACTTCCATGGCTGAGTTAGCACTCTATCAGACACTTTAACCTGTTTAAACCATAGGTAAGACATTTATTTCTACAACATACTTGAAGACAGCCAATACAAATAGACTTGTCTGTCAACTTGACAGTCATTCTTCAAAAATGCCTTTTAAAAGGACCACATATTTTCTCCATTTCTTCTCTTTGAAAAATGAATTAAACCAGTGTCAGCTATGAAGGCTTAAGCTTTGTTTTCACCTTATCCTTGGGACTCCTCATTTCAAACAATATATGGGGAAAATAGTTTATCATCAAGAATCAATTCAACCAAATGGTTAATAACCAACATATGAGATTTCCATAACTGGTTAGCTAGTTAGTATAGATTTGAAACTTTTTACCGAACTGCTAGTTGCCTTTCTTTTGATCAAGTATGCTCACATTTGCAGGGATGAAGAACCAGGAGGCCAAATGGTGACAGATAAGTTCCGTGTTGATTGGGATTCAGTTCTTATTGACACCGATAATGTCATTGTAGCAAGATTTGATGGCAGAGGAAGTGGATTCCAGGGCCTGAAAGTTTTGCAAGAGATTCACAGAAGGATAGGCTCAGTAGAGGCAAAGGACCAAGTAGCAGCTGTAAAGTAAGTCTATGCCTGTCTTAATGTCTTCCTGTTAATTTCCATAATTGCAAAATATGTGTAATGGGGCACATTACTCACTCAGAAATGTCAGAGATGTCTGTTTTCTCAGTTTAGCATGCAGCTTTCTTGCATTTTTGAAAGCAGCTATTACTGTTATTGGTGTCATAAAAGAATAATCATATTTATTCTTTGCAATTATAATTTACTCAGGGTGAAAATACAAGAAGCAGTGCACAAGTGTATCATTTATTGACAAAATCCGAGTGTATAGTATGTCCATAATCAATTATAATTCTTCTTTTAAAATAGTACTACATTTTTTAAAAGTTACACTCTATGTGCATGTGTGCGTGTGCATGTGCATGCATGTGTGTGTGTGTGTGCACATGTGCATGTGTGTGTGTGCATGTGTGTGCATGTGTGTGTGTGTGTGTGAGTGTCTCTGTGTGTGGTCATTTATATAAGGGTATATACATATTGTAGCATCAACTGTGGGGTCAGAGGTCAATCCCAGGTGTCCACCCTTACATTTTTCCTTGTTTGAGACAGGATCTTTTGATTTTCACCCCCTTGTACACCAGGCTACTCTTCCCATGAGCTTCTGAGAAGCTCCTGTCTTTACATCCCATCTTGCTGAAAGAACTCTGGGATTATAGGTATACACTACCTTACTTAGATATACAAGAGTTCTAGTGTTTGAACTCAGGTTCTTAACACTTGTGCCCACTGAGCCATCACCTCAGTCCCCAGTCAAAAATTTGTAGTTTTTTGGGGGGAGTATTTGTATATCTGTCTGTGAATCATAAATTCAGATATGCAGTTGACTCCAGATAATATAACTATATATAATTTTTTTTATTCTTTCAGATATTTACTGAAACAGCCATATATTGACTCCAAAAGATTAAGCATTTTTGGAAAGGTAAATAGAAATAATGAATATATTTATCCAAATACACCTATATATGTATGTGTTGTATATGTATATGCATATAATTTCATAATTCATTGTACTTTAATTTCATGCATTGCCCCATAAAACAGCATAATCCATAGAGTATCTACTCTGTCAACTATTAGGAAGGCTATTTCTCAAGCGTGCAGTTGATGTCTGGTCTTAGAAATGAACAGTTAAAGGGAGAAACAGCTAGGACTAAAGGCGGGGCTCATGACTCACTGAAAAAATTTCTTGAGGTACAAGAACGAGAACCTGGGTTTTTTTCTGAGATCCCTTTAAAAAGCTGAGTATTATGGCATGTGCCCCTAATCCCAGTGACTGTAGGTGACAGAGAGACTTAGGAAGCTTCTTGGCGAGCTAGTGTGGCTCAATCAGTGAGCTCCAAGTTCAGTGACAATCCCCGTGGGGTAGAGCAAAGGTCAACCCTGAACCTTGAATTCTCAGCGAAACACACACACACACACACACACACACATATAAGCCCACACACAGATACACATGCACACACCGACACACATAGACACACCCAGACATATATACACAGCAAGACAGACACATACACATATATACACACACAAATACACACAGGCACATATACACAGAAACACACCCACAGAGAGACAGACACACATATAACCACACATACATACACACACAGACACATAGACATACACACACAGACACATAGACATACACACACAAACACACACACACAGGCACACATGCAGGCACACACATGAAAGTATGAACACACAAAGACACATATACACATAAACACACATACAGACACAAACACACGTAGAAACACACACATACCTAATTGAATTAATACTCAAGTGTCACATCTAAAAGAAACTGTAAGTATTGCTCTATTCCATGATCCTCTCCTGTTTTTTAATGTTTTCATTTGTTTGCTTTTGTTTTTTTTGTTTTTGTTTTTGTTTTTTTTTTTTTTTTTTTTTTGAGATGTAGTCGCCATGTGTAACATGTGTTAGCCTCCAAGCCATGAATCTCCTGCCTCAGCCTGTAAAATACTGGTGTCATTAGAGATGTTTGTCACCTCAGCCAGCTGGAATTCTTTCTTTGCATTTCCTGTTAGTGTTTTGAGAAGCACAAGTTCAAGTTTCATGCAGCTACTAAAGCACACCAGTGATGAGCAGGAGGCACCACCCCTCCCCCACCCTCAACACACCTCCATACCCCCCACAAGCCCCCACATGCTGCCACACACCCCCACACACCCACCCCTACCCACCCACACCCACCCACACACACACACACACACACACACACACACACACCCTCCCCACACTCCTCACCCTTCCCACACACCCACACCCCCCACACCCCTCCACATCCGCTCACATCCATACCCCCCACACCCCCCACATTCCCTCACACCCTCACACTCCCACACCCTGAACCAGCAGCAGTCCTCACACTCATGGCCTCCTCCTTCCTTTGGCTGTGCCCTCTGCTCTGAAGGAAGAAGGTGGAAGCCAGTGGAGGAGTGAACCTGCTCCATCTTTGAGATACCTACTCTTCTTGTCTAACGGTTCCTTGGTCATTTTTGTGTTTTCTCTGTGAACCTTTAGAAAAGCTTCATTGTTCTTTCTATTCCCTGTTGTTTGCTGCTTCACCACTTGCTGCGTTTTTTCATTTTTAGCACTCTGCCTTTAAAGTGCAAGCGTTTCAGACTCAGTACCCATATGAATTATGTCCCAGGGTCACTTTTACTAGAATGGTTGTTAAAATTCAGTACGAATATGTCTTCAAACCCAACATTTTGTTCTCTCTGGAGTGTTTTTCACTATTTTATTCTGTAGGAAAGTAGGGTGGAACTTCTGTTTTTATCTTTGATTGTAATGGAATTGTGATGTGTTCATTGACTGAATAACAGAAGTCAAGTAATATATCAGTGGATTTATAATTTAGGAAGAACTGATTTTGAAATAGTACTTGCACCTAAAAGTGTTGGTATCAAATTCATTCTGTTTAGTTAGACTTGTCCATCATGGAGTCCCTAGTCATAAATTACTTATTAATTTGGTTTCTAGTGTGTTGAAGGGGATGGTAGCACATCCCATTATAGGAGCTAACTCTTCTGTCTCCTCTTCCTATAGTAGTTTACATAGGAGATTTTTCTTTTTTTTTTTTCATTATCATTATTATTGTTATTATTTATCTTTTTTTATACTTCAGATGTTAGCCCCCCTCCGGATCTGCCCTCTGACTGCTCCTCAACTCATTCCTCCTCCCCTGTCTCCAAGAGGTTGGCCCCGCCCCTAATGCCACCCTACTAGAACTCCCTACTCCCTAGGGCCTCAAATCTCTTGTGGGTTAGGTGCATCTTTTCTGACTGAGGCCACACTCAGGCAGTCCTCTGTTGTATATGTGTTGGGGGCCTCATATCAGCTGGTGTGTGCTACCTGGTTGGTGGCTCAGTATCTGAGAGATCCCGGGGCCAGGTTTTTTGAGACTGCTGATCTTCCTATGGGTCTCTCTACTCAGTTTCTTCAAGCCTTTCCCTAATTCAACCACAGGGGGGTCCCTGACTTCTGTCCACTACTTGGGTGTTAATATCTTCATCTGACTGTTTCAGGTGCTTATTGGGCCTCTCAGAGGACAGTCATGCTAGGCTCCTGTCTGTAAGCACATCATAGCATCAGTAATAGTGTCAGGCTTTGGAGTCTTCCTTTAACTCTATTGCAAATTTTGTTGGTCACACAACCTCCTTTCTCTCAGTCTCTTCTCCATTTTTCTCCCTGCAGTTATTTTTAGACAGGAAGAATACCAGGTCAGAGTTTTTGACTGTGGGATAGCAACCATATCCCTCCACTTGATCCCCTGTCTTTCTACTGGAGGTGGACTCTACAAGTTCCCTCTCCCCACTGTTGGGCATTTCTTCTAAAGTCCCTTCCTTTGAGTACTGAGTATCTCTCACAGGATACTTTTCAAGCTTAGAAAAGTTCATAATGAATCTATCTTCTGGTGAATGATAGCATTATTTTTGGTTGAGATTCTGTTTATCTCTATGTATAATATATATACACATACATATATATATAGAATATATAACATATATACACATTACATATGCATATATACATGTCAGCTATTCATATATATAGTATACATGTTTAATATATACATTTATGTACATGTATATTTGTATGTATAACATGTATACATACATGTAACATGTAATATATGTGTGTGTATATATGTATGTGTGTATATAAAATTATAATGCTATGCTGGTGCTGTAACTCAGTGGTATATCAGTTGAGCAGCGTATGTAAGGCCCTGGGTTGAAGAATCAGCACAGATATAGACAAAAACATAAGAGAACAAAAGAAAGTCCTCTTTCTACGGGGCTGGATACTGACCCTGGGCCCTTGTATACATCAGCCAAGCATTCTATCACAGAACCTTTGTGCCTATCTTTGATTGGTGGATGCCCATTTAAAGTTTTCATACCATACACACATTTCAGCCTGCTCCTTTATGGCATGCACTTTTTCAAACAAAATTCAGAAATGACTATATATTTTTTCCCTGATGATTTCTGTGTTTTAAGTTAACATTATCTACATACATTATTAAGTATGTAGTAGTATTAAGTACATTTGTTATATATGGACCATATGTATTATTTTTCCACAGATTCCTTCCTTCTTCCAGTCTTCAGATTAGCTACATTATTTATTTTCATTTATTCTTCTTTGTTAATATTTTTGTTTCTTCTTTAGTATTTCTGAGTAACATTTTGTTTTATGCCTTTGTAATAAGTTGCTTATCTGTTTCACCCAATCATTGACATTTGGGTTCTCTTCAATATTTTGGCCTATGAGTTAAATTAATTTGAACTTTTGTGTATATACATTTTTGTATAGGCCAACATATTAATGTTGATTTTACTTTTATTTATTTGTATGTACTTGGAGGAAAGTATGACTTTAGTTCTTACAAAGTCTGGAGAAGGGCATTAGATTCCCCTGAAGCTGAGGTTATAGGTGTTCATCAGCTTCCTGCTGTGAGTGCTGGGAACTGAACTTCGGTCCTCTGCGAGAGAAGTGAGCACACACAGTGGTTAACCACCAAGACATCATCTCTCTAGCCTCAACCTTGAAGTTTTCAAACATCTTTTTATTGGATGGCTACCTATGTCCCATGATACATTTTCTTTTTTCTTTTTCCTGGCTTGAGTAGGAATGAGATAACAAAATACTTGTAAAACATGGCCAAGGTTTACATTTTTCATCTCCAGTAGCTGCTCAGTTTGTCTTCAGGTTTTATCAGTTCACTAAGCCATCTTAAACACTGAAATTCAAAGTTTGTAAATATTAAGTTCTCAGGCATCTCTGCATTTATCCCTGGTGTTATCTGCCTACCAGTTCTGATGCTTATGTTGTATAATCCTTTAAAGATAACATAATTGATAAGAATGCATTTTAATGCTTTAAAAGCAATTTTTCATCCTTTTTCTTTTGCAACTAATACAGGATCATATCTCCTGTGAATCTTACATCTACAGTTTCATTAACCCTCTTCGATGTTTCTTCTTTTCTTTTTGTTATCATTTATTTATTTATTATATCTTAAAAGACTGTATGTGTGCCTGTTTTGTCTGTATGTCTGTGTTATACTTGTACCATGTAACATATATAGAGGTCAGAAGAAATTCGTGGACTCTGGGGCTCAAACTCAGATCACCAGACCTAGAGACAGGCATCCCCATCCTCTGTACTATCTTACTGGATATATTTATTATTTCTTAAAGACTTGTTTTGTTTTGTGTTTCTACAATGATGAAGGATAGAGGTACAAAAAGCAAGATGTTGCAAGGTTTGAGTTTCTGAATCCTCCCTCCCTAGCTCATAGAGAAATGATTTTTTCCTTCATCTCCTGTCATCTTATCATTTAAAAGTTTATAATTAAAATTTTATTAAACAATTTTATAATAAATTCATTTGAAGATAAATAAAATATCTACAAGAAAAAAACTTCCTCTCTTTTATGACTCTTCTTTTGTACCCTACATTAGAACATTATTTTATGTCTACACATACATATATTTGCATGTACACACATGTACAGAAAACTATTACTGTTGGCTCCTAGACATTACATGTACTTTGTTTATTTTAGTGTCCCTATGAATGATCACTTTTCTCTTTTATTTCCTAACTGGCTTGTTAGAACGATGAAAAGATTTTAACGGCCATGTGTTGAAGTTTTAAATGACCATGTGTTTTTTCCTTGGTAATTTAACTTGAGGATTGAAACTGAACTATCTTAGTTTAAATTATAGCCATTAGAATATAACTTCACCTCACCTAAATATGTAATCCTATTTTTTAGTTTCATTTTTAAGATAAACATTCCTAGTTGTGAAAGGTCACAAAAGTCCTGAATGAAAATGGTTCTGAATTATAGCAGGGCAAGCTAAGAATACCTGCTTCTCCTGCAAAGGACCCAAGTTCCATTTCTAGAACTCACATCAGTGGGCTCACAATTGCTTGTAACTCTGCCTGAAAGAAATCTGATGTCCTCTTCTGGCCTCTGTAGGCATCTGAACTCATATGCACCACTACCTCCCATCAACAGACCCAAATTTAAAAATAAAAGGATCTTTAAAAGAGTTAACTGGACTAATAATAAAACACACAAAAACCACATTATTGAACTTCTATTTATTATAGGAAGTAAATGAAAGATAAGTAGTAAAATATCAGATGATGTAAGACAGCCAAAGTTGGGTGATGAAACTAGTTTATCTCTATCTATCTATCTATCTATCTATCTATCTATCTATCTATCTATCTATCTATCTTTATTATTGGTGTGTGTGTAATTGTGTATAAATTCATGCACACATGTATGCCACGCATGGTACATTGTGGAGTCAGAGAAAGGCTTCGTGAAGTCAGATCTTTTCTTCTACCTTTGAGTGCGCTCCAGGGATTCTGGGAATTGAACTCAGGTTGTCAGAGTTGCATAGCTTGTGGCTTTACTTGCCGCAGCATTTTCCTTCCAGGAGAAAGTGAAGTATAAAACTCCCACTAGCTGGCATGAGACCAAACAGTAAGAATGTAGAAGAATGGCTGCCTAGGGATGGTCTCCTCATTAGAGAAAAGAGTGACTATAAAACATATTAAGCTTGACTTACAGAAAACAAAAACAATATTTATGGTTTTGCATCTTTTTTAATTGAAAAAAATCTAAGTTTGAAACCAGCTCATGACATTTCTGTATTATTTGTGAAAATAATGTATACAATCAGAGGTAGGAGTTGGCATAGTGAGCAAAGATTTTCCTAAACATGGGAATGTAGTCAAAACCCATTTGAAGCTGGATAAAGTATTCCACATCTGTAACTCCATTGCTTCTACATTGAGATTGCAGGTAGAGACTTAAAAAAAAAAATCCCCAGACCTTTGCAAAGAGTCTGCCTGGATGATTCAATGATAAGCAGGAATGGACAGACCAATACTTGAAATTGTTCTCTAATCTGTGTACATGCACGGGGTCAAGAGAGCAACTAACAAACACACGAACAAGCATGCATACACATTACAACACATTTTACATGCACACATAGATGAAGATGCGAGGAACTTCACAAAATTATCAAAGTAAGAGATTCCTTGCAGAGACACATGGTGGGGAAGTTGTGTTAATTTTGAAATACCATTTTAAAAGTGTATTTTCACTTACTATTTGAGAATTTAATGCATACATGTAATAAATTGGTCATATTGAGGACCTAGAGTCTAACAGATTCCATGCAGGCAGACAGACAGGGTGAACAGGGTCTAGGTGTATCAATGTACTTTTCTTTTAAATGTTTAAAATGGCCGACTTTTTACCTCTCTCTGAAACAAAGATTCAGTGCCTCTGTTTTAGGAGAAGCACTCACTGGTATTTTTAAATTTCTAGGGTCAGCAATGGACTGGCACTCTTGGCTTTCATTTCTTTGTCTGGATTATCCAGTCCCACAATAGCTAAAAACAGTCCTTTGTCTGGGAGAAAAAGCCCATCCCACCGCCATATGTAAAAATCTTTTGGCTTCTGCAGACAAACTTTATTTCCAGGTTTGAGTACACCACTTTATAACTGCTGCAGTCTGCTTTTAATTCCCTCCTCCTACCTGGTGTGTGTATGTGTGTGTATGTGTGTATGTGTGTGTGTGTGTTTGTGTGTGTGTGTGTGTGTGTATACATGTGTGTGAAATAAAACTTTGCTGGATGTTGAACACTTGATTTTCCTGCCTTTATATTCTTTAAATCAGTTCAGAAAAGTGTCTATTTCCCCCAACTCTAACCATAGTTGTATCAACATTCATTTTCACTCCTGTCCTCTAAGGCCTCCTGAATCTCTACCACACAGAGCTTCCTCTCCCATCCTTTGTACTCCTTTAAAAATACATGTTTATAATCATGATGTGTTGCAAGTAATAGTTATGTAGAATTTCAAGTTCATGTTTCTTTTTCACTTTTCTTGTCTCCCTGCTTTCCATAAGTATAGTTACAATGTCTTTTACAGATTGTCTCAAAGCCCATGCATGAGAACGTAAGTCTGCATAACACTGCAGATCCTACTCTCTCCTCCTTCAAATGCTCCTGTCAATTGAGCTTAGAGTTTTACATCACTTTTATGAAGTAGGAAAAGTCTGAGGCAACATTTTGGTGTCACAGCTCTGTTTAATGAAATTACAAGTTAATAACAAACTGATTGGCATTTTATGCATGGTGCTAGAATGACTGGCGAGTGGAGATTGCAAATATGAAGTTTCAGGGAGTGGGAGTATGTGGATAATGGGAAACCAAACCCTGGCCCATAAGAAGCAGAG
The DNA here is from genome assembly GCF_011762505.2 of Arvicanthis niloticus. NCBI lineage: Eukaryota > Metazoa > Chordata > Mammalia > Rodentia > Muridae > Arvicanthis > Arvicanthis niloticus. Next base: position 12,863,178 of record NC_047667.1, on the reverse strand, counting down.
TAACCTGAGCTGTTGAATAAAGGGCACACCATCGTTAATTGTGAGTCAATATGACGAACCGCAAACTCCGATTCTGCCTAAAGGACAGCGTGTTTTGAACATTATATCCAACAACCCATAATAGCAAGAGCTCGTAGCTCACTCTCACTTTCAGTGTCTGTTTTTCAAAAGCTCTGTCGGGTTCAACTTTTGCCTAAGCGAATAAACATGAAATGATTGAGAGGATGGTGAGCAATTAAAACTTAATTTATTCTAATTTCTGCCAGTGTTGATTTCTCCTTTAAAAACAGAAGTTATTTCTCTGAAATAAATCAAATTAAACCAGCGTTTTGGATTTGATTTTTAAATTCCACAGCTTTCACTATCATTAAGTCTTAAAGATTATTTAGCTTCATTATATCCCAAATTTTCATATAAAAAAAAAAAAAAAAAAAAAAAAAAAACGACAAAACACAGCTCCTCATGAAGCAGGAAGCAAAGGATGTGTACACCTGACCTTAGCAAGAGAACTGAAGGTGGGGCTTCTTCCCTGCCCCAGAATCTTCACAGATTTGCATCGAATGGCTTGTTTTCTGTTGCTGTTTGTTTCTTTCTTGTCTTGTTCCAAGCATCTAAAGAATTCTAGTGGAAAGAAATTTCTGTGAGGCATCTCTATTTTATTAGTACATCATAAATATTTATTATTTAAAATGCCGAATAGCAGCTGGCAAGATGGCTCAGCAGGCAGAGTGCTTCTCAAAAAGCCTGATGTCGTGAGTTTGATTCCTGGGACCTACATGGTAGAAGCAAATGTGAGTTTGGAAAGTTGTCCTCTGACCTCCACATGGTCTAGTACAAGACATGCATGTGTGTTTGCAAATGAACACATCAAAATTAAAATATAATAAGAAACTGATGTCCAACAATATTACAGACATTCCCCTTAAAGTTTATTTAAAATGAAAGATCTTAGCACACCTGAATCACACCTCTCAAGAATCTGAGCCAGGAGGTAGAGTCCAGCTTAGGCTAGAGAGATACTTGTGGGGAAAAATTAAAAGCAGAAACAGACAAACAAAAAAAATCCTAACCTTCCAATCTACTGAATTACTGAATTACACCATTTACTACAGAAAGGTTGCTAAAGTTTTTTTTCTTTCTTTTCTTTTCTGTTTATTTGTTTTCTTGAATGATAGTGTCATATATACTTAAGGTCTATATACCACGACATCATGTCATATATCTATGTGACAAAGTGATTGCTGTCGTGGAGCCATGAGAAGTAACATCATTATACATTTTCTCCTTGTTTGTTTGATTTGCTTTTGTGGAAAGAACAGCTAAAATTTCTTCCTTTGGCAGGAATCAAACTTCAGTAATTTTAAGTTCATGGTCTCATATTGTGCTACTGGTCAAGATTTTGTTCCCATCCTAAGAATTCGGCTGACCTTCCTCAGTTCATGCACACTCTATATCCCATGCCTGCGCCCCAATAAACAGTTTAATTGCTTTGTAAAAATGAATATGACCTTGCTTCTTCACTACCCCATCCCCTCCTATTCCTTTCCTTCCTCCTCTTCCTCTCCATCAATTCCCCCTTCTCATCCCTCTTCTCTCATCTTTATCTGTATCTTCTGTCTTACTTCTTCTCTGTTTCTTTCTCCCCATTCTCTTCTTCTACTTACTATGTGCCTTATCCACTGGTGAGAATTTAAGAATTTAGGCATCTCTTCTTCCTGGGGCAAAGGGAAGATATGCTTATCTACAGATTTCCTCATAGATATAAAGGTGTTACAACCAAATCCTGTCTGTTTTATGTCTTACAGATTTTCTTTTTGTCTCTTCTTTGTGTATGTGTTAAATGTATGTTGTGTGTGGAGAGGTGTGTATTTTTGCAAATGTATAACTGCATGCAGAAACCAGAAGACAGTCACAGCTGTCATTCTTTGGACACTATTTACCTTGATTTTGGAAACAAGGCCTCTCACTATAGCAGAACTCACCAAGTAAGATAAGCTCACTGGCTAGCCAGCCCCAAGTCTCCTCCCACCTCCACCTCCCAACACCAGGACTCTAAGTGTGTAACACCATGATCACCTTTTTTTGTTTGTTTTTTAAACTTGAGTTCTGGAAGATCAAACTTGGGACCTCATGTTTGCACATAAACCACTTTACCATATAAGCTATCAGGTGGCCCAGTCTGTAATTTCTCAAAATTATCATCTCAAATCATCCTTATGCCAAAAAGGCATATTCACCCCATGCAGAAGATTCTGGATTCCTAAAGTCAAATATTGAAGAGACAGGTCCTAAGTCCTTGCAAGTAATTTCAAGTATAAAGTTGTAGTCTGTATTTCAAATGTTTTACTTTTCTTTCCTAATGGTACACAAGCATCATAGTTATTAAGTATTCTACTAAAATACACATGAAGTTCTTTAAAATAATATACAAAGAATACTTCATTTCCCTTGTTTTAAATTATTTGGAGCAATTCCCAGATATGTGGTGTAAAATCGTGATGTTTTGTGATACATAATTAATTTCAAATTTTGCTTAGTTATTAAAATAACCTGTTGTATAAATTTTTAAATAGCTGTTAAATCTTTATATGTACACAGTAATTTTTTGCATTCCTTTACACTTTGAGATATTGGAATGTGTGCATTATTAAGCAGTGATCAAAATGTACAAATATTGCCAAGAATCATTATTATATATATATATTTTGTTCAGGGATATGGGGGCTACATCGCATCAATGATCTTAAAATCAGATGAGAAATTTTTCAAATGTGGAACCGTGGTTGCACCCATCTCAGACATGAAGTTGTATGGTGAGTATGTCCTACAGACAGATTTAATATAAAGTATTGATTGGTGGACAAGAAAATCCCAATGCAGAGAAACTCAATTAAACTCATTTATCATGTGTTATTAAAGTCTGTTGTGAGTTATCACCTCCTTTATGCAATTGATTTTACTGGAGTGTGACAATTACATTTGAAATGCATAAATAAATAATGAAACAGGGTACGTTTTGCTCATTCAGAATTTTTTTTTCTCTCTGTGTCACAGCCTCAGCATTCTCTGAGCGGTACCTTGGTATGCCATCAAAGGAAGAAAGCACTTACCAGGTAGACTAATACAAAAATTACAACAATAAAAGGCAAAAGACATTTTTGTCATAATGATTAGGTTGATTCCTTCCATTCATATCTCTCTACATAGACAAATACTTGTGTTTTTCTTGCAGGCATCCAGTGTACTTCATAACATTCATGGCTTAAAAGAAGAAAATTTATTAATCATTCATGGAACTGCTGATAGTAAGTATTATATTTGCTGTTTCTTTCTGCTGGCAGCTGTCCCTATACAAGGGGACAGTTAGATATAGGACGTGTTTCCAGGAGGTCCTGTAAAGCTGTTGAACAAGAGTACAGAAAGGGACATGGAGGATGAGATTTCTGACAGGAAGTAGGAAGAAAATCAGGTAGTGCTATTCAATATCGTTCCTTATTGTGACAGGAGACTTATCTGTAATCTTCCAGTGTTTCATACAGCAGCCACTGGTCAATTGCAACCAAAGATCATATGGGAAATAGTGTTGACTAGGGAACAAAATAATTTAATGTGAAGAAGTGGTTAAATCAGAGGAGAGAGAGAGAGAGAGAGAGAGAGAGAGAGAGAGAGAGAGAGAGAGAGAGAAAGAGAGAGAGAACATAGCAAAAGTAGCAGGGTTATAAGAAGAGTAGCTGCAGGGAGGAAAGCCCATGAGCTGGAGGGAGTTTAGGGTGGGAAGGAGGTATGCAAGTGTTTTATGTGGTTTGAATATGTCTGAGTATACAGGTATGTGCCTCCATGTTTGCATTTAAGTGTGCAAGTGTGAGTCTTTTAGTTAAAATTAGGTTCAGGAGCTTGAGCTCTAAAAGTCATGTGTTAACATGGCTTCCCACCTGAAATAAAAACCAGACAAAGTGAAACAGTCGTAGGCTCCACATAAAGCAACTCATGGTTGGTTCCCAAATCCTTTTGCTTTGTTGTATTACAAGCCTCTCATAGCAATGTAATATGTAAAAAGAAGGGAAAGAGATAAAAGGAAAGAAAAGAAAGAGAGAAAAAAAGAAAGAGAGAGAGAGAAAGAGAGAGAAAGAAAGGAAGAAAGAAAGAAGGAATGAAGGAAGGAAAGAAAGGAAGAAAAAAAGAAGGAAAGAAAAAGAAAGGAAAGAAAGAAAACAAGCAAACCTACTGCAGCCTACACAGGAACTCTTTGTTCTCTTGGCAACTCTTCTGAGAATCTACAATTATTATAAATTGGAAAATATGTTTGTGAAGTAACTGAAGTAGTAGCATCATTGCTTGATGCATGGCACTGAAAAGCGCCATGCTTCTAAGGATGTCAAAGTATTCAGACCACCCACATAGGTAAACAGTAGTCACAAAGTCACTTACTAATTGTTAAGTGTGTATTAGAACATGCACTAGAGCACTTAACAGTGTCTTATTTGTTCTGCACAAAAATACTGCCCTAAAGAGTTACCATTGTCTTAACTAGTATGTTAGAGAAATAACTGGTGGGAAAAGCTGAACTTTCCATGGGGATTTTTTTGTGTGTGTGTGTGACTACTGCAGTTCTTATCCCCTGCACTAAACCCTAAGCCAAGTGAATCGATTATATTTATGGTTAAATGAGTTTCTCTCTAGACACCACCCTAGAAGTTTTTAGTACTGTTTAAAACTCCTTTACTAAGTTGCTGGTATTACTGTAAATCGTGTTTCCTGTTTGATTCAATTTCAAGTCAGGTAGTTCACATAGGTGATTCTATTACAGAGGTCCAGAGAGGTGCAAGCCATGCTTGTATACAGGTGCACACATGTTCACACTCACCACACAGCCCATAGGAAACTTGACCTATGGATGTTCAATGACATTTTTATGCTGCTATTCTTGGCTAGAAAAATGACAAACTCATTCACTAGTTAGGTTAAATTTAATTGTCCCATTTATTCCTTTGAAGGAAACAAATAGCAAACAACCAACTTTGCATTGAAAACCAATCAGAGAATAATCAACTGAAAAGTTATTTGGGGGGAGGGGGTCTGGAGAGATGGTACAGTGAGGAGAAGAGCTTGGATTCCCAGGATGGGGGTAAAGCCAGATACCGTGGTGTACACCTGAGATTACAGTATTCTTGAGAATGTAGGTGGAGACAGACAAAGCCCTGTAAGCTCACTAACCAGCGAGTTGGGTGTGCCCAGAAACAAACAGTTTGAGACTCTGCCTCAAAGGCAAGAACTGACACCCAAGGTTGTGCACTAATCTCTATATATGCTCATATTTTTAAACACACACATTATACATTTCTGTTCTCTATCATCTGTCTGCCTGTCTATCTCTCTATCTCTATCTATCTATCTATCTATCTATCTATCTATCATCTCTGCCACTGTTTCTATCCCTGTGTCTGCTCTGTGTCTGCCTTTGTGTATCTCTCTCTCTCTCTCTCTCTCTCTCTCTCTCTCTATCTATCTATCTATCTATCTCTCTCTCTCTTTTTCTCTCTCTCTCTTTTTCTCTCTCTCTCTCACACACACTTATTTCTCATACTTTCCCTCCCCCTACTCCTACCATAACAGTTTATTTGCATGGCTATCTTTTCAGCCAAACCCAAATGCACACATGATGAAGTCTTCCATATATCTTCCCTACAAACCCACATGAGTTATATAAGAGATTATTCTACATCAGCTATTGCCCACATAAATCTGCATTCATAGTCATATACAAATACCAAGCAATTTATAGTTATTTAAAATTGGTGAATTTCCTTATTAATTGTAATAGAAAATTGTTCAGCAATATCTTGCCTATATTCAAAATAAATGACTATTTGAACTGTTTATCCTCTGCTGTATAGAAAGATTATTCTGCACCATAGGATAAAAACCTAGGGAGGCTCATACCACTGATAAGACTGCCCTGGTTTGACAAAGATAGATATAAAATGTTAGCTTAAAGTTATTTATGGAAATCTGAAGATATGTATGGAGTGAAAGGAATAACTTAGGCAAAATACAAGCAAACTATACCACAGAAACAGTTGAGTGGCAGGCACAAGATTTTATAACTAGCTCAGACAAAACTGTTACTAAATACAGACTCCTGAGATATGTATTCCAAAGCTCTGGGGCCTTACATTCAGACAGAAGAAACATGGAGGGGAAAAGAGAAAAAGCAGTTTTCTCTGCATGAAATTTTTAACACTGAATAATGAGTGATGCACAAAATCTTCTCCACATGGGAATTCAGTTCTAATATAATATTGTAATTATATTTATTTGTATACTTCTTCATTGTTTGTGTATGTATGTGTGCATATGCTTAGGAGGGCATGTGTTTGGGGTCAGAAGACAAATTGTAGAAGTCTGGTCTCTCTGTACACCATAGATGGGCTCCAGTAATTTATATCAGGTCATTAGGCCTCTGACCAAGGACCCTTTTCTGCTCAGCAATCTAACTGTTGCATATTTATAATATGAAATAACAATGCAGAGTATCAATGTCTAGATGAGTCTAGATGCTAGAAATCTTCAAGTATGTATGTGAGGATATTTCACTGCATTGATTGCAGGCAAGACACAAATTACCTCCAATACTTATTAAGTACAAAGTACATATAAGCATCCACCATCGTGCCTGCACTTTAAATTTTACTTGGGTTCTTAGTGCTGAAACCTTGGTTCTTACATTGGTGAGCCATCTCCTCAACTCAACCTTGCCAGTGTGGGCAAGGGTCTAAGCAGGGACACATGGACAAATGAACCATGCTATCCAGCTAGTTTAGCTCATTTCCAAAAATCCTAAGCTAGTGGGAGACCATGACTCAAATAAAAATGGAGAGAACCTGAGGAATCACATCTAAAGTGGGCCTTTGACTTCCAAACACACTCAGAAATGCACATATGCTTACCTAGACACACGCACCCACACAGACATATACACATGAACAGAATGCCATTAGATGACTAAATTCACCTTGGTAAGAGCTCTTATGGTGGTATTCTGCTTTATAGTAAAAAATAAAAACTTTACTATGCTACTTAGCAGCTCTTTAGCTGAAATTACTGACAGGTCTTTCTTCCAAGTATCCAAAGTATATGGACAACTTCTGTTCTTTGAAAAAGCTATTGAGCATTTCTGGTGCTAACAGATTCATTTCTTTCAAATATCATAATTTAATATTTTGCAGCAAAAGTTCATTTCCAGCATTCAGCAGAATTGATCAAGCATCTGATAAAAGCTGGGGTGAATTACACTCTGCAGGTAAGCCAGCACTCCAGAAAAATTCAGACTAATCCTCAGCTTTGTATCACCCTATCAGATACTTGGGATAAGCAACTAAAGCCATGAAAGGGTGATTTTTGGCTCAGGATTATAGAGGATATAGTTGCACCCATGGCTTTGGGTCTGTGGCAAGGAAGCATCAGATTACAAGAGTTCATGGAAAAGCAAAACAACTCATTTAATAATGTGTGCTCCTGTGTTAGCATGTGTGTGCTTATGTGCATATGTGTATTTGTGTGTATCTGTGTACACTCACATGTGCATGCATGTGTGAAGCTCGAGGACAACAGCAGGGCAAATAATATCAAATATTATAACATCATGGTCATGATCCAGAGGATATGATGACATGTCTTTGTGTCCTGTTTTCTCAGGCTGGCTCTGTTAACTGCCTCTTTACCAAGCATTCTGAATTTCTTGTTTCTTTAAATTAACTTCTGGGTTCTCCGTTGGCTTCATTTTCTCAGCTTTAGGCATTAAACTCTGGGTTGGTTATAGGAATCAAACTAGCCACAGAGAAACTGACCTTTCAGGGTGTCTTTTGAAACCTGATTAGAAGTCTTCAGGACTCCATGACTCTAGAGAGGAGCAAAGCCAAAATCATAGGGCCAACCCCAAGAATCCAGCTAATGTGAGCTCTAGCTAGGCTTGTTTGAACCATAGATGCACCTTGTTGGTTGATTAGTCATCTTGAGGGGAAATGTCTCCGAAGTCCCTGTGTGAAGCCACAATGCCTGAGGGCTCTCTTTTTGAGGAAAATTCTTTAAGAGTTCAATTTTTATGTCTCTGAGTCTTCTATTGCTAAAATATTTCTGCCTTCTGACATGCCCTCAAGGCAAGAGAAAGGATCCTAACTCCTTCAGACACGAAATACTGCTTCCTTTGCACTTTGCATTTCACCTTCTTGGACCTATCCTATGGAAGTATTTCCTCTTGGTTGCAAAAAAATGATCAAAAGATTTGTGAATATTTTTAACATACATGAGAAAGTGACATATAACTGGAAATTTTCTCAAGAAATTACTTTAAGTAAAGACATATCTGAACAATGTATTCCAGAAGAAGATATATGTTTAGTCAAGCAGACTACAATGTTTAGTTCAGAGAGGTCAGCATGAACATGGAAGAGTCTACCATTTTGTCCAAGAAGCCCTAATTTAAATAATTATTTTCATGTATATGTGTCTTGGTGAACAGAAGTTCCTAAAAAAAAAAAAAAAAAAAAAACCAGCATCTTCTACTAAACCATCTGTAAGGTTGATTCACTAATTAGAACTCCAATGATTGCAGAAAGATGTGAATGTTTGAAATAGTTGGAAATGCAGTAACAAGTTTCTTGGGCTGCCTTCACCCTCTTGATAGCGATTTTGTCCTCTGTGTGTGAGCTAATGTATCTGTGAGCATTGGGTAAGTCTTTGGAATGTAGATGCATCTAGCTTCTCCTAAGTTTCAGAATGTCATCTGGTAGCATCTGAGTCATATGGCAGAAATTTCCCCACCGTGTATGGAAAAACACAGCTCTTACCTCAAAGAGAATAAGAGATTGTTTGATCTGGAGCCAAGATGTAAGTGACTATGGCCTGGAAACATTTACGTTACCCTACTTCTACGCTCTCCATTGTGGAAGCAGTTTCACAGAGGTTGATAGTAGCAGGACAAAAAAAAAAAAAGCTACACATCAAAAAATTCAAAACTACATTAGTAGACACACCAGTAAGTTAGGTTATAACAAGATGTGGAAATCTCAACTATAGGTCCAGATGTTAAATGGTTAACTCTTCCAGCGATAGAGTATGGCAGGCAACAGAGAGAGAGAGATTGGGCCTGGCATGGGCTTTTGAAATGTCAAACCCCACCCCCAATGACATACTTTCTTCAATGAAAGCACACCCACTCCAACAAAGCTACACCTCCTAATCCTTCTAATCCTTTCAAATAATGCCAGTCCTTGGTGAATAAGCATTGATATATATGAACCTATATGAGCATTCTTACCCAAACCACACACAAGGAATCTGATGAGGGCTCAGATTCTATGGTCTAAATAAAGACCCTTCCTACAGATTTTAGATAAAGGGTTGAGGTCTCATTTCAACTTTCTTGAAATCAGGTTGTTTCTGATTTCCATGCTGCAAGAAAAATGGGAAAGATTCAGCCTTTCTGCTAACAAATGTCCATCATGCCAGGTTTAACTCCTGATTGCTCAGAGAGCTTAGCAACTTTATCTGTAGAAAAGAGTATTAGAGGCTTTCAGGCAGTCAAAGGAGGGTCCCTAGCATTTCTCTTATACCAGCTGTGAGCACAGAGAAAAAGACAGCTATAGGTAGCAGAGCCTGAGTAGACCCTAGCCCAACCCAACAGTAACTTAGTTTCTCACTTTTCTTCAATGTCATAGGTCTACCCAGATGAAGGATATCACATTTCAGACAAGAGCAAGCATCATTTTTACAGCACAATTCTCAGATTCTTCAGTGATTGTCTAAAGGAAGAAGTATCTGTGCTGCCACAGGAACCAGAAGAAGATGAATAATGGACTATACTTCTACAGAGCTGAAGGGAATATTGAGGCTCAATGAAACCGAACCAAGAGACTGTCTTGTTATAGATGCTCCAGAATTCTAAGGGCAGCTCGAGGAGATGAACCTGGAACAGCACACTCAGACAGTGAACTAGAACTTGGAGACAGACGTCCTTGCTACTGTGCTGCCAAGAGTGCAGAAGGTGTTTTATTGTAAAGGGAAGTTGCAAGGGTTGGTTTCCTGGGGAAAAAATATTAGTTTCACATTAAAGTAGGAATAGTGCATGTTTCCTTCCGTTATCCCCTTTTGTTCTGTGACTAGTTACCCTCACTTTGATTTCAATGGTCATGATCACCTTTGCATAAAGTGCATAACGTACCATCAGTACCACAGTCCCTGATCTTTGATGGCTGAGCTGCAATCTAACATGTTAATGTAACTTTATAATAAGTGCAATTCTCTCATTGTCTATTATTATGCTTAAGAAAATATTCAGTTAATAAACAAAAAGCAGAGTATTTTACATAAAGTTCTGTTTTCAAAAAGGCATTATTAAATGAGTCAAGGCTATGTAGAAATATGGATTTCAGCACCTTCCAAAGTTCAGGCAGTTGTCAGTAGATAGAATACTTTTAAATCAACACACACAAGTGTTTGTCTCACAGTATAATATAAATATATATATACACGCACGTGTGCATATGCAGACAGTGAGTTTATCTTTATATGTTACTCATGCTACAAAGGGTAAACTTTAATGAATTACAGTGGATACAATTTTACAGACTGCAATGGATGCTTCTTTAATGAGCCAAATATGATAAGACCCCTTTGTTTCCAGTTCAGATTTTAGCAATTGCTTTCCTATAAATGGGTTGTGTTTGGTATTGTTTCTAGTGGTTAATAGTTTTCTAGTTGCAGTTTACTTTTTTGAATATGATATCTTGTCACATGTAAATTAGATATTAAATATTAAATTATAGTTTCTGATAATGAAATTTTGTTAAACAAATGCAATGCCACTGAGTGGCATTTTGCTCTCTTGGTGGAGAAGGGTTTTTTAAACACTCAAACCTTTTACTTCAAACTCCCAGTGCAGTAAAGTCAATTCTCATTTTCATTATATAAGCAAAAATAAGAATTGTTTCATTTTTTTCCAGAATCTATTTAGCATTCCATGCCTGCTCGATGCATCTGTTGCTCTTTAACTGAATCCTTGTTATTAGAATTAAAAGAAATTATTTTTATTCATTGTCCCCCAACCCCCAGATCACAAACAGCAGCACATGGTATGCATTTAAATGGACAGCATATGGGGTACCAATTCCTGCAGTGTGTCAATTTGGAGCACTTGGTAAATGAGAATGAAAACTAAACTTAACTGTATGGACTTTCAGTTATGAGAGGGCAGCTATGGTGACTGAAGTCAGCTGTGTTTTCAGCCCATACTACAGATCTTCCAGAAGATGTTGCAATGTCTGAAACCAAAGTCCGATGCTCAAAAAATCCCAGTGGTATAATGTCTATTCACAGCCTAAAATCTGTTCTTTGGGAAAGCTGGGTTTCTCTGTCCTCTGCAAACCAGGAACAATTATTTAAAAGTAAAGAATTTGCCCAGCCAGCTGGGGCAACTGCACAGCCCAGGATTCTGAGGTTTGGTCCTGGGACTGACTTGAAGGCTGGTTCTCCCTCTTTTCTCTTCAGTGCTTTGGAATTATGTCTTCTCTGCTCCATTAGATTCTATTAAATAAGGGAAAGATGCCCTCTCCAGAAAGACCCATTTTAGGTCTTTTTCAAGGATAGTGAACACGTTTTTTAACAAAATAGGTTGTAATGTTTCCAAGGAAAGTTTTGCCTATTTTATTAAGATGGGAGTTTCTTTTTAGGCTGATTTGAAGTCCAACTGAAGCTTTTTAATCAATATTTTAGAATTCAACCACTAGAGATTTTTATGATGCAAATAATTATGTTGTCTGAAAGATGTGGTTTTATTGAATGTCTATTTGAGTAACATTTAAAAAGTGTTTACCTTTTCCTGTCCATCATTTCTCTTGTTTATGATTATTATCAATGTTTATCTATTTTTTGATTAATTTAATACAGTTTGTAATGTGAAAGTCGCTTGTCTGGGGCCACGTTCACCTCACAGCACCGATGGATCTCACATGAAAACATGATGTTTAATAGGAAGATGGAGAGTTGTCCTCTCTGTGATTTCAGGGGCTTCTGTGACTGGGCCACATTACACAAAGAAACAGCTCACTGATCTCCTACTTGAGGTTGTGGGATTGTAGAACTGGATAGGACCTTTACACTCAGTTGTGTCCCAATGATTTTCTGCACATTCACAAATTCTTGAGGGTTTCCTGAGACTTCAATGGCAAGCTTCCTCCATGATAACTTTTCCTTCATATTAAAGTAAAGTTTTAAGTCAGACTTACATTTCTATGGTGAGAGTCTTCAGGAGTATTAACGCAGAAAGGAACACATAATCTCTGAAACTCCTTTAAAAGCAAATTTGTTTTTCCCATTTTCATTGAGAGCATTACTCAGTAAATAGGGACCAAGAGATAGCATATTAGTGGCTCTTCTAGGAGAAATACTGTGACTGAAAGCAACTTAGGGAAAAAAAGGTTTGTTTTAGTTTACACTTACAGCAGGCAGGGAAGTTATAGCTGCAGGAGAATTGAGGCCTGGCTGGCTGTTGGAAAGCAGAGAGAGAATGAGCAGTGGGGCCAGGCTGTAAACCCTCAAATCTACCCCTGGTGCTTCCTTAAGCAAGGTAGCACCTCCTAAAACTTCCATAACCATCCTCCTCACCCCTCAAACAGCGCTGCCAGCTGAGACCAACTGTTCAAATATGTGAGCCTGTAGAGAACGTTTCACACTCAAATCACAAAAAGGAGGTTGTGTTGCTTTGTTGTTCTCTAAAGTGTGAAAGGATGAGGATGTTGTTCAAAACATGAACCTTTGCTTCCAGCTCTGCACAGACACTCCCATTAAAGGTGGGATGTTTATAGAGTCATAAGAATGAGGAGGCTTAAGCACTGGTTGGTTACCATATGGAGAATGATTCAAGCCATTGCCCTTCAGGTGTGACTTAGGCATTGGTGTCTAGCAGGTAGAAAACTATTTGAGCAATTTCTCACCAGATGATGGTTTTAAAATGGGAGTTACAAGATGAGAGAAATGCTTCAGGGGTCAAGAGTACTTGTTCCTCTTATGGCGGGTCCAGGTAACCACACTGAGACCTACAGCAATGCTTGAACTACAGTTTGAAATGATTTGACACTCTCTTCTGGCCTTTGTAAGAAGGTTCATGTGCGTGAAGCACGTACAGCAAAGCAAGAATGTGTTTGTGTGTCACACACACACACACACACACACACATACATACACACACACACATACACACACATAATATTTTAAATAAAGTTACCTATAAAGGATTTTCTGCCATGTCTTTTGGGTCCTGAAGCCACACAGCTTCTGTTTCAGAATCATGGATGAACTACTCTCTGTCCCTCCTCTTATGACCTGACAACCTTTGCCTCTTGTAACAATCAGCTTTTCTTAAGTGTGGTCTGACCTCTTAGGAGTGATGACTGATCTCTACATTCTGGTTTGGGAAGTCTCCAAAAGAAAGACAACTACTAGACACAGTACCTACAGGCAGTTCCAACTCCCCCATTGAAACTCAGTTATAGCAAGACAACAGCAGGTAGCTATTGTCCCTCCTGCATAAGCAATTTGTGGTTCTGGGAAGGCTTCCTAGGCCCCCAGTGACCACCCCTGCATACTCCTTTGATTCCTCCTTCTTTTGTTCCTCTCAGCATCCACTCTCACTCTCTAGGATTGCTTTTCAAATTTAGCTACACATATACCAGCTGTGGACAAAGGACCTACTTTTAAGGGGAAAACTTTGCTCTCCATTACAGCTTATCACTGTGCATATTATGAAATGAGGAAACAGCATGGAAATAAAAGTGTGGTTTCTTTCTTCCTTTCTCTTAAAAATATGTTATGTGTTCATGCTATGTTATCTTGTTACAATGTGATGTGACATTTTGAGGCGGAATCTCATTCAGTAGGTCAGGCTGGCTTGATACTAACATAGAGCAGGCTGGAGTCAAACTCAAGGGATCCATCTGCCTCTGCCTCTGCCTGCTTCTCTTCTATGCCCACATGTACAGTTTGAAACTATGGTTTCTCTCTTCAATTTGATTATGATTTCAATCAACTCTTTTGGTTTAAAATTTACACAAAATGCCAAAAATATGCAAAGTGTCCTACACACATTAAAAAAATAATCTCAACATGGCCTGAGACAAAAAATCCATAAAGAAACTAAGTTTTTAATGACATCTGTAACTCATCCACATGTATGTGTCTAAGAAGTAAATAGGATAAATCAAAGTAATGGTCACCTGAGACACCTATGGTCATGGCAGCTCTGTATTGTTGTGAAGTCACGCTCACCCCCTCTGAGTCACAATGCTATATTTGAATTTACACTCCCAGATATTCTTGAGAATAACTTCATTTTACTTCCACAAGCTGAAGGCTAGCTCAGCCTACTGCTGAGTTATATGTTTGGAATTGCCTGAGTGAATTCCTAATGTCAAGAGGACATATGTGTTATAATATTGGCATGTTTGGTGAGAGCTGAAGGGAATCAAAAGTACTGACATAGAAAGGCCAAGGGTCAATATTGGATCTCCAGCACCCAAGTAAACAGCTGAGCTGGACAGTCAACTTTTGTCATCTCAGGCTTGGGAGCATGTTTCTCACTTGCTAGTCACATCCAGCTTGGTTGGTTAGGTAAACACTAGGTAACACTGTGAGAATTTATCTCAGAAAACAAGTTGTAGAGAGACAGAGGAGGATACCTAGTGCTGACTTCTGGCCTCCACACACATGAATGTGTGTATGAGTGGGAAGAAGTCAATTATTAATCTGGAGATAAATAAAATTCATCTCTATTTGTGAACTCATGCTCAAATAGCCATCGCTGTATTTCTCAGAGGTCGGTAGTAATCACCCGTGCTCAAGCTTTATTCCAGAGTCATTCTAAGCCAAAAGCTTGGAGAAGGAATTTTGTTGATGAAACATGTAAACATAAAATTCTCACACCTCCTTTTCGTTAAACATCCTGGAAACAGATGTTGGAGTTTAGAATCAGGGAAGATAGATAAAAACTTGCATTGCCTCCCATGGCTAGCTGCTGATGGAGCATGATTTGTGTTACTACTAATCAAATCTGTTAACAACAATTTAATTCATTTTGCAAAATTCTAGCAATTGTTAGAAGGAATAAATTTGGTTTATCTTCTTTTTTTATATTAATCATTCCATTCATTTACATCTCAAATGATATCCCACTTTCCGATTACCCCAGCACAAACCCTAATCCCACATCTGCCCTCTCCCACTCCATTTTGTCTCTGTGAGGGTGCCCCCCCCCACTTTCTCCCATGCCACTGCTCCAACATCCCCCTACGCTGGGGCATCAAACCTCCATAGGACCAAGGCCCTTATCTCCCATTGCTGTTAGGCAAGCCATTTTCTGCTACATATGTGTCTGGCACCATGGATCCATCCCTGTGCACTCCTTGGTTGGTAGTCTAGTCTCTGGGAGCATTGGATGGTCTGGCTAGCCAATGTTGTTCTTCCTATGGGGTTGTAACGCCCCTCTGCTCATCCAGTCCTTCTGCCAGCTCCCTCAGTGGGGTCCCTGAGGTCAGTTTGATGGTTAAAAATGGTACAACACCTGTCATGGGTCATTCAACCATGCCATATACATGAGATGACCTGAGTGAAACTTACATAAAGTTGGACACAGAAGCACATCTCTATAATCCCAGAGCTTCTGTACAGATATAACAAGTAGAGACTGGGGAAACCCAGAAGTTCCTGGCCTGGTTAGCATGCCATACACAAAGGAGAATGTAAAGAGACACTATCTAAAACCCAGTGGGACTCAAGGGCCAACATCGAGTATAGTCTTCTGCCCTCCATTCACCTGCGCACACAAGAATAAACATACCAAGAAAACACAAATACACATATACACAAAAATTATCTCAAAGACAGAACAAACAGGATCTAAAGGGTTGTATTTGAGCCATCATTGTCTGGGGTTTCATGTCATCCTGTATAATTCTTTGACAAGTTCTTAGCTCTGAGTGAAGTCTTCTTCTGGAAGACAAGTACCTCCTCTGGCTACTTCTGGTCTTAAGACATTTTCTTCTCCCAACATGAGATCCTGAGCCAATTCCAGTTTCTCTCATCCATTGTTTTAGCAGTCTGATTCAAACTGAAAGGCATACATTTCTCTTTCAAATATCTTCATTGTCTGTCAGCCTAATGATACTAGCACAATTTCAGTTAACTCATTTGACATAAGTTTAGTGTGACAAAGCAGAATTCCTTCTTGCCTGTACCTCTGAAGCAATGAAACCCATCTTTGTTCCTAATGTGGGCTGTTTGCCACATAAGCTCAAGCATGTGAAGCCAACAGCGATGCCCTCTGATAAAAGTGAATCAGAATTCAGAGGGGTTAAACAATTTCTCAGTGGTATCACGCAGTGGATCAAAAACAGGACTAGAAAATAAAGTCAGTTTGTGATGCCCCTGAGTCTCTGTCACAGTTTTCAGCTTGATTCTGAATTCACAGCATTCTTCCTTAAGTTCGGTTAAACTGTGGAATAAATGATTCTCCATGAAGGGCTGTCTTTTGCAATTCTCCTGATTGTAAGTAAGCAAATATAAAATTCAAAGGAGCTTCAATTCCTGTGCATGGGTAGGTGCTTAGCTGCTTCCTGGAAATTTGTTTTATTTGCCAAATCTAATGTAAGATCCTGCAGGAACTAGAATCAGAATTATCTCCAAGACCACCAAGTAGGAGGGCATGGATGAGGCTTGTCCTCTTTGCCAAGATATTTATTGGAAGAATTATTAATGCCACAAGGAAACAAACTAAAAGACCGCAGTACCTCAGGGGCTCTTTTGAGAACTTGGGCCACAAAACAGAGTAGAAAATCTTTTCTTATAGCTTTCAGAGAAAATATAAGATCTCCCAACACCAATATGTGGCCAAACCACCCCTGATTCTTTTCTGGTGTGAGGAGGCAATGGAATCATGGGAAAGGAATGTGTGACTTGGAGGATTCATTCTTATTAAAGTCCTCTGATGTCATGATTGGTCTAACAACCCAAGGTAGGTCAGCTTTCTTGATTCCTGTTATTCTTCTGGAATCCAGACACCAGAGACAACATTTACAGGCTCAGGTACAGGCTTTTGACACAGCCTCTGTCTCTCCCTCCAGCAGTAGGGATCCTAGAATTAAGGGTGAGGATAGAGAAAACAAGGGCTAAGATGGGCTTAACTGGAATGGTGGATATTGTTCGACTGCAACCCAAGTGATATATTTTCTGTACATTAAAATTTGAAAAACAATTGCATAAATCCTTCTCAGAAGACAGCATAAGAGAGTTTGCAGTGGATGTTTCTAGAGCAGATTTCACAGGTAGCTAACTCAGTGAATGCTAGCCAGCCTTCTGAGGCTTCCTCTCATCAGCTTTTGTATGTTGTTTGGTCTTGGAATATTCTCATACAGTGGAGGCTTCTCCAATCATTATCAACATCTTTAACAATAGCATCTAAATATATTCAACACAGGATGCTTCCATTTAGCCTGTATTTTGTTAGGGAAGATCATTTTCCCTTGAAACTTTAAGAAGAATGCTGCTCAGAATTTCTTGTTCAGGTTTGGTTGCAAGTCATCTTAGATTTGGGAATTATCTATCTATAACTTACATTCTCTTTCCTGAAGGTGCATAAAGTAAGGACAGGTAATTGAAACAAAGACATAAAAATGGGAGTCACAGAATTCAACAATCTGATCTCTATAGGTGCTTCATTCTGCAGGCACAACTCAAGCTACTGGATAGTAAACATGGAGTGTTTTTATACATGAACCTTCTCTTGAAAGTGTCTCACTACCCATCTCTGCAAGAAAAATTTTATACCTCTTCCACTCCTTTGTTCCTGAGAATCGATACCCACTTCCCCCATTGGCATATTCTCTTCTCTTCTCTAAATCACTGACATGTTTTTCAGGGCAAGCAGGTAGCTTTGAAATTTGATTGCTGCATTATCAGTCCCTTTCTTCAGGCTATCTGCTCTAACAAGATTTATGATGCCTTGATTATCTCCATATGGCTTAAATTTCTAGGCACATCATTAATTCTCCTGATTGACGGATTGTAGAAGGCTTATACAATGGGATAGAAAAGGCCTGGCAATGAAGCACAGGTAACAGGACTTTCCCATTCATATGCACTTTTAGCAAGTGTGATTTTCATTACATCCCAACATCTGTCCTTTAGGACACTGTGATCTTTCTGGTGTAATTGGATTTTGAGCCCTTGGGGAGAACAATGCAAAATTCCTTTGCCCAAATAAATAAAAGTTTCAGCTTCAAGGTTGTCTAGCACAAAATATAATGTGTAAACTGCATACCATGTATTATACTATTTGATTTAACCATGTGATTATTTTTTAAAATTTTTACATTTAATTAAGTATGTGTTTGTTTGTTTGTTTGTCTGTTTGTGGGTGAAGCTACCACTTCCCATGAATTCACATGGAGGTCAGAGGACAATTGTCTCTTTCCTCTATGTGGCTTTGGGGTATGGTCTGGTCATCAAGCTCCTCAGCAAGCTCCTTTACAAGGCTAGCATTTCCCCCACTTGCTTATTTATATTAACCAATTATATCAGTAATGAACATAAGTATGCCTATTGTATATAAAACAAAATATAAAATATTTATAATGTTACTGAAAACATTATAGCTAAGTGAATCATCATTTACTAAACAGTAGTAGCATATCCGATTAGATGTTGGCTTTTGATGTTCTTACTCATTTTTACTTACTTGAGGATGCTACTTCTGTATCTTAAAAGCCTGAACCTGCTCACACGATTCCAAAAATTCCAAAGCCCCCTTCTATTCCCACAGTAGACTATCTTGACGGCAGCTATATCTTGCATTCAATTTTAGGGAAGTTTCTCATAAAAACAACTATATTTTCAATTATGCCACAGCCCAAATAATTTATGATAAAAGAATATTACTAAAATAATATATGGATTAGCCTGCATTATTTGGTGATGTTTTGGGCTTTACTTTACCTACACAAATGTATCAAGAGTAGAGGAATTCAGATATTTTGAAACAGGAATTGAAAAAAAAATCATGATTAACTGTATACTTGTAACTCATCATATGGCCCTGTCTCTTAGTTGAGATTCTGCCAGACTTGAACATGAAATCACCTTCCTTTATCTGATCCTGTTTATTTCAATATTTTTTAATCCCCCAGGCATAGGAAGCTGTACAACTGATGTTTCTTTTTCCTTAATTGATAGTCATTCATATTGTTAGAGAGGTTTGATATGTGATTCTACTTGTAAGATGTTTTCATTGAGATACAATATATATGCATATTTATTGTAGTAGAGTTGGTAGTCAGGGAACACATCAGCAGGCAGAACATGAATTAAATTAACCCTTTCAGCCAGTAGAGCAAACTTTGTTTGCACACTGAAAAAGAATAACAGGCTGGAAACTAACTATAATACCACTGAAGCCAGGGCAGTGTAGGATGTAGGAGATGTTCTATGGTAGGAGTACTTTTGCTTTGCCAGTGAGTTTCTCCTTGTGCAGATTTCTGGGGTGTCATGTGGCACCACCTGCAGGAGAATAGGAAAGGCTGACAGGTGTGCAGTTTTGAGAGATTAGTGTAAGCTGCTGTGAATGTAATTTATTTCCGGTTGTGCAGCATCTGGCATGTAAATAAGGGTCATGCAAATCAACATTTCGCAAATCAGAGTCATGCAAATCAAGTTCATGTAAATCAGGACAGTCCTGGTTGATCAAAGCTCAGTCTTAAACCAAGTCTGGGGTCAACCAGGTGGCAGACTACAGTTCTGTGGTGTCAGGTTCAGCACTTCTTTGTTGGTACTGTGGGATTCCTGACCATTCTTGTGACATCTCTTATGGCAGACTGATTCCACAGTCTGGTGTATTATTAATGGCCTGAATTCCACATTTATAAGGTAAAATATAGTTGGTTGATTTATGTATGCAATGGGTAGTGATGAACTTAGTAATTAGCAAGGTAATTAAGGGTAGCTCCTTAATCTTTTATAGTGAGCCCCGATTCTACTTTTGTAGCTATTTTGAGATGTATAATCTATTGTTAATTATTTTCATCCCATGGCATAATAGAATAGCAGGGCTGACTCCTTCTGTCTGTGTGATCTGAATTCTAACACCATCTAGCAATAATTCTTTAGTCATTGGCTGACCTCTCCACCACCGACCTCAACCCTCTGTTCCTGAATAACCAATTCCAACTTCTCAGAGATGAATGTTTGAGGTTTCCCCGCAACCTCCTGTCTTTCTGTTCCTGGCTTCTATAGCAGTTTCTTGGGTCTTTTCCCTGTTGTCACAACTGACAGGAATTTATGCTTTTTTATCTATATTTTTATTGGTTGACTGTGTCCTACTGTGTATATGTATCACATTTCCTTTATCCATCTATCTGTGGATTGCCAATTCTGTACTCTGCTTTGTAATTACCAATAATACTTCAAAGTGGCCTACAGAATCAATATTGTCACCACCAAAATATCAACATAATTCTTTACAGTATTAAACAAACATAAACTTGAAGTTTAAAGGAAGCTACAAAAGACACTGAATACCCCAAGCAATCTTGAGAAGTCTAAGCAAAGTATAAAGGATTGATAGTATCAGACTCACTTCAGTTGACTGAAATGATTCTAGCTTCATGTAAAGCCTATGAAATGCTCAATCATCATCATCTTCTTCCATTTGCCCTTATTCAATTTTATATCAAATTCTAGTACAGCTACAATTATTTCCAGCTACCTTTGAGGCCCAACATCCTCCCAGTTATATTTCACAATAAAATACATGTATATGCTATTTGTATAAATGTTTACATGAGGTTTCTCTGTGTAGGGCAGACCCATCTTGACCTCAGAATTCTTATATCTCAGCCTCCAAATTTATGGAATTTCATACATGATCCACCCCACTTGGAATATCTACTTATAAATATGCAAAAACTATGATAACATACCTACTTTGTAATTACTCAATAAATAAAACAGTAGGAAGAATAAATTAACTACTTAATGTATAGTAGGCACTAGAATCTACTAACTTATAGCCTTAACATTTAATACAGCCACTGTGTAAGCACTAGCTCAGTTTTAGACAGGCAAACTGTAAGCATAACAAACTTAGGAGTGTTATTAAAGTCTCAGTAAACCACACTAGTAAATCATAATTAGTAATCACAATATTAATAATAATAAATGAAAGGAACCAAACTTAAGTAAGTTGTAGAAACACAACTTCACTCCCCCATCCGTGAAGTCTTCTATGGCACAGGAGAGCTCTTTGAGTTAACCGCTGAAAGCTCAAGAAATTGAAGAGAAACACACTGAAGTTGTCGTTCTCCATATCTCTAAACTGACACCATAACCTTAGCTTAAGGTCCATTATGCAGGGCAGTTAGAGAATTCTTAAATGCCAGCAAATTGCTTGAAAATTCACAGGACCGTAATGAGAAATTTAGTGAGCTTTGTTTGTCTCCAAAACAGCCCTTATTCTGGATGGCAATTATTTGACTCTGTTCTTTAAATCTGTTCCCAGCTTCAGGACATACACACACATAGAACACACTCG
Source organism: Arvicanthis niloticus (assembly GCF_011762505.2). Taxonomy (NCBI): domain Eukaryota; kingdom Metazoa; phylum Chordata; class Mammalia; order Rodentia; family Muridae; genus Arvicanthis; species Arvicanthis niloticus. The sequence goes on along the minus strand of NC_047667.1, from coordinate 12,841,550 downwards.
TTCCCATCTTTAACAACAGTAACAACAAATCCACTGATTCAAAAACCAAGATTACTGGTTGTGTTGATGGACCATTCATTTGAACCTCAAATAACATTCATTTTGGGGAACAGGAGAAATGGCTAAGTGATTGCAATTAAAATCTGTTCTTCAGAATGGCCAGAGCTCCCAGAGAATAAACCAGCAACCAAGGAATACACATGGAGGGACCCATTGTTCCAGCCACATATGTAGCAGAGGATGGCCTTGTCAGTCATCAATGGGAGGAGAGCCCTTTGGTTCTGTGAAGACACAATGCCCCAGTGTAGGTGAATGACAGGGTGGGAAGGCAGGAGTGGGTGGATGGGTGGGGAAACACCCTAATAGAAGCAGGAGGAGGGGAGATGGTATAGGAGGGTTTTGCAGAGAAATCAGGAAAGGGGATAAAATTTGAAATGTAAATAAAGAAAATATCAAGCAAACAAAAAAAACTGCTTTTCAGGGAACCTGACTTTTGTTGCCAATACCCATGGGAACCAGCTCAAAATCATCTGTAATTCCAGTTCCAAAGAATCTGATATTTCTGGCTTCTTTAAATATGGGCACACATGTGTACACCTCATACACTGACAGATTATTAAAAATAAAATCTTAGCTGGTAGTGGCATACATCTTTAATTCCAGCATTTGGGAGGCAGAGGCATGTGAATATCTGAGTTCAAGGCTAGTCTGGTCTAAAGAGCAAGTTTCAGGATAGCCCGTACTATGTAGAGGAACCTTTCCTTGAAAATTCGTCAACATCTTCTTCCTCCTCCTCTTCCTCTTCTTCCTCCTCTTCTTCCTCCTCCTCTTCCTCCTCCTCCTCCTCTTCCTCCTCTTCCTCCTCTTCCTCCTCTTCCTCCTTCTTCATCACCTTGATCTTCAGTCAATCAATACATACATATTATTGGCTGAGCATGGTAGTGCATGCCTTTAATCTCAACACTCACCATGTAGAAATGAGCCAATATCTGAGTTCAAGTGCAGCATGGTCTGTTTTAGGCAAGACAGGGCTACAAAGTAAGACCTTGTTTCAAAAGAAGCAATAAAATATATACAAATCTTAATTTTTGTTTCAAGTCCTTTAAAATCAATTTTGTCTGTCCTGTAGTCCCTTGATAGGCAACAAAAACAGGATGCAATAATGGGAATCAAAAATCATGCCTAGAAGAGTTGGAAGGGTGTTTATCTACTTGTGGGGAAACCATGACTCCTTAGCCCACATTCCTCTATAGGTACAGGACCCAGCATCTTAACCAAGTGGTCAGATCCTACCATATACATATGTTTCACATGGAAAGTTAATATGCTTCTTACTCATTTAACTTCTATACAAATATGTGATTGAATCAAATTCCCTGATCACATATATTAAGGCTGAGTAGAAGTTTCTGATGAATACAGTAATACAGAATTACTGGGTGTCTTTGAGAATGGGACTGCATATCTAAAGCAATAAAAGTTCCAGAAAACTCCATTGCCCACAGAGCTGTATGCCTTAGCTAGGGTTTCCACTGTTGTAAACAGACACCATGACCAACACAGCTCTTAGAAAGGAAAATATTTAATTGAGGCTTCCTCATAGGTTTAGAGGTTCAGTCCATTATCATTAAGACAGGAAACATGGCAGTGCCCAGGGAGACCTGGGGCTGGAGGAGCCTAAACTGCTACATCTTGACCCAAAAGCAAATAGAAGACAGCTGTCTTTCAGACTGCTAGGATGAGGGTCTCAAAGCCCACCCCTGCAGTAACACACATCCTCCAACAAGGCCACACCTTCTAATAGAGCTACTCCTGGGCCAAGCATATTTAAACACAACATCTACTCCCTGGTTCTTATAGGCTTGTTCAAACACATGAGTCTATGTGGGCTTCACCTAGCCACAATATAGAGAAAAATGGATTTAGTCCAACTTCAAAAGTTCCCATAGTCTATAGCAATCTCAACAATGTTAAAAGTCCAAAGTGCAAAGTCTTTTCTGAGATTCATCCAATTACTTAACTGCAATCTCTTATAAAATCAAAATCCAAAAAGCAGATCACATACCTCCAACATCACTGGATATGTATTACCATTTCAAAACCTCACCTTGAGGAAGTAATTGACCAAAAGAATATCAAAAACCAGCTGAGCAAACTCAGAACTCTGTATCTTCATGCCTGATATAAAAGTGTAAAAGTTGTCTTCATATCTACAAATCTTCTCTTTTTTCATCTTTGAAAAATCCTTTTTTTCATCTTTGTTTTCCACAACAACCTTTTTTCTCTTGGGCTGTTTCCATTCCCTGTTAGCAGCTTTCCTCAACAGGTACCCCACATCTCTAACATCTGGGTTATCTAAGGCAACTTTAACTATATACCTTCTTGTTCCGATGTCTGGTATCCACACAAGATATTCTGGGCTCCTCCAAAGGGCTTGGGTCACTTTTCCAGCTCTGTCCTCTGTAGCACTCTAGGCTCTGGTTGCCTCCACTCTACTGTTCTTGGTGATCATCTTATGGTACTGGTATCTCCAACACACTGAGGTCTTCTACTACAACTAGACTTCACCTACCTCTCATAGGGTCTCTTCATGATGCCCAGCCTAAACTTCTCTGCATAACCCCTTCATTCCTGGGCAACTGCATCTGCATCAACTGCAACTGAAGCTGCAACCTGACCTTTCATAGTGCCAAGCCTCAGCAACTTTCCATGATCCCTTCACAACTAGTACCACCTGGGTGATTTTTACACATTACCAAGTTTAGGTGCAGCAGGAAGTACAACCTTGACTATCTCTGGAATATCATTGGAGCTTCTTTGTGCTCACAATGAATACATCCCAGAAGATTTGACCTCAGTGATGATGATCCCTTCTTAATCACTGCTAATTTCTTCGCTCCAGCATCAATTGTGCCAGTAGTCCTTTCTATTCTAGACTCTGGAGCCACAAGACCAAAGCTGCCGAGTTCTGCTACTTGCTGGAGGTTGAACTTTGCCCCATTTTTCTATTACATTATCACTAGCTTTCTCTTTTCCAACTCCTTCACTGCCTAAACGTATTCTGTAGATTGACCTTGAACTCAGAAATCGGCAGGGCACTGCCTCCTAAATGCTGGGATTAAAAGCATGTAACACCATGCCTAGAACTTCCTCTGTAGACAGACCATGAACTCAGGGATCTGCTTGACTCTAACTCCTAGGATTAAAGGCATATACTACTATGCCTAGACCTAAGATTTTTATGGCCACTAGTCCTTGAGATCCAAAACAAAAGCTATTGTCTTCCATTTTTGAATTCTAGTTCATTTTATACTAAAAGTCCAAATTAAAAAAAAAATAATACATCGATAACACCTATCATAAGATAAGTATTTTTTTGTTCAACAGTAAAAGCATAAACAATAGTTTAGCTGAGTGGGACCTTGCCTCAAGGTCACCATTCTTTTAATCTGTTTATCTCCTTGAACATAGGATTCAGCTCCATTTCACTCACTGGTGTCCCTTTATTCCTTGATCCATAGACTGTAATTTTCCTTTGATAGCTTGCTACACTTGATCAACAGGCTCTTCTTGAGACTAAATTAGAGAACAAAGTCTCTTTGGGCCTTTTTTGAGACTTCCTTTGGGCAAAAAGCCATTACATTCTTTACAAAAATACCAAAAAAAAAAAAACCCTCTCTAGATCATATATTGTAATTTTTTTTCCACTAAAACCTCTTAGGATATGTCTGCACAGATCAAGTCATCCTCAGAACCAATGTCTTCTATATTCCTACTAGGATGGTCCACTAAGCCCCACTTAAATTTTGAAATGCATTTTATTGCATTCCAAAGACCCCACATCCACATTCCTCCAAACAAAAGCATGGTAAGGCCTATTACAGCTGTTGTGTTTTATAAAAATATAAGGAAGAGAGAGAATGTGTTTGGTGGAGGTGCAGTGAGGTGTGGGGAAAGGAGATGCCTCTGAGGGCCCATGGTCCTTCCCCCCACCCAAGGACCAGCCACACAATGGTATAGTACAGAATAGAGTTTATTCAAGGCATGAGGAGGTGAGTTGAGTTGAAATGGTAGGAGAGAGAGAGAAAGAGAGACAGAGAGACAGAGAGAGAGAGAGAGAGAGAGAGAGAGAGAGAGAGAGAGAGAGAGAGTATAGGAGTAGAGACCAGCTATGAACTCATGGAGAGAGAAGGGGAAGGAAAATGGGGGGAAGGAGAAGCAGAAATAAGGGGACAGAGCAGGATCAAGAAAGCAAGAGAGAGAGGACTGTACAAGCAGCCCCCATTTTAGTGAGTCATGCACACATGACTGTTGCCAGGTAACTGTGGGGTGGAGCCTAGACAAAATACTAACAACAGCAATATACGAGTTCTGGGTACCAATTTCTGTCTTAGGATTTCCATTGCTGTGAAGAGACACAAAAGCAAAAAGAGACAAAAATAACTCTTACAAAAAAAAAAAAAAAAAAAAAAAAAAAAAAAACATTTAATTGGGTCCACCTTACAGGTTCAGTGGTTCAGCCCATTATCATCAAGGTGGAAAGCATGCAGTGTCCAGGAAGACCTGAGGCTGGAAGAGCCTAAACTTCTACATCTTGATCTTTAGGAAAACAGGAGAAGACTATTGTCTTTCAGGCAGCTAGGTTGAGTACATCAAAGCCTACTCCTACAGTGACACACTTACTACAACAAGGCTACACCTCCTAACACTGCTATTCCCTGGGCCAACCAAATTAAAACCACCACTCTGCACAAGCCAGTGACTTTCTTTTTCTTGTAGCTTGAATTTAAAGAATAAAATTCATGAACCACAAAGGGTGGGTTTTACAGAGTTTTATTGCAAATTTATAAGTGGAAAGCTTGGAAAGAAGAAAGAAAAAAGGAGAGAGAGAGAAAGGAGAAAAAGAAGAGAGGAGGGGAGGGGAGGGGAGGGGAGGGGAGGGGAGGGGAGGGGAGGGGAGGGGAGGGGAGGGGAGGGGAGGAGAGTCAGTCCAATTGGCCCAACCAAGTATCTAAGTACCTCCTCTCACTTTCAGTCACTTAGTCACAAGAGACAACAAAGAAACGGGACCCAAAACTCCATCCTGGCATCCCTGACCAACACCAAGGACATCCTCAGAGCTGCTGAAAATGTGGGATCCCCTTTGAGCGATTCCACTCTGCTTGGCCTGTCTCTATCCCCTGTTCTTGCCTACTGTATAGAAGTTTCTTTCAGGCATGGGCTGCAATTTAGCACTACTTTTGGATAAAAGAGGGCAATTTTAGTCTGATCATCACATCCTGTCCTAAGGAACTTGTGATTACATTATGTGACCCTTGCTAATTTCTGTTAATATCAATAACTACAATTTCTGAAGTTTGACAACAGTGAGGTCACTGATGTTTAAGGCTTGTTCCTAAAGTTTATCTTTTTTACTTTATTGATATAGTTTTTTACCTAAGTCTGATGAGAGTAAAATAATGTCCTTGAACAGATAAGATGCTCCTGGGGGCCAAAGGTGCCCTGGCAAACCCTTGCAGCTAGAATTCAGTTCCTGAGACCTACATGGTGGATGAAGAGAACTCTCTGACAATCATCATCTGATTTTCACACTTGAGCTCCATCCCCTCACTGAATAAATAGTAAAACAATAAGAAAAAACACCCTTAGATCCAACCAGCATTTATGCGTTTTCTGCCATGCACTATAACAAACGTTCAAATTTCACCGGCCTATGGTGAAATAGGCCTGTTTTCTTAGGAGACATTTTCCCAACGTTGCAGGCCTGCTAGGACAAGGGGAATTGTTATGCATTGCCTGTTCAGCTTCACTGTTATCACATGTTTGAGGTCAGGAAGATGGCCATTCCCCACTGCTAACAGGATGCACAATGTCCTTTCTCACCCATCATTCCTTTTCACGTCTTCAAGGGAAACATTTTCCTTCTTTCCTTTCATCTTTTGCCTTGATTTCTGCCTTGAGAATGCCCTTTCTCCACACTTCTTTTCTTTTAGGTACAGTATGTTTATGTATGTGCACAGTGTGTGCATGTGCCGGTGCATATAGAAACCAGGGGACCTCATGGAGCATTGTTACACAAGCCCAGGTCCCCTTCCTTATCCAAGAACCCTCCAGTCTCTCCCTCCCTTGCATTGAGGTTATGAGCACCCACTTTCATACCCCGCTTTTTCCAAGGTTCATGGTTTTGTATTCTGGTTCTCATGCATGCAAAACAAGCTCCATACTGACTTAGCCCTCATTTTTGAAAAAGAAATTTACTCATGATGAAGCCTGTTCTTTCTGACTTTCCCTCTTTATAAAGATGACAGCATCAACTCCCTTTGCTCAAACTGCTACACAAGTCCCCTGTGTCCTCATACACATGGGACTTCTCCCCAACTTTATGCTACAGTCTATACCACAAACTCCTCACACTTCCTTTTCCCACAGCTTTCTTCTGCTGTTACTTTGAGCCATCAGGTACCCACTATTTCTTGGCATAAGCTACTACATCCCTTTCTCTCTTAACTTTCATATGAAGCCAACTGTACACATAAATTTCACAATACTTCTCCAACCTGAACACTGAGAACTTGTCTTAATGTTCTTCCAGGGCTGGAAACAGGGACCTTCTGTTGATATTCCCACCAGCACAACTGAATCCAATTTCTAAGACAATGTGTTGCAATTCATTTAGAATTTCAAACCTTAATAGCAAAAATCAGGGGGAAAAAAACCCCAGTATGTAAGTGCATTTTACTTAACTGCCAAAAAAAAAAAAAAAAAAGGAAATTTGAGTGAGCAAACAGAATTCAACATGGTCTCATATGCCCTGAAGGAGGTGGTGCCTGTTTGCAAGGATGATTGCTTGGTCCAAATGAGCACCTGTTCAGAACATCTGAACATCTGCTTCAAAGGGTTCTGGAGCCATGAATCTCCTTTTCTCCAGAGCCACATGTTTAGAGATCCAGGAAGACAACTGCAAAGTTCCTGCTAGCTCCTGAGTTAGTGAGTCAGTTGTTTTCTTAGGCAGCATTCATGCAAGCCTTCACCTGACCAAGGCTTGGTAAAAGAAATATTTATAGTTAGAACTGGCTCATTTCATAGAGGTTGAGATTATGGGTGTGATAGAGACCCACAGCAGCCAACCCTGTACTATTTATTTTATGAGATGCCCCTCTAGCTCCTGAATTTTCCTTTGAGTAGTCTGAATCTATATGAATTGACTTCTTAGTCCTTCTCTGTCTGCTTTGACTTTGATCTCTGCTCCCAGCAGAACTTTACTTTTCAATGACATATAATTAGTAAACCTTAATAGTCACACCTTCAAATGCATGTTCTATGGTATCTAACACATCCACAAAGCTTCACACACATAAAACAACATTACCACTACATTTTTAAACTCTGCTCTGGAAAACCTTTATGTATACAAAGTCACCTTCTATGCCTCTGTCCCCTTAGTACCAACACAGATCCCCAAAGACAAATATATTTTTTCAGGAATGAGCACTGCATTGGGAATGCATGCAAGTGTGTGCATTGGGATCAAGAACACCAGGAAGAAAAGGACATTTAAAGGTAAGACAACGCCAGTTACATAATTGATTTTGACACAATTCTCCTTGGTTATAAGAATACCCAGGCTGCCTGGAGTCTGAGACTGGACTAGCAATTGCTGTAGAAAAGAATCCATCCAGAGATATTCTCTGTCTCTCTCTGTCTCTGTCTCTCTGTCTCTCTCTGTGTGTGTATGTATGTGAGTGTGTGTGTGTGTGTGTGTGTGTGTGTGTGTGTATGTGTGTGTGTTAGTGAAGGAATGTCTGTAGATGCTTATAAGACAGCTGTTCTTATGGTCTTCTGTGAAAGATTTTATCCATCCAAAGGGAAGCTCTCTCCTTTGTATCTTCCAGATCTGCTTTATGTCAGATTTGATCCACATGACTACAGTTCAGACACATTTTATTCAGTCCTATTGTTATGATGACTGGTTAGCTACTATTGTTTTCTAAACTCGTCAATTCTGAATATTTAATATAAATAGGGCTAATTATAAAATTGGTTCCATGAGCTGGACTTTGATGGAACCATTACCTTGACCTGTGATTGGTGCCATGTGTAAGTGAGCTGGTGCTTATTCATATCTCTCCAGAAAGAGTAATGCAACAGTTTTTATTAGTAGTTTATTTTTACGGTGAAATAACTTTCCCTCACACAGATATATCTCATTTATTCCAGAATCATTGGTTGAAGAATGGTGGATGTAATTCCGTGCTTGCCTGGCAAATGTGAGGCCCTTCGTTGAGTCATCAGCAATCAATAGAAACAAAACAAAATTCACCAATGAAATCCATCTGTTATTTTGCCATGTGGTACCCTCTCATGTTGCAGTAGATAATCTTAGACAAGAGTATGCAGATATGTCTTGGATCTTCCTGAGCGTGTGTAGAGGTGCTGCTTGCTTACAAGATTGCAGGGAATGATTAGCTTGGCGCGTGGTCATGCAGGCATAGGTTCTTGAGGTGTTGTGATTCCCATACTGGGACATGAAAATCTCAACTGAGTTCACTCCACAGCACCAGGTGGGCACTATGGGCTCATGCCCGGTGTGGAGAGTTCTCACTCAGTTTGAAGTTCTGTGGGGGTGCAGAGATCTTGGATTTGGGATCCCTGGGCCAGGAGGTGGCCAGGGACAGACTGGTCTCAAGCCCTTGGGCTCTCAGATACCACTGAGAGGCTGCAGAAGAAAGGACAGTGACTGGAGGCATGTGGGCATGCAACTGGCCTGCTCACAGCCGAGAGAAACAAGGGGGGAAGGGAGAGAAAAAAGAGGCCCCAGCAGTGCCCCACTGGAGAGACTCCATTACTGTACTTGCTTAGCAGCTAGCTTGCTTGAAGAGGCAGTCCTCCTTGGGGAATGCAGTGAAGCTCTCAGGGAAGCACAGCAACTGTGGCTACAATGACTCCTTAAAGGCCTTCTCCACGTTCCTCACAGAACAACCCCAATGACATGAGGAAGTCCAGGGTTCCAAAAAGGTTTATTTTCATAGAGGACAGTAGTTGAATCTGAATGCACCCCAGTGAAACTCAGAGTAGACATGAGTTAAGTAGGAATAGAGAAAGGGGGGAGGGTCTGGGGAAGAATGTTTAATTGGTTATATACCTCTGGCCTTCAGGTATCTCATTAGTATGTAAATCTCTTGAGGCTGAGGCCTATAGTCATGCCCTCTACCTGTGCTCTCTGGGAGGGGCTGCATCCAAAGTGATTGGAAGGTGCAGGTCAATGGAGGTCCACAACACGTGTTAGGAACCTGGATTCTGGGAGCATAGTGGAATAGATGCCCATCCCTTACAGGCAATGAACACCTGCTGGGTCTCTGGGCTATTTCCAGCCAGTGCTTCTACCAAAACCCAAAGCCATCCTATCAGGATCCTACATATAATAGTTCTGTCTTTAGTGCTCTAAGAGCTGTGAAACTGTTTCAGAAAGTGATTCTCCTATCTAGACATCCCCAACAGTTTCTCTCCATTTTGTTCTTCTCTCCATGTTATTTTATTTATTTCCTCTATTTAGAACATTCTTACTAAACATAATAGAAATGACATTTCTTACTTATTTTAATTTCCATTTCCCTCCTGTTTAGAGAGATACATCTTTTCAGCACTCTCTGTCCATATTTATACCTTCCTTGGGAAAATGTCTAAGCAAAATCTGCCCAATTTTAGTTGGGTTTTCTGTGTTGGAGTTTTCTTATATACTAAATACCTAATCTTGTCTGATACATGAGCTGCAAATAAATTTTACTATTATGTAGAACTTTTAATTTTATTGATTTCATGTTGCAGCATTAATTTTCAGGAGTCTGGATATCTACTTAGAGTATGTATGTTTTTGGCATGGCATCTAAATATCCATTGCTTAATGCCAAGGACATCAAAGCAACTCTATTCAGTTCTGAAAATTTTATGACTTTTAGTTCATATGCATAAGCTTTTGGTCTGGTTTTCCTGTGTGTCCATGAGCAGGTTCTCCTACCTATGTGGATTCATTTAATTTGTTTGAAGATAACTTTTGTACACAGCACGATGTTGACACAGTATGTTATTCTTTTGCATGTTCTTTTCTTGTATCAAGTTGTGTCTGCAATTTTTGTTCCTTTCTAAATTGTTTTTGGCTCCTTTATATATAAACCTCATTTAGTCTACTTTTGGGTTCTCAATAGGTTTAATCTATTGACATATATGTCCAGATGTTAGCTGTAAGTTTTGAAACTGAAAAGTGTATATCCTTCAAATCAACTATTCTTTTCATGGTTGCTTAACTGTCCCAGTGGGTCCTTAAAATTCTCCAGGTGAGAATTAAGATCTGGCTTTTAAAACCTACTGGAAAATGTATATGGTACTTGGAAGACAGCCTGCTGACAAAATAGATGATTTTGGTGAATATTCATATCTGAACCAAGAATGTAGAATGTTTCCATTTGTTAGAACTTCTTAAAACACTTTTCAACAATATTGTGAAAATTTCACTATATAATTCTTTCAAACGCTTTGTTAAATTTATGTCTAACATCCTATGAGTTTTACTGTTTGTAATGCTAATTTCAATAAATTTATTTTTCTGTCTTTTTCCTAGTACTTCTTTTCATTTGTGCTTTGCCCTCTTTCATTTTCTCCTTCTTTTCTCCCTTCCACCCAATTTCTCCTTACTTTTTTTCTTTTGCTTTCATCCCCTTCCCCCTTCCCTCTTGTAACAGATTCTTGCTATGAAGCTTTGGCTGGTAAGAAACTCACAATTCTCCTGCCTCAGCCTCCAAACTGCTGGCATTATATTGAATGCACATGGCATCATGCCCGCCTTTTAAATTCCATCCCAGAAGGTCCAGAACTCTCATATAAAATAGATTTCCCATATTGACAGTGATGGCATGTACAAAATATTTGCTGAATTTATATGTTAGCTTGGGGAGCTTTTAAAGCAGTTTTAAGATTTTGTATGTGAGGAGCAATTTGGTGGCACACATGCTTAAACTGAAGGCAGAGGGGTACAGGTGTCTGTGAGTTCCAGTCTAGCTTGACCTATACAGTGACACTCACTTAAATGTTTTTTTTTTTTTTTTTTTTAATCTTATGTGCAAATATCAACTGTCAGTGAGTCTACGTCATTTGGTTTCATCTGCTTGCTCATCTATTTTCCATGTGGACACTTTTCATTTCTGTTTCTTGTCTACCTACACTAATCAGAGCCTGTAAATATTGAACAGAACTGGTATGAGAGGACAGCACTGTCCTGTTCCTGGTCTCAAGGAAAACTCTTCTAAACTTCACCACTAAATAGGATTCCATATGCCAAGTTGTCAGGCTAGGTAGCAAATGTCCTTTACCTGCTTCTCCATCTCAACAGCCCCTTCTCTTTAAAAATTTATTCTTCATTATTGATCAGTCTGAATAATGGCTTGTATCTGCCAATGATCTTTATATAGAGCCATGTTTTGACTTTTCTGTTGTTTAATAAGTACATTTACTGCTCGTCAGTTAAAATGTTTAATCTAACATAAATGCATCTTTTCCTTTGCTAGGTCAGGGATAACAGGGCAAGTTGAAGCTTAGAATTTTCAAGAAACGGAAAAGCCTTATGAAGTGGTTCATTTGCATAAAAGGAGAACATTATGGGATATAGCTAAAGAAGGCTCCATGGAGCAGGTCTTTATTTATTTGTTTATAATTTTATTTTTATTCTCTTATTATGTGTCTGCACAGGTACATGTATGCATTTATGTAGGTCCAATGTCAACTTGCTAGAATAGGATTTTCTTTTCGTTCTACTAGGTGAGTCTCACAGAAAAAAATCAGACCACCGAGCTTGGCAGCAGCTCCTTATTCTCTAAGTCATCTCTCTGTGCTGACGTAGAATTTTAAACATTCAAGAGCATAGAAGCTCATTGAAAACTGAATAGATGGTGATGCCAATATGCTTTTGTTTGTGTTTAATAAAGTGGATGCATCAGACGTGAGGAAAATGAGTTCAGAATATGAAAGAACCATTTGAAAGCTGTTAGCCCTCTACACTGAAAGTATATTGGTGACTGAACTAAAATACTGGCAGACGATTTAATCCAAGGGGACACATTCAGGATTTATTTCATAGTGAAGGCAGGAACTTGCAGACACAAAGGGAGAAGACAGATGTTGGCCTGAGGATGTTGCTTAGGAGTTAGAGTTAATCGATTAGGTAAAGATCACGGTTAGTTTTAGTCTCAACTTACTACAAAATTGTAATCACCTCCTCTGCAGGGAGTGTCCCCTGAAAAGCTATCCTGATTGCTTTGACTGATGTGGAAACCCCACTGTGGGTGGACCTTTCTTTAGCAGTCAAGGTGCAAAACTGTGTCAGAAAGATCATCTCTTCTTTGCTCACGGGCTGACGGTTGATTTCTGCTGCTGCTGATTTCCTCCCTGATATCAGAACCATCATCCCCAAGCTTTATTACGGACAAGGGACCAGCTGCTTTCAAGGAATTCTGTGCTTCTGAGATCAAAAACAGACTACTGAGACGCCTTGCCTTGTAGACTGAATAACTACAGGATGACCCGTCCCACTGTACCTCCAGTGAGAGTCAGCTATGTATGGACTACCCAGACTCTTGAAGCATCCAACTTCAAAGACCAAGCATCTACTAGGTGGTTGCCTCTCAGATGTGTGATTCAGCTCTTGTTACTATTTAAAGTTGACGTACTAAATTCACATATATATATATACATATATATATGTGAATATATATATATATATATATAAACTTTAAATAGTTGACATACTAAATTCACACATATATATATGTGAATAAATATATATTATATATATATAAATTCACATATATATATACATATATATATATATGTATATATATATTGATTACATTGGTTCTGTCCCTCTAGAGAATCTTGACTAGTGCAGTCAAGAAAGCTGCTACTTTGAAAAATAGGTGAAAGTAAAGAAAAAAAAAAAACATATGAACATATGGACCAGGGCAGGTGGAGATATCAGGTGTTCTGCCTGGAGATGACCAGCTTCAAATCAGCTGGTTCTTTGAAAGTCCAGACAAAAGTTTAAAGTATGTGGATAAGTGCATCATACTTGAGATGTTGTGGTTTAACCTTTCAGTTTGACAATCATCAGTATGAGGGTTGCATTTTGACTGAAGACTACATAATGCTTCATAGGATATGCATGAGGACAGAGGGGATGTGCTGGTGAAGAAGTCAAATCTCTTCAGTGTGCAGAACGTATGGAGGAGACAAAGGAACTAGTAAGAGAGGGCAGGAAGTAGGTCCGTATTGAATACTACACAAACATGACATTGAAGCCCCATGGGAGAAAGAGAGAGAGAGAGAGAGAGAGAGAGAGAGAGAGAGAGAGAGAGAGAGAGAGAGAGAGAGAGAGAGAGAGAGAGAGACTATGTGTATGTGTTTTGTGTGAAGGTACATGTGCATGCATATGTGTGCACTTGCACATGGAGGCAATAGGTAGGCATCAGTTTTTCCTCAGTTACTGTCCACTTCAATTTTTGAGGCAAGATCTCTCACGGATTTCACTAGACTGACTTGCCAGTATGATATCCCAGTATCAGTTTGCCTCAATAGTACAAGTGGTGGGACTGGAGATCACCACTCCAAGGCCTTCCCCCACTGCACTACCACCCGTGGGCTCTGAGCATCAAACAAAAATCTTCATGTTTGTATAGCAATCACTTTTGTGCCTGAGACTTCTCTTCATACCAAGAATACTTTTTATAAGAAATGGAACTATTCTCTTTTAAACATGGCTGACAGGTTAGAAGACTTAGGCTGAAGGTTGTCATTCATTTTCCAGAGGTATGAGAGTAATTCCCTGGTCTACCAGAGAACTGCATGTGTGGAGGCTTTCTGCAGCTTCCAGCCTCGCTCTAGAAGGAAGTTGAGGCTTTTACTTCATGTTGAAGTGAGGGGTTTTATTGATTATTGGTTTGATAATTGTGTAGCCTTATACACCCCTCTCAATTGAATCTATGGAGATCGGATATATAATTCTTTTTATCCATTGTTTGATTTTATTTACATATATACATATTTGTATGTGTGTATATGGGTGTGTACATGCATGCCTCTGTGTGTGTGTGTGTGTGTGTCTATATCTGTTTGTGTGTGTGCATGTGTGTGTTTCTTAATTTGAACTCAGGTTCTCTCACCTATTTACTAAACATTTAATCAACTGAGCCATCTTCCAATCCCAATGTGCCTTTATTTTGCTGAACATATTTTGTCGTTTTTCAGTAATCTGGGTATTTGTTATAGCTTCCTTTCTTTGTGGTATGGCAAAATATGCTGTGCCTACACTGTAAGTCTTGTCCCATCGTTGAACCTCTCTTTCCTCACAGTGTGAAATAATATAAGTATGATATAATTTGAGCGATAGGGGTCCGTGGTACAGCTGGCTGAATGGTTGTTACTGTTGTTGGTGGTGTGATTTGATTTTCTGGCACACAGAACTATAGAATACATTTTTAAAAATATAAAACAAGTAGCCTCACAAAGTGGTATAGTGAGCAACCAAGCTTGACAACTGAGCTCAGTTTCCAAGACCCATATGGTTAAAAGACAGGATGTATTCCTACAAGAACATTCTCAGGCAAATCATCCTCTGTCTGTCTGTCTCTCTGTTTGTCTCTCTGTTTTTTGGCTTTTCTGTGTCTGTGTCCACACTAGTTCAGTGTTAGTCTGGTATGCATCATGAGCTCTAGGCTAGTCAGGGCTACAAAGTGAGAACTAGCTGCACACACATACACACAGTTCTAGAATTTTGTACAAATCTGTAACTTCCCAGGCCACTCTGACATGCTGTTCAGATCAGAATTGTTGAGTCTCTCCTTAAATGTAAGGGAGGTTTTCCTAAACTAATTGTTACACTATAAAGTTGAATGATTTCCATTGCATGAGTTGTTTTTTTTGTTTTTTGTTTTTTTTTTTTCCTCTCCTGGAAGGTTACAAGTAAAAATTGACTCTTCTATATATTATAATTTTAATTATTTCATTCAAAATGCCCTTTTGGTGTGTATCTTAAAGAATTATTTATATTGCTTATTCTCCTTTATGTTTTATTAAGCTCAACTTTTACTTCTGAAGTTTCTTTTTCAATGATATTTAAAATTTATTCTTTAAATTTTCCAAACACTTATAGACTATTTTGATCATATCTGTCTACCACTACCTGCTCCAACTCCCCCAGTCTCTTTCACCTCATCTCCCTCCTACTTTGACAACTTTTTATTGTTATTAATAACTCCCCAATTCCAATTAGTGCTGCCAATAACTAACTAGAGGCTACCCCCACAGGGGAAAAATAACTGCTTTTCCTTAAACAGCTATCAACTGCTAATAGATCCTCAGTAAGGGTGGGGCATTGGGGGCCTCTCCTTCTCCATACTGGAATTTTTATCGGGTTGACTTATCTTTACTCTCAAAGACTTCTTTTATTATTCTTTTGAATCACTTTTATTTCTTTATTATTTTTATTTCTTTACATTTTCATCCATTTCTAAGTTTATTAAATTCTAATGTATGTTCTAGTCTTATTTTTTTCTATCATCATTTTAACTTCCGAGCAAGTCCTAGAAATATATTGTGGTCTTGATATGAATCTTTCGATTTTCTTATATTTACTGAGATTTACTGAGCTTCAGCCCTAGCAACAGTAATTTTAGATACTTTCTTTTGCGTGAAAGCTTACCTATAAATATTATTAGTGCAAAGTATAAAATGCTAACTATTTATGAATACATTCATGTTGTTATATTATGAAATATATTTGATATATGTAAAACAAGTATTAATTTTATTATATATCATATAGATAATAATTCTTATATACCTAAAATATGATCATATGTATTATCTCACTGAATATCATCGAGCATCTGTCTCATAATTTATCCAAGACTGCTTATATTGACATTCATGATAGCAGGAAAGAGATGAAGTAACTGACTCTCAGGATTCAAACCAATGGCACAAAACTTGAATTTGGGGGAGTAGCTTATCACTTAATTTTTTAAACTTCCTACCCATATCTTTACTCTCTTGGTTTTATAACAAATATGTTTGTTTTAGGCAAATGGTCATAGATAAGTATTGTAAATATCATCTTACTACCATCTTGACAAAACTCTCTTTTCCAAAGTACAATCTATCAGAAATCAGCCAGTGCTACAGGACTGCAGCTTGATTCCATGAATGATGCCTCAATAACCCAATGTGCATTTGATATTGGCCTCAAACTAGACCACACCTACAAATAATATTTATTTCTAGCTCTATGTATTCAAATAAAAGCTATCTACACCTTCAGCTAGAAGTAAGGACTAAATCCTTTGTGTATCTGTCTTAAATATGATTAAATATTTTTCAGGCTCTTTGTGGAAAATTTGTTCCAATAGAATGATTATTTTATAAATAATTGAGTTGAATTTTCCAAAAGAGCCCTGAAAAGGGAGATTTGACAGTTATATATGGCTGATATTTTGTTATGCAAATCGAATATCTTTCATTGTTAATGAAATTGAATTGTTGCCTCGAGTTTCTTTTTGTTAGAGGTCCATATGCAAGTGAGTATAGCTGCCTTGAAAATGACAGGATGATGTCAACAGCTCTACTCAAGGTCATAATATATTTTAACTTGTGCAGCCATTTTTATTAACCCTAGGGTCAAAATAAACTTGTGTATGCAAATACATCCCATGAGGTCCTTGAGTGAAGGCATAAAATTACTTCATATATTCTCTGTTGAGAGCTTGGGGACATTAGCATTTAGGAGATATCCCACAAAAGTATTTTGACTTATTGAAACGAGAGGCTTACTTGAATTACTGTAAAGTGCATTGAAACACACATACTAAGAATATAATTTATAATTTTACATGTAGTTGAGCATTTAAGATGCAGTGAAATTGTAATTTGTAGAAGGGGAGTTTCATCTCACTTCCTAAAAATGTCATTAAAAATACAGTAGAGCTCACTGACTGATACATGTATTACAAAGGAACACTTCTCTGACTTATCTCCTGGAGAAACAATTTCAGCTGGAAAAAAAGACTCATAGTATGAGCTATCTTTCTTGTGTAACATAGATCAGCAAATACATGGAATTTACATGAAAAAAATAAACTATCAAAGGCAATTCTCTAAGTTTAATCTTCTATAAAAAACAAATCCTTCCTTGGAATCTACAATAACAGAAAAGGAAAATAGATTTTATTAGGAACATCTATTTGCAACTGTACTCCATTTATGTTTTGTGTGCTACCACATGCCTAAATTTTAAAGTACAAGATATGAAATTAAAAAAAGAGGGAGAGAGAAAGAAAAGAAAGAGAAGGTTAGGTAAGGGAAAAGGAAAGGAGGGAAGGAGAAAAAAGAAAAGGTAACTAAAACAGGGTGGTAGAAAATGAAGAAAAAGGTATGCAAACAAGAGAGCAATGATGAAGGGAGGGACCAGAGAGGTAAAGAAAGAGAAAGGGAACATATATTCACTCCTTCATACCTATAAGGAAGTAGAGTCCCAGGCAACCATTACACTAAAGTCCAACTCAACAAACAAACGAGTTTATTGAGGCCACACAGGAACAGGGCTGCCTCAAAGACAGTTGTATCACCACAAAGACCAAAACATGGCTGAAGACTCCCCAGAGCTGTACCCCTAATGGTATCTTTACAGGTGAGGGGTGTTCTTCTAGACAATCCAATCACTAAGTCTCCGCCCTCAGCGGTTGTTCGTTGCTTCTACAACACTGGAGGATTATCTTCTTGCTAGCTTTGGGAACTACTTAAGACTTCGTAAGTGAATTGTTTTCTTCTGCTGTGTCTCTCTAGTGTCTACCTTCCCCTCTGGAGGGAAAGGTTTAATTTAGAGAATTCAGCCAAGGTTTAGAATGGGATGTTCCAGCTCTTGGGAAAGTATTTCACACAGGAAGTAAAACAGAGAGACTAAAGAATAATAGGATATTTGTGTAGAAAATATATTGTCAAATGAACCAAGAGTAAATTTTGAATATTTAATAGGAGAAACTCATGTTATTAATAAGAGAAAGAAAATACGGAGCCTGAAGAAATCCGGCAGCAAAAGACAGACAAGAAAAAAAAGGCAAAATGACAGCCAAAATCTCAGAGAGTGTTGGAAATGGATCAGAGATAAAAGAGCTTCCTGTGAAAGAATTAAGAAACTTAGTTCAAATCTCTAGCATCCCATAAAATTCAGGCATGAGTCACACACACACCAGTGTTCCTATAATGTGACTCTGTAGCAGGCAGACATAGGAGGATCATTTGGACTTGTTTGCTGTCAGTCTACTCCAGATTCATTGAGAGCCCCTGTACCTAGAAGGTAAGGAAGTGAGTCACAAAGCAAGCCATGGACACTCTTCAGATTCTATGCACAGGTATGTGCTCCTGTACACACACACACACCTGCACATGTGTGCCTTAAAAACAAACCTCAGACTAGCCAAGCCCTTAAAAATACTGAATAAGGCCCTTTGCCCGGGCTTAGGTTCTCTGCTTACTCCCGCCCACCCTGTGCCCACCGCCTGGTGGCAGAGGCGAAGTGCAGAACCTCGAAATCAAGTCGCTGTGAGTGGCAAGGAGCCGAGGAGCATGAGTGCAAACTGAGCAGCAGCCTATGCCCCGCCCTGGCCTCCTACCTGCCCCTGCCCTGTGATACTGTTGCCGCCACCTGCTGCCAGCCACTTGCTGTGCACCAGATCTGCTTTGCTGTGGGTGCATAAATTTACAGAGAAATTTGAATGGGTAACAACAGAGGATGGTATTGGAACGGGAGGAATTTGCAATTCTGCCCAGAATGCTTTGAGAGATGTTGTTTACTGTAGTCTGCCTAAAGTTGGGACAAAATTGAAAAACCCAAGAGGAGTTTGGCGCTTTGGAGAGAGTGAAGCCAGTGAACTCTCCTCTCCTCTGTCAGGAGAGGTAGCTGAAGCACTTGCTGAAAACCCAGAGCTCCTCAACAAATCCTGTTACAAAGATGGTTGGCTGGTCAAGATGACACTGAGTGACCCTTCTGAGCTGAATGAGTTAATGAGTGAAGAAGCCTTAAAAAAAATGAGAAATATGTGGAGTCCATTGAGGAGTGACCACAGCACCCTTCTACTTCCAGATGAAACTGGAATGGGACCTGTTACAGCATGCTTGTCTTAAAATAGTGGAGAATAGAAGACTTGAAATAACTTAACAATACTGATGGAAAGAAACTTCTCTTGACAGTGCTACTTAAGACCCACCCCCAACTTCCTAATGGATGCAGATAAGCGCAGTGTACAGATCATACTAAGTATTTAAACTAACGGTTAAGTCCTGGTGTTTAGAATTATTAAGATCATCTATGGTGAAAACTGATTATGAAGCTGGGTTTGGTGACGGACCACCGTGTAATCCCAGCATTCAACAGGCAAATGTTAGTCCAAGGTCGGTCTACGTAACAAGTTCCAGACCAGCCACAGCTACCTGGTGAGACCCTACCTACTGGTTATAAGAATTTCATAAGTCAGGACAATAGTGGTGGTGTATCTTACATAATTTTGTAACTGGCCCATATCTACCACCGAATTTTGGTTAGAGACTTAGTGTCTTCTCATTGGAAATGCCTGGGAATGCAGGGAAGTGTTGTACGGTGTCAGATGCAGGAGAGCACTGTCTTTGTTTCACCATGTGCTGTGTTGGCTGTTGTTTTCCCACAGTGAAGCACTGGCTTTGCAACACCATGAGAAACAAATATAATGTTCAACCTCTTTGTTAAAAAAACAAAACAAAACAACAACAACAACAAAAAAAAACCTGAATAAAAGAATAAGGGGCCAAGGTCTGAGTTTTACCCACTCTACAGTTAGTGCATTGTCATAAAAATTATCTGTAGTAAAGTTTAGTTTTTTGTTTGTTTTGCTTTGCTTTTCACTTTCCTTTTTTACTTCTTAAAAGGAAATCACAGATTTTTTTTTCTCTAACCTTTCAGTGGTCAATGTAACATTTTTAGGTATAAAAAGTGACAATATATAAGTGTGTTTGTAACTTGTTTCCAAATAGATGTTTTGAAGACTAATTTTAAGGAAAAAAATATTTAAAAGACATAGGATTCTTCATTGTGATTTCTAGGTTTTATTTCTTAAGCTTTTTTTTGTTGTTGTTAAAAAAGAAAAACAAAACAAAACAAAAAAATATGAGCACCCACTACACTTCCAGAGGACCCAAGTTTTGTTCTCAGCACCCATACTGGGCAGCTCACAACCACTTGCATCTCCAGCTCCAGGGGTTCTAACACCCTGGTTGTCATGGGCACTGTACCATATAACATATATCCATGCAAACATACACATGTATATACAAACGATATAAATTTCCAAAAAAACATTTTAATTTTAATGTAACTTATTTTAAAATCTGATTTTATTTGGATATCTTGAAAAGCCAGAACAAGTTCAATAGTATTTTTCTTCTTGTACCATTAGCACAGACACCAATTATTACTGTAGACTGCTAAAATTGTGTCATCTGGGATGGCAAAGGAGTTTTCCAAGTTCCTAAAACTCTTTTTGGGGTGCATGTAAAAGAATGTGACATGGTATGATAAAAAAAAAAAAAAAAAAAAACACCAATGGGGAGGAATTTTGAGGGTAGGGAGGTGGGAGTGGGGGTTAGGTGGGGGCACACCCTCATAGAAGCAGGAGGAGGGGGGATGGGATAAGGGGTTCATGGGTGGTGGGGATTATGGGGTAAGGGGATAAAATCTGAAATGTAAATATAATATCCAATAAAAAAAAATACATGAAAAACAAAAACAAGCTAGAGCTAGTACTCATGCTGGATCGTGTTAAATGTGTTCATGTATTTTACTTGAGACTGGACTTAGATAATCATTGAATCTGATTGCCATAATAAAATGTTTGACAAGAACAACTTAAGGAGAGAGGCTTATTTTATGTCACACTTTAGTGGTACAGTTTTCCTTCAGCAGGAAGGTTGGAAAAGCAGAAGCATGAAATGCCTGGTCACATCTGATCCACAGTCAGGAAGCAGAAAGAGGTAGTTGCTGATGGTCATCTGACTTTCTCCTTTCTGTTTAGTCCAGGACACCAGCCCACAAAATGAGCTGGCCATAGTTACTACAGTAGGCTTTCTCACCCCATTTAACTTAACTTAGAAAATCCCTCACCGACATGCCTAGAGAATTGTCTCCCACGTGACCATAAACCCTGCCATGCTGACAATATTACACATCACAATTACTTGGAGTAAATGGATAGGACTCTGTAGAAAGCTATCTGTGTATTCTAGGTACTCTTTTAGAGGATGGAGCTGAAAGCAGATGAGTGAATGACTCTCAGATGTGTCTTAGGTTTACCTATACTGCTCTAAAGAAAATGGCTCTGCTTCCTGGAAGGATGATGAACATTCTTCTTATTGAAAGTGTTCATTAAGATATGGGCATGATGTCTGAATCTCCTACACTGAAATGACAGTTCATGGATATAGTGCAACAGATTTATATTAAACTGTCTCCGTGAGCAGCAAAGCCCTGCTAGGCACTGGTTAATAACTCCATGACACTCAAAAGAGGCATACTGTTGTGAGCTCTGCAAATGCCCAAGGACTTCCAGTGCTCTGGCATTGGAGATAGATGTGTGTGTGTGTGTGTGTGTGTGTGTGTGTGTGTGTGTGTGTGTGTCCATCTGTCTGTCTATCCAGATGCTCTGGTAGAAAGTAGTACAGTCACATTTCTTCAGCTATACTCATGCCCTCACTAACCCTCACCCACAACTGAGAGCAACTGACTCCCGTCTTACCTCTACTTCCTTATTAATATTTGTGGCTACTTTACAAGTGTTTTCTTGCCCATGAGCCAACTCCTCCATCATAACAAACTTCCTAGGGCTTGTAAGTACTTTTTCTACCTATCATCTTATTAATGAATTTTTGTATGAAACAATGAATAGTCTATATTATGATGTTGGTATTTAATTTAATTAAAGATGAGCTAAAGCTAAAACATACATACATAAATTGTCCAGTATAATTTTAGTGTCCTGCAATCCAAACGTCACTAGTACTGAGAAATAAAATACAATTTTTAAATGGCTTTGTACCACACCTGAACATAGTTATTTGCTTTTTTATATGAGAAAATTTTATTGTGTACTTAAGCAATACAGCAGGATATTAAAGATGTAATCCATAATAAAATGGTCCTGAAGGTAGAGAAATTTAACAGACTAACCATCTCAGAAAGGTGTTCTTTTTTTCTTCCCACTGGCAAGAGCAGCTATCTCCTACCCATTCAGCCATAATTCCAAGTTCCAGGTGCTACTAGGAACAGCACTCTAAATGTGTGCTGGATCGCTGACTTTATACAAGCTATGTTTTTGCTTCCCACTACAAAAGGAAAAAAAAAAACAGTTCTGTATACTTGAACTTTTGCCTTTTCTTGAAATCCGTATATATTTAGTGTTTTACCTTTTCATTCTACCCGAGTCCCATTCATTCTACTTAGCATAATGTCTCCAGGTCTACCATGGAATGGCCAGTGACAGGATGTTTTCCTTTATAAGATAAATAGTATTCCTCTCTCTCCTCCCCCCGTCTCTCTCTCTCTCTCTCTCTCTCTCTCTCTCTCTCTCTCTCTCTCTCTCTCTCTCTCTCTCTCTCTCTCATCTACTCATCTATCTTTCTATCCCACTCCTTTCTTGTTCTGTGTGTGTCTGGTGTGTGTGTGTGTGTGTGTGTGTGTAAACACTTTTATTCTTGTCTGTCAGTGGACACCTAAGTTTTTGTCTTGTTTAATGTAAATAATTCAACAGTTATCAGGAGAAGGTATATATTTGTATGAGGGCCCATCTTATTTCTTTTGAGTATGTGTCAAAAGAAGAGATTGCTGGCTGGAAGAGTATTGCTGTTGGAAATTTAATTATAGTCCAAACATTTTTTGTTACTGGCTGCACCAGTCGTTGTAGCTGAGAACTTATAGGGTTCCTTTTTCTTCACATTCTCCCCAAAATCATGCTTCTGATTTTGTCAGGTAGGTAGGTATGCTGTATGGTTTAGACTTCGACTGTTAGTCTTCTAAAGGGATGAGAACATTTCATACCAGGTTTCATTCACATTTCTGGCATAAATCCCGATGTTAAGTGCCTTTTCAGGTCCATTCTGACCAGTTTTATGTCATTTTGTATAAACATCTATTCAAGACCTTGCCTGTTCTAAACCAGTGAGACTGGTCATATTCTGTTCAACAGAGTGTTTAGCAGACAGTGGGGTGTGTGGTGGGTCAGTGGTCAAATGGCCAGTGGTTAACAGAGCTTCCAACAACAGATACCAACACTAGGTTTATATCTGATGAATCTACTGAATGAATCTAGGGGACAATGTATAAGTCCAAAGGTCAAAGACTTTCCTTGGACATTAAAGGAAGGAAAGGGGAAGCATTTGCATTACCAGTGTAAAAATGACTTCACCAAAGTCAACAGCCATGAGCACTGCCCCAAGACCAATTGCATTTGTACAATTTTTTGAAGGACTGTATGAGGTGTATACAGGACCTGCCAATCAATAGTGTGGACCGCCTGTCTCTAGTGGTTTTTCTAAGAAGCAGGATGTCTCCAGCTGTTGACTATCAAGAGGTGGTCACCAAGTAACAAACTACCACCTCAGCAAGGAATGTGTGTGGGTCATGAGGGTCCCATTCTTATTGCCTTGTCTTACCCCTCCTGGCCTCACCAGGATATATTTTTCCTTGATACTAAGTAGATTTTACATGTCTTTGAAATATGGTACCCTCAAATACTGTGGAACCTGTTCACTACATTGTTCATTTGCTCTGCTCTACAGAAGTTTCTTAGCTTGATATAACCTCCATATGTTTATTTCTGTTTTTGTAGCCCAGGCCTTTGGTGTAATGGCTGAGTGTTGGGCCTAACAGGAGGTCTAATCTCCATTCCACCTTCACCCTTCAGTCACATACTCAGGTAGAGGGCCCAAACAGGCCCTAGAGAGATTTACATACTAATGAGGTACCTGAAGGCCAGGGGTGAAGCCCATTAAACATTCCTCCCCAACCCCTTTTAACTCCCCTCCCCTTTTAACTCAGGTACATCCTGGTTTTAGTGGGTATGCATCCAGATCCATCCACCGTCCGCCATGTGAATAAACCGGGTTTTGGAAACTCAAGGACTTCCTTGTGTGTTGGGGCCTCGCTGCCATGAGGAACCGTGAGGAGCCCGGGAGAGGCTTTTAGTTAATGAGCAGCCAGGCCCAACTTTCAGCTGGAGAAACCCAGAGTGTTCCCAGCCGACTGCCCATAGCATGGCGGGAGGAACCCTGGGATCCCCAGCCTTATTTTTTCCCTACAGCTGAGAGCTCATTGCCAAGACCAAAGGGAAGGATTGCTTCCATTAGACTTCATTCAGTATTTCTGTAGTTTCACAGCTTTTATTTGGGTATTTTATCTGTCGTCTACATGTTTGAAGAGTCTAATTTCATTCTCTTTCATGTAGCTATGAAGGATGTGGGTTTTTCTCCCACCTGGGGACAATTTATCAGAATGACTGGCATTTTCTCATTATGTATTATGGTACTTTGTTCAAAAATTAGTTTATTGTATAAATTTGATTTTATTTCTGGCCTCTATGTTTTGTTCTGCTCTTTATCTCTATGTTTGTTTTCGTTCTAGTACAACAGGGTTTGAATTATGATAGCTGTATGATACAATTATAAATCACGCAGTATGGTATCTTCAATCTTTTAAATCATATTTGCATTGGGATTTTTGAAAATTGTTATTCTGTGAGGATATTTTTCAAGATTTCAAACAGTCTACCATGGGCTCTGTGGCTTAAATAGAGTAAACATCACTGACTTTTATATATGTGACTAATTAAGTCATTTATCATAGAATAGTGGCATACTTTCTTATAGATTTTTTACACATTATATTTTGATTATTGTTTCCCATTCTGCAATTCCTCATAGATTCTCCCCACTTCCTCATCCACCCAATTCCATATGATATTTTTCTCTCATTAGATTACATTCTTAATAATAAATTTTATTTTTCCAATACAAATAACTATTCATGATATATTTAGATTGATAAAAATATCAAATTACCAAAATGCTGGGGGAAATGAGCCTTAATTCATGAACATTGATCATACATGAAAGGATTATTTTCTGTAATCATTTTTGACCAATATATGAGTGTTTATAGCCCTTAGTACATTTAGAATCTTCTATCTTAATATGCTAAGTATATCCAGTATAATGTGCAAAAGATCTCTGGAAAATAATAAAAACACATACAATTAATAACCAACATGGTATAGATGTTCTAAAAACAATGAAAGCAAAATTTAAAATACCAATATATAATTATAACAAATGATGAGCATTACTAATCTTATGTCTATAACATTTTGAAATCTAAATACTACTTTTATGATACTTTAGTGCTAATCAAAATTTCATTATACTCAGCTGTTTATATTTAGTAACTGAGCTTGCATTTTGTTTAATGGACATGATGTGAATAAGGTCAAATACTGACTGTAGAGTTTCATGGTTAAATATGGTAAAATGGATTTCAGAGACAGCTATGAACAGGCCTGGGAACTCAATATGGTATCACTTGCCTGTAATCCCCATACCTGGAAGAAGGGAAGGAGGGATCAGTAACTCAATGCAAGTACTTAAGTGTGGAGAATGGAATGTCTCCAGTTCAAGAAAATGGCAGGGTTAAGTAAGAATCCTTGATCAAGAAACAAAAGATGTCCTGTTACTATGTCTAAATCTTCTCCTGCAACAACCAGGAAGCTGTCTTTGGAGGGAGGGCATTGACAAACATTGGCAGCACTAATTGAATTCAATAAGACACATATCCTTATTTCTATATACATGCATACATATATACATACATACATACATGTATGTGTATATTCATGTGTGTATTCATATATGTATATGTGTGCACATATAATACATTTTATTACATATATAAGTATTCATATACATAAATATATAATATATACATATAGAAATATATTTGTGTATTTAAAAGTGTATACACATATGTACATATATGTGTACATGTATATATATGTATGTGTATATGTGTTTATTCATATATATATGTATGTGAATATATACATATGAATAAATACATGGAGTTCAGAGAGGGATGGGAATCTGAATGTGTTATAGGGTAATGGTGAGGAGTAAATATGATAAACATAAAATATTGTATTCATGTATTCATGCCTAAAATTGTATTCATGCCTAAAATTCTCAAAGTGCAAATACTTTCTAAAAATGGTAAAGTAAAAAAAAAAAAAGAATATGAAAAGAAATGCTTAAAAAAAAAGTTAAAGTTCTGGCAAAAATTTCACACCATTTCTGTAGACTTTGTCAGTCTGTGTCTAGGAGGCAATCTTATCTGTTGCAACATTTTCATACCATTTTTATACAATTTCTCAGTTTGTGTCTTGGATGACAATCTTATCTGGTTCTTGACAACATGGCTTGATAGAACCTATGTAAATATGACAGAGGTTGATGTTCCCATTGGCAAAGAAAAGAAGAGCTTTTAATGTGTACTGGAGGTGAGTTAGTTTTAGAGACAAACACAAGATCAGCTCAACTGGTTGTCTAATACCTCAATAAATATCACACCTTCAGAACTTCATAATTGGGCATCTTTTCCTTACAGAAACCATCATCTATGATGAAAAGGTCAAAGTTCTTTCCTATCTCAGCATCAAAACCCTTAGCAGAAAATGTTACGGATAAATAATATGCATCTCAATTTTATAGAGGATGAATTCTTGACCCCCTACTGTCAGTCTTTCTCTGCATATAAGATGTACAGGAAGGAAGAAGTGTGGTTTATGATGAAAATCTAGAATATGGTCCCAGATTTGTGTAGCTCTCTCTAGCCATTAGTATTTGAGCATGAGAGGTGGCTTGGCTCTTTTAAGCACTTACTGCTTTTGTAGACTTAGATTCCATTCTTAGCAATTGCCTGGTAGCTCACAAACACTAGTAACTACAATTCCAGGTGACTCTGAGGGGAGGGGATGCCTTCTTATGGCCTCCATAGTTACTACATACAGTTGGTACATACACATATAAATAAATCTTTTAAAAAAAAAAAAAAGAATTTATATTCCAATCTCTTTATGTTAAAAGATGACACTTAGAAGGACTAAATATTGCTGTGGCTAACCATTGAAAATTATTAACTGCATTACCAATGCAAAGTAACATTTTTACTTAATGTGTTCATTTTATCACTTCCAATTGTACATGTTATACCTATAACAGTGGTATAACATGTGCTTGTTTCCTGTAATTTTAATAACGATACATTTCAATCTAAAGCTTTTAAACTAATTTTGATAGCTCATCAATTCATAAGTTCAGCTCAAAGCTCTCTCTTGAGTACCAGATATGTAGAGTGAAATGTAGATTTAAGAGATACCTATATAAGTGTATTATGTGATTAGCATTAGTACTGATCTTATCTATAAATAGTCTATAAGACATATGTTTACTTAGTATTGATCATATACAGCTAAAACAAAATATGCATCAACTGGTTTGGAAATGTAAGTTAGTTGGTACAGTGCTCACCTCACATGAACTACGCCTTGGGTTCAACTAACAACCCTAACGGTGCATGGGTGCTGCTGCATTCTTGTAATCCCAGCACTCAGGAGATAAAGGCAAGAAGATCAGAAGTTCAAAATCATCCTCAGCTACTGTACTGGCTAGTTTTGTGTGCCAACTTGACATAAGCAAGAGTCCTCAGAGAAGAAGGAGCAAATACTTCCATGAGACCCAGCTGTAAGGAATTTTATCAACTGACAATCAATGGGGGATGGCCCAGCCAATGGCCCAGCCATCGTGAGTGGTACCATCAGCTCTATAAGAAATCAGGCTGAATAAGACAGTGGAAGTAAGCCAGTAAACAGCACCTTTCCATGGCCTCTGTACCAGCCGGTTCCTGGCCTGTTTGAGTTTCTGTCTTGACTTTCTTCAGTGATGAACAGCAAAGTGGAAGTGTAAAGTGAATAAATCCTATCCTCCTCAACTTGTTTTTTGCTCATGGTGTTCCTTGCATCAATGGAAACCCAAATTAGGATAGACATACAGTAAGTCCAAGGCCTGCATTAGCTGAAAGAGACCTTGTTTAAAACAAACAAAAAACAAACAAAAAATCAAACCAATCAACAATAAAACAAGAAGTACCTATCAAATCCTAAAAGTTAAAAAGATTTATTAACTAGGCTGTGTTTGAGAAATTAGGCTGTAAAGACTCATTTTAACTCAACTGTTAAATGTTTCAAGACAATTTTCCTAGCAAAATATTGGATGCAACCTCCATACAACTCGCCAATTTTTAAAACAGCAGATAAATGTCAAATAACATGAAAAGCAAAAGTTCTTGATTTTTTGTAACCATAGTCAGCCACTCAGCACTCCCTACTTCCATAAAGCTTCAGAAAATAGAGCATAAGAAATGGCAGTGTAACTTCAAGTTTGGGATGCCAAGTATACTAGATACTTGTCTCATTTCTGTGCCAAAATGCTTGACAGAAACAATTTACAGAAGCTTTTATTCTGGATCATTATTTCAAGGACAGTCCTCCATAGTGGAGAAGTTAAGGCAGCAGGCGCATGATGCATCTGGTCACACTGCATCTTCAGGCAGGAGTCAGAGAGACGAATGCTGGTGTTCAGCTCACTTTCTTCAGTGTCATACTCCACCCTACAGGGTGATGCTCAGTCAGTTTTGGTGTTTCTTCCTTTGTTAGTCCAATGTAGAAACAGCCTCATAGATAAGCCGGGAACTTTGTGTCTATAGTCAATCTAGATCCTGTAAGGTTTACAGGCAGTGTGAGTCATCACAACAGTGTTGCATTTTATTCACATTGACTTGAAATTAGTTAACCTAAGAGAAAGGATATATTCAGCCAAATCTTTTGCTGATAAATAGAACTCAGCAAAAAATAATGACCTTTTTCTAGCAACAAGGGAGGGTCATCTAGAATTGGAAAACTTGCCAAGTAGACATTGTGTTACCAACCTCTATAGAGAGACTGACTAGGAATTTGCTTCCTCACCTTACGTATTACTCCCTCTTCCTAGTTGCCCTCTGTTTCTGTGGCTAAACACTCTCACCAAAAGCAACTCAGAGGAGGAAAGTTCCCCATACATCACTGAGGGATGATAGGGCAAGATGTCACAAAGGAACAGAGGAAGGAACAGTGGGGCAACGTTGCTTCCCAACACACTCATAGGCTCAGGCCCAGCTAGCTTTCTAATTCAGCACAGGGCAACCTGCGCAGGGAATGGAGCTGCCCACATTGAAGTAGGCTCTCATACATCAATTAACAATGAAGAAAACCGTCCGCTGGCATGTCCATAGGCCAATATTATCTACATAATCTCTCAGTAGAGACTTCCTAGACCACACGGAGTTGGGGCCTACTACCAACTACCTAGGGCACTGGTTTTGATATGCTAACGTTCCTTGGATGTTATGTAACTTTCTCTGCTAACTTTTCTTTTGTAAAGACTTGATACCAGACTCCATTAACATGCTGACCCTTTTAGATGAGACTTGACAGTGTTTTCCCTATTGCTGTTCATCTATTTCATTCATGTCTTATGCCCATAAACAAAACCTTGATTCTTCTACAGACACATTTCTCATGAAGACTTTAAGCTTTTGCCCCCTTTTCTTTCTCCTTCATTAAAAGTATTTAATAGTAGGTCCCTTGTTTGCACGTGATGGATGAAAAGAACCGCATCCTTTCCAGGGACCTTTTCCTAATCAGTTTGCAGACTGACAGAATTAACTGGGTATCGGAACTTAAGCTGATCTTTCTCTTTTGGGTTTTATTTTTTAAGCAATTTGAAGTTTTTGATAAACATTGTTACTCAGGGCCTTTCTCTTATGAATATTCCATTTGGGGCTATTGAAAATGGGATTTTCTTAAATTGCAAAATTTTAAATTAAGGTTTCTCTCTTCTCTTTTTTCCACCCCAGTTACTGAGAAGCTAATGCCAACTGCTGGCTTCTATCTATACTACGAAATCACATTGTGTACTTAAATACATGCAGGCAGAATGGTCATACACATAAAACTAAAAATATCTTCAAAGGATATTTTAATATTGGTCCATGCATGATGACTACAGGGTAGATACTTTAAAGAAAGTAAGCCATGCCTCAAGCCTGGACATGGTCTTCTCAGAGAACTGCTCACTTCTTGTTTTAACCAAGTTATTTTTCCAGAGCTCAAGTTCACTGCCATAGATTGGGCCATCTAATTTGTCAAAGAATGTAATGCCACCTAATATTATTATATTGCATCATCTGCATTGCTACATTTTTTAGCTTCTGATTCTAATTTATTCACTCCTGTCTGTTACACTTAACAGAAAAAAACGGAGCTGTGTTTTTTTTTTTTTTTTTTTTTTTTAGCCTTTTACTTATCTTTATCAGTTTTTCTTCTTCTTTCTTCTCTTCTTGGCTTCTTCCATCATTTTGTAACTCCAAGCCTCTTCTTTTCCTTTCATTCTTTTTTTGTTAATAGCCAAGATGAGAAAGGACATAAAATATCCATGGTATTCAGATATTTTATTTCTGAGAGGGACTCTGGTTTCTGTTGAAGATTTTAATTGCGCTTCTTTTCAAGTTTAGAATCAGAGAGAACATTATACCTCAGATAAAATGAATTCTGATGAGCCACACAGAGGAAGCTCGTTTTATAGAAAAAGGACTGAAGAAAGCAGAGTCAAACAAACAAAAAGCAGTTTTAAATTTTAAAATATCCACCACCACCCCACCCCACCCCAGGTTACCTGGAACAGAGAAACAAGAAAGGGAATATAATGGACTGTTTTGCATGGGTCCCATCCTAATACCTGTACTGTGTAAGGACATGTAAGTCACCTATTGGGACCTATGCTGTGTGAGGACATGTGGGTCACCTCTTGTGAGCTGTGCTGTGAAATGTCATGCAGGTTAACCCTGTAACCTGTGCTGTGTAGGGACATGTGTTCATTATCAGTGATCTGTGCTGTGAAAGGACATGTAGGTCAACTCCTGTGACCTGTTCTGTGTGAGGACAGGTGGCTCACCTCTGTGACCTGTGCTGTGTGAGGACATGTGGGAAAACCCTGTGACCTGTGCTGTCTAAAGATTAAAGCAGAGATTTCTGTTACCATGCTAGTTGGAACTGGCAGAGCTGTTGAGGAACTGTGTCTGTCGTTTCTCCAACCTTACTTTCTCAGAGGTGGAAAGCAAAGACTGCCTCAGCTTAGCAGTAAGATTTTAGTCTATGATTGTTAAACTTTTCATCCCTCTTGCAAAATATGTAACAGGATCTGTGTAAAGAGAGTGGGAAATGTATATTTTATGCATGCATGTGTGTGCAAGCATGCATATGTATGTGTGTGTGTGTCTCAGGTAATATCATACACGTCATATGACCTGTTGAGAGTTAATTGTTTCTCTACATTGTGCAGGTTGCTCAGTGTCGTGAAGTTTGGCAGCAAGTGCCTTTTTCTGCTAACTCATCTTGCCTGTACATGAAAGCACTTCTTTTGCCTCCTGGGGTTTCTGAGGTTACAACCAATAGCCCTTCAAGGTATGAATTCTTTTGCACGTAGGTAAACATCATACACATACACACACACAAACACATAAATACACACATGCACATTATTCTCATGCTCATTAGACAAGTTTATACACATGGGGCTGGCCCTACCCTCATTTTCTTTTGTTTTCTATTTGTTGCTACTTATGTGGACATTCCAAACCTCTATAGTCTCTGCACAATTTTTACTGCATTCTGTCATTAAAATGGTAACACACATATTCTGCTAAAAAGTCGTTTAGCCTCTTTCCATGCACCTACATCTGAAAAAATCAGAACTTCACTCCCAGTCTTCTTTTCCTCCTATGCTTTCAGTCTTTTGCAATGCCAACTTGCCTATCTTCTTCTACATTTCTCTCTCTCCAGTGTGTGTGTGTGTGTGTGTGTGTGTGTGTGTGTGTGTGTGTGTGTGAGTGTGTGTGTGTGTGTGTGTGTGTGTGTGGTGTGTGTGTGTGATCTGTATGCATAAGTGTGGAACCACAAGTTGGTATCTGGAGCTTTCCTCCCTGGTGTACTACCTTACTCAATGATGAAACGTCTCTGAACATGTTTCAACAGCATGCTCCAGATATCTCTACTGCAAACTTCTAAATGTGAGAATCACAGATAGATTGACAAACCCAACTGACATTTTAGGAATGTTCTGGGGATTAAAGCTCTGGTCCTCTGTTTTGTAATGCAAGTGCTTTAACCATTAATCCATCCTATCAGCTTCTTTGTTTCATATATTAAAAGAAAATTTTCCTTCAGAGCTGGTAGATGAGGAGGGAAGCTGTGAAATATAGTCTTCTAAATATAATGTCACTGCTTGATGCATCAGCTCACGATTGTGAATTCCTGCACTGGATAAAGTCAGTTAATATCCCAGCATGGAATCCTCCAATCTGAGGAGCTACTGATAGCTGATGGCTACTAAGGGAGGGAGAGTTTCTGAGGTGATATGTGATACATTCTGATGGGGATGTAACAACTGGTATGCTGCACATGCCTTAGTGGATGGCCATGTACACACAAGGACTTAACTAATTGGGCACAGGAGATTATTAAAAACAAAAACAAAGAAAAAATAAAAAGAGGACATGGAGCCTAGAGTTGAAGGCACTAAGAGGAGCTGAAGAGAGATAATGATGGAAAGAAATTATTAATATACATTATATAAATGTATGGAATGTGCAAAGAATAAAAGCTATTAAGAATAATTAGAGAAAGAGAGGATTGTTTTAGCAGAAAGTTGTGAAGCTAAAACACAGTCTTCATCCATTACATAATACTTACCTGGACTATTATCATACCACATTATCAAATAAATTTGTAACAAATAGCTAAATTAAGTCTATATTTATATCACTTCAGGTTATTTTAAAATATTGTTTTTCTGTTCTACAACACTTTTCAACTATCATCTTTTCTTAGCAGTTTCTTGAGTGTGGTCATTTCTGAGACTGTATACACATACACACACACACAAACACACACAAATAATAAGAACAATAATAAAAAATAAAATTAAAAGAAGTATAGCATAAAATATCTGACCAGTACTTTTCAAAATTGTAAACATTTTATATATATTATATTTGCATATTTTATATATACATGTGTGTGTGTATTTGTACATGTGACTGTGGGTGGGTACTCATGGAGAGAAATGGAGGATGTCAGATTTCCTAGAGCCAGAGATAAAAGCATTTTATGAGCTTCGTGACATAGATGTAGGCAACCAAACTCAGGTCCTCTGCAGGAGCAGCAGGTACTCACAATCCCTGAAGTGTCTCTCTAGCACCTTGTACATTTCTCATTTTGGATTTCTCTGATGTTTGTCTCTAACTAATGTGGGTTCGAGGACAGAGATTACAGAGGTGATGTACTCACTACAGTATACCTCAGTCTGTACTGTCCTGGGATTTGAATGTTATGCATGTTCATTTTGGTAACCTGGCCAAGGACTTGTCTGGTTTCTATGGCTTCTCTTCCTCTTTCTTTGAACTGTAAAGAAGTTGCTAAGCATAGTCCACACTTCTTCACAGGGCACTTCTGCTTTATGTCTGCTGGGAATTTAAGTGTTTTTTCAAGCTAATGTATTTGAACTTTGGTTACCAGTAGCTGGCATTATTTTAGAAAGCTGTGAAATATATATATAATAGATATAGAAACGTAAGAGTGTAACTTGAGATAAACTAGCTCTGCTTCTATCCAGATCTTTCCAGTGTCCACTTAGATGTAACATATCACACCACACAGGTTTCCACCACTAGAGACCCAGCCACCTAGCGTCCTAGAATGCCTAGTGTCCATGAACATCTATCTTGAATCAGCGATTCCTCTGAAGAATACACAAAGCCAATCTCTTTTCCCTTGAGCTGTGCCTGACATGTATTCTGTCTCAGAGATATGAAAAGTATTGAATCTAAGGCCCTTAACAGCAATATATTTGAATTGTTTTAAAATTTTCAGCACAAGCAATATTTATCATTGGTCTATTTACCTGCTAAGTATCCATTTATCTAAGTCTCTCTGTTCAGTTGTTTTTTCCAGCGTAAACTAATAGGCACTTATTCTATTCTACTGCTCAAAATACTAACTACATTTTGTTAGCTTGTTCTTCCTCAAAAGTGAGTGAAATAACTCTCCTGCTTCCCTGATTCCTTTTTAATTTTCTTTAACTGTTAATTAGGTAATTCTATTATGCTTGTTGTAGCCTGACTATGTTGTGTATTTTTATTAATAAATGTTAGTTGTATAAAATAATATGTTTACCATATTTCCATACATTAGTGCCCTCTGATCATATTTATCTGTTTGTCTTCTTTGTCCCTCTGCTTCTCTTCCTCTTCTGAGTTGAGGCTTCACTTTTAGCTGTTGGGATCTAGGATTCTCAGAGTCATTTGAGTAGCCCAGAGAGGAAAGCCCTAGCAGCATTTTGGAAATTAGCCCAGGAGTCCAACGGTTATTGTTTTCTCTTGTTTTCTGCCATGCAAGAAGAATTTATTGATCAGAAGAGAAAGTTCTTTGTGTCAAGAGGAAACATAAGGCAATGATGGCCTTAGGGTATTATTTGGTTTGCTTTGTTTCTGGTATGGATGCTGTGGTAGTTTTCATGTCCTTGTTTCCAGAAAAAAAAATAATTAATAATAATAACGGACAGTCCTGATACCTATGTGTGGTCATTTGTGTTACCTAAATGCTACGTGAAGATTCTTATTCTCACATGGTACTCTATTTGCAACATGCTCTTCATACTCACTGTCTAACTGGCTAGGTATCTACTCACCTTCTAATCCCTGTGAAATCTGCCTTTCATCCCTCCACTGTACTAAAACTGAATTCTAAAAATTTAGTATTTCTTACATTTTCTATATTGGCCATAATCCAAAAACTTGACAACATCTTCAGTGCATAGCAACCAAACCCTTCATGACAGGTGATATTTAGAAGTCTTGTTTCTTTATTAGAAATCTTAACTTGCATAAGTGACTCATGTGGGGCTCTCTTGCACCCCCAAGTCTTTCTCTTCATAACAATACATGCTATCAAGGGGGCCATTTACCTATACTTTAAGGCAAGCATTCTGTGTAAAATAGAGTGTTTTCTTTTTCTGACTCGTGGTTCAACTGTGTAAGGAGTCACCTTTGAGGTAATAGCCACTCCAAATTACGTTGAAATTTTCCTTAATAATACAACAATAATTGAAATCTGGTAGAATTTCAAGTTCACTTATAAAACAGATTCAAATGATAAGTTCCCTGAGTTTTTCTTATCTAACTGCATTATTTGCTCTCTTACTCTGAGTATTAGACATCTGTTGTGTCGTAGCATAAAATCAAACTAGAGAAGATTCTGCATATTAACTAAGTTAGTGTGCTGCTTTTCATGATATGGAAACAGCATTACAATCCATCAATGAAATGAGTAGTTTCAAGATGGGATACTTACAAGTTGCAAATTGTTTTAAAAGGAGAAAAGTAGGTTAGGAAATATTGCTCAGCAGTTAAGACCACTTATTGCTCTTCCAAGAGTTCCATTTCCAGCACCCTTGACCAGGACTTAGAACTGCCTGTAGCTCCATCCTCATGGGATCTGATTCTCTCTGCTGGCCTCCATAGTCACTGTGCTTATATTCACCCTAGCAACCCCTCACCAAACACACACTCACACCACACGCATGCTTATATATGCAGTTATAAGTAAAATCTTTCTAAAGCAACTTCCTTTTATCTTCCCTCTGTTCACATCTCCTATTTTTTTTCCTTGCCTCTCCTAACCTTCTTCTTGCTGTCTCTCACAAAATTCATCTAATTTTTAAGTTGCTGTCAAATGAAAATCATAACATCTGTAATAAAAATAAAATGGAAATTACCTGATATCTGAATTACAAATTACTTCTGTTTGCTTCAGTTTCAGCGTTAAATGTAGTTCCTATGAAAGTCTCTGAGGTAAGACATTATAAAGGCCATTTGGGTATAGATTATTCAGAATGACTTAAGTTACTTGTTAAGGAAGAATGACACTGAATATTAAGCAACATATTTTATATGAGCGGATCCATGAATTACTCCCTTTTGCATATTGGTGACCAAAACACCTGAGAAAATGTACTTACAGGGGAAAATGTCTATGTTGGCTCAAGATTCTAGAGGTTTCAATTCATGGTCCTTGGCTGCACTGATTAATGCCTTGTAGTGAGAGGAAAACATTATGGACTATGTGAAAACTAAGACTGTTTATTCCACTGTAGACCAGAAAGCTATAGTTACAGCAACCAGTGTCAGAATCCAGTGCCAGGCATATCTCTAAGCTATTGTACCCATTGCACTGGAAGTGCATGCTGACAGGAACCTGATATAGCTGTCTCCTTAGAGGTCTGCCAGAGTCTGAAATATACAGAGGTAGATGCTCACAGTTAACCATTGAACTGATCATAGGGTTCCCAATGGAGGAGTGAGAGAGAAGACTGAAGGAGCTGAAAGGGTTTACAGCCCCATGGGGAGACCAACAATACCAACCAACCAGAGCTCCCTGGGTCTAAACCACCAGCCTGGGAACACATGGGGAGGAACCCATGGCCCCAGGTATATATGTAGGGGAGGATGACAGTGTCAGGCATAGGTGGGTGAGGAAGTCCTTGGTCCAGTGAAGGCTGGAGACCCCAGTGTGGGGGAAATCGTAGGTGGGGATGTGTGGGTGGGAGGGTGGATGGGGGCATATCCTCACAGAAGCAGGAGGAGGGGGATGGAATAGGGGGTTTCTGGGTGGGGGGAAATGGGGAAAGGGGATTACATCTGAAATGTAAATAAAATATCCAATAAAAAAAAGAAAGAAAGAAAGAAAGAAAGAAAGAAAGAAAGAAAGAAAGAAGAAAGAAAGGGAAAGGAAAGGAAAGGAAAGGAAAGGAAAGGAAAGGAAAGGAAAGGAAAAGAAAAGAAAAGAAAAGAAAAGAAAAGAAAAGAAAAGAAAAGAAAAGAAAAGAAAAGAAAAGAAAAGAAAAGAAATACTGACTCAGGGACTGAATGAAAATCATTCTCCTCAAGTCATGCATTTTACTTTGTCCCAGACAACTTACAGTTTAGCTGTCAAAGCATATATTTTCTTTATACTTGTCTGTCTAAAAAACTCTTACCAGCAACTTCATAGGACTTCATGTGTATCATCTCTTTTTTGTTACAAATATTATTTAAGAATGTAAAAGAAGGCCCTAGATGGCCAATTAGCAGAAACTCAAAACCAATACTCTGTTGTAAAAGTAACTTTAATTCTCCTTATATGATATATTTATCATCTCGGAGGCTGATTAATGAATAAGCTCATTCTTTCTAGCAGTTTCTGAACTCTGGCCTGTTGGTTCAACCCAGCTATTCTGTGCCAAACTCTTTCCAAGCTGACTGGTTCAAAATGGCTTCTCTTTTGGTATCTGATTGAATTGCTCTGTTTTCTTTGCCTTGAACTAATTATGAAAACCTGTTCTAATCTTCTCTGTCTCTGTCTCCCTCTCCTTCTCCTCCCTCTTTCCCTCTCCCTCTCTCCCTCTCCCTCCTTCTCTCCCTCTCTCCCTCTCCCTCTCCCTCTCCCTCTCCCTCTCCCTCTCCCTCTCCCTCTCCCTCTCCCTCTCCCTCTCCCTCTCCCTCTCCCTCTCCCTCTCCCTCTCCCTCTCCCTCTCCCTCTCCCTCTCCCTCTCCCTCTCCCTCTCCCTCTCCCTCTCCCTCTCCCTCTCCCTCTCCCTCTCCCTCTCCCTCTCCCTCTCCCTCTCCCTCTCCCTCTCCCTCTCCCTCTCTCTCTCTCTCTCTGCACTATACTCTTAACTCACCTCTCTGTCTTGTGCTGTTCTCTTAAATGTTGGCCATATCTGACCTCTGGCTCATTCTGTCAGATCTTTCTCTGATTCATCACTTTGTCTGTTCCTTTATTAGACATCACTATCCAACATATCTGTTTCCTTTTACAAACTGTTTTCCTACATTGTTATGGATTAATAATGTGTACTAAGGGAATGTTTGTGTTCCATCCAGAGTAGCCGTGTTGCTGGATTAAAATTCCCCTACAAACTGTGATTGATAGCTCAAAAAAACCTAGCAAATCTTACATATAATCAGCTGAGTATTCTTAACTGGATAATCTCTCTTTTGGTCAGGGGTCTTAAGTTCTCTACTTGGATCTCTTTTTCTTGAGATATCTTAACCTAACACTAACCATATAACTATATACCTTATATAAATATTTTGGTTGCATTATTATTTTGTGTCAACTTGACCCAATCTAAAGTAATCACCTGAGAAAATGCCTCCATCAAGTTTGCCTATAGGCAGATCTTTAGGCCATTTTTTTAAAGTAATAAATTGATGTGGGAGGACCCAGCCCAATGTGAGCTCTGTCACAATAGGCAGGTGGCAGCCATGGAGCTTAAAAGTGAGAAAGCTAAGCAAGCCACGCGGAGCAGATGAGTAAACAGCACTCTCTATGGTCACTGCTTCAGTTCCTGCCTCCAGGTTCCAGTGTTGACTTCCCTCAGTGATGGAGTGTGATCTGAGTGTTATAAGCAAAAATAAAACCTTGCCTCCACAAGTTGCCTTTGGTCATAGTGTTTATTACAGCAACAGAAACTTTAACCAATAAAATAAATTAAATATTTACTCTTAATCATAAGGAAGTTTATTTTAAACTAATTTTTTGATATACATATAGCATTAACAGTTGTTCAAGAACCAAACAAAATTACATACTAATGAGATAGATTTTGTGTGTTTATTACAAAAATAATTAAGTAATTACTGAGTTACTAGAACATAGAATATCTTTAGTGTTTCTCAGAGTTAATCAATATTCTAAATTTCTAATCATCAACTCTTAATTTTCATTTTGAATAAATATATAATACAAAGTGCCAGAAAAAAATTTAAAGCCACATTGAAATTGTTGAAATATTGAACTTAATCAAGGATAAAGTGCATTGATGTTTTTTGTAATAAAATTTAAGTCAGAAACTCAAACATCATTTAAAATATTAACGAACATGATTTAATTATTTTTATATTAATTAATAATAGCATTACATTGTGTCCTATAAATAATTATAAGCATAATTTATCCACTAGAATGTAAAAAGTCATTACTGTGGCTTAAAAAGTTTTACACAATTATGCCCTTGTTTATTTTTTGTTTCCTGTGTAATGTTTTTCCCCTTAATCCCTTAGTAGTGATTTGAATAACAAATGTGCTCATTGCCTTGGGCATTTGAATAGTTGTTCCTCAGTTGGCAGGGCTTTTGGGGGCTGTTCAATGGTACAACCTTACTGGCAGAAGAATAACAATAGAGGTGGGCTTTGAGATTCTTAAGAAAACACTTCCAGTTAACTCTGCTGCTTTTGGTGATGGAAGCTGAAAATTTCCAGCTTCCTGCTTTTTCCATCAAGCCTGTTTCTTGCTACCATGCCTCACACCATGATGGATTCTTACTCTTCTAAAGCCATAAGCCATGATAAACTCTTCTGTAAGTTGCTTTTTCACAAGAAGAGAACATTAACTCATATACCTCTCTTACAATGAGGCTACTCTTCTTGTGTTGCATGAATAAAACCATGCCTTATTTTTTTTAAAGATGTGTGTGTGTGTGTGTGTGTGTGTGTGTGTGTGTGTGTGTCCATGTGCATGCATTGGTGTCATGGAGAACAGAAGACAGAATTCATGTTCCAGACATTTAGTTGGAGGCTATTGTGAACCTCCCCACATGTATACTGAAATCTGTTTGAAAGAGCACCAAGTTATCTTAACCACCAAGCCATCTGTCCAGCCCCCTGTCTCAGGGTCTTAAACAACCACTGTGTTCCTTTGCTTTGAATGCTTTTTCCTTGTCTTTCTATCTGGCCCAGAATCTCATCTCCTTCAAGCCTTTCCTTAAATGTAACCTCAGTGTATCCCTCTCTAAGCACCCTACTTACCATTCCAGCTCTTATCTCCACATTTCTCTTCTATTCTCTCTCTCTGCATTGTCCTGGTCACCCAAGCACAGGATTTAAAGAAAATGTTCTAACACAGTATGATCCTGAAGTAGATTAATTTAGTATTTATATACTGAGGGATGATGGGAGAAACCTATTAATAGGTTTTGTTTTTCAACAGTAAGTCATTGTTACTAGAAGAGTAGAAAACTTTATACATACAGTAGTAAGCAAAACAAAATAAAAGAACTGGCATTCATAACATGGAAATGTCTGTGACCTGATATAAAGTCTTTCTGGCAGTGTTCATTAGGATTGCATGGTGTACTGTCATGCACAGTCCATAGTGTGCTCAGAGCCAAGGCTTGGTGTTATCATCATCGTCAAAGATAAAGTAGCCATAGCTCTTCAGGTACATCACTGGTAAGAAAATGGTCAGACACATGTCAGTGTCCAAGTAAAGCAATCCATATCCATATTAAAGACATTGGTTGCTCAGCACCATAAAGGTAGACCCAGAGTCTTTTGAGATGGCTCTTCTTTGTCAGAGTTTAGCAATTCAGGCTATGTAATTAAACTAGTTTAGAGAGCTGCTACATATTATTTTCATGTTGGCCTTGTATGCAAGTTCCCAAACCTGTGTTCTGTAGAGTCCTAAAGTTGTTCTCTAGCTGTGTCCAGATTAAGTGCCCTTCACTCCACAGACATGAAATTAGAGAAGAAAGTAAAGGATAAGATGCATGCTCAGAACCAAACTACTGTTTCTAGATCACAGCGCTAACTGGAAATCACTGAGTATTGTTCTTCTTCATTGGCTAGGTTCCTGCTTTAATGGCTGAATAATTCTCCTGAATCAGAAGTGTGAGAGCAGGCAACAGGACAATCTGTTATGTACTCACTACTATAGACTATTTGTGAGTCACAGAATGCTTATTCCATATTCAAAATGTCACTCATATGATTCTTTGCTTTGCTTTGTTGCTTTATTCCCCTTTCCTCTCCTCCCCATGCCCTCCTGTCCCCTTGCCTCCTCTATCCCTCTCCACTCCCTTCTCTTACATCCCTTCCCACTTCATTTCTTTTCCTCTCTTTCTGTGTTTTTGTCTGGGTCTACCTCCATGTCTTAGTCCATGTTTGTTTTCTTCTCTTTTCTTTCTTGCTATCTCCTTTTTTGCTTCCATTCCTTCATCCGTTTGTCCCTCCCTCCCTCCCTTCTTCCTTCCATTCTTCTCCTCTCTCCTTTCTTTCCCTTATATTTTGAGACAGGGTCATATGCAGCACTGTTATCAAACTTTCTACATAGGTAGGGTTGACTCTGAACTTCTGATCCTCATCTCTGAGATCCCCGATCCCCGGGATTAAAGGCATGCTTTACCACATACCCAGTTTATTTAACTGTAAGCATCAAACCCTCAAACTCTGGAGGGATCTGTGAATGCTAGACAAGTATACTACCAATTGAGCTTTGTCCAGAATTCTTACAACACTTTTAAAATAAACAAAGCAAAGTCACACACCAGTTCTTCTGTGTTGCCTTAAGCACCACTGAATTAAAATCATCCACAGAAAACTATCAAATAAAATATGCTTGCTTTATTTTCCTATAAACATTCCAGATCTATCTGTAGAATTTTGCTTATTGCTACATTAATTCATGAAACTCAGGTTGGTTGTGTCATGCTTTTTTTTTTTAATTTGAAATGGGAGATATTCAATTTCTTCTTTTTAAAGAATAAAATAAACAATTTTATTAGAGGAACTCATTTACTTGACATATTAAATTATGTAAAGAAAAAACATAGGCAACAGCCTCAAAAGAACCACAGTCCCACTTTACTAAACACACAAAAGTGGCCAAAAATAATGAGTTGGAGAGTTGGAGAATAAAACCAAGAATTATATATATATATATATATATATATATATATATATATATAATATATATATATCACCATGTACAGAAAAATTTCAGGTTTCTAACTTTACTGAGTCCAGTACTGCACATGCTTCTTTTTATCCCTCAGTTTTTTCCAGGTCTTTTTCAATTTCTAGTATCTGCTGCAGATTGGTATAGGCAGCCTCTAACCTGCACTGGAAATCTGGGATCATCAGTGAGGATGCTCCAGGACTCTAGCATCATGCAGTATCTCCATCTTTCGTTTTTCACTTCATATCTAGATCACAGCCTCCCCTCCTTCCTTTCTTCCCAGTCTCCCCCTTACAAATCCATAGTCCATTGCCCCCATCCTTCTCCTCAGAGATGATGATTCCCCAGTGAGTACAACCCCAACCTAGAAGACCTAGTCTCAGTAGGTCTAAGCACATTATCTCCCACTGATGACCAACAATGCAGTACAAGTAGTGGGGAAGAGGATCCAATCAATGGCAGGCAACAGAGGCAGAGGCAGCCATTGTGCCACTTTAGGAGACCGGATGATGAGCAAGCTGGACATTTGTTACAATTGCATAGGGTGTCTAGTTCTAGCTACTGAATGCTCCCTGGTTAGAGCATTAGCCTCTCTGAGCCCATGGTCTCAGATTAGTTGACTCTGTGGTTCTTATTGTGGTATCCTTGACCCCTCCAACTTGCTCATTTCTGTTCCCCAATCTTTAAGACTCCCTGACTCTGCCTGATGTTTGATCTTAGATCTCTATCTGCTTTCATCTACTGCTGGATGAAGTCTCATGAGACAGTTATATTAGGTTCCTGTCTACAAGCATAGCAGAGCATCATTAATAGTGTTAGGGTTGGATCTCTCACACGGGATGTGTTTCCATTTGGGGAAGTCATTGGCTGGCTTTTCCCAGAATCTGCTCCATCTTTATCCCTGCATATTTAATAGGCAAGACAAATTTTGGGTTTAAAAATTTGTGGGTAGTTTGACGAGCCCCTTCTTCCTCTGGAAGTCCTGCCTGGCTACAGGAGGTGGGCACTTCAGTCTCTATATCCCCCTGTGGAAGGAATCTAAGCTAAGGTCAACCCCATAGCCTCCCTTTATTTTCTCCAACCCTCCAGCTAGTCCAAAGATGTGCCAATCCCCACCAATTTCTATTCTCACTCCAAGCCCTCTCTTGTTTCCCTCTCTCCTCACACCTGATTGCCATCCCAGTTCCCCTCCTCAACTTCTCTGTTACCCTGTTCCCTCTCTCCATCCATCTCCAATAACTAATCAGTTTTTCTTTCTGCATGAGATTTGTACTTCCTCCCTTGAGTCCTCCTTATTATCCAATTTCTTTAAGTCTCTGGATTGTAGCATGATTATCCTACATTTTATGTCTAACATCCATCTATATGTGAGTACATACTATATGTGTCTTTCCAGCTCTGGTTACCTCACATAGGATGTTGTCCTTAAGTTCCATCCATTTGCTTGCAAATTTTATGATGTCTTTGTTTTTAATAGCTGAATAGTATTCAATGGTGTAGATTACTACATTTTCTTTATCCATTTTTCAGTTGAGGGGCATGTAGGTCGTCTCTAATTTCTAGCTATTATGAATAAAGCTGCTGTTAACATAGTGGAACAAGTGTCCCTGTGGTATAGTAGGTTATCTTTTGAGTTTATTCCCAGAAGTGGTATAGCTGAGTCTTGAGGTAGAACTATTCCCAGTTTTTTCTAACAATTGCCAAATTGATTTTCAAAGTGGTTGTACAATTTTTCACTTCCACTAAAAATAGAGGAGTGTTTTCCTTGCTCCACATCCTCATCAGCATGTGCTATCACTTGAGGTTTTTTGATTTTAGACATTCTGACACTTATAGGATGGAATCTCAGGGTCATTTTGATTTGCACTCCCATGATGATTAAGAATCTTGAACATTTCTTTAAGTGTGTCTCTGCCATTTTAGATTCCTATCTTGAGAATTCCATTTAGCACTATGCCTAATTTTTTAGTTGGGTTGTTTGGATTGTTGGTGTCTAATTTCTTAATGAGTTTATGTGGATATTAGCCCAAAAGCTCGGAATACACAAGATACGATTCACAGACCACATGAAGCTCAAGAAAAAGGAAGACTAAAGTGTGGATGTTTCAGTTCTTCTTAGAAAAGGGAAACAAAATACTTAGGGAGGAAATATGGAAACACACCCAGAGACTACCCTGCCTGGGGATTCATCCCATATACAGACACCAAACCCAGACACTATTGTGGATGCCAAGAAATGCTTGCTGACAGGAGCCTGATATAGCTGTCTCCTGAGAGGCTCTGCCAGAGCCTGACAAATACAGAGGTGGATGCTCACTGCCAGCCATCAAACTGAGCACAAGATCCCCAGTGGAGGAGTTAGAGAAAGTACTAAAAAAGGTGAAGAAATTTTCAACCCCATAGGAAGAACAACAATGTCAACCAACCAGACTTCCCAGAGCCCCCAGGGACTAAACCATCAACCAAA
The DNA here is from genome assembly GCF_011762505.2 of Arvicanthis niloticus. Lineage (NCBI taxonomy): Eukaryota > Metazoa > Chordata > Mammalia > Rodentia > Muridae > Arvicanthis > Arvicanthis niloticus. The sequence goes on along the minus strand of NC_047667.1, from coordinate 12,796,997 downwards.
AAGTACACATAGAGGGACTCATGGCCCCAGCTGCATATGTAGCAGATGATGGCCTTGTCAGACATCAATGGGAGGGGAGGCCCTTGGTCCTGTGAAGGCTCGATGCCCCAATGTAGGGGAATGCCAGGGCGGTGAGGTGGAAGTGGATGGGTAAGTTGGGGGAGCTCCCTCATAGAAGCAGGAAGGATGGGAAAAGTCTAGGGGCTTCCCAGAGGGGAAACTTGGAAAGAGGATAACATTTAAAATATAAATAAATAAAATATCCAATATAAATAAATAAATAAATAATTTGGAGAGTAGCTCTATGTGAAATATAGGGTTGGTGAAGATCCCTTTTCCCATCTGTATGTTGCTGTTTTGTCTTATAAATGGTATCCTTTGACTTACAGAAGCTTTTCAGTTTCATGAGGTCCCATTTATCAATTGTTAATCTTACAGACTGAGCTATTGGTTTTCTGTTCAGGAATTTGTCTCTTACATCAATGAGTTCAAGGCTATTTCTCACTTTATGTTTTATTAGTTTAGTGCATCCAATTTTATGTTTAGGTCTCTGATCCATTTGGAGTTAAGTTTTGTGTAGGCTGATAGATATGGATCTATTTGCATTCTTCTACATGGAGCCATCCAATTAGACAATGAGCAGCTTTGAAAATTCTATTTTTTTCCTCTGTATGGTTTTTGCCTTCTTTGTCTATAGGTGTCTAGTTTTATTTCTGCATCTTTAACTCAGTTCCATTGATCAACCTGTCAGTTCTTGAACCAACACAATACAGTTTTTTATTACTACTGCTCTGTAGTAGAGCTTGAGGTCAGGGATGCTCTTAATGGCATAGTTTTCTCCATATTCAGCCTTCCTTTTTCCAGTCTTTTCTTCTTGCTGGTTGGCTTCTTTTTCATATATTGTATTTTCTTTGACCAATCACTCCACAACACCCGCCTTGATTTTGATCTTATTCATGCAAGGATCCTTTGTGGTCTCTAAAACACATGATAAGGAGGGGTGGAGAAAGCTCAATTTCCAACAGATATTTTTTAATGTGTCAATTCTTTTTTCCTCAATGTAAACAAGGTAAGTGTCTGTTCATCTTCACTTATGTGTGCTTGCATCTTGAATGTCATTCAGGAGCTACGACCTTCTTCTTGAGACAGGGTCTCTTACAGAACAATAACTCACCAAATAGGCTGTGCTGCCAGGACAGTTAGTCCTAAGAATCTTCCTGTCTCTCTCTGCAACACTCTATACTTCTCGGTAGTGGGGTTAAAGGTCTATGCCTAAATAAATTGTCCCCAGCCCCTTTTGTATGATCTTAAGATTATTAGTTTGATATATTTTTTTCTGCCTTGCTATTAATTGCTTTCAATACTTTAACTTGAATTTGCTTGTTTATAAATTGTTTAATTTATAGCTTACATTATTTATCTTCTACAATTTAATTGATAAGCCTTATAACTTAGTAGCTGGTCTATTTAGTATATATCTTTCAATTTAATGCCTTATTATCTTCTGAAAATATCCATTTGTATCTATCCATCACCTATTCACATGTCTTTAATCAAATTCGTTTTTATAGGCATGGGAAATGTTCACCAATTATGTTGCATCATAAACATTTGTTTTAAGACTGTTCTTGATTTTCATAAACCTGTTTTAAAGCAATGAATATCAAAAGACTGAAATCTTCTTAAACAAATGAAAATTTTATTAAATTTGAATTTACTAAAATTTTGCTTTTATTTGTTACACTATTACAAATATCTTTTTTAGATGTCAATATTTAACAATTTTTACTGAAATTAGATTTTCTTTTCACATAACATATTATGATTTTTCTTCTTCCTATTCTTTCTATTTCCTCCCCACCCCACACCCAAAATTCAAACTCTTTCTCTCTCATTAGAAAATTTAAAAATATAATTAATATACATAATTAAAATAAGATAAAAATAAAAGCAAGATAGAATAATGCAAAACAAACATTTTTAATGACAAGTCAAGCTCATTGTTAACATTATTTAACTTCTCAGTTGAATGTATTTGTGTGTTAGTGAGGCAGATGTGCTGGTTTCCAAACTGACAGATGTTTAATCTTCCTATTTGCTAAAATAGCTGAGAGACTGACAAGAATCAGACAGGAAAGTACCCATTTCTAGAGAATATATTCTAATTGATACCAATCAGTTAAGTTAATGCTAATATCTGTCTCCAGTGAGTTTTAGAGACTGTTATAATAAAAAACTACCCTAAATAAAATGAAAGGGGAAGTGCTTACTGAATTCTAGGCAAACTGTTTTCTACTTGTTTCAAATAAATAGACTAAGGCCAGCCAAATGGCTTTGTGGAGAAAGGCACTTGCTGTCAAGCTTGATGACTTGTTTTATATCCCTAGGACCACAAGTGGAAGGAGAACACTGATGCCCACAATTGACCTCTGATCTCCACTTATGGACTCACTGTGACATTGCATGCACACAGAAAATAAGTAAATGCAATTTTAAAAATTGTATTGATGAGCCCCATATTACTGGTGTCTTCAAGTTATGTCAAGACCTTTAAAAAATTTATTTTCTAGTAGTTATGGGGATTGACCCTGGAGCCTCATGAATGGAACCAAGAATTTTATTGTCTAGCTACAGCTCTTCTTGGCCCTTTTAATAACTGACAATATCTCAATTGGCATAGACAGCAGCCTTCTCGTTACCATATGAGGAAGTACGCAAAACTCATAATGAAACAGCTCAGTTGTCCTGAAATCATTGAATTACTCAATTTGATAAACTCCTGAGGTTGTACATGTCAACTTACAGTAAGATTTTTATTCCACAGACACTCAGACCTCTGTTATTTTGATTTGTTTGTTTTAAAAAAATATTTATTTATTTTATGTGTGAGTACATTGGCGCTCTCTACAGACCCACCAGAAGAGGGCATCAAATCCCATTACAGATGCTTGTGAGCCACCATCTGGTTGCTGGGAATTGAACTCAGGACCACGGGAAGAGCAGTCAGTGCTCTAAACCACTGAGTCACCCCTCCAGTCTCCCAATATTTTCACTTGTAAAAAAAAAAAACAGAGTAACAACAGTTTCTTCTTTAGTGAAGTCTGTGTGAGGAAATAGTTCACTTGAAAATACTTTTAAGATATAAAGAGTTCAAAGCATCTCAGATACCACGAGATTATTGTTGAAAGAGTTTTAAATTCTTTTGTCAAATATGTAAGCAACAAATGTGTCTCCCCAAAATAAAACAAAAATCATGAAGACAAAAGAGAACAGTCACAGGAAGGGAGACTTTGGTTGATAGTCTTGCGTGAAGAGGAGTCTGGTATAGACATCTTAGATGCTCAGGTTAGTTGCAGCAGTATACCTCCTGTCATATAGGTTTCATCCCCTCTGTGTTCCTAATTAGCTGAGTGCTCCAGGTGCAGAACCTTACCTAAATGTCATCTAAGATTTATTAATACTTTATAGGATATCCTTCTTATCCTTTCAAACAAAACCTGCCACAAAGACTTCCCTGCTGGCTTCCTCCTCTCCTAGTATCTTGTTATTTAGGGGCCTCCCAGAAGCATAGACTTGGTCAAGTGAACATTCCATCCATGATTCTTCACTCTAAGATAACGATTCTGTTTGTGTGTTATGTGGCAAGGAGGGCTTACTGCCCCCTGCTAACCTGTAACTTTGGAGCTTGTAAGCTGAAGCCTGAGGCACTTTTGTGTTGAAAATGAACTACCCTATTTTATTCCCAAGAAAGTATTCTTACTTTTGGCTAGATATATACTGGAAGTTTTATGTAGTGTGTCTGTGGCTTACCTACCAAGATTACTTGACAGCAATTACTCAGCCTACAAAGTCATGTGTGGTTAGATGGTATCCTCCAATTTTATTAAAGCTAACAATAGTATCTACAAAACTGCTCAACTTACAGAGGGATATATATCATGGAATCTACAAATTAACAAAATCATAAGAATGTATTACATATATCCAACACACTGAACATGGCAACTTAGTCTAACCAATGTAATAGTCGCAAAACACATTATCCTACAGATAGGTAATATCATCTCACAATAAGTTTATTTTAAAATAATATATCAAAAGGCTAGAAAGAAGGCTCTGCTGTGAAGAACACTTTGCTACTAATGTGAGGACTAACATTCAGCTCCCTTCATTCAGGTTCTGCAACTCACAACAGCTTGTCAATCCAGCTCTAAGGGTTTAGTGCTATTTACTGGCCTCTATGGGTACCAACAGTTGTCTACCATGCTACACACAAACACATACATAAATAAAAATAATAATTTATATTACAGAGATGGATTAGTGATTAAGAACATTTGCTGTTCTTATAGGTGACTTGGGTTCAGTTTCTTGTAACCCTCAGAGAGAAATTCCCATTGTCTTTACTTGTGACCCTAAAGATGAGACCCCTATGCTCCAGTGGAGAGTTATCAATCTGTGGTCATACTGTCTTCTCTGATTAAACACAGAGGGTCAAAAACAAAAATGTGGGAAAGGTATTTGATGAGGGAGTACAATGTGGGTGGAAGAAAGAGGAAATGGTGGCACGTGACAGTACTCAGAACGACCTACATAGATATGTATAAAATATTGGAAAGAATAAATTTAAGAAAGGCAGAACATCGAATCATTTTTGTCATTCTTATCTTTCTCTCTATTCAACGTAACATCCACTTACTAAAATGGTAAGAACATTGCTTACATTCTAAGAAACACACGTTGATACCTCTGCTTCTCTATGTCTGTCTCTCTATCTCTGTGTGTATCTCTCTGTCTGTATGTCCCTTTCATTTTCACTGTTTTTGAAGTTCCCCTTCAGGATTTAAATGGAAGCCTCTCCTTCCTGTTAACGCCATCATATCTGGATCTCTGTACATCATATTGGTTCTTTGTAATGCTCACCCCTCCCACCATGAGGCCCAATCACAGCCTTGATGTCCACTGCTTCTAATACACCTCCTATCTGAAGAGAATGATGAATTATATGTCATCTTCCTCTCCAACTGACCCCTCTTGTGCTTCTTTTAGTCTTATGTATTTATTTATTATATATTTGCTGAATAGATAGAATTAAAACACATATTATAAGCCACACCTAAGACTAAAAATTCAGTGAACAATCAGCAATCACTCCATTAGATATAATATTACTAGATTCTACATTTTTCCTGTCTTATATTTATTTATTTATTTTTCTCCAGTTTTTTTTCATTAATTTAATTATTTACTCACATTACATCATGGTCAAAGCTCAACCCTCACCTAGCCACCTAGTCTCACACTTGTAAATCATTCCTTCCATTTCTCATTCCCCTCCTCCTTAAAGAAGGGGAAGCTCCCAGACCCCCTGCCAGTACCACCCTGCCCTGGAACATCAAGTTGAAAGAAACAAAACTAACTACATCCTTTTTCACCTAAGTCCAACCAGGCAGTCCAGTTAGGGGAAGGGACTCTAATGGCAGGCAATAGTCAGAGACAGACCCTGCTCCAATTGTTAGGGGACCCACATGAAGAGCAAGTTGTACATCTGCTATAAGTGTGTAGGGGGCCTAGGTCTTGCCCCTACATGATCTTTGGTTGGTGCTTCAGTCTCTGTGAGCCCCCAAGGGCCCAGGCTAGTTGACTGTGTGTCTTCTTGTGCTGCCCTTTACCCTTCTAGCTCATTCAGTCATATTTCCTGTTCTTCCACAAAACTCCCCCAGCTCTGTCTAATATTTGGCTGTGAATCACTGCCTCTGTTTCCATCTGCTGCTAGATGAAGCCTTTCAGTAGACAGTTATGCTAGGCACCCATCTGCAAGCATAGCAGAGTATCATTAATAGCTGTTAGGGGTTGGCTGTCTCATAGGAAAAAGGTCTCAATTTGTGTCAGACATTGGTTGTCTGTCCCCTCAATCTGTGTTCCATCTTTATCCTTGCTCATCCTGTTGGCAGGATAAATTTGGGGTAGAAGGTTTTGTAGGCTGCCTAAGCCCATGCAGGAGTAATGACAAATGGCTTTGGAACTCATGGAATGAGACCCACTGGTTATCAAAGCCACAGTGGGTGAGCCTTAGTATGATACAATCCCAAGAACCGTGTGTCCTGAGAATTTCATTCTATTATGGAGTCCTGATCTGCTTGCTGTCCTCATGTTCCTCTTAATCTAGAAATTATGTGAAAAATTTAAGGGGGCTTCCAATCCCTCACTATACCATATCCCTGGATTCATGATCATAATTCTTGATATCTTTCAGACAATTGCTGCTGAAGCACATTAATGATTCAGACACTACCCTAGGAAAAAACTAAAGTTGCTCACCACACTTAGAAATCATTTGGAAAAATAAAATGTTAGTGAAGGTAGACTGATGTTTTTATGACTGGCTGTGATGTAGAAAATCTTAGGGAACAGTTTGAAGTTCAGAAAGGTCCACTCTTACTAGTTAGGTAAGCTAGGGACATTTTATGGCCAAGAAATAAAGACAATGGCTGCCATCATTCTCACTATGGCTGGACTGGTGATAACTGATTTCTTATACCCATTTTTGCCTTTAGCTTCCTGATATGATTTATTAAGGATTGCTCATGAGTGGATGTGCATTCTGAGGATTTAACATAGATACAACTGATTTTTAATATAAAAGTTTTGATTTGTGATTTTTAAGATTTTTACAGGATTACATTTAAAGATAAATAATAAAACAATTACTCCTTTCTTTGTAACTGCAAATTGCTGCCTTCTGATAAGAGAAACTGGCTGAGAAAACTATATTGCTTGCTTACACTTTGTTAATCTGTAACAAGTTGCTCTGTTTTCTTTACCTGTACTAAGTAATGTTATTTCTTGTAAAGTTATTGAGGAACACACTAGTTTTTTCAAAATCATTCACTAGAAGATAACTAAAATATAATTACATTATAATTTTATACTGCCTGAAAGATTTTCCTTGGGTATATAAACTATGGAAGAAAAAGTAAACTGTGGAGATTGGAATGCTGTTCCTTCCACCCATTAACTATGTGTATGTTTATGTGTAATGTTTGTGAGAGTGTGTTGGAACATTGTTTTATATGTCAAATTTGTATGTATCTATATATGTAAAGCTTTTCTGAGTGTGTGATAAAGCTTGCCCCATCCACCAAATGTTTGTATATATGTATGTGTGTGCATGTATAAAACGCTTGGAGCCTATTTCCTGGAACTTTTCCCTAACCATTTAATGTGTAAATATGTATATGTTTGTCTGTATGTCTGTATTAATGTTTGTATACATATATGTGCGTATTATGTATTAATGTATGCATGTATGTATTTATTTATATATGAAGTTATTGGATTCTGCTTTTGTTTCCTCTACTCACTGTGTGTGTGTGTCTGCATATTTGTATATGAACGTATGTATATGAATTTTCTCTTTCCTTTTCTTTCTTGCTGACCCCAAAAAGTTCAGAGTTTTTTGCTGGTCAGAAAGAGTGCCAGTCCTAGTAAATTAAGCTTGTATCCCTCAGAGAAAAGTTTGCTGAGTAACTTCTCTAATCACTGGCTGCCATTGATAGCAGCCCTTGTCAGTACCTGGACCAGTCTCAACGGTAGCTGCCTGCCTTGATTTATCCTCTGGTGTCAAAGCTGGTCTTTGGCAGTGGGTGGGTTGATGTCTTGCTCCCTCCACTGGAAGACTGTCCTGGTTACAGGGGCTTACTACTGCAGTGCCCATAGCTCCCTCTGCTAGGGAACTCAGATAAGGTCAGCCTGTAGACTTCTGGGATCCTCTCCAGTCCCATGTCTCACCCCAGAGATGCCCCACACAGACCACTCTTTCCCAGTCTTTTCCAGCACCCCTCCCCAAGCCTGATTCCCATTACTAATCTTCACCTGACATCCTCTCCCACCACAGTTCCTTCCCTCCCTCTGCCTCCAATGTCTATTTATTACCCTACTGAGTAGGATTCCCACATTCTCCCATGGGCCCTCCTTAACTTAGTTTCTTTGGATCTGTGGATTACAGCATGATTATTCTGTACTTTATGTCTAGTGCCTACTTATCAGTGAGTACATACCATGCATGTCTTTCTGGTTCTGGGTTATGTCACTCAGGATAATATTTTCCAGTACCATCCATTTACCTGAGAATTTCAGGATGTCTTTGTTTTTAATAGCTAAGTATTATTAAATTGTGTAGATGTATCATATTTTCTTTATCCATTCTTCAGTTGAGGGACATCTATGTTGTTTCACTGATTAATCAAGAAGGTACCCCAAAGGTCAATCTGGGAGGCATTTTTTTAAATTGAAGTTCCTTCTTTACAAGTGACTCAGTAATCCCTCAAGCAACTTCTCCATGATCCTATCCTCAGCTTGAAGGGAGTAATTCTGACTTCTCTGTCACCCACGGTGGAAAAAGAACATTGTTTGTTTGTTTGTTTGTTTTGTTTTCCATCCACAGTTACATGCACATATTACTGTGTAGTTATCCAGCTGATTGATTATTTTTTTCCTCTTCATAAAAACCAGGATACAAAAGCACATACACAGAAACCAACCAGTAAGCATTTGGAAACAAATGCCCATCTGGTAGACAGGATTACTTGTGGGACGTTCAGTCATTATTAGTGTCCATTGACTTTTACTAAGTACATATTTCCCATAGGTAAACCATGAAATCTTTGATGGATTTTGGTGTATAGCATGGACACAAAACACTGTTCTAAACTCAAAGGAAAAGGATAGTTTATTCTGGAGAAAAAGATAAGTAACTGTGGCCTACAAACACCGGATCTTCACAAATACTGTGCTTCACCATGGAGGTGGTAACTTGAGTTTTTTTAATTACAGAAGAAAGGAAGGCACAAATCAAAGTGTTTACCAAATACCATGGTTTGGGCCATAGAGAGTCAGTTGACAGTAGGGGGTTGGTGCATAGACCCAAAACACTTTGCTACAGGCTTCAGAGGTTAGCTGACAACCTCTGAAGTTTTGGATGGTTAAAATTGAGATCTTCTATGGCTATATGGTGAGGGTTGATAGTCACCAGGAAGTTTGGGTAGAAACAGGGGCAGGCAATGACAGTTTTCAAGGGGATACAAAAGGGACTTAAAAGGGATTCCCCCCCCCCCATAGATAATTTGTCTCTCTTCTACAGTATTTTAACTGTCTATAATCTCAGCCATTTGCCATTGTGGAATATTTAACACAAGTGCTGCTTCCTCTTCTGTCTTTCTTTCTCTCTCCCTCTCCTCATCTGCTTCTCCTCTTCTCCTCCTGGATTTTCTTTCAGAAACGTTCAGTTCATAGTAGGTATAAATTGACTGAATTAAGAAAGATTGTCCCCCAAATTTTCCTCTCTTTATCTTAGTCACAGAAACCCATAACATTCTTGATGAATGCTGTAAAAGGAACATATTTGAGACGTTTCAGAATTCAAATCCCTGGGATTCCTATATACCTTCATATTATATACTCATTATTCTTTCAGTCTTTGTCAATTACAAGCTCTCTTTATTTCACTCAATTTAGATTGATAACACCTCCTGAATTAATGACCTTTCTTCTTGTCTTCACCTTATGAAGTTCTACAACAGGATGTTTTAGCATGATAAAGCATACATTTTTCTATCTTTGTGTTCTGATGCGGATTACTTGCTGACTACTTGTTTATTAATACACAAGTTAGTTAAGGCACCTAACTTCCTCTGAGTTTGATACTACAATCTTTATGAGATTTAGATCCACGTTCCTTTTTGACAAATGTCATCTCATGACCCTGGAGCTCACTGATTGCATAGGCTGGACAACAAGCCTTGAAATTGAATCTTTCCACTGCTTCTGACACAACGGAAGTTGGAAGTGTATATCATTGTACCTGACCTTCTCATGGGCTCTGGAGAGCAAACTCATGCCCCTATGCTTCCATCTCGAGTTTATATATTAGTTTGCTTTTCATAGTTAGATCTCAACCCATTTTTTTTTCCCTGAGAATTCCCAGAATGACTATACTTGCTAGGTTGTAGGCTCTACCAAACAAATTTCTTAATTCCACTATCAGAAGCTTAGTCAATGAGTGAGTCATTAGAGAAATGCAAATAAGTAAACAAAAGACATGAAGAGTATGACAACACTGATTGTATATTGTATATGTACTCATCAATGACAGCCAACACCGAGTACAGAAATACAGAGACACTCTCACTCAAACAGTGGTTGTAAGTGTGGATTGCTAAACTGCTTATTAATTTATCATCATCTTTTTAAAAACCACACATCATTTGGGTACATGCTGAAACTGGGAATATATTCACTGGATATGTCACAAATGTTACTACTTACATAGTTTGTTGCTGCATTTTTCAATGATAAAGCCTTAAAGACATTTTGGATTTCTATTAGCATATGATCTATCCAATAAGGCAACACTGGGAACAAACACACACACACACACAAACACACACATGCACCCGTGATTGGTGGATGCTTGTGATGTTCTCCAGAAGCTTAATTCTTAACTGAAACAGTCACTAGCTATGTAACCCTGGTCAAAGTTTTCATTGAATCTGTCTCTTTTCTTATACAGTAAAATTTGATTAACAGTATCCATATCAGTGGATTTGTGAAAAGTCAATGGAACTCTTTGAAAACAAATAAAAATAGACTTAAAAAATCCTGGGAAGGTGCCTGAAAAATAACAAAACTAAACAAATGCTAATTCCTATTATTTTTAATAACAAGATATAAAGACACATCAGTTGAAACAAAAGCAGATTATCTTTTAAATATTTTTTATATTTTATTTATGTGTTTGTTTGTGTATGTATGTATGTATGTATGTATGTGTGTGTGTGTGTATGCATGGTGTGGTAGTAGTGGCGGTGGTGGTAGTGGTGGTGGTGGTGGTGGTGTGTGTGTGTGTGACAGAGAGGGGGGAGAAAAAGAGAGAGAGAATAGTATGCTACTTGTGTCTGTATGTGTGTTTCCGCACATACGCACACACATTCATTCATGCTTATGTATGCTTACATGTGCTTGTGTGTATGGCACAAGTACCCGTGTGTGTGGGATGTGCACCTCAGCCTGTACATCCCTAGTCTAGAGGAAGACAAAGGAATAATGCACTGTACTGACTTGCTGTCTGCCTTATTCCCTTGAAACAATCTCTCACTGGATAATTGCAGTTTCTATTCCCGTGAAAGGCCAGTGATTTTCCCAGATCTCGCTCTCTGTTCTCATGCATTCATAACCTGTGCTCTTATCTTATGAGCCACCACCCAGGCCCCTATAACTGTAAGAGTGACACTCAGTAGGGTCATCGAAGAAACTCTGCTAGGGTTCTGATAGTGCTTTAAATTCATTTACAACTCTTTCTCACCCTAAAGGGTCATTGCATTTCAAATATCAAGAAAATAGAAGCTGATCACTTCTGGCTGACATATCTCTTCTTTTATTTCCTGCCTTTCAAATGGAAATTCAATCACAGCACATAATTCTCTGGTCTCAATAGCCTTGAGAAGAACTAGGCATTTGGCTAAAGATGGCCAATCAAAGATTTTATTACTGAATCTTGATCATGCTCTTTCTACGTGAGTAGGAGAAATTGCTCACAAGAGTTACCTTTGAATGGCCTTCTCATCTCTAATCCTCTTGGTCACCTGGAAAAACAATATTCTCTTTCATAGGTATGGATCTCATGACAGTCTAGCTCTTCTCTCCAAGGGTAAGCACAGCATGCAAGGTATCATTGCTGGCCTGGTGTACCCCTTTTTCCTGAATTCACCCAACTATATACTATACTCAAATATTTAAACCATATTAGTGTAGTGTGTGTGTGTGTAAGAATTCACCATGGAAATCAGTGGACAAACCTTGAGATTCAGTTCCATCTTCCACTATGAGGGTCCTAAGGATTGAATTCAGGATGTCAGGTTTGGCATCAAGGACTTTTATCCACTGAACATCTCACAGGTCTACACCTAAAAACCTTTTAAATAACTCCAGTTTCATAGAGCTATAAAACAAAATGAATCATTTCCTAATAGAACATTTAAAAATGCATAAGAAAATGTATTTTAATCAATTCAGTAGAACTAGACTGTGCTTAAGTATTTTTAGATAAGGAATATGTTTGCTGAATACTTGATACTGCAGGCTGCAGAACATCTCAGTGTGTGTCAGTTGATCAGCATTGATTTTGATTGTGTATGTCTGTGGTATATGGTGTGCAGTTTGTCCTTTTCTCTGGTTACTGGAGAAGTTGGGGGCAGGAACCAAACGAAAGCTGGTTCTAAAGGAGAGGTTCTTGTACTGTCTCTAAACCGCTGGTGCTGGTCTAGCTTCCTAATGATAATGAGGAAATAAAGCTAATTTAAGTAGACTCTGGAGGTATGCTGAGGTGGGGCCTGATGCTCCAGTCCCTGAGTATATCTGTCTGGCACTTCGGTGCCTAGGTACTGTGAAAACTTTCAAGCAGTGCTTGTTCTGTCACTACAGAGAGATGGAGTTGGCTACTTCCATCATTTTTATATGCAGGTAGAGCACCTGGAGTTTGTCATTGTACTTGTTCCCAGGTCAGTCATATCCAGTAGCATAGGGTTATGTTAATGAGCTTCCCATTATGTTAATGTTCTTCTCCAGAGGATGTACCTGCTTGAGAGCAAGGCTCAGGGCTCTTAAAATGAGTCTTTCCCCCTATTCCCAGCAGGAAGCATGAGAACTCTTTTTTTTTTTTTTTTTTTTTTTTTTTTTTTTTTTTCTTTTGTATTGACAGAAAACCTGGCCAAGCTGTAGAAATAACATTGACCAAAGCCTGGTGCCTAATGGGACAGGGGCAGTGGAGGGTAGAGAGCCTGTGTCCCATTGTTGTTCATGGTGAGCTTATAACAATCACAGTTAACTCCTCTGGCATCCTCACCAGCAGGAGTCCCTGATCAGATGGAGGCTTCTAAGGTATGTCTCCATGCCTCTTATTTATCTATCCCTCAGTCCAGTTGTGGGGCCCCAGAGAGCTAGCCTGCCATATCTAGGTCTAAGTTGTGGGCTTTTCAACATGTGGCTTTTCTACTTCCGAAAGCACGATGTGGACTTCAGAGTGATGCACAACAGAAAATGCTGTTACATGTTTATTTTCTAGGCTTTACATCTGTAAAAGACCTAAATATTTATCTGGAGGAGTTTGTGTATGTTGTGAAAAGATCAGCCTAGCAATTTAGGAAGATTCCTGAGGGACTCGGTTGCTGAGGAGACATTAACAGTGGTCCTCAGAAAGTGCTATATCAGGAAGTTGGCCCATGTTGTCTAAGAAAATGTTTTAGAATACAAAGCTTTATAATACAAATGTTTTAGAATACAAAGTCAGTAAATGGTTCTATTATGCCCAAGTCGCAGAGACCACAAAGACCACCATGGAGATAACTCCTATGCAAATACAAAAAAGGATTCCAAGCTTGAAAGCAAGGACTCTCACCATCACTGTCATAACTGGTCAGATGTGAGAGTCTTCTTCAGTCTGGTGGTGCAGGGTTTGTATTGTGGTTTCAGCAAGCTTGAAGAAATTCCATACTGGTCAGCAAGTTAGTAGTTTTAAAAGTGCATTTCTGGTGTAATCTGCAGAAACCAAATACATGGGACAAACAGGATGGCTAGGTTATCTATTGTCTGCAAGATGTCTTAGGCTATCTATATGTATCTTGACCCTACTGCTGTAGCCAGTCCGACTCTTACTAAAGGGATGTTGCCATAGGATGTTTGCTCACGTGGACTTTGTGTACTCTCAAAAACAGAGTTGGTTGGGCTTCACAGTTCAATGGGGGATAGGCTGCCAAGTGTGACAAACTCAGTCAATGTCTGGAACCCACAAAGGGGAAACTGAAAACTGCCTTGAAATAACTGAACTGAATAAATAATCTCCACATGTCCTCTGCCATATGTACATGTATGAGAACACACACACATGCACAATTAGACACAATCTTTTTGAAAACCATGAATATAATCACTGGTTCCCATGTTACTGAAATCAACCAGTCTCATATTTGAAACTCATCCCTGGGTCTGATTCTTCATGATTTCTTCACTCAACACTCAATGCTGGGGACACAGACATTTAACTTTGAGTCCTGATGACCTGGAGGCCTCTGTAGGAACCTTGTTTGAGAGACACACAACAGTCCACGCAGAGGCCAATAAGTTGACATTCTATCAAAATCAGAGCTTAAAAGACATGGAGAAAGGGCTGCTGTGTAGTTTTATTCATTATTCCTCCCATCAGTTTTCTTAAATTCAGCCCATGTCCAGGATTATTCATTGAAGACATTCAGAACTGGGAAAGCGCTATTGAGCACATCATGATTGCCTTGTGTCCAGGGCTAGCGCTTAGGCCACCTACACATGAAATAAACGAGATAGCAGCCTTTTCCCATGTTGCATCCCTGCTGCTTAATCTGTATCAAAGCAGGCTACACATATCAACTCCTCCCTATCTTAACTCAACAGGAGGCTTCCAAAATTGAGCCATAAATCATTTTGAAAAAGGAATCCAAAAGAGAAATGATTTCTATGTGGGAAGCGGGGTTCTAATTGAATTTTCGAAGAATCTCATTGAGAAGTTGGAGAGTGGTAATATGCAGGGGAAACAGCGAGCAGCAGACACAAGGTCATACTCAAGCAAATTTAAGAAGAGCTGATAAAAGAAATGTATTTTGGTGTCTAACAGGAGAAAGGTGTGTAAGTAACATAACCTTAAATGTAATCTAGTAATTCTTTGTGTGCCTTTGTGTGTTACCCTTCCGATTTAACTGCTAAACTATGCCATGGATAAGGTAGTTTCTTGAAAATTCAGAAGAGATCAATACAGGACTACCAAGGGAGACGCCTGTGAACTATTATACCTCTTTCATGTAAAATGCTGGTTATAAAATATATTTAGAGAGGGTGTGTGTGTGTGTGTGTGTGTGTGTGTGTGTCTTAGTTAGGGTTTCCATTGCTGTGAAGAGATACCATGACCAAGGCAACTCTTATAAAGAACAACATTTAACTGGGACTGGCTTACAGGTTCAGTTCATTATCATCAAGGTGGAAGCATGGCAGCATCTAGGCAGGCATGGTGCTGGAAGAGTTGAGAGTTCTACAGCTTGTTCCTAAGGCAGCTAGAAGACTGGGTCCCATGTGGTTAGGAGGAGGGTCTCATTGCCCACCCCTACAGTGACACAATAAGTCAAACAAGGCTATATCTGCTCCAACAAAGCTACACCTCCTTAGAGTGCCACTCTCTGGGCCAATACATTCAAAACACAGCAGTGCATGTATAAGATAAAGAACAGCTTTCTCTAGTCAGGTCTCTCATTTTGCCTTGTGAGACCCAAGGCTTGAACTCAGTTCTTTAAGCTTGATAGCAAGTATTTTTATCTGCTGAGCCATCTCACTGGCCCTAATGTGATGTTTTTAATCACCTAAATTCAATAAAAAGAGAGACTCTGAGAATGATAAATTTATAAATATTGGTAAAAGAAAGAGTTGTGGTCAAATTAATATTTATGGTTGGCTCAATCAAACAGAAGTTTTATATATATATATATATATATATATATATATATATATATATATATATGATCTCTGGTTATAAGTACAAATTTTGCTAGTAAGTTTGAATATGATTCTAAAAGAAAGAATGCTGATTAATTTCATCAGGAGAAATGAGAGAGGTATACAGTGAAATGTAAATTTTAAAGGGTACAGAGAAATTAAAGCCATATGTTTCCTGGGTGAGCAAACAGAGAGACACCAAAGCAAAAATAAAACTGCGTGTGTGGAGACACCTGTGGCAAATTGCTCACTTAATTGGTCTCTACATTAGACACAACACATAGGCTAGCAAAACACATTCTTTACCTTGAGCGAAAGTGTCTGACTGCAAATTGCATAGCAAAACCACCTTAGGGCTCTGCTTGAATCCCCTCATCTTTCTAAGACTAGCAACAAGCTTACTTGACTTCTAACTGCCAGAAACTGTATTAGTCTGCCTGCAGCCTTTCCTTCTAATGAGCAGACTTCAAGGGACCTGAGCACAGGACCATCTGTGCTCAGGAATCAGGGCCCCTCTAATGCTTGACTGATAAAGGGAATTGAAGAAACAATATCCTACCCCACTTGTTCATTGGGTAGGTTGCTGGGGAGCAAAAAATTGTATAAAAGCAAAAAGGAAAAGGGGGCATGGGATAGGGGCTTTCTAGGGGGGTGGAAATGGGGAAAGGGGATAGCATTTGAAATGTAAATAAAATATAAAAGAAAAAAAAGAAAAAAAACTCAATGATGAACCCAGCAAGTCCCAGAGATCCACCTACCCAGTGCTAGGGTTAAAACGCATCTATTTTGTTATTAGTGCTATTTGTTTGTTTTGAGATAGGTCTCCCAGTGTAGCTCTAGCTGGCTTGGAACTCATTATTTAGATCAGGCTGACCTTGAACTCACAGAGATTCTTTGCAAGTAAGTGCTTGGAGTAAAGTTGTCCTCCAATGCACTGACTGTTCATTGGCTTTATGAGCCAGCATTTGACAGGGTAGTCTAGGGATGGACTGGATCTCACTCTATGGTTCAAGCCGACTTTGAACTTGCAGACAGAGATAGTTCTCTGTCTCTCAAGTGCTAGGATTAGACATGTGTGCTGCCATATTCAGTACACAATGTAATTTGTATGAGAATTGCATCCTCCTATTTACTGGCCGCTGTCTCTATACAAGCAGTTTGGAAATGGCTAACTCAGAATCTACTGCCTTGGCAAAATAAAGAGAGGATCTTGAGTGTAAGGACACAAGACTGCCAGTGGTGTGGCCACTGTAGCAAGTGAGCAATTCCCTTGACTTGCCGGGCTGTGAACCACCCAGGAAGGAAATTAAAATGTAACTGGTTCTAAGGAGGGATCCAGAACAAAGTAAAAACAAAACAAACAATCAAACAAAAAAAATGACACACACAGTGGGAACCCAGGGCACACAGCTGCATCAGATTAAGCAATCCATCCGGTGTCACTGTGTCTTACTGACAAGAGATATAAACAGGAGCCTGTTTTCTACAGATTTGCCTTACTGTTAGAGTCCACGGTGCCAGTGGGATGTCTCCAGTGGAGCTGCATTTCTGCTCAGTTAGAGAAGGACACACCTGAATGCCTGATTTGCATGAAGCTCCTAAGCGGGAACTCTACCAGCACAATCTCAATCTCTGCCAGCTCCTAGCTCTGTGTGTCTTCTTTGACAGGATGAAACTGTAAAGCCTCGCCTATGTTTCTCTGTATCTCATCTTCCTTCTCTATCCTTTCTAGATTCAGGAACCCGAGTTGGTTGTTATCATGAGTGCAGGCTATGGTAAGGATTAGAAATATGGAAACAGGCATTGAGGCCATGATGATTATTCTTTTAAATCTATAGACAGTCAACATAAAATGATGAAAGTAATTTTACTTTTTGAAACCCCCCCCAAAAAAAAACCTGAAATTTTATGTGTGATTTAAAATTTTGATACAGCCAGATCTGAACATCTGGCAGATGTTAATGGCTCCCTAACCCCATATATCTAATAAGTATCATGGTGCTTGACTGAACTGCACTTAGATTCAAATTTAAAAAACAAAATTGCTGCTGCTGAAGAGCACTCCAGGCTTGTGAGACATTTCAGAAAAGGAGATTTCTATACTACAGTGAACAACATCACAATGGGTCATTTATTTCTTTTTTGAAAATAAATCATTATCATTTCAGGATTTGGTTGGCTTAGCTAGGTATAATGGCATACTCCTTTAATCACAGCATTTGGGAGGCAAGGGAAGGGTGAGGGTGAGCTCCAGGCAGCCTGAGCTATGCTCCAGGGACCTGTTTTTATACTTTCTCCTCCTCTCTTTAGTTAAGTCTTCCTCTCAGTACCAACTTTCTTAGATTTGTCTTAACTTACTCATTGACATCTTTAAAAAGTATCTAATGGATTTTATTGGTTCTAGGGCACTAATTGACACTGTATAGATGCACAGTGTCCAATAAGGAAGGGGTGTGTAGCAATAGTTGGCTCTACTGCACTGTGCTCCCAGTGGGTTGCACTTTTCCAGCCACCTGCCCAGGACCTCTTTGGATTTGCAAATGAAAGACACATACCTTAGCGTATTTTTGAATGCCTTAGCTAGCTCAAAGGCTGAGCAGTTTGAATCCTCTGCCCAGGTATCACAGATTTCCCTCCAGTACTCCTGACTCAACACCCTCTCTGCTGCCCTGTTTCTTCTGTGTAGCCCCTTAGTCTTTGCTGTCCAAGATGTTTCTGGTCAGCACTTTTGGGGACTACATTCCTTCTCACCTACATTTCCGATGATTTTCCTTCTGCAGCTCTAAATCTGATCCTTCTCCCTCTGAAACATAGTGATTCTTCTACCTCCTTCTCTCTCTCTAGTCCTAGCCCCCAAATATAAGGGTCCCATGCTGTCTCCTTTGGCCCCTGGCATCTTTATTGATCAATCAAAAATCAATTGGGGACCAGAACACGCAGAATCCCAATTAAATCAAAACATTAGAACCAATCCCCAGCAGGGGTGTTTATTGTTTACCTGAGACCTTGTAGAGTAAACCCATTTCCTCAAAACATCTAGCAAAGATGTTAGTAATCAGTAGGGAAAAGAGAAACATTAATTTTGTTTATTTAATTTATGTGAGTCATGGTCTTTTCACATAGGTTTGAGTGCCCTTGAACTCACAGTTCTCCTGCTTCTGCTTGTGTCTTGTGATGATCGGCCTGTGCTTCCACACAGAGCTAGGAAGCCTTGTTTTACTGCATTTGTTGTGATTTTCCTACTCAGAGTCTACTTCAAAGTACAGTGAAGGACCATGACTACCGTATGATTGTGTAGGTGTGGATATGGCTTCTCTATGTCATAAAGATCATTGTGGGTTAATATTGGGTAATTCTGAATCTTGCAATACTTTAAAACATTTGCAATTAGAAAGCTAGTCACAACAAAAAGTTATAAAATAGGTGTCAATTTTTACAGATATCTCTGGGTGCTTAACTACAAAGAGAATGGCCTGTGGGGACTCTCTCTCTCTCTCTCTTTCTCTGTGTGTGTGTGTGTATGTGTGTCTTAGATGAATATATGAACACACACATATATACAATATATACAGTATGTATATATATAGGTATATATGTATGTACACCTATATATATATGCAAGGAGATATATATATACACACACATATATATACATATATAGATAGATAGATATATAGATATATATATATCTTAATTAGTAAAATTATATAGCATGTCAAATAGGTTGGCAATTTCTTGCATCCAGGAGCTTAAAGTTCTTTTCTCTTTTAGAAGAATGAATCTTTGTTTTGTTACTCTGAGTCAGCTCACTCTGACAGCTCCTTTCAGTGGCTCTCTGCTCTTTCTCACAGCCAGGCAGATGCACAGGTGACTAATCTCCCATTTGCTTTCTCCTTGCTTATTTCTTGGCTGCTCTAATTTTCAGAGCGCCACAGTTAGAGCCTAAGAGTGGAGAAGGCATGAAAGATGTTTTCCTTTCTCCCTAGAATAGGCAGGATATGTTGTCATTCTCAGCAGATTTTCTTCTCCCTTCCTGTTGGGACAGTGTTTGTTTGTTTCTTACCTTTTACATTGCTTCTCCAGGTCCCTAAGGGTTTTATGGAACAAAACAAACTATAACATCCTGCCTAAAACATTCTCTCTACTTCACTTTCAATAGAGGATATAATTGGGGTCTTCTGTTTGTCAATATTTCTTTAGCTCTATGGGGCTTGTGAGAATCAATCGATAAAAACACAACTACAGAAAAGCATTTTACGATGACAAATACTCTGTATTAAGGTATCTCCATTTTTTACAAGTTGCGTACAGTAACTCATGCTAAGCCTTAAGTCAAATACCCGGGAAGGTTGCAACTCAAGAACAGTAAAAAGACAATAGCAACAACAACAAACAACAACCACAACAAAACACTACTGCATAAAAAAAAAATATAGTATTACAGTGGGTTTCATTTGTAATTGAATGTGTGGGTGTATGTTTGTATACACATAAGCAGACCAGAGGTCAATACCAAGTATCTTTTAAAATTGGTCTCCTTCTAGGCTTTGAGATAGGGTCTAACTTTGAGACCAGAGATCATTGATTTAGACTGGCTGGGTAAAGATTTCCATGAATGTGCTTGTGTCCACTTCCCTAGTGCTGAGAGTTCTGGTGCATGCTGCGTGGCCAGCATTATATACTAAACTATCTTTTCAACCGACTCATGGTCTAAATACACCACTGTCCACTGTGGAGTTTTGTGCAATTTTACCCACAGACATTGGCTTTTTTGGGGACGTGTTGAAGTGGTCTTTGAGATCCTTGACCAACCACATAATCTCCCTGCCACAGAGCTTTGGGGCAGTATAACTTTCAAGGAAGATTTTCAAACTTGAAGTCCTTGACGTACCATCTTTTGGGATTGTTAGAAACTAGGGAGTATTATATATAAAGAATGAAAGTGTGAGGAATGGTTGACACAGAGAGGGCATATTGAAAATGTTTCAGCCTAAGCCAATGTCGCGGCCCATACTGCCCCGCTTTGTGGGCCAAAATGTTGCGGCCTGCTCCGCTCCACGCTTGGCAGCCACTGTGTCTTGGCCCAAGCCACCGCTCCAGTCCGAGGGTCAGGGTCGAGAGAGAGAGAGAGAGAGAGAGAGAGAGAGAGAGAGTAAAGGGGAAGAGATGCGAAGAATGGAGACAAGACAGAAAGTCTGATCAAGTCTCGTTTATTGAAGGGAATTCTGAGGTATTTATACGCTTTTACCACGTGCCTTGCAGGTGTTGATATGACGTAAGCCTTACAGGCGTCTATAGCGTGGACAGCACGTGCACCGCAGTGCCTTGCAGGCGTGGATAGCACGTGCGCCTTATAAGCATGTATGGCGTGGATAGCACGTGGACAGCACGTGAACTGCAATGCCTTGCAGGCGTGACTACCATGTGCGCCTTGCAGCTGGGGGCGGTAAACAGCAAAACAAGCTATGTGGGATAAACAATATATTTATCAGAGTGTGCTTCAGCTGTTATAGGCTTTTGAAAACCAAGTCTTTCGTCAGGGTATATGGTTCCAGATGGCTGCAAAGTTGATCTAGCCGCTTTCTACTAAAAGTCGGCTCCCAACAAGCCAATACATAGCTTTAATTTTTAGTTGTGTATTCTTCCATGCCCCTTGCCTGGAATAATATATATGAGTGTGTTAGGATGATTTGCTTAAAGCAACCAAGAGAAAGCAAGCAAGTCAGGTTGGGACCACTGAGAATGTTTTAGATCATTGTGTAGAATATTTTATGTGTCTGTGTTGCATTAAAAATCAAAAAAAAAAAAAAAAAAAAAAAAAAAGTTGGGGGGAGAGTTAATATGGAAAGACTTTGACCAGGAGCAAGCACAAATTAGAATTTCTTTCTGTCACTGTGTCTTCTGCCTCTTGTGTGTGGTCTACCTTTGCTCTCTGTCTGTTGCATGCATCAAGCCTGTTCATTGAGCCTGTGTACTGTGTCTGCCTCTGTTGCCTATTCCTAACAAATACAAAATGCAGGCTTTGCTCTCTGCATTTATCAAATAGCACCGAAAACATTGCATGGGAAATTCTTCACAGGGATCTTGGGCGGACTTTTACCAGGGAAGATGTTAGTTTCTTGACCCGACATGGGCCACCATATCATTCAAAACCTCACATGAATATTACCAACTTATATCCACATGCTACTTTCAACATATATGAGATATTTGTTGTTTAAGGTTGCGTTCATTTGTTATTTAAGCTGGCTTTTAGCAAATCATCATAACACACTCATATATATCATTCCAGGTATGGGGCATAGAATAATACACAGCTAATAATTAAGGCTATGCATTCACTTAGGCTGTAAAAGTTGATTACATTGAAATCCAAGGCAAATCAGGTTGGTTACATTGTTGTTTTAAATACAGGTTAAACTTAAACAGGTGGAATACACAGTAGGACAGCAGATTAAGCACATAGTCTCAAATGTTCTCAGGATATGCTGGTAACCTGGCTGAAAGGTCTGAAAAAAGTTCAGGGTCTTCAAAGGTGAAAGGTATTTTTAGACAAAGATAACACCGCTATCTTAGTGTGTGTGTGTTGTGGCAGATATTTAAAAAGGGGCACCATCCCATGCTAACTCTAGCTACTCTCTGGCCAGGGTGGTCTTGCTGCTTCCATGGCTAGCCCCATGTACTGACAGCAATCTCCTGGTTTTCTTGCTGCAGATTCTGTTCACATTCCCAGCCATCTGCCTCTTGTGGTTAGCCATCACAATTACCTTTAATCAGGTAAAATCAAAACCCTAGAGGCTTGTAATTTATCAGTCAGGTTTATATTAGTAAACTCTCAACCCACAAAATGCCTGCACAATGAACTCAAAACTCAATTGATATAAACACAAGATACACACCTAGATGGGGCGAATGCACCCTACTTATTATTTAATCATCTATCTAAGAAATCCCCAATACTTACAGCTCCCAGGACTGTGTGGTTCTGGCTCGTCTTCCTCTTCTATAGGTTCCATCTTGTCTCTTCCTCCCTGTCTCTTCTTCTATCTTTCTGTCTCTCTGTACTCTAACATTCTCAGCCTGCCTTCCTTTTTTACTGCCCAATTACAGGTTCTCACCTTATCTTGTACCTGCCCTCACCTGCATATAGACATCAATCCACTTGTGTGTGTGTCTGTGTGTGTCTGTGTGTGTGTGTGTGAGTGTGTGTGTGGGGGGGGGGAGATTTGGGCATTGTGTACTTGTTATGATATGACTGCAACAATTAGAGGATAAGTTTGGAGGTTGGTTCCCTTTTTCTACCCACTAGGTCGTGGGGATGAAACTCAGATCGTGAGGTTCTGTGACAAGTGGCTTTATTCTCTGCCATCTCTATGGGCTTTAAGATCCTGTCTTATAAAGTGAGGAACAGTATAGATCAATATTCTATTAAATTCCTGTTATGAAGAGAAAGGAGGCATGTTGATGGTGCTATGGGAAAAAGACTTGAGGCCAGCAGGTACCAAAAAGAAGATCTAATGACAAAGAAAGAAATTTAAAGAGTCAGTCCCAGCAAAACAGCTACTAAACATGCACACTAAATAAAGACAAAGCAAAGTTGTTCAGTTGATGCTTACAGCAATGAAATGCAAGATAAAATCATGGGCTCTCAGTACATGGCTGCAGTTCAGTACATCTTATGTTCTTATATGTTATTTAAAATTCTTAATCTGTTTTGAGAGTGTGTATGTGTGTAGTGTGTGTGTGTGTGTGTGTGTGTGTGTGTGTGTGTGTGTGTGTATGCTTATGTCCTGGGTGTCTTTCTTAATTACTTTGCTGTCTTAAATTTAGAGATTTAGAGGCTGGATCTTACACTGAACCCAGAGCACAATGTATTGTATTGTATAGACTTGAGGGCCATCAAGATCCAGCTTTTTCCTGCCCCTCTTTTCACTGGGGTTATACTGGGAATGCTACCACACCCTACTTTTAAAACGGTGCTGGGGATTGAACTCAGTCATACTAACACAATAAACATTGCCCACTGAGTCATCTCTCAGGCTCTTCTCCATCACTTTTACAGGCACATCTTACACACATTTGCATCGAAATGCCCCTCACATCCATTCTCTCTTGGGCATTAAGTTGTTTGACTTCATAGGACATGGATGTTGAAATAGCTGTCCTTTATGTCATTGTATCCCAGTGACTTCCTGTCAGGGGGCCAGCCATGGACTTGGTATTCAGCTGTGTGTTTGAAGCAAGAGAAAAGCAGATGAAAATACCTTAAAGCACAGAAGTGCTATTTTTTAAAAAATACAAAATGAAACTGCTCCAATGGTATAATTTTAAAAATTAATTAGTCAGTTATTGAGCATAACTCAATAATTAATTACCCAGAGCCAACTATGGACAAGGCCAGCGAGCCAGTGATTATGAGGAGGGCGGGGGAGGCATAAAAATGACTAAGATTCCTAATATCAACGAAAGGTTAAGCTATTAATGAAGACAAGCTGTACATAATTACAGTGCAAGGGAGAAAATAACAAGTGCTGCAAGAACGGAAGGGAGTGTTTTATATTCAGAGAAGACAGAGCAGAGGTGGGCCTGGTGACTGGAGCAGGCTCCAGGCAGCATGTGATTATTCATCAAGAACACAAAGAATGAGAATCACATGATGGGCACTGAGCCAGTGAGCCTAGGTTAGACTTCAAAAAGCCTGTTGGCCTACACTATATTTTCTTTCCTCTTGCTTTAATAATACACTCTGACCAAAGTCAACTTGGGCAGGAAACAGTTTAGTTGGCCTACATTTTTCAGATGACAGTCTGTCATTGAGAGAAGGCGGGATAAGAAATCAAGCAGGAACTTAAAGCAGGAACGAGGAGGAAGGCTGTTTCCTGCTTGTTCAGGATGAGTCTTAGCTAGCTTCCTCATACATGACAGGACCACCTGACTACAGGACGATGCCACCCACAGAGAGTGGGCTCTACTATCAAGACAGATCTCCTACAGACATGGCCACAGGCTATTCTGTTAAAAATTTTTATTCCATTGAGAGTTTTTCTCAAGAGGTTCTCGGCTGTGTCATGTAGCCAGTTAACACTAGGGTGATAATTTGGTATAAAGTTCACTGAGAGTAGAGGTTTCTGTGCTAACACTAAAACACAACTCTCACCTTAAAGGGAATAAGAGTTAGTTTAGTCATTACATCAAGTGTTACATTTCAAGGAGGTAATAATTTCATTTTAGCAACAGAATAGCAGAAGACATAAATCAAGGGAATTTTCAAAGACATAAATAAGAGCAGCAAGTAGCTGAATCCCATAAAAGTTGGAAAATCCCTGCTATGGGTCTCAGACTATCGGATGACATTCTTACATTTTGTATTGATGGAAGCTAAGGGTCCCTTAGGACATTCCAAAAAAGATTTATCACATAGTCATGTGCATGTGAGGTCATATCAGGGTAGAAAATGGACAGTTTTTAATTGGCTAATGATAGTCTAAGATAAACTGTAATTAGACTCTGGAGCTGCAACTCGAGGCTACTGAAGGTCTAATCAGTCAGTTTGGATTTCTAGAATATTCAGTACAGTGTGTTTTCTTTTTTGTTTGCTTTAGAACTTAAGTACCCATATGGGACAAAAGGGAATTTTACATGTACAGACCGAATGTGGGTGCTTTCCCTGAGATTCTATACCCTAGAGTATAACAACTATGTAACATTAACAGACTTTAATGTGTTATAAATATTCTGGATATGGTTTTATTTAATTTTTATTTAATCTTTTTTGTGTATGTATTTGTGTGTGTGTGTGTGTGTGTGTATGCACACACGCATGTATGCATAGTATATTATATATATATGGAGGTCAAAGAACAACCTGTAAGAGCCATGCTTCTCATACTACTATATGGATCCCTGGGACTGAATTCAATTTGTCAGGCTTGACAGCAAATACCTTTATTTTCTGAGATGTCTTTTAAGTTCTGTATATATATATACTATATATATATGTATATATTATGTATATATATAGTATACATATATATACTATATATATGTATACTATATATATATTTTATATGACATTACTATGCCATTTGATATAAGACATTTGAACTAAAACTTGGATTTTGGTCTACATAGCAGCTCATTGAACTAATCTTTCATAGATACCAGAGATAGATTACCAGAAGATGACTGTCCTTTGTGGCTATAGAGAGAAAACTATCAGAATCTTGAACAGCAGAGGGATACTGGGAATTTGATCCTCAGCATACTGTCTGCCACTAAGGGGTCAGGACACTTCAATTGTCCATTCTGATAGACAGCAAAAAACATTGAAAGGAGAAAGCCAGGCTGAGGGACAAGTTACTTTGTACGATAGTAAACAGTCTAGGATAAAAAAGACACTGACCTGTGAATGGGCAGATGTCTAATGGCCTAGAAGGAACAAAGGAATAAAAGTAAAACCATGGTCTGGGAGTTGACTGAGTGATAGGGTTTTATGTCTTTATTTAAGCAGTGAATTTTGTAGCTAAGTGTTCAGTGAATTGAAGTTTGCTTGAGGGCCGAGAGGCCAAATTTCAGATAACACAAGAACAATATGAGACTTCTAGAGGCATGAGTCCCTGCAGTGCTCTGGAGGGCTGGCTGTATTTGTGAAAGCAAACAGGATGGGAAGACACTCAGATTCTGCGTCTCTAAAATTAAAACTAATAGCTATGGATATTTCACTGTAATACAATCTTCACAGCTTCATGCTAAGAGCTAAACTGGAGAAAGGTACAATAGTAGGAGTTAGACTAGGAGCCAGAAAGAAGTCGTAGACAGAATACCACAGCCTATACTTATAGAAATGATAATTACCCAGAAGAAATGTTACAAAAAGTGTATTACACGTAATTAGTTATTGTGTGATGTTGGATGACAATTTGGACTCCTTTCTCTCTTTTCACCATGTGGGGCCCAAGGATGGAACTCAGGAAGTCAGTTTTGGAAGCAAGTACCTTTACTTACTGAGCCATTTTAAAGGAGTTTGGTTTTGAATTGGGACAAGGGACTGAGGTGCATATTTTACATATCAAAGTAGACCTGGCCTTCAGGTTCTCCAAACAACTCTCAGAAAAGTTCCAGATTGGGGCCAGGGTATGCCAGAACTTTCTAGGCTATGGGGTGGGCTGCCTTCCCCCTGCCCCAGAGGCTTTTCCCTATATAATCCAGATTTTTTGCTCTCTCTCTCTCTCTCTCTCTCTCTCTCTCTCTCTCTCTCTCTCTCTCTCCCTTTTGCTCTTCTTCTCTTCTCTTCCTATGCATGCACTCACCTTTTCTTTCTTTCTTTGCTTTCCACCCCCATTCCCATGATAATTCCCCTGGCCTCAGTCCTTGGGGTGAGTGAACTTGCCTGAGGGCAGCTTCCCAATAAACCTGCCTCTAATATAATCTAATCTGCCTTGAATTGGCTCATTTCACAGGAGCTGGAAAAATAACCTATCAATAGGTTCACATCCAAAAACTATGTATGAAACTCTAGCTATATAGAGATATAAAACAAAATATAGAAATATAATTTCCTGACAATAAAACATAAAGAAATAAAATTCTCTCTCTCTCTCTCTCTCTCTCTCTCTCTCTCTCTCTCTCTCTCTCTCCCCCTTTTCTATTTCCCTGTCTGTCTACATGCCTGCCTGTCTGCCTCTATCTCTCCCTCATGTCCCCACTGTGAGTGGGCTTTTCTCTCTCCCCTCCTTCCCCCAATAAACTCCTTACACTAGATGGTGTAATTTCTCAGGGGAACACATTGGTACAGACTGATCCAGGTACCCATCTTTCACTTGCATTTTATCTTATCAATAGTAGTTTGATCCAGGTACCCATCTTTCACTTGCATTTTATCTTATCAATAGTAGTTTGATACTCCTATGTTGATGTAAGAATGATGATCTTCCTTCCTTTCTTTCTCCCTCCCTTCCTTCCTCCCTTCCTTTCTCCCTTCCTTCCTTCCTTCCTTCCTTCCTTCCTTCCTTCCTTCCTTCCTTCCTTCCTTCCTTTCTTTTATTAAACCACAAGAGCAGAAAACTTCATATATACCATAAGATACTGCAGTTCATACATATGATAGTCTGGGCTCCCAGTAGTGCGACACGCTACCTCACCGATAAGGAGCACGTCACACTCAAGATTCTTCTGACAGCGTCCTTTATTGTTACAGCTCTTTTAGTTAGAAGGATGCAAGATGGAGAACAAAGGAAGGACCCCAAGCCCCAGAATGTTCTGACTTATATACTATCAAAGAGACATGATCTGTCCTCATTGGCTTACAGACTGGGGTCTCATTTACATATCCACTGATAGTACTATCAGCGGGAAAATTCGCGCCTACGCGTGCGCACAGCTGCAGACACCAAGGCCAAGAAGAACCAGGAACAGGAAGCCAGCGCCATCTTATAATGGCGAGCGTATAGCTACTTCAGCAAACGCAGCATGGCTCCTAACACAGTAGGAAGGTTTCATTGGCACTACCTGACATGAGGCATGCACAGTGCATAGTGCCCATGCTGTCTGTCCATAGCCAAGGATTTCCTATGGCATAGCACTTACACCCTTCTCGATGTAGCTCATAATTTTTACATGTTTTATGTTGGATTACTTTTTGGGCCTAACATATTTAAAGTCCTTTTAAGGTTGCTAATTTTCATTACCTCCCATATTCAATGACATAACCATATGTAAGAGGCCATGCTAGAGATACAGAAGGCTGGCTGTCCTTCCGTCTCTCCTCAGAAGAAATGTCAGAAGTAAAGATGGCAAAGTCTATGTGAGATAGCCTCAGAGTACTGGAAAGTATCTCAGAGCCAAACATATCAGAATTTATATATTTTTAGTGTTCATTTTTTCTGGGAAGACTGAAACAATGGCGAAAAGTACAATTTTTTATCCAAATCTAAATGATGAGACCAGTGGGTTCATTGCTCTTACTTACAGAACATGATAAGTGGTTACTGAGGGGGATTGACTGGCCTTGCAACAGCTACATCACCGCAAAGCCCCACCCTATCATGGGTGGTGACCTGACAAAAGTTGCAACATGGTTTTCCTCATGTCTCCCAACTTCCCGCTTTTCCTGGAGTCTAGATTCCTCTAATAGCACTGGAGGAGGAATCTCAGGTAAGGGTCCCCTGAACTTTCCTTCCTCCATTTCCTAGGGAATACTAGTAGCTCCATTAATATTACCAAAGGCCTGCTTTCCTTGCCAGGACTAGCAGGGCATCTTACTATGTCTGAAGAAAAAATGGTACCACACAACAACACTCCAGAATGCAGAGGAAGAGGAAGAAATTCAAAGTCTAGAGAAACCTCTAAGTATCAAACAGCAACTAGCCAGAGAGATCCCTGAGGTGATGCTATAATATTTAAGGGGAAGGATCATAACAGGGTAGGATTTGTTTGTTCCTGGTACTTTGATACAGTGAGTGAAAATTCTTTCAGAGTTGTAATGTTCCCAACTCTTAACCTTCCTACTTATTATAATGACTTAGAAAACTTTGAATAAAAATGGATGCCTGGAATTTTTCCTTAAAAGTGCCATTTCTCTCTCTGGGGTGTTAGTCATACTCTTGAGGCTGAGAAGCTTCTGAGGTCCTCCTGGTAGCTCAGGTAGGGATAGAACTATTCCCAGGAAGCTGATGACAGGCAGTGCTCACAGAAATGGGTAGAGAAGAACTTGTAGACCACAGTTCATTTTTTTCAGGCTTTCAGATTTGTTTAAGAAACAAAAATCTTTTGTCACTAAAATCTATCTCATGTGACTCTTAATACTGAACAGGACACTCTAGAGGGTGATTTTGACAAATAATTCCAGTTAAAAATCACTGCCTAAACACCATGGAGAGTCAGTTGCTAAGGATACCTTCTGTCCAACTTAGTGTTTTGAGTTTGAAATGCCAGGTCCACATCATTGAAGAGGAGAACTGATACTTACTGAAGAATCAGCCTCCTTTCATTTAAGTCTTAAAAGCCATCTTATAGTAAAGGCAAACTAGATTCATTTCTATTTATAACAAAACCTCTGTTTTTTTACAGATTGGACTATGCCCCACCTGTGACCGTGACTACAAACAATTCTGTACTGTCTATTCCGGGAATGACAATCATGTCTTTGTTTCAAAAAGTTGTATTTACCCATCTTACAACCCATTTTTTGTTTAAGAAGGGTTTCAATTCCTACCATGTCATGACTACCTGTTTTCATGCCAACCTTGCAAGCATGTCTTTGTTTCAGGAGGTCATTAGGACTAATTTGTTATACTGTTCTGCTCTTGTAATCCTGCCTATTTTACCCACTAAATCTCTATTTGAAACACCCCTACCTCTGAGCTATACAAGCCTTGTTTTCCTCACATCTGCTGCTGACTTCTCCCATCTTCGAGGAAGGCAGTCCATGTACAAAAATAAAAAAGCTTTAATCAATTATTTGCTTTAATTAATTTGGTAGTGATGATTTGGGCCAGTAGTCTTTTCTCTTCCATCTTTGGTTTAACACCTACAAATACTCTTTACGGCATATGCAGGTACACATATATATGTATATGTAAGCACACATACAATACAAATTCAAGTAATAAGAACTTCTTAAAAATTAAATAGAATTTCCTGCTATAGCTCTTTCCCAGCTAAAACTTAACAAGTGCTAAAATGAGTTAATCTTTGCCACTGAAGTTTACTTGCTTGTGACCTGATTAGGTCATCTATGATTCAGAGTTACTTGTCCTCCTACATGAAATAGCAGCAGGTTTACATTTAGTGAGAGCCACTGTATTACTGTTCTGAAGATTTAAGAGGAGTCAAATGGTCTTTGTTCTGAGATGATTGAGCTTAGTTGTCAACTTGCGATTTAAAATCATCCTGGAAAAAAAAATCTCAAGGCATTTGTGAGGGGCTTTCTAGATTAGACCAGCTGAGATGGTGCATCAATTGCTTTTCTTTGCTGTGGCAAAGCATCATACAAATGCATCTTAAGGAAGAGTTTGTTGTAGCTACAGTGCCAGGATGGCAGAGCTTATCATAGTAAGGAAGTCATGGCGTGTCAGCATGAGCAAGAAGCTGGGTGATCAATCACATTTCATCCATATCCAGGAAGAAGAGAGAAAATGAGAGAGGGAAAGGAGGTGAGAAAGAGGAGGGGAAAAGAGAGAGAAGGAGAGAGAGAGAGAGAGAGAGAGAGAGAGAGAGAAGGGTAAAGTGATTTTTCTATTGCTGTGATAAGACATTATGTCCAAGGCAACCTATAAAAGAAGTAATTTAATTGAATATATGGTTCGAGACAGTTCACATTTATAATGACTGAGAAAAAACATGGTGGCAGGCAATTTAACTGTAGCTGAGAGCTCACATCTTGATTCCAAGCAGGAGGAAAAGAGATTACTGGGAATGATCTGGGATTTTGAAACCTCAAAGCTCTTCCCCAGTGACACATCTCTTTTCAGAGAAATCACACCTCCTAATTCTTCCCCAAAAGCTCCACCAATGGCGGCCAGGTGAATAAACATATGAGGCTATGGAGGTCATTCTCACTTAAATTGTCATAATGATAAACACTCAAACCCTGCACCCAATGCTGTGCATTCTCTAGCAAGGCTCTATCTCCTGATGGTTCTATAACCATGCCAAAGAGAGCCACTAACTAGAAAATAAAATATTCATATACAACACCATATGGGGAGCATTAGTCAGTACTTCAAACTAACAGGTAGTAAGATCTACCCCGGAAATGAGAAACAATAACTCATGATCTGGGTTCCTGGAGTGAATACAAAGTAGAAAGCAAGCTGAGTATCAACAGTCATCACTCTCAGCTTTCTTACTATGGACTCCATGTGAACAGCACACTACTGCCCCAATGCCTTTTCTACTTTGACAGGCTGTAGCCACAGCTCTGTGAGACAAAACATTCTCCAATAAGCTCTCCCTGTCTAGTGTTTTGTTTAACAACCATAAAAGTAATAAATACATGTCTCTAAGTAGGCATTTACCCAACAGAGAAAAAGCAAGTGAAGAATTATTTGCTACTGACAGGAGATGACTCACTTTGCACAAACAACTTAGGTAAACATTTGTCTTGATGAGGGGATCAGAAGAATAGGTAGTTAAAGAGGGTGCTAATGTGACTGAGGAGAAGGAAAAGACCACGCTAAATGGGAAGAGGGGAACCTTTAATTTGTGGAAAGATGCTAACTAGCAATTTATGCCAAAGCTCTATCTCTTTTCTCTGGGAGCTTTGTGAACCATTTTATTACCTGTATTTTGTTTATCTTCTGAATTCTATCTAATGCATACATACAGAAAGGTCAATGCCAAGTAGGAAATGTCTCATCCTACAAATCAACAAACGGAAATCTAATTTGTGTTGTCAGGCTACCAGCAGTTCAGTTCACAGGAATCACCAGTTGCAGCTAGATCCACTTACAAACACTAATCACTAATCAGCAACAGCAGATAAATCCAGAAGAAACCACAAAGCTCTGCCAACTATCCTGAGTCCATAGAAGTGACACAAAGCTGCCAGAACACCACCAGAAGTTCTTTGGTAGCATTTCTATGAAGTCATGACAAACAATGACCAGCAAAAATATGATAAGGTATACCAATACCACACAGAATCATCCACTGTCTGTTGGGTTGTATTTATATCTTTCCAAATATCATATGTTCTCTCAAGCATCCACTCCAGCAAAACATGACTTATCCTTTTTTCCAGGCTTCTTCCAGGAAAACACCATGTGTCTACTCTTAGCAAAACACCATCCCACATGTCTGCTTCAGAAAAAACATCTTCTCATAAGACAGTATCCAGAAAAATAGCACATGACACAACTGATTCTCCAAAGAAACCAAATATTCCCACTTCACCTATGTCTTTGTAAAGGGTATTTATTACAGTGACTTACAGCCTGTGGTTCAGCTATTCCAACAATGGCTATCTATCAACAAAAGGTACAAGAATCCAGTAGCTGTTTATTCCACAGGCTGAATGTCTCAGCTGGTCTTCAGTATATGCTGGGATCCCAAATGAGTAGCCTCTAATGCCACCAAAGGAATTGACTTGATAGTGAGAGCAAGAATAAGCAGACAATGAGAGAGCAAGATTATTTCTTCTTCTTCTTCTTCTTCTTCTTCTTCTTCTTCTTCTTCTTCTTCTTCTTCTTCTTCTTCCTCCTCCTCCTCCTCCTCCTCCTCCTCCTCCTCCTCCTCCTCCTCCTCCTCCTCCTCCTCTTCTTCTTCTTCTTCTTCCTCCTCCTCCTCCTCCTCCTCCTCCTCCTTTTCTCCTCCTCCTTCTCCTCCTTCTTCTTTTTCTTCTTTTTGGTATGAGCTTGCATCAGAATATGTGGCACAGACTAAAGGTAAATCTTCCCAACTCAAAAGATTAAATCTCACCTCTGGATTAAAGGTGCATCTTCACATCTCAAAAATCTAAGTAATAAGTGGGTCTTTCTACTTCAAAAGCTTTAATTAAGAAAAAAAGACCTTCACAGATGTGACCCACCATTTTGGTTTTAGTTAATTCCAGATATAGTCAGGTTGACAACCAAGAATAGCCATTATACTACAGACATGCACATATGGATACACTATACCCAACATACACATGTATCTAAAGAAGAGTTAATTTTTTCTAGCTAGCCTGTATAAAGACACAAACACCTGGTATTTTGTTTACAAGTTGTAAGCCTAGATTAGGTAGATTCTATGTTATTCTCACCTACATCCAAACCAGATATCCCATATTACTTGCTGTTTGAGACTTGACTGGACTGATTCTGCTTCATCAACCTGTTCTCAAGATGTATTTCTCTTGGGCACGTGCTCCTGGTCTGTCTCCTCTGATGGTAATTGACCTCTGACCCTAAGCCTTTTTAAATTATTTAACCAATTTACTTTAAATTAAGGAACAAGTTTCATACAACAATGGCCTGTGTACATGAGAATACACACCACTGGATGGCAACCAGATCTTGGAGTTCAAATTTTAAAGTTTATAAAACAAAGCACCAGACCAACCTCCTAATATATATCACAAACATAAAGATACCATATCCAGCATGCACATATCACACATGCACACACACACATACACACACACACACACACACATCACTACACCCCACACAATCATTCATATATATATATATATATATATATATATATATATATTACTTATCACTTACATATGTATACATAAACACATAGTACTCAACATATACACACATATACACACATGTATGCATGCATATGCCATACCTAGTATACATTTACACTAAATATGTGATGTGTATAGACATACAAAATAGCCAACAGACATGTATATTATGAATTAATACACAATAATCATCACACGAGCAAAGTTGTGTGCCATCAATTGGACTCAGTAGATTATTAACAATAAAAAAGGACACAAGTACTTTTTAAAATACACTGTAAACAATTAAGGAATAAACAACACTAAAAAGGCATCATAGACTCTTTAAAACCTTAGTTCATATCTTATATAAGAAAAATACTTCATGCTTACTGAATGCTGAGGGACAAGCTTATTGCTTTGGGTTAAATGAACATCTAAGATGATTCTAAGAGAAAAAACTTTCTTGATTTCCTCAATTATTGTGAGAGTGGTTTGCAAAGATTTCCTTGGGAAATATCCATGAGAGAATGAGTCAGTTCCTTAAAAGAATGTGACAGCTGCTAGGTGATGCTGGAGTTCAGGCTTCTGCCTTTTGATCACTCACTGTGCAAAGTTATGATTACCTACCTTCTACTAGGAGCACAGAAGCATCTCTAAACAATGTCAAGAAACTTCAAAATCAGTGAAAAGTTGATGCATAATGAAGAATAATGCTTGCACCTTTTAGAGGTGCTGAAAATCAGTCCGGATCTCGTATGATTATATGTGTGTGCATATAAAATGTTTGTATAGTTGAGTGCACATTTGTTCACATCTCTCTACCTCATTCATGAGTCAAGGTCTCTCACTGAAACCCAGAGCTCACTGACATAGAAGCTCTAGCCTGGTAGCTCCTGGATCAGCTGTCATCTCCCCAGACTATTTGTAGATTTTGATAGTTCAATGCATTGATTTCAAGGAATGAACAAGAGAAGAATGCTCAGTCCCTTGCAGTTCATGGCACATTTTGAGCATAGTATCTTACAGTGTAAGATCTGGTCCCAGAAATCAATTAGGTAGAGCTAGGTTATATGTTCACTGTATCGGTCGTAACTTCAGCACTAGCATGACTTTTTTGTCAAATTATTATTTATTATTATTATTATTATTATTATTATTATTATTATTATTATTATTATTTACTTACCTGACTATCCACCTAGACCTGAACTTTCTATTCTCTGGGGATTACAAACTTAATATTATTCTGAGTAGTCATGAGCTCCCCTCTCACTTCCTTATTAGCTGATTTTTGTTGGTCTGTGACATGGGGAGCTCTGTTACCTTAACTGGTGTGTGGCTGTCTGGTAATTTTATGTTGACCGCAAGTATCTCTGCACTAACTGAATTCAGTTCCTTTACTGAACAATCTGGTCCATGTGCCACCACTCCCCATTGCAGTTACAAGACATTCAAAATTGAACACATTTTAATTTCAAGGTTTTTATTTTCATTTTTGAAATGGAACCAGTATTGAATGCCTGTGATTTTTTATCATTCTGTAAATGAATACTTTCCATTTCTAAGTTACTTATTGCAAGTTTAATTGAAAAGGCTAATATTTTGTTGGCACTTTATGAGCCTGCAAATTTGCCTACACTAACACACTTTTCTAGACATAAGTATCTTAAGGATCCTGTTTAAATATTTTTATTTCATGATATCATGTAATTGAATTGCAAGTTCAGGCAGGCATGAAGAATAAGAAAATCTCACAATGGAAAGTGATATGAGTTACTTAAAAGTCTTTTATACTATGAGGTACCAGCAGAGAAAAGTGGTGAGAAGTTGGACTAGAAGAACACGAAGCTCCCTTTGCTAATTCAGTTAATAATGACAAAGTTCAAGGTGCTGGGGACACAAACAGAAATACAAGTAAATAGGAAATTTGCCTGTGGCCTTCCTTTTGGCTTCAAACTCAATTATAATTTGAACTCTGCTCACCACCAGTATAGTTTGCAGGTAATACTTAACCCTTGAGTTCTTTTATTTTCTCACATATAAAATGATGCAAAATTTCACATAACTGAGAATCAAAGAAGATTTTAGTCCTTTGGCTACAAGTAAATGAAACACTGTGTGGCAAATTACTTGGTTCCCAGAAATGTTACTTTATACAGGTCACAAGACAAGAAAGGGAGAGAAAAGGCACCTGTCTGAGGAAAGCTGTAATACATATATTCAAATGCATAATTTATAGGTACTGAAACTCAAGACTGAGGCCATAGTTGAGTTGGTAGATTGCTTTGCCTAGTAAGCACAAAGTCCCAGTTCACTCCCTAATAAATCAAGAGTGGTAACATACATCTACAATTCCAATACTTTTGTTGAATATCTGGAGTTCAGGGTCATCCTCAGCTCCATGAGACACTAAGTCATAAGCTACATATTGATTATATAGGCCAACCTATGCTTCATAGTATAAGACCCAGAGTTCAGATTACCAGAACTCACTTAGAAGCAGAACAGACATCTGCAGCCTATTATAATCCTAGCTTTCAGGAAGCCAAGGTAGAGCTTCTCCAGAGTAAATTGGCTAGAAACACTCGTAACGCAACTGCTCTGGATTTTAAAAGAGACCCTGCCCCAATATGTAATGGGAAATCCTTCAGGAAGACACTAATATCAAGATGAGCCCTCCGCACTCACTCACACTCATGTGCATCTACACTCATCAAAGCACGTGAAGGAGAGCTTATGCGCACCACCATATGAGGTTATTGTCAGGACTAGCAATTGTAACAGCTGGAGTTCAAGTTTTAGAGCTTAGAGCACAGAGGCTCAATGCTAGGTAAATAACCACCTCTCTGAGGCTTTTAAATAGTGTTTGAACTGAGTTAAGTTTATGAGCAAGCTATAAAATTATAATTTGGTTCTGAAGAGGAAACCTCATTTACTGGCACTCAGCAAACTAATACAGTGACCCTAAATCCCAACCTGACTGTTCAGTTATTATAACACACCGGTAAGAAGACTATTAACATGCCTAATTAAGACATCCATCACTTATCAGACCCCCAATAACCTTACAATAACTCTTTTTATGGAATTTTTAGCCATTTCTTCTAATGTATGATGCCATATACAAAGGAACTGGATGTTACGGAGGCTAATAATGCTTAACCATTTGGCTTCTGTCTCCAGGCTTAATTTTACATGCTTGCTGGGGTACAGGCTAGAATTCCATTAAGAAGTGCATAGTAGATAGAGAGCTTGTGTCTATTTAATATAATACTATGGGCTACTACATTGTTAGTTCCATATAGGTAACTAAAAGGAATAATAGATGATATTGGGCTTTTTCAACTCTATCAAGAGGAGACTCTAGAGAAAGTCAACTGTGACAGTTGATTTAATTACAAACTTGGTATAATCTAGAATAACCAAGAAGAAGAGCCTCTACAAATGTCTGTGAGGGATTGTATTAATTATGGTATGTGATGGGGAGGGTGTCCTTTCTTAATATGGGTGAGCAATACCATTCCCTAGGCTTCAGATCTGGGACTGAGTGAAGGAGGAAAGAACTAGTTGAGCACTGATGTTTATTAACCCTCTGCCATCTACCCTTAAGTGTGGATGCATTCTCTCAAGATCCTGCAGGCAATTTCCCTGCCACATGGTCTGTAAACTGGAACTATGAGGTGGAATAAAATACTCCTTTTGGAGTAGTTTAGTTAGAGAAATCAAACATAGATTTGGAAAAAATAAAAAATCTAGGTATCAGCAAACCTACTAAGTGTATAAAAACACTTACTGCCCAGCCTGATGACTTAAATCCAACCCTTAAACGCAACCCTTAAACCCTTAAATTAATTTTCATAAGTTACCTTCTGTCTTCCATGTTACATGTTACTGTGGCATGCACGTAATCCAAATAAAATGTAATAAACGTATTTAAAGAAATTTATTTATAAAATAATTTTTGTATGCATACAATTTTATCAATTATTTAAGACTTATTTAAGATTTATTAAGAAACTTTGAATACTAAGAGGCAGATATGCTCATTTATTAATACGTAACAAATTAAATCTTGGCTGAATGTTTGATGCTGCAGAAAATTGAGCATCTTCTACACTTTTCAGAGTTGGTCGATATTTTGACATAATTCAGTGTTGGGAACGTGTCTCCATGTGAAACTGAGGGAAGATAGCAGAAGCTTGTTTAGGGCTATGTCATGTTAGGGAACTGAAGTTCTCCACTTAGTCATTTTCAAAAGCAAGCATTTTTAACACAGTGTAACCCAGGTATATGGATTGGATTCTTCCACAATGATAAACAGCAAGAGGAACACATTTAAAGTCCTTCTATTCTGTAATTAAAGTATGATCTTTTTTTTTTTTTTTTTTTTTTTGAGAGCAGAGACCTTTGCATACAGGGTAAAAACACTGCGATCTGTCATGTGCAACGTGTTCACATCTGAACCACGGTGTTTCAGGCAGCTTTGATGACATTGTGGTATGACGGCATGCAAAAGTGCACAGTGCACATGCTGCGTGTTCAGAATTCAGATTGCACTGAAGTCACATGGTGAAACACTGCTCAATGCTGCCAGAAATATTTCAAATTCACAACACATTTGATTTTGAATTAATTTGTGGCTACAGTGCTTTCAGCAATCTTTCCCAACTGGTATTTTTTAACCCCCATATTGAGTTACACAACCTCAAATAGGGCTGTGACTCACAGATTAAGAAGTAGTGCTCCCTGCACAGCTTCTGGGCAGCACAGTAGTACCAGTCCTGGTCAAGGGAGTAAGGTAAAGGACCAAGAGTGAGAGTGAAGGAAAACTAGCCCCATTACTCGACTGCCTTGAGCTGTCATGGGTGCAGGAGTGATGCTCTCCCCACCATCACCTGAGGTAGTACAGAGAACTGGCCCCAGCTAGAATGTTAGCCCTACCTCTTCACCAGCTATAGCATTTGGGAGAGCAGGCCCTGTACCTGCCTTGGACAACACAATGAAGCTGGCCCTCATGGTGAAGGCATAGGGGAGCGAGTTCCAAGCTTGAGAGTGAAAGAACTGGTCCAACCCTTTGTAGACTGCAGCACTTGGGATAACATACTGGAAATGACTCGAGAGGCCTGGGTGTAATTGAGTAGGAAGGAGGGTAAGAGAGCAGGAGAGGTGACCCTGGACATTGAGTGGCATAGACAAAGCAGTTCTGAAGAGCTCGCCCTGGTGGTGCATTTAAGGAAGAGCCCACACACTGGTTCTGCATTGGTTCACCTCAAATCTGTATTGTCTGCGAGTGGTTGGGAGGGAAGAGTGAAATGGCTCTGAAAGCGCTGGTCCTACTGATGCAAAGCATGGATCTCCATGACACACAGCAACAACAGAATAGTCAGGAGGAGTGCAGGTTAGGATCCAATATTGATGATGTCGCAGAAGCCAAAGATATGGAACCAGATCAATGCAATGAACAATTGCAAGTGAGGATGTGTGAACAGGGGTATGCTGTGGAACACACTGTGTGTGAATACTACATCTTCTGTGATGAGATAATTTCTGTGCTTTGTTTTTTATTTTGGGAGGTTGCAAGGGTGAAGAGCAGATATGAGGGGACAGGGAGATGAGCTGGACTGGGGTGTGTACTGTGAAACTCACAAAGAATCAATAAACAGCTTGAAAAAATAGAAGGAGTGCTCTAGACTTACTGATGAGACTCATTTCAGAGAAAATATCCCGTGTAAAAGCTCAAAGGAATTCCACTTCAAATATATCACCGATACAAGGGAGAGAAATTAAATTGTTTGGGGAGGGAAAGATGAAATTTCTTTTCTAAGTTAAAAGACAAATCGTTGCATCTGCCTTTTCTACAGTCAACACACACATGCCCTTCACCTAAAGGTAATTTTTTTGTTATTATGGAGTGTCTTAGAGTTTCTATTGCTGTGATAAAACATGACCAAAAACTACCTGGGGAGGAAAGGTTTTACTTCAGCTTACAGTTCCTGGTAACAACACATTACTGAGGAAAATCAGTCCAGTATCTCAAGCAAGACAGGAACCTGGAGGTAAGAACTGAAGAAGAAACTGTGAAGGAATGCTTCTTACAGGCTTGTTCCTCATGGCATGTTTACCCTAATTTTTTTTCATTTTAAAAGTATTATTTAAGCTTTTTATATAACCTTTATACCATATTCTTTCCCTTTTCATAACTCCTTCTATATTTTCTTCACTTACCTACCTGTTCATCTTCCATTTTGATTGTCTCTCCTCTTTTACTAAAAATATTAAAATATACAAACACCAGAAAAATAAAAATATCAAAGCAAAAATCAAAGAGCATTCCTCTTTTTATGGGCCATATACTCCTAGATATGTTGGTTAGAGGTGGGACCCTGTGTCTGTTTTCCCTTTTCCTTGCTAGGGTTTTGTTTGCTTTGAGCTTGTGCAGGGCTTATGTACACTGTCATAGCCTCTTGAGTTCATATGTCCATCAGTCCTGTTGTTTTTGGATGGTCCTGTTTCTTTGGAGTTACCTATCACCTCAGGATATTCCAATCTTTCCATTTCCTTTATATATATATCCTGAGTCTTGAAGAGAAGTTTTAATGGGAACCTCCATTTTGGGCTGAGTATTCAAAAGTTAATTACTCATTCCACGTTGTCTATTTGTATATGTATGTAAATTCCCATGTGCTGCAAGATGAAGGTTGACTTTTATACTGATCCATAACAATATGGCATTAGGAGTTGTATTATTTCTGTGTTCATTTAGCACAATAATAGTAGTAGTTTTTCCCCTAGGCTTTATGACCTGTTATGACCTATTATGACCTATTTATGACCTTTATGACCTATTTAGTCTCTGGTTCTTGACCATTTTAGCAGTGCCAAGTTCCATCTTATGTACTAGGCAATATATATAATCAAAACATGGTTGATTACATCCATAACATCTCTGCCGTTATATCACCAGTACACCTTGTGGTTTGCCTGCTATTATAAAGTGGCGATTCATTTATTTGGAATGAGCAAAAAGGATACATTACAAAAATAAAAAGCGACAATTATTACAAATATCAAATGAGCACTTTGGAGGACAAAAAGAAAAGGGGTTCCATGTGAACAGTATGATTGCTTATAATACCTTAAAGTACTCTGCTGAAAATGATACTTTGCATAGTGCGCTGGAACAATCTGTAGCAATCATAAATCAGGAAATGCACCACGGGCTTGCCCACAGGCCATTCTGGAGTGTGTGTATGTGGCATTTTTCTCTTGGGTTTTCCTCTTCTGAAATGACTCTATTTGTATCAAGTTCACAAAACTCTAAGCAGCACACAAACATATTCTGTTGTGCCCTCATATGGTTTATTCAGGTCTATCTACCAAATTATTTCAAAAGGATGTTCATATCTTTTCCAATGTTTGAAGCATGAGTATATACAATGCCGTTTACTACTGTGTCTCTTAACAAAATCATGCATGGGAGTAGGATCCATGAGATCCCAAACACAGTTTCTTAGATGTGTCTGTAGTACAAGGTATGAATTCCTTCTGAAGAGTCGGCCTTGAGTCTAAATAGAAAGTTGTTGGTTACCCACATCACATCAATGCCACTGCCACACCAGTGGGCAGAGCTGGCTAGGTGGGTCATTACTGCAACTTACAGGGTTTACACTGCATAAGACTGTGAGGGACTTTTCCCCCTGAAAAGCATACAAAGTGCCTTCTGGTACTATGAAAGGTACACAAAGGCTATTTTATGTGAAGCCCAGAATAAAAGGCTCTGTAGAAAGTCCAGGATGCTCTGACAGCCAAACTATACCACAGTACAGCAGATACACAAGGGCTTGAAGTAATAACCCAAGGAAATGGTATTTGACCCGTAGGTGACCCCTAAGTGAAGTAAGTACACAGGGAGATGATGCTTGATTACAGTATGTATCCTGAGGAATTTATAAAAAAAATTCCTATCAATATCTATGGATAACCTGCTTTTCAGTAAAAATGTTCCATTTTCCATTATTTAAAATTGGACCTCAAGAAAACCTAGAAATTAATTGCTAGCCATTAATTTTCCATGTAATCTGAATACCATACTCACTATGAAATGTTTTATATCTGAGCCATGAGTCCATAAAGCTGAGTACACAGGAGTGTATCATCCTCAAGGAAGAAGCTTATATGAAATTTGGCTCTGTCTTATGCTAAAGGCACAACTCAGTCACTCGAGATCAATTGGGATGCTCATGATTCTGCTCCATCACATTCCTCCTTCCAGCTCCCTGTGGCCAGACTAGGAATGCCCTACAACAAGTTGACTGTGAATGAGGAGCTATGGACCTTGTTTATAGATAGCTCCATAAAATATAAACCACACTTAGAAATGAGCATCTGAAAAACTACAGGCTCCTTCTAAGATTCTCTTCAAGTCTTGCTGGATAAAGTAGATCACTAGGGGTGACCTTTGAAGTTTTATAGCCTAGCTATACTTTCTGTTTTCCCTCTGCTTCTTGATTGTGGGTACACTATGGCCAGCCAACTTCCTACTCCTGCCCTCTTAGACTTCTCCAACATTATTGACTGTGTGTTAGTTAATTTTCTATTGCTGTGATAAAAGACTATGACCAAAACAACCTACAAAAAGAATGATTTATTGGAGTTTAAAATTCCAGTGCTGTAAAAGTCTGTCATCATGATGACAGGCACATATTTCAGCAGGCAGGAATGTTGGCTGGATCCAACAAATAAGAGCTCAAACTGTCCCCTACGATGGTAATGCTGATAACTTTGACTTAAACAGAAGACTTCATCTGGGTAAACAGAAGTATTGTTATTAGGTAAAGAACCCTAACAATTTCATATCTGTTTACCAGGGAAGCAGATCTCCTAAGACTGGTTGTTATCTGCCATGAACCACTTCAGGAATCTCTCTTAACCTTCCCCCAAAATCAACAGCATTGGGCAAGAACACCTGCTTTCCAGTAAGTCAGATAGTCTGTATCAACTCAGATCCCTACCCTGCTAGCTTCCATAAAAAAGTTTTGGTTGCTTTTCCACTATTTTGTTCTTTTCTTTATTCCCTGAGAGAAGACCTTGGCAATTTGACCACCAGTAAGTCTTTCTACCCATGGGATGGTCTAGTTTGATGATTTCCTTTTGCCATCACTATTGAACTACAAGAGATGATACTGAACTGGAAACAGTATGAGATCTTGAAACCTAAAAATCAGTCCCCAATGACACTCCTCCTTCAACAAGGCCATATGTCTTAAGCATCACCAGCTAGGGACTAAGCAGTCAATGCCTGAGAATATGGAAGCCATTTCATTAAGACCACTGCAACATCTGTCCCTTTGAACTGTGAAGCAGAATAAATCTGTCCAAACTGCTTCTTCTTATTAAGTATTTTTGTCACAGAAATGAGAAAAATAAACAATAATTTGTTTGGTAGAAAGTTCCAGGTCTCCACACCAAAAACATGAAAATGTATGCTATTTGAGAATTTGTCAAAAGGTGACTGATTACAGGAAGAATTTAATTGTCACTTTGTGGCTGTTGTTCAGCCTATTTCTGAAGTCACCTGAACCTGTCATTCCCTACCTGAATCCTGAACAAAGTGGCCATAATGTTGGAGATGAGAGACAAGAGCATACTCTGTCTATACCATCATTCCTTGGAGAGATTATCCAGTGGTGCTATAGGTTGCTTACACTGGGTTACTTACATTGAGAAAGGTATACTTTTGGCCAACAGGGACTCTGGGTAACAAGTTTACTTTTCTCCACCCCATGCTTCTGCCAAGTATGTTAGCTCCTGAAGCTGCTGCTATACCATTAGGCTAACCCACACAGCTGGACTTTGATCTCTTTTGCCAACTCACTGTTTGAGTTTTTGTGCTTTGCGGTTTGTGAAGATTTGAAGCATTCTTGTGAATTTGCAAGTCTGTGAACATAAGGTCCTTAAAAGTATTCTCTTTTCCTATTTCAGTATTTCAAGCTCTCTAGTGATCTATTCATTCCTTTGTCTTTGTGTTTTTGCATTTGTCAGTATTGTATGAGATTAACTATTTTGTTTTATTGTGAAGAAACTTATTTCTGTTTTACCACATTTTCTCTGTTGTTTTGTTATTCTTAATTTTGTTAACCTTGATTCTATGTCATGCTTCTTATCTGCTATATTTTGTACCGCCCTTGCCAGTTTCATGTGTTAGGAAACTTGATTAGTTATTTGATTTTTATCTTCCTTTCAATGTACACAATCAATGTTAGTAATTTTCTTATCGCTTTATTAGCGAAATCCCTCTGTAATTTTGACCAGTCTCATTTTTATGTTATGTAATTTATGCTTTGTTATTTTACGTATTTTATTTTGTGAGTTTTATATTTTTGTACACTTAAAGCATGTTCTAGTATACATGTGCATTTTAAAAAATATTTATGATTTTT
Source organism: Arvicanthis niloticus (assembly GCF_011762505.2). NCBI lineage: Eukaryota > Metazoa > Chordata > Mammalia > Rodentia > Muridae > Arvicanthis > Arvicanthis niloticus. The sequence goes on along the minus strand of NC_047667.1, from coordinate 12,752,825 downwards.
CTTTTACTATTTATTATTGGAGAGGGTGACTACATGTGGTGGTCGGTTCTCTCTACCATGTGCATCTGGAGGATTGAACTCAGGTAATTCGACTTCATGATAAGCACCTTTACTTACTGAGCCATGTTCCCATCAATACATATGCATAAATAAATTATTATCCCTCTAAAAGCAGTTAAATGGCTTTGTCTTATATAATTACCTTTTTGGAGAAGCACATAAAATCTTTCTTAGTTAATTTCTACTGTTCAGTGTCATTTTCCATAGATAACAGGCTGTACTCTAGTCATCTGGACTATTCTTTCTATGTACATACCTGGTCATCCCTACCCTTAGCTCAGCCTTTGAGTACTGGCTAAGAACTCTGTGTATATAGTCTCCATTTCTTAGATTCGACATATAAGAGATGAAATATATTTTTTGTGAAATCTCTGGCATACTGCCTTTAATACAATAACTTTAAGGTTTTTGCAAAAGTACAAGATCTTTTTTTTTCTTTAAGATTTTGTGTGTGTGTGTGTGTGTGTGTGTGTGTGTGTGTGTGTGTGTGTGTGACACACTCATCCCTGTCAGAGACATTAGACGGTGTTGGAGACCCTAGAGTTCAACTTACAAGTGTTTCTGAACTTCTGGATTCCTAGTTTCTAGGAAGAAATTCAGGTCCTCTGGAAGAACACAAATCACTCAACCACTGATCTCTCTTGCCTGGCCCATGTCCTCATTTTGAATTCTGGAATACATCCCATACTATTTGTGTGTCCATGTAGCACTGTGATACTTTATTCAGCTGGTCAATAGGCAGTAGCATTCTTTTGCTTACTGTGGTTATTGCTAATAATAAATACAGGCACACAGGAGTACAACTTCTTTGTAAAATACTAGTTTCATTTTCTGGTAGAATAATGGCTAAAGAATTCTGAGGTCAAAGAGCAACTTTGTAGAATTGATTCTTTCCTTCTAAGTTTAATTTTTCTAAAATTCTAAGTGAATTTTAGGCATTGAATTTAGGTCATCAGGCTTGTGTGTCAAGACTCTTGGCTGTTGAGCCATCTCCCTTGCCCAATTCTAGGTTGCATATTTGGAAATTTCAGTCAAAGTAAACGTATTTGTCTGTGCTTTATAGAACTCAGATCCATTTTTGATCTCATGCATCTTATTATTAAGTTTTCTTTTCCTTAATATTAGTTTTTATTTTGTTGTTATTATTATTTTGATTCTTATTAATTACTTCATTTATTTATATTTCAAATGTTATCACCCTTCTTTACTCCCCTTCTATCTGTCATCATGCCATTCCCCATCCCCCTTGCCTCTAAAAAGGAGTTCCCTCACCCACCCGCTCCCACCTCACCCCTCTAGTATGCCTCTTCTCTGAAGCATCAAGCCTCCACAGTACACACAACCAATCACATCCCCTCCCACTAAGGCCAGACAAGGCAGTCTGCTGCTTGATATGTAGGAGGGGCTATGGACTAGCCCATGTATGCTTTTAGTCCCTGGGAGTTCTGAGGGGTTCAGTTAGTTGATACTTTGTTCTTCTTGTGAGGTTTCAATCCTCTTCAGCTCCTTTAGTCCTTCCCCTAACTCTTCTATAGGGGTTCCCAGGCTCAGCCTGATGGTTGGCTGTAAGTATCTGCATCTGTCTCAGTCAGTTGCTGGCAGAGCCTCACAGGGAAAAGCCATGCAAAGCTCCTGTCTGCAAACACATATTGGCATCAACAATAGTGTCAGGGTTTGGTGTCTGGGAATAGGATGGATTCTATCTCCTGCTGTTTCGTATTTTGAATAATGTCTTCCCCATTAGGTCCTGGGAGCCTCCCACATCTGTGATGTCTGGGATGTTTTAGTGGTTGCTCCCATTTGTCACCCCACATTGCTGCATATTTGTATTCATTCTCCTGGCCCTCCTGGCTTTTCTCCTGTCTCCCCAAATACCTTATTCTGCTCCCTTTTTTCCCTTGGCTTCCCTTCTCCCACCCAAATTCTTGGCTCCCTCTGCCTCCCACAAGTATTTTGTTCCCGCTTCTATGTGAGATTGAAGCATCCACACTTGGGCCTCCTGTTTGTTAATTTTCATATGATATGTGAGTTGTATCTTGGGTATTCTGAACTTTTTGACTAATGTCTACTTATCAATGAGTACATATGATGCATGTCCTTTTGGGTCTGGGTTACCTTACTAAGGATAATATTTTCTATTTTAATCTATTAGTCTGCAAAATTGTGATTTCCTTGGTTTTAATAGGTATATAGTATTCCATTGTGTCAATTTATCACATTTTTTTTGTATTTACTCTTCTATTGAGAAACGTCTGGGTTGTTTCCAGCTTCCAGCTATTATAAATACGGCTACTATTAACATAGTGGAGCATATGTTATTGTGATAATTATATCATATCTTTTTGGTATATGGCCAGGAGTGGTATAGCTGGGTCTTCATGTAAAACAATTTTCAACTTTCTGAGGAACCACTACATTAATTTACAGAGTTGTCGTACCAGTTTGGAATCCCACCAGCAAAGAAGGAGTGTTCCTCTTTCTCAACCTTCTCACCAGCATCTGCTGTCACCTGCATTATTAACCATTATTATTGGAGTAAGGTGGAATATAGGGTCATTTTGATTTGCATTTCCCTGATCACTGAGGATGTTGAACATTTCTTTAGGTGCCTCTCGGCAAGGCAAGATTCCTTAGTAGAGAATTCTCTGTACAGTTCTATAGCTCATTTTTTAATTGAGTTATTTGATTTTCAGGAGTTTAACTTGAGTTTTTTGTATACTTTGGATATTAGCCCTGTATGTAGGGTTAATAAAGAACTTTTCATAATCTTTAGTGTGCCATTTTGTGCTATGACAGTGTCCTTTGCCTTACAGATGCTTTTCAGTTTCATGAGGTACCATTTGTCAATTGTTGATAGTAGAGGCTGAGTCTTTGGTGTCAATTCATAAAATTTTGCCCTGTGCTTATATGTTCCAGGCTATTTCCACTTTTTCATCTAGTAGATTCAGTGTATCTGGTTTTATGTTCATGGTCCTTGATCTACTAGGACTTGAGCTTTGTATAAGAAGATAAACATGGGCGACTTTGCATTCTTCTATATGCAGACCACCAGTTAGACCAGCACAATTTGTTTTCTTTTTTCAACTCTATATTTTTGGATTCTTTGTCAAAGTGTTCAAAGGTGTGTGTGTGTGTGTCTTTCTTTGTCTTCGGTTCTATTCCATTGATCAACCTGTCTGTCTATGTACCAATAACATGTAGTTTTTAAAATTACTATTGCTCTATAGTGTAGCGTGAGGTCAAGAATAATGAATTCTCCAGAAGTTCTTTTATTTTGAGAACTGGTTTTGCTATCCTGTGTTATTTGTTTTTCAATATGAAGGTGAGAATTGTTCTTTCTATCCCTGTTAAAAATTGAGTTGAAATTTTGACGGGATTGCATTGAATCTGTGGATTGCTTTTCATAAGATGGCCATTTTTTATAAATTAATCCTGCCAATCAATGAATGAACATGGGAGATCTTTCCATCTTCTGAGCTCTTGTTTTATTACTTTCTTCAGGGACTTGAAGTTCTTGTCATAGAAGTCTTTCACTTGCTTGCCTAGAGTTACACCAAGATATTTTGTAATATATATGACGATTGTTAAGGGTGTTGCTTCCTTAATTTTATTCTCAGCCAATTTATCCTTTGTGTAGAGGTAGGCTACTCATTTGTTTTAGTTAATTTTATATCCAACTACTTTTCTGAAATTGTTTATCAAGTATAAATGTTCTTTGGTAGAATTTTGGGGGTTGCTTATATACACACTATCATATCGTCTGCAAATAGTAATACCATGATTTCTTCCTTTCCCATTTGTATCCCCCTCAGCATGCTTTTGTTGTGTAATTGCTCTAGCTAGAAATCTGAGTATTATATTGAATACATATGGAGAGAGTGGACAGCCTTTTTCCTGATTTTTGTGGGATTGCATTTAATATCATATTGGCTGTTAGTTTGCTGTATTTTGCTTTTATTATGTTTAGATATGTACTTAGAATTCTTGATCTCTCCTAAACTTTTAACATGAAGGGGTGTTGTATTTTGTCAAAGGCTTTATCAGCATCTAAACAAATGACCATGTGAATTTTTTTCTTTGGGTTTGTGTACATCATGAATTACATTGATATATTTTTGTATATCAAACCATCTCTGCATTTCTGAGATGAAGCCTGTTTGATAGTGATGAATGATCAGATGTGCTGTTAAGTTTCTAGCATAAGATCTCTCCAATTACTTTATGGAAACAGTACTACTTCTGCTGTGTCCATAAGTTTGGGTTGCTGTGCCTTTATTTTTATTAAATTCTAGAAAGTCTTTTCTTTCTTTCTTTATTTATTTCTTCCATCACCAAGTTATCATTGAATAGAGAGTTATCCAGTTTCAGTGAGTATGTAGGATTTCTGTTGTTTTTGTTGCTATTGAAGACCAGCCTTAGTCCGTGGTAGTTATCTGCTAGGATACCACCTAATAATTGTGATTATTCCAATGTTCTTATATATGTTGATTCTTGTTTTGTGTCCTTTGGAGAAGGTACCATAAGGTTCTGAGAAGAAGGTATATTCTATTCTTTTAGGGTGAAATGTTCTGTAGATATCTGTTAAATTAACTTGCTTTCATAATTTCTGTTAGCTTCACTGCACCTCTGTTTAGTTTCTGTTTCAATGACCTTTCCATTGGTGAGAATAGGGTGCTGAAGTCTCCCACTAATATTGTGTGAAGTTCCATGTATGTTTTGAGCTTTAGAAAACTTTCTTTTACAAACATGGGTGCCCTTGCATTTGGGGCATAGATGTTCAGAATAGAGACTTCATCTTTGTGGATTTTTCCGTTGATGAGCATGAAGTGTCCTTCCCGTCTCTTTTGATTGATATTCTATTTTACTGGATATTGAAATGGTTACTCCAGCTTGTTTCTTGGGAATATTTGATTGGAAAATTTTTTCCAGCCTTTTCTTCTGAAGTAGTATCTGTCTTTGTCACTGAGGTATGTTTCTTGTATGTAGCAAAATGCTGTCTCCTGTTTATATATCCATTCTTTTAGCTTCTGTCTTTTTATTAGGATATTAAGCACACTAATATTGAGAGATATTAAAGAACAATAATTGTTGGTTCCTGTTATTTTTGATGTTAGAAGTGGTATTATGTTTCTGCGCTTCTCTTCTTTTTGGTTTGTTGTGAGATGATTAATTTCTTGTGTTTTCTCAGGGGTAGTTACCCTCCTGGTGTTGAAGTTGTCCTTATAGCATCCTATGTAGGGATGGACTAATACAAAGATATTGTTTTAATTTGGTTTTGTCATGGAATATCTTGGTTTTGCTGGGTATAGTAGCCTGGGCTGGCATTTGTGTTCTCTTAGGGTTTTCATGACATCTGTCCAGGGTCGTCTGGTTTTTAGGGTCTCTGCTGAGAAGTCTGGTGTAATTCTGATAGGTCTGCCTTTATATGTTACTTGGACTTTTTTTTTTCACTTACCTCTTTTAATATTATTTCTTTCTTCTATGCATCTTGTGTTTTCATTATTATGTGATGGGAGGATTTTCTTTACTGATCCAATCTACTTGGTGTTCTGTAGAATTCTTGTATGTTTATGGCCATCTCTTTCTTTAGGTTAAAGAGTTCTATGATTTTTGTTGAAGATATTTTATGGCCTTTTGAATGGGGAATCTTCACCCTTTTCTGTTTCTATTATTCGTAGGTTTGATCTTTTCACTGTGTCCTGAATTTCCTGGATATTTTGGGTTAGGAGCTCTTTGCACTTTGTATTTTCTTTGACCATTGTATTAATATCTTCTATAGTATCTTCTAAGCCTGAGATTCTCTCTCCTACTCTTTTATTCTGTTGGTGATGCTTACATCTGTAACTCTTGATCTCTTTTCTAGGTTTTCCATGTTGAGAGTTGCCTCCATTTATAATTTCTTTATTATTTCTATTTCCATTTTTAGGTCCTAGATTGTTTTGTTCAATTGTTTGACATGCTTGATTTATTTTCCTGTATTTTTATAAGGGATTCACTTGTTTCTTCTTTAAGGACTTCTACCTGTTTACCTTTGTTCTCTTCGATTTTCTTAAAGGAGTTATTTATACCCTCCTTAAAGTCCTCTATCAGCTTCATGAGATAGAATTTTTGTTCAGAATCTTGCTGCTCAGGTGGGTTAGGGTATCCAAGGCTTACTGTGGTGGGAGAACTGTGTTCTGGTGATGCCAAGTTACACTGGTTTTAGATGCTTACATTCTTGTGTTTGCCCTTCACAATCTGGCTATCTCTGGTGTTAACCGGCTTGGATTTCTCTAACTAGAGCCTGTCCCTTCTTGTAGGTAAGGTAGGGCTCTTTGAGTGGGTTAGAGCAGACCTCTTGTGAGGCAGACCTTTCTGTCTCTGGTTATGGGACCCTCCTTTGTCCCTGGTTATGAAAGACCTCCTGGGAGACAGACTCTCTCTAGGGTGTGGGAGAAGGACAGGAGTGCCCTATCTGCCCAGGAAGATTTGCAGACCAGAAAAAAGATGTGTCTCCAGTACGGTTCAGTGGAGTACCCAGCTGGGACAGGTATTGGGGTGAGGATCTTACCTGTGACCTATTTATGACAGAGAGACTCTCTCTGGAGTATGGGAGGGATAGGAATGCCTGATCTGATGTGGGCAGAGTTGCAGACTAGAAGAGTTTATCAAGTTTTCAAAGCTGACTTTATTAAAAAACTATTGATTTCTGTGTTGAGTCATTTTCAGAAATTTATCATAGATTAATTAACTATACTATGTATACTGCATATACTGTGTTTCCCCAGTCTATTTTCTTCCATTGTTTATTAAACTCTGACATGCCTGCATCATACTGTTTTAATCACTATAGATTCATAATGCAACTTTATATCAGGTAATATGATTCTTTTATTTTTCTTTTAGTCTATTCCATTGGCTATGAAGTCTTTTTTTGTTTGAATTATCTTAGAAATTATGATTTGTATTCATGAAATACATCATTGGGCATTTGATAAGGAAGGAGTACACTGAGCTTTCATATGGCATTAGGCAGATGTGATATCTTAACAATATCCAATTCCAAATCAGGTTTAATCATTTTTAAATATATGAAACATATGAGTGATTTAGAGAGTCTTTTTTAAGGGTCTCCATTTCTCTTTTTATTTTCTTCTTTCCATATGTATATACTTGTTGTGTGCATGAGTACTTGCATGCTCATGTGGGTGTACATGTGAAAGCCCAAGTTTGACAGTTGAAGCCTTTCCCAATCACTTTCCTCCTGCTTTACTGAAAATGGCTCTCTCTATTGAACAAATAGGGCATCAGTGTGAATATTCTTATTAACCAGTTTCCACTGAATACCTATATCATACCTATCTCCACCTCCTGAATTCTAGGATTACAGGTAACAGACACACTCAACCGTCATTTCTGTGCTTTCTGGGGATGGGAACTCTTATATTCATGCTTATACTGCAAGTTTTTCCCACCATTCAGCATTTTGCTTGCTTTCATTTCAGTGTATTTTCGACATAAATTAGACTACTGTTTTTTTATTCAGATTGCTTCTATGGTTATAAGAAAAAGATGCATTGTGTCAGATTTAATTTTGTTGTTGTTGTTGTTTTAATTTTATTGAGGATACTTTGTATCTGCCTATATGGACTGTCTCAGTGAATGTCACTTTATGGTTATCTAATGACTAAGGCATGTTTGCTCCATGTGTTTGTTAATCTGTTCTGCCACTCAGATCTCTATTCTTGATGAGTTTCTAGCCATCTGATCATTGCATAAGAAAAGGTAGAAGTCTGCTATGGTGATGTATTATATTTTGTCTTCATGTACTTTATATTTCTAATATTGGGTGGATACTCATTTAGGATTGTTATATCTTCCTGTTATAGCTATGGATTTATGATTGTATAATATAAACATCTTAACTACTTTCTCTGTCTTAAAAGTGCTGGATGACAAGAGAGTAGCCTGTTTCTGACTTTCCAACAAGTTAAGGGAAACAGGATTTATTTGGACTTACTTATCCACAGGGATATAGCCTGTTATCAGGGAAATACATGGGAACAGCCACAGAGGGAAACTTATAGGAACCAATATCTGGATGATTACATTAATTCTCATAAAGAGGGCATATAAGAGAGAACAGGAAATGGGGCTAGACTATAAAACTCAGTCTCGAGTGATTTACTTCCTCCAAAAAAGCTCCATTTTCTAAAACTTCCATAACCTTCACAACAGTGCCACTAATAGTAGTCAAGTATTCTAACAGATAAGACTAGGAGCGGAACTTCACATTCCAACCAGGACACATTGTTTGGATGGTTTGATCTGGTGCTCACGTGGCAAGCAGTTTACCAACTAAGCAATCTCCCTAGTCCCACCTTGCCAACTGTTAAATATTAGTATCTTGTCTCCACATAAGATACTTTTCTCTCTGCTTGTCTTGCAATCTTCCAACAAATAATGTTTTGGTCTCTCACTCTTCATCAGCAGATTTTATGAATAATGAAGAAATATTTTATTTTGTTAACTGCTTATTGTATGGTAAGCACTTAATCCATTTTCCTTGAATGTCTGAATGAATCTGGAATCCAAGTAGCAGTATGTTTGGCTGCCAAACCTATTTGGACCACATGCCAGCGAGGAATAGAGTGTCTGGTCTGCTTTTTTTTTTTTTAGATATTTTATTTACATTTCAGATGCCACCCCTTTACCCCATTTCCCCTCCCTAGAAAACCTCTATCCCATGCCCGCTTTCCCTTTTTGCTTTTATACAAAAATGTTAATCAAAGGCTTTATGAGTTTGGTAATGCTCAATCAGAAGTGTAACCCAATACTCAACCTAGATATATCAACTATCTCTGACTGGTGGAGACTCTTGAACATCTGCTTCCATGTCCCCCCCTTCTCTCTCTCTCTCATCACCTAGCTTCTTCTCTCCTTTTTCTCCTCCTCTCCTTACTCCTTCTCTTCCTCTCCGTACTCCTCCTACCTTAGCTCCTCCTACATATCACCCTTTCTGTTAAAATAAAACTTTTCTCTCAAATTACAATTAGAGCATAATTATGCCTATTTGTACCAGTGAGGTACAAGATAGTCCTAATACCCACTCCATCACTTTGTTGTCTGGTCTGCTTTTTATCTGCTTGTAAGTGAAAATCTCAGAAGTGCAAGTGCACAAGGGAATGTGTGCTTTCTCCCTCTGGCTCTTACTGTGCAGTTCATACTAAAACGCATTCAACGATCCCTTGGTATTTAGAATGATTAAGAGCTCATAGGAACATAAATTACTAGCTATTCACACACCATTTTTAGGAATAATTTCTCAAAACTATAATGGGGTCCTGAGAGAATAGAGTTTCTCAAGAGGGGTGCACACTAATCACTTTCACACACCCCCAAATATTTTCCAAATTAGCTATAACCACATATATGAGAAAACAAAACAAAAACTATGGTCTTGCTTATAAAAAGAAATCAGTTTCTTTGTTTAGCTAAATTAAGCAATATCAGAATCAGTAAAGATCCATTCTCACCTCTTCTGATGGTGAACAAAAAAAAGATTGTTTTCATCTCTTTTCAACCTAACAATTCTGTCCTGTGTGGCCACTGCCAATAGCAACAACATGTTACTGTACACTACTGAACAGCATGCCACCAGCAACACATAGATACTGAAAAGTTTGGCTGTCAAGTCTGTTTTGATTACACAGCAGTAAAAACTGCATGTTAGGACTGTTTCTCAGCTATGCATAAATTGAGAGAGAGAGAGAGAGAGAGAGAGAGAGAGATATCTTCCTATTGCACAGAAGGAATCACTCTCAGTCATATTTTTTTAAAAAGTTGTCTTATATAATACATTCTGACCACAGTTACTTCTCACTCCAGTTCTCACAGTTCCCACTAGCATCTCTCTCTCTCCAGACATGCCTCTCACATCTCATCTTTCTCCAGAAATGATCTGGCTTCCCAGAGGCATCAACTGAACATGGCACAACAAGATACAATAAGAACAGGAAAAACCCTCACATCAAGACTGGGCAAGGGAACCCAATACAAAGAAAAGAGTCTCAATATTAGAAAAATATTCAGAAACACCTTCACTCTACTGTCAGAAGTCCCACAAAAGCACCAAGCCAAAAATTATAACATAGATGCAGAGAACCCAATACAAAGCCATTCAGACTCCATAATTGCTACTTTAGTATTTATGAATGAAAAATGTGTGTTGCTTAGCTGATTTATAGCTTAGCATCTGCATAGCAGTATGTTCTCTCCTGGTGTCCTGGACTATTCTGTACCACACAGTTTCTTCTTTTCTTCTTCAGGGTTCCCTGAGCTCAAAGAGTAGGGTACCAGTGGAGACCTCCAACCTAGTATCTCTCTCAGCCAAATGTTCGGCTGGGTCTTTCTGCATCTGCTCCCATTAGCCTCTCTGATGATGTCAGTCACCAGTCTTAATCTGAAAAATATCATAGTTCTTTCCTCTATGACCCACATTCTCCCAGTAAGTCTATAAAAAGTGTATTGCATAGGTCTAGGTTTATACAAATAAAATTTGAGTCACCCACCAAATGTTGCATTCATGTCAGTTATTTCTTATTACACTACATTTGGCATTGAGAGACTAGTATAAAAATACAAACTAGGAGAATCTCTTTTCAAACTTACAAAGTCAGTTGCAGTTTGCATATGAAAAAAAACAAAAATACATTAGCTCTTTTCTTTCTAACTATCAGGAAGATTTTGAGTATAGGAATCAAAATCACCCAAATGCTTATATCCTCAGGAACATCTTTTATAAATAAATATTGCTAAACTCAGAACTGGGGACAGAGTTCAGTTTGCAGGGTGTTTGCCTACTGCATGAAATTCAATCCCCAGCACTATATAAAATTTGATGGCATAGGCTATAATCTTAGCATTTAGAGGTTAGACACAGGAAGATCAAAAGTTCAAGGTCAACTTAAACTATATAGCTGGAGGTCATTAACTTTCTAAGATAATATTCTGTTTTGTTAACAATGACTGTAAATTACCCACTTTTTGGCCCTTTGTCTGATCTTACAAAAGTCCTTACTGAATGAGTGATAGGCTTAAAGAATAACCTTGGATCTGGCAGGAACTGCCACAATTTACCTAACCTTCATCTAAATTTAACTCCCAGGATTACTAATGTTCCTTTTGATCTCCAAAAGTGCTCAAGGGCCAGTAAATGTGCATGCGTGTGCATACACATATGTAAGTAAAAATAAATATAATAATATTTTGTTTTTCAATTTAAATTCTACACACACTGCTAGCAGGTACAACATGCTTCTGCTTACTGCTAATGGGAACTCAGGATCACAAAAATTGCCAAGTACTCGCACTAGAAGGCCTTTATGCCTGTCCACATTTCTTACTCAAGTAGACACAAGAAGTCCTGATGTCTGATTGGTAGAATAATAAGAGGAAGATGCCAAGAAGAATTAAGTATTGGGAGAGGTAAAGTTTTAGTTTTAAGCTAGTCTCATCCATTTTTTTTTAATCACCAAGGAGACCAGATGTTTGAAGTGAGGACCAGTCACTCAAATCTCATTGCACAAAAGACAGAAATGATCCCCTGTAGCTCTGCTCTCAGCCTGGCTCAGTGTGACAGAGCTGTTCACCTGAAGCAAGTCTTGTTTCTTTTTCACCAGATTTCTTCTACTTGTGTGAAATGAAGACGATGATTTGTGTCTTACAAAGTTAGAGCATGGAGTGAGTTTCTAATTCAGAGAACGTGTAACCATAGCTGTCGCTGGCTGCATATGAATACCAGTCCCTTCCACATGCCATTGATCTTCCATTGTTCTTTGTACTCTGCCCACTTGAGTACATGAGGCAACCCACTTTCCATTATCCAGATCAGCTGTTGACTTCATTTGAAGAAGTTCTGAACTTATATTATTTTTTTCAAAATCTAACTAAATGCTACATCGGGCAACTCTTCTGAGGAGTATCTCTGAACTCTGCACAAGGGAGACAAACTGAGAAGCCTTGGGATCCCATCTCAATAAAGATGTATGGGAATGAGTTCAGTAGCCAGTCATTGGGAATGCTGTATTGATGTCTGTTTGACCCAGGTTAGATATGTGGCTGGTTGTTGAGATGTAATATCAGCCTTTGTAAATAACTTATGATATCTATTATCAGGAAACTCTACATCATGAGCCTGACTTAAAAGTGTCCCACTGGGTGGTGGCAAACACTCTTTAATTTAGAGGATTGTGTTGCTTGAAGAATTCAGGGCATCAAAGAAGAGGAAAGCCATCTGCACAGACACTTCTCACCAGGAAAATCATGAAGATTCAATTTAGAGGATCCTGAAATCTCAAGCAATTATTGCAATGACATAAATACCCTGTCGACACATTTTCATTAAGTACTGAGAACAGATTCCACTCTTAATAATTCTAGGAGGAATCATTTTTTGCTTTGGTGCTAAGTGACACCAGATCCAACAGAAATAGATCAGGTTGTGTGTTCAAGGAAATTCCTGTGCCTGACCAACATTGTTACTTAGGTGTCACAATTAAGTTGCTGGTGATTCATGTACAAAGCCCTAGTTTCCCCTAGCTGTGATATTCATCTGAAGTCCCTGGCCACTCTTTGAATGCCTAACTTGCAGAATCTTCTCTATAAGACCTGGTGTTGACTCACATGTCCTCTTAAGAACTGCTCTAGTATCTCTTTTAGAGGCAATGAGAAGGGTTAGTTATAGGTATTCAGACCTCTTTTCCATTTGTTAAGATATGGCAAGAAATTTAAGAAGTCTATAAATAAGAAAAAGCATCAGAAATTAGTGAGATAATTTGAAATTATTTCTAAAATGCAAAGAAGAAGAAATGAATTATTCACAAACTAAGAATAAAAAATGTTTCAGACTAGACTTTTAAAGGTATAATGGAAACATCTGGTTATGTATTATGTAAAATATGTATTTTAATTCTTCTAGAAAATGCTGAGTATAAAAGATGGAAGGTTAAATTGCTTTAGAATCAGAAACATTAAATGACATGTAATTGTTTTACTTTGTCACATTTAGAAAACATATTCTGCACCTTGCTATTGTGGATTCTTAAATCAATGATGAAACAGCTAATTAAAGTACCATGGCTTCTAGTTCTTTTCTCTGAGAACATTTTATTTTTATCATTAATGCCTATAAATTTAAAATTATTTAAAGTACATCCGATTTTTTAAAATTCAAAATCATCTTTATTTCCAGATTTCAGAGAAACACTGTCTTGACACCAACAGCATTGTCTCATAAGAATAGTAACACACCAAGCCTATGACCTCACTAGGGTTTTAAACTCTGTAGTCCAAATATATTCCCAGGCTGTCAAAAATAACAGTCACAGAGATAGGGAGTGATATCAGTTCTGAAGTGCTCACCTTTCAAGCATGAGTATCTTTAATATATCCCAAGAACACATGTAGAAAAACAGCCAGGTGAGGTGGTATACATCTGTAAGCCTGGCCCTGGGGAGGCAGAAACAGACATAGGCAGAAACTTAGGGCCAGCAAGCCAACCACCCCAGCTGATTGGTGAGTTCCAGAACAATGAGAGAACCAGTTTCAAAAACAGTGTTACTCACTTTAAAATGAAGACATAGATTTTGTTTCATCCTCCACATGCAAGTGCACATACCTGTCAACACATATATACAAAGATACTCACATGTGCCCACAAAAGTATGTACACACACACACACATACACAAACACTCATGTACCCATGCACATACATGCATGTGAGTGCATGCAACCTCCTACATACACACACACACGGGGGAGGGGGGAGGAGGTTGTTTAGAGTGGTGGTTTCTCTTAATGCTTAGTTTTACTCAAACAATGATTTGATCAGATGTATTTGGGAGAACTGACAGTTAATGGCATTGATAAACACACCAGCAGTAACGATCAGGTGTGCTAAGTTTGTCAGTTAATCTTTGATGGCCACTACACATCTTCTTATCTAAACTTAGAAGAAAGCATAGCTTATGGCCCCAGGCATTCAGTGCATATTCTGCTATGAGTGAAAGAGAAAACTTAATCTTTGGATGTCAAATGAACAGTCAACTTTAATACCTGGAAAGAAAGTCAGGGCTAGACTAGAGACTTGTGCTTTCAAAATTGATTTTTCTTTTCCATTAACATAGCATGTCTCTCTAAAGATCTCACACTCCAGCTGTTGCTTTTATTCTCTTTTTTCCCACTTACCCCTGATGTGTCTCGCTCTTCCTCTGTTTATATATGCATTTAAAAACAAACATCAAAACTATTCTTTGAGATTTTTTTAATATATTTTCTCAGGTGCTTTTCATTTAATAACTAAAATATAATTTATTTAGGACCACATATAGAATCACTTTCATAGGAGAATAAGTATAAGATTCTGAAACAGAATTTCATAAATACATTGCAAGGAGAATTTGATATAATTCTTTTTAGGACCATGCATGCTTGGGCCCTCTGAAATCAACTGAATGTGTGACTGATGCCTAGGAAATGGCTTTATTTTAGTGCTGAAGTGTAAGGTGTTTTTTAATTGAAGGCTAGTGGGTTGCCATTTTTGTATCACCTGAGAAGCAATTATGAAATATTTATGCCAGGGCACACCCTAGACAATAATTAAGATATTTTGGCAAGAGACCCCCACCAAAAATACATTTTTTTATTTTTTTTAATTATGATTTTTGTGTATGAGTGTGTATGTTGAGATAAGTATATAAATACCATCAGATAAGTCCATTTGGAATTGCTCTCATCTAAATATTTTTAAGGCTAATCATTTGATATTAGATAACCAAGTAGGTGGATTTTCCCTGAGAAAGACTGACTCTTCCTCTTTACGTTGTCATTAATTGCCAGTAACTCTTCATCTAGAGGTAGAGCTTTGTGAAATTTGCCCCATCCAGGTTGGGATATCAACAGGTATTGTCATTTTTATAGCTCTAATTTAAGTATTATCAGGATGCTATGGGTACAGCTCCCTGTCATATGTAGAGAATATCATCTCACAGATATGTGGTCCTCTGATTCTTAGAACATTTACATCCCTTCTTCAGTGTTCCCGGAACCTTAACTGTAGCTGTTTTATTGCACATGTATCACTTGTGGCTAGGCACCCTAGAGAGCATTGTTCTCTGCATTTTGACCAGTTGTAGATTTCTGTAATTATCTTCATCTGCTCCAAAAACAGCTTCATGGATGAGGGAATTGACTAGACTTATTTGTGGTATAAAGATAAGTATTTGGAGTGTGGTTAAAAATTATATTAGTTTAGGAATGTGGCAATACTAGGTTATCCAGATTCCCTGGCTTCATTGGCCACAGGTAGTTTGCTAAGTTTATAGTGCTAGGCATGAACTTCCTCCTATTGAATGTTCTTGTGCTGCCTAGTGTTGTCAGTTGGACACAAACTAGAGTTATCAGAAAGGACCTAGCTGTGAGGTATTTTTTAAATTACTGATTGGGGAGAAAGCCCAGTCCATCTTAGTTAGGATGATGGTCTTTTGAGTTCTTAAGGAGGCTGGATGAGCAAGCCAGTAAGCAGCAACCCTCCAAGACCTCTACATTTGCTCTGCCTCCAGGTTCCAGGTATCCATGAGTTCCTATCCTAACTTCTTTCTGTGATCTCAAAGTATAACACTTTTCTTCCCATTTTGATTTTGGTCATAGTGTTTCATTATAGTAACCTTAACTAATAATACGAGTTGGTACCAGGATAGTGGTTTATTGCTATGATAGTCCTGACCATATTATCTTAGGGAGAACTTTGGGAGGGTTTTTGGAGCTTTGAATTATAAAAGTCATTAAGTGTTCAGAGCTCAGTGAGCTATTCTTTAAAATATTTGATGATGAGAACGTGAGAACAATTCATAGAATGAAGATCTGGCTTTTAAAGTTTCAGAGGAAAGCAAAGACTCTACAGGGCCACCTGAGTTATGAATCTGTGTGGCTGGTTGGTTGAAATTTAAAAATAAGCTGAGATTAACAAGATACCAGAATCACAAATGTAAAAATCCTTTGCTTTCTTGGGAGAGTGGATGCTAGTAAGCTGGGACTGGGGGATCAGCTGGTGGGGCCTGAGTCCCAGAAAGAAAAGGCTATTGGTGAAAGTACAGCCAAGTTGCAGCAAAGGACCCCAGCAGTTTTGGAAATGCCAGTCCCATGTGATAATAACCAAGAACAGTAGCAGTGAGGAAGTGTAGCCAGCTCGAGACTAGAAGAAAAACTTTGTATGCTGTAAAGTGCTGAGGCAGTGAAGTAACTCAAGCCCTTTGAAGGAATCCAGAAGACCATAAGTGTATCCAAAATAATTAGACATCAAGTTATTTACACATTCAGAGTTTGGTTTTGCTTATTCATGACTATGCCCTGGTTCTTTGTTCTCAAAGTAAGAACATATTTTAATTAATTTGGTTTTACAAGAGCCCACAGGTGAGAGACTTTGAATTTTTTTAAAAAAAAAGCTTGGATTTTAAAGAGACTAAATTTTTAAGTGTTTGAATGTTTAAAAACTATGGGACTTTTAAAATTTGCAATCTTTATATTGTTATTCCCCCAAACAAAAGCCAGGTTATGACTTAACAATCTAGTCTTTATGTGTTAAGTTGACAAGGTGTTAATTGTGCTGGCTAGTGTTATGTCAACTTGACACAAGCTAGAGTTATCTCCAATGAGGAAAGATCCATTGAGAAAATGCCTGTATATAAGGAGTGATTGTGAGACATTTTTTTAGTGATTGATGCAGGAGCCCAGCAAGATGTAGGTGTTGACATGTCTGAGCTGTTGGTCCTGGGCTCTATAAGAAGCCAGGTTAAGCAAGCAAGTAAGCAACACTACTCCATCCTCTCTGAGACAATTCCTGCCTCCAGGTTCCAACCCTGCCTGAATTTCAGCCTGGACTTCCTTCAGTGATGAACTATAATGTGGAAGTGTAAGCTAAATAAACCCTTTTCCCCACAACTCACTTTTTGGTCACAATATTTCATTATAGCAATAGTAATCCTAATTAATACAGGGTCTTAAGCCCAGTTAAATAGCTATTTGTTATGGTACATTTGGTAGTATCTTCCTGTACTGGTATTGTTATGATTAGAAGGTGTCTTAGTTAGGGTTTTATTGCTGTGAAGAGACACCTTGACCAAGGCAACATTTGTAAAAGCAAATGTTTAATTGGGTTGACTAACACATCATTTATAAATGCAAATGTTTAATTGGGGCTGGCTTACAGTTTCAGAGGTTCAGTTCATTATCATCATAGTGGAATGCATGCTGTAGGAGGTGGAACTATGTGCTGCTGTAAGGCCCCAGGAAGGGAGGACCCCACCCGAGTCTCAGGAATTTGTGGCCACCCAATAACTCACAAGACACTGAACTTGATGCAATCAGCAAGAGGTATATTTTGATCAACATGTTGAGGTCAAGACCCATAGCCCACATAGGGGCAGTGGGGTCTGACCCTGGGGCTTTGGAGACAGAGAGAATTTAAAGGGAAAAACCACAACCCAATGGGGGAAACCACAACCCAGGGGGAGTGAAGAGAGGTTATTGGAAAGCATCTGTGGAAAGTACCAGCCCATTATTCAGTTTGTGACAGGGTCCAAGGAACAGTCATGGGGAACATATTGTATAGGTTATTCTCAAAGAGTCTATTCGTAATCAACCATCTATCTTGTGGTCAGCCAAGTTCCTAAAACACAGAGCTCATGACCAAGCTGACCTGTACTCTTGGTTCTGCTCAGCCTGCTAGGAGTTTTTGCCAATGGAATATATAGTGTGTTCTGTGAAGAAACACCACAGTTCCAGTTACTCTGAAAGATTAAATAGCAGACAAAAACATGTAAAAGCTGAATAAAGCAGAGAAGAGAGAGAGCAGGTTGAGAAAAATTTTATATCACAGAGACTAAGTTCCCCAACTCTAAAGTCACAATTAAGGACTATTGCATTGTGAGAACAAACTATGACACTATTATTATCAGTAATAACTTAAAGAGTGATTAAAATATTTAATATTAAAAAATTAAATTATGTGTGGGAACAGGATGGAGGATGGGGGTGAGAGGCCAAAGAATCAAATGATGAATCCTGAGAAATCCTACTCCTGAGACTAGCATCCGGCTGAAGATCTGATTTTATTATCCAGCACATAAGCTTATATAAAGTTTTTGAGCCAGTCTGAGCCCCTAAATCATTGGCCAATCTTATCTCACCACAACTTCAGTATGCTCCAATGAAAGCCCTGCCTAAAGAGGTAATGTAGAAGGAATAAGGGCAGTACCCTCACCTGCTAGGACTTCTGTGAGGATAGAGGAAGTGGCCACTGCCCTGACCTCAGTTCCATTTTGCTGTCTCGCTGATATGCTGGGAGCCAATTTAGATCTAATGATACGTGATACAGATCAGGATTCTTCAGGGAGTCACAGAAGCCTGTGACTCTTTCCTCTCCATCACACTTTTTCCTTCACAAGGTTGACCTTCAGGTCCCCCCACAAATATGTTTCTAAGAAAACAAGAAACACTCCACCAAATACTATCTACAAATTGAAAGAGAATATAAAATGTGGGACATTTTCTGGGGAGAAGTAAACAAATATCTACTCACTCAACAGCAGACAAGAGCAAAGTTTCCACTAAAGTCTAACACAGTGAATCAGTGAGTATATTAGTTGCTATAGGTGCATGGGTGACTAGAAGGCAGTTGCACTCCGGAGATCAATCAATACACAACTTGCAGGCAGCTCTACTGAAGAGCCCCCTGCCCCAGCTATTGCTTACTGCTTACATAACTTTGAAGAGAGGTCTTATGTGTCTTGTTTACTCCTTAAGCTCTGTAAATTTCATTTCTTTCCTGAGTCCTGGCAAGTTTCCCCCAGGAGAGAATGCTTTCTTGCAGAAGAAATAGCTACACAATAAATGTCAGAAACATTTCAAGGACTTTTAACAGTTTTAGTAGTTTTTATGTAAAATAGCACCTAAGAAGTCTTAGAGATTCAGATACCAATGTTTCACTAATTTTCATATTTTGCTACATTTATCTCAGTTTCTTATCCTCAGTAAAAGAACCATAAAGTATCAAGATATTATACATCAGTGTCAAAAGATTATACATGTTCAACCTTCATTTGCACACATTTTGAATTTACAAGTTGCTTTTTGTGACTACAAATTAATTGATTAATTATGTAAATGATACAGAATAATTATTTTAATATTTAGAAATTATAGTAAAGAACCAGTGTTCCTGAATTAAATAGATGGCTGGAAAATAGTGCCAGGAAAATATTACTTAAGTGTTGTGTTTTATATTTATGTATATGCCTATGGGTGTCTGTGTGTCCACCTGCAAATACACAAACGTGTGTGAGTGTTGTTGGAGGCAAAAAAAAAAGAGTCAACTCCCTTCAACCTAGCACTACAGGCAACTGTGTGTCACTGATGTGGGTGCTAGGACTAAAACTCAGTTCTTCTCAAGAGAAGCAAGTGTTCTTTACTACAGAGACATCATTTGTTGTCTTATATTGTTCTTTTTGGTTCTTTGAGAAGTTTCTAATATGTTTTGATTATAGTCACCTCTTCTTAAACATCTTTTGGACACACCTCTTCCCCTACTCACCCAAAATTGGTCTCTTTTTTTTTTCACTCACCAAGTCCAATTTGTGTTGTTTCTTATTTATTCTTGAATGGATGACCTTCCACTGGAGTGTGGTCTACTACCCAGAGGCAACTGTCTTAAATAAAATTAACTCTTCTCTTAGCAGCAATCAACTTCAAATAGCTTCTAAGCTGTTCGTGTCCACTTCTCTCTATGCTGATGTTTGGTCTGGTTTAAATTTGAATGTCTCTGGTTAATGAACATAGGACTTGATGGCCTGAATCTTATAGAGCAAAATGTAGGGGATATATCTGAATTGTAAAGACATAAGAAAAGATTCCCTCTAGAAGACCATAGTAATGAAGGCCATAAGACCAAAAACTACAAACAGGACCATATGAAACGCAAAAACTTCTGTACAGCAAAGAACCGCAAATGGAAACCCTACAAAAATGGGAAAAATATTTGCCAGTTATATATCTGACAGGATGTTTGTGTGTAGAATACTTGAAGAACTTCCACAATGAAGCATCAAGAAAATGAAAAACCCAGTTGAAAAATGTGGCAGGGAACAGAAAAGAAACTTCACAAAAGATGATATATAAATGGCTGAGAGACATTTTAAAAATTCACTTAGCCATGTTTAAAATGCATGTTTTACTATCACTTTCTAAGTTTTTGAGAATGAGATGATGACATCAAGAATTTGCCAAGTCTATAGGCATCAGTTTAGAATGAGTGCCAGGCCTGAGATAAAGAATGAGCCACTGTTGTATGGTTAGCTAGAATATGAACCGGAATGCCAAGCAGTGATAGGCAAAGAGGTGTTTGTGTACTTTGTTTTTCTAAGTAAAGATTTTGAAATCACACCCTCCATTTTAGAATTAATTTTGATGTTTAATGATTTTATACATAGATATTCATGTATATATGTTCTGATTACTGTCTCCTCACTTTCTCTTTTCTCCTTCTCTTTGCTACTGAGAAACCAGACCAATTCTATTGTGGGTTCAGCCTTCATCTTAGAGAACCTGACCTAAAGCTGAACTTGAGCTGACCAACAAGCCTGCACCTAGTACTAGTTTCCAGGTTACTCCCCAAAAAGCCTGCATCTAACACTAACTTCCACGTTACTCCTCAACAAGCCTGTACCTAGCATTAGTTTCCAAGTCACTCTCCAATCAGGAGGAAAGCAGAAGTTAAGTTTACGTTTTGGCTTCCAACATCACCCAGTCATTTTAAAGGGCAATAATAGCGCCCCCATTAGATCTGTGCCAAGCTGAAAAAGCCTTTGCTTGTTTGCTTGCCTCTATAAATGCTTACTTGAAACTGCCCTGGAGCTATAACCTACAGTGCGGCTGCACTAGTGCACAATTGCATCAGAATCGGCTCTTTGGTGGTCATTTGGGGGTTGAGATACTGAACAGGCACAACACTAGCATTCCCCCACCTAGTCCTTATCAGTCTTTTTCCCAGGTTCATGAATCTTTGTTTTGTGGTCTATTGAGTAGATATTGCCAATCATATATACATGCTCTAAGTTCAACTCTGGGATCATGAGGGGTTTGTTTGTTTGTTTGGTTGGTTGGTTGGGTTGGGTTGGGTTGGGTTGGTTTGGTTTGGTTTGGTTTTTCCCTTCATCTTTTGTGAGAAAGTGCCATTCCTAGTAAGACAGACTGGATTAGATTCTCATCTGTCCCTACCTGGATCTGAATAAGGGGGTCTGAAAGGTGGTTTGCTTTGTTTTGTTTGTTTGTTTGCTTGCTTGCTTTCTACATTGCCCTCTGGTTTAAGTAATGTTTGCTTGACTCTATAGTGTGGCTCTATGTTTTTTAATTAAAAATTTTCTGCTACTATTGCATTATCAAAAGAGGAAATGGCATATAAACTTTAAACATTAGCTCTTTGTGGGCATTTAGAAAGTATCACAGGGAAGGTGGCTTCCTGAGACAGATTATACAGCCCCCAAGGAGAAAAGGTCAGGTTACTGTTTAATTAATCATCCCTTTAATTCCTGCCTTGTGGAGATGAGGGTGTGGTATATGCAAGTATGTATGTATGTTTAAGTGCACATGCATGTGAATGCACGCAAGTACGTATAATGCAGAGTCTAGAAATCAACTCTGGGTGGCTCTGTTCCTTGTTTTTGAGATAGTCTGTGGGGCGATGGGCTGTGAGAAGCAGCTGGGTGCCTGATCGGGCACAGACCTCGAACCCGGGACCTTTATCTGACAGCAGGTGTT
Organism: Arvicanthis niloticus; assembly: GCF_011762505.2. Taxonomy (NCBI): domain Eukaryota; kingdom Metazoa; phylum Chordata; class Mammalia; order Rodentia; family Muridae; genus Arvicanthis; species Arvicanthis niloticus. The sequence goes on along the minus strand of NC_047667.1, from coordinate 12,730,914 downwards.
CGGCTGTGCTCCCTGGCCCTGGTTCTTTTCATTCAGCTTCAGCCCTCCACAACCCCTCCCACAGAGAGGTCTCTGGCCATCTGTTAAGAGGAACAGTGCCTCAGGCTCTCCCACATGTAGATGAGGTATCTCCAAGCTCTCAGACCAAGCCAATAGGTGTTATCTGCTGCCAGACCCTAATCCACACCGAATTTGTATATAAGGATCTATTCAGGAGAGATAAAAAGTGTGCAAGAATCATCCTGGTGTCCCAGAGTTTCTGTTGCAAGAGCTGTAACACTTGGGAAGAGATATGCTCTTCGGAACCTGCCTGGGATACCAAGCTGCCTCCTTGCTAACCAGCCGGGCTTCTTATCAGCCCAGCCAGGCAGTCTCAGCAGAGAGACAGGTGCAGCACCTGGGAGTGACCGGGCGGCAACAGCGGAGAAACAAGAAGAGGCAGCAGCGGAGGCAAGCGATATCCCCTCCCTGCTCCCACTCTGTCCCCTTGGCCCGGACCCCACACCAGGCCAGGCGGAAGATCCTCATGGGATGCCCTCCAGAACAGGGACCCACAGGATTTCAGATAAACTGGGAATCAAGCATGCCCCAGGGATCCTCATGTCTCAAGATCTCCAGCACTGGGTTTACAGATTTACACCTTAAGGTCTACCTTAATACCCCAGCTCTCAGGATCAAACTCTTCTAATAGTTGCACAGCAAGTACTTTCTTGATGGAGCCACTCCCTGAGCTGTTTCCATGTCTGTCGGTTTGGCATCTGCTGAATCAGTCTGTGCTCAGTTGCAGCAACGTGGAGGTGAGGCCTTTACTTCCTCCTCTTTCAGCTTTTGCACATCCCTGCTTTTCTGGCCTCCAGACAGGCAAGCTTGTTTGGCCTTCACATGGCCTTTAAATTGTCCATTTTTGTTTTCAAGTTGAATATCTCCCATCTAGCTGCGACTGACTCTCATGGCTCCTCTGCAGCTTGATGGGCTGGTCTATATTTTATCAAGACAGCTGGGGAAATGCAGAGGAATGCGGATGTGCAGGCTTCCCTCGGTCTGAACTTCTTTCCTACTTCTCTCAAAATGTACTTTCTCTGACCTAGGAAACACTCCGCAAATCATTATCGAAGGTAAACTAAGGGAAAGACTGCCATCTTTTCAATTTAATGGGACATTTTAACCCTTAGATGATAAATGGGGGCTTCCATTGTCAAAGTAAGTCAGTTTCCTGCAGAGGAGACTGGACTCCTTGGCCCCGGGAACTTCTGCAGCACATTGCTACTGACTCGAAAATGAGCTACACTTTCAACAAATTCAGGGGCTTGCTCCCAGAATTAATTCTCATCTCCGGGATTTTGAAAAAAATCATAAAAAAAAAATACAGATTTAGAATTTTTGCTGTACTGTGATAAGCTGAAAAGGCGTAATAATCATTGCAATGCAGCAAGCATATCTCAATATAACAGCTAACAACTACCTCTAATTATAATTTCAGTAGATCTGATGCTTTCTTCTGGTTTCCATAAATACGTGTATACACATGTACATGTCCTTCAGTCCCAACACATAAATTTTTTTAAAAAAATGCAATAATACCTTTGGTAGTTTATCGTATAACTCATAACAAAGCCTAGATCAACAATAAAAAGACCACCAAGAACACTGTCATGAGAGTTTTCAGCTCATATTTTGTCTTGCTTCTAGACACATGGAATAGGGAGAAAGTTCTTGCAAAGTGCAGGCGAGTTCTGTGCTTGCAGACAGGGTCTCTGCTTCTCACTTCACCTGCATGAAAGACAGTGTTTGGCACTTTCCATAAATTACCTCTGACTGCAGTGGGGAAAGAATGTTCCTGTCTCAGCAAATATGTTTTCCATGAATGGGGTAAACTCTGTCTCTCCTGGTCCAGTCTCTGACTTCTAACTTAAATGCATCCTGCTTCAGAATGAGTGTCACTCAAAGGTAGACTTTGGCTTCCACATGTGCACACATGTATGCACACCCCATATATGTGCAGCTGCATACACATACACACAAAAAAAAGTCAGTGTGGAAATTCATTTGGGCAGATAGTTCTGGAAAAACAGTTGAAATGAGGATGGTCTTGATGCCTTCATTGCTTCTATAGCAGTTCAGTTACAACCCACCAGGAAAGGATGTATGTCAGAGTGAGAATATCATGTTCTGATTTTAGCACTAAAGCCTTTTTAGACTTTGGAAAAGAGCACCTGGGTACAATCATAGGTACAAACCCATGCATCGAGTTCAAACCCAAGCATCTTGGTGTGTCAACACTGGCCAGCAACACCAGTGATGTGAAGTGTGGAGACAAGAGGACTTCAGCTGCCAACCTAGTTCCAAATTCAATGAGAGATTCCTTTTCAAACACTAGAATGAAGAGTGTTAGAGCAGGATAACTGTTGGGCCTAACACAAGGTCTAATCTCCATTCCACCTCCACCCTTCAGTCATGTACACAGGTGGAGGGTGCGAGATTTACATACTAATGAGGTACCTGAAGGCCAGAGGTGGAGCCGATTAAACATTCCTCCCCAGCCCCTCCCCCCTTCTCCCCTCCCCTTTTTAACTCAGGTCCATCCTGGGTTTGAGGGGATGCATCCAGATCCATCCACGATCCGCCATGTGAATAAACCAGTTTTGGAAACCCAAGGGCTTCCTCATGTGTTGGGGCTGCACCACTATGAGGAACCGTGAGGAGCCAGGGAGAGGCTTTTAGTTAATGAACAGCCGGGCCCAACTTCCAGCTGGAGGAACCCAGAGCGTTCCCAGCCGACTACCCATAGCATGGCGGGAGGAACCCTGGGATCCCCAAGCCTTTTTTTCCCCACAGATACCCCAGATGGTATGTGCATACAAAGAAGTTTGTGTGAGTTTTATTGTCTTAACTAAGCTATATCATGGGACGTTTTAAATGTATAAAATGTGGGGGTCTAGAGAAATGGTTCAACAGTTTAAGGAGTGGATCCTGCCCTAGCAGAGAACCCAGGTTAATTTTTCAGTATCCCAGTATCCACCAGCCCACAAACTGCCTGTAACTTCAGCTCTAGGGATATCTTAACCCTCCTGACCCCCACAGTGTCTACTACCTATGCGTTTGCATGCGTACGCACACGCACACACACACACACACACACACACACACACACACACACACACACCACTGTGATGGCTGATCTTGGCTGTCACTTGACTACATCTGGAATTAACTAAAACCAAATTGGATAACCACACCTGTGAGCTTTTCCCCACAAAATGAAATCATTTGAAGTGAAAAGACTCGCCTTTTCCACCTTTTGAGGTGGAAAGATCCATCTTTAATATAGGCCACACCTTCTGCAGCTAGCCTGTACAAATGACTTGAAAGAAGGGAGCTTTTGCTTTTTCCTGCTTGCCTTCTCTTCTCTGGTAAGTCCATTCCTTCACTGGCATGATAGTCTACTTCAGGATTTCACTGTATATTATGTATGTTATGTGAGACATCCAAACTCATAGAACAACTACTGGATTATTGGACTTCTTGTTAGTAGACAGCCACAGTTGAACTACTTTGACCACACCCTGTAAAAACATTTTAATACTTTTGTATATATTATATACCTATTACTCTAGCTTATTTTATATATAATTGTAACTTTAAATTTTTTCAAAATCTGTTTTTAAAGAAATCTCTTAAATGCTTTAACCTCCCCTTTAGCCCACCTACTACCCAAGGTAAAAGAAAAAAGTGATATGGGGCAGGGGTCTTGTTTAGCAAGATTCTTTGGAGCAACTCTTCTCTGTGTTGTGTGGAAATTGGCAGTTCAGTTCACAGCTTAGCCGTTGCAGTTGGATCCACTCATAAGCATTTCATTAGCAAAGAAAACTTCATCACCTGTCCTTTCATTTGCTTGTATTTAGCAGACCATCTTTTCTCCTGTGTCTGCTTCAGCAAAATGTTTCTTCACACTGCCATTGCCTTTCAGCTGTGTCCACTTCAGGAAAATGTTCCTTTACATGTTTGCCCCAGCAAAGTACCATCCAACACAATTGACTTGCAAAGAGCCCCTAAGTTTCCATCTCATATAATTATATATGTTTGGAAATATTTTGTATATTTCTCTTTAAAATTTATGAAATTTAAAAGTATAGTGAATCATTTGAACCTACTTTGAAAAAAAAAAAGCATATCGTGTATATCAACTTATTTCTGATACCCAATTTCACATTTGAATTTCCATTAAAAATAAACATGTAATACAAATAAGACATACTAATACAGGTAACCTCTTCACTCTATCAGTTCTGCTCAGCTAGAGAACTCTGATACACACATGTATACAAATATTAAAACAAAATATTAATATATGTATTCAAAATGTGGAAACATGGCAAAATATTTCTAAGGCCACTTCTGCTCCTGTGATGAGCATTTATTGTCATTTTTAGCATTCACACATTACAAGGGCTTTCTGCACCAAAGAAGTATGGGCAAATATTTGCAGAAGTAATTGTAGAAGAGCCTGGGGTCATTAACTCACCACGACATAGAGACAATTCTGTGTTATGCATTTTGGGCATTGATTAGTTACTGACTGGACATAAGAGAAAAACTATGAATAATGACTGCAGAAATAACTGTGAAATAAAAATCCAAATAATCTCACATATGCACATGCAATTTCTCTTCCTTACTTAACACATTTTGAGCCAAACATTTCATACTTGTGCTCTCGACTTTTCTCTTGACTCAAATAAATACTGCATTCCATAGATGTAAAAAGAAATTTTTTAACCTTTCAAAAAGAGTTTTCAAGGTTCCAGGGCCTGGCTTTTCAGGTGAAGAAAATGTCTTTTTCTTCAGATGATTTTGAGTAGAGAGCAGTTAAATTGAAATGACATTTTAAAATTTTAAATTAGTTTTAGAATATCCAATATTGGCAGTTCATTCCTTTGTGGTACATATTGCTTGGAAGATCAGAGGTCTGTTTTTCTTTGGAGAAATCCTATTTTAAAGAAGGAAATTTGGTCAAGGGCAATGTTTATTTGTATTGGTAATTCACACATGAAATCGAGCATCAGAAGTAAGTTGATAGACATGGTATCATGCTTATTTGTTTCAGATTTTTCAAAAGAGTTTCAATTATTAATTATACTTATAAAGTTTGTGAAATTATAAAATTATAAGAACACATACTTTTTGATGTTTCTGCATGTTTGTGTGTGCACATGTGTGTGTGTGTGTGTGTGTGTGTGTGTATGTGTGTGTGTGTGTGTGTGTGTGTGTGTGATTACATGAAGCTTTGTGTAGGCACATAAGCCAGAGAAGGGCATCTCTTCTTATTTTATCAGTTTCTTCCTTTATATCTAGCAACAGGGTCTATCCTTGGATGTGTATCGGGGCTGGCAGCTAATAAAGCAGAGCACACTGGGATACTACTTACTATAGGAGCATTGCTCTGACATCTCTGGCCACTCTGGATTTTTGACCTGGGTACGGAAGATTTGGGCTCAGGTCCTCATACTTGCACAGCAAGTTCTCTTACCCACTGAGCCATCTTCCCAGCTGTAATGTTAAAAATATAGTTAACAATGTAAAACTTATCTGGGTAAAAGGAGATTAGCATTAAGGAAACTTCAAATACCTCAGCAAATTGACTTCTTTTAGGGCTGGCAGTGATTAAGACTTTACCAAGATAGACTGCTTAGGTTTTTAACTTTCTAAAGGGGATTACATAGCTTATTTCATTAAATGATGCATCTACGAAATTTATCCATGGTATTTAATACCTTAACATGGACAAGTTGTAAATTCAGTCACTGTATAATGTTGTTCTAAGTAGCTCAACACAGATAGGAGCATTCTAACTGCACAGCTCATCCTACCATCTCTGTGCAGTTAGAATGCCCCTATCAACACATCTCTCAGCAGCATTCATAGAGGTGGAAGACTTGAGAAACTAGCAAAATTATTCATGTCCAATTTCAGCAGTTATTTCCATAATCTTGCCAGAACAGTGGCTGGAATACTAATTTATGAGTTGAAGCCATCATTATATTAAAAATGTATTCTTTGACAATTTCACATATGTATACAATACATTTTGATGACCCTATTTCCAACCTGCATCAGTTCTGTTTGAATAGTTACGTCTCATACTACTGTCTACAATGGCTGACTGGCACCCTTCCCTACCCATACTACGATACACTCTCTGTTTTCTCCATATTTGCTATCACTTGGTCGTTTTAGCATTTATTTCAAATGGAGTCCTAAGTGATCATGAGTCAACTGATGTGGGTACTGGGATTGGAACTCAGGTCCCCTGGGAGAGCAGTACAAATCCCAACTGCTGAAATGCCTCTCCAAGGCTTCTTTGCTCTTTTTTGCTAATAACAATTATATCCAGGGCTAACCGATGACTTCTTCTTGGTATCATGTTCACTTCCCTGATGATGAGTGATATTCTTTTGAGAACTGTCTTTCACCCATTTTAATTAGATGATCTGCTTTCCTGTTGGGCTTTAAAGCCTCTTGTCTATTCTGAACAATAACTATTTCCAAGGTGTGTGGTTGGCAGATACAAGTAGTCTTTCACAACACGAAGGTCATTATTTTATTCTGATTTTTTTTTCTTTCCTTTTTCCTTTTCTTCATTGGAACTTAATTTAAGAAATTTATTTTTATTATTTTTCTTGGTTTCTCATCATGTGGAGTGGGGTAATTTACTCATACAAAGTAAATACTGCTAACTTAATTGTGTTGACATTTTTGCCTTTTTTCTAAGAGTTTTATGTTTTAGGTCCTATGTGTGAGCCTTTAAGTCACTTTGCATTTTCTAAAAGGTTTATTTGTATTATTTATTAACTTTGTTTGCCTCCCTTCCTTCATCCTCCATCCATCCTCCTCCTCTTCCTCTTCCTCCTCCTCTTCCTCTTCCTCCTCCTCCTCCTCTTCCTCCTCCTACTTCTTCTTCTTCTTCTTCTTCTTCTTCTTCTTCTTCTTCTTCTTCTTCTTCTTCTTCTTCTCTCTCTCTCTCTCTCTCTCTCTCTCTCTCTCTCTCTGTATATGGGTGTATGCATATGTGTACACTCACAAGAGTTCCAGAAAAACTTGGAAGACTATATTGGATCATTTGGAGCTGAAATTACAGATAGGTTGCTGTGAATTACCCAACCTGGATGATAGACACCAAATTTCAGTTCTCTGCAAGAGCAATGCTCATTCTTAACAGTCTTAATCCCTAAGTTACCCAGCCCACAATGGTTAACTGTTAAGACACAGGCTTCCAGCTTCATTCTCCTACATGTAGATACTGTCTTCCCAATACTGTTTACTGGAATGGTTGGCTTTCTCCAATGTCTGGCCTAGTATTTTGTCAAAAAGTCTCTGGGCTGTGTCTATGTGGCTTTCCTTTCTATTCTGGCTCATAGTTCTATTTGTATGATTATATTCCAGTGCTGAACAGTTTTATCATAGCTTTGCAGTATGATTAGAGATAAAGTGACAACTTCTTCCTCTATTTAATCTGTCTTTCTGTCCATCTCTCTGTCTCTCTGTCTCTCTGTCTATTTACTTGCTTACTTACTCACACATCAAAGTCTCACTGGCTGTTCAAGTCTCTGCTTCCCAATGCTGGATCAAAGGCAATCGGCACCAAGCCCAGCCTCCTGGTTCTCTTTATTCAGTGTTTCTTAGGTATTTGGTGGTGTTTTTATGTGCACATTTCATATAATGATAGGGCTGCCTTTTCTAGTTCTACGAAGTGTGTTGTTAGTATTTTGATGAGATTCCATTGACGACATAGATCACCTATGTTATATAGACAACTTGACAACATTGATCCTTCAGCCAATAAACACAAAACTGCTAATTTTTTCTAGCCTCTTCAATGCCTTACATCATTATTTTCAAATTTCCATTATAGTAAACTTTAACTTCTTTGATTAAATGTATTCCTTCATTATAATTTTTACAGCTATTATATTGGATTGCTTTGTCAATTCCTACTGCAGATCGTTAGCTGTTGGGCAAAAACTCCCTTCAGACACTCCCCTCCTTCAACATTACCAACATAGCAGTCCTGATTTCTAACTTCTTTGAAGGAAAGCTGCCAAAATAATTTCTTTGGTTTCCAGACCCCCAAAACATGTCAGGATAGAATTAGACCATGCGTAAATCAGTGATTCACAACCTTGCTAATGTTTCTTTCTACCCTTTAATATCGTACCTCCAGTTGCGTGACCCACAACCAGAAAATCATCTGTTGCTTCTTCAGAACTGTAATTTTGCTAGTGTTATGAATCAAAATGTAAATATCTGATATGTCTGATATGCATAATATCTGATATACAACCCATGTGGAGGTTGCTACTCACAGGTTAAAAACCACTAGTTTAAATAAGTGAGCTACTAATTTCAGACTTGCTTATTTAAAAAAACAGTCTTGTGGAGGTAGGCAAGGTAATGTGTAATAGTACACATATAGGGAGGGTGGAGGCTTGTATCACATATGTATGCACATATGGGAGCTGTGTCAAGGTGTACGTATAGGTCAGATGATAACCCCAAATTTTGATCCCCACCTCTCAACTTGTTTAGAGCATCGTCTCTTGTCATTTACCTCTGAGAATACCAAGCTATCTGTGCCTTGAGCTTTTAGTTTTTTTCCTCCTCTGTGCAGTTCTAGTTGGCCTGGCCTCATTATGTAGATCATGCTATTCTTGAACTCATAGAGATCTACCTACCTGTTTCTACAAGTATGGAGATTGAAGGAATGAGCTACTGTGAACAGTATCCTCGTTAGGCACATGCTTCTGATACTTTTATCTATTTAAGCCTCACCAACATGAGAGACCTGTTTCTAAACCATGTTCTCAGTTCTGGTTCAATGTTCATGGCTCTTCAGTTTCCCATGGCTTCTCTTTCCATAGAACGTTTTCCCCCACCATGACACATCAAAGCTATGCCAGATTAGGGGATCCTTTCCCACTGAGGCCAGACAGAGCAGCCATGAAGATTGAGATGCCTGTCTGCTACTTATGTGTCTGAGGGCCTTGTTCCAGCCCATGTATGTTTGGTTGATGGCTCAGATTTGGAAAGCTTTCAGGGGTCTAGGTTTGTTGACTCTGTTGGTTTTCCTGTGGACTTTCTAACCACTTATCGGCCTTTGATGCTTCTCCTAACGCTTCTGTAGGTGTCCCTGACCTTCTCCTAAGTCTAATGTTTGTCTGTAGGTATCTGCTTCAGTTTCCTTCTGCTGTTGAATATAGCCACTCAGAGGACAGTTATGTTAGGCTCCTGTTTGCAAGCATAACAGAGTATCATTGATAAAGTCAGGGATTGGTACTTGCCCATGGGATAGGTTTTGAGTTAGGCCAGGTATTGGCTTGCCTTTCCTTCACTCTCTGACCCATTTCTGCATTCTTTTTAAATGGGACAAATTTGGGGTCAAAAGATTAGTGGGTAGATTGGTGTCCCTGTCTTTCTAGTGGGAAGTCCTGCCTAGCTATAGGAGGTGTTCTCTTCAGTTTCCATGTCCCTATTGTTAGGTATCTTGGCTAAGGTTACATGTATTGGCTCCTGGGAGCCTCCCCTATCCCAGGTCCCTAGGGCTACATAGAAATTCTTCTCTGCCCCACCCCCATGCAGCTGCAGATTTTCATTTATTCTCCTGGTCCACTGGGCCTCTCTTCTGTCTATACCCTTACCTGATCCTGCCAAGCCATTCTCCTACCCCTCCTCTTGCCCTTCACCCAAGTTTGCTCCCTCCCTCTACCTTCTATGACTATTTTGTTTCTCCCTCCAAGTGTAGTTGAATATCCTTGCTTGAGCTTTCCTTCTTAACTTCTTTGGGTCTGTGGGGTGTATCATGGGTATTCTGTACTTGGTGGCTAATAATCCACTTATCAGTGAATATGTACCATGCATATCCTTTTTAAGTCTGGATTACCTCACTCAGGATATTTTCTAGTTCCATCCATTTGCTTGCAAAATTCATGAAGTCCTTGTTTTTAATGGCTGTATAATATTCCAGGGTGTAAATGAACCACATTTTTCTGTATCCACTCATCAGTTTTGTTATATCTGGTTTGTTTCTAGTTTCTAGCTATTACAAATAAAGCTGTTATAAACATAGTGGAGCATGTGCCATTGGGGTGTAGTGGGACATCTGTTGGGTATAGTGGGACATCCAGGAGTAGCATAGGTGGGTCTTTGAGTAGAACTATTGCCAACTTTCTGAAAAACTCCAAGATTGAGTTCCAGAGTGGTTGTACAAGTTTGAATTTCCACTAACAATTTCCACCAGCATGTGTTGCCTTTGAGCTTTCGATATTAGCCATTCTAACTGCTCTAAGGTAGAATCTCAGAGACACTTTGGTTTGCATTTCCCTAATGACTAAGGATGCTGAGCATTTCTTTAAGTGCTTCTTGTCCTTTCGAGGTTTCTTTCTTGAGAATTCTGTTTAGTTCTGTGCCTCTTATTTAATTGGTTTATTTGGTTTGTTGGAGTGTAACTTCCTGAGTTCTTTATGTATTTTAGATATTAACCCTCTGTAGGATGTAGAGTTAGTGAAGATCATTTCCCAATCTATAGGCTGCTGTTTTGTAATGTTGACAGTGTCTTTTGCCTTACAGTAGCTTTCAGTCTCATGAAGTCCCATTTATTAATTATTAATCTTAGTGCCTGAGCCATTGGTTCAGGAAATTGTCTCCTGTACAGGTGAGTTCATGGCTATTCTCCACCTTCTGTTCTATTACATTAAGTATATTTGGTGTTATGTTGAGGTCTTTGATCCATTTGGACTTGAGTTTTGTACAAGGTAATAAATATGGATCTATTTGCCTTCTTCTACATGTAGACATCCAGTTAGACCAGCATGATGTGTCAAAGACTATTTTTTCCATTATATGGTTTTGTCTTTTTTGTCAAAATTAACTGTCTGTAAGTGTGTGAGTTTATTTCTGGGACTTTGATTCTGTTGCATTGTTCAACCTGTATGTTTCTATGTTAATATCATGGAGTTTTTAATCACTATTGCTCTATAGTACAGCTTGTGGTCTAGAATGGTGATTCTTCTAGATGTTCTTATGTTTAAGATTATTTTGGCTATCCTAGGTTTTTTGATTTTTCACATAAAGTTGAGAATTTTTCTTTCAAGGTCTATAAAAAAATATGTTGGAATTTTGATGGGGATTGCATTAAATCTATAGAATGCTTTTGATAATATGTCTATTTTCACTATGTTAATCCTACTGATCCAAGAGCATAAGTAATCTTTCCATGATCTGAGAACTTCAATTTCTTTCTTCAGGGTTCTTGAAGTGCTTGTCATACATATGTTTTGCTTAATTGGTTAGAGTTACACCTAGATTATTTTATATTGTTTGTGGGTACTCTGAGTGACATTGTTTCCTGAATTTCTTTCTCTGTCAATTCATCATTTGTATAAAGGAGGACTACTGATTTGTTTAAGTTAATTTTATATCCAGCCACTTTGTTGAAGCTGTTTATCAACTGTAGAAGTTCTCTGGTAAAATTTTAGGGATTACTTATGTATACTATCATATCATCCACAAATAATGATACCTTGACTCCTTTCTCTCCAATTTGTATTCACTTACTGTCCTTATGTTGTCTTATTCTTCTAATCAGAACTTCATGAATTATATTTAATAAATAGGTGGCAGAGTGGGAAGTGTTGTTTTGCTCTGATTTTGATGGATTGCTTTAACTTTCTCTCCATTTATTTTGATGCTGGTCATTAGCTTGTGTATATTGCTTATATTATGTTTAGGTGTGTGCCTTGAATCCCTGATCTCTCCAAGATTTTTAACATGAAGAGATGTTGGATTTTCTCAAAGTCTTTTTCAGCATCTGATGATATAAGCATTTGATTTTTGTCTTTCTGTTTGTTTATATAGTGGATTACATTAATGGATTTTCATAAAATGTTTCATCTCTGCATCCCTGAGATGAAGTCTACTTGATCATGATGAATAATGGTTTTGATGTGTTCTTGAATTCTGTTTGCAATAAGTTTTGAGTATTTTTGGTATAGATGTCCAGAAGTAAAATTGGTCTGAAGTTCTCTTTTTTTTGTTGAACCTTTGGGTAGTTTAGGTATCAGGGATACTATGGTCTCATCATCATGAATTCCATAGTGTTTCTTCTGGTTCTATTTTGCAGAATAGTTTGAGTATGTTGTGCCTTTATTGTCATTGAATTCTAATAAGTCTTTAATTTCTTTCTATATTTTTTGAATAAATTGTTGTTAACAGAGCGTTGCTAAGTTTCCACAAGTATATGGGCTTTCTGTTGTGACTGTTGTGTTCAAGTCCAACCTTAATCCTAATCCATGGTAATCTGATGGGATGCAAGGGGTTATTTCAGTCTTCTTGTATCTGGTGAGCCTTGCTTTGTGCCTGATAATACGGTAAATTTTGTAGACGGTTCTGTGAGGTGCTGAGAAGAAGGTTTTTTCTTTTGATGAAAGGTTCAGAAGTTATTTGTTAAATCCATTTGGTTCATAACATCTGTTAATTTTCATTGTTTCTCTTTATTTTCCATTTCAATGAGCTGTCCATTGGGGAGAATGGGGTGTTGAAGTCCACATTATTGTTATATGGGGCTCAATGTATGATTTGAGCTATTTAAAAGTTTTCTTGACAAATGTTTGTGTGCTTACATTTGAGACATGCATGTTCAGAACTGAGATATCATTTCGGTAATTTTTATCCTTTGATGAGTATGAAGTGTCCTTTCCTATCTGTTTTGATAACTTGGTTGAAAGTCTATTTTATTAGATATTAGAATGACTTGTTTCTTGGGTCTCTTTGCTTGGGAAACTTTCCTCCAGGCCAATAGTCTGGGTCAGTGTCTATCTTTGTTGCTTAGGTGTATTTCTTGTATGCAGTTTACTGACAGATCCTGTTTATATATCCAGTCCCTTAGCCTGTGTCTTTCTATTAGTGCATCGAGCCTACGGATGTTGAGAGATATTATTTCCTGCTGTTTTGATGCTGGAGGTCTTACAGAGTGTGTGTGATTCTATTCTTTTGGTTTTGCTTTGCTTTCATTAATTGTTTTGTGTTTTATCTGGTGACGTTACCCTCTTTGTGTCAGAATTTTCCTTCTATTATCTTCTATAGGGCTGGATTAGTTGAAAGATAGGGTTGGAATTTCATTTTGCCATGGAGTATCTTGCTTTCTTCATCTATTATAATTGAGAGTTTTGCTGAGTATAGTAAGTCTCAGTTAAAATCTGTGCTTGCTTCAGGTTTGCAAGACATCTGTATTGGTTCTTCTGGCTTTTACCTTCTCTGGTCAGAAGTCGGGTGTAATTCTGTTAAGTTTGCCTTTGTATGTTACTTGGCCCTTTCCACTTGTAGCCTTTAATATCTTATCTTTGTTCTTTACATTTAATGTTTTGATATTATGTGGCAGGAGAAATTTTTTATGCTCCAAACTATTTGGTATTTGGTATTCTGTAAGGTTCTGTGTTTATATTCATCTCTCATCTCTCTCCTTTTTTTTTTTTTTGGTTTTGCGGTTGTTTTTTTTTTTTTTTTTTTTTTTTTTTTGTTTTGTTTTTTTTTTTTTGTTACAGATATGTGTTCTGGCCCATGGAATGAGAATCTTCTCCTTTTTGTACTCCTATTATTCTTAGGTTTGGTCTTTTCATTTTGTACTAAATTTCCTGAATGTTTTGAGTTATTAATTTTTTATACTGTGCATTTTCTTTGGCCAATGTATCAATTTTTTATGGTGTCTTCTATGCCTGAGAGTCTCTCTTCCATTTCTTTTACTGTGTTGGTGATGCTTGTGTCTATAGTACCTGTTCTCTCTTTTCTGTTTTCCAGCTCCAGTTTGCCTCCATTTGTGTTTTCTTTATTAGTGTCTATTTCCATTTTTCAGTCTTGGATTCTGTTATTCATTTTGTTTCTATGTTTCATTGTATTTCTCTATACTTCCTTGGTGGACTTATTTGTTTCTTCTTTAAGGGATTCTATCTGTTGGTGTTTTCTTGTATTTGTGAGGGAATTATTCATTTCCTCTTTTAAAAGGTCTCTATCATTTTCATGAGGTGGGATTTAAGGTCACAGCCTTGTTCTTCAGGTGTATAGGTTATCCAGGGCTTGCTGTAGCCTGAGAGCTGGATTCTGGTAGTGCAATATTATACTGGCTTCTGATGATTATGTTTTTGTGCTTGCTTTTTGCCATCTAGTTGTTTCTGGTGTTGGTTACCTTGAGTGCTTCTCCTTGGAGCAGGCCTCCCCGAGGCCAGGTAGAGCTCATGGATGAGACACTGTGTGCTCATGTGAGACTGTTGTGCTAGTTTAGAGCTGGCCTCTTGGGGGGCAGGCAGAACTGTGAGGACTGGTGAGGTGTGCTGCTCTGCAACTGCTGCTGGTGTAGGTGTAGATCTGAAGAAAAATGGAGCTCAGACAGTGCAGAACAGACTCCAAGGCTGCAAGCCTTGCTGGTGTCCCTGAAGGGAGGTGGGCATGTCTCACCTCTGTGTGTTGGGTTAGAGCCTACCTCTTGGGAGGCAGGTATAGCTGTGTGTTGGGGCACAGAAAGCTGCTTTGCAACTGTCACTGGTGTGAGTGCAGAGAGTGCATACTAGAATTGCAAGGCTACTTCTTTCATCCATCCTGGCTTCTTTCCAATGCCTCCAAGAAGTTCATGTATTCTAGCTCATCTTTATGGTTTCTTTCAAAGAGAAAATTAGTCTCTAACTGTTTTGCCAGAACTGTTCATGAACCACAAAAGACCACCAAAGAGACCATTCTTTTGCAATTGCACTAAGATTTCTTTACTGAAGCTCAAGCTTGGGCTATACCATCATCTCTAACACAGTAGAACTGAAAAGTGCAGCCCTAGGTTTAGCTTCAGGTAAGTATTTATAAGGACAAGAAAGGGATACCTAGCCTGGCACATGTGATTGGGTAGGGGGACATTATAGCCTTTAACATACTTGGCTGGTACTAGGAGCCAAACCATAAGTGTAATTTCTGCTTTCCTCCTTATTGGTGGTTGTTAGGAAGTGAAGTGTCAGGGGCAGACTTGTAATCTGGAAGTGCAGATTTGTTGGGGGTGTATCCTGGAAACTGGTGCTAGACACAAGTCTTGTTAGGGCTAGTCTGGAAACAGAAGCTAGGTACCAGCCTGTTAGTTAACTTGAGTTCAACCTTATATCAGGTTCACTTAAATGGAATCTGAACCCAAAAGATCCGGTCTCTCACAAACTGCTCCAATGCTAAAGTCAGAAGTGAGGCGTGTTTTTCAAAGTAAATGTGTCAGGTGTTATGGAGCTTAAAAGACAGAAAAGATGGAAAATGAAGAGGATGAAATTTTTTCTGTTATCCCCTAAGGAGACATTTCTAGATGTTTGAAATGGTTGCTTCAAAACCTCTAAGACTTTTATATATTGGAAGCTGTGGGTTAATTTGGACTTTCATGGTCCAACTTTGATCAAATAAAGTGTAGAGAATAAATAAAGTGTTGGTAGTTCTACCTTGAACATATAACTCAATCAGTAAAGTACTTATGTAAGAGGACAAGAATTCAAATTTCTAGTATCCACATGAACACAGAACATAGGCCTCAGCAGGAATACTTTCCCTAAAGTTGTACCTCAGTTAGCTTTGGGTCAAGTGTCGTTTCCTCCTATGTAGAGTCCACAATACTCCCTCCTTATCTTTGTCATTATTTTGTCATACATGGTAGACAACTTTCTACATATATTCTCTTGATGTTCTATTTCATGCAAGGCATTTATGAGATCTGGAATGCTTTCAAAAATCAGAATTTTACAACAAAATTTAACATTTTTTAATTGTGTATATGTTGGTGCACATGTGTGTACCATGCCATGTGTGAGGAGGTTAGAGGATAGCATCTTAGAGTCTGTTCCTTCCTTACAACATGTGAATCTCAGGTCACCAGAGATTCAGGTCATCAGGCTTGGTGCCAAGCACCTCTGCCTGCTCAGCTCTCCCAAGATTACTAGAATTTTAAATTTTTATGAAAGACAAGAATGAGAAAATGAGAATTCCTCAAACACTGAAAGAAACTGAAAAGCTGTGTTGTTCAGTCTTGAATGGAACTAATGGTTTAGTAAAACAGACCCTGCCCATTCAATATAGAGGTCTTATGGTTCTTGTGCAAGAAAATGAATGTTTTCAACAAAAAAATGATCTCTTTACTATTCTCTCTCACATTTGATGAATGAGCCATTGTTGAACTATTGCATCAGGATAGATACTCTCTCAATTTAATTTTCAGCACTATTTTCAAGAAATTACTTGCACTATCTTGGTAGCTGAAGAATTTTAAAAGCTAGACCTATGTCTGGGTTTCCAAGACTTTATTCAGAACATCCTGCTAATAAAATCACAAATGATTTCACTAGTAGACTGAAAAGACTGACTAAAAAAAACCTATGAAATAAATGAGGATACTCATGTCAGATATGTGGAGTTGGTGACACTGGTAATCATAGAAACGGGTATAGTGGCTGGTACAGCCCCTCATGTGGTAACTAGATTATAATGATTCTCATTTCTCGATCACCAATTTTTCTGCAGATAGTATCGTATTTTGTAGATTTGAGTCATTAATTTTTGAATTATCATATCAATTTCTATCTTTTCCTGAACCTAGTTAAAATGTACATGTGATTTTTGTAAAAATTGAGCTCTCTATTCACTAAAGGCTTCCTTTCTTAGCACAAAATAATGGGCCAAATTGTACTAAAGAAATTTTCAGAACATAGGACTCAGCAAAAACTTTTTTCTTTGTACCAAATGCTCGTTCAAGGCTTGCTATTTCATAGGTTTGTTAATTTAAAAAGAGAGGGGGAGTGATAGAGAATAATTTATGTAATTGCTATGAGTTTTACTGTTGTATTTTTTTTTTAAATTCTTAGGTATGATCACCTGTAATATGCTATTATTCTGTCACAGAATAGGGGTTTATTTTTAAGTATTGGTAATTTCCTGAAATGAGTCATCTTATTTAGCTTAAAATTCAGAAGAGATCAAAAATTTTAAAAATCATATTGGGAGAGTGGTATGTGAAGAAATGGCTCAGCAGTTAAGAATATTAACAGTTCTTCTGGAGATCCATGGTTCAGCTCCTGGATTTCATGTTGGTCACCTCACAACTGCCTATAAATCCAGCTCCAGAGGCTCTGGCTTCCTCCCTTGGCCCCTGAAAGCATCTGCACATGTGTAGCAGACACATACACAAACATATATTTTTATAGTAAGAGTAAAGACTAACATTAAATCTTGAGTATTCTTTTATTTATGACTGTAAGTACTTTAAGGAAAGAATTGAGAGAGGGAAGCAGAGGGTATAGATTTGTGCTAGGTTATATGAGTAAATGTTTCTTCGGTGGAGGAAGCAGATTGTCTCATTTAGTATATTCCCACCCACCCACTCCCACCTCCCCACCCACCAATTCCCCCACACTGGGACACCCATCCTTAATGGGACCAAGGACCTCCTCTCTCACCTATGCCCTACAAGGCCATCTCCCTTACATATCCATCTGGAGCCATGGGTTCCTCCCTGTGTGTTCCCAGGTTGGTGATTTAGACCATGGGAGATCTGGTTGGTTGGTATTTTTGCTCTCCCCATTGGGCCACAAACCCCTTCTGCTCCTTCAGTCTTCTCTCTTACCCTTCCATTGGGAACCCCCTGATCATATCAATGGTCATCTGCAAGCATCCTCCTCTGTATGTCAGGCTATGGCAGAGCCTCTAAGGAGCTATACCAGGCTCCAATCAGCATGCAATTCCTGGCATCCACAACAGCATCTGCCTTTGGTGAGTGCACATAGGATGGATACCTTGGAGAGAGAGTCTCCACTCTCAGCCCTTCCTTCAGTTTCTGTCCCAGACTTTGTCTCCATATTTGCTCCCATGAGTATTTTGTTACTCCTTCTAAGAAGGACCAAAGCACCCACACTTTGGTCTTCTTAACAATCTTCATGTGGTCTGTGAGTTATATCTTGTGGGGCAGCTGTGAGAGCTGCATGGTTTCTGAACGAACACTGACTAGAGATGGCCAGAGACCCAGCAGGTTGGAGACCTTACATATTATCCTGCAACAGACGGCATGCATTTCTTCATGCTCCCAGACTCCAGGCTCCTGACATGAGGCAGAAGATCTCCACCCATCTGCACCTTTCAGGCACACAGGACAAAACCCCTACCAGCCCCTCCACAGGTAGAGGGCATGACTACAGGCATCAGAGCCTCAAGAGATCTCCATATTTATGAGATATCCAAAAGCCAGAGAGTGTAGCCAGTTAAGCATTCCTCCCCAGACCCTCCTCCTACTTGCAAAAGGGATTTAACCTCAGACTTGCCCTGAGAACAAGGAGTACAGCCTCATCCACTGTGGGGAGCTGACAGAAGGCGGATATCATCCTTGCAGCCATCTTGAGCCATATATACCTGGATAAGAGACTTCACTACAATAGCCTACAAGAGCTGAGCACACTCTGATAACATCTTGCTTTAGATACCCAGGATTTTCCCTTGGGTGTGTGAGACTTAAAGGTATGTGACTTAAGGGCATGACTTAGAGATCAGATTTAGAGACAAGGCCTAAGGGCATGACTTAAAGGCATGGCTTAGAAGTGAGACATGTAAAAGGCAAGAGGCAGACAGAAGAGTTCAGTACAACTTAAAGTAGGAATTAGGCATTGAGGAAGAAGACTTATTAGGTATTAGGCGCTTGGCACTTGGAGGAAGAACTTGGAATTAGACATTAGGCACTTAGCACTTGGAAGAAAGAACTTGGAACTTGGAGGCACTAGGGACTAGGAACTAGGAACTCAAGACTTGGGACTTGGACTAGGAAGAGAGACTGAAGAATAAACAGGATTGAATCACACTCTGTCTGGTCTCCATTCTTTATGTCCATCTTCACTCTCTCTCTTGCTGAAGCCTGACCTGCAGACTGGAGCAGCTTGGGGCAGTATGAGCTCTAACAGTTTAGCCCCCAAGGCTTTTGGCAACATTGATAGAGGTCCCAACATTGATAGAGTGGACCTCGACATCTTGGTGCCTAACATGGGGAAGCTCAGGCCAC
The DNA here is from genome assembly GCF_011762505.2 of Arvicanthis niloticus. Taxonomy (NCBI): domain Eukaryota; kingdom Metazoa; phylum Chordata; class Mammalia; order Rodentia; family Muridae; genus Arvicanthis; species Arvicanthis niloticus. The sequence goes on along the minus strand of NC_047667.1, from coordinate 12,711,821 downwards.
AACATTTTTGGTGCCCAACGTGAGGCAGTGCAGCTCTGGCCACAACATTTTTTGTGCCCAACATGAGGCAGTGCAGATCTGGCCACAACATTTTTGGTGCCCCACGTTGGGCACCACATGGAGTGAACTCAGTTAAATTTCTGCACTTCTACCCTCTGAACCACGGTTCCAGCAGCTTGGGGTGGCAGACACATGGGACCCACAACTCAGACCAATAGAACCCACGCCCAAGCATGTGAGCCACAGCCCCACAGTATCTTGGGTATTCTAAGCTTTTAGACTAATATCCACTTATCAGTGAATGTATACCATGTGTGTTCTTTTGTGATTGGGTAACATCACTCAGGATAATATTTTCTAGTTCCATCCATTTGCCTGGTAATTTCATGAATTCATTGTTTTTAATAGCTGAGTAATGCTCCATTGTGTAAATGTACCACATTTTCTGTATCCATTCCTTCATTGAAGGACATCTGGGTTCTTTCCAGTTCTGGCTATTATAAATGAGGCTGCTATGAACCTACTGAATCATTTATCCTTGTTATATGTTGCAGCATATTTTGGATATATGCCTAGGAGTGATATAGCTGGGTCCTCAGGTAATATTATGACCAATTTTCTGAGGAACCACCAGACTGATTTCCAAAGTGGTTGTATCAGCTCTCAATCCCACCAACAATGGAAGTGTATTCCTCTTTCTCCTTTTTTTGATCTTAGCCATTCTATCTGGTGTGAGGTGGTATCTAAGGGTTGTTTTGATTTGCATTTCCCTGATGACTAAGGATGTTGAACATTTCATTAGGTGCTTCTCGGCCATTCAATATTACTCAGTTGAGAATCCTTTGTTGAGCTCTGTACCCCATTTTTAATAGGGTTATTTGATTTTGTGGAATCTAATTTCTCGAGTTCTTTGTATAAGTTGAGTATAAGCCCTCTATCAGATGTAGAATTTGTAAAGATCTTTTCCCAGCCTATTGGTTGCCATTTTATCCTATTGACAGTGTCCTTTGCTTTACAGAAGTTTTGCAATTTTATGAGGTCCATTTGTCATTTCTTACTCTTAGAGCATAAAAGCCATTGGTGTTCTATTCCACTGTGTCCAAACATTCAAGGCTTTTCCCAACTTTCTCTTCTATTAGATTCAGTGTATCTGGTTTTCATAGAGACCCTTATCAACTTGGACTTGAGGTTTGTACAAGAAGAAAATAATGGATCAATTTGCATTCTTCTATATGATGACCTCCAGTTGAACTAGCACCATTTGTTGAAAATGGTGTACTTTTTCCACTGGATAATTTTAGCTCCTTTGTCAAATATCAAGTGACCATAGGCATGTGAGTTCATTGCTAGGTCATCAATTCTATTCCACTGATCTTCCTGCCTGTCTCTGTACCAATACTATGTGGTTTTTGTTGGGGTCCACACTAGCCCCACGTTGGGGCGGCCAAAAAATGTCTCGGCCTGAGCAAAATGTTGAGGCCCAGGCCGACCCACGTTTGGGCAGCCACTGTACCCCGGCACAAGCTGCCGCTCTGGTCTGCAGGTCGGGGGTTCAGCAAGAGCGAGGGTGACGGCAGATTCTACCTAATGTCTGAGATTTGTCTCTGATGATCCCTCTATAGTCTCTGATCTCCGTCTATATATTCTCTGATCTCTGGTTCTGTCTTCTATAGTCTGACTTCTAAGCCACGCCTCTAAGTTACGCCTTTAATCATGCCCTTAGGTCCTGTCTCTAACTCTGATCTCTATAATCTCACACACCTTTAATCTCAAGGTATCCAAACCAAGATTATCAGAGTGTTCCCAGCTGTTGTAGGCTATTGTAATTCAAATCTCATGTCAGGGTATATGGCTCAAGATGGCTGCAAAGCTGATAGCCGCTTTCTGCTAAAAGTCGGCCCCCAACAGGTTTTTATCACTATTGCTCTGTAGTACAGCTTGAGGTCAGGAATGATGATTCCCCCAGAAGTTCTTTTATTGTTGAGAATAATTTTTGATACCCTGGGTTATTTGTTATTCCAGATGAATTTGCAAATTGTTCTTTCTGTCTCTATGAAGAATTGAGTTGGAATTTTGGTGGGGATTGCATTGAATCTGTAGATTGGTTTCTGCAAGATGGCTATTTTTGCTATATTAATCCTGCCAATTCATGAATATGGGAGATCTTTCCATTTTCTGAGAACTTTTTCAATTTCGTTCTTCAGAGACTTGGCGTTCTTCTCATACAGATCTTTCACTTGCTTGGTTAGATTCACACCAAAGTGGTTTATATTATTTTTGACTATTGTGAAGGGTGTCATTTCCTTAATTTCTTTCTCAGCCTGTTTATCCTGTGAGTAGAGGAAGGCTACTATCGCTACCCATGTCCGACCCGCGGAATAAGGCAACAACAACCGTGTTCTTCTTCAAGCGGTTTATTCAGCTATCCCTGTACAGCGTGCTTCCTCTCTCTTTCCTTCTCTTCTTTTCTTGTTTTTCCCCAGCTCCCGCAGCCCCTTATAAGCATTGCCTTGATCCTATCAGCAGCTGCTAGTCACTGCTCATTGGCCACTCTCAATGATGCGAGGTGGGGTGATCGGGTAACCACACCTCTCAGCACATACAACTCCATATATGGAGTTGTCTTTTCTCTCAAGCAATGCCTATGCCAAGTGCCACCTTGTAATGGTGAGAGTGGAGCCACTTCCCACAGGCTACTGATTTGTTTGAATTAATTTTATATGCATCAGCTTGGCTGAAGTTGTTTATTAGGTTTAAGAGTTCTCTGATGAAAGTTTTGGAATCACTTAAGTATACTATTATATCATCTGCAAATAGGGATATTTTGACTTCTTCCTTTCCTATTTGTGTCCTTTTGAGGTGTAATTGCTATGGCTAGGACTTCCAGTACTGTATTGAATAGGTAAGGAGAGAGTGGAAAACCTTGTCTAGTCCCTGATTTTAGTGGGATTGCTTCAAGTTTCTCTCTATTTAGTTTGAGGTCGGCTACTGGCTTGCTGTATATTGCTTTTACTATGTTGAGGTATGGGCCTTGAATTTCTGTTCTTTCCAAGACTTTTTACCATGAAGGGGTGTTGAATTTTGTCAAATGCTTTCTCAGCATCTAGTGAGATGATCATGTTGTTTCTTTCCTTTGAGTTTGTTTATGTAGTGGATTCTCTTGACAGATTTTCATATATTGAAGCATCCCTGCATTCTAAGGATAAAGCTTATTTGATCATATTGGATTATTGTTTTGTTGTGTTCTTGGATTTGGTTTGGGAGAATTTTATTGAATATTTTTTTCATCGATATTCACAAGGGACACTGGTCTGAAGTTCTTTCTCTTTGCTGTGTTTTTGTGTGGTTTAAGTATAAACATAATTGTGGCTTCATAGAACAAACTGGGTAGTATTCCTTCTTTTTTTATTTTGTGGAATAGTTTGAAGAGAATTGGTATTAGATCTTCCTTGAAGGTCTGGTAGAATTCTGCACTAAAACCATCTGGTCCTGGGCTCATTTGGTGGGGAGACATTTAATGACTTCTGCTATTTCTTTAGGGGTTATGGGACTGCTTAGATATTTTATCTGATACTGATTTATGTTTGGTACCTGGTATCTGTGTAGAAAATTGTCTGCTTCATTCAGATTTCTAGTTTTGTTGAGTGTAGGCTTTTGTAGTAGAATCTGATGATTTTTTAAATTTCCTCAGTTTGTTGTTATGTCTACATTTTTTATTCTGATTGTATTCATTTGGATACTGTCTCTGTGCCATCTGGTTAGTCTGACTAATGTCTTATCTATCTTGTTAATTTTCTTAAAGAACCAGATCCTGGTTCTGTTGATACTTTGTATAGTTCTTTTTGTTTTTACTTGGTTGATTCCTGTCCTGAGTTTGATTATTTCCTGCTGTCTACTCCTCTTGGGCGTATTTGCTTTTTTGTGTTCTAGAGATTTCAGGTGTGCTGTCAAGCTACTAGTATATGCTCTCTCCAGTTATTTTTTTTTTTTTTTTGGTAGGCTCTCAGAGCTATGAATTTTTCTCTTAGTACTGCTTTCATTGTGTCCTGTAAGTTGTGCTATAATGAGCCTTCATTTTCATTAAATTCTAAAAAGTCTTTAATTTCTTTATTTCTTCTTTTACCAAGCTATTTTTGAGTAGAGCATTTTTCAGTTTTCATGTGCCCTTGCATTTGGAGTATAAATATACAGAATTGAAAGTTCATTTTGGTAGATATTTCTTTTGATGACTATGAAGTGTCCTTCCTTATCTTTTTTGATAACTTTTGGTTGGACATTGATTTTCTTTGATATTAGAATGGATATTCCAGCTTGATTCTTGTGACCATTTGCTTGGAAAATTGTTTGCCAGCCTTTTACTCTGAGGTAGTGTCAGTCTTTGTCACTAAGGTGTGTTTCCTGTATGCAGCAAAATTCTGTGTTTTGTTTACAGATCCAATCTGTATGTCTATTGGCTGTGCATTGAGTCCATTGATGCTAAAAGATATTAAGCAAAACTGATTGTTGCTTGCTGTTATTTTATTATTAGAGGTGGAATTATTTTTGTGTGGCTATCTTCTTTTGGGTTTGTTGGAAGATTACTTTCCTGCTTTTTCTAGGGTATAATTACCTTCCTTGTGTTGGGGATTTCTCTTTATTATCTTTTGTAGGGCTGGATTTGTGTAAAGATATTGTGTAAATTTGTTTTTTTCATGGAATATCTTGGTTTTTCCATCTATAGTAATTGAGAGCTTTGTTGGGTATAGTAGTCTTGCTGGCATTTGTGTTCTCTTAGGGTCTGTATGACATCAGTCCAGGAACTTCTGTCTTTTATAATCTCTACTGAGAAGTCTAGTGTAATTGTTACAGGTCTGCCTTTATATGTTATTTGATATTTTTACCTCACTTTTTTATTATTCTTTCTTTGTTTTGTACATTTGATGTTTTATTATTATGTGATGGAAGGAATTTCTTTTTTGGTCCAGTCTATATGGAATTTTATAGTCTCTAAAGTGATTTCTGTTGACAATTAAATTCTTAGATTTTTTTGATTCTGGGGTGAAGAGAAGAACTGGCATTATGTTCAACTGAATGTCCCCATTCTCCTGAGTTCAGCATGTAATAAAGTGTCATCCCTGACATGGTGGCATGTAGATGTCAGACTCTAGTGAAGAAATATGATCATGAAGCTGAAGTCTACATAAAAAGATCAGTGCCCTTAAGTGGCTACAGCTCTCTTTCCTTATGTGTCAATGAGGTGACATCAAAGACTCATTTGCACACTCTGTATGCAGGCATTTGTTCTTGGTCTAGAGAGAAAATACCTTGTGTCTATATGGATGTGGCATCTGCCAATAATATATTTGATGGCCTATAGTTTATGCAGAAAATAGGAGGTGAGACATCCTGCAGACAGAAAGTATTCTGGACTATTGCCAGGCACAGTAGATTCACCTAGGAATCTGTGAGAAGTACAGATGCATGGTGCTTGAGCACAGGTAATCAGTCCACATGGCAGTATGTAGATTAAAATAAATGGTTTTTGTTTGTTTGTTTTTTGTGACAGATGGGTCAGAAAAGAGCCAAGCTTTGTGTCCAAGGTCTTTGCAAATATATTTTGAGTCTCATTTATGGGTGCATGAAGCTGGGAAGAACCAGACCTAACTTTTATATTGGTCTTCCGTCCTAGCTTCTGGAACAGTGGCTTCTTAACCTGTGAGTCAAGACCCCTTTGGGGGTCAACGATGCTTTCCCAGGAATCACCTAAGTCCACTGGAAAACACAAATATTTATTTTAAAACTCTAACTTTAGCAAGATTCTGCTCCTGAAGTAGCAACAAAATAATTCTCTGGTTGGGGGTCACCACAACACGAGGAATTATATCAAAGGGTTACAGCCATAGGAAGGTTGTAGAATTGATCTAGGATTACTAGAAATTAACATTTACCTTTTAAGATGCCTATCCTGGGGCTTGGGTGGCTCACTGAGTAAGAGTGCTTCTGGCTATGCAGAAGACTTCATTCCTAGCATCCTTATAGGTCAGTACATAACTAGCTGTAACACTAGTTCCTGGGATATGACCCTGCAAAAACTCAGTAGGAACCCAGATGCACATGCACACATATACATATGAGCCTACATATAAATAAACCTAAAATTCAATCTTAGAAAGAATTTTTAGTTAGTGGCATTTTTTAACAAGCCTTTATTGGCTGGTGGTGTTGTTTAAAAATTTAGTATTTCCAGCAGATTAGTTCATATCTGTTATCAGGAAATAATTTAGTAGAATAGATAATCAATAACAGCCTTTTGAAAAATTAAATAAGAAACCAGATCACATAACTCTGTACCTGACAGATTTTACTGCCCTTAAAAGTTCATCATTCTTGGCTGTGTTGTGGAATTATGAGTAGAGTGCTTGTCTAGTATACAGAAATTCCTGAGTTTGATCTATAATGCTAAACATACCAGTGTGTCCAGCACTGTGTATTTGGAGGCAGGTGAAGGTGTCCTTACACCATGGGACCATGGTGTGTTCCCTTCTACAACCAGAGTTAGGTTCAGACCACACTCAAACATCAATTTATAACACAAAACAATTTTTTCTTAAGGAACACAGAGAGACAGGGTGGGTGACTCTGAATCCTGCAGTAACAGAGACAAGTTGCTCTTCAGGAGTGATTTAAAAGGAAAAGAAGTAATTTTTTTTTTAAAAGAGGAAGTCCAAGGTAAGATAAATTGATAAATTTTAATTGAACATTTAAGTCACTGTAGCCAAATAAGAAATTCTGATTGCCTGATCATGCCTCAGGAATGAGTCAGTCATGTGGAAGTGGCCAAATAAGGAGTCTAGTGGTTCAGCAAAAGAGAAAGGAGCTAGGGTTGAGGTGGAGGCAGGACCCTCTGGGGCCATGCTTGGGCCTGTTAGAAAGCCCTTTAGTAGGGAAATCAGGAGTTCAAGGACATTCTCAGACATCTAACAAGTTTGGGAACAGTCTAGGATATAGTGTATCATGTCTAAAAACAAACTTATCTTTTCTGAAATGAAAAAAATAAATAACAAAGGCATTGATTACTTTAGTATTCAGTCAGGAATTAAGAATGCACTTAAAATCATCATCATCAGAAGGTTTTAACATGCAAACTACCTAAAAGAAGGAGGCTGTTTCTTTGTATGTTTGTTTGGTTTGAGAGAGGGTCTTGCTATAGAGAGCGCAAACTAGCTGTGACTTCACCCCAGTCTCCTATGTTGTAGGATAATGTCCATGTGCACTTGGTTTGTGAAAGTTTTTATAAAAAATATTTAAGAACACAGCTATGGTAAAGAAACTTGAGTCTAATTTATAGTCTGACTTAATAATGAAAGTTTAATTGATGAATGGCCCTTTTTAGGTCCTGTCCATGTTTATTCTTATTATATATACCCTGTTAAGCTATATATAAAAGCTTTTTCCATGTTGAATAAATTTTTTCTTTATTAACAATTAATCACTATACTAGACGGCTGGGCATATAGGTCTGTTAGTAGAGCATTTTTCTGACAAGTACAATTTTCTTATCCTTAATACCTCATAATCCTTGCACGGTTGCTTAAACTTATAATGCTAGCTCTTGGGGAAATTGGGGCAGAAGGATAAGGAATTCAAGGTAATTCTTTACTACATAGTGAGTTCAGGTCATCCTGGGCTATATGAGGCACTGCTCAGAAATATAGAAATACATGTTAATAGCAAATAGATTATAATTATGTTCCAATAAAACATGTAAGTCTCTGACCAGTCTTAGCTTACCAAGGACCCCATGAGTGAACAATATGTAGTCGGGGATCAATGCAAAAGCAAGAGAAATTTTATTATTCCAGCATGCTGAGGTCATCTTGCATCCAAAATGAGAGGTGGCCCCATGTAGCTCATTCAGTGAGCTTTTATACAGTTTCTAAAGAAACAGCAACTAGGCACAATATGATTAGCAGAACTGTGAATTTTAAACTGATAGAAGTAGAAGCAGAGGGGTTGGGATAAGGGTTTTCGGGAAAATGGGGAAAATTTCCCTTTTGAGCTGAGTTATTTGTTGTAAGAACTGAGATAGCACACATACATTAACACTATCTTGATTTTTCATTTAATTTTAATCATGAACATACCTTTCCATATATAAATATCTGAGCTGAAGGGTTTTAACCTCTATATAATTGATAACTCCCTGAAAGTAGATTGTACACAAATGGCTTGCTGAGCTAGAACTGAGCCTCTAAGTAGATAAGCATTCTTATTTTCTGACTTGATTATCAAAGTGAAATTTATTGGAAATTTTTCAAAGACTAAATCTATTTTATCACTTTAATTAGAGTGTAAACTTTTCACAATTTCTCATACTAATTCCCAACTTTATAGGAAAGCATGATCAACTTTGTAGTTTACATCAAATCAGTCAAAATAAGAATCATCATTCTTTTTACCATTCAACTAATAATTCTGTACATGGTTAATGCAATGTATATTCATTTCATTTTCTCAGCTTTTGTATTAGGTTTTTATTTAGAAATCAGATAATAATAATAATTACTATTGTTATTGCTGTTATTTGCATGCTTATGTGTGTGTGTATTTGGAGGGGGAATGAGTGTGATATGGCATTTCTGTGGAAGTTATAGGGCAACCTTCCAAAGATTTTATCTTTCGATCACATGAGTTCAGGGGATTGAACATAGATCATCAGACTACGTGGTAAGCATCCTTATCTGTTGAGTCATACTACCAGTCCAGCTGTTTATGTTAGAGTTTTTTTTTTCTGCAGAGTTGTAACTCTTGAGTGCATGAGGTAGCTAATTTTACTTAACTGAGAAGTGGCTGTATTGGCATGACCTACCTTGTTTAATTTTGCAAAGGTCTCCATAAAAATTCTGTTGTTGTTATTGCTTGTCTTCCTAATACCTACCACAAGTTATTCATTCATTTTTCATTATTCATATAAATGATTACTTCCTTCCTCCTGTTATTTTTGTCTTATATTTTTTCAGGATGTTATGGTTTGAAAGTGAATTCTCCTAAGAGGTGCAGTTAACTTAGAACACTAAAACTTGAGTTTCTTGAGCTGTCCGGTGAGACTGTGGAACATGTAGGAGGTGGAGCCTTGCTCGAGAAAGTGGAGCACTAAAGAAACATTGGCCTTATTTTCTGTAGCATAGCCCCATTTCCTGCTCATGTTTGCCTTTCTTACTGAAGATATAATGTGATCAGTTCCTTCCTACCCCTCCCTCCATGCCTAATTTAGCATGATGGACTATAGTTTTTTTAAACTTAGACTAATAAAACTCTCTTACGAGTTGTTTTGACCTGGTTGTATATTAAATATCATCTGACTATTCTTACTTCCACACTCTTCAAACACTTAGAAAGTAAAAGGACCTACCCCTCATTTTCTAATTACTATGTACTGGAGTGATTTAGAATAGACTATATTATTTATTTATCCTAAAGTAATTGAGAATCATTCATTTAAAAGGTGATTACTAACTCTTAAAAGATAACATTAATTTATTGACAATGAAGAAAATGTGAAATGATTTTTGATTGAATATGACTGTAGGCTTATTTTTTCAAAACTTACTTTAATAAGTGAATATAAATGTTTTAACTTCCCTTCTAGCTCACCACTCACCAGAGGTAGTGGATTGTAAAGGTTAATAGGGCAAAGAGGGATGCAGATTTGTTTAGAAATAGTTTTTTGGGGTGAATCCAATCTGCACTGTCAAGATATCAACAGTTCAGTTTGCAAAAATCAACATCAGAAGCTCAGTTCATTAGCAAACACCATTCACAAATCAGCAGTAGCAGTTCGATCCAAAAGAAACCTGGAGGCTTGGCCAATCAGCCTAAATCCACTGAATTAGCAAGAAGCTGCTAGATTACCACCAGAAGCTCATTGGTTTGTTTTTATCTGTGTAGTCAGGACAAACAATTTTCAGCAAAGAAGGAAAGGTGAACCAACATCAGACAGTATCATTAGTGGAGACCAGCATCATCAAAGCCCAATGAAGACCAGCAAAGAGTGGCAAGGTAGATCAATACCACATAGTTTGTTGGGTTATATTTATACCCTTTCCAAACATCATATATTTTCTCAAGCTTCTGCTCTAGCAACATATCACATACCCTTTTTACAGGCAGCTTCCAGAAAAATGCTACATGTCTGTTCTCAGCAAAATATCTGCCCAGGGCTTTGCTTCAGAAAAAAAAAACAAAAACAAACAAACAAAAAAACATTCTTTCATAAGACAGTTTCCAGAAAAACATCATATGACACAACTGAGTCTCCAAAGAAACCAGAAATTTCCATGTCACATGACATTCTCACAATCATAGAAGCTTGGAAGAATATGGAGTGCTTGTAGAAGATGAGTTTTATCTGACTGAACTGGGGTGGGATTGTTCCCTTTTCACAACAAGGGACCATGAAGGAAATGGCATAGACAATTACAGATGTATGTTTGCATGGGACAAATTAATTAAACGCTTCTCTTGACATTCTTCTCTGAAACTGGTTATTTGACAATTGAGTTTTTTATTAATTGTTCTGGGAACACATTAATGAATTCATAGTAGTTAGTAGACAAATATGAGAACAAAATATACTTTTATGAGCCGGGACATTCTCCATGCTAGAAAAAAATCTTTGAAAATAAATCAGTGAAAGCAGACACATAAAAACACATGAATGGGCTGCAAAGACATACATCAGTGGCTAAAAGCATGTTATGCTCTTTCAGAGAACCAGACGGCATGTATTCATTTTGGGTAACTCACAAGTACCCTTAACTGCAGTTCCAGAGAATCGGATGCCCTCTTTTGGCCTCCAGGGGCACTTGCTTGCACACAGACACACACACACACACACACAGAGAGAGAGAGAGAGAGAGAGAGAGAGAGAGAGAGAGAGAGAGAGAGAGAGAGAGAGAAACATAATACATAAATACAGAAACATAATTAAAAATAAAATAAATATATTTTAAAATGATTAGACTGTTAAGTTGGTAAAGTACTTGCCATATAAACATGGGTGGTTGAGCTGAACTCAGATGTCCAGCACCCATGTAAAATTGGATGCTGTAGTGAAATCAGTAATTCTAGATCCCACCCTGTGAGATGGGTCAAGAAAATGTCCAGAATGTTGTTTGACAGCTACCCCACTATACAAAACTGTAAAACTCAGCCTGTGTAAAGACGATGCCTCATGAAAGATAGATGATGACAACTGACAGCCAGATTGTCCTCAGGACTTCACCGGCATGTTGTGAAATTCTCTGCCTACAATAAACCTGAAAACACACATCACACAAACACAAGCACACATATAAAATCCAGATTTATGTGATGTCAACCTTTAGCCAACAAATCAGTAGTCGATGAACTGGTTAAGCACAGTAGCTGATTACAGTTAAGTTGCTCTAGTGAAATTATTGTCCATATAATTTTAATTGATATACTTTCTCTTAATCTATGCAAATTTTTTTTGCTGTCAATGGCTCTTCCTGATGAAAATTTTTACTTTTTAAAAGATGTGTTGCCTTTCTATTTCCTTCTGAATATAAAAGAACATGAAGTTATCACGTAGTCCATAGAATTTCTCAATAAAGGGGCACTTTGGGCTGGTAGGTGTGCTTCTTGCTTATCCCATATGAACCTGTAGAACCTAATTAAATCACATCTTTTGGGCACTAAATAGAGCTAATTGATGATACTTACTGGGATAAGAGTTTCATGGTGCTGAAACACCATGCTACAGTGTATTGCTACAGTGAATAAAGGTCACTTCATAACAAGATCATGAGATGTATAGGCAGGCTTATTTCAGTAAGATTTATTTCAGATTCTCATCTTTAAATAGAGTACTGATGTCTTCTAAATGAAAATGTATTCATATATATGCATGTGTATGTACATAAATGCATATATGCATATGTGTTAGTAAAACAGACAAACAAGAACATGTATAAAACCTCAATATTAGACATGTTTCATTACAGGGAAAATACAAGAAAATAATTAATATAGAAACATAAGACTGGAGAAATAGTTCAGCAGTTTAGAACACTTGTTGTTTTTCCAGAGGACCAAAGTTCAATTTCCAGCTTCCATAACTGTCTTTAACTTCAGCTCTATGGGAGTTGATATACTTTTCTGGGGATACCAAACATACATGTGGTGCCAAGATCTACTAAGAGGCAAAATAAGCATGCATATAAAATAAAAATAAATTTTTAAAGGGATGTCACTCCTTAATTATCAGTGAAATTATATTACAACATTTACATTCCACTGTTGAATTAGATAACAAGTAAATACACATAAGCTTAGAAGTAATTTTTTCCTTCTTTTCATTACTTTTGCATGTGTATATAAGCACATGGAGGTTAAACATTGATACTGTGTACTCCTCATTTATTCTTTTTATTCCTTGAGGCAGGATCTCTCCCTGCGTATAGAGCTCACCCATTTGGCTAAACTTTGTAGCAAGCTTTCTCTGAAGATACCATCTCTGCCTTCTAAGTGCCAAGCTTATAGGTGACCCACCAGGATCACCTGGGATTTATTTAGGTGATGGTGATCTGAATTCTGGCACTCATATTTATGAATCAAGTACTTTTTTCCACTGAGATATGCCTCTAGCTTCTAAAGTAATTATTCTTGTGTGAGAAATTCCCCAGCATTTAGCGCCATCAACAGTGTTTCACAGTCATCATGGGCATCTAATGAGAACATATCTTATCACTCCAGAAGGAACCCCTGCTCCATTTATGTAGATTCTACCCAATGCTGCCCCATCTTAGTCAGAGCCCTTGAAGTTACCAAACTTCTTGCTTAATAGTTTCTGATTCTTTTTCTTCATAGCTCACATAAAAGGATCTTTAAATTTTATCATGCTGAATCTGGCTCTTTTTGATAGCTTTGCCTTTTAAATACAGCTGTAGGCATGTGTCTATTGCTGAGATTTTAATTTGAATTTCACTTATAACTGGTGACATTGACTATCCTTTTATGTAATTGTTGGCTATTCACATATTTGGCTGGCCAGTCTATCTACTGAATGAGTTCCAGGTTCAGTGAGACAAATTAAATTAAAAGTAAAGCTACTATATGACCTAGCTATATACCCAGAGAATACTATGCTATACCATAGGGATATTTGCATTCTCCTGGTTATTGGTGCTTTATCCACTGTAGCAAAGAATTAGAATAAGATAATCAACAGAATCAACAGTTGAATGGATAATGAAAACTTGGCACATATATGAAATGAAATAATATTCAACTCTACAGAAAAGTTAAATCACAAAAATTTGTCTGAACATGAGTAGACTTAGAATGTATAATATTAAGCAGGTTAAGCCTATTGTATCTGTATTTGTATGTGTATGTATATATGTGTATATTTATTAAATATTATATACTATAAAATATGGAAAATTATACATATAATATGCATATTAACAAGTATACATATGAGTGCAGAATAATGTACTTATTGGTTCACCTATAAGCTTGGCACTTAGAAGGCAGAGATGGTATCTTCAGAGAAAGCTTGCTACAAAGTCTAGCCAAATAGGTGATCTCTATATGCAGGGAGAGATCCTGCCTCAAGGAATGAAAAGAATAAATGAGGAGTACACAGGATCAAGAGAACAAAAAAGACTAACTATTAAGGGATGATGAAGGACTGAATGCCAGCAATGGACAAGGTCATAAGTCATAAAAGAGGAAATAAAGCTTATTGCTTTATAATTACAACTCTATAATAAATACTTAACTTGTGGTGGTATATTACCACTTTCAAATATATTTAATAATTTTATTAAGGTATAAATATAAGTGTAAAATATAATAAAGAGTACAACTAGGCATGAAACTGCACAGCTTCAGAATGGCTATAGATGTATAGGCTTTGGGTCTGCTTAATTTTGGTGCAAGTTTATGTGAGTGGGTGTTTGTTTTAGTGTTTCCTGCTTCATTATAATAAAGCTTTAATTAAGACAAATACTACACATAGGTAAAACTAAATAAGAAAGAAATGAAAAGCTATGTGCAGAGTGGGCAAGAGTTGACTTTGTAGCCAAGAGAAAATCAAAGGGACCTGAAGCTATAGCATCTGAAACAACACAGATTAGATGCACAGAGAATAGGAGACAAAGTGGTTTATGATTTTTTTATCATTGCATTTTCATTCAACTAAATATTTTGGTTGATCCAGGAGATTGGCTTTACAGCCAAAGCTGGCTTTGGGCTTATATTATAAAGCTGGCTTTATAACCTTGCTAACCTCAAACTTGAAGTTTTCTTGTGTCAGCCTCTTGAGTACTGAAATCAAAACCCTATAATGGCTATCAATACTTTTGTAATACGAATACTGACTGTATAGCCCATAAACTAGTCTTTCCTTAGTTTAGTCATTGTGTTCTTCTGTTTATGGTTTTATTTTTACCAATGATTCTGATTCTGATGATGATGATGGTGGTGGTGGTGATTTTATAATTTTATTTTTTGTTGTGTGTCATGTGTATATAAACGTGCTCTTGAATCCTAGAAAAAGGTGTCAAATCCCAGGAGCTGGAGTTATAGGCATTTGTGAGCTGCACTGTATGAGTGCTGTGAACTGAACTCTGATCTTCTGGAAGAGCAGGGAGTGCTGGGAAGTAAACTCTGATTCTCTGAAAGAACAGTAAGTGTTCCTAACCACTGAGCAATCTCTTCAGCCTAGTGATTAGTTTTGAGATTCAATAGTCCATAATTCTGATGAAATTTACTTTCTCTAGGCTATGCTTTTTTTTTTTTTTTGTAGACCCAAAAATGCCTTTTCTTAATCTAAGGTGTTGAAGATTTTTCTTTAATGCAGAAGCCTTTAGGAGACATTCAAATTCCAACTGTAAAAGCTCTCTATCATTATAAAGTTGATAATAGCATATATTTGTCCATGTTTCATTCTATTTCTGGACTCCATTCTATTTAAATAATATACCTGCAGTTCAATTCTATTATGAACCAACATAGCTTTCTTTTTTTTCTTTTCTTTGTTTTTCCTTTCTTCATTATCTTTTGTCTTCTTCTTCTTCTCCTTCTCCTTCTCCTCTTCCTCCTCCTCTTCTTCTTCCTCCTCCTGTTCCTCTTCTTTCTCTTCCTCCTCCTTCTTTTCTTTCTTTCTTTCTTTCTTTCTTTCTTTCTTTCTTTCTTTCTTTTTTTCTTCCTTCCTTTCTTTTGAAACAGAATCTCACTATAGATCTCTGGCTGTCCTGGAACTCATTATATAGACAAGGCTAGCCTTGAACTCAGAGTAATCTGTGCCAATAGTTCTTAAGTGCTAGGAATAAAGGTGTTTGCCACTATTAGCTTCTGTTATTCTAAGAGGTTAACAGTTTTCATATCAAAAATCATGCTGATTAATTTTTTAAAATTTTTCTCAACCTGAATACCTTTTTATTATCTATTTCATATTTAATTGAAATTTAGTTTCTTTTATATTAATTTATATTTAATCATCTTTGCTATATTCTACAACATTGAAGAGAATTTTAAGTAAAAATATACAACTTTAACTTTTTATCAACATTGGAAGACATTACCTTTCAGTAGTCAACTATGTTACTAGCTGTATAATTTTGATTGCAAATGTTGTTTATTAGGCTTAATAATCTTTATATTATATTTTTAACATCTTTAGTTATGAGGAAATATGGAACTCTGCAAAACCCTTCTCTATATCTTTCAAGGCTATTCTGTAGATTGGGTTTTGCTTATTGATAAAATGAATTATGCTAATGTTCAAGTGTTTTTATCCAATTTCTCACTGAAGCAGACTGCATATTATTATTCTAGTGAGTCATGAAAAGATTAAAAATCAAAATGCACCAAATAGTTAAAAATTTAACCAGGATGTTTCTAGTTTAAGAAAAGTATTTACAAATATATAAATGATTTATTTCAATTTTATTTGTGTGTGTGTGTGTGTGTGTGTACTATGTTTGTGTCTGTGCCAAAATAAGGAGTCTGATCCCCTAAGGCTAATGTTAAAGGTAGTTGTGATGCTGGGAACTGAACTTGAATTCTTCCCAAGAGCAGTTAACTAATGATTTTTCTCCGTAGCACTGGGGAATGCAGGAATGTTAAACATGGAGAGTTGTCTTTTCAGAGGGAGAAAAAGACTGAAAGCAGAGGTGATTAATAGCCTGGAGACCTCTGTACTATCTGTATGTCCAGACCTCATTGACTCCCCAAGACTTTTATTTTTAACTCAGTAAATCTTCAGAGCTATCTTTCCTTAGACCCTTACCATAAGCATAGTTTACCATGAGCCTGTTTTCCCAGTTAATCTCTAGAACCTATGTTTATATAAGATGTTGTTTGTACTTTACAAGAGTTTCAGTGTTTCTCAGTTGGATAGTTTTATGTCAACTTGACACAAGCTAGAGTTATCTGAAAGGAAAGAACCTCAATTGGAAAAAAAAATGCCTCTATAAGACATGGCAAAATGACATTTTCTGAATCAGTGGTTGATGGGAGAGGGCCAAGGCCATTGTGGTTGGTGTCATTCCTGAGCTGGTAGCCATGAGTTCTAAGATAAAGAAGGCTAAACAAGTCTCAGGGAACAAGCCAATAAGCAGCACCACCCACATAAATTTTGCATCAGCTTCTGCCTCAAGGTTTTAGCCCTATTTGGGTTCTTTTTTTTTTTTTTTTTTACTTCCAGCAATGATGTGGAAGTATGATCCAGATAAATCCTTTCCTCCCTAACTTTCTTTTGGTCATGGTATTTTCTAGCAGCAATAAAAATCCCATCTAAGACAGTAATCATGCCTTAAGCTTTGTTCTACTCACATGATTGAGTTAATTATCACTAGGAACTCCCCCTCCCCTCCCCCCTGCCGAGTGGTACTGTGCCTAACTGTAGAGAGGTGGTTCTGATGCTTTGATCAGGAATCTGCTTATGAATACTAAAGGTCCTGTTCCCTAATTGGTTTTTGATCAATCAATAAAGATACCAGCAGTCAATGGTTAAGGGAAAGAGGAGGGACTTTCAGCTTCCCGCAGGCAGGCTAGGAGATGCAGGACAAAAAAAGGGAATTTCCATACTTTGGAGGGAAAGAGAGTCAGCAGCCATTTGAGATCTCGGGTGTGGACATTGATTGATTCCCCAGGCAAGAGATTCAGAATGCAACTAAGATGAGGGCAGATGTAAGGTGTCGAGCAAGGAGAAGGTAACTGGGGAACTAAGCTAATGGCAAATTTAGAATGTTGAGCAAGGAGTAAAGGAACAGGCATGCTAGGCATGGGAGGCTTAGAAGAGCCTATCCACTAAGCCATAAGGCAGGTTAAAAATTAGATGCGTGTGTGTGAGGGTGTGTGTGTGTGTGTGTGTGTGTGTGTGTATCTTTCATCTGCAGAACCAAGGAAACCAGGGCAGTGGATGGTAGTGCAGACCACCTGGAACATAAATCAGAGTAGTAGAAACTATAGGCTATTCTTAACTATGCCTAAAACTGTCCAATGTCTGACTCTAGAAGTATGAACCAATACCTGCTACTGAGTTGTATTGAACCAAACTTCCTTCTCTCATGCAGATCAATACTCTTTCTGCATTGATGTTTGCAGAGACCTCACAAAAGAGGCTGAAGCTTATGTGATTGAAATTCTTCACTTAAGGTCATAAAGGATTTAATCAAGATTCACCTTGAGTTCTCCTGTTTGCAATTACTTCAGTCTAAGTTCTCTGACCCTTTTCTAGGAAGTCCTCAGACTCAGGTACAGTGGGAATGATGTAAATCTTCACTGATCAACCTTGCTGATAAATAGTTTACCAGAGGTCTTAGGTCTTGGGTTTAAGGGGCACACTAAGGTGGAGTATTCTTTCAAAGATTTTATTAGAGGATTTACTAATGTGTATGAGAGGTAGACACAGTGTGGCAGGATCTCTGAGCAGAGCTCAGACCTACCATGAAAGAATTACATCACTTATACGTTTCAGAAGGAAAGGGGTTCTATGTTCTGTGAAGATAGGCAGTCCACTGTACAGCCTGAAGTTTGACTGTCTCTGAATGCTGGCTGGTTTTAGGGAGGTAGAAAATCTACTGTTCTGGGAGCAGTAATGCATTCTCAACTCTATCAGTTTGGAGGGCAAGAATTCAGATAAACAATTCATTTTAGATCTGGAAGCCAAGTTGCTTTCATTTGGGAAACTATCATTATTCATCCCAATTTGAGCAGCTTCATAAACTTGTAGCTGACCACTGTAAATAAAACTAAGAACATGAATGATTTTTTCACACATTGAGGACAATGTCCATCAGGGCTGTTAGACATTCCTGCTCTAGCCAGAAAAAGAGCCTAGCAGGGAATGTTTTCCTGCTAGCAAAGCAGAGAAAGTTTCCTGGAACATTTTCAGGACTTCTTTGAGTTTACAGTTAGCTGCCAATCGTGTACAGATGTGCAACAACAACTGTACTGCACTGTGTTGCCAGTCTAACAAAGAATTCTCAGTGGCTGCATTAAAGGAGTACATGTCTTGCTGACTCACTGCTGGAGCCCATGATACCTTTCTTATATAGTTTCCCTTACTCCTATAGATGACATGATTCTTCAGTGGGTTTTAATAGGGGCTCTTAATACTTCTCAAGGCACCTTGGAGATTCCAGCTTTATAGCTTCAACATTATTCAGGAAAATAGAACATAGTGTTACTGAGCTTCGGATCACAAATTAAGCCATGTTAGGTCACCCACTCTTCAAAAAGCAATTAAAACCACCAAATGAGTAGTGAAAAATAAGAAAGAAAGAAAGAAAGAAAGAAAGAAAGAAAGAAAGAAAGAAAGAAAGAAAGAAAGAAAAGAATTGAATCAGAGCTGACTACATTAGGAAGAGAAAAAAATCCATTGAACAGCCCCAAACACAAATCTACCTTGAGGGTCCTGAAGTGGGGTTAATTTTAAGTTAATTTTAATTTTTGTTTCTTCTATAAGACGATTTAAAAATTTGTGAATATCTTTCCATTTTCCTTGTAGAGGATTTAGGTTTTATAGTTTGTCTCCTCCCTCTCATGAGAGAGTCTAGTTTATTGAGATATGTTATTTTAATAGTCTGATATCCAAAATAAGGGATATAAATGTCTTTTTCAAACCACCTTCATCCCTGTCAGGTCTATCTCAGTGGCATGTCAAACTTTCCTTCCAAAGTTTCCAGTGGATGCTGGTGATTCTAACTCTTTGGTATTAGCCTCTTATCACCCAATTACATTGGTGATTTCATAGGTTCCTCCAGCCTTTTCCTTCTTTCTTGTGTTTCCTCTTTTGTGCTCTTGCTAAGAGCCTTAGCTCTTCTCCCTGTTCAGACTGATGTTCCTAGACCTACATGGGTAAACTCACCCTTTTGTGATAGAAAGACAAACAGCATCTGCTATGGACATGGGGGGAAAAAAAGCTAGTACTTACTTGGGAGTCTTGTTTAAACCTCTTGTTCAGCTGAAAATCAAGAATTACAACACAATGCATTGCTCTAATTCTTTCCCTTCTGATGTAAAACCTTCCACTTTCTAGGAATCTCACCATAAACCCTTCTTACAGGGAAATGGCATGTCCTATCCCTTTGTGCAACCCTGTGGGATTCTAGCTTCAACATGGCAGATTATAGCCCTTCCTAAATCACCTCTTGCACTGCCCTATAATCTCACTTCTCAAAAAGAGAAAGAAAAGAAAACAAGATTCTTAACAGACTTTGAAATATAGCTGCATCCATTAAAATGGTCTATGTGTCTAACATTAAGGCTGCTTCTTGCAAAGAAGCTTGCATCTACTCTGTATCCTTCTGTGTCTTAATTGCTGTGATTACCATCTCTGTTAGAAATGATTTTTGATATACCATGACTCCCATGTTTTCTGGTATGCTTTATTCTCTCCTCAAGCACCTTTATGTTTTTAACACATCCAAACTTTGCTTCATCCTGGCTCATCTTGAAGTTTGTGGTTTTTGGTTTTTTTTTTTTTTGGTTGGTTGGTTGTTTATTTGTTTGTTTATACAAACTCCAAAAGATCTGGTTTTACCAAATAGAAGTTTCTAAAAGGCTAAGAGAATCTCAAGGTTGCTGAAAGCAACAGTGTGGATCTGTGGTTATGTTTTTTACACGTGGGTGTTTATCTGACATCTATGCCACAAATAACTCTGTTTTCAATTGAACTATGAGGTTGGAGAGAGAACTTTGACCGTGAAGAGCAGTTGCCGCTCTTGCAAAGAATGGTTGTTCCATCCCAGGACCCATGTAGGACAGCTTGCAACCACTGTGACTCCAGCCCTATGGGATCTTATGCCCCTTTCTGGATGTAACAGACACTGCACTCATATGTACGTGTATGAAAATGCACATAGACATAAATAAAACTAAATCTTTATAAACAGAAAACAATACCTTCTATTTGAGATGCTACTGCTGTCAGAATACACAGTGACAGTTCCAAGAACATTTGTGCCAAGAGAAACAAAGATCCCACCAAACTTTTTTTCTCTTGACTGTATTTCTTAAGAAAGTTTGTGTTTTCTTTTTTAATTTTATTTGACAATTATGTCGATCTCTTCTACAATATCTTCTAACTCTGAGATTCTCTCTTCTATCTCCTGTATTCTGTTGGTGATACTTACATCTGTAATCCCTGACCTTTTTTCTAGGTTTTCGATTTCCAGGTTTACCTCCATTTGTGTTATCTTTATTGGTTCTACTTCCTGTTTTAGGTCTTGGACCACTTTATTCAAGTCTTCACCTGTTTGATTGTGTTTTCCTATATTTCTTTAAGGGATTTATTTGTTTCCTCTTTAAAGGCTTCTACCTATTTACCTGTGTTTTCCTGTATTTCTTTCAGTGAGTTATTTATATCCTCCTTAAAGGACGATATTATCTTCATGTGATAGGATTTTAGGTCAGCTTTCTGATTTTCAGGTGTGTTGGTATATTCAGAGCTTGCTGTAGTGGAGGAACTGGGCTCTGATGATGCCCACATACATTGGCTTCTGTTGCTTGCCTCTCTCCATCTGGTTATCCCTGGTGTTTGCTGGTCTGGGTGACTCTGTCTGGAGTCTGCCTCCTTTGTCCCTGTGTTGCTTCAGGTCTTCCAGTAGGCCTGTGGTCATGGCTGTAGCAGATCACCTGTCGTTCTTTCCAACTGGGGCTCTTCAGAGGGACAGAGAAGCTGCTGATATGTTGCCCTGGCTACAGTAGTTCTCCTAGGAGACCTTCAGACTGTGGTGTCTGTAGCCCAGTTGCCCTGTGTACAGAGGAGCTCCTGAGATACCTTCAAGCTGTGGTGTCTTCAGGGGAGCAGACAAGCTGGTGATCAGTTGCTCAGTTGCCCTGTCTGCTGATCTCCTGGAATGCCTCAGGCTATGATGTCAGTTGCCCCACTGCTCTGAGTGCAGTGGATCTTCTGGGGTGGCTCAGGATACGGGGTCTTCAGGGGAGCAGACTGACTAGCTGTCTGCCCCAGAACAAAGGACTGGACAGAAGGGAAGTGGTATTCAGAGAGCAGAGTTTTGGGAGATGATGGGTCCTGAGTCCACTGGGATCCCAGTAGCCGCTGTGGGACTTCAGGGGAAGGGGTTGTTACCAACTACTCTGAGTGCAGTGGATCTTCTGGGATGGCTCAGCATATGGTGTGTTCATCCCTGTGGTTGAATTCGGAAAAATCTGGAAGAAGCTGAGAAGAAGGGCAACCCTATAGGAGGACCAGCAGTCTCAGGTAACCTGGATCCCCAAGATCTCTCAAACACAGAACCAACAACCAGGCAACAGATACCAGCCTGATATGAGACCCCCCAACACATATTCAGCAGAGGCTCTACAGGTCTGGGTTCAGTCAGAGAAGATTTACCTAACCCTCAAGAGACTGGAGGCCCCAGGGAGGTTAGAGGTCTAGTGGGGACTAGGGTATGGAGGAGAAATGTGGAATGTGGAACAGTCAGAGGGTAGACTGGGAGAGGAATACAATCTTGAGTGTAAAAAGAATAAATAAATAGAATTTTTTTAAAAAAGAAAATTTTTGTTTGGGGGCTTCACTCAGATGTTTTGTACTTTTCTACCCATTTATAGTTTTAAAAAATTAAATATGCCATTTAATTTATCATGTGTGCTTGGTCTTTATTTTTTAGAATCATATACCTGAGGGCACATAATACCATCAATACTTGTTTGTGATATGAATGAGTACATTCAAGCTGTTTTGTGCAGTTCCAGACACTATCCTTTGTCAGACTGAAGAACAACAAAATCAATACTAGAGCTAACAATCTGAGGTAAGACACCAATGTTCAAAGATATTATGTTGCCATGATAAATAAAACATTTGGTCATTAGGCATTATACACTGACAAGAAATCTGGTTTTGTTTTGGGAGTCACATCTCTGCTTACAGTTCTAACCATAGGAATGTGGCACACAAAAGTTGACATCTTGGAGTATCGTTTAGGATCTTGAACTGACTTCCTGATACAGGTCTTGTAGATTTGAGGGTAACTGCCCTTCACGATTTCTCATCTGGGGATGTAGAGCCTTATTACCAGACAGGCATGAGAAATGGTAAGGTTGAATGAGCTAAAATTCCAGGAATCCCAGAAATGAGAATGGCAGAAGTGGAGCCATTTCCTATCTACCACTACCTGCTCTGGGACACAAAACCATGACACTCCACTGACGACCATGGCGGTCACTCATGTAGCATAAAAAAACTAAAGTCCTCTATGTTAATGATATATCTAGGTATGTCTTGAGAATTCAGGACCCCGTCCTGGACATTCTTTCCCACAAAAGGTATTTAATCCCTGGTTCTCCCTGAGTGAGATGTTTCACTCACATCCGCCATCAAATAAAGCATTATGAACAATCAAGTATCATTTCTGCATCAAGGATGGACATGGGAGGCCTTGGTCATGGTGTCATGGTCATCGTAGGCACTGCATTAAACCTGGCTTGCCTCAAGCCTCACAGATAAGGACCATGCTAAGAAATATTGTCAAGACAGAAAAAAAGTTTGACAGAGCATGGTGGCCTCTTTGTTTCTTTTAGCACAAATGTTACTGAAACTGCCACTATGCACACTGACACCACCAGCATCTCAAATGGACAGTCGGTACTGTGCACATCAAGCCAGTCTTCACTTAATGGTGGGAGAAAGTAAATGGCTGCCCATGTGTCTGAGTAGTGGTGCTAATAAGTTCTATTTTCTCCAGGAAAATGCTAAGCACAAATGTTGAATTCTTAATCTGGACCCATCCTTCCCAGCTACAATGTGAATTCTCAAAAGAGATAGCAAGAAAGATGCTTAGATCAATACTGTGCACACAGTAGTGACTACACACCTATTACTGAACCCGGATAGCAGGTTCAAGTACCTGTTTCAGTGCTTTCAGCCAATATTCAGTAAGAAATATTGTATCCAGTCTCATTCTTGCATTTATACTAGGAAAACAAATCAGGCCTAGAATTTCTGGATAGAATTCAATGAATATTTTCAGAGATTTTGAAATATGTTTTCACATTTTTCTTCCAAGAAAAATAAAGCAATGCAACCAAAGGAGATGAAAAGTTTATGCTCACACATTTTCTGCATCGATCTCTGAGGTGTGCAGCCAAAATGCTGGTGAGTCATGTAAAACTACACAGTAGGCACATATGTGAAGCAATATCTTGGATGAAAGTCGCCCTCTACTCTTTCTGCCATCAGAGCACTAGATAATAACTTTCTGCAGAGGATGCTCAGCTTATTATTTTGCCTGTGTGTATTTTAATACCCGCATAAAGGAGATATTTGATACTCATCTTTAAATAATATTTGATTGTGAGACAGTGAGAGCTCTGGAGAGTAAAATTGCAAACACGAGTGCATCCATGCCAGGGCATAACACATGTGGGTTGTGAAAGTCAACTCTCTCCTTCTACTGTATGAATCCCAGGAGTGGGGAGGGAGAAGAGATCAGATTGTTTATGGTCCTCTCTGTACCATATGCCTAACATATTTCCTTATTTCAGTGGCTCATATTCAGGTGGATTGCAGTGCTTTACCATTAAAAATAATTTAATATAAACACATTCCTATTTCAGGCAGAGATTCATATTATTAGGTGTGCATAATATCACATTGCATCTAAATGAACCCATTACTATCACATGATGATAGTATATAAAACTGTCAATTATTTTTCATACCTGATTAGTTACTAAATGGTTCATTTTGCTTCATGTTTACAATATCTGTTGAGAATAAATGGAATTCCAAGCATTTTTAATAAAGTAATATACTTTGTACATGTTATGGATACGTTAAGAGGATTATCACAGCATGAATGTGAAGGCCAGAGGAAACCTGAGCAAGTATGTGCTTTCTCCTTATTTCCCCTACATGCTCATAGGAAGGGTCCCTACTGGGTGTGGCCTTGTTGGAGTAGGTGCAGCCTTGTTAGATAAACTGTCAGTGGAGGTAGGCCTTTGTGTTTCAGAAGCCCAAACCAGGCCAGTGGTTTTTTTTCTTCCTGCTGCTAACAGATCCACTTGTGGAACAATCAAGCCCCTTCTTCATCATCATTTCTGTGTATGTGCCACCATGCTTCAGAATATGACAATAATTTACTAAATAATTAATTAAACCTGTAAACTGTAAGCTAGCTACAATGAGATGGTTTTTTTTTAATTTTTTTTTTTATAAAAGTTGCTATTGTCATGGTGTCTCTTCCAAGCAATAAAACCCTAACTAAGTGAACTTTTCTGTGTGTATCCAGGCTTGTCAGACTTGGCAATAGATACATTGTCCCATTGAGTCATCCTCATGGCCTAGATCTCACATTCTATTCCTAGCTCCTTTCTTTTTCATCTAGGTCTGTATAAATGTAATACCATCTTGCCTGTTCTAAAATGTAGAGATCGATTAAACCCAGCTGATGAGGCCTGTTGAGGGTTAATATAAAATCCTAGACAAATGTCTATCTGGTACCTTCATCTCTGCTCCATACCAGTCATTTTATTTTGCTATTTTATATCCACTGTTTCATATTTCTTTGGATCTTTGGTCCATATTTTCTTTGGGATCATTTTTCTTTGCTTATTGGCTTGTAATAGGTAAATCCTTATATTATGTTCCCTGTGTTATAAAAGTAATTTAGCCTTTTCTAATCTGTCACTTGATTTAAATTTGATAGATTTCCTACATGGGAGCTTTTAATGTTCACATAGTTAAATGCATTATTTTCTCTTATGGTTTCTGAATTTTAACTAATAGAGTTCTAATACATTTCTTAATGCCCACATACAAAACATTCCATCTTAATAATGTTATCTGCTTCTTGGGTTACAATAGTAATATTGATTTATTTAAATAGGTAGTCATATACTGGATAATCCAACTCTTACTAAATTTAAAAGCCATGCTATCATGTTAAAATTTAGCATCTAGGCCTTGGAAACTTGCTTCAGTAGTTACGAGCACGTACTATTCTTATAGAAGACCTGAGTTCCTTTCCAAACACCCACATCAGCTGGCACAAAATCACTTCCAGTTCTAGGGAATCTGACCCCCTCTTCTAGTCTCAGAGTGATACTATAAACTCACAGAAGCACATAGTACACATAAAAAAAAATGAGACTTTCTTCACTCAGGTTTTAGGAATTCAAGCCTAAATAGACAGAAAATGACTCATATCAAAATACTTTTCATTTTATGTATAGATTTGGGCAAGCCCACCATGACTAGCCATCTGATCTACAAATACGATACAGCTGATAAGTGAACCATTAAGAAGTTTGAAACGTGAGATGCTAAGGTAGAAAAATACTCCTTTAAAATGTGGCTGAGTCTCTGACAAACTAAAAGCTGAGCATGAATAAAGTATCACCATTACCATGTCCCGTGACCAGGAAATACCATATGACTATTATTGATACATCAGGACACAAAGACCTTATCAAAAGAAATGATAATAGGTACATCTCAGACTGAGGATACTGTTCTGGTTACTGCTATTGGTGTTGGTGTATTGAAACTGGTATTTTCAATAATGGACAGACCAATGAGCATTCCAGAAGTCTTACACACTGGTTTCAAAACAACTAATTGTTCTCGACAACAAACAGTTTCAGGGAGCCACCATTACATTTTGAAGATGCACACATAAATTGTTGAGAAAATCAGTGTATACATTAAGAAAATTAGCTACAACCCTGACACAGTAGCATTTGTTCATTTTTCTGGCTGGTACTGTGATATGCTGGAGCCAAGTGCTAACATGTCATGTATTGGTTAAAGAGATGGGAAATCACCTATAAAGACATGATGTGGTTAAAACCACACTGCTGGGAGCCATAGGATTGTATCCTACAGTTGACTTGTCAAACTGGCAAGTCTTTTCTACCATACCCCCTAAATGCTTATAAAATTAATGGTATTAGTACTATTCTCAAAGGCTGAATGGATACTGCCATTCTCAAACCTGATATGGTTGTTATGAGTAGTCAGTGTCACAACAGAAGCAAAGTCTGCTGAAATGCACCATGAAGCTTCAAGTACATTTCTTTCTGGAGACAACATTGGCTTCAATGTAAGGAATGTGTCTACCAAAGATTCTAGGCATTGTAATATTGCTAAAGGCAGCAAAAATGACCCACCAATGGCACCAAATGGTTCCTCTGCTCAGGTGATTATCCTGAACCATGTAGGTCAAATCATTTGTGACTGTGCATTTGTATTGGATTGTCAAGTGGCTCATGTAACATGCAAGTTTGCTGAGCTTAGTAAAAAAAAAAAAAATTCATCACTACTCAGATAGGAGGGTGGAAGATGTCCCTCCATTCTTGAATTTTGGTGATGCAAGCATTGTTGATGTGGTTCCAGGCAAGCCCATGTATATTGAGAACATCACTGGCTCTCCTCCACTGGGTTATTTTGCTGTTTCTGATGTGAGGCAGACAGTTGCTGTGGGTGTGTTCAAACCTGTGGACCAGAAAGATGCTGAAGCTGGCAGAGTCACCAAGTCCTCCCAGAAAACTCAAAAGGCTAAATTAATATTATCCTGATCACTGGCTACTCTATTCTTACTTGGTGATGGAAGAAGATCTCAGATCCTTTTGTTGACATTGACCATTGAAGTTTGATAATAAACAACTGGTTAATGATAACAATGTATGGTAAAACCTTCAGAAGGAAAGAAAAAAAAGAATAAATTATTTGTTGCCTATGGTGGAGATTCTTATCATTCTCATCTGTGCCGTTTATGGACAATATATGCCTCTGCCTTTACCATGTCCACAATGGCTTCTTTCAGATTTTTCAAGTTTGTACTTCCTGTGACGTTTCAGTGACTTTTTTTTTATTATTTTGGAGAAATTTAACCCTTTGTCTAATATTAAAGAAATTTATACCTGAAGAGTGGCATGGACTGCTAAATTTTTATTATTTATTTTTGAAAATGTCCATTTTAAGTTCTTTATAAAGAATTTTATTAGATCTCTCTGTCTCTGTGTCTCTCTGTGTATATGTGTGAATCTCTGTGTGCTTGTGTGTGTATATCTTTCTGTCTCTGTCTCTATCAGTCTCTGTCTCTCTGTGGGTGTGGGTGTGTATCTCTGTGTGTTTGTGTGTGTATCTCTGTCTCTATCTATCTCTGTCTTTCTGTGTGTGTGTGTGTGTGTGTGTGTGTGTGTGTGTGTGTGTGTCTGTGTGTGTGTGTGTCTGTGTGTGTACTTGTGGAAGTCAGAGAACCATTTTGGGTGTCAGTTCACTCCTTCCATCATGTAGGACCCAGAGGTTGATTCAGACCGTTAGGCTTGTCACCAAGTATCTTTCCTCACTGAGCATCTGAGCAGCACCTCACTTTCCTTGTATAGTTTCTAGTTCATGGTTATAGGTGTTGTCCTTCATATTTCCTCATGATGTTTTCTACTGTTACTCAAAGAATAGTAATTAAATAGTTTGTGAAATTTAGATGATAATACTTTACAGTTCAACCAGGTAACCTGCATCTATAGTAAAAGCATGCAGCGGAAATAGCTGTTGCTGCCTGGTTCTCACTATTCCCCTTAGATCAAGATTTGCATCTTAGGGTTTAAAATACTATATAGATTCTAATATATGGAATTCTGTGCTTTCTGTCAGTAGCAAGCTTACAATTGCTAATGTTTCCCCCTCACTCTTGAGTTTTGAAAGCACATAATGTATCGTTAGTAAAATGGGATTGCTTCTCTCTATTTCACTGTTGGTAGCAATTATCTCATTTTCCCTTTCCATTGCAGCTTTTAGAACACAGGAAATTGGACAAGTTGTCGTAGACTACTTTGCAAGGTTATAGATTTAATTTAAGTGATGCTCATGTTTTCCTATTTTGAAAAACACATGTTTGGGGCTAAAAAGATAGCTCAGCATGGATTACATCAGCTGTTCTTCTAGAGGACCAAAGTACAGTTCCAAACATCCAAATTAGATGGATCACAACTGTCTATAACTCCAGCTTCAGGGAATTCATTGTTGGAGATACCTGCAGGCACGTGTGTGTGTGTGTGTGTGTGTGTGTGTGTGTATACTCACACATGTATGCACACATACAATCTAAATAATAAATTAAACCTTTAGAAACATACAACTAATTTCATAAACAGTTTCTATTGATTCATCATTAATTCTTATATCTAAATTTTATTTGATATATAAAATATACAGCTATATCTAATGATAATTTCATTAGGTTTCTGCATTTGTATTTATGTGTCCAATTAATAGATTTGCTCACATTCAGCCTCTCACATTTTTTCTGTAATATATTTTTGATGCTCATACTATGTTTTTATCTGAATATTGCTTTTATCTAATATATTACCAGATTAAATTTGTTAACATTTGCTTACATGTTTTTTAATTTAAATTGTTTTATTTATTTACATTCCAAATGTTGCTCCCACTATTTGTCCTTCTTCCAAGAGATCATTACCCTATCTCCCCTCCCCTTTTCCTCTAAGAGGGTGCACCCCAACCAAACAACCCACCCCCACCCTTCTAACCTATCCATCCTCACCTTAACCCCACCCCTCACTCCATACCTCTTCCCTGGGGCATCGACTCTCTACAGGATTAGGTACATCTTCTCCCACTAAGGCCAAATAAGGCTGTCCTCTGCTACATGTGTGCCTGGGGACACTGGACTACCTGTGTATGCTCTGTGGTTGGTGGCTTAGTTTCTGGAAGCTCTCAGGAGTCTGGGTTGGTTGACAATGTTCATCTTTTTATAGGGTTCATCTTTTTATAGAGTTACAATACACTTCAGTTCCTTCAGTTCTTTCCCTAACCCTTCCATAGGGGTCCCAGACCTCAGTCCAATGGGTGACTGTAAGTATGTGCACCTGTCTCAGTCAGCTGCTGGTAAAGCCTCTCAGAGGACAGACATGCTAGTCTTTGCATATGTGCAAGCATAACATGGCATCAGTAATAGTGCCCAGGTTTGGTGCTGGCCCATGGGATAGATCCCAAGTTGGGCCAATCACTGGATGGTATTTCCTTCAATTTCTGCTCCATTTTCATCCCTGCATTGCTTTTAGACAGGAACAATTCTGGGACAAAAAATGAAGGTAGGTTGATGACCCTGTTTCTCCACTGAAGGCCCTGTCTATCTACTGGAGATGGTCTCTATAGATTATATCTAGTCACTGTTGTGCGTTTCAGTTAAGGTCATCCCCATTGAGTCCTGCGAGCCTCTCAATTTCCAGGTCTCTGGGACTTTTTAGATGTCCCTCCCCACCCCATACCCCACAGCTGCAGATTTCTATTCATTTTCCTGGCCCTCTAGGTTTCTCTCCTGTCTCCTCCCTCCCATATTTGATCCTGTTCCCCTTTTCCCCTCTTGCTTGCCTCTCCCACCCAGATCCCTTTCTCCCTCTGTTTTGTTCCCCATTCTAAATAGGAACTAAGAATACAAACTCAGGCCTTCCTTCTTGTTAAACTTCTTAGGATCTATGGGTTGTATAATTGGTATTCTGTACTTCTTTGGCTAATATCTACTTATTAGTGAGTACACACTATGCATGTCCTTTTTGTCTGGGTTACCTTACTCAGTATAATATTTTCTAGTTCCATCCATTTGCCTGCAAAATTAATGATGTTCACATTTTTAATAGCTGAATTCTATACTATTATAAACGAACCATGTTTTCTATATCTATTCATTCTTTGGTTGAAGGACATCTGGGTTGTTTCTAGCTTCTAGTTATTATGAATAAGACTGGAGAGTGTGTCCTTGTGGTATGGTGGGCCATCTTGTAGGTGTATGTCCAAGAGTGGTATAGCTGGGTCTTCAGGTAGAACTATTTTCAATTTTCTAAGGATGTACTACATTGATTTCCTGAGTGGTTGCACCAGTTTGCAATCCCACCAGCAATGAAGGAGTCTTCCTCTTTCTTCACATTCTCACTATCATGTGCTGTCACTTGAGTTTTTTTTTTTTTTTATCTTAACCATTCTGATTTGTCTAAGGTGGAATCTCAGGGTTGTTTGATTTGCCTTTCTCTGATGAGTAAGGATGTTGAACATTTCTTTAAGTGCTTCTCAGCCATTTGTGATTCCTCTGTTGAGAATTCTTTCTTTTGCTCTATACCCCATTTCTAACTGGGTTATTTGTTTTTTTGAAGTGTAACTTCTTGAGTTCTTCATATATTTTGAATATTAGCCCTCTATTAGATTTAAGGTTAGTGAAGATCTTTCCCAAATCTATTGGTTGCCATTTTTGTTTTATTGAGAGTATCTTTAGATGGTATTATGTCCAGATTTATAAATGTATTGAAACATTCTACTCATAATTTTGGCCTAGAAGAAATCCCCTCCCCAACAAAAAAGCTTGCATAGCTACATAGGAGGGAATGGCTGTTTCACACTCAATGGACAGAAGAGATAGTTCATTTTGATACATACACTGAGAGCATGGAGGGAAGTTAATCCCCAGAGCATGTTCACATAGACACATACCGTCATAGACACATACACACACTTTCAAGTTAGAAATAGAGACATTCATGCAGATACACAAATATATACTCATATAGAGATATTCGTACAGAGACAAACACATACTGGTTGTATTAAGTAGGAAAATGAACCAGCAGAGACAGGGAAACCAGGGAGACCATAAAATCTCTGATTCCATCATATTGGGTGAATTTATTATTGGAAAAGATTCATGAGTTTGTAAGGAATATAAGCTCACAAGATTGAATATTGTATAGCATGTGGCTGGTATTGCAGAGAGTGACTGCTCAGGTGAGAGTTATTGTTGGGCCAGGAAAAGCAAAGTGTCCTAGAATGAGGATAATGATGCTTGCAACCTTTTTAGGCTTTTTGTGTATAGTTCAGAGTCTGTGCTTTGATATTTAAATTTCTTATCACAAAAAGATATTTGTCTAAGCTACTCATAATAGCACATGTCTACTGGCACTAGAAAGGCAAAGATAGGTACATGACTGTGAGTTTGAGACCATCCTAGTCTATGTAGCAAGTTTCCAGTCTAGCCCCTGGCTATAAAGTGAATCGATGTCTCAAAATATAATAGTGGCTGGGCGGTGGTGGCACATGCCTTTAATCCCAGCACTTGGGAGGCAGAGGCAGGCAGATTTCTGAGTTTGAGGCCAGCCTGGTCTACAGAGTGAGTTCCAGGACAGCCAGGACTACACAGAGAAACCCTGTCTTGAAAAACCAATATATATATATATATATATATATATATATATATATATATATATATATATATATATATTTGTGTATATATCACTATTATATATATAATAGTGAATATGATTTGTCTACTTTTCACTTTCTGTATTGCTTTTAAAGGGAGTTAGAGAGAAGTATACATGTATCTTAAAGTTGGAAGAATTTTTTCTACAATATCATTAGACTTATATATAATACTTGAATATTTTTAGAATATAATTTTTCAGAAAACCCAGAATAATAATGATTTCATTCATTTGTTCTTGAATAAAAGTTAACAATAAAACATTTTCTGATTCTTGATAGTTTTTGAATGGTTAAGTTTTATTTGCAACCCCTTTGATGACAAAATTTGTAAATGATCTTAGGTTCTGCAAATATTTAAAATTTTAGAGAAAATTTACTTCATTTTTTTAAATGGCACTAGTGATTAAATTAAGATCTTTGCACATTTGATGTTCACTATGCCATTTAGCTACATCCCAGAATACAGTTTTCTAGACATGTAGTTGGAGGTTGCTTATGATTAATTCACTCCTATGATTAATTCTCCTAATGAAAAATAAATATTTATCTTTCACTTCTATTTTCAGGACATGGATTTTTTTTTACTTACTCCTAAAAATTAGCTTTTGCTCTTCTGTAATCAGCCAGAGGTAACTGGTGAAGATGGTTCACTGCTCTCTTGACCCAGAAAACCCCTCAAAATCATGCAAATCAAGAGGTTCAAACCTTGTTGTTCACTTTAAGAACACCCGAGAGACTGTCCAGGCCATCAACGATATGCATATCCGCAAAGCCACCAAGTATCTGAAGGACATCACTTTAAAGAAACAGTGTTATGCCATTCTGGCAGTATAATAGTGAAGTCAGTAGGTGTGTCTAGGCCAAACAGTGGCAGGGACAATGTCTGAAAAAGAGTGCTGATGTTTTGCTGCACATGCTTAAAAATGCACCTAAGATGTGCCAACAAATCTACAGATTAACCCATACATGAACTACCCCGGCCACATTGAGATGATCCTCACTGAGAAGGAGCAGATTGCTCCAAAGCTAGAAGAGGAGGTTGCACAGAAGAAAAACATATCCCAGAAGAA
Source organism: Arvicanthis niloticus (assembly GCF_011762505.2). Taxonomy (NCBI): domain Eukaryota; kingdom Metazoa; phylum Chordata; class Mammalia; order Rodentia; family Muridae; genus Arvicanthis; species Arvicanthis niloticus. The sequence goes on along the minus strand of NC_047667.1, from coordinate 12,678,992 downwards.
ACTGAAGAAACAAAAACTCATGGCACAAGAATAAATTCAGCATAAAATAAATGCAGATAAAACAGATTAGTTTTCATTTAACTATTGATTATTAATTTTAACATTTCAGTTCAATACTTTGTATCACCTTCATGCTACTTATCTCCTAATATTTTAAGACCAAACTATTAGCTGGTTTATTTTACTTTGCTATAGCTTTCTTGAGTTCTGCAGAAATTGATCACGAGATAAGAAATCTTTTCAAAATAATCTAATACAGGAGAAACCTGTATGGGAACGTGTTCCATACTTCAAGATAAATGGCAATTCCGGGATTTTGGTCACTATCTTGCTATATTTTTCAGAGTTAACCCTAGATCCAGGCCATTGGACAAGCACGATGAACTCTATTTACCATCTTCTCTCCATTTTTGTAATCTATCCATCTGTCTCCTACATTCTGTTCATGAGGTTACAAACAGTAATTTTACACATTTCTTATGATTTATTAGCATATATCAATCATGCCTAATGAGCTCCCATATGGTATCTTATCCATGTGTACGTGTGATCATACCTGACCTCTGTCATCCTTACTTGCCTTTGTCCAACACTCACCACTCACCACTCTCCTTATTCTTCTCATTCTTTTTATTCTCATTCTTTTTACCTTCTGGTCTTTAAGAAATGATGTGTATTTATCTCTGTTTGTCTTTGTTTTTGTGAACAGGCATGGAGGTACCTGTGAAGACTGAAGGCTGGGGAAAGGCATCAAAACCCCAGGAACTGGAGATGCAGGTAGTTGTGAGACTCTTGGTGTGAATGCTAGGAACTGAACTCTGGTTCTCTGCAAGAGCAAAAAGTATTCTTTGGCACTGAGTGATCACCTCAACCCTCCTTATGAACCTTGAGTCAGTCTTGCACGTTTCTGACACACACTTCTTTTAGTCAGGATGTATTGATCTTCTTGTATTACTAAATTTACATAGCAATTCTCTATACTTAGGAAGAATAATCAGTAATTATTTAATTGACCCTTAATGTCTATATGCTCTGTATCTATTCATTGAGCTAATCATGCATCAAAACAAACAAGTTGAATTAGGAACAAATCAGATTTAAATTTACACCTTATTTCCTAAATAATACATTATTCCACCTGTCCATATATTATGTATGTTGGATTAGATAATGTTGTATTCTTCATTTTTAGATCAGTATAAAAAATACTATGACAAAAAGCAACTAGAAGAAGAAAGGAGTTGTTTTAGTTTAATGTTGTAAAGATATACAGTCTATGGTGGCAGGAGAGCTTGGCAGAAAAAAGAAATCAGTTTTCCATCTACATAGAAAATAGAATGGACAGGAACTGGATTGACAGTATCAACCCTCAAAGCCACCCCCAATGACTCACTTTCTCCATCAAGGCTCTACTTCCTAAATATTTTCAATAACCTTCCTAAACAATACCACTGGGATATTCAGACACATAATCCTGTGGGCTTATTTTATGGTTTTCTTCCTGTAAGACTTTTATAGTCTCAACAAATATCCCTAGCAATTTTGGTGCCTCATTTAATAGAGATAAAACAAGAGACAATTTAATACCTAGGATTGGAAATTTATGCTTATTAGAACAATCTTTGTTTCATCATGTTAATTGGGAGTGGTGAATATTTATCACAGAAAAATCAAATGTGATGAGTATGTCCTGGATATTAACAAGTTCAATGGAATTTGCCAAGAGCCTCTTCTACGTCAGTGTAGCAATTTTTCACACAGAAATATATGACCAGGAAATGGTTATATAACAAAATGATACATAATAGAAGATAGCGACTAGTTGAAAATATAACCACAAAATATGAGCCTTTCCTAAGTAGGGATGGTATAGACTTTATATAGTATTGTACATACTTTATTCAATTAAAAATTGTTATTACATTTATTTAGTTATGTAAATGAGAGAAGAAGGGAGGAAGAGGGTGAGAAAGGCAGAGAGAGAGAGAAAAAAAAAACAGGCGCAGAGACAGGAAATTGTGTTACTGCAACAGTGTAGAAGTCAAATACAACTACTAGGAGTTGTTTATTCCACCATACTTGTCCTGTAGATCAACCTTAGGTCATCAGACTCAGTAGCAAGAGCTTTTACCTGCTGAACCATTTTTCCTGCTCATTATTCACTTACATATTAAACACCAATATATACATATATGCATGCCCACACATTCCTGGGTGTAAATGGAAGCCAACCAAAAATGACATCAAGTGACCCCACTCTAGTCCTCTGTCATGTTCCCTATGACGGGTTTGTTCATACTAAACCTGAAGCTATGCAGCAAACTAAGGAATCCCCCTGTCTCCAACCACCCTGAAGGCCTGGAGTTTAGGTGCTTCTAACCATGACCAGATTTTTATCTGGCTGCTACAAATTTAAGTTTAGGACACCAAATTCTTTTACTCACTAGTCTATCTCTATGTCCTTTCTTAGAATAAAATTCATTACAAATGTAATTTCTGGACATGTGTAATTAGTAAAATAATATTTTACCAATGTGATTGTAATATAAATCTTTCTACCATCCCAAAAATATGTCATTTTTTCCAGCAGACCCCATGTTCAAAAATACTGGAATTTTGTTTTTGTTTGCCTGCTTTCTTACTTTACTTAATCTTGGTAGTGCCCAGAGTTTGACATTCATCAGAATTATGTTATATAATGGGGTCAAGGTACTTTTGAAAGGAATATAACTGCAGGCTAACTAACCTACTTGGGTCTTCCTCAATCTTCTCAGCCTCTGGTAACATACTTATTAATAATAGCCACTGAAGGATACATTTTATGAATAATTATTCTATAAATAAAGTAGATACTTGGATTTTAGAGTGTTTTCATCTAGGAGAAAAGTGAATCTCTTATAATTTTAGCATTCAGTGAAACATGATGTTAATATTTTTATTTCCTTGTAGTTTACATCAATTTATAAATTATCATAGCATTTTTGCCCCTTGACAACATCAATATTGTGAATGACTATGACCCAGTAACAATTATACTTCTGTATATTAAAAGATAATTTAAATGCATTGAGGAATGATACTGACATATTTTTCCCATTGTCCTTTATAAAAGAGGTGCTGAGAAATTCAGTTAGTTGGCAGGGTGATTCTAAGTCCCTGTTGTTCTTAGTTAGCTAAAATCTGGTTGAGTCCTAGGAAGACTCACCCATGTTTTAGTCTCCATTCCTCTATGTTGATACTTCCTAAGGCACACTATTCATCCCCACTTTTTTAGTTGTATCAGAGGAAAAAGGACTGTGGGAAGGGATAGAAGACCGTGTGGCGCGAGAATCCCTTAACACAGTTTGTCTTGGCTAAAGACAATATGACACAGATTTTGGGCCTCAGAAGATTCCTGACAGATGCAATCTCTAGTTCAAAGTGTTCATCTTTAACCTTTGACACTTGTAGATATTAAAACATCTTTCTAAGCTTTTTGGTAAAGGTACACTGGGAGTCAGGACATTGTGTGCTCTCTATTGTGGTTCCTTTGGCTCCGTTCACCTAGATTTCTTTTAATTCTTGGTCTCTTCAGAGATAAAGTATATTTTGTGCAAAAGGCCAATAAATATTTCATCTATATTTCAAGTCCTGTTTAATTTTTAAAAGACCATTCTTCTGGGTTAGCAACACAAAAGTCTTTGTTTGATAGTTGTTACTAAGAAGTAATTAGCCAGAAAGCAACACAATTCACATATTTTGTGGTGGTTAACTTGCTCATCTTGGTTTAAAAAATAAGAACAGGCTCATTAGCACTGGAGAATACATTATGGTAGAAATACAGACTGTGGGTGAATGGTCACACTGTAAATAAAGAACAAGCAGAATAGGAAAGAGAAGAACATTCAACACTTTGCTTCAATTGCGGTTGGCTCTAAGTGGAGGAGACTCCTGGAAGCAAAAGTATAAGGCTGAGTGGTTGTCCTAGTGAGTCTGATGAGAAGCACACCAAACATGGGGCTTGAGATCATGCATAGCTTCTAAGTCAATGACAAAAGTTTAATAGACATTTGGCTATGGCAAGTTTGTACATCCTTTCTCAAATCTACAGTGGCTTTGTTTAAGAATAACAATGTGGTGTAGAGATGTAGCTTATACATTGTTACTAACAGAAATGTCATTTTAATAGATTAGTGATGCTGCAGAACAAAGCAAGTGATGATATATTTGGAAAATGTATTAATTGAACACATACATAAATATTGTATAGAGATAAGGTACATTATGTCATGTTTTAACACATTTATACTATCTATTTATAGCTTCACCCATCATTTGAGAAATCTTTTCCTTGACATTTTCTCCATCAAATACAAAGCAAATTGTTGTTATCTAGAGTCACTTTTCTGATTAATAGGTGGCATTTAAGAAATGATTTTTCCAGGTGACTCCAACCCATGCATTTACAAGCTCAGCTAATCACATTCTACTTTCAGCTTCTATGAGATCAACACTTTGAGATTCTACATATGAGCAAAGACAAGCATGAAAAGTGTTTTTGTGTGTGTGTGTGTGTGTGTGTTTGTGTGTGTGTACTTACAGAAAATGCCCTACCCTATTTATTTTATCTATAAATTGTTTGGTATATAATAGATTCCATTTCTTGGTTATTGTTATTAGCACTAATGAACAATGAAGATGTCATTTTTATAATAACTTTACTATGTTTTGATTTAGGCCCCCTGGTGGGAATTTGGGCCATATAGTCATTCTGTTTTAAATTATTTTAATATTTAGAAAATTGTCTAATGGTTTACATAATATACTTACTAATTTTCATTATTCCAACTTGGTGTCAGGTTACCTTTACTTCTCTTCCTTTCCAGCATTTATGTTATCTTTTTGACACTAGTCATTTCAGGTAGGACAAGTTGGTAATTTAAATGTTTATATTAGCATTTCAAATACTAGTGGTGAGGATGAGAGGTTTTCTCTCATTTATTCATTGATTTTGTTGTCTTTGTACTTAAGAAATGCACATTATGTCTTCTGTCACCAATTTTTTGTTTGCTCTGTCATTGAAGTGAGCTCTTTATGTATTCTAGATATTAATTCTTAGGTGATATATTTGGAAAACAATTTTGTATGATATAGTTTTCTCTTTTTTGTGTTGATATCTTGCTTTGCCATGCAGAATATTTTTGATTGTCTTGTCTTGTTTTTATTTTGTTCCATTTGCGTGGTTGGTAAAAGTCTTTACCAATTCTGTAGGCTGCCTCTTTGTCCAATTGTTAGTGTCTATCTTAGGGTTCTACTAGTATGAACAGACACCCTGACCAAGGCAACTCTTATAAGGACAACATTTAATTGGGACTGGTTGACAGGTTCAGAGGTTCAATCCATTATCATCAAAGTGGGAGCATGGCAATATCCAGGCAGGCATGGTTCAGGTAAAACCAAGAGTTCTACATCTTCATCTGAAGGCTGCTAGGTGAAGACTGGCTTCCAGGCAGCTAGGATGAAGGTTTTAAAGCCCAACGTGGCAAACCTACTCCAGAAAGGCCACAGCTCTAAATAGTGTCATTCCCTGGGTTAGGCATACTTAAATCACCATGTTCCACTCCCTGGCCCCCATAGGCTTGTTTAAATATATAAGTCTACGAGGGCCAGAACTAAACATAGCGTAAGGCAAAATATATTTATTCCAACTTCAAAAGTCCCCAAGTCTATAGCAATCTTAACAATGTTAAAAGTCCAAAGATCAAAGTCTCTTCTGAGATTCATCCAATCACTTAACTGTAATCCCTGAAGCAAGATAGGAAACTAGGTGGGCAAACTCCAAATTCTGCATCTCCATGTCTGATGTCAATGCAGTTTTTAGATCTCTAACTCCTATTTCATCTTTGATGACTGCAACAATTTTTTTTCTTTTGGGGTGGTTCCACTCCCTGTTAGAAGCATTCCTCAGCATATATCTCAAGGCTCTAGCATAGCAATCTCAACATTACATATTTTTTTTACCAATGTCTGGAATCCTCACATGATCTGGGATCCTCCAAAGGGCTTGAGTCAACACTCCAGTTCTGTCCTCTGTAAAACTCTAGGATGTGATTGACCCCACTCTTCTGCAGTTGCTGTTCTTGGTGATGATCCTATGGTACTGGCATCTCCAATATACTGGCATCTTTTGCTTCAACAAGTCTTTACCAATAGCCTCCTCATTGACTCTCCTCATGGTGCTAAGCCTCAACTCCTTGGCATGACTGCTTTAGTCTTGGGCCATCAACTTTAACTGAGGCTATACCTTCACCCACGGCCTTCCCTGGTCTCTCTTAGTGTTAAGCATCAGGTGATCTCTATGACCTTTTCATACCTTCAAAACTAGAAAGACCTGAGTGACACTTACATAGTATCAAGTCCAGCTGCAACATGAGGTACATCCTTGGCTATCTCTGAAACATGGCTTCTTCTGGCTCTCAGAAAATACTTCCTAGAAGATTTCACCTCAGAGATGCTAGCCTCTTCTTAATCTCTGCTAATTTATTTATTCCATCCAACCAACACCAATTATCCTAGTAGTCCCTCTTGTATTCTTAACTCTAAAGCCAGAGACACAAGGGTGAAGCTTCTGAGTTCTGCTTACTAGAGCTGGAACATGGCCCCTTTTACATTATCACCAATCTTTTGTTTTCCAACTCCTTCATTGTCTAAACTTGGTTGTTGTGGAATTTGAACCTGTGGATTGAACCTGAACTCTGAGATTGGGTTCCAGGCAGCTAGGATGAGGGTTTTAAAGCCCAACCCCACATTGGCAAACTTACTCCAACAATGTCAAACCTACTCCAAAAAGGCCACCACACTCCAAATAGTGTGGGCTAGGCATACACAAACTATCACAATGTCCTTTGCTATACCAGAAATTTTCAATATCACAAGGTCCTACTTTTTAACTGTCAGGGCCTCTGATACTGGTTCAGAAAGTCATTTTCTGTGCCAGTAAGTTCAAGGATATTTTCTATTTTCTCTTCTACCAGGTTCAGTATATCTGGATTTATGAGGTCTTTAATCCATTTAGAGTAGAGTTTTGTGCAGAGATGCAAAGTGTGTGTCTATTTGCATTCTTCTACATGCAAATATCCAGCTTAACCAGCACCATTTTTTGATGATGCTCTCTTTTTTTTTCTAGTGAATATTTTGGGCTTTTTAATTTAAAAACAAATTAGGGATACAAAGGTATGTATATATGTGCCTTCAATTTGATTCCATTGATCAATGTGTCTGTTTTGCTACCAATAAAATGCTGGTTTTGTAGTGCAACTTAAAATAAGGGATAGTGATATGTCCAGTCAGTCTTTCTTTCTTTCTTTCTTTCTTTCTTTCTTTCTTTCTTTCTTTCTTTCTTTCTTTCTTTCTTTATATTCTGGGATGTTTCAGCTATCCTTAGTTTTTTGTGTTTCCATGTAAAACTTAAAATTGTCTTTTCAAGATCTAAATTTTGTTAATATTTTGATGGTAATTACATTTAATCTATGGATTACTTTTGGTGGGATGGCCATTTTTAATCTATTAATCCTACCTATTCATGCGTATGGGAGATCTTTTCATCTTTTGATATAATCTTCACTTTCTTTCCTCAGTGTCTTTAATATTTTTATCATATAGTTTTTCACTTGCTTGGTTAGATTTATTTCAATATATTTTATATTATTTGAGGCCATTGTAAAGGGTATGGTTTCCATGATGTTTTTCTCAGTCTGTTTGTCATTTGTATATAAGAAAATTACTGAATGTTTGTTCATTTGTTTGTTTAATTAGTTTTTTATTCAGCCACTTTGTTAAATGTGTTTATCAGCTATAGAAGTTCCCTGGTGGAATTTTTACAGTCATTTTTATATACTCTCATATTATCTACAAATAGCAATTCTTTGACTTCTTCTGTACCAATTGATGTTTCCATGATTTCCATTAGTTGTCTTATCACCCTACCTGTGACTTTAAGTACTTTACTGAATAGGTACTGAAAGGGTGGCCAGCCTTAACATGCTACTGATTTTAGTGAAATTATTTTGAGTTTCTTTTTATTTATGTTAATGTTGGCTGTGGGTTATAAATTGCCTTTATTGTTTTGAGACAACTTTTTTTTTAACTGTTAGTCTCTCCAGGACTTTTACCATAAAGGTGTGTTGGATTTTGTCCTACACCTTTTTTTAATCCAATGTGATTATCATGTGGTTTTTAAATTCCAGTTTATTTAGGTGATGGATTACATTTATTGATTTGTGATTGTTCAAATATCTGTTCAACTCTACAGTGAAACCTTGATCATGTTGCATGATGTCTTCTTGGCTTCAGTCTATAACTGTTTTATTGAGAATTTTGTATCTGTATTCATACAGGAAATTGGTCTGCAATTCTTTTTTGTTGGGTTTTTGTGTGGTGCGAGTGTCAGGATAACTGTGGCCTTATGAAATAAATTGGGTGATGTTCTTTCTGTTTCTGTTTTGTGGCACAATTTCAGAACCACTGGCAGTAACTCTTCTTTGAATGTCTGGTAGACTCATCTGGCTGTGGGCTTTTTATGGGGCTGGAGAGACTTTTATATACTGCTTCTATTTTTCTAGAGGTTATCAGATATTTAAATTGCTAGCTGATCCTGATTTAACTTTGAAAAGTGTATGTACTGAGAGAACAGACCAACTTCATCTTGTGTTCAGACGCCATCTTTGAGAACCTGATCTAAGGTTGAATTCAAGTTAACCAACAAGCCTACACCTAACACTAATTTCCAGGTTACTCCCTAACAAGCCTATACCTAGCATGGATTTCCAATTACTCCCTAACAAGACTGCACTTCCAATGCACTCCCTAACAATCACCAATCAGGAGGAAAGCAGAAGTTAAGTTTATGGTTTGGCTACCAGTACCAGGCAATTATTTTAAAGGGCAAAAATATTCCATAATTGCCCCCCCAATCAGGATGTGTACCAGACTAGAAACCGTTTTGCTTGTTTACTTGCCTATATAAATGTTTACTTGAAACTGGGCTCAGGACTTCACCCTCCAGTCCTGCTGTATCAGGGTCTAAGGTGAGCCCAAGCTTGAGCTTACAGAAAAAGACCCTAGAGTGATTGCATAAGAATCGGCTCCTTGGTGGTCTTTTGGTGTTCATGAACGCTTCCTAAACAAGCACAGCAATATCAAAAAATTACTCATTTCTTTTAGATTTCCCATTTGGTAGTAGAGTGCAGGTTAAAGTATGTCTTTATTATTTCCTGGATGTCCTTGGGGACTGTGGATTTGTTCCTCCTTTCCTATCTAATTTTGTTAATTTGGATACTCTCTTCTTTCCAGTTAAACTGGATAAGTGTTTTCCATTCTGATTGATTTTCCTCAAAGAACCAATTCTATTTCATTGATTCTTTGTATTGTGTATCTGTTTGTTGCTGTTTTGTTCATTTCACCCTTCCGTTTATTTTTTGCCTTCTCCTTTGGGGTGTGGTTTCTTCTTTTTGTTCTTAAGCAGTGGTTCTCAACCTTCCTAATGCTGTGACCCTTTAACACAGTTCCTTATTTATTACTATAAAATTATTTTGTTGCTACTTCAGAACTGGAATTTTGCTACTATTATCAATTGTATTGGAAATATCTGATATGTGACCCCTCTGAAAGGATTGTTCAATCAGCTGAAGGGGCTGCAAGTCACAAATTGGGAATCACTGTTCTAGATCTTTCAGGTGAACTGTTAACTTACAAATAAGAGCGCCTTTTCATAATCCTTGTCATTGGTTAACCTATCTCCCTAACTCCTTCGTCTCCCCAATCTCCTTGCCTTTATCTCGATTAACATTTCTACCCCTGTAATTCCTTTTCTATATGTTGACATAATTTACATTCTACTGTCCATCTTAAGGCTACTTTTCCCTCACCAACCCAAGATGACCTTGTTCCTGGAATTTACAGGCACCCCTTCATGCAACTTAAACACATCTCTCTAGGAATTAAAAGTTAAGATGTGCATGTGAGAAAGAGCAGGCAACATTTGCTTGTTTAGGCCTTTGATATCTTATTCTGTAAACATACTTTTTCCAATGCTGTTTCTTACCTGAATATTTCATAATTGGATCTTTGTAACAGACATGTAAAATTATCTTTGTGTATTTATACTAGAGTTTCATTATCTAGTTAGCAGTTGATGGACATGTGGGCCAAATCCATTTCCTGGCTACTATGAAGAGGGAAGCCATGTAGATGGTCATATATGTGCATTTACCCATTTCATTTGTCCAGGGATGATATAGCTGGATCATATGGCACTTCAGTTTTCAGGCTTTGAGAAACCTTCATATACATTTTATAAAGATACAGATATCTAATAACTTACTTTTTAAAAACTTCTCTGTTTTTACTTCATTGTTTTGATTTATTAGTGTAGGCTTTCATTGTTAAAATCTATCTTATTTCTGCTTTATTTTGTGTGTGTGAGTCATTCTATTATTATTTGTCTTAACAAATCTTTATATTTCCCTCTTTATTTATTGATTCATTTTTTCACAAGTATATTTAATTTCTCTGTGTTTACAGATTTTCCAAATTGTTCTTATTATTGATTTCTATTCTTAGTGACTTATTCTAAGAGAAAAGTATAGAAATTTGTCATATATATTTTATCATAATTTGTTGCCTGCCTTTGGGGATGTCCTGGAATTTTTTCCGTGCACTGCTGAGACTTGAATTAAAAAGTTTTTGAATAGAATTTTCCTTTCCCAGAATGCTCATGCTTATATAATCTTGAGATGGGGCCTTAAATATTGTAAATTCCTGATTTTCTTGAGCCTTGCTTATTTCATTTGAGCATCTCTACTTTCTTTTAGAGAAAATGTTTCAAACCTAGAGAAAGTAGGGATGCAGCAGTCAAATGATTCAATATTTAGATACTAGTTCCATGGAGTATCGAGACATTAGTTTCATGGGTACTGAACTGTGCATGCCCAGTGCAGAGTCCCACATAGAGTTCCCGTTCCTGTACTGCAAATAAAAGCCTCCATTAACTTCCTTCCCTATCTTCAATGATATCTTCATGCTGTGTTGCAACCAGTTGCTAATTGGCCCTAGGTGACTTCCCATACCTTCTTCTGGTCCGTAAAGGCTGTAACCAGCTGAGGCCAAGGTTATCTCAGAACTTTGCCATCACTTGATCAACTGCAATGAAAGATCTCAGTCTAAGACTTGGGGAGTTGGAGAGGAAGATTAACTTCCTAGTTTAATTCTTGAGACATACTCCCAAGGCCTGGGTGTCATTTGAGCTATCTTGTCTTTTCATTTCCCTAATGTGGTTGCTAATTCTTCATCATAATTTCTCACTTTAGATTAATACCTAGCTTCATTCTCTTGATTGGATTTATAACTGGTACAGAGTAAAGAATAGTTAATAGTGGGGAGTGATGAATGTCTTGGTCAAAGGTAGTTAAGATGTAGACTTATTAAATGGTGATATTATTGACTGACTTAATAAAATATGAGGTAGGATCAAGTAGGTGTAGGAAATTAACTTTAGGCAGAATCTGAACATTATGAAAAACTGTAGAGATTTCAACACTAATTTTATACTAGGCAAAGAGGTCATGTATCTAAAACTTCATGGGGAGGGGACAGAGATGAGGTAGAAATTTAAGAATGATTACCCTCCAAAACCAATTTGTAATTATCGAGTGGGAATAATAAAGATAACTCAGTTGGTAAACTGTTTGCAGTGCAATTATGGAGGTCTAAATTCAGATTACTAGAACCTTGGTATTTTAAAAAGGCATGATTTTATGCTTATAATCCCAGAACCAAGGTGGTAAAGATATTGGGGCTTGCTGTCTGACCAGCTCAGCCACAATGGTGACCTCAGTGAGAGACCCTGCTTCAAGATGCCATCGGACATTAACTTCTGGCCTCCAGATGCATACGCACACATGCATGTGAACCTGCACACATATATGTACAGACACATATAACATCCCCCAAGTGGGATGAGTGGGAGACTGCTGACCCAAATAACGTTCAGTGATTAAGAAAAGCATGAACTCAGATTGAAATGTACAGAACACTAATATTTAATAATGCTCATGAATCTTTTAGAAATGCCTGCCAGACAAGACTTGATTTTTTTAAAGTAGGGAGTGATCACGATCAGAGTTTCATTAACATGAAGCATAAGGATACTAATTAAAATTGACACTTCAATTCTATTAAGAAAAATTTTAATTTCTTTTGCAATAATGAGAACTGAACTATCATAAATTGGGAAGAAAATATGAGGTGAAATGGCAGAAACTTCTAGGCCATTTTGACATCTGTGCTGCTGAAATGCAGAGAAAAATATCAACAATATTTTATGAGGCATGATACCCAACACAACAAAGGGCCTGATTGTTCAGCATTTAATTCTTCAAGAAGATTATTTACGTTCTCCAGCATTATTAACAAGAAAAAGTAGAAAAACAAATAAAGGGTAAAAGTAGTAACAATGAGACTCAGTTTGTGGTTAATCAATGATAGAGCATGAAAGTCACACAGGACCAGCTTCCCAGGAATGTCAATGCCGTGGCTTAAGGATGAACTGTCTCAACATGTTGATGTTGTTAAAGACAAGCTTTAACATGATGGGCAGGAATGAAAGTATTCTCAGGACAAAAAGTGCTAGCATGATCAAGCTTTATATGCAATTCTTGAAGCTTGACCAAAATAGAAATACTGACCTCAGGCCATGGGTAATTTTATCATGATGCAGCAGTATCTGCTGCATCAATGCTCAGCAGAGCAGCATTCGTTAAAATTATAAGTTCACTATGCAAAGTTAAAACATCAAGAGAGGTGTTAGAATTATGCCAAATACAATGTCTTTAAACTTTTTTTCTAATTACAATGACTACTACTGTAAATTTTAGAACAGGAATCCAATGGTATTTGGCAGCACACTCAAGATGGCTCTTTACTCTTAAACTCTGAACCTCCTTCCAATAATTTGAATAGGATAAAGAACATCAATCCGTTGTTCCAAATGCCTATCTAAATCCTCTTGTATATTCAACACATTAGTAACATTTTTTTTTTTTTTGCTAAATGATTAACAAAAAGAAGTAATTTCAGGCAGAATCTAAATATTAGGCTCGAATAAAGAAGTAATTTTAGGCAAGAATCTAAATTTTAGGGTAGAACAAAGAAGTAGGCTTTAGACATAAAAATGATTTTGGGCTAGGATAGAAAAGTAGGCTCAGATACTTTGGTCATCCTGATAAGCCCTTAGAAATAGTGATCATGGGAGTATTCACAGACTTGTTTATTGCCTTGCTTGTTCTTTGACTATTTGTGTTTATCATCTTGCGTGTTCCTTGACTATTTGCATCTACTGTATTGCTAGTTCCTCAATCTAGAACTGACCTTAATACTTGCATGTAATTAAAATGGTATAAAAGCAAAAAGGAGGAGGGGGGATGGGATAGGGGTTTCCTAGGGAAGGAAAATTGGGAAAGGGGATGGCATCTGAAATATAAATAAATAAAATTTCCAAAATAAATAAATTGTAATGACAAAAATTGAATGGCACTGTGTCAAAAGCAAATATATACACCAATAAAAGAGAATAGAAGGTTTATAAAAAATAAAAAAAATAATAGGATCGAGTGTCTCTTCAGGTTCATGGATCTGAACAGTTGAGTCTCAGCTGGTGCTGCTATTTGAGAAGATTATAGAACCTTTAGCAAATGGAGCCTTACTGGAAGAGTTACATCACTGGAGGCAGGCTTTGCATGTTTATAGCTTGACTGGACTTCCACTCTCTTTCTGCAATCTGAAAGCTGATGTAAGGTGATACATTAGTCAACTTCCTGCTCCTGTCCTTTTGCCAAACAAACTCTTTCTCTCTTAAGCTGTTTTATTCAGATGTTTGTCATAGCATCAAAAATCAGAAAAGAATTGTGCACATGCAGTAGTTGATTTTTTGTGACAACAGGGTGGATGATGATTTTGGTTGGTTGTTGAAAGTTTATAACAGCAGCAGGAGGAATTGATAACACTCATCTATTCTTGCAAGAGTGGCTCTTTGAGAATGGCAAAATGTAGGGGAATGTTAAAACACTTCAGAGAAATTAGATGTGTAATATATTAAGGAATTTAGGTCAATACCATGCAACTCATGGGTAAATAAATTGTGATTGAATCAGTCATCAGTGGCTTTTATGTATTTTTTGTTTGGGCCTTTGTATCCAGCCAGAATTTATTTACCAGATACAAAAGTAAAATACTGTTATTCTTGCCAAATATTTTTCATACATTATATCTAAACAGTTTTTTTTGTTAGCCTTACTTGAGAGAATCTGTCACACTGAAGGAACAGCTTCAGACAGAATTCTATGCAGTGCTCCAAGTCCAGTTGCATGCCTTTGATTAAATATAGATGTATCATAGGAGCCTATAGTCTGTCTTTTCAGGAAGAGCTACTTGCAGTGTGTGCCTGGATACCTGAGTTCTATTTCTGGAAGCCATGTAAAGGTGTCAGGAGATGACCAGATCCTAAAAGTTGTCCTCTGACATATACGTATGTTATGTTCTCTCTCTCTCTCTTTCTCTCTCTCTCTCTCTCTCTCTCTCTCTCTCTCTCTCTCTCTCTCTCTCTCGCTCTCTCTCGCTCTCTTGCTCTCTCGCTCTCTCTCTGTCCCTCTCCCTCTCTTTCTCTCTCACATACACAGGAATTCAGACTCCATACTTTTCAGTCATTTCATTTCAATCTATGAAATACCAGTTTCTTCTGATATCACCAGAAACATAAGTATTGGAGTTCACTCCCCCACCTATGAAACAGGATCTTGTGTCCCTGTACTGAACTTGACTTTGAACTCCTAGGTTATTTTATTTTTATGTGTCATGTATGAGTAAAAGGGAAAAGTAAAGTTTAGACACTGACAAATTTTAGCAGAGTTTGACATAAGGTTATAAACTGCTATGAAGTAATCAGAATGATTATCAAAGAAGTATGATGTCTCTGAAAAAATTACCACCACCTGTCTTAGAAACATTGTAAACATTTTAAATTAATTTCCAGTAGCTTGAGTTCTATGCTCAAAAGGGTTATTATAAAAACCCATTTAATCAAAGCAACTGGAATTTTATACACTGATTTTACAATAATATTTGTATGTGTGTGTGCATGTGTGTGCACTCGAGCATGCACATGTGTATGCACAGACATTTTTGTGTGCATGCAATTGTCTACAGAGTCCAAAAGAAGACATCTGATCTGCTGCCACTGGAATTACAGTAGTAAACCTCTCCTCATGATGTGGTGATCTGATGTTTGGACCACTAAAAGAATACCTAGTGATCTTAACAACTAATGCATTTCTTCAGCCCCTCACTGATTGTTTACAATAAATTTACAGTACTACCAACTGATGAAATATTAACAGTAAAAAAAAAAAAAAATAACTGATAGAATCTCACTATGTGTCCATGAATTGCTTGGAACTTCTTATGTAGATAAGCCCTGGCTTATAAACTCATAAAAACTTCATCTGCTTCTTCATTTCAGTGCTGGAATTAAAGATGTGCACCATCCCCCCAGCCAACCTGAAAATGAAAAATTAATATGTAGCACTTTCTATACGTTTTGATTAATGTGTTTTTAAAAAATCCAATCTTGTTAAAATCATTCTAGTTTTTTAATAGGATCACTTTATTCTAATTAACTCAGGTATAAAGACATCACAAAGCTGGATTAAAGTAACTGCTCAAACATTTGTTCCATCTCTAGCTCTCTGCAGCTTACTGAAGTGCTGCAAGAATGGCCATTGTTAAGCTTTTAGAGACTCACAAGGTATTACATTTGCACAATTTACATGTTATTTACTCCTCTATTTTCATGTGTTCTGCTCCTTCCATACCCAAGAAGTGGAACTCACTTATCTCTGTGTTGAAATCACTTCATAAGGTTCTCTTTCCAGCCAAATTCTCCTGAACTGGCTGTCTAACATAGCATCACTCAGAAAAAAAGGCTGAGTTGTTGAGTTGTGTTACCACTATTTCCTGTGAGTAGAAACCTAGAATAAAAAAGATAATAGATTCCACTCCCCTTCCACTCCTCTCCGGATCCTGGTGGCAGGAACAGACACCCAGTGGGTCTGCACCCTTGGGGAAACTGTATCCTGAGACATCCCAGAGAGGCCAGTGTCCTCAGAGAGGCAGGTAAGGTGAGTCATGCACTGCTTTATGCCCCAGAGCCACAGCTGGAAGTTGAAGCTCTCAGGACCCCCTCCCCCAAGCACCCAAACCCCGCCCCTGTGAAATTTCATTCCCCTTCCACCCCTCTCTGGATCCTGGTGGCAGGAGCAGACACCCAGCGGGTCTGTACCCTTGTGGAAACCATATCCTGAGACATCCCAGAGAGGCCAGTGTCCTCAGAGACCCCCTCCCCCAAGCACCCAAACCCCGCCCCTGTGAAATTTCATTCCCCTTCCACCCCTCTCCGGATCCTGGTGGCAGGAGCAGACACTCAGCAGGTCTGCACCCTTGTGGAAACTGTATCCTGAGACATCCTAGACAGGACACTGACCTCGGAGCAGGGGACACCATACCCAGAGTCATTCTAAAGGGGGGACACTGTCAATAAGACAAAATGGCAACCAAGAGATTGGGAAAAGATCATTACCAATCCTACATCCCATAGAGGGCTAATATTGAATATATACAAAGAACTCAAGAAATTAGATGCCAGACAACAAAATAACCCCATTAAAAATGGGGTACAGAGATAAACAAAGAATTCTCTACTGAGGAAACTCGAATTGCTGAGAAGCACCTTAAGAAATGCTCAACATCCTTAGTCATCAGGGAAATGCAAATCAAAAGAACCCTGAGATACCACTTCACACCAGTCAGAATGGCTAAGATCAAAAATTCAACTGATAGTAGATGCTGGCGAGGATGTGGAGAAAGAGGAACACTCCTCCATTGTTGCAAGCTGTTTGCACTCTGGAAATCAGTCTGGCAGTTCCTCAGAAAATTGGACATAGCACTACCTTTGGACCCATCCATGCCACTCCTTGGCATATACCCAGAAAATGCTCCAACATATAACAAGGACATATGCTCCACTATGTTCATAGCAGCCTAATTTATAATAGCCAGAAGCTGGAAAGAACCCAGATGTTTTCAACAGAGGAATAGATACAAAAAAAAATGTGGTACATTTACACAATGGAATATTACTCAGCTATTAAAAATAATGTATTCTAGAAATTCTTAGGTAAATGGATGGAACTAGAAAATATCATCCTTAGTGAGATAACCCAATCACAAAAGAACACACATGGTATTTACTCACTGATAAGCAGATATTAGCCCAAAAGTTTGAAACAACAAACATTCAACTAACAGACCACATGAAGCTCATGAAGAAGGAAGAACAAGTGTGGATGCCTAGGTCTTACTTAGAAGGAGTAACAAAATACCCAAGGGAGCAAATATGGAGACAAAGTGTGGGACAGAAACTGGAAAAGAGGTTATCTGGAGAAAATTCCACCTGGGTATTCATCCCATGTGCAGCACCAAAATTAGATATGGATGACAGGAAGTGCATGCTGACAGCAGCCTGATATGTCTGTCTTTTTAGAGGTCCCCCAAGTCTGACATACCCAGAGGCAGATACTCACAGCTAACCATTGATCTGATCAAGGGTTCCCAATGGAGAAGTTAGAGAGAAAATTGAAGGAGCTGGAAAGGTTGGTGGCCCCATGAGGAGAGCAACAATACCAACCAGCCAGAACTCCCTGGGGTCTAAATCAACAGCCTAGGAGCACATAGGGAGGGACCCATGACTCCAGCTGTATATGTAGGGGAGGATGGCCTAGTTGAGCATAGGTGGGAGAGGAGATCTTTGGTCCCATGAAGGCTGAACCCTGAGTGGGGGGGAATCTGAGGGTGGGGAGGTGGAAATGGGGGGTAGGTGGGGGCACACCCTCATAGAAGCAAGAGGAGTGGGGAAAGGATAAGGGTTTCCTGGGTGGTGGGGGGAATGGGGTAAGGGGATAAAATTTGAAATGTAAATATTATATCCAATAATAAAAGGAAAAAAAAAAGAAAAGTTGTTAGAACCACCATCTTTAATAGAATGTCAGCCCTCTAAAAAAATTACCTTGATAATAAAATTTGTTTTGAGAATTGTATATTGCAGAATATACAGCCTTGGTGTATCTACTCATCAAGCAAGCTGAGCAGACCTGCTCAAACCTCTGATGTCCTGGAATTCCATCTGGATGCAGTTAAGACACGGTGTCAGAGGCTTATAAATTTACTCTTTCCCCCACCCCTCTTCTAATATCTCAATGCCTGTAATCAGCTTGAAGAAGTTAATGAAGAGTCAGTTCCCCTATTCCCTGGGCTTGGGGACTAATGTGGTTAATATTGGGCTCTCTTTCTAGGGAAAAGTAGTGGTTTTGTTGGAACAGGGAGGATTAGCTAGGATTTATTTCATAGCCATAACCTATTGGTAGAAATCTGTATAATTGTTATTAATATGAAGTTATAATTTCTTAAATGGTACAAAATTTACTTTGATTTCAAATTTAAGGTGTTCATTGATACGAGCTTCTTATTGATATAAAATTGAGATGAATATTGTTACTCTCATAGGCATTGTGCCTGTATAACACATTTAGGAATACAAGGCTTAGACCCAGTCCTTCTTTAACTTTTTTAACTGATTTGAGATGGTTAGACTGTGAGTTAAGGGACTATAGCAAATTCATGGCTTTGAGTTTATTGTTAGGGTGTTTTTTATATTTTATTTAGAAATAGCTGAGAGGAGTTAACAGACAACAGTCCAGATTACCTTACATGAATACATGATTTTCAAAACGTCAGAAGTCCACAGAATTGATGTTACAAATATTTCTATATTAATGTTCATTTTTGATTAGAGACCTGTCTGCTCTTTATAGCTTCCTGTCTTGGATTCTAAGAAGAAATTGAGAATCTTTGGAGTTACTCCAGTTGTGGTGAGACAGCCACTAGGCAAGAATTGCCTCTTTCCATCTACAGATAAATCGCTGTCCAGAAAAGGACACACTTGCAGAATAGTCGACTGATTATATCTGCCTAGACAGAGTAATCAGCCCTTAATAATTCTGCATCACTAAGGTCTGTCAGATGATCCTGGGCCAGAAGGCTGAAGATCAGATGCTCCAACATTTTGTAGTATAGGGACTGTCCAGGTGTTCAGCGGTATCTATAAATTGGCTAAGTTTTAGAAGCTATGCTTTGTGCTTCCCATAATTTCAGTTAACTCAGTCATTCTGGATTTCTGACGGGGTTGAAAACATATATAGTCTCATAGCCAATCCTGGCTATTTACCTTGAGAGAAAATATTTGAGTGGATGGTTTTCAGCTGACATTCATTCTAAAGCCAAGAAAAAATCCAGGTTCAGAACCAAGTGTTTTAGTTAGGAGAGATGACAGAGGTTCTGGTTAGTCAACAAAATGATGGACTGGGTTTTAGGACTATCTTGTACCTCACTGGTACAAATTGGCGTAATTATGCTCTAATTGTATTTTGAGAGAAAAGTTTTATTTTAACCAGAAGGGTGATATGTAGGAGGAACTAAGGTGGGAGGAGTACTGAGAGGAAGAGAAGGAGTAAAGAGAGGAGGAGAAGAAGGAGAGAAGCTAGGTGATGAGAGAGAGAAAGAGAGTGATAGAGAGGGAGAGGCGACATGGAGGCAGATGTTCACGTGTCTCCACCACTCAAAGATAGTTTATATATCTAGGTTGGGTATTGGGTTACACTTCTGATTGAGCATTACCAAACTTATAAAGCCTTTGATTAACATTTAAAAAATTGTATAAAAGCAAAAAGGAAAAGGAAGCATGGGATAGGGGGTCTCTAGGGAGGGAAAATGGGGAAAGGGGATGACATCTGAAATGTAAATAAAATATCCAATAAAAAATAAAAATAAAAAATAAAATAATAGTTGAGGAATTCCTTTATTCCACTACTATTTAGAATTTGAAGCATTTTACTGTGGGTAACTCATTATGTCCCTCAAACATTGCCATTCAGCTACAGCTGAGCTGGAGAAAAGGTGTGTCTCTACCATTTCATGTAGGAATCAGTCATATTGTGCTGTGGATAATGCACCTGCATATCTATTTCCCGGTGTCATAGTTTTATCATATTAAAATTTAGTATGACTATTGAGCAGAGGGGAAAAAACCTGGGGACTATCTGTGTGTGTGTGGGGGGGTGTTTTGTTTTTGTTTTTCTTGTCTGTTTGTTTGTTTATTTGTTTTGAGACAGTGTCACTGGCCTGGAGATCACTAAGCAGTTTAGTCTACATAACCAGTAAGCCTCAAAGATCCATCCCCTTCTGCTTTGTGCTGTGTTTACAAGCATCACCCACCACACTGGACTTTCTTATATGAATTCTGAGGCTTAAGTTGCTTTGTTATGTGTGTACATGAAGGATGTTACCAAATAAATTATCTCCCAGCTCCTGCCATTTTAGTTGCTTTATATTTCTGTTAACTTGTTTCATTTGCATTTGAAAGCTTAGGTTTATAGTGAATGGAGACTTAATGCTTGGCATTCAAAGGTCACACTTATCAGTGATAGTGTGGGCTCTGCAAGAACAGCCATAGAGCTGCAGGGGTTTCAGCGTTGAAAACAATTAGAAACAGGGTTGGAGAGATGTCTCTGGAGATAAAGGTGCTGGGTGCTAAGTCTGAGAACCTTTGTACTACATGGTGGAAGGAAAGAACCCACTTGTATGAATTGTCTTCTAACCTACCCATACACACATCCCAATGTCATCCATCCACACCACCAGTGGCACTGCCCCTGTAAACAGAAAGTTAAAAAAAAAAAAAAAAAAAAAAAGTGGAATCCCCTAAAACCATATAAAAATGGCCAGAAGAAGGTTTGGGGAAGAGAAATGAAAGAAAAAGATTTAAAAATGTTCCGACCATGGAGATTAAGCACAGAGAAATTTCCATGTTGCCCCTGAGCTCTTCTAAACAGAAAACAGAAAAACATAAGAAAATGTTCCATACCAGCTCACACTTGCTCTCACTTTTGTGTAATGACTTTGCCAATAATGGTGGGAGAGAACTTCAGTCCTTCGGAAGAAAAGACACAGATTGTATTTGATTGCTTTGGCACATTTTCCCCTTCCTTTTGAAATTACTTAGGAGGTGATGCGGAACACATTGATTCCTCCTTGGAATGCAGAGCTGCGTGTTTGTTTAGTACCAGTGAAAACAATTGCACTAATGGACTTTGGAATTTAGTTATAGAGATGAATAATGTGCTCAAATTATCCATGAGAAAACTCATTATGTTGTTCAGTGTTAATTTTATATATTTTCTTATATAAAATTATGCTGAATCACAAATCATTGTTCATGTGCATAATTGCTATGTTTTGAAAGTCTATTATACACTAGATATTTTACATTTGTTCAGTTTTTTACTCCACAACACGTATTCTTCATATACTTTCCCAACTTTTTGAAGATTTAGAGATTTTATATATATATATATATATATATATATATATATATATATATATAATTTGGTATGTAAAAAACTTATGAAAATTAGTTATATAAAATACCCAACATTGAGCCAGGTAGACTGTGATTATGCTCAAAGTTAATGCCAAAATACTGTGACTCCTGAAATTATTTTTCTTTCTAGGAGTACTTTTAAAACTACTTATTTTAATTGTGTGTTTGTGTGTCTGTGTTTGTATGTGTGTGTGTAATAGCATGTGTGTGTCTGTATATGAGCTTGGGTACTGCACAGACCAGAAGAGATTGTTATACCTATTGAGCTTCTTCTGCACTGGTAGAAACAGGCAGTTGTGAGGTACCTGGGTGCTGGGTGTTGGGAATTGAACGCAGGTCCTCTGGAAGAGCATCAAGCCCTCTTTTAGTACCTGGCCAGCCACCTGATTATACTACTCTGACAATTTTCTCCTCTCATTATTGTACCCGAAGCAGCTTTTCCTGGAAACATATTATGTTTCAAATATATTTAAAACATTAAATGAAGAAAAATGTTTGCTTTCAAGGTGGTTGTTTGCTATTTGTGTGACATTTGTGTCATTGAAGCTGTTACAGGCTGACATTCTAATAGAATTTTCTTCATGAAACCACATTGACCTGCATTCATAATTACTCTGAAGCAACAGGAAGGATAATGGCACTGTCAGAAAGGAAGATGCAGGGTCAGAGAACTGCACATTACTTCCTGTTGTATCAGAATCATCCTGCTTATTTTGGCCAAAAAAGTTACTTTTCCATGTGTTGGTTTCTCAAATGTAAAAGGGTGACATAATACTTATTCAACAAAAATTGTTTATAACTGAACAGCTGGTTTCCATAAACATGTTTTAAAAGCATATTTTAAAATCTATTATTCAGCCAAAATTATGCACATGCTAGTCACGTGGCTTTTATTAGCATTGTATGTTATATATCTTTATAATGTACTGATAATCTACTTCTCATAAGTCAATCTATATATTTCCCTAGAAAAATATAATACTTTATCAGGCAGCTAGACACAATTTAACTCTCTAATTTTTGATGATGTAAAAATTCCTTACTTTTTCTGCAATAAAATTATATTTAAAGGAAGAAAAGTAAAGGTGATGTTTCAAATGTCACTTAGTTCCTGTGGTGGTGCGAATGTGAAATATCCTCCATAGGTTCACATGTTGAACACTAGGTCCCCAGCTAGTGGTGCTTTTTGTGAAAGTTCTGAAACCTTTGTAGTATGGAGCTTGTCTTAGTAGAGTTTCTATTGCTGTGACAAAACACCATGACCAGGAAGCAAGTTCGGAAGAAAGGGTTTATTTGGCTTATACCTCCACATATCTGTTCAGCACCAAAGGAAGTCAGGACAAAGACTCAAGCAGGGCACGGACCTAGAGGCAGGAAATGATGCAGAGACCAAGGAGGGGTGCTGCTTCTGTCTTGCTTTCCTGGCATACTCAGCCTTCTTTCTTACGGAACCCCAGACTACCAACCCAGAATGGCATGACCCACAATGAGCTGGGCCTTCCCCCAATGATCACTAATTAAGAAAACTTACAGTTGGATCTCATAGAGGCATTTCCTCAAATGAGTCTTCTTCCTCTCAGAAGGCTCTGACTTGCATCAAGTTGACATGAACCAGCCAGTGTAGAGCCTTCTGGAGAAAACAGGTCTGATGGTAACACAGTTTGATGTTCAATAGCCGAGCTCTATTTCCTGTTCTGTTTCCTGACTACGGATGCAATGTGGCCACCTTCTGATCTCCTGCTTCTGTCTCCATGCCTTTGCTGCATGAATGAACTGTAGTCCCTGTATTGTAAGCCAGAACACTTTTCCCTCCCATGTGAGAACTTCCTATGTCCTTATCACTAAGTGTCTATAACACTGTCATCATTAAGAAACTAAAGTGACATTTAGGAAACTTGGACTGTTAAATAAATATTGACCAATACATCCTATTAATTTCATGATGGGTGTTTCTATCCACCATACAAAATGACGCCAAAAAAGCATCTTTATAACTGATTTTATATGGTATCATATGGGAATGGAATTTGAACTTGAGTTCCAGAAACATACATTTTCAGAATTATATAAACTTTTCCAAGATATATGGTAGAATGATTGCATTTTCTTTCCATTTTTTAAATTTATTTTTTAGGATGACTTATCTGATTTTCTAAAAAAATTGTATGTGAGTTTAAATTATACTCTTAATTGCTGTATTTATTTGCATTTAGATTATGTAATATAATCTAATTGCCCTGGGAATCAAATAGTATTATTTTTCTGTTTCTCTCATTATTTTATAGATTTTACCCTAATATTCTCATATTGAGCTTTCTAGACACACCTCAACCCACAGTTCTCTAATTAATAGTCTCCAGTGGCCACTTCACTACCTAAATGATAAAATCAAAGCCTTTAATTTGCTTCCTGGGTACTTCATATAGTATGATCTGGGCTTACTTTTCTCACTTGATTTCACTCTGTTTCTCATTTTACGCTCTAGCAGCCCTGAGCGCTCAGCTACAGTCTTCCTGGTTTCTCACCACTGGCCTAGGTTAGTCTTTATTTTTTTTAAAATTCATTTCACATACTTCTGAAACTTACTCTGAATAAGCAAGTAAGTTTTGTGTTTGCAACATTTTAACTGTTTGATTTGGGGCTGGAAAATGGTTGACTGCACACATTGCACTTGCATAGGACCCAAACTCCATTCTCAGCACCTATGTCAGGCAGCTCACAACCATTTCCGTTTAATTACATATCCAGAAAATATGACACCCTCTTCTGGCCTCCACTGACACTGTTTTTCACATGTATATACCCACTACTATGTACACACACAAACACTAGAAAGGAAAGTTTTAAAAACGTGTATACTATTTCTGTTCAAAAGGGTGAAAAAGCTTACTATATAATTAAAGAAAGTTGAAGAACAGAAATTTCATTTTAGCATGACATACCATCTTATTATAAGTCAAGGGAAATGTGCGCTTCATCAATGGCTTGTCTCTCTTTTCTCATTTTTTTTTTAAATTTTCTCACTATTAAGTCACTAAATGAGATCATTCTCATTTAAATCATCTCATTCCAAGTTCTGTGAGTACTTATGTGAATACAGAATGTATATAGGATATGGTTGTTTCCCTTGAATATGCACTTTGTGCTCCTAGAGAGAGTTGAGTGAACTGAGTCAACACTGACTTAATTTGAGCATCATCAAACTTGTTTCTTAAAAAGGTTAGGTTATAAATATGTTTGCTTTGATGATGGTATAGTCTCTTTTGCAATTGTTCATCTGTTTTTGTAAGGCTAAAACAACAATATGACACTTGCATGAGTTAATAAAATTGTATTAACAAGTATAGGTTTATTACCATATTTGGCTTGGGTTCTATAGTTTGCCAACTCTTGATTTAATGGGTAGGAAAAAAGTCCAACTAATAGCTTAAATTGTCATTCTTGCAAACACTAAGAGAAAGAAAACACATTCTTAGTTCTCTTCAGCTGGGTATGTCTGTCTGGTTTCAACACTGACAGGTTTTTCCAAGTCAGGCATTCTGTACAGTATAGAACAGCCTCATGAAAGTATACGTTGTATAACTAGTCCACCAATGAATCAAAGACTGGACAGATGGCTCATGTAGTGAAGTGATTTCTGTGCAAATCTGAAAATCTGAGTCCCCCCCCCCCCGGGACCTATGCAAAAATAGAAGTGTAGTGCTGGTAAATACCTGGAATACCACTAATGGGGAAATGGAAAGAAGAGAATCCCTGAGTTTACTGGTAGGCAAACAGCCTAATCAGTAAGCTCTAGGTTCAGTGGAAGACCCTGTCTCAATAAAAAAACAAACAAAATCAAACAAAACATAGAGGACTATTGAGAAAGACGCATCAGCACCTGGCCAGCACATGTGTACACATGTACATACGTCAATGAGCCCTTGTGCACATATATACACAGAGACGAACAAAACAATGAATTCAACATGGATTATAAGCAGAAAGAGTTTGGTGACATTGGTATGAATTGACACATTGTGAGGCATTGTTTCAGATGGTTTAGGAAGACTGGTAAGTCTCAGGAATAACTTGTCTGGCTGCAGAAGGCCAGTATGACCTACAGTCATAACTCCAGTCTGAAGTTCATGACATGTGAGACCAAGAGAGAGGTGATGTTTCAGTTTTTCTCCTAAGGTAGGGAGCAAACGACTTCCCTGATATACCAAAAGCGTCCCTTACTCAGAAGAGTGATACCCTCTGGTTCTGTTCATACCCATCACATTGAGGAATATAATCTGCTTTGCCCATTCTATCCGTTTCAGTGTTGAACATCTCCACAATCACAGAAGAGAGTTTGGTCATACCATCTGGATGGCCATATACTATCCCAGTCAAGTTGACACTTTAAAAAAAGCAAAAACTGTCATGTATAGTAAACATATAATTTGTATTATACGTTTGTATAATTTGTATAATTCGTATAACTAAAGCCAATTTGTATGTCAGGAGCCAGGAAAATTAAATTACTTTTACAAAGGATCACTTCCCCATCTTACATACTTGTATAAACCCCTGACCCGATTAAACTTCTTTAAAATGAAATATTCAACACTGAGGGCCACTTATGCCATTTTAAAAAGAATATGCCTAAAATTGAACATCTATATGTTATATGGGTATGCTATACACTATATGCATTATTAAAAATGATATAACTATATTTTAAATTTTTTGTTGCTTTTGAGATCTAATATCTCTCTATAGTCCAAACAGGTCTGGATCTTGTTTTCTAGCTGACACTGGCCTTGAATTCATGATCCTTCTGCTTCAGCTCCCTGAGCATTGAGACTTATATTCTACTGTATTTTAGTAATCTTCTTAACTATTAAAAAAACATATTTTTTCAAAGTACATTGAAAAAATGCAAATAGCCCAAATTTTTGTTATTTGAAGTTAGTACCTGGTGCTGTCAAACAGTATTTCATTCACAGGACTGCCTCTCTGCCGTTGTTCCCAGCACCACAATCCACAGGACTCAAGAAGAAAACATATCACATGTCAGTGATTCTAAAGAACAAATATGAAACCATTAATCTACTAACAGTGCCACTGATACTGACTGAAATCTATGAAATTGAAGGTCCTGGGGATATGTCTTAAAATCCATTTAATTCTTAATGACCTGGGGATTCCTTGAGGTCCATAGATTCGAAGATTTCTATGTGTAAAATTGGCTGGCATCTCTACCTGACACTTGTCATCCTGATAAGCAAGATATTGGTGGTAGATTGACAACGGCTCTCCTTTGTAAGATTTTCTACTTAAAATAGCCTTATAGATTGAAATACATTTGAATCCATCAATTTTCTAATCGCGGTATAAATATGTCAAGATTGCATTCTTCAGAGTAAATCCTTCTGTCACTTCTTTATGATTTTTCTATTCTTCCTTCGAGAGCTATTATGTTTTTCTCTCAGGATTGTAAAATGTAAACGGGGGAAATACAGTGAGCCATTGAGAGTTCTCTGTTACCTTTCTGTCTATAGTTGTTTATGACTTTTATTTCTCTATAGGAAATAGCAGTAAATTGTCCTGTCAATGGCATTTTAGAAATCCTACCATAGACACTGACTTCAAGTTTTACTTTTACTATAATACTGATTCCCTTTTGAAGCCCTTACGTAATTCCCCATGTAGAAACTTGGTAGATGGTGAAGTCCTAATTCATTGTCATTTGCAATGTTTATTTCCTTTTTGGTCATGGATGAATTAATAGCTTTCACGGCTAATAGCTTTCGAGTTTTGTTATGTGGTCTTCAAAAATCACATTTTCACACATACACACTCCTCATTATACCTTATGTTTTGTGTGCTATGTAGAAATATTTGTAAGTTGGATACCACATTTCAATTTAAGATTGACAGGGTTATTTTTACCTTTCTGTGTATGTATACATTGTATCATGCATACTTTTGTTTACAGGTGTGTGCGTGTATGTGTATGTAGCACATACATTCAGAGCAGCTGACAACCTCTAGGTTTTTGTTTTGTTTTTGTTTTGTTTCTTTTTTCACATTTAGACATTGTCTTCAATTCACCACTATGTCCACCAGGCTAACTGGCCCTCAACCTTTAAGGATTATCCACCTCCCTTCTCCCTACACAAATACTGGGGTTTTAGCTATGTGCCTAGTGAATCTATATTTACTTTGGATTTGAAGATTCAAACTTGTATACCAATGCTTATGCTCCATGCTCTTCACTAAACGAACCAACTCTCAACCTTTAAACAGGAATCTTTTACATTGCTCAACTTGATTTATCTGTGCTGTATATTTTAGCAAAAAAAAAAAAAATGCTTTTCTCTAAATTTATTAAGTATGTCTTAATTTCCCCCCATTTCTCTTTGGTTTTTCAGCTACATTTACTATTATGTTATTTTTGTTATTTATTGGTTATTACTATGTTATTTTCCTCTAGATTTCTAGCCATTTACCAACTTTGCATTTGTAGGTAGAAGAATAGAAATTCCTGTTTGTGTCAGAGAGCACAGAATTTATATTTTTGAACAATGCAGTGCCCAGCTGAAGCATCCTAGCTAATTGACCAGTATTAGATGAAAGGCAAATATCAGATATCAGCTCCTCAATGGCAGAAGCCAGGCCAAACACAGAAAGGCACAGGAACACATTGGCACTGCAGCAGTGTGTCTATCCCTCCATTAGGATGTTGACTTTGTACAATTTTGGCAAGAAAAAAATGTACAAATAGCTTTCTTTTATAATTCTTAACACAAGTAAGTAAATTTAATTTTTCTTTTATTCTAATATATTAATTTCCTAGAGCTAATCCTTTACCATAAACAGGGAGGCTTAAAGTGACAGAGAAATAAATTTTAGAAATCTTGCAGGGTATGTCTAGAATCATAGTAATATTAGGGTTGTATCAAGTTCTACTAGAGCAGTGGTTTTCTATCTGTGGGTCATAACCCCCACAGGGGTCACATATCAGAAATTTTACATATCGATATTTACATTATAATTCATAACTAAATTACAGTTATAAAGTGACAACAAAATAATTTTATGGTTGTGGGTCACCACAAAAGGAGGAACAGTATTAGGGGGTTTCAGTATCAGGAAATTTGAGAACCACTATGTGAGAGACTCTCAAGGACCAGGCTCTGCATCTCTTCTGGCTTCTCCTAACTACTGATAATTCTTGATGTTCCTGGTATGTCAGTATCTGTTCCTCTCTCTGTTCTATCTCAATGAAGTCCTCTCATGTCTCTCCATGATCTTCACATTCTATAAGAACAGAAGCCATTGAATTTACAATGCACTGTAAATGCGAAGAATCTCAAGATACTTCGTGTAGCACTAGGGAGATGGCTCAGTCTGTAAAGTGTTATCCAAGCAAGCATGAACTTTCCTTGTCACATAAAAATTCTAAGCATGGTGACTCATTGTTATAATCTCAGAACTGGAAAGCTTAAGACAGCTGCATCTCTAGGAATCACTGGTCAGGTACCCAGCCTAACCTAATGTTTATCTCCAGGTGAAACTAGAGAACTTGTCTCAAAATATAAGGAAGTTATGTCATGAGGAACAACACCTGGCATTGCCTTCTGGCTTCTATATATGCAGATGCAGACCCCTAACATGAACATATTATGTATACAAATTTATATACCTCATGAGATAATTATTGTGGTAACATACATTTAGAGGACCACCGTTCAATTCACGACTTGCACCTACCTTCTCTCCTTCTCATTTTCTTGCTTTATGTTTTCTCTTGGACACATTGTTTTGATAGACTGAAATGTCTCTCTTTTTGAAGCTGATGGATATTCTTGCCACCTTTATAAGTGACTAGTAGAGAAAGGCAAATGTTCAAGGTTCATTTACTGCCTCTCTAATAATTTAAATATTGATAATTTGAATCACATCCTTTAGGGTAATCACCTTAGAACATTAAACTTTGACTGACCCAGTTATTACTATTAATAACAAATTTAGACTGATTATCACTTTATTACATCATACTTACTTCCCCTATATCTTCAGTTCAGCTTGTTTGTAAAATCACAATGCATCCATGAGTTACCATGGGTTAAGTAGGTTATATTATATAGCACTGTTGAATTTTACAACAATCACATGCAGTGATTGTTTGTAGAACTGCTCGTATTTGCAGACCCAAGTAGGCACTGATTGTCTTATTGTTTCCTAGATAATATTATATAATATATAATACATAATATATAATGTAATTCATAATATAATACATAATACATTATGTATCTTATATAATTATTATATATGTGTTATATATATAATTAGAAAAAAACTATAAGAGGTTATAATTCTCTGATAAAGTGAGGGAAACATACTTCAAGTGGCAGCTCATTTTCTAATCAGTGGGTACAGCACCAGAATCATCTCCCAGAAGCTGAAGTTTAGAACAGGAGACCACAAGGGGACTGAGATGTAGCCATAAGTGATCAATGCAGAAGGAGAGTTTAATACTAGCCAGAGGCTCTGAGATTCCCTTTTCCAGATTGTGTCCAACCAAATCTTTGTCTTTATCACTTGAAAAAAAGAAAAAAAAAAAAAACACGATCATGGAGTGTCCAGCAAGCAGTAACAGTTCCAGATCTGACCAATGAAAAGTAGGCTGTGCAGTGACTGGAGAAATTAGTTAGAAGAAGCAATGATGACCTTGCAAGTCAGGTCAGGGGGAAACCAATTACAGCTGACAGGAGTGGCTGGAGAAAAGTGAAATTCATTTAAATGTTAAATCCATCATCAACCCTTATAGGCTATGCAAGAGGTTACAGCACCTGGAAAGGTCCAAGTCAACACTGTAGTATTTGCCCTTCTAAACACTGGCAATGGGTTTGCTGGTAAGGTGGGAGTGAGCAGATATCAAACAGAGATTAGCAACACAGTCAGGTTTAATACAGGTATGCTTATATTTTATAGAAATGGAATGTTAACTTGGAATTTGATTTCATTTCCTTCTCAGTTCTTAGAGCAAATAATGATTATATACTGCTTCTAATGATTGATGGGATTTTTCTTTGTAGTTTCACAGAGATACAGTAATATTAATTCTTAGTAAAAAAATATGTGTGATAGTTAATAATCCTTGTCAACTTGACAGGATCCAGAAACACATAGGAAACAAACCTCTTGGCATTCTATAAGGGAATTTCTAGATTATAAGTGCAGAGATGGGAAGATTCAACCTACTTCATTGCAGAATTCTAAGTCCTGAGTACTAATCATCCAATGGACAGAGCCTGTATATTCTTCCTTCTCCTGAGTCCCTCACAGTGCCATTATAATAGCTTCAATCTTACCAGGATAGCATCCAGGAAATAAACACATGCTTTTTCATCAACATGCAGGGATATGGATCACTATGGAAGAGGATGAGGCTTTAGAGACATTAGCAGAGACATCCTTGGGAGTCAGATCTTATATTTTTCAAGCTTACATCTACTGCTACTGATTCTCAAGTCATAATGGTCATAGACGCATCTGAGCCTGTATGTTTGGCTCATGATGAGCATGAACCTATCTGCCTATTTTCACGTCATGTGTGAAGCTTCACCTTCAATGCCATCCTGATACATAGACCACAGTGGGCCTCAGAACAAGTGGAAAGCCCAGCCTTCTCTTCACCAGAGGCTGGTGTCCAGCTGGGCCTCACATTTAAGAGAACCATCTGTTTCTCTTCCATTTATGTTAGGAGATCACCCCACTGGAGTTGAGTGTGTGTCCTTGGGAATTAAGATTTTCCCTGATGTCAGTCTGCCACCTTTCACTTTCTCATTTCTGCCAGACTTCAGGATAGGGCTTGGAATTGAACATCTCTTATTCTATTCCTTTAGTCACGCTAATGTCAAAGTCTCAGAAAAATTATAAAGCGTCCTGGGCTTTGCCACAATCAATTTCCAAACTATTCATTCATACTATAGTTATACGTACAAGGGTTGTGTGTGGGGCGCAGGTGGCAGTGTGCTTGACCTCCGTGACCTAACATTGAGAACATCCCATGTTCAGTTCTTAGCCCCATATTAAGCTTGGGGGCACAGAGGTATAACCCAGTGGTAGAGTGATGGAAACAGGGAGATAAGGTTGCCATTGTCATTTGTGGCTAACAGAAAGTTGGAGACAAACCTGGTATACATGTGTATTTCTGTAACCAAAGTAATAAAAATTTATGGACACTAAAGAAATAGCAACCTGGGACATCATCTTGATGGATACTTCACCCTTTTAACAGGAAAAACCCATATCTTGACATGCTGTGCTATTTTGCTAATAAGATCTTGAGGAACTGGTCTGGAACATGGTCAAAGGAAAGATGACACACTCTAGGAAAGCACAAACTGACAGAAGGCAAGTTCCTCTGAGGGTATACAAAATCAGACCAAAATGTTTGAAGTAGAAGGTACAGGAACCCATTGTTACATGCCCCAGAGCAGTAAGAGTGGCCAGCAGCAAGTCCAGAGGTACTAAAATGTTTATAGTGGGAAGAACCTCTTGCCTGTGTATTTATTGAGGTCCATAAACAACATCTTCCTATCTACCCAGAAAGGATCCAGTTTGGATAATTGAAACAGTTGTGAAGGTGAAACCTTACTCACGTGACTTATGTTGACCCTTCGGTTTTATCGTGGTCATCTGCTGTCTGGAGTGTTGTTTGAGGTCACCTAGAGGAGCAATGAATGTTGTTATCTATAAACTCTCCTTTTAGGATGGGGAATTTTAACTAAACCAAAGGTGATGGAGTGAAAGTGGATTTAAGGCAACTTATGCCAGTTATAAAAATGGATGTCAAGGCACCAATGCAAATCAACTTATGGTCAAATAGTGGCCCACAAACTCACCCTTCTTTTCCTAATATCAAGCAGTCATCATTCGTAATTTCTTTTCTCAATTGAGATTGTTATAGACCTCCTGTCCACCTTTGTGTGTATCTATGGATGCATATACATGAGCGAGTGCATCGTCATGGGCCAGTGTGAGGTGATGAGTGTCCTGCTCTATGGCTCTATCGTATGTCCTTGAGACTGATTCTCCCACTTAACCACATCTAGCCTAGTGGTCAGCAAGCCCCAGGGTCTGGCTTCATCCCCCACAACATTGAATTTATAGGTATACACGGTCATGCCAACTTGTTATACAAGTGCTGTGATCTGACTTGAGTCCTCAAGTTTCCAGAGCAAGCACTCTTACCCACTGAACCTTTGTCCCAGCCCCACTGCCTCCTCCCGATTTCAATTGAAGAGGTCTCCTTTGCAATAGTCTTCATTTTAAGTAAGTATTACAAAGGGGATTTTAAATACAGAATCCTCAGCTCAAACTGAGTTGAACCATAAAAGTAATTAAAGATGAATAGATAGGAGAAGTTTCAGATGTGTCAGCATTTAAGTTCCACTCTCTTCTGTTGATTCTCTCCTCAGCAGGCTTATCTTTCCCCATAGTACTGAGCATTGTCAGGAATAAGTATAAGGCCCTAAATGTCTTACTGTGTTTCCTGAACGTTGCTTTCTTATGTCCTCATGTTCACTAATAGACAAAGTTAGATCAAATAGCTCAAGATAACTCAGTAGTTAGGAGTGCTCCCTGCTCTTTCTGAGGATTGTCACTCAGTTCCAAGATTCCACATTGGAGTTACTACCTGCAACGCTAGCTCCAGCAGGTTAGACACCCTCTTCTGTCTCCAAGAACACATGCCCTCAGTTAGCATAAATTAATATATACACAGCACTCATATACATAAATAAAATAAAAATACATCTTAAAGGAAAAAAAAAAAAAGGTCATGTGTCCCTGTCAAAGAGGAGCTTGTGAGCTGTTTGGCAGGATGTTCTTTTGTATTTCCTGAATATATGCTTCTTTTCTAGACCTCAGATACATTCCTTTGAGAACACTTTCAGTGGCCAACAGAAGCATGGTAGTAGCCACATGGCATCTACAGTAGAAAGTTAGTCTGTTTTCAGTTTTTCAAGAGTTAACTTGTTTTGTTTTGAAATGGAGATGGCCTTGAACTCAATGTGTATCTGAAGACAGTCTTGAATTTCTGACCTTGCTTTAACCTCCCCAGAGCTGAAAACATAGGCATAACCCATTCACTACACCTGGGTTTGTGAAATGCTGAGTACTGAACCCTAGGGACGCATTGTATCCACAGAACTGTACAGTCCAGTTCTAAATAGCTGGTTTTCACATTAAGTAGAGTGAGACAATCTCTCTTCCTTCGGTTCCATATTTCCAGTATTTAACACTTTGGACCTATCCATCCCTTTTCCATGTCCTATCTTAAGATAATGTCAAGGGAGGATGAAGGATTTTTTTTCTCTTTTGTCTATGGACAAGACATGCGTTAGTAAATTGAGAAAGTAGCTAACACTCATTGTCTATTGTCTGTATAAATGGTCTTCTGTGGTTTCCCTGGCAACTCCCTGATTCTTTTGTGACCTTTTAATTCCAGCAGTGTTCCTTTCATCAATATATTCTTCTAAGAAATTTAACAGTTCTTTCTGATTTATAAGGTTGCACATTTAAGGTCTTTAAATAAAATTGGGCATGAACTCCTTTGAAAATGTACGCCAAAGTTGTGTCTTTCTAAAATGGATTCTTTTTTCCCCTCTAATGGTTTTATAAGTTCTAAAATTGGAATAAATGTTCCAACTTTTGTACTTCTCAATCATAGCAAATGTTAATAAAATGTAGTTTTGATTTAGAACTTATGAAGTGTATTCATACTAAGTGTTTTCTTGTTGGTTGGTTGGTTTGTTTGTTTGTTTGTTTTGCCTCTGTTCCCTCATTTTGAAACAATTCTTATAACAATATCTAAAGTGTTATGGGAACCCTCCTTTCAGAGACATAAGCAAGGTTTACTTGCTTATACCCAATAGCAAGCCAAAGAATGAGAGTACCAAAGTTTACACTCAGGACTCAAGGAATTTATTGAGCTTTTGTCACAGCATGGGTGACCTAGCATAAATGATGGCTTACCATCTATGTCTTATCTATACTCACATAGAGAGTCACATCTTAGTTAACCTTTCCCAGCCTTTAGACTTATACCCCTTCCCCACCACAAGCACCAGGCATTTGTCATTAAAGTAAACTAACATACAACTAGCTGGGTATCCCTCTGTTCAGAGGCTTGTTACTGACTCCTGCAAACAGGTACAGCTGGTATGATGAGGATGGTGACTGTTTTGTGTTTGTGGCTTTATAATAAGTGTGTTACAGTTTTCCACTTAAGTAGCTAGCTCACCAATTATTGAGACTGGAGTAATATATTTATTTAACAAGCTTTAAGGGCACAATAACTGAGCAGTTATTACTCTATTTTTAGTTTTTTATGGTAATCTAACTACCTCTCAGCCAAACTCCCCTACATATTGCATTCCAAAGTTCCAGGTTGTTTTCTAAAGGTGTCTTTTGGACTTTCTCTGCCTGAATCACCAATTCCCTTTCTCTCCTGCCATTCCCCTGACTGGCAGGAAATTCATCTCTGTTCTCCCCCTGCTTAGTCATTGGCTCTTAAACTATATTGACATATCAGGAAAGAATTAGAGAGTTGGTGTTTACATAAGATTGAGATAGGAGATTATCTGAATGATTGAAACCAGATATATGACAGACAGAAATCAGCATTGGAATCTTCACATGGTGCACATTAACATTATGCCTACACTTTTGCTTACTGGACAACACTGTACTACACAGTGAAATGAGAAACTTAGTTTGACCTCTTCTACTCAACTCAAAGTTACTAACAGCTCTGTTTCCTACCTAGCAGTGAAGCCTAGTAAGGTTTCTAAACTTATGTTTGAAAACCACTTTGCTATCATGGGTTAGGGGCTTTGCTTTCTCCTTGATTCCCAGTGGGAATTATTCATTGATTTGACTCAAAACCATTGATGGTTGATGTAACATAGCTAGCGCTGTCACTGAAAAGGTCAGGAGAAAAATCATCTTTGTGTTCCTGGCAAAAAGAGACTATCTTTTCTCCAAGATGTTGATCCATAAATTTATATCTGTGTAGGATAAAGTGTTTTTCACATTTTGACATTTTATTAAAAAAAAAACAACAAACAAACCATGATGCAGCATTTATGGTCTAAATGTACAAGTTTTTCAAATTTACTTTTCTATGTATTTAGTTTTTACATGTTCATGTATGTTTATGTGTATACATATGTGAAGGTGTGTGTGTGCATGTGTATACAAAGAGTGATTTCAACTTATCAATCTTTTTGTTCAAAAGAATTTTATTAGTTCTCAATCATGCATATAAGTGAGTGTGTGTGTGTGTGTGTGTGTGTGTGTGTGTGTGTGTGTGTGTGTGTGAATGGAAGTGCCCACAGAGACCAAGAAAAGGTGTCAGATATCCTGGAACTGAAATTACTGGCAGCTGTGAGTAACCTGACAGTGATTCTGGGAACTGAAGTTTGATCCCCTAAAATAAATAGCACCATCTCTTAACTACTGAACAATACCTTCTTTGTTATTTAAGACAGTGTCTTAGGTCTTTTACCACCCTAGAGCTTGGCAAGTAGACTATGTAGACTGGGTGGCCATCACAGCTTAGGAGTCTGTCTCCTCCTATCTATCTGTTCTGGGATTGCAAACATGAATTACCATACCAACCATTATTCACATAGATTCTGGATTTGGAAATGTGGTTCTCATGCTTGAATGACAAGCACTTTACCAACTGAAACTCTCAGTCCCTCGTGATACAGCTTTTAATTTGAGGATCACAGCCCTGTATCAGCACAGCATTTTGTGCATGTCATATACATAGAAAATAATGTTCACATAGTCTAGTTGCCTTGAGAAGAATACAAAGTGATTGGATATGCCAACAGAGGGGGAAGACAGTGTCAATGACAAAATCATATGAAGGTTATCTTTTTCTCTCCTGTTTTAAAAAGACCATTTAAAATAAAATATTATATCTTAACATGGTTTGGACTCTGAGTTCCCTGGAAGGGTCATTGATGCTAAGAAAAAAGATATTTCGTTTTTATGAGAACATAGTAGGTCAACCTGTTGAACCATGGGGTTTGTCTCCCTCATTGTGTGACAGAGAAACTAATCAATCTGTTCCCTTATTTTCCATGTAATATGGCATGATTATAATACCTATATGGGTTTTTTCTCTAAGTATGAATCATGTGTGTGATGTCAGCAGGGATTCAGGAACAGAAAACTAAGTGGATAAACAGACTTGCCCCAACATTATAACAGTCAAATAGAAACATGTATCATCTGCTTTATCCTTAGCATGTATCAGAAACTCAGTAGTTTCTGTTGTGTGTAAGATATTTTCTTTTTCTTTTTTGAAATCTACATGGAAACACTGTAGCAGGGGTTTGACCAATTTTTTTCTTGTTTTACAGCTAGAAAAATACATATGAAATAAATAAAAGTGGATCAGTTGTCTCAAATGATACAGTTCAAAACTAGTGAGGAGGAAAAATGTTTATAATTAGTCAGGAAGTGATTAAAAATGACTAGTGGCAAGGTAGGTGGTCAGAGTCATGCTAGGTTGAACTGTGCTTTCCTTGCGTTCAGTCAATGATGAGCAAACTATAATCCATTGAATCATAGAGGTTTGGAGTAGAGTAAGGGACTATGCAGGACAGGTAAGTCTTCCTAGGAAAAAGAAATGGGATAGGAAAGAAGTGGAGGATGAATTATGGGAAGGAACTGTAGGATCACATGGGGAGTGGAGAATGAAGAGGCGGGCAAGAAGGGGCAAATAAAGGGAGAGACAGTTAAAATTATGGGCCATTGAGGAAACCTAATAGAGTAGAAGCTTTGTAAAATATATTAATATAAGAAGGCAACCTAAAATAAATTGCCAAATAATAGAGGAAACAGAGCCCTAACTGGCCATCTCTGTCACAAAACAAAGCTTCCTATCCCAGGAATTGGTTACATCTAAGTGGGTCAGTGGTCAAAGGGGATCCATTTATTCTCCAAGCAATCCAGGCTATGGCAAAGACGACTGGTCAGACTCCACAAAATGGCAGCAAGACCCTATTGGTAAAGACAACACCAACACAACTCATTGAATATGGAGATGTTGAGCCGATGCTAGCACAACCTTTACTCCTATTAGTGTTCATGGTACTGGAAGTTACATTTTACGCATCACCATAAGGAGAAAGATAAACACTAACCCTGCTACAATCCTTCAATCTACAGTGCTGTCCTGCCTGCAAGATCTGCTAGTGCAATGGTGACAAGAAGCTTGTGGCTTGTGGGAGTGACCAATCATTATCTGATTCGACTTAAGATACAGACACACACACACAACACACACACACAACTTATACCTGATTTAACACCATTTATTTGGGTGACTAATAACCTGAGACTTCTAAAATTTTTTAGTTCTTTTTTTTTCTTTTTACCCTATAGGTACTTCACATGTGTGTGTGTGTGTGTGTGTGTGTGTGTGTGTGTCTGCATCTATATCTGTGCCTGCCCTGGGGTTCTCTTTTTCTGTTTGTTTGTTTGTTTTGTCCTAGTCTGGTGTGTTCACTTTATCTTCCTATATTATATTTTACTTTTATCCATTAGAAGTCTGTTTATTTTCTAATGAATGACAGAAAGGGGTGTGTCTGTCTGGATCTGGGGACTTGGGGGAGAAACTGAGAGGACTAGAAGGAGGGAAAACTAATCAGGATATATTGTATGAAAAAAGACTGTTTTTAATAAATTAAAAGGTGTGCTTTCTTGTTTATATGCACATCAGGTAGAGGAGGGTTGACTTTCTGTGTTTCTTTGCTCCTTTGAGTAAGAAATGTTGTTTCCAAAAGCAACTTGCTTGTTGGTTCATAGTAATCAGTTTAACAATTTATTTACTAAATCACTGCTCTTAAATTAAAAAAAATATTTTTATTGCATAGATTTATTTCTAGTATATTTGTGGGTATACATGCAAAAGTGCAAGTATAAAAGTCAGGGGAGCCGGGCGGTGGTGGCGCACGCCTTTAATCCCAGCACTTGGGAAGCAGAGGCAGGCGGATTTCTGAGTTCGAGGCCAGTCTGGTCTACAGAGTGAGTTCCAGGACAGCCAGGACTACACAGAGAAACCCTGTCTCGAAAAACCAAAAAAAAAAAAACCAAAAAAAAAAAAAAAAAAAAAAAAAAAAAAGTTTGTTTTCTTCTTCTACTAAGCATCCTGGGGATCCAACTCCAAATACCAGGCTTGTTAGCAAATGGCTTTATCCCTTGTACCACTTTGTTAGACATTACTGCTTTAAAGAGCATTTTTTAAATAGCCTACTACTCTTGGAATTTTAACACACTGGTAATTTTCCTGTGTCTAGCTTCAGAACAAGACCTCCAGACTACCCTGCGTCATATTGAGATGAGTACCTCCCTCCTGCATCACTCACAGCTTCCAGAATAGGTCAAGCACCTTACATCTGCAACTCTTTGGAAACCCTTTATCAAACTTGTTTGACCTAGACATGCTTGTGTCTTAACACAAGGGTCACCTTCATTTAGTGCATATCTTACAACATCATGTCAGCTCTGTTTTTAAACTGCCATGTAATGCCATTACCTGGATACAACATTCTTCTTAACTCATATCTTATAATAATCTTTAAAGCATTACCTATAGTTTAATGCATAGGGTTCTTTTAGTGTAATTGTAGCTTTTATTTGTATGATTTAATTGGCATCTTTCAATGAGCTTGGATCTCAGTGATTAGGCAACAATAACAATCATCTTGTTGTGCTTTAGTTTATAATTGATTTGATATCATTTAAAGACTTTGCCCTTACCTTAAATGGCATTATGTACTACTTGTTTCCTGTTTTTAAAAGAAAGAGACAGAGAGAAACAGAGATATAAAGAAAGACAGACAGACAGAAACACGACTGTGTCTGTGTTGGGGGAAAGGGAGTGAATGATATTGGAGGAAAGAGTCAGCAATTAGGAACACTGGTTTCTTTGGTAGAAGACTGAGTTGCGTTCCAGTATCCATGTCCGACAGCTGACAATGCCCTGTAACTCCAGATCCATGGGACTGACGCCCTCTTCTGGGCTTTGCTAGTACTGTACTCATGTGAACATATTCACATGACAAGACACATAGGAACAATCATAAAACAAATCTTTATTTTAAAAAACACAAAAATTATATATAATGTCCCTTTGAAGAAGCCAATTCTAGTCCAAAAAGGCTCATTCTGTCATCTGATAAGTTGCAAGGATTTTGTTGCTGCTCCTGTTCTTCCCGCTTTTCATTTTTGTTTCTCTTGTTTTTAACCTGTGCTTCTATTCTCCTCACTTTTCTGCCACATGAAGCAGGGCTCTTTGACTTCCACACATTACGAAGTTTCAAGAACTCCCCTCTGTGAATCTACTTTTCTTCAAGAGACAGGCTTCTCTGAGGGGCTTTCTTCTGCTTTCATATGAACTCTCTGGGTCTGCTTCTCAGCTGCCTTTCTTGGCTTCACAAATTCTCATCCTCCTTTTAATTGTCCCAGTCTCTAGTCTTCCTGACACATCCTCAAGGGGTTTCCCAAGTGCATGAAAGGCAACACTGTAAGTCTCTCATGACACAGAATAATCTTATTCTGCTTTCTCCCTTTCTGAGGCTTGACACAGTATTCTATTCTGGGATTCTGGGTTGAAAATCTTTCCTTCTCATAATTCTGAAGCCAGCTTTTCCTTTGTCACCTGTGTTCATTGTTTCTAAGAGAAAAGGCCAGCATTGCTGCATTTCTCATGCCTCCATGATGATTGTAATTATCTTGACACTCTATGATTTAATACTGAACCTAGGGGGAAAAACAGAAGTGGTTGGAAAGATGAGATGTTTCTGGGGTTAGGAACACGTGTTTCTATTCCTGAAGACCAGAGTTCAGTTCTCAACACTGCCTGCTGACAACTGCCTTACACTTCAGCTTCAGGAGATGCCACATCCTCTTTTGAACTCCATGTGCAGTCACATACATATGCATACCCACACACAGACACTTACACAAATACACAATTTAAAATTTTTAACTCTTTTAAACAACTAAATAAATAATACATAAATAAAATAGATGTACCTAAATTTTCAACTTTCTTGTGTATCTTGTTATTGAATATTGTTTCTCCTTAGTTGGAATGAATTTATCTAAACTGTATCTTGAATAATTTTTCCCTCCTTTATTTCTCAGTCTATTTCTCTGAAACTCCTGTGTCCTGTGGTTTTGTTTCTTAGCTTTTTGTTTCCTGCACAATACCCTGGCCATTTGCTCTGTTTCAGCTTCCTTCTCTTATATCTGCCATTGGCTTTCTCATATTGATATCTTAACATGTACTTTGGTAATTTTTCTGCTTCATAAGATTCTGGTGTTCTTCATACAAGAAGCTTACACATTTACCTTTGTGCAGTTTGTGTGTACGTCTACATGTACATGTACATGTATGGAGGCACAAGGTCAACTTCAGATAAGGTGTGGCATACTGATAGTTAGTTAGCTAGCTAGCTAGTTTGTTGGTTAGCTTTGAGATACGGTCTATCACTGAAGTTCAACTCAGCATGTAGAATAAAGTAGCTGGTCAGTAAGTCCCAGGTTTCTACCTGTATCTGTCTCTCCAACACTAGGATTACAAGCATCCACCACCAAGTCTGGCTTTTTTAATGTGAAGGCTGAGAATACAAATTCAATTCTTCAGGTGTGGAAAGCAAGCACTTTACCAAATGAATGGTTTCTGTGTCCCCTTTAGTGAATTATTTTTTTTTCTATTGCATTCTCAGTCTCATTTATTTTATAAAGGTTTCTTTGTATTTTCACAAATTCTGTAGATTCTTCTTTGGGAAGTCAAACATAGGTGTGGAACAGGGGAATGGTCAACTTGTTCATTACTCACAGATGGACACTGAAGAGAGATGGTGATGAATCTGATGTGAGAATATGGAGGACTCTCTCAGCAGGACCTTTGTGCTCTATAGTCATTAGTTCGTATCTATGTACAAATCTTTATTCTCTAGACAAAGAATGTTGACTGCAGGGTATTTCATTTGGTTGGACAGAGTTATTTACTCACAACTATATTCAACTAGGTTAAAGAATGAAAGCCAAATTCTTATTATGGCCTCTATAATAGACATGGTTTGGCAATATAATCTCTGAAGGTTCGAAAGCAGATGTTAATGCTCTCTGACTATTGTACTGTGCACTTACCCAAAGATTAGGCAATATACTTCTTTGACAAATTAGTTCTGGACTAGAGGATGGCTCAGTTTTGGTAAAGCATTTGTCTTGGAAGCATAAATACCCAGGTTCAATCTATACAACCCAAATAAACAAACAAACATACAAACAAACAAAACCACTGTGGTCGTAGTGCTCTCAATGGTATGATGTCATAGATATGGGCACAATGAGATCCCAGACACTCACTGGCCACCATACCAGCTGAATGAGTAGTTTCAATTTAAACCCTGGCTTCCACATAAACAACAACAGCAACACACACACACACACACACACACACACACACACACAAATGTATTTGTGTTGCTTTCCTGTTGCTGTAATGAGAACTATAGCTCTAGGGAAATTGAATAGAAAAGGGTTCGTTTCACCATGTCAAGTCAAGACAGAAACCTGGAGGTGAAACGATAGAGAAATATTGTTTCCTGTCTTGCTCCCAGGCCCAGGTTAGCTCCCTTTCTTGTACATCTCAGGCCAATCTGCCAAGGGATGCTGTGGCCCAGAGTGGACTGGACGCTTCTGCCTTGATGGAAAATCAAGAAACCCTTCTCACACATAACCATAGGCCAGTTCCATAAAAGTGATTCTTTAGTTGGGTTTTCCTTATCCTAAGAGACTCTTACATGTCTAGCTGGCAATAAAAGAACCAGCAATACAAGGCAGGATAATATTAGGATTTGTAAAATTATTTCCATGTGGGATCTTGAAACATTTTTTATTGTAATTATGTTTAAAGCTCTGACATATTACCTCAATTGCAAAAACATAAAAGGGACATAATGCTGAAAGTTTAATAAAAACATTTATTGCTAAATTAACCGACAGCCTATATTATAATAATTATTAAGTTGACCATTGCTTTTTTTCTGATATTTGTAGCCAGGGTGAAGGTTATAAATCAAACCAGAGATGGTCGTTTTCTTTCCATTGTAAGCTCTGTAAAAATAGCAATAAATCTATTTGAAATGTAGAAATGACCTTTACTGGTGTATTTTATGAAAGTTTTTTTTTTTCTTCACATGAGGTATTTTGTAGACTACTATTCTGTTTCTTAAAGTTGCATCTCATTGAGTGTGAAAATACACACGTATTTCATATTGAAAGGGTGCTACATTTCACTGTGTCTGTGGAGATCAGAGATCAAAGGAGGTGCAAACAACCTAAATAAAAACTGCAGTAAAGGCTCATTAAATCTGACCATATCTCAATTTGCTTCATAAGTTCAGAGTCTTCTGGGGGCAGGGAGAGAGGGTAAAAGATGTTTTGCTCTCTCAAAACTTCATGTTGGTGAAGGTAATTTTATGCAAACTATAAATTTCTGCATCTGCAAATGAGAGTCCCCAATTATCCAAGTATTCTTTCCTCCAGGGTAATAACATACAGTTCGTAAATGTGCAAGAACCTAGAGTCAAAAGCTAAAAGATGGCGGTGCACAAAGTATCAGGCATATAACTTATTGTTGATTATATCTTCATGCCCAAACAATGATTTGGGGTGTTATACATACTCAAGACTGAGTGCCTCAGTCATACACCACAGATGTTTTATTATGGTTTGCGTATTTCATGAGAATGTCAGCCATTCTCTGACTGTATGTCATAATAAGCTTACAAGGACCTACAAACAGAAGTAAAGGCCTCTCAGATGCCTCCCGATTGTATTTTCTTATACAGTTGCATACTAGAAATGAGAAGTGATTTTCTTTGCTTATTCACAATGGTGTTTTCTGAAAAGGCAAATAAAATGTCAAGCTTTCTGTTCTCACTACCTTTTGTCACCATCAGTCTCATTGACTAGGAGAGAGCAATCTGTGCCTGCAGCACATGACCCTTCCCCATGATTTTTTCCCTGAAAATAGGTTGCTAAAACTACCATAGTAATGCCAAGTTGGGGTTCTCATAGGAAACACAACACAGGAGTAACATGACTCCCAGCCCCTGTGTGACCTCTTTTATCCAGGTGGGAGAAGGTGAGTCTCATCAAGAAACCTTCTCAGCCCATTTTCAGTGTCAAGGGTTCCTAGAAAGATGATGAAACACTTTGGTACATGTTGTGGCTGTCAGAGATGTGGGTCAGATTGTAGAGTGCCTTCCACACATAAATCTTTTAGGTTCATTCCCAGCTCTGTATAAAAATGATGTGGTAGCCCATGCCTGTAATTATAGTAAGACAGGGTAGGAGAAGGAAGATCAGGATTTCAAAGTCATCTTTAGATACATAGTGAGTTCAAGGCCAGCCTGAACTACTTGAGAACTTGTCAAAAGTAAGAATTGCACTTAAGGATATTTATATTAATTTTGTGTATAGTTACTGGGTTTTAGCTATTATAAACTTTCTTCAACATTTTTTCACTGGACTTCTGGGTTTATTCAAATACATAACTGAAATTGACATTGTTTTTTTTT
This sequence comes from Arvicanthis niloticus, assembly GCF_011762505.2. Classification (NCBI taxonomy): domain Eukaryota; kingdom Metazoa; phylum Chordata; class Mammalia; order Rodentia; family Muridae; genus Arvicanthis; species Arvicanthis niloticus. Next base: position 12,634,748 of record NC_047667.1, on the reverse strand, counting down.
TGTTTTGCTAAATGTTGTATCAGAAAAAGAAAAATTGCTTCTAGAGGAAGAAATTTCCCATCACTCAAAGATAGCATCTCATCTGTTTTGCATAGCTGTGTTAGAAAGTCTGCAGATAGGAAGAATAGATTAAATTTTTGTCCACAAACACTGGATACATTCAGGGTCATGGAAAGCATAAAGATGAGAGAATATTTGAAGCAACTGAAAAAAAAAAAACACATTGTATATTTTCCTAAAGAGATACTATAATAAAGTATAAAAACCTATAACAAAGTATAAAAATTCCAGATGCATAAAAGCAATAGAAACAACTTATCTCTCCACTATGAGGGATCCCTCGTTAGTGACAATTCCTTAGCTATTGACAACCAATTTCCAAACCCTATCACTGTCTGTGGCTATCTCAACGAAGATATTAGTTTTCTGGGATAAAATTTCTAATTTATTTCAGTGTAACCTCATCTTAACTTATATATTTCATATACATATATATAACTTCAACCTGTTTTGCTTTATGCTAATACCATGCAGGTTTTACCACTCTAGCTCTGTAGTATAGATTGAAACCCAGGATGGTGATAACTCTGAAGGTTCCTTCATTCTGCAGGATTGTTTTAGCTATCTCAGGTTGTTTGTTCCTTTGTTTTTTTGTTTGTTTGTTTGTTTTCTGGTTTTTTTTTTTTCTTGTTTTACTTGCTTGGTTAGGGTTACCTCAAAGTATTCTATATTATTTGTGGTTATTGTGAAGGGTGTTATTTCCATGATTTGCTTTCCAGCCCATTTGACATTTGCATATAGGAAGGCTACTATTTTTTTTTTTCTTTTGAGTTAATCTTGTATCTAGCCACTTCACTGAAGGTGTTTATCAGCTGTAGGAGTTTGCTGGTAGGATTTTTAAGGTATTTCACAGTGCAGAAGTCATCATACTTGCCTAAAAGTAGGCTATTGTTATGTCAAATTTTTACACTAGAATATCACAATGAGACACTGTGATGATACAATTGATACAATAGAACACTGTAATGTCGTAATAGGACACTAAGCTACAATAGGGCATTCTCATGACACAATAGGGCATTGTGATGTTACCACAAAGCACTGTGATGAAACAATAAGGCAATGTCATGTCATAATACAACACTGTTATATCACAATTCTAAACTGTGATGACACAACAAGGCAATGTTAAGCTACAATTCTATACTGTGATATCTCAGTAGGGCACTATGATGATACAGTAGGGTATTATGACACTATGATGTTACAAATGACCATTGTGATGAAATGATAGGGCACTGTTATATCAAAATACTACACTGTGATGTCATATTAGGTGCTGTGATGAAACATTAGGGCACTATGATGTTACAATAAAATGGTGATATCACAGTAGGGCCCTGTGATATCACAAAAGGGCACTATGATGAAACAATGGGGCATTGTAATGTCACAATTCAACACTGTGATATTACAACACTGTACTATAATAATGCAAAAGTTCTATTATGTTACAGTACTGTAGTATATCGTAACAATAGGATACTGTTATGTCAAAATATTACACTGTGATACTACAATAAGGCACTATGATAACACAACAATCCAACATTTTCAAGTCACAGTAGGGTGCTGTTATGAACAGAACATTGTGATGACCCAATAAATTACTGTTATGTCATGATACAACACTGTGGTTTCACAATAGAATACTGGGATGCCACAAGACACCATGATGGAACAATAGGGTACTCTTCTGTCAAAATATAACACTGTGCTGTCACTTTTTCTTGTATAATATTAAGGATATCTGGTATTATATTGAGGTCTGTGATATATGGTGACTTGAGTTTTATGAAGTGTGATAGGTATAGATCTGCTTGGATTCTTCTACATGCAGACATCCAGTTTGACCAGCTGTTTGAATCAACTGTATTGATTCCAGTGTGTATTTTTGGCTTCTTTATAAACAAGTAGGTGTCCAGATGTGTGTGAACTTATGTCTGGGACTTGAACTAATCAATTCAAGTGAGCAACATGTTTGCTTTCGTGCCGATACCATGAAGAGGCCTGCATAAGTCTACACCAGATTAGGTCCCAATATTGAGAGGAAAAGTGAATATAATCCCCCGTCCTTAACCTGAAAGCTATTTCCAATTGATACCCACTCACAAAGAAAAAATAGTTTTCTCCAGCTAAGTCCATTTAATATGTAAACCACATGTAAGGATAGGCCCAGGGCTCGGAAGTAGATGGACAAAACAAACAAACTCAATGGAATTTTTTGCTATGGTTTCTGATTTGTTTTTTCTTTATGGGATGTCTGTGTATGGAACATTTGCTTTGTTCTATTTAGTTTTTTTGTTTGTTTGATTTTGTTTTGTTTGTTTTAAATTTTATTCTCCTCTCTCTCTCTCTCTCTCTCTCTCTCTCTCTCTCTCTCTCTCTCTCGTTCTCTATCTATACTGAGTAATATTCTTTTTAAAAATGAACAAAACATTAAATTTATCGCACCTGTTACAAGAATGTTTTTTGACAACATCTCCTTTTATAGTAGCTGTTTTCTTAGCGAAGAATCAGTTTCTGAAAGAAAGAGTAAAATTTATTTATAGGTTTGTGAATGTGTGCCCAATGGGGTCAGTGGGCTTAGTGTCCAGAGCAGGGCACTGTATCCCTGGAGCTGAAGGTATCGCGGCTTGTGGGACATGGATAAGGATGCTGGTAACCAAACTCAGATCCTGTGGAAGAAAAGGAAGCACTCTTAAGCACTGAGTCATCTTTTCAGGCCATCAGTAACACATTTTTAATTTTATAAACTGATAAAACAAAAACAAAATACAACAAAACAAACAAACAAAAAACTTACAACTAAAAGCATAATATACCAATCTTAACCAAACAGAAAACCTTTACATCCCACTGCACTTTTAAGGTGACAAAGGAACACTGAATACAGGTAACACAGTGTTTTAAGAAAATATGAAGTGAATTGTTTTTCTGGGAACCAGTTTTGTCATGGAGTATTTGTTTTGGTGCTAAAATATATTTGATACTGAAAATATGAGAATTTTTATTTTTTTAAAAGATTTGTATTTATTTTCCTATAATTACTTTAAATTTTCTTTTTAATTAAGATTGTTAAAATAATATATTTTAATAGTATTCATTTCCATTACTCTAATCCTCCAAGATAGTCTTCACCACCCCCAAATTTTCTTTTCTTTCTCTCTTAAAAATATCCTAGATTCCCAGCAAAAAACAACACACACACACACACACACACACACACACACAAAGAGGCGCTTACACTCATAAAATGCATGAACTCACAGAGACTGTGACAGCATGCACAAGACCTGTACAAGGTCAAGCCAAACAAAATGTCAGCATGGGGATTGGGCATGATTCTGAGCACATGTTCCATCTCTATGCAAGAAGCTATTTGCTATTGAAACTGAGATCCAGACTGACTCAAAATTTTCTCAGAAGCCCAAATGAAAGGGAAAAATAAACACTGGTTCTGTGTCCTGATTCAGGAGCAGCCATAGCAAGGTCAGTATGTGGCTGGAGCCTGAGCTTGTAAGGAGTTAAAGTTTTGGTTCCTGGGACAAGCTTTCTTCCCTGAAAGGCTGTGGTTATCAGTGCTTAGGCAGCTGTGTCTGAAGTATTCTATGTCCTCTCTGCCAGCATTGTCTGACTTAGCTCTCCAGTAACCTTGGCCTGTTTTCCCTAGAAAATAGTACTTAACATTGCTATACTTAATACACTTGCTTAGCAAGAGTCAATCAGCTTATGCAAGACCTCCCGATACCATGTCTTGCTTTTTGTCTCCTTTATTTTCCATGCTGGGGCATTCTACTCAAGACCTCACCAAGCAGGACCTTGATTCCTGCAGGTTAAGGTCAAATTTATACCCACATGGAAAGATGGAAAGAGAAAATCAGTCACTGGAGTGAACTGAGCACATTAAAGACACTGAGTAGTGGGTCCATGTTGAAGGATCAACACTGAAAGGATAAGATTTGATGTAAAGCTGCACAGTTGGCATTCCAAAGGCCTATTTTAACTGTGTAGCAGTTCAAAGTACAGTTTATGGGAAAAGATGAACTGCATTACCTCCCTGGCATGAGTTTTAAAATATGGGTCTGTATAAAAAAATTTATTTTATTTTTAATTATGTGTATCACGGATACCCATAATACACATGTAGATTTGTGCACATGACTACCGGTGCTCACATAAACCAGAGTTCTTGAGTAGCCCCTATAGCTCTATTGCATGTCATTGTGAGGCACTGGGTGTGGGCGTTAGGAATGACACTCAAATCTTCCATACCAGTTCACCTGCTGAGCCATGTGTCCAAGCCCTTACACATGGTTCTTTATTCACAGTGAGTACTTTTCATTTACACAAATGAAAAGTGTTTTTGTTTTTAACTTTAGGAACTACTAGTCTTTGGTTGTATAAAACCAAACACGACACACCTGACTGATAAAGCAAAAACGTGCTTTAATGTGTCATTTGGGATCTCTAGTTTCTCATGCATGAATACTATATTCCAGACTTTACCTTTGTCTTTTCTTGCTAACATGGAGTTAATTCATTTTGAGGTAGTAGTAGGTCACCTCTTCCTTACCCTTCTCTTTCTTTATGTTGGAAGAAGTCATGTATAATAAGTTCTATACATTTTAACTCATGCATTCCACTTTATTAGTAATAAATTTTTCTTTATAGTCTTTTGACTACATAAGTATATCAATGATCATATGTATACCAATGTTTTCTTTTGTTGTGACATTTGGCTAAGGCTGTTGAAGATAGAGAATTACACATTTATTGACATTTTCCTTAAACTTTAAATATAATTTCCTAGTGTCTTCAGCTATTCAGAAACACGAGGGGAAGGCCCGCTTTTTGTCTTTTGATGGAAAAGTAAATGCAGTCAGAAAAATGAACATGTTATGCTTTAGTAATGCTAACTTTTTACATCTCTGATAAACAGCTGGCCAAAAACAAGTTATAGGGGTAGCCTTATTTAATTTTATAGCCTAAATTCCATCATGTAGGCAAAATAGGGCAGGCATTCAAGGCAGGCCACTAGAGGCAGGAACTAAAGCAGAGAAGTGAAAGAAAACTGCATAACACCCCACCCCCATGCCACACAATGCTTTTTCAGCCTGACTTCTTAGTCACCCCAGGACCACCTGTCCAGAAGTGGCACATCAACAGTGTCTTGAGCCCCTACATCAATAACTACTTAAGAATATGTGCCCCTTCACCAGTTTGCCACAAACAAATCTGATGGTAGAGTTTTCTCAGTTAAATTCACTCTTTCCAGATGACTTGACAAACAACTACTCATTATATTGACCCTTGAAGAGAGAGTGCAACAAAGCAATGAGAAAACGGTGCTGAAAGGAGCTCTCATTGTCTGTCATGATCTTGCTTAATATACATTTTCACATAGGTTTACTGGGGAGGGTGTCACAGTGTGTGTGTACAAGTCAGAGGATGCTTGTCAGAGCTGATTTTCTGCTTCCTCCACATGAGGCCTCCTCTTCCCTTGTTGTTCCTTTTTTTCTTGCCCTCCCTCTTTCCCTCCCTCTTTCCCTCCTTCTTTCCCTCCTTCTTTCCCTCCCTCTCTCCCTCCCTCCTCCACTCTCTCTTCTTTCCATTTTTATTTCCTTCTTTCCTCCCTTCCTCATTTCCTCTCCTCCCCTTTGACCCTTTGCCTCTCTCTCATTCACAGACATTTGTTCAGAATAACAGCTTATGTTTAAGATGACCATGCTGGAGCTGGGGACAAGGGTCGGTGGGTAAAGGACTTGCCAAACAATTATAAGGATCTGAGTTCAGATGCCTAGCACCCACATAAAACCTTGGCATTGCAGTCAGGCTGCAATCCCAGCACGGGTGGTGGGAGGGAGAATGATGAAGGCAGATGCCAGCAATTAACTGCTCAGAAATTCGCACCAGAATGAGTATCAGGTTGAGGCTGAATTTCAGATTCAGTGAGGAGATGCTCTCTCTAAAAAATAAAACCGAGAGAGAGAGAGATTGACATTGACATCTGACCTCCACTATTGTGCAGAAAGGAGAAGCATTGGGATGAGGGAAGGGGGAAGGGGGAGAGGAGTCAGGGAGAGGGCAGAAGAAAGAGGGAACAGGAGAGAGGGGAAAGGGGACAAGGGAGGGGATGAAAGAACAAATTCATGTGAGGCTTGAGGTTCATTAAGCATGGTCGGCTGTGACTAATTCAGTATTTTGTTCACTTGTTAATACTTGTCCTTCTTATGTATAGTTGCTTTACTCCTTTAAATGATTAACTAGACTTAGTAGACAGGGGTATGATTTTCTAACTTAGCATATACACCGTTTTTTAACAACTCTATTTTTTCAAACCTTGGAAATTAGATCTTGAGCTTTGTCTGTGACAGTAGGACCTATAAGTAGCAAAGTTGATTCTTATTCAAGGGGGTGGTGATGGGGAAATTATGAAGCACTAACCATCTAGCCTTAAAGGCTGTCAGGACCTCTGTTTCCAGACGCCTTCAATGGTCACCAATATTTATGGGTAAACAAGTGAGCTCATTAGAAAGAACTTAGTCATGTGTACTGTGTGAGAGATGAACTCTGTTTTCTTACCAGACTATCTTTATAATATGATGCAGGAGGACTGGAGGGATGCACTGTCCTGTGTGTCTCTAAATAGCACATTATCTTCAGTTCTGTCCGAAAGATAAGCTCTGACTGAAAATCTCAGTAGAGAAGGCTGCTTGAGATTAAATAGAGCAATTGTTCTCAAGCTTCCTAATGCTGAGACTCTAATATACTTCCTCATGCTGTGGTGAGGAACACAAAACTTCCATTGCTATGTCATACCTGTAATTTTGCTACTATTATAAATTATAACGTAAGTATCTGTTTTTGAGGATATCTGATATGCAACACCTATAAAAGGATCAATTGACACCCCCAAGGGGGTGTGACCCACAGGTTAAGAACCACTGATCTGGTCTCTTCTTTATTGGTTTGTGTTTGCTTGGTTGTATTTGGTTTGGTTTTTTCCATTGGTGGTCTTGGCAGTTGGCTCAGAATACTTGGCAAGCTAACCCCTGATTCTTTCTACTCCTGAGTCCCACATTCAACACTTAAACATATCTTTTTATTTGTAGTGTTCTCGTGTCTGAGGTGTCTACCAGCATGATTGTTTGATTTATGTACTCAGAACCCTACTAGTATCGTTAGTCATTTCTTCTTTCTAATATTTAGCAAAGCTCCTGTCCTAAGTGCAATAACTCTCTCTCTCTCTCTCTCTCTCTCTCTCTCTCTCTCTCTCTCTCTCTCTCCATCCCCTGTGTGTGTTCAGATCAGTGTGGGCCCAAGTGCATGTCTGTACTTGTGGAGGACAGAGGTCAGTCTAAGTTGCCTTCCACCTTGTTTTGGGGAGAAGCAGGGTCTCTTGTTGACCTAGGTCTCCAGAAATAGGCTAGACTGCCTGGGAACCTCAGTGATCCTCCTGTCTCTGTCTCTGTCTCTGTCTCTGTCTCTGTCTCTGTCTCTGTCTCTGTCTCTGTCTCTGTTTCTCCAGTCCTGGAATTCCAAGAGAATGCCACTACACCTGAATTATTTTACATTGCTTTTGAGTGATAGGTTATTTTTCTGCCAGGGAAATGAGTCAGTTCAAGTCAGATTAGACGATGTTAAAGACAGGTTTATTGGGAAGCTGCTTGTGGGGTGGGAGGCTAGTCCACTGGGCCCAAGGACCAAGGCCAGGGTAATTGCCCTGGGGATGGCAGAGAGTAGGGGAGGGAGAGAGAAAGAGAGAAAGGGCACAGACTCAGAGAGAGAAGAGGAAAGAGAGACAGAGGGACCAAAATGTCTAGATTATACAGGGAAGAGCCTCTGAGGAAAGGGCAGCCCAGCCCCAGTGTGAGAAAGTTCAGGTTTGGGGGCAGAATGTGCTAGCTAGAGACTTAGAGATGCTGGGAGAACCTGGAGGTCAGGTCTGCTTTGATATGTAAAATATGTACTGCAGTTTCTTGTCCAAGGGTCCTGTACCAAACACTGGGGACCAAATTCAGATCCTCAGATTTGAAATGATCTACTGAGATATCATCCAAGCCCTTTGATGTTTTATTTCTTGACTATCCACTTGACAGACTTTTGTACAGAAAGTAAAAAGATTTTGACATCTTGACCTAGAAGTCTATCTTTTTATGTGTTTTATAAATGTGTCAACTTGTTTCAATTGTAAAGTGTTCAGATGTAAAAGTGAGCAAATTTATATTCTTGTCACACATCCTTATTTGAGGTTTCAAAACAGCTGCTGGTGATTTTTACATGTTGAGAATTGCTTATGATCATCAATAAAAAAAATTTCCCATAGCAATGGCCGTTGAAACACTAGAGCAGTCAGTTTAGTGGATGTTAAGGAAGCTCTGCATACGGGACAGAAGACCCCTTTTTATCTGAGCAAAGTGGCACATGGGAATTCTCTTCTTTCCGTTTTAAAATTTTCATATGCAAATGGAACTAGACCTGATGATTTGGGACTTTATTGTTTAGATGTGATATTTTGGGATCTCATTAGTCTAAGAATTTTTGAATTGCTAAATTTTAGTTCACAGTGTTACCATCAGAACAGACTACAGTATGAGAGACATTTCAGAGATGGTTATAATTTGAACTTACTGTAAAAGTCAACATAAAATTTGGGGTGTATAAATTACATTTCTATTCCTATGATGAAACATCATGACCAAGTTTGAGGAGAGAGGGGTCTATTCTGGTTTACAGTGCCAGGAGGGTAGTGCCATCCATCATAGCAGAAAAGGCATGGAGGCATCAATGGAAAGCTGGGTGGTCACATTTTAATTGCCATGCAAGGAACCAAGAGAGAAGAAGAACAGGAGGTAGGATGAGGCTGTAACACTTACGGCCCGGACCTAGTGGAGTACTTTCTTCAGAAAGACTTTTTCTTCTAAAAGTTCCATAGCCTTTCCAAACAGCACCAAAAACTAGGTTCAAATATTTAAATGCAAGAGGCCATGGAGAACATTTCTCACCCAAAGTACCACACTTACTCCTATAGGAGGTGGATGTGAGTACCATCTTTCTTTTAGCTATATTTTTTTTTTTTTTTTTTTTTTTTTGCTGTAACTCTTTTAAAATAGACTTCTTTTGCACATTTGGTTATATAAAACTCAAAGCTTATAAAAATACAGAACTTTATACAGAAGTTACTAAAGTGGACCCCACAAGCTGAATCTGGTCAAATGTTTTAGAGTATCCTATTGATAATAAACTAAAATGCTTTGATACAAGATACAGATTACGTCTCATCATCCTCAGTCACATTGGTGCCTGTTGTGTTATCCCATGACCACTTGCTCTTCCCATGTGCAAGCCTGGAGAAAAAAAACTTGTTCTTCTCCCAAAACTGGGGCCTTACACACAGCACTTGCTGTGTCAGGAGACATTTTTGCAACTACAGAATTGAAACTTTTTTTTACCATGTTTCCTAAGCCACCTCCTTTATGTAACCTTTCTATCCATAACTCAATCTTCCTGTAGCCACAAAGGTTCTTTCCTAATGTTCGTCCTTATTCTGTTGCTTCTCGGAGAGCCTTGTAACTCCTAGTATCACTCCATCTCTTCATACAAATCCATATGAAGATTGATTTGGCGTGTGTGTGTGTGTGTGTGTGTGTGTGTGTGTGTGTGTGCGTGTGTGTGTTTCTAGGCCAGTGGTAGTTAACATCATGTATTTTCCTCAGTAGTTCTCCAGCATCATTTTGGACAGAGTTCCTCTCACTACTTCTGGTATTGAGCCTTTGTCTAGAAGAGCTCTTCAGGGAACAGGAGCCCCAGGGTATGCCTGTCTCTGCACCTCCCCTTCCACTGTCAGGTTTGCAGGTTACCTGTAAACCAGGTTACAGGTTTGCAATGCTAGGCCAAACTTTGCACATGGAGTGTGGAGACAAACTCCCATCTTTCTGGTTGTGCAGCAAGCACTTTACTGACTGTCTTAGTCAGGGTTTCTATTCATGCTCAAACATCAAGACCAAGAAGTAAGGCAGGGAGAAAAGGGTTTATTCAGCTTTCACTTTGATATTGATGTTCATCACCAAAGGAAGTCAGGACAGGAACTCACATAGGGCAGGATCTTGGAAGCAGAAACTGATGAAGAGGCCATGGAAGACTGTTTCTTACAGGCTTGTTCCCCTGGCTTGCTCGGCTTGCTTTCTTATAGAACCCAAGACGACCAGCCCAGTGATGGTACCACCCAAAAGGGGCCCATGCCTTGATCGCTAATTGAGAAAATGTCTTACAGCTGGATCTCATGGAGGCATTTCTCAACTGAAGCTCCTTTTTCTGTGATAACTCCTGCTTGTGTGAAATGAAAACAAAACCAGCCAGTACACTGACCAATCATCACCCAACCACAAATAACACTTTCTTTGCATGCCTTACAGAAAGAGAACTGAAGAGAACTTATTTGAGTCAGAGAGAGAAGAGTGCCCTCAGTGTCAAAGTCAAGAGTTGTGTGGAGGAGATAGAAAAGAGGGGGATACAGAGTTAACATATTTCTTGTTTGTATGTTTGAGACAGGGTCTCCTGTAGCTCTCTCAGTGACCTGTATTTCCTGTATAGCCAAATTTTGTTTTCTGAATATCTACTTTCTGAGTGATGTCATTGTAGGCAAAGAGCTCTACACCTGGTGAATAACACTTTAACAGAGTACAAGTAAAGAAATACAACTGAGAGCCACAAGGTGCAAACAACAACAACAACAACAACAACAAAAACCACACAGAAAGAATAGGGTATGCATGGTGTTTGTTTCTTGTCATTTTTTATTAAAGAGGGTAGACCTGAATGTGAAAGCAATACCCCACCATTTTGGAATATCCTTCATATAAGAAAGTATGACTTGTGTTTTACTTCATGGTTGAAGCATAATCGAATATTGTATGTATACAACTGAAATTGTCACCAAATCAAGATAGTATATACAGAAATGCCCTTGAAGAAGTAAAAATGAAGTCTTTATATGCAGAATATATATATGATATATATAACATATATTCTGCATATAATAGTTATATATATCTCATATAATAATTATATGATATATATATATATATATATATATATATATATAACTATTATATGAGATATATTCTAAAATAACATTATAAGTGAAAATCAATTTGGTTCTTTCTAAATGTGTTGACCACATTGGCTCTGACAAATCATTATGAACATGCTAAGCATGTTCACCTAGCAAAATTTCTTTCCTTATTGTAGTACTGGCTGTGACAAAATATCTGACCAAAGCCATTAAAATAAGGAAAGTCTTATTTTGGCTCAAAGTTCAAGAGTATAGTTCATCACAGAAGGAAACTCATGTGGCAGGAACAGAAGCAGATGCTGTCATTGCATCAGTAGTCAGAAAGGAGAGTCAGATGAATGCTGGAAGTCAGCTCACTACTTCCCTTTTTATGGAACTCGGGACCCCAGCCAATGGAGTGGTGCACCCATGTGTATAAGAGGCCTCCAAACTCATTTATCCTAACTGAGGGAATTCTCAACAGTATACCAAGGAGCTGGACAAATAGTTCAGTGACTAAGAATGCTCACTGATCTTCTAACTTGACCTGAGTTTTGTTCCTAGAACCAACATTGGGAAGCTTACAACAACTTGTAGCTATAGCGCCAGGGAACCTGCTACCTTTTTCTAGCCTTTGGACACCTGCAAGCATGTGCACATAAAAACACACACATATATAAACAATAAAACAAATATTGAAAAAATACAGCAATAGTATTTATATCTAGTTCATAAGAAAAACTAAATGGGATTTTGCTGTAAATCCTGACTATATCCAGAGGGGAATAGCACCCCATAGATCTGATGAAGAACAACAGGCATACTGAGTCATAGACAAGAGAAAAGAACTGAGAACACACCAGGATCACACAACAAAAGGCTCCTCTGTAACACATTAACCAGTGTCCTTCACCAGTGGGATGAATATGATCTCCTTTTTAATAGATTTCCTTTAGTAACTAAAAGTTACTGTGTGTGGTGTTTGCATGTTTGCATGTGGGTGGATGTGTGGGGTGAGTGGGTGTGTGTGTTTGTACACATGTTATGTGTAGACTAGAGATTGATATTGGGTCTCTTCCCTCAATTAAGGTCTGCCTTACAAAATGAAGCAGTGTATCTAATCTGAACCTGCAGTTCACAGATTCAACTAGTCTAACTATCCATTTTGCTCTACACCTGTTGTTTCCATGCTGGCATTTTAGGGGCCAGTCTCTCACTGGACACTTATATAGGAGGTTGAGATAGAAACTCAGATCCTCACACTTGTATGTTAAGTGTCTTACCCACTAAACCATTTTCCCTGCCCTTAAAATGAAGTTCTTAATGAATATATTATTATACTTTCTTATATTTTATTTATCCTGGTTATTGATAGAACAAATGGTGCTATCTCAGTTAAAAACAAAACCTCAAATGGATTTCGGTGTCATCTCTAGTTTCTTTATTGAAATAATTACATACAATGTAGATTTATACAGAATTTATTTTTGAGTGAATTTTCAGCTGTCTCTCATATATTTCAGTACAGTATGTTATTTTGTCCCAATTTCAATGCGTGCCTCCCACCATACTTACATGTTGGTTATATCAAGAGAGCCAGTTGGAGCTAAAATGTATAGGTACCAGACATCTGAATGTTTTTATTTTTATTTATTTGTGCCAATATATTCCATGTACATGTTCATCAACAATTTTTAATATCTTATGTTAACAGTAATATGATTTCTAGTGGAGAAGAAAGAGAAATTAGTCTGAATCCTACAAAACAAATGAATATAGTTTTTCTTCAATCCTAATATGTACATGTATATGTGTACATGTATATGTATATACGTATATGTAAAACGTATATGTAAAATGTATATGTAAAATGCAAAAGATTAAGGGATGTTTCGAGATGTAAATAGCAGGGGGTGTGATTACAAGAAGGAATATAATACCAGGAATTCCAGTTCCCAACATCCACATCAGGTAACTGTTAGCACTGCTTCTAGGCTCTGTCCCACAGTTACCTAGCAATAACCAGGTATTCCTGACTCACTGATAAAAAGTGATAAAAAGGGGTGATAAAAAGATTCACCCCTCCTTACTCTCTTACTCTCTTACCTTTTCTGTCTTTTTTTTAACCATTCACCTTACCCGCCCCCACCAAGTGTTATTGTGTTATTGGTGTTATTGGCCAGCCTTCCTCCTCCCTTCCCCTCCTCCCTCCCCTTCCTTTCTCTCTCTCTCTCTCTCTCTCTCTCTCTCTCTCTCTCTCTCTCTCTCTCTCTCTCTCTGCTTTCTCTGTCTCTACTCCCTCAACTCCCCTTCCCATACCCTAAATAAACTCTGTTCCATACTATATCTGTCATATGGCTGGTACCTCAGGGGGAAGGAATGCCTCAGCATGGGTCTGCAGAGCCACCCCTTTCATCTCACCATACCATGCCTCTACCTGTTTCCAAAGCAGAGCTGTTGAGGTCACAGCCATCCTGTGGTGTCCTTGAGGACAGAGGCAGTCACAGTCATGACTGGCCTTCTCACTGAAACTTCAGTCTATGACCCCTACCCCGGGTGTCCCCCTAGACTCTCTGGGAAGTGGGAAAAATATGGTAAGATTAGGTAAATCATTCTCCATCTGGCTCCAACCCAGAGCTCAGCACCTAGTTCACTGTGTGACAACATGATGATCTGGTCTGGCTGCTGCCTTAGCTACTGCATTTGCAGGGATGGCCAAATAGCTAGCTCCTCCTACTCTCACACAGAAGGCAATGTCTTTTATGTCACAACTCCCAGTCGAATTCTCAGACTAAATTTGGCCCCTTTATCCATAAACCAATAACTCTACATGGCTGTTTAAAGGTGCTTTTACAACCTGCCAACCATCCAGTGATCCGTAGGCCATTCCTCTCCCCCTTATTCTCTCGCTGCTTGCTCCAGCTCCCAGTTCCCCACCCCCCCTGATTTGGCCACTGCTTTGAACTTTTGCCCAGCCTCTCACTCCCAGGGCCTGCCACATGACTATCCTCGGATCTCTCTCACTCCCTAGCAGGTACTCTGCTCTGCTTAGCCACCAGCAACAATTCCTGAAGCCACCACTGCTGCCAATTCTGTCTGCAAAACTCTGCCACTCTCTCTGTCTCTCTCTGTCTCTTTCTGTCTATCTCCCCCTCCCCCTCCCCCACCCCCAACACCCCTGCACTGGAGCGTACTCCCAAGATGAGCAGATTTGCTAAAAGACAGAATGCCGCTGAAGGTGCCGCTCTCTGTCCTGTCCCCCCACCCCCACCCCCACCCGCTTTGCTAATATTCTGCTTTGCCAAGCTGCAGGAACACTCTGCAGTCACTGCTGGCCTAAACACCCATCACACTGCTCTGTTTAGATTCATCTGTATGTTTCTCTTTGCCGTGCTTCTGTTGTTCCATTTTAAGATACACAGCCACGTTTCTACAACTCAGTTCTAATGTATAACACATGACTCTCGGTGACATCTTAACTATGGGCAGTCCTGTGACTGTTCTCCCTCTTTGTTGTGGGCAGATAAGATTTTGCTGTGCTTTTGCTTCAGTGCCATTTTAGATAAGGGCAGTCACCTGGCAGGCAGTAGCTTCAGTGACATCTTTGTTATGGGCAGTACCCAGTTCCCTGGCTTTAGCAGTACAGCCTTAAAAAGTCACTTAGAAATTAAGACAAGGTTTTCTTCTATCCTGCCTTGGTCAATAATAATTTTTAAACAGTAAAAAATTAAAGATCACTGACTTAAATATAGATTTAACCTTGTTTTTGCTATTGCCATAAAGCTACAACATGCTTTCTTTATTTGCTAGATACATCTAGAACAGGTAAATAAACAAAGGTTGTCTAACTCAGATATGCTCAGTCTAGACTGTTATACACTGACTCTCAATCTTGTCAGAAATCTGATAAGTGTAAAATAAAATGTTTAAACTTATTGTGATTGACACAGACTCCCAAATTCTGAATCCCCAAATTCAGTTTAAATCCTCCCCCCAGCACCCCACCCCCCAGGTCTCTGAAAAAGATATAAGCACAGACAAGATTCTACATGGATTGTGGTATGATAACCACTCAGAAACACTGCTTTATTGCCTTGTTTAGCTTTCCTGCCATGACTCGGCCTACACTGTAGACAGAAGATACCCAGAGAGTTAAATGTTTTATAAAGCCTAAGTCAAAGTGGCTCATTTCTCTCACATATCTACTCCATGGGAAAAAGCTTTTCCTCTTCTGGGACTGATAGCCATACTGACACTGTTCAAGTTGCCATGGAGACCATAGGATCTAGAAACTGTTTAGGTAGTGGACTATATAGACCAATCTCTGTCATTTTACTTAATACATGACTCTTAGATTATATTCTTCCCATATTTCTGACTATATTGACAGCTAGAAAACAGACCTAGCTTTTTACCCAAGGTAGTACACCACCTTATTATCTCAGTAGTCGATTTGTTTACTAGTTAAGACCATCAGATCTCTTATTAAAGTTGGACAAGTTTGGCTTGCTCACAGACTTCACAATAAAATATACACAAGTTCAGATGGAAGCTTTCACAGATACAACCTTGTGTTATTTCCTTATTTAAACTCAGTTTCCAGTGACTACATGCTTCATATTTCCTCTTCTTGTTATGCCATTGTCCTAACATTAGTCAATAGAGTTCTTATAAATTAGTCTAACCCTAATAAAACATTCCAATATACGATCCACTTTGGTTGCCTTTTAACTATAAACTTAAGATATTTTTCATGTTAAACTATACAATCAACCATCGTATTCATAAGGCCAAGGTTTTGAGTTTCCTTCTTGCTCTTTCTGCTCCACAAAAGATTTTTGTCAATTTAATAACTCTGTCTGGGGGTCCATTTTCTGGTTCAAGCCATGTACTTTGGCAGCCAACATGTTGATGGTGTTAATGACAAGCTTAAACATGTGATCACGGGAGTGTTCACAGGATTTTGTTTATTGCCGTGCTTGTTTTTTGACTATTTGTGTTTATTGTCTTGCTTGTTCCTTGACTATTTGCATCTATTGTATTACTAGTTCTTCAACCTAGAACTGACCTTAATACTTGCATGTTACTAAAATGGTATAAAAGCCAAAAGGAGGAAGGGATAGGATGGGGGATTCTAGGGAGAGGAAATGGAGAAAGGGGAAACCTTGGCCTTATGAATATGATGGTTGAAATATAAATAAATAAAATATGCAATAAAAATTACCTTGAAATAAAAAACAAAAGGTTTTTGTCTTCCCTATGCTCATCTTAAAGATTGTTTATGCTGTTAACAAATTTATCTCTTCTGTAAACTTATAAGCTACAGGATCCCCACTGAGATCTACCTTTCATGGACCAAATAGACTCCATCCAGGTAAGTAAACCTGCCAATCAATAGCTTAAGTTCATACTTGCTACCTAGCCCAGAGGGTACAATTTCTTTCTTGTGCCCTAGGATTGGGACTTCCTTTATCCCCAACCAAGATCTAAGAGTTTCAATATACTTTCAAATATGTGAGTGTGTGTGTGTGTGTGTGTGTGTGTGTTTCAGCATCTTGTCAAGTTCAGGCATTTACTCAAAATCTACATCCAGAACAGCTCCAGAGAAGCAACCTACAGATGCTCCAATCTACTCTCACAGACACAGATGCTTCAACTGGACCTGCTTCTTCCTATCCACAGATGGTTCCACAGACCCTAGACAGCAAGGAAACAGCCAAAGTTCCTAAGATTGGACCAACACCTCCATGCCCATTTTCTTAGGTTTCCAAGAGACAGGACATCCCAAAGTCAGCAGGAAGTAGCTAACTATCATGACACCCATTCCTGCTTCACCACTTTCTATTTTTCCCTTTTTTAATTAAACCAAAATGGAAGAATATTAGCATTCTTTCTAGTCTCTACCACACAGTTACCTGGTAACAGCCAGGTGTGCCTGACTCAATATAAAAGGGGCTATTTGTCCCTCCTTACCCTCTTACTCTCATACATTCTTACGCTCTTATACTCTTACTTTCTTACCCTCTTACGCTATTTGTCCCTTCTTTCTCCATTGCCCTTCTCCTTCTTTCTCTACATGTGATCTTGGTCAGCTTCATTACTATCTCACTGTCTTTGTCTCTCTGTCTCTGTTCGCTCTGCCTCTCTTTTTGTCTCTGCCTCTCTCTGTCTCTCTTCTTTTTCTTTCTCTCTTTGCCTTTCTCTGTCTCTACTTCCTAATCTCCTCTCTTCATTCCCTAAATAATCTGTATTGCATACTATACCTGTCATATGGCTCAGGAAGAGGGGATGCCTCAGCCCAGACTTACAGAGGTACCCTCTTCCACCTCACCTTACTGTGCCTCTACCAAACATATCCTGGTTCTTTCTTTCTTTCTTTTTTTTTTTCTTTTCTTTTCTTTTTTTAATAAAACACAACAGTGACTCCCACCCACAGGTTCATCTTCAGTTCAAATATGCCCTCCCTGGCCTCCAGAGGTATGTATACTTATACACATACAAACACAAGTAAAAATAAAATAAATCTTACAAAAGATTGGTATTGAAACAGTAGAATTTAGAAAGGGCTTTTTCATGGTGGCTGAATTTGAGGAAGACTAAGGAGGTTGACCATGGCAATTTTCTAAGTTGAATGTAGTTAAGACAGATAAAAATTACTGAACAGGAGTATAGTTAAGAACCAAAATTATGTGTGACATTTTTCTTTCCTAGACATTTTTATATTTTTGAAATTGTCTTAAATAAATATGTACTGCTTGGGAAATGAGAAAAGAAGTTTGAAAACCACAGGTAGCCTTTTTGCTTAAAAAACCTTAGAACCAATTTCACACACAATTTAACTTTGAAATAAAATGATCCTTAATTCTACAGAAAAAAAATAATTTAAATAATGCAGAGTTTGTAAAGAGGTCCATTCCTATTTTGTTAACCATGAGGACTTATTAGCACACATTATCCTATAATTTCTAGTCTAGAAAGAACATGGAAAGGTCACCCCCTTAATTTCCTTATCATCGCCTGAGATGCCTTGAAATTATACAAGAATGATTAGAGTCCTTACTATCCGAGACCCTTTGAGAAGTTGCATGTCTCCCTTCACTGTTGCCTTTTGCCACTTAATAATGCTCTCGGTTGAAGGAGTATTTTAAAATCTGTATTTAATAATAGTCTGAACAAAAGCTAAGAAAGAATGGCTGATTTGTAAAACCAAAGAGTGTTCTTAGCACCAGGATGCAATTTCTTGATGCCTTTTATCTTTCTTCACAATCAAGTAAAATTTTTACAAAGACTAAAAGGCTCCTCTTTCCTTAAGAACAATCTTTCTTCAGTGACTGAAATTCACTCTTACCCAGGGGCTCTTTCTCCCCAGGAGATTAGCATTCTAATGGGACAAGAATAAGAAAGGGAAGTGGAGGGAAACTTCTTTGAGCTCCCAGCATGTGGCTTGTTAAGTACCAGGCTCTTTCAGGTGTGATTTTTTTTTTTTTTTTTTTTTTTTTTGACTCTCAAACTATTCATTCTGTGTAAATGTATTTAATGCCACTTATTGTAATTACTTTTCTGTTGCTGTAACAAAATACTTGATAGAAGCAACTTAAGGAAGCAAATGTTAATTTTGGATCTTCATTTGTGCATTTAGTCCATCATAGTGGGAAATTTATTCTACTAGGAGTGTGAGGCAGCCAGTCAGACTATTGTATTCAGTGTCATGAAGCATGAAAAAGATAATGTTAGTGTTCAGCCATCTCTCTCTTTTTATGTAGTTTGGGATACTTGGTCCATGGGAAGGGTAATGCCCACTTTTAGAGAGAAGCTTCCCACCTCAACCCCACCTAAAGACTTCTTCATAGATGTGCTTAAGGACTAACCTATTGTGCAATTACTCCAAAGTGTATGTGGAAGCTTGCCTCCTATGTGGTTCTAGATCCTGTCAAGCTGACATCCAATATCAACCTCACATGATTCTGAAAATTAATATTTAGCAAGGACCAATGCTATCTCCGTCTTTCTTAATGTGACAATGGAAAAAAAGGGGGAAGGTATCTTTCTATTGCCTTCCCAGCCAGAACCTGCCTAAGACTTCTTAGTCTTGGGGTTGGAGTGGTTTTTCTGTCTTAGGCCCTTCCCATTTGCCACTGTTCTCACAATGTTTTTTTTTTTTTTTTTTTTTTTAAGAAATTTATTTATTTAATACTGATAAAAGGAATGCATGGTTTTATACCTAGTTAAATGTCACCTCTTTCCTCTGAAGGCTTCATGAGTGCTCTCGACACACTGATAGTAAGATGATTTCTCTACAGTATATAATTGCCATTTCTAAACTCTAACACTGAGCCTTGCTTACTTTTTGAGAGCTAGAAGTATCAATTATACAAAGATAAATTAATAAACATACACAGAGTAAAGGCAAGTGATAAGAGACATACAGAGACATAGACAGAGAAAGTGTGAGTAAATATGAGTGTGTGTGTGTGTATGTGTGTGTGGGTGTATGTGTGTATGTGTTAGCAAGGAAAGTAAATACACTAATAAGTCTAGAGGTACATATATAGTTGAGGTACCATAGATGTTTGTTATTTGTTGAATATGTGGAAGAGGAAAAGAGGAAAGAGAAGGAAAATAAGAGTGAGAAAGGGATGGAGAAAGAACACTTGGGTTTACCATAGCTAGATCTTCCTGCTGTCCTATTAGGTATCATCCCATAGTAAGATATTAGAAAAGGCCACTTGGGAACTGACTCTGATGGATCAAGGCAAAGCAAGACATTGGACAAACTACAAAAATAACCAGATATCCCTCCTTCTCTTAACCCACTGCTGTTTTATTCCCAATTGTAACTAGCCTCTCTCTCTCTTCTTTCTTCCTGGGTAAAAATTATTATACTTTCATTTGTCCATTTTCTATAAAAAAAAAAAAAAAAAATGAAGTTGGATAACTGGTTGTGGAATGTAGTTACTAAGGTCCAAGAGAGTGTATACCTGTCACCCAAGTGGCTCTACTTCAGGGACTTATATCATATCACATCACAGAGGAGGAATAGATCATCTGGTAAAATCAGAGGGATTGGGAGATGGAGAACTCTTGCTTCCTTTTTCAGCACAACTCATTCTTGAGGGAACTGACTTGATCCATCTCTTAAAGAAACACCACCTCTCAAGTAGCAAAAGACTGGGTAACAGACCTTCCATGCTCGAGAATCAATTCACACTGTGTCAACAGTCATTATATAATTGTCCAGTTCTCTAACATTTCACACAGAACCATAGCCAGCTTCCGGAATCCTCCAAATGTTACTTCATCCAAGGCTCATTGTCTTCTGAATCCTTACTTTTCCTGAGGCAGTTTATTCTGGGCCGTTATTGCCTGAGTGACCTAAGATTCTCATGATCTCAGTTGAAGTACATTAAGAGAATGAATGAGTGTATGAATGAAGGAATGAATGAATAGCAGCTCTTATATTTTGTGTCTTTGTAATGACTTCTCTCAATTTTATACTACTGTTCTGTTTTAATAAAATACCAACTCAAAAGCAAACTAAGGAAGAAGAGCTCATTTGCTTTGTGTGGTAAAAACAAGTACATTCCATCATGGTGGAGAACATGTGGTAGCAGGAGCTTGAGCCAGCCTAGAAATCATCAAGCAAAGAACAAGTGGGGACCCACTATACAGTCTCAAAGTCTTTCCATTGTCTCACACTTTTTCTACCAAGGTTCTCTTGTAAAGATTTCATAACGCTCCCAAAAGGCACCACTATCTGATGATGTAATGTTCAACACATAAGCTTTTATGGGACAATCCACACTCAAATCACAACAATTCATTTCCAATAGTCACAAAATAACAGAGTAAGCAATTATCGTCACTATTTTGCTTACATCATTGCCCTACTCTTGGCTGGGATCACCGTGAGGGAAATTCACCTTCCATCACAGCAGTGATGAATGCCCACACATGTACCCAGCCCTGGTTGTCTAATTGACAGTCAATTCTAAGCTCTAACTTTCCAGACATTTCCACTTTGTTTATGTTCATCCGTGTGGATGAGAGCTGCTTTCTGCAAGGTATACCAGGCTAAACATAGTGTTTGACATCTCAGTTCTTTATGTTTTATTTAAACTTATTTACTTTTCTTGCATGTGTGTGCATATGCTATGGTTTGTAGATGTAGCCTAGAGGACAGATGGCTTGTCAGAGCTGATTTTCTCCTTCCACCATATGGGTCCCAGACATTGAACTCACATTGTCAAGTTTGCACATCAGGTGCTTTTACCCATTGAGCCATCTGAATGGCCCCTAAGTTATTGTCTTTATGACTAGTGGGATAACATTCCAAAGTTGTCATCATCTGAAAACCAATAGCAATTTGTGGTATATGTCATTCATTTAGGGTGGCTAATATTTATTCCCTTTAGGAAGTAATTCTTGAAAAACACTTGTTTAGAAAGTATTTTTATTTTAGTAATACATGGAGTTCTCAACACTAGACACCAATATTTTACAAAGATAAAATATTATTTGTAATTTACCCCCTTTTCCCACTAAAATTATGAGTAAGGACTAGTTAGATTTCTCAGTGGGCAAAGTCACTTGTTGCCAAGCCGAAGAAGCTGAATTTAATCCCCAAGACCCATATAGTGGGAAGTGAGAATTGACTCTCACATGTTGTCCTCTGACATTCACATATGTGTTATGGCATGTACACTCTATCCATCTTCATCATGCACACTCTCACATTCCCATACTCACACATAAAATAAGTGTATTTTTATTTAAAATGGTAAATAAGTCCAGGAAAACAATGTGTTAAATTCAGTTGCATTTATGTCAGCAGCAACAAGAAAAAAGAAAAGAGTAACAGCAAAGAGATGAACATGAGAGCAGAGCCAGATGTATGTATAGCATAAGGTAATAAACCAGATTCTAACACCATGTCACAACGGTTGGATTTTTATTTTCTTTTTACTTTGTTATATGCTTCTCTTTAAAAAAACAATTAATGTCATTTATGTGATTGTGTGTTTGTGTGTGTGTGTGTGTGTGTGTGTGTGTATGTATGTATGTTTATGTGTGATTGATGAAGGTTGAGTGCTGTGCCTATGGAGATCAGAAGAGATCTGGAATTAAACATATTGTGAGCCTTCTGGTAAGGGTACTGGGAACTGAACTGGGTCTTCTGCAAGAGCAGTTCAGACTCTTAATCCTTGTCCAATTTTCAACAGCCCATATATAAACTTCTCAGCTGCCTTCCCAAAAGTAAAAGAATCAGGATGTCAGGTGACTTCCCAGTTTCCCAGTAGGGTAGCAGCAGCAAACACCAGGATTAGATTTGTGAAATAGTCCATGCTCTTTGACCTATGTGTTCTATGTGATTCCTGGTAGCTTGAGTTTGTTTCAGCATGTTCTTGAGAAGGAATCTGACCTCCGAATATAGTTTTATAAAATAACTATTATAGTATCTAAAAGTAAAGAAGATAGTCTATTCTTTAAAGTTAGTGAATCCTGGCTTTTGTGTAGAGCAGCAAGAGGTGGCATCTTGCTTCCTCTATAACCCATTGGAACAGGACCCACTTTCTTTACATATGCTGTTTAAAGGAAGAAGTAAGTCTTTATTCAGAGAGGGCATTAAAGTAGAAAAAGAGCTATAAGTAATGATCACTAGAGAAGCTTCTAAGGCTTTTCTGAGAAGTTGCAAGTCAATCACCTTGCTTCTCACAAGTAACCACAATGGTGGATTATCAGATTTCAGTGTGAGGATCTGAGTTTAGGCATTGTCAATCTTGGTGAATTTCACTGGATCACGGAGGTCATAACTTCATGTTACCATGGCCTCACATTAACCTTATCTGATAGATATTGCCTTTACATTAGACATTTGTCCCTTTGAAATACTAATGTTGGGGCTGGAGAGTCAGTCCAAAAGTCCAAAGTCCCTGCTGTATGTCCAGTTCAGTTTTAGACCCACATAATGCAGCTCATAATCACCTGTAAACTACAACCCTAGTGGTCCAGTGCTCTCTTCTGGACTCTGCAGGCAGTTACACACACATACACACACACACACACACACTCATACACATTTACATAAATCACATTAGTAAATCACAGTCATACACATGTATATAAATCACATAAGTAGTAAAGGCAACTCATAAAAATCCTGGTAATTACAAAAAACATAATGAAGCCATACATGATATTTGAAAAATATAAATTGAAATATTACCAAATTATGAAGAGAAAAGTAAACAATCCCTATACAGCACAATAAAATAAATGTTTACAATATGTACCGTAAGAGCCAGGTGTTTGGTACCAACTTAGGGGAAGCAAGTTTTGATTCAAAATGAAACTTTCAAATAAATATCATTCTTATTTGACATTATGCTATTAAGTCTAAACAAATAAGTTGATTTCTACACTGAGAACCGCAGCTTGCACTAGCTGCAGAGGTATGCTTCACCAGGTCCATTTCATTGGAGCTTATGTGTTATGAATAATGTTCTAATGAGTTGCCTTATTTTCCAAATTGATATTTAAGGACTTGCTTAGATTCCTAAGGAGAGTGGATGTCTTCACCATGTCATTCAGGATTCCCCAAACATTTGGAATACAAAAAAAATCCAGGAATGTGTATTATGATTACTTTTGTTACAGAGTTTAGTTCTTGACTTGGATATAAATACACACAGCAACATCTGATGGGACATTCAATTTTTTACAAAGGGTAGCAATTTAGTTTTGTACTGAGTAGGTCAACACATGGAAGGGCAGCCAGAATCTTGAGTGTAGCACAATGGATGCAGGAATTTTCCCAACCTTGGTCACAAGCAATACTCTCTTGAATATTTTAATGGACTCTTAGGTACCTTTTTTTTTCATGTGGGTGTTCACAGATGCATGAGTGTGTACTCACTACTGTGTATATGTACATGTAGAGGCCAAGGGTTGAGATCTTCAACTATTTCCCACCATATGTTTTTCAGACAAGATCTCTCACTGAACCTAGTGCTCACTGGTTTGGATAGATTGGATGGCCAGGATGCATCAGGAGTTCTCCTGTCTCTGCCTACCTCTGCCCTAGGGATACCTCACACAACATTTTTACATGGGTACGAGGGATTTGAAGTCCAGTCCTCATGCCACAGACTTTACCAACTATGCCATCTCCCATCCCCTTTCCTGTGTACTTTAACCTATGAACTTGCTTTATTCTTTCTGACACCTCAAGAAGAGAAAGGGGTAACTATATGGTGATCAGAACCCATCCTGATCAAAATGGAACCAAATCTCTTAGCTCTTATTTCAAAAACCCAGTAAGCTAAGCCTTGTGATGAAGAAGACACCAGACCAATGCTTACTGAAGAACAGATTACTGTGCTTTGAGGTGTATTCCTCAAACAGCCAAGGCAAAGAAAATCCTGAAAGCATGAAGAAACAGATGGTGGAGGAAGTGAAGGGACAGGGACAAGTAGAAAGAATGTGGTTTTCTGCAGATGCTGAAAAGGAAAGGCTTACTAGGCCCACTGATGCATGCTAAATTGAGTCCTGGGTTTGGTAATGTGTCAGTCTTCATTGAGCGCAGAGTACCTTAACACATATCAAGTGTAACATAGCAAAACCTGACATTGGGTGCTGAGTACAGAGGATACTTTCTTCCATCTTGCACCTGGTTAGTATTCTGATCTTATCCCACAATATGTTTATTTTAAAACTTCAATGAGGCGGGGCAGTGGCTGGAATGTTGGCTCAGTGATCAAGCACATGAACTGCTTGCTCTTGCAGAGGACTCAAGTTTGGATTTACCGCAGTGTCCTGCAGCTCACAACTGTCTCTGAGATCTGATACTCTCTTCCAGCCTCTACAGCTACTAAATCTGCATGCTCACAACACAGAGACACACATATACACATAATTTTTTTTAAAAAATCATAAAAATGAATCTAAGATTAAAATTGCTGATAATTCATCATTTTTTAATCAACTAGTTACATTGCTGGAGTTTCTAAGTGGAAGAGAAATCCATTTTGTAAAAGTCCTCAAAGCTTTACAGGAAATGCATGTGAAATATCTTAGGAAGCATGATTACACCTTTATAAAAATGTAAATGTACTGTATAAAAACTAACATTTATAAGACATTAAAATATCCAATGGAAATAGATCAGTGGAAAACTACCAGAAACATTAGTTGTTTCTGGGTATGGAGGCCCATTTCTATAATACCATCACATGGAAGGTTGAAATAGGAAAATCATTATAAATGAAGCCCAGGCTGTGCTACATGGTTAGTATAAGAGTAGCCTAGGATATACTGTGAAATTCTTTTTGATACAATAAAAAGATAAGCTATTTAGAAGGTCTGGGGGCAGGGAGGTGAGCCATTTAGTTGATTATGCATGTTGATTACTATTCTATAAACAGCAATGGCTGCTCATCACTGAGTTATTTTGCCTGTGTGAGACCCAGAATTCTATAGTTGTTTTATGAGTGTTATATCACAGTCCAAGATTGAAACCAGCCATTAGCAGTAGAGTTTCAGTATTACAAATGGGAGAGGAAATACTGAAAAAAGTACTTAGCAAAATTGCTGCACTCATTCACACAACTCAGTCCATTTTTTGTTTGTTAAAATTCTCTCTCTCTCTCTCTCTCTCTATATATATATATATATATATATATATATATATATATATATATATATATATATCCCTGTGTGTGTGAATTTGTGTGCACTTGTGTGTGTGTGTGTGTGTGTGTGTGTGTGTGTGTGTGTGTGTGTGTGTGCATGCATGCCATGGTGTACATGCACAGGACACTTGAGAATTTTATGGAGTTAGTTCTTTCCTTCCACATGTACTTGGCTTCCAAGAATTGAACTCAGCTCATTGGGTTTGTGCAATAAGCATCCTTAGGCGCTGAGCGCACTGAGCAATCTTGCTGTCCCTTAAACTTCCAATTTTAAAAGAATACTAATGTTAACTGAGGTTGCAAATGCATGGAAAACACCTCAAATCAATCCAAATTATTTTTCTTTATTTTATAGATTATTTCACACAGTTACAGACTTCCAGTACAAGACTAATTTTTGTATGTTTTAATCTAGCATAGTGATTTGTCTAATTCAAAAGGATCAATTATCTATTTTGGGTTCACGGAAGTTCTAAAATCCCCCCCGCCCCATATTTTTTTTTTTAGAAAAATTTATAAAAGAAGTAAAAATTCCAGATGCTCCATATTGTTTTGCAAAATTAACATTTCATTCATTTATTTTTATTGTGTGTCTGCACATGCTGTGTGTGTGTGTGTGTGTGTGTGTGTGTGTGTCTGTGTGTCTGTGTGTGTCTGTGTGTGCACCAAAGTCAGATGGGAACATCAGAGTCTTATTTTCTTTCTGCCAGCTTACTCCCTTGAGATAGGCTTTCTTACTGAATCTATAGCTAGGATGTTGACCAACAAGCCCCAGTGGTCATTCTTGCTCCAACCACTGCCAACACTAAGATTACAAATGTGTTCATGGGAAGACCCAGCTTGTTGCATGGATTCTGAAGAATGGAACCCTTTTGTTAAGATTTTCAGAGGGGCCCTTGAGAAGTCAATTCTTTATCAATTTGTGTTTTTGTGAAATTAAACATACTAGCAATTACATAACCCAGCTTTACTAACAAACAGCATTTGAGCAAGGTGAGAAAATATCTTATGTGACAAAACCTAATTCTATGAAGATATGGTGAAAACGTAGAAAAGTAACTCCTGGGAAACTTGGAAAGCATAGGTTTCCATTTTGCATATGTGTCTGGGAAGCAGCAATAGCTTTCACGGATCTTTGATATAAATTATTTCACTTAATCTCATCCTCATAACCCTAAGATATGCTCATTTTTCCAAAGCTATATTACAGTAGAATTTATTATATATGTTTTCTAGACAGCAGCACAAGATTTGTGGGAAGGGTACAATGGGACCATTAAACGAGCCCCTTAAAGACCCAGTGGACTGTTCTTCTCCTAAAATAACAAATACCATCTGTCAGACAGAATTTGTGTGAGGGGAGAATAATAACTTTTCATTTACTACATCCACCAGGAGAGCTGATAAATCTCCTTGAGGTCATGGGTATTTTTTGGAGTGGTTTCAATTTAAATTTTATTTGTGGAGATAGCTGTCAGGAGGCATGTAGGAGACAGCCAGTGGTGTGCCATCGCAGTGTAAGCTATTGACAGCACACTGCAGTGATAGAAACTTCCTAACAGGTAGGGCAGCCAAAACCACAAAGGTCAGTTTTTCCTGTGGGACAAATATTAAGGACATCTCAGGATAAAACGTAGGAAATGATAAAGTAGAAGTTATCTCACTCTGAATTCCATCTTGGGTGTTTACTACTTGAAATGTTGAGAAGAAAAAATGGATGATTCTTTGTCTTCAGAGTGTCAGTTTGAACAACAAACATGTTGAACAGCAATTATGAGCAAGATAATGATTTCATATCATTATATGGGTTAAGCATGATGTTCAGACAGAGGGTCTGTGTTTCTGTTCTTGAGATGCTCACAGTGTGGTGGCGGTGTCAGGCTCTCAGAATAGTTCTAAAAATCAATGGTATGTGTCTGCAGAAGGCTCCACACTATGGGAGCAGTTCACATCACTCATCTAAATCTTTGTAAAATGCTTCTAGTTGAGATAATAACTAGATAGTATCTGAGATATGAGGAGAGTTAGGTTGAAGGACTGATGGTGAAAATTCAGTATGTTTAGAGGCAAGCAGAAACACACAATACCACTTCTCACCTGTCATCATCAGAGACTCAGGAATGGTGACTGTAGTAACGACCGTGTATAGTGAGCAGACACTGAGTAAAGGCTTCATAAGCCTAGAGCTCCAGAAGCAAGCCCGGCTGGCTGACAAGTGGGTCCCAGCATTCCTCCTGCATCTGCCTCCCAGCACTGAGATTGCAGGCATGCATCATGCTGCTTGGCCTTTTCGTGTTGGTCCTGGCAGGTTAAGCTCAGGTCCTTAGGCTTCAAGGCAATCACTTACACACTAATCTATTTTCCAAATTCAACACTAGCATTACAGCTGGAATAACTATAGTCAAAATTGAATTCTGGCTAAGAAAACAAACAAATAAACAAATAGACAAAACAATGCTACAGAGTATGTGCTTCAAAATTAAAACAAGGTAAACAGTTCCATGCAGAAGTAACTACTTGCATTACATATCTCTGGATAATTAGATACAATTTTTTTAAGTAATTGATATTTCTCAAATTTCAGATGTCCCCACATCCATATTTTAACGGCTGTGTCAGGTTGATTTCTGACAGACAGTTGTTTTTAAGGAATGAAAAAAGAAAATGAAATCCAGAGACTGAAATTTCAAAGCAAATAACCTAAAACAAAACAAAAGGTACATAACTGCAGAATCTGGAAAGATCACGTAATGTGTGTGGGCAGTTGACATTCTGACTTATAAAAGAAGTGAAGTATCAGGAGATAAAGTGCATGCCAGTCAACACAGGCTTGGGTTGCACTGTCTGTGACTAGGAATATTAAAAACACTGAACTAAATATACATAGCAAGCAAAGTGCTAAGTAGACATGATTGGTACCCTAGAGCTGGAGTACAAGGTCTCATCTATGTGAGTAGAAATTTACCAGTCAATATTCATCCTTGCATTAATGAATGTACTTCAGCTTCAAAATACAGCACAGCTTGCTCTTAGCCATAAACCCCTGGTTTTGCCCTCGCTGAAGCCACGTGGTATAACTGTGATGGCTATTATTGGTTGTCCACTTTGACTATACCTAGAATGAGCTACAATCCAGAAATCGAGGGCACACCTGTGATCCAGATCTTGAGGCAGGAAGACACCTGCCTTTAAACCAGATCTTGAGTCAGAAAGACATACTTTTAAATTGAGCCACACCTTCTGCTGGAAGCCTATATAAGGACAATGGAAGAAAAAGGATTCTGTTCATTGTCTGGTTGCCCTCACCTTGCTAGTATATCTATTCCTGCACTGGCATTGAACCCTACTTCCTCAGGATTCCAGCACATACAGAAGACTAGCTGAGACTTTTAATATTTTTTTTTACTTTTACTTTTATTTTTTTGAGCTAGTGTCTTACTATGCTAGCTTTGGTGGGCCTGAAACTGGTGATGTATGTAGACCAGGATATTCCCAAACTAAGAATTAATAGTCATCCATCTGCATCTTCTTCCAGGGTACATTGATTAAGGGATAAAGTACCATGCTCCAGCTGCTGTGGTCTCATAAAAGCTGGATGATAACAACTGCTTTCCTGAGGAAATGATGTGAATGCGGGAGGCCTCCACTGAGATACCGTCACTTAGAGACAGAGCTTGGTAAGTTGGTCGGTCGACTGAGTTCTGTCTGGAGTGGAAGAGTTTAAGAGTCAGCACAGAGCTCAGGAGATGATGGGAGAATTGGTGCAGGAAAGTAAAACCCAAACCAAGTGCTTTTACTATGAATGTGCAGGTGAAGAAAATTCAATTAAATGCTCGGTAGAAGAGCAATCCATTGGTTCAGTGAGTCAGAAATCATCCTTGAGACTTGCCATTTATTCTTTGGACTTACTGGGATGGGCACCTAGCATACAGTGGATTTTGATTAAACTATGAATGGCACCTCTGGCAGTTCCTGGAAGCCCAAGGAGTAGTGTGAAGCTTTAAGTCAGGTAGCACTGGTACCATGGTGAAGTCCCCTTTGATAAATTAAAAAGGAAGTATATTTACAGGCTGAGCATGCTTGATGGAGGGCTTGTCTGGGATTCATGAGGCCCTGGGTTCAAAATTCAACAATATAATCCATAAATTCTTTGATCACATAATGCTTTTTAAAAATGCATACACACACTATATATTTATTATTGTATCATACTGTATCCTATCATATGTATGTGCTTTTAGAAGTAATACATAATCCTGATACCACATTAAAAACAAATCTTCAAAACATACAGAAAAAAAGTGGCAGAGAGGAATGGAATTGGGGGAGGCAGGGAAGGGAGGGAAAGGAAAGGATAGAGACAGGGAGGAAAGAAGAAGAAACAGAGAAATGACTAAAGAAAACGAAAAGGCTAAGAAAGAAAGGAGGGCGGTTATCAGAGCATGGAACAGCTATTTTTTTCTAAGTATGTCTGGGACATGTTGAGGACTTTAAGGAGAGAAGGAGGGATGGAGGAAGGGAGAGAGAGAAAGAGGAGAGAGAGAGAGAGAGAGAGAGAGAGAGAGAGAGAGAGAGAGAGAGAGAGAGAGAGAAAACAGAGAATATCTAGGTGGCCAGGGACTAGTGGAACTGAGATGGCACAGTTACTGGGTCTTTAGTATGCACCACTCTCTGTGGACTGTTTGCTTTAGCCAATTAGCTGGTGTAACATGCTCTGTCTTTTTTGATATTTACTCCCTGATGTAGCTGAAGAAACTGAATTCAAAGGAGTTTTCCCAAAGTTTCAACATTTGGAAACTTGAGCTTGAGTGACTTTATGGTTTATTAAATACCCAATATACTTTAATTTCTTTTATTTATTATTGTTTTCCCAGTAAACTAGATAGCACTGGGGTTGGGAGATAGCTATAAATTGTGTTGAAGTGTTTGCCTCACAACCTTGAGCACCCACATTCATATCTCCAACACTCACAGAAATGAAGGGTGACAATGGAAGGCCTGCCTATAATTCCAACCTTGAAAAGTGGAGACAGAGGATCCCTAGAGCAAGTTGCCTAGTGAGATTAGCCTATCAGACACCTGTGGCATTTACTAAGGGAGCCAACCTCAGCTGAGGTGGAAAAGTGACCTACAGTTACTGATGACCTCTGCTTTTGGCCTACAAATATACATGCACACAAATGAATGTACATGCAAACACACATACACACACAATTTGTTATCAAAGGTATAATAACATAATTTTAAAAAATTATTACCTATCAATTTTGTTGTACAAAGGCTCACTATTGAGTTGTTTCCCCATGAAATACTGAGATGCAATTGTAAGCACAAATATTTCTCAGGTGTTAATGTCCTCAAGAAGTTAACTGTCCCCAACTCTATGTTAGACTATCAGTGTTGGTCTTATTACCCTGGTTTGTTTCCTTACACCAAAATTTTGAATTTCTATACTTATAACAAATCTGTGACTTTTTTGGATGGATGAAGTAGAAAGAGTCATTCTGTAATTGCATAAATAGTCTGCAGGTTTGCTGTAGAATTAAAATATTAATGTAGTATTGAAACCAAGTCATTCCAGAACTTGAGAAACTGGGGCAGAAAGATCATGAGTTCGGGCCTAACTTGTACTATACGTCAAGTCTGAATGACAAAATAGAAACAGATAATTGGATAGATGGACAGACAGACAGACAGAAAGGATGAACAGGGGTAGGAACAGACTCACCCTGGGATGGAGCATTTTGATCCCAGGAGTTGACAATGGAAGACCATTGTATTTTATGATAAGATTAAAAGAAGACAGACAGTAGGAAATATATAAGTATATGTTGATGGATAGATTAATAATAACTAATCAGGATAGATTTATAGGTGATAAACATAACATTCAAACCTGCTAAATTAGTTTTCTTAGTACCATAACTACATATTTAAAATTACATTTAGAGTGGTGTTCACAAGTATATAATCCCGAACTTTTCCCCATATGTTTTTCTAATACAGGGAATTCTCTTTAGTTATCAACTGAAATGATAAGGTGCCATCCAAACCACAAAGCTGGTCTCAGAGCTGATGTCCTGAATAGATAGGGCTCAGGATATCCCTTAAAGCTAACATCACACACTCCTGTGCAGCAATGCAAAGTATTTTCCAGCAATGGACAGATGCCCTCATGCATGCTTGGTTTCTTGTGGTGGCATGTATCTCATTTGTGCTCCTGTATCTTTTGCAAATTATCTGATTGTGTCAGAGGTGGTTTAGACTGCTCTTAAAACTCAGGCAGTTAAGGGTAAATACCAAGTTAGTATGATCTGAAAGGCTGCCTAGCTGAGGGCCAAATGTATTCAGCTAGAACAAATTAAAGTTTTGTGGCATACTTTCTAGGTTATGTTAGAGAAAGTCACCAAATAGAGTAATGTGGTAAGTAGATGTCTCATTAAAAGTTGATAACTATTTTTCCATTGTAGATTGTCAATTTATCTGCCTACAAATCATAGATGTCTCAAGACACAATAACTGTATTATAATGTATCCAATTTCTCATAATGGTTGTTCTCTTAATTTTCTATTGCTGTAAGAAACTACAAATGACCAAAGTAAACTGAGCAGGAAAGGATTTATTTCAGTTTATAATTTCTGATAACACTCCATCACTGAGTTAATTCAGGGCAGGAACTTAAAGGCAGGAACCCCTGAAGTGCCCGTGGAAGTATCTGACTTGCTCCCTATGACTTTCTCAGTCTTCTTTCTTATATACCTTAGGACCACCTTCTGATGTGAGGCACCACCCACATAGAGGTGGGTACTCCAGCATCAATTATCAATCAAGGAAATGCATCACAGACTTACCCACAGGCCAATCTAGTGGCAAATGTTTTCAACTGAGGGTCCCTCTTTTAAAATGCCTCTAGCTCCTGTCAAGGTGACATAAAACTAGACAGCACAATTGACTCCTTACAAACTTGACATACAAAAACGTTTCTGTTAAACTGTAACCTTACTCTTGTGTTATTACCCAATATCTCATATTAATATTACAAAAACATAACTTTAAAAATCCCCAAATCTTTAAAAGTTTAGTCTTTAAAAACAACTAAAGTCTCTTTCAGTGTTCAAAGCCCCATCAAAATATCGAAAACAACTCTACTCAGCCTCTCTAAATATTCCAAATTCTCTCTCTCAAAAAAAAAAAAAAAAAAAAAAAAACCACTGCAAAGTATCCTTACAATTTTCCTTCTCTAAAATATCCATAATTTCTCAAAAATATCAAAGTGTCTTTGAAAGGTCCAAGTCATTCAATTGTGGGCTTCTGTAAAATCAAAACTAAGTTAGGCACTTTTTTTTTTAAAATTTCTTTCCCTTTTGTGGCACTTTTGAGACAGGTTACACAGGCTAGGCTGTCCTCTCATTCTGGCAATGCTCCTGCCTCATCCTCCTCAGTGTTAGTATTATAGGCATGTGCCTAACTTCTTTATTCCATTTATATGTTTCTTGGTATGGAAGTTACACTTACTTATTTTTATGCATTTGTGTATGTCACTATTGCATGTCACCACTGCCACCACTGAAACACACACACTCTTTATCTGCACCCTGAGATTTTCATCTTTCTGAACAAATCCTTGAAAGTTCTTTTTAGCAGAAGTCAGTGAGTGGTAAATACTGTTCCCTATCCCCCTCAAAATAAAAGTCCATTTACCACTACCTTTGAATGGTTAACTTGGTGTGCAATTAAACACCAGTGTTAGAAGATGCTACATTGACCTCAGGTTTCTTTTGTCGTTATTGAGAAATAAGCTGTCATATTTTTTATAAGCACTTTATCCTTTTCTTTTTATTGAATAATTTCTGTCTTTTATTTTTTTGTAAAATGTCATACAATATTAATTTGTACTTAGGAGGTGTCCTTTATTTTTGGTCGGGGCAGGGAGACAGGAGTGGGGTGGGTGGGTGGGGAAAACACCCTCAGAGAAACAGGGGAGGATAGATGGGATAGGGGGCTTTGGGGGGAGTGGGGGGAATCAGGAAAGGGGATAACATTTGAAATGTAAATAAAGAAATTATCCTATAAAAATAAAGAAAAAAAAAAAAAGGACGCTTTCTTAATCCATGAAGGAAGAACCAGGGCACAATAATCTGAACAAAGCAACCCCAAAGTACAACAGTGAAAATCAATCAGTGTTTGAAATCAGGACCCACTCACAGTCCTCTGGGCTCCCAAAGGCCTGGAAAGCTGCACTTCTTTACCTCTGCCTGGCATTCATGGCACAAGCAGCTTTTCATAGTCTCAGGATGGCTCCACTCCACACATCATGCTGTCCTCAGTGGCCATCCCATGGTACTAGCATCTCCAAAATTTGAGGCTCTCCACTGCACCAGGGCTTCATCAATTGCTTCTCCCAAACTCTCTTCAAATCCTCTAATGTTCTTCATGGCTTCTCACCTCTGCATTTCTCCAAGACCATCACATTGGCACTGAGAGTTTGTCCTGCCAGGAAGTGTTCATCAACCCCAAAAAACCAACAGGGAGACATTTCTAATGTAATTGCATTAGAGTCTCTTTATTACTAGATCAGTCTTGGGCTCTCCTCCAACCCAAACCTGACACAGCAAGACAGGAAAGCAGAGCAGCCTCGAACCCTCAGCAGGACAAGGTATTACAGGGAATGGGAGCAAGTGAGGGGGTATCCAGCCTGACAAGTATATAATAGGATGACTATTGCAAGAAGACAAGTAGGTGTTTTGAAGCAAAACCATGAACAATCATAGTCTGAAAGTACATCTGAAACAATCAGAGTAACCTTTGATTAACTGTTCTTAGGAAGAAGCTAGGAAGTAACTCTGGGGTATGAGCCAAGGACAAGCCATGTGATCCTTTCTCAGACTTTTTATTAATTAATTTATTAATTTATTTATTTAATTTATTTAGATGGAGGCCAATCAGAAGATGGAATAGGCTTGGCCTCTCAAGTTTATCTCAGGTACTTTCAACGACTCCCATAAATGCCGAATCATCTCTAGACCCTTAGTGTAGACCTTTACATATGCCACATGTACACGGATATATATTGCATTAGTCTATTTCAATCTGTTTATTTCTATGAACATGATACCCACCAAGCTCTTCTGTATGGTCACAAATACTAAGGTGCCCACTGTTTTATGATTGAATAGTATCCCACTGTGTGTGTATACCATTGTTTGTTGTTGTTGTGCATCTGATGATGGACACTCAGGCTAATTC
This sequence comes from Arvicanthis niloticus, assembly GCF_011762505.2. Lineage (NCBI taxonomy): Eukaryota > Metazoa > Chordata > Mammalia > Rodentia > Muridae > Arvicanthis > Arvicanthis niloticus. Next base: position 12,599,698 of record NC_047667.1, on the reverse strand, counting down.
CATTGCATTTCTGTTTCAAATAATGCTGCATGACCATGGAAATGCAGTTATCTCTGATACGCTCAACTTGTGTCCTTGGATACATACCCAGAGATGCAACTTCTGAATCATTGTACTTGCAGTTTAGTTTAAGATTCTTTATTTGGTGGGGGGGAGCTTTTTAAAATGACTTAATTATTTATATTGTGTATATGAGTACACTATAGCTGTCTTCAGACATACCGGAAGGGGACATCAGATCCCATTGCAGATGGTTGTGAGCCACCACATGGTTGCTGGGAATTGAACTCAGGACCTCTGGAAGAGCAGTCAGTGCTCTTAATCACTGAGCCATCTCTCTTGCCCTAGTTTTAGGATTGTTTGGGTTGTTTTGGTTTTTTGTTTTTTGTTTTTTTTTTTTTTATAAGAAACTAGTATGCTGTTTTATATATTAGTGTATTAGTACTCTATTGGGATTGACTTTTCTGTACATGCACTCTGGTACTTGTTATATTGTGCCTTCCTGACTAGAGCCATCCTAACAAATGTAAGGAATATCTCATTGATGTTTTAATTTCCCCTGTGATGAGAGATTAGAACTGTCCATTTTTTTTTAGTCATTTTTAAGTTTATTTTTTTTATTTTTTAAAAGATTTATTTATTTATTTTATGTATTCACACCAGAAGAGGGTATCAGACCCCAATGCAGATGGTTGTGAGCCACCATGTGGTTGCTGGTAAATGAACTCAAGACCTCTGGAAGAGCAGTCAGTGCTCTTAACCACTGAGCCATCTCTCCAGCCCCTTTCCTAGTAATTCTTACCTCTTCCTTTGAGAAGTATGTATTTAGGGCCTTTGCTAAGTTTTACATGTTCTTATTAAAGATTTACTTATTTTTATTTATTTGTGCATGTGTGCATGCATGCATATGTGTGTGTGCATTTGTGTGTGTGTGTGTGTGTCTGTGTGTATGTATACAGAAAAAGGAAGAGGTCATTGGATTTTCTGGAGCTAAAGTTACTGACATCTGTTAACTTCCCACTGTGAGTGCTAGGAGCCAAAACCATGTCCTCTAAAATTGCAGCCAATGTGCATAACTACAAAGCCGTTTCTCCAGCCCCTCTGCTTATTTTAAGTTGCTTTCTACTGTCACCATTGAGTTGCTTGAGTTTGTAAGTTGTATTCTTATTTTAATGTCTTATGACCCTTGTGGTTTATAAATACATTTTACTGTTCTGTGGTCACCTCTTCACTTTATAGATAATCTGGTTTGCTGTAACAGTTTGATTCAGCCCATTTGTCTGTTTCAAGTTTTGATTTTGGTGCCTATAATATTGGCTTCTTATTCCTCAACAAAAGAACAAACAAAAACAAAACCAGTGTTGTAGAAGATTTCCTTTGTGTTTTCTTTTAGGGCCTTTAAAGTTTTCGGTTCTTGTACATAAGCCTTTAATTTTCCAAATTCACCCTTTCATAAGGGCATCCAGATGTTCTGACAATTAGTCACTGAAGAGACCATTCTATAGTGTGATACTCTAGGCATCTGTCTTAAAAAACTAAGCTTCTGTATGTGGATGTTGCTCTCTGTTCTCTTTCACTGAGTTGTCTGCATTTCTGCCAGTGCAATTTATGTGTGTGTGTGTGTGTGTGTGTGTGTGTGTGTGTGTGTGTGTGGTGCAGTTATATGTTTTAAAACCCATTTATTTTTTTGTCACAGATTACATTGATGGATCTGAGTCTTTTATAAAAGGTTCCATACACACTTGAATATTTACTTTCCTTTCTGGAAAATACATTTGTAGTAGTTTGGCTGAGAAATATCTCTCATGGGCTTATTTGTTTGAATGTTTGATTACCTAGTGATGGGTCTTGAGGGATTATAGGTTGGACCCACTTCCTTCTCAGGCACGGTCCCTGTCTGCCCTAGTCCCTTGCTATGCCCTCTTCATTCTGAGTGAAGAAATTCAACTATTTAGCATCTTCCAATGGCTGGCATAGTATGAGTCCCTGCCATAATATACTCTAGTCTTCTGGTACAATAAGCAAAAATGAGCCCACTCTTCCTTAGTTGTTTATGATTGTAACAGAAAGTAAGGAAAATAAGTATCATGAACTTTTTGTGAGGTTTAGATTCACTCTGTTTCTTTGGATTTTGTGGCATTGAAAAAAATATTATATATTATAATTTTATCATGCCTTCTTCTGTTCCATTTATTATTTTATAATGCTCAGGTCATAGCTACTCCACAGGATCACATTTCTTTATTCTACTTGTGGCTAGTTGTTATAAAGATAAACCTTTTCTTGGCATCCTTCTTGAATAGGTCCTTATTAGAGTATAGGTATTTCATTAATTATATATATATATATATATATATATATATATATATATATATATATCAATGTTGTACCTTATAATAACTTCCCTAACTTTATTAGTTCTAATGTATTTTTGGTGGTATACTTATAGTTTCTCTGATTTTTAAATTTTATTTTAATTTTACATTCATGTGTATATGTATATATTTCTGTATGAATATCATGTGTGTGCAGAATGTAAGCACCCCAGGGCCTGGAGTTAGAGATGGTTGTGAGTTTTTGTCATGGGTGCTGGGAGCTGAACTTGAGTCCTCTAAAAGAGCAACAAATTAGACTTAATTCTTATTGGCTTTCTCTATGTCATGTAATGTCTACAGCATACAAAGACAATGCATTTTCTTCTTGTCTAGACATCTGCAATGCCAATTCCCACTTCTCATTCTTTTGACAACTTTAACTAGAACTTTCTGTACCATGTGACTCTTACCCTCTATGTTTTCTCCTTTAGCATAGGCTCTCCTGGGCCTGATGAAGAAGATTTTATCTGGTCAATTTCTTATAGATTCCTCTTGCTATCAACTCCCATTTAGTCATTCAGTAATGCACATTAATTTTATGTAATAATGATATCAAATTAATACTTTAGGATCTAGAATTTATCCCAAGATCTAGTCCCAACACCTGAACAGATACACAATATCACTTTGATTTGTGAGCTGGTGAGATGACCCAGCCGGTTAAAGAACTTGCTGCCAACCTGATAACCTGAGTATGACTCTAGACTTCCATCGTCAAAGGAGAGAAGAAACTCACGTTTCCCTCTGACCTCCACACAGGTACCAAGGCAAGTGAACTACTACTCACATACAATGCACATAAAAATACAAACAAGTATAATTGATGATTTATTTATTTATTTATTTATTTATTTATTTATTTATTGGTTTTTCGAGACAGGGTTTCTCTGTGTAGCCCTGGCTGTCCTGGAACTCACTTTGTAGACCAGGCTGGCCTCGAACTCAGAAATCCGCCTGCCTCTGCCTCCCAAGTGCTGGGATTAAGGTGTGTGCCACCACCACCCAGCAATTGATGTTTTAAAAAACGACCTCTGCACAAAAAAAAAAAATTGCTTTCCACTGGAAATGACTTAGTGTGTGCATGTTCAAATACATATACTCAATTTTAACAACATACACAAAATGCAATGTGAAAGCTGGATATTTTTATTATCACTCCATGTGTAAGTGGATACAAGCAGTGCTACATTCTGTCCCTTTCCTTCCGTTATCTTGCATGCCTTCTACACTGTTATCGAGGAAGATGTAGACTAAATCTCTGGCCTGAGGAGAACTTTATTTTATTCTAGGCCCACACCTCTCCCTTAGATAGACTAATTGATAACTCTATTTCTCAGCTCCTCTTTCCAGTCATTCCTGCCCCATTCACATTCATATGCATTTTGGGTTTCCCTTCTTCTTCTTCTATCTAATCATAAGCCTTTGTTCCTGTGCTCTATTTACTTTCATCTCTGGGGACCCAAAGGGAAGAAAAGAAATCATCAGAAATAAACTTTATTAAACCTCTTGACATCTTGTGTTTCTGCTCTCTTTCCTCATAAATATCTCAAATCCTACCATTATTTTTCTGCTCTAACACCTCAAAAGCCTGCAGAGGCAAATGTTATCCATGGCTAGTTTCTCATAAATCTCCATGGATGCCTTTCACTTCTCTAACTTTAGATATTTTGTTTCTTTCTGAAAACTCCTTCTCTGGGGTGTTATGAACTCATGGAATTGGATCACAGCCCTCAGAAGCACCTTTCTCTTTCTCTTTCACTGTTTTACCATACTCCACTTATCCCCGGTGTTGGTGACCCATTCTCATCTCTGTATGTGATTTCACTGGTCACATGCACTTATTCCAGGTGTTGGTGACCCATTCTTATGTATGTGATTTCACAGGTCACAAGCTATCATGTCTGTTTCTCCTGATATTTTTCTAGGATACTTCTATAATGATATGGCTAACTACTTATTTTGCATAACATGCTCAAAATATGAATTTTCAAATAACCATATCTTATTTTTCCACCCACAATATATCTACTTCTAAATGGTTGTGTTAGCATTACAAGGAACCCTTAATTGAGGAAGTAAAAACCTCATTAACCTATCTGTCTCTTCATTTTATTTCCATTCCCTAAAGCTAACTAGTATCCTCAATTAGTTTTAAATTATGCCACCTGAATGTGTTTTAATTGCATTTTATGGGCTAGCAGTAAAAGCGATTGCCCTGTAAACCTGATGACCTAACTTTGATCCCAGGAACTGCACTGTTGAAGGAGAGAACTTTGAAAACTCACCTCTGCCTGCCACATGTGCACTGTGGAAAGCATGTACACACATGTATATACATACAAAGTAATAATACATTAACGTTTTGAAAGTATATTCTACTCTCTTTATTCCAATAAATGTCCCAGAACCCCCAATCTTATTCTATCAATGGTTATTCCCCAATAATCTGAAATTTGAATATGACAATATCATAAGTTTGTAGTAGGCATGTATACAAAATACCAACGTACATTTAGAACTTTAAAAGTTTATTGAATTATATTTGGTCCCATAAAGTTCTTTCTGGGCTTCAAAACTCTTTAAAGTTGTTTAACATGTAACTGTGAAGCATTCCAAGTAATTGAAGTATCAGAAAGCCACTGATCTGGCAAGAGGCTTCAGCTGGGAAACTCGCCTGTGGCCAAGCATGATGGCCTGAGTAAAATCCCTAGAAACCATGTGATAGAAAGAGGGGACTTGAGTACACAAGTTTTTCTATGACCTAAGTATGTACACACATATAGACACACACACCCACACACACACTAATTAATAATACTATTGCTCATAGAATTATAATGTTGAGCTTAAATCAACCAATAAAGGCACAGTTTCCACAAGCTGAAGCCAAATAACTATAATTATTGAACACAATAAACCTATTTTATCTTAGATCGTCAAAATGGTTAAAATGAGAATACATTCACACTAAGAAAAAAGTTTATCTAACTAATTTAATTTTTTTCTAATATTTATTAATTTATCCTATTCAATTTTGTAAATACATTTAAAATGTACAATTTTATGACTGCTTTTCAAGTTACTAAAAGCCTTAAAATCTGACTATACTCCCATTAGCCTCCCACCTGCCCCCCAGAGAGGCATCTTTTCAGGGCATTCTTCTTCCCTTTGTTAGAGCTGTAGCTAACGAGAGCATACGGTTTAATAAGTGATATTTGAACAAATGTTTGGTTCCCACTGTTTTCTTTTTTCCTCCTGAAAAATGTTCTTTTCAAAATGTCTAATTCTGCCTGAATCATGTCTTGCCTATTGCTCCAACTGCCTTTTATTTATGAGCAGGCTTCATAGTTAATCCATGCTTGCAATTTAATATTTATTTGTTGATATACACCAAAATGTTTCCTTGAGATAAACTGCAACCTTTCCACATTATGTTCTAATAAATGTCTCCACGCAAACGTCATTGTTTATGGGTCATAAATTAGAAGCCTGTGCTTTGTTTAGCCCTGGTTTGGTTTATTTGGGGTTACTTGTTCTGATGATGAAGTACACTGCCTAATAACTTTCTTTTAAGGCTGGGGGATGGTTCAGTGAGTAAATGTACTTACTGTGACTCTCAGGAGTTTGTGTGTGAGGAGGCTGAGTTTGTACCTTTAGGATCCATGGGAAAAGCTAAATGTGATCTCACATCTGTTATTCTACCACTCCTATTGAAGAAGTGGGAGGTGGGAGACAGATGATCCCGGGAACTTTGTAAACAAACAAGGAAAAAGCTGCTTCCGAATAAGATGGAACATGGAAACCAAATACAAAATATTGTCCACTGACCCAGCAATCCACACACACCACTACACACACACCACATTCTCATGCACACACATGTCACATCACAGATGCATGACATTCTATACACACACATGATATCACACATACCACACTATTAAATGCACACCCTATACCACATCGAATACACATAACAGCACAAAGAGGACTTGACTATATCACATACAAGACATGCAAGTCCATTACTAAAAGTATTTTCATACCATGCTAGTGATTCTGTTTTTCTTGAGTATAATTATAAAGATTAATTTACATAACACTGAGTCCTGTAAAGGAGATCTTGACATAGTTAAATTTTTAATAGCCAGTATTGGCAAGCCAGTTCTTTATTTAGAGAGCTCAAATATATTTGACTTCAATTAATTATGTCTTTATTCAAATAATTGCTTAAAACCTATAAGCAGTAGAATTCTGTGATAGCTATCCCATTACCTGGGCCCTTTCGCCTGCCTCGGACCCTTCCTGTAAAAGAATATCAAGAAGCATGTCTTATAATTGTATTGGCATAGAGGTGACTATAATCAGTCACAATTAGCATGCTGCTTTTCTGATTGGATTATCATTATCGCTTGTGAGTTCATTTGTTAGTGTAGTATATGTGTGTATGGTTTGTGTGCAAGCACACATGAATATCCTCCTGTGTGTACATACAGAGCCCAGAAAGAATGACAAGTGTCCTGCACTATCTCTTCTCCCAGTATCCCTTTGGCACAGAGTCTCTGAACCTGGAACTAGAAGACACACACTAAAGGTGGGCAGAACAATTCTATAGACTTGGGTCTCCCTGCTTTCTGACCGCAGATGCAATGTGATCAGGTACCTCATATGCCTGGTGCCATTCCCTACTCAACACAATAGACTGTATTGTCAACCATAAACCAAATTAAACCTTCCTTTCCTTAGCTTGCCTTTTTCAAAGGTATATTTAATTTTTTATTATTGCAATAAGAGAAGGAACTAATATAGCCCCAAATGCAACCTACATAATACAAATTTTAAAATATATTCATCTTTTTCTATCTCGTGTGCTTTCTGCCAGATAATTTAGCACTGCATGGGAAATACATACTTACCATTTCACCATTTTCTCAATAATATAAAAGCCACTACTTTTAAACAGTGTAACATAAAATTTGGTTGAATTTATGATTGGAGTTATAAATGCACCTTTAAGGATATGTTCATGTTAAATCTACGAAAGTGCAAGAATGTAGTCTGTAATTTAGCACCAAAAATCAGTTTTCAGCAACTTCGCATAGCTATGACTGCAGATGCCCTGTTAAACACCATAGTCAGAATCAGCAACTGACTCACAACCTGCTTCAAGATGGAAATTCGATGAATTAGAACAGGAGCCTGTTAAGCCCCACAGTGTTGGTATCAGTGGGTTGATATCAATCACCATATTTTAACAGTTGTTTTTTTTTTTTTTTTATGGGATAGGAAAGAAAGGTGACTGCATGGAAATCTTAGGTCTACTGGGAGAGATTGCTACTTAATGTTAAATGACCTTATTGTCCTTTTCCTGGGAAGAATATAAATTTACAGTACTTCCAAGCATTACTAGAAGTCTCCTGACTATAATCTTGTATGTGATAGCAGACTCAGAGTGGAAAGAGAATGGGCCTTACATATATAATGTGCTAGCTTTCTTGGTAGTCCTACTAAGACAGAAATTTAGGCAGGCTTCTTACATAATCTACCCACAATATTATTCTATTCTACAACTGCCTTCTGGACAGGACAGATGTGTTGAACACAGGAAGTTACACATCAGTGTCAACCTGCCCAAGGGTCCTTCAACCTTAAAGTATAGATGGAGGTGAATTCCTAAGACCTCTTCACAGCTGACTGTTGGAAAAATCACTTTTGTCACTAGCCACTGTTAAGTGGCCCTTGTTTAAGCAAATAACCAAGCCACACTCATGCAGGCAACACTGATCAAATGCCACAGAACACAAACAATCAAAAATTAATACTAAAATGAACAGGGCACCTGTTCAAAAGAAGGATTTAGGAGAATGGTAGAGATAAGAGAGTAACGGATGAGAATATGGTGAATATGCACAGTCATGATTGTGTAGCATGCGCGCTTTGTGTGTGTGAGTGTGTGTGTATTATAAAATTGTGAAAGAATATATAAATGTTTACCCTAATTCTTATCCCTGTGAAGAAAGACAAAATGCTGAAAGAAACTTCTGGGTTCATTTTGGGTTTTCGCTTGTACATGCAATGTCTTCGGCAGCTTATTTGAAGAGTCACAGGTAGCCAGGATGCAACTGTCTTCCACATATAATTCAGTGCACGGATACTGAGAGAAATAACCTTGCAATCAACATTTAGTCAAGGTGAAAGTAATCTTCTATATTAAGAAAAGATTCCAGTTCTCAGTGTTGGCTTCCAGTTCCCTTTGTTTATTCATTTGCAGCCACAGGAACACATTTTCTTTTCATGATTTTCCTTTGATCTTTGATAGAATGCCATAGCCTTTATGTCTTTGATTTATTTCTCTGTCTCACACTCTTTCTTTCCTAGACATCTGCAATATCCTACTTGCTCATTAATATAATTATGAGTATTTAACCAAATTGCTTGAAACTTGTTTTATTCTTTGTTCTTTTCACACATGCCTAGCCACGGGGCCAGAGGATGATGTCAGTCTTCTGCCTCAAGACTACCTGCCATCTTCCACTCCTTGCTCCAGGCAGTGCTGTGAGTACTGGCTGACTATTTACATGTTTACAAGGGTCTGAACTCAAATATGCAAGTTTGCTCAGCTGTTGTTCTTACACATTGCTCCTTACACGTCTGCAACCCCAGAACCTTTGTTCTGATTCACTTATTATATGATCCGACCTATGTCATAAAACAGTCCTATCTCTACTATCAGTAGATTCCAGAGAAAACCCAAAGTGCCATTGTATGACCTGAGCTATCACTTAATATATATATATATATGCTTGTCAGTAAGCCCTGTGTATTCCTTTTTGCTTTCCTAGATTTTAAGTTGTTACTGGATCATTTATCCAGACCTTACCTCTAGCAACACACATGCTTCTCCACAGTCAGTGCACAGGATTCAGGCTTTTCCAGTGAAGTTATAGAAATAATTATAACCAAGTACATACCAACCCAGAATAGTAAGGAATATTTAAATTTAAAATATGAACTTAGAACAATCTTTAAAAGTCTTTTTTTTAGATGTTTGTGGTTTTTTATTGAACAAAATCCAGATTATAATGTGTAATCCTTTTATTCTGATAATTTCTGATGTGCCAGGAACAGTGTAAGTACATATTCTCTATAAAGACCATTTGCAGATTATCCCCTGTTGTTTATGAGTGTGTACATGTGTGTATGTGCCTGTGTGTGTGTGTGTAGGTATAGGCTTGGATGTGTGTGTTATGCACGTTTGTATGTATGTAGACTCACACATGTGAATGTCTAAAAATGTGTGTGCATATGCTTGTGGAGAAACAGTTAATGTCTACATATATCACCCATCCCTATTTTATCTTACTCATTGAGGCAAAATGTCTCAATCATACTCAGAGCTCTCTGATGTGGTGATTCTTATTAGGAAGTTTGCTCCAAGGCCTCCAGTTTCTAAATCTCCTAGATGGAAGTACAAAGCAGAACATTGTACCTACTTGGCACTTAATGTGACTTCTGGAATTCTGAATGTCGGTGTAGCGTGAGTTTTTAATCTACTGTACTTTATGTTCCTGGTGGGTCACACTTCCAGCTACCTGGCCAGCTACTCTTTGGATTTGTGAATGAAAGACACACACACACACACACACACACACACACACACACACACACACACGCCAGTTAATTTTCATTTTCTGTCCAAATTAAAAATCAAAACAATAACAAAAAAAAAACCCAAACCTCTTCTCTCAGATATAAATTGAGCATAACCATAACAGTCATGTAAATTACAAAGTATAATATACAATTAACATCCAGTGCATCATGTTTGGCAATTACATAAAGTACTCTACCATCATATTCTAACTAAGGAGCTCATAATACTATACCTGAATTATGTTTTGATTTTAGCCTGTATCACCATCTGAAATCCATCCTTCACTTGTATATTATATTTCTCATTGCTAAACAACTTAAGTTTGCTTATGAGACTATAACTAGTCCAATTCCATCAGAAACATAAGAATGAATTAAATATTACCTGAGTATATAGAAAGCACAAAACATGGCTTCCAAAACGTAAACAAATTGTAGAGAATACTGACTACCTAAACAGCACCTAATTTCTTATAATGTTGGAGGATCTGTCTGCAGCCTTCTTGCCGAGAACCATCTGACAGACCTTGAAATGGAGCAGGAACTATGAAGGATTAGTTTGTTCTGTCTTGGCAGAACTGAGCTCTCAACTCTCTTGCATTGTGTGTCCTTTCCTGGACAGTACTTTTTTTCTATAGATGAATAGGGCAATTTCTGCCTTGTGGCTACCTTACCACAATAATCAACCTCTCCTGGGGCTAAAGATGCTTAATTCTTCTTTGAAGGAGAATGGGGAAGCTGTCAGGAGCAGACATGTCTCATTGTCAAATGATTCTTAATAATGAAATAACATTAAATGTCATATTCTGTGGATTTCTGATGTTTTTTAAGACTCTCTATCTATGTAAAGTATCTCTGAACTGTTAAATCTTAACAACTCTTAGCCATTTCTATTTAAGTAAATTGAAAATACTTTATTATAATTAAATCAGAATCTAACATAACCATGAGTTTATTATCCGTCCCTTTACTTATGTTACTTAATCATCTTAAACTGTAATACCAGCTACTAGAAGGACTGGGATGAAGCCTTGTTTTCTTAAATTAGTTGCATAGGCACAAGGTCTATCTAAAAGTAATAATATTAATTTCAAATTATGTATCAATATACAGATTCATGTGGGGTGGTGGGCTGTGAGAGTGGGGTACCCAGTTGAGTCGGCTTTTGAATCCCTGGTGACCCTAATGGGATGGTAAGAGTTCAGCCTTGCTCCTGGGCTCTGGTTCCTTTCACTTAGTGTCAGCCATCCATCGCTCCTCCCAAAGAAAGGTTTGTGGCCTTCAGTCATGTAGCATAGATAGCACAGGTAGAAAGTGTGACTACAGGCCACAGAGCCTCGAGAGATCTCCATATTAATGAGATACCTAAATCCCAGATGGCATAGCCAATTAAGCATTCCTTCCCAGACCCTCCCCTCACAAAAGATATTTAACCTCAGGCCAGCCCTGAGGACAGGGTACAGCTGCATCCACTTTCTGCTATGACAATAAACCTTTTAAAACCTTTTAAAACCATGGACTTCCTTTTGTACTTGCTCCCCCCCACCCACCCCTCCTGCAGTAGAGAACCTTAGAGGGGGCCTTCAACCAATGAGCCTAATCTCCCACTAAAGGACCTCTCTGTGTTCCTGCCAACTCAAGCAAGCTAGCAGAGCCAGCCATGACCCAGCCAAGCAAGTCGCCACGACCAAGAGTCTCACTACCTCGAAGGGCTCTGCTGGAGCTTCTCTCCCTCGGCCCCCTTGGCTGCAGACAGATCTAGCCTGTGGACAGGTCTAGCCTGTAAGGCCCCAGTCTCAACTCTTCCATGGCTCCCAACAGCGCCTGGGAGCCCAGAAGTATGAGACCAGTCTATCCTCACAAGCTTTCTTGTCCAGGAGTCCCCATCTAAGCCATCTGCCCCCACGGGTCTCAGACTGAGATCTCCCCGCACACAGAGTGTAGCTAAGTGGCTTCTCATAGCCCAGCATCTGCCCGAGCATTGTGAGGAGTAAACTCAGTCAAATTCCCTAGATTCCGCCTCCCTGAGCTGTGGCAGACATGTGGGACCCACAACTCATCCCAACGGGACTCACACCCATGCATGAGCCACGGCTCCATAGATTTATACCCTTGAAACCTTAATTCTATACCAATACACCAATTTTATACCAATGTAAGAAATTATAACTTCAATTTTGCATCAATTATAAAGATTTCTATCAATGTAAATTTATGTCTACACAGTGCTTTGTGCAAGAATAAAATTAGTAATATATGTTATTTCCTCCCTGTTCAAAATTATGACTATTTCCAAATGATTCCTTAAAATGGCAACTTATCTATAATTTGTAAAATAACTATAACCAGACATACAAACCCAGGGAATTGGGTTGACAGCTCTCTAGGGCTTCTTTATACTGAATAGGGGCAATGAGAAATTCTTTAAAGGAATGGGGAGGGGTAGAAAAATGAGAAAAAAAACCTGATTAGACTTAACAAAGCTAATTTAGGATTTGTTATCCACGCTCTGTTTGTTTAGAAGGCTCAGGGCCTGACTGAAGTTCTGGCTGGATACCTCTAAAGGGTTGAATGAGGCGAATAAGTAGCAATTTTTGAAACTGTTTTGGAACCAAGTCCCTGGACAGCATCAGTTCACCTTACCCGAGGATGAATCTTGCCAAAGCTGTACATTCTGTAATCTATGAATCTCACAACCAAAAATTTAGTAACATTAAGATATTTGTATGGATGAGACAGGGTGCACAGATCAGTTAAGGATGAAATTTTGCTTCTTGTTTGAGCAGGTGAAAGAAAACTGTCTTTTTATGAGTTAATTTCATTAATAACTAAATGTAATAAGTCCTCATTCGTGCCATGTGAAGGATGGCCTGAATCGTAAGGATTCCATTATAAACAAGATTTACTTTCTAAATTTAGTTGAAGTTTTGGCTACAGAAAATTTTATGTCTAAGCCAGTTATTGGGTGGTTCCCATACTAAGGAATTAGCAGATCAAGTTACCTGCCCTGTTTGATTTTCTTAAATTTTTTAACTATCTTCAGGGTGTCTTTCCCTGTCACTTCTGGTCCATATCACTCTGGAAGGGATCCAAACCCTTCTATTCTTCCCTGTCAACACAGGTACAGAGCCCCTCTTCCAAAATGCCATGCCCTTGGTCCGGTAACTAGAAATCATTAATGTATAGCTTGACCTTTCTCCCAGAGGAATTTTAATATAATTACTAAACTCATAACCACACACATTTTGAAAATTAAAACAATTCAAAGCAACTAAAGTAATCTAAACAAATATTAACCATACAGACAGTGATTCTTCACCATCTCCTGGTTTTTAACCTGTAATTTAAGAACCAAAAGCCCCTTAAATCTTGTATTTAACTTTAAATTTAAATTCCTGTCTTCTTACTGTATAAACCTGTTTCCAGGCTCTATTTCTGTCATGCCAACCTAGGCAATTCCAGAAATTCCATGTAGACCCATTTGAGAATTTGTCCTGGCAAGAGTTTTAAGTTTTTTAAAAGCATTTTTTTTTCATCCACTCTCCTACTTTCTCCATTCTGTGGAGCTTAATTTTTTTATATTTAAGAACATTTAAACAATTACCGTTATACACTCATATCCTTTAAAAACAAATAGTTCAAAAATGTAAATCTCTATCCTTTGATTTATTTTTCTGGCTGGAGACAGGCAGCTTTTTTTGGTGTGCTTCTCTTGGCCTCCCTCCTATCATCTAGTCAGGGAAAATGCCAGCCTCTTTTCACAGCAGGGGTTCCTAGTATCTTTCAGCTGAGGCTTTCTCTGGCATCTGTGTTCTTTTGTTCTAGTTTCATATGCAAGAACCCCATGACTCAGCTCTGCTGGTTGAGAAAAGAGTTCTCTCCCCTCCTAAACTATATCCTTGAGTATGTGTATTCCTTCAGAAAATACCTAATTTTTATAATGGATTCTTTCCCCACATTGGGTGCCATATGTAGTATGAGTTTTTATCTACTCTACTTTATGCTCCTGATGGGTCGCAATTCCAGGCACCTGTCCAGGGAATCTTTGGATTTGAGAATGAAAGACACACACACACACACACACACACACACACACACGCACACACGCACACACACATGTGCACATGCACGCACACACACTGGCTTATTTTTAATATGCAGTCTAGCTCTGTGACTAGGCACTTCTAATCCTCTGCTTGCTACCCTAGGCCCAATCAAGGAAGTGGCCAGTGGCCACTTACCTGAAATTTCACCTGGCTCATTGGCTTTATCTCCCTTAGCTCCTCTGTCTATTTGTATCTCTCTTCTGAGTCATGGTGATTCCTCTCTCCTCCCCCCTGCATCCTAGCCCTCACAACTCTAAGGATCTCTCCCCATCTCCCTTTGCTCAGCAGGCTGCTGGTATCTTTATTGATGGATCAAAAACCAATTGGAGACAAGAACATTTAGCATTTAGACATGCAGATTTCTGATTGAATCAAAACATTAGAAACAATCTCCAACATGCCAGTCCTTGGATTTGCATGGCAAGTGCTTTAATCTCAGATCATCCTTCTCAACCTACGACATCATTCTTGAAAAGCCCTTTTTGACCTGTCTGCAATGGTGAGGGGTAAGTATTCAAAGTAAAGTGCAAGTTGAAGATAATCAGAAGATTATGTTTTCTCTGATGTTTAAATTTTATTCCCAACTTAAACATTTATTAAGCATTAGGACTTTCATTTCCCCTGTTGTTGGAAACATAGAAATAACAAATATTCACCAACCACAGAACATAAAAACAAGCAATAAGGAATGCTAGGAATTATTTCAAGATTTAAAAAAATCCACTGATATCATTAGTGATGAATCAAGATTTAAGACAGAGAAGTTGTGTAGCAGAAAGCTCCAAGGTGATTGTAAAATAGCAGAATTGCCAGCCTATAGTAGCATGATTAAAAAGTTGATAGACAGCAACTTGTCACAGTTCAATGTAGTTAAAACAGGGATGATCTAAGACCTCTCTCTCTACCTGCAGGGTGAGCCACTGTTAAAGAATTTATTTTGAAAAGTCATCTTTTTAACCATCCCTTCATGTTTTGAAGCCCAGTGGGGGCTTAGTAAACATGCTTTAAAGGGAATGCAGCATGAGTGTTAAGGGTGTTGCACTCAAAAGAGGCCAGCTTCAGGCAAGGGAACAACAGATGTGGGATCCTCAGAGAAGAGCCATGGGAAGTAAGGCATGGCCAGGTGTTGATGTGGTTGTTTCAGTGGGTACACTGGTTGGTTCTGTGTCAACTTGTCACAAGCTGGAGTTATCACAGAGGAGTTTCAGTTGAGAAAATGTCTCCATGAAATTCAACAATAAAGGCATTTTCTCAATTAGTGATCAAGGGGGAGGACCCCTTGTGGGTGGTACCATCCCTGGGCTAGTAGTCTCAGGTTCTATAAGAAAGCAAGCTGAGCCGGGCGGTGGTGATGCACACCTTTAATTCCAGCACTTGGGAGTCAGAGGCAGGCGGATTTCTGAGTACGAAGCCAGCCTGGTCTACAGAGTGAGTTCCAGGACTACACAGAGAAACCCTGTCTCAAAAAACCAAAAAAAAAAAAAAAAAAAAAAAGCAAGCTGAGCAAGCCAGGGGAAGCAAGCCAGTGAGTAACATCCCTCCATGGCCTCTGCATTAGCTCTTGCTTCCTGACCTGCTTGAGTTCCAGCCCTGACTTTTATTGGTGATGAACAGCAACATGGAAGTGTAAGCTGAATAAACCCTTTCCTCCCCAACTTGTTTCTTGGTCATAATGTTTGTGCAGTAATAGAAACCTTAACTAAGACAGTGGCTACTCTGACAATTTTAAAATTTTTTAGTGGTTCATAAAAACATGAAATATTAGTTCTGTGACACATTAACAGTAAATGCATTTTATAATATGTGGATCAGATTTAAAAATCTTACCATTTCTTCGTATTTCCAACTCTTTTGATTGACTATTTGGGAGTTTCACACAATGCACCCTGCTCACATTTTTTTCCCAGTCCTTCCAGTTCCACCCACCCAACTCTTGTGACCTCCCCCAAAGAAAAGAAGAGAATAAAAGAAAGAGAAAAGAAATGGCATGGTCAATTTGTGTTGTCCATATACTCACTAGAGTGTGATCAAAGTCCTAGCAGCCTTCCACTTAAAGAAAGTAAGTCGTTCCTCACTCCCATCTTTTCCAGAAACCATCCACTGAGAAGAGCCTACCTTTCAGGATCTCTAACAAAAATTTTAAGATTTCTCTTCAATGGCTTCCTGTCTGGACTGTTTCTTTTCTGGGAGGATCTGGAGAGGGGGTGAGGCTTTTCTGCTTATGAATAAATTGAATTGAAAGTAGCTGAATCTTATTAATGAGAGAATTTTACATTGTTTCACTCACTAGACATACTAACAGTGCAATGAAACAGTGCTTTGATCAAGCAACAGAGTTCGGCTTACCTATGCCAGGAAATGTAGACCAACCACTACTATATATAAAGGCTTCCACAAAACATCGAAGTGACATCAATCACTAGTTTTAGCTAAGATGCATTTGGAACACCAGGAAGTGATCACTCACATACAATAATATGAAGTAGTTTTTTGAAAAAATAAAGTTTAGTCCAATACTCCTGACACAAACAGCAGAGAAACAACAGATGTTTCAGTTTAAGGTGTCAGACACTTCATTTCAGCTACTTTGGGTGCATGCTCTGAAATGTGAAATTTTGCTATCTTTCTCTGAGCAGGGAGCCCTTGTCATGTCAAAAACTGCATAATGATAAAAGAGACCAAGGTGAAGTGTTTTTATTTATGACTGTTGTAGTAGTTGTTTGTACGTGAATAGATTGGTGGATTTCAGAGCTATTCCTGCATAAAACAGGTACTTTGTGTTTTAAGGATTTATTTTATTTATTTTTAAGTACGTGTTTCTGTGCACACATACATGTGTGTCTGCAAAAGCAAGGAAAAGGCATCAAGTTGGTTCCCTGGAGCTGGAGTTACATGCCATTGAAAGCCACTAAGTATAGGTACTTGGGAATGAACTCTGACTTCTGAAGGAGCAGCAAGTGCTTTAACAGCTAGCTCTCTCTCCAGCCCTCACAATGTTACATTGTTAACCAAGGTCTGCTGGCTGTCAGGAGCCAGTAGAGAAATGGGGAAGTGCTCCTCTCTGTTTGCCAGTCACAGCCCCTGTTTACAGTGCAGCCCACTTCTGCAAAGTGATACATTCAAAGACAGAATGCCAGTGGAAATCACAAAACTCAGACTTTCAGTCTACTTCTCTCTGGATAGAGGGGAAGAGCATGGAAAAAGGGGGTGGAAAGGCAGAGAATAAAAGATGACAGGGAGCCCAGCAGCTATTTGGGCTGCCCTTCTAGTTCTCCACACTAAAGACTTTCATTTGTTTTCTTAGGTTCCCTTTCTCTGTTTCTCCACTTTAGATTATTCACCACTGTTATAGATCATCACTCCGTAGGGTTTCGCTCACTGAGATTTTATTTTTATTTATGGGTCTGGATATCTGCACACATATATGCAGGTACCCATAGAGCTGGAAGTACAGGTGGTGGTGAGCCACCTAATATAGCATTCGGAATCTATCTCAGGTCCTCTGGAAGAGCCCCAAGCACTCTTAACTGCCGAGAGCCTACTGTGCAACTCTGGTGATGTTTTTCTCTATGCCACTCTGTGTGCTTTAACTTCACTACATTCTAATCATTTTTATTTAATCATACTTTATTCTAATCAAACTTGCTTTGGTCTGGGAATGGCTGCCATCCATAGTAATAATGTACCGCTATCCTCTTTTCCAATTTGTATACCCCTCATTTCTTTCTTTGGCCTGATTGCTTTGGTGAGGAATTAAAAGCCTGTCTTAAATAAGCAGTAAGAGACCTGTGCTCTTTTTTTTTTTTTTCTAGTACCTATAGAGAAATCGTTATTCAATCTTTCCCACCATTTAATAGATTATTTTAAATGCTCTTTGGGGTTTTTTGAAATGTATGTGTATGTTTATGTGTCTGTGCATTGGTGTTTCTATGTGAGTGCAGGTGACTGCAGGGACAAGATAAGGGGTATTCATCATCAGAGAAGCTTCTTTCTGAAGCAGAAGAGGACAGAAACCGAGACCCACAGTCAGACATTATGCAGAGAGTGAGTGACCTTGGAACATAAATGGAGTGTCTCCCTCAAGTTCAAGTATCTCTCCTCAGGGATCATGGGATCCTGAAGAAGATGAATATAAGAACCTGAGGGGTGGAGGACATCCAGGAAACAAGGCCTTCTAAACACAAGATGGCACAAGAACCTATAAACTATATAAACTCAGAGAGACTGAGAAACGATATTCAGAATCTGCATGGGTCTCTTACCAGATGGGGCTCCTAGAACTGAACAAAGTGAGCACACACTGTAAACCATCCCTAAACCAGAAGCAATGTCCAAATGATAATCAATTTCAAATGAAAATTTAGTTTCCTCCAACGGAGCGTCACTGGGGAAACAAAATGTTCTTAAGGGTAGGCTTCATGCAGACAGTAGACAGTCAAAAGAAAATGAACAAAATGGCATCTTTAGAAGTTCATTGTCTCAAAATGTTGGGTCATTTTAAAAAATTTTATCTAATTATTTTTGTTTCTGTTTTTATGTATTTTTATTTCTCTCTTTTATATGTCCATAATGTATATATTCTGGCTTTTAATTTAGTATTTTTATGGGATTTCTAGGTGTGCAAAAGAATATTTGTTTCCTGTGCCTTTTCTTTGGCTACTTTCCTTTGTCTGTTTGTTTGGTCCAATTCTGATATATTAATTTTGTTTTATCTTATCATATTATATTATTAAATATATTTAGTATAATCTCTTAGAAGCCCATTTTTTTTCTAATGAGTGACAGAAAGGGGGTGGATCCAGACAGGAGAGGAGCTGCGGAGGAGCCAGAAATAGAGGCAAGGGAAACTGTAATCGAGATATGTGAGAAAAAGAAATCTATTTTCAATAAAATTAAAAACAAAAACAACAAAAAGAAAGAAAGAGAGAGAGAATGAAAGAAAGGAAGAAAGAAAGAAAGAAAGAAAGAAAGAAAGAAAAAAAGAAAGAAAGAAAGAAAGAAAGGGAAAGGGAAGCAAAAGAAAAGAAAGGAAAAGTAAAGAAAAGAGAAAAGAAAAGAAAAGAAAAGAAAAGAAAAGAAAAGAAAAGGTGGGGCAATCTTTAGGAACTAGAGTTTGTACAAGTGTAGGCAGCTGAAAATATGTCAGGGACTGAATTCAGGCCCTGCCCAAGATCATGACGCATTCTTAGTCACTGCACACCTCTCTAGCCTTTATCAATATTCTTTTTAATGTTGAAATAAGTTATTTATGGCTAATTTATCCTTTTTTTTTTTTACCTTAAATGGATATTAAATTTTCTCAAATTCCATTGTGTATCTCCAGAGATAATTATGGGTTTGGTTCCTTATTCTGTTAACTTAGTGTGTCATACTTACTGAACTGGGTATAATCAATTATGTTGGCAGCTCTGAGATGAATCCCACACAGTCATAGTGAGCCATATTTTTTCCTTGTTAATGGCATTTGGTTTTATGGTATTTTGTTGGGGAATTTTGTATCTGTCTTCACCAAGAACATGACCTGCATGTTTCTTATTTCATGTATTCTTATTTTAATATCAAGATAATGCAAGCCTCATGGAATACATTTGGAGGACATCCTACCTCTTCTATCTTTTTACATAGGGAGAATCAGCCTGAGCTCTGTAGCTGTTACTTGCATCCAGTAGCAAAGAACGTTGACTGTGGGGTTTTCTTGTATAGATTTTGTTACAGCCTCAGTGTTATAAATGGGTTCTCTAGTTCTTCATAATGAAGTCTTGGAGAGATGCCTGTGTTGGGACCACAGAAGGCTCAGTGGATTAAGGTGCTTGCTTGATGAACTGTTTTTCAGAAACAGGATAAAAATAATAGAAAGATAGGACTGACTATGGTTTCTGATCTTCTGGGTTCCACAAGACAAACCTCACATACCTATGCCTTGAACACCTGCACATGAGGAACAATGAAACTGAAAAAAATATAAAATATATATTATATCTAGGAGTTTATCCATTTCTTCTAGGTTATTATTTGTTTGTTTGTTTGTTTTGTCTTGTTTGTAATTGTTTCTAAATGATGCTATGTAATGTTTATAACTGACCTGCTGACCTGTCAGCTATAATGTCTATGTTTTTTCATTTCTGGGGTCTTTGAATGCAGTCTCTCTTTTAGTTAGCTTCTCTTCGGCTTTTGTTCTTGTGTTTTTGAGGAAATGGAATCTTGCCTTACTTGCTTTTGAAACTGGCTTTCATTTGTTTCTGTTCTGACTTTTATCACTCCTTTTCTCACGGTGACTTTGGTTTCCTCTTGGTTCTCTTCTTTCTTGAAACGTGGGGAGAATGTCTGTCAGCTTCCTGGCCAGGATGATGTAGATTTTACTTAATATAGACTTCTCAGTTCTGTGTTTCCTGCATCCCCTGGATTCTTGTCCATTCTATCTCCATCTGTAAAAGAGATTTGAATATTTCCTTCTTTGTTTCTTTGTTGGTTGCCGTTTCAAAAATTTAAAATGCAAATCATTTAATTGCCATACTTTTGTAGAGTTTAAAATGATTATTTTGTTATTAGTTTCTAGTTTAATGGCATGGGGTCAGAAAAGATTCCAGAGGGGGTCTTAGCTTCATTTATTGTTTGAGTTTATAAATCTTACAGTATTCATTGTATATGTGTATGTATGTGTACGGTGGTGGACTCAGGGGGTGACTGAACAATTTACAGGGCTCAGTTTTCTGCTTCTGCCATGCAGGTCCTGGAGGATCAAAATCACAGAATCACCTTTACAGAATCAAGGGCTATAACCCACTGAGCCTTCTAACCAGGTCTGCTTTAAGGCTTTTGTTTTGTTTTTTAACTTTTAAGACCAGTTTTGTGGCAAAGTATAAATTCACATCTCCACTGGAAATTGTTTCAAGTACTTAAAATGTGTATTTATATCACATAAGAAAAATGTGTTTTCAACAGCTTGGGTTAACTATGTCATGTCACAAAGACTGGTTTAGTTTATTGGGTGTTTTTATTGTTTTGTTTTCATTTTGGGGTTTTGTTTTTGTTTGTTTGTTTTGTCTTTTACTTATTTTTTTACACTCTAAATTTTATTCCCCCCTCCTGGTTCACCTTCCAACTGTTCTACATCCCATACCTCTTCACCACCCATAGTCTCCATGAGGATGTCCTCATCCCTCCCCCACCTTCCCCCCCCCCCCCAACCAACCAGACCTCTAAACTCCCTGGGGCCTCCAGTCTCTTAAGGGTTAGGTGTACCTTCTCTGATGGAATCCAGACCCAGCAGTCCTCTTCTCTTAACGTGTTGGATACAGTTTTAGGGTAAAATTGAACTTAGCTGTCTTGTTGACTTATGTCAATAGGATGTGTCACATTGTAGAAAATGTAGTGATAATGTTCCCTACTGTTGTTAGGTTATAGCCTCTCTCTCTCTCTCTCTCTCTCTCTCTCTCTCTCTCTCTCTCTCTCTCTCTCTTTCTCTCTTTCATTTTATATATTTGGTATTTTAAAATCCAGCCTATTTAAAATTGTTATATTTTTCTTGCTGAATTTCCTTTCATACTGTATAATGAATTTTCTTGTATCTTTTTACTATTTTTTTTTGTTTTGTTTTTTTTTTTTTGTTTGTTTTTGGTTTTTTTTGTTTTTTCGAGACAGGGTTTCTCTGTGTAGCCCTGGCTGTCCTGGAACTAACTCTGTAGACCAGGCTGGCCTCGAACTCAGAAATTCACCTGCCTCTGCCTCCCAATATCTTAAATATTATATAAATGAATTGTGTCTTTCCTTACTGTTTCATGGATTTAAATTTTATTCAAGTCAATTAAAATAAAAAAGAATACAAGCACAATATGTTAAATGGACTCAATTAAGTTGGAAACATAGGAAGAAATGCTAATGTCCATCAGAAAATGAATATAAGCAGAAACTTTTGTTAGAGTCATATAGCATCTGAATTTTGGTGGTTTTAAATTTTCATGCATAGATGGTACAAATTTTTAGTGGTAATGGACAGAGATTGAAATCAATGTACCATACATGTATGTGTGTTTCCCACATATACCCATGTTATATATAACCTTGGTACTTTAATTTGAGTAGATAAATCAAATGAACAGATGGAATTACATATTTATCTCACATTTTATAGTAAACATATTGCTATTGATTAAAAGTAGAAACATATTTACAGCACTTAGGAGTCTGAAGAAGGAGGATAGTAATTCAAGGCTAACTTGGGATATATCTGCAGACTTTCACAAACCAAATAGGTATGCATAAAATCAGCATAAAGAAAGCAATAAACTTATATAATTATTTGCTTAACTAGAAGAACATTGCTTACCTCACTAATTATGTTTTAGAAAAACAGTTTTAAAACACTTATTTTCAATGCAACCTGATATAATGTTTTCTTCATGGTAGATTCAAGTAGATTTTGGTGCCACATGCTATTCTGAATGCTTGATACTCAGACCTAAGCTTCTTGTTAATTTTTTGACCTATGGCTTTTCCTCACAAATCTGGATGCAGAAATGAAGTATTATTCTTACTGTCTAGCTGAAGTCAGTAAGCTACATTTAATAGCAAATTCAAAATCTTACACAATGTAACCTTGTATTAGTTATATATTATTTATTCATTAGTAGTTCGGCTTTTCAAGAATACAATATTTAAAAACCCAAAATACATAAAACTTGTTTAATTTAGTAAACCTTTCTGAAATCTGCAGTATTTAAAGCTTTTATGTTTGAGCGGATGAAAAACATCAATCTCTTATTTTCAAAACTATGCAGTTTTAAACACCTTTAAATTTTAGGTTTGCTTCATATTCCTGTGAATTTAACATTCCATGTAATAATACAAAACAAAAAGAAACCACACATCCACATTCTGGTCTTTTTAAATCCAGTTTCACTCCCTAGAAGAGTTATTCTGTTTTGATGTACTTTCAGCTGCTCAAAATTCATAAAAGTAGGTAGGCACTCTTTAGTCAGTGAAATATATTTCCTGAGAGAGAAGTCGACGGTTTCTTCAGTTAAAATAAGAGCTAGTGTTGGAACACACTGTGTCTTGTCAAGCCTTGTCTTCCCATGATGTCATAAGTCTTAGTTATCCCTGTGTGTGTGTGTGTGTGTGTGTTTGTGTGCACGCATGTGCACAAATGTGATCACACTTGGTACAGGTGTTTGCTGTACATGTGAAAGCCAGAGGTTGACACTGAGTGTCTTTTTGGATTACTGTCTCCATTTGGGGATGTGTATTACTGTGTCATATTTAATTAAATGCTCCATATTTTATCTAAGAAGAATTTGGTGCAGATAAGTGCTTTATGCTTGACTGTGAGGTAGATGGGAAATTATAAGAAAATGCAGATATTTTGTTGTTTGGCTTTCT
This sequence comes from Arvicanthis niloticus, assembly GCF_011762505.2. Taxonomy (NCBI): domain Eukaryota; kingdom Metazoa; phylum Chordata; class Mammalia; order Rodentia; family Muridae; genus Arvicanthis; species Arvicanthis niloticus. The sequence goes on along the minus strand of NC_047667.1, from coordinate 12,576,186 downwards.
CCTACTTTACTGATTTGTCATAAGAAAACACTAGATAGGCAGCATGGGGGACAATGGCAAAATGTACATATATGAAGAGATAATAGTAGGGACTTTTTCTCTGTTGTGGACAAAGACCCAACCACAGCTGGAGAATCTCAGAGAGAAAGAAAACACAGCAACTAATGACACATATTTATTTTGCTTTCTGGACAATTTTATACATGTGTGCAAACATATTGTGAATGTGTTCATCTTCTTTTAATGCCTTTCCACTCACACAGAGGCCCCTGTCCTCAGCTGCCCTCATTCTTTACTGTGAGACACAAAATATAGCATCACACACTAGACCAGAGGAGAGTATGTGGGGCTGAGAAAGCTAGCCGGCTATTAAAAGCTAAATTCTCATTTGAAAGTGCTAAGTGGAAATAGTGAACACAAACTAACCATTCTGAATTCTGTAAAGGGTAAAATTTCTTACAAAGGCAAAAAAGGAGAAAATTAAGATGTTGTTAAGACAAACTAATCCTGTGGGTGTTTATTCTCAGTAGACCAATAATAAAAAGTACAATTACCAATGTGGAAGTTCAATTCTTAGGAGTACCCATTAGGCAGGTGACCCTCTCCTCTGTAGACACCTACACTACCTTGCACTACACACACACACACACACACACACACACACTCACACACACACGCACACTGAGAGAGAGACACACAGAGAAAAACAGAGAGAGAGACAAAAAAGAGAATTTTAAAAATAAACATATATTTTAAAACAGGTTCTCATTTATTTCCTTGGAGTTCACAATCAGGCTAAGCTGGCTGGCCAGCAAGCCCCATAGATCTGCCTGTCTGTCTCCCCTGTGCTGGAATTCCAAGCACACACTATCACATGGAACTTCTTATTTATGTTAGGGCATCAAACTCAGGTTCTTGTGTTTGCAAGGCAAACATGGTAAAGACTCATCCCATGTAGAGTCTAGTAGGAGATCTTTATATTAGATTGATGCAGGTTAGAGATGGAAGTAACATGATTCTTCTTCTATCCTTTGATGAACTTGAGTGAAGTCACAATAATCACTTTTAAACTATTTTGTAGCACTCACTTATGAGGCCATGTGAGCTTAATCAGTACATATTTTTGTGCAAATCAATTTTTTCTTCTTGAGTTTCAGAAAATATATTTTAAGAAATAATATTTTATATTTTTGCTTTGGCTTGTGGTCACAAAGTTTTCTACAGTGTTCTTCTATTATGCCATTAGTGTATGTGTGGTCTTCAGGTATATGAACTCCTCAACTTCTACTAATTGTCAGTTCTGTCCTTTAGTTGTTAGATTTGTGTGTTTGCACATGCTCATTCCAAAGGACATCTATGAAGGTTAGAGGTCAATTTCTGAGGTTGGTCCTCATGCTCCATCTTGTTTGAAACAGTGTCTCATTCTACCACTCTGGGAGCCAGGATTGTTATTTTAAGAGCTTCCAGTAATCACCTGTCTGAACCTCCTGCTGAACACCAGAGTGCTGAGATTTAAGATATGCTCTTGCATCTAGTTTTAAGTGGAGGCTAGAGATCTGAACTTAGTTCTTCACACTTAACACAGAAAGTGCTTTATCTACTAAGCCATCTCTCCTGGGCAATAAAAAAAAAGATCAATGATAAAAATTAACTTTATCTTTCAAAGAATCATTTAAGGATTATTCCATGGGTAGTCTCTATCGATTAACTATTTCAACTTCACCATTGATTCTTACTCCTCACTATACATTTATCTGAAATTTCATCTTCATCTTCAAAGACTACAGAGAGGCAACTTACAAGTTTGTTCCATGTTTGTTCCATGTTGAAGTAGTCACTGAATATATCTACATTTTTTAAAACATATTTTTAATTTTCTCCTTATTCATTCTCAAGTTTAGATATATTATATTTCATATAGTAGTAGATATGTAACTTTATGAGAAATCAAAAAATGATATGGCTTTATATCCATGCAGAAATCCTGGCTACATCCCAGCACTATGTGGTATGTTTTACTTCTGTTTGTTTGATTTTTGCCTTAACTATTCTGTCTAGAACTGTCCCATCAAGGTTTGCATCTATTGACTGAGAATTTCATATATTGGTGTATTTTCATCCCTTCCCCATTCTTTGTACCTATCCAAACCCTCTTGTAACACACCCCACACACCTTTCCCTCCAGGTTTCAGGGCCTCCTTTTTACTTTTAAATGAGTGTACTTATGATGCCAGTGTGTACATATCACATTGTTGACAGTTTATAGCTGTAGCTTCTGAGCTTATTAGGATACACAGTCTCACAGGAATCACCCTGATACTCTGGCTCTTAAAATCTTTCCAGCTACAATTCTACGATGTTCTCTGAGGCTTAGGTACAGGACTACTTTACAGCTGTATCCATTGGTACTGGTCTTCATAAACTCTTCATTTTTATTGTGGTTTTCTGTAGTGAAGTCTATTTGCTACAAAAAGAAGTTTCTTTGATGAGAGGTTAAATACTAATTATCTTTGTTTTTATGGACAAATTTTTATAGATGTTTGTTAAAGATTATACTGGTTTAGTTAATTAGTGGTTTTAGATTCTCCTACAATATATACGACTTCACTGCTAGTGACTAGCTAGGTTTCCAGTAGCAGGCATGCTGTATCTCTTTTAAGTACAGCTATAGAACTGTTGGTTACTATAGGCAGGTGTGCCCCTGTTGTATTCATACAGTGATTGTGCTATGCTAGTTGTAAATTTAGTTCATAGATTTATATGGCATCATAACTGTACTGGGTTGTTGGCTGTCTTTCTTCTCTAGACGCTTGCATAGTCCTGCTTTCTGGTACCATGAAAGCTAGTCCTCAGGGAGAGGGCATAAAATTCTGAAAATCTTATTTTACCATATACAGACTAATTATTCTCATCATTTTCTTTAAAATATATATCAGAACAATTGTTTTTTTAAATATTAGATATTAAGAGGAAATTTACATGATTTAACATATACATGAAGATGTGTAAAACATCCAAATATCAACTTATGCAAGGCACTTGACCATCCATATATTGGAGAATTTGTAGGCATCACTTATTATCCAACAGACACCCAAGGGTCACTGTAACTGTTAGGAAATTGTCTTACACAGAAACAGGAGAGAAGGCAATTATTAAAGAGTGATGCTTATGTAGTTCATATTCATTTGAATAACATTGGAACCCAGCATTAAGGTACAATGAGATAGGATGTTAGAGAAACATGATTTTATTAAAGTCATTTTTATGAGATCCTTTTGTAGACAAATTGTATCAAGTGTCCATCATCCACAAGACAACCAGAATTGTGTACATCTAACTCTCAAAAGCTGCAGTAAATATCATTTCTTGTTGTACAAAGATGTCATCTGCCTCTTGTCAGGCAGTTGCTTCACAACTCAACTCATCCTTGACAAGTTGGAATTAGACTTCTCAGTTTCAGTGGGATTGGTGTGAAACGTTATTTTGATAAAAGCGTCTGTGATACTGGGAGGAACAGAAGCAAGCATTATTCATTTTTCAATAGCACAAAGTTTCAATACTGAAAGAATTTAAAAAGAAATGCATATGAAAACTGAGACAAATATTTCTTGATATTTTCATTGGAGGATAAAGAAAGTAAACTTTTCTGTCAGCACATTCTGAATGTATTTAAAATAGTATGTTTCTTGGAGGGCTTTATTAGTAACTTTTTATCAATCTCTGTGAGAGTTCTTAGTCTTTTCCACTAAATCAGGCTATGCAGTAGAGGAAGTCAGTATCCACTGTATTGGAGCATTGCTCTAACACCATATTCCTCAAATACCTGACTGCGTGCATTTTTAGTTTTTCCATCTTATTCCACAATATTATCAGTTCATGGTTCTCATAAATGAGATCTATAAATGAAACTTAAAATCAAAACGTATTGAAAGGGACTCAAATTGACAAGGAAACTTGAAAGAATAGATTCACACAGTCCAATTAAAGTTTAAGACAGGATGTGTTTGAGAAAATCAATTCAGGTAAATACATTATTGCCAGGAAAGTAAAGTTCACATTTATTCACTAATTTCATTTCAGTGTTCTCATTCAGATGGTTTTCTGGTGTGAATTTTAGAGTTAGTGAATGCTTCATGCAAATTACTTGGAGACTGCAATGGGTAACTTAAAGTGAAAAGAAAATATCACAGTCCATCACTTAGGGATAATGAATTACTTTTATAATTAAAACTGTCTCTCATAGACTTTTATGATGCTGTGTCTGTGCATATGTTCAGGTAGGGGCAAGAGAAGGGCCAGAATTGACTTATCTAAGTTGTTTTAGTGCATAGTTCTACATAACTTTCAAAAATAATGAATTCCAATACTTCTCAAATTATTCCACAAAATAGAAACAAAAGAAGAATTGTTCAGTTTGTTTCCCAAGACCACAGTTATTATACCTAAACCACATAAACACCCAACAAAGAAAAAGAATTGTAGATCATTTAACTTATTCTATAGATGCAAAATTCTCAATAAGGTATGAAGAAATTGAACAAGAACATAACAAAAAGATTATCTACCATGATCAAGTAGGCATTATCCCAAAGATTCAGGCATGGTTCAACACATGTAAATCTATAAGTGCAATATACCATATACGTGGACTGAAAGACAAAAATACCCAAGGTCATTTTACTAGATCTAGGAAAGATCTTTAACAAAATCCCACATCCCTTCATGATAAAAGTCTTGGAGAAATTAGGAATAGAATAAACATGTCCCAAGATAATGGAGGCAATTTACAAGAAGCCCATAGCCAACATCAGCTTGAATGGAAAGTTTTCCACTTTCTCTATACTTACTCAATAAAGTATTTGAAATCTTATCTAGAACAATAAGACAACTAAAGGACATCAAGGGAGTTAGTGTAATTTTTATATTGGAGTTTCTCTCTTAGCAGTCAGCTGGATCCCAGAAAATTGAAATTGGATTATTATATTTCTTTAACAAACTTTAAGGCAATACATACTAAGTGCTATCATTTTATTTTAATTCTCTAAACTAATCTCCTACCTCCCAGCCAAAGTCCCCACAATGCTTTATGCATTTAATGGAGGCCTCTGCTCCAGGTAGTTACTTGTGGTCTCTTCTGGACTCTCTCCTCATGGCTAATTCCCATTCCCTTCCTCTCTGCCTCTTCCTGTGGCTAGGAGGAAGTCTGGCACTATTCTCTTCTCTGCTCAGTCATTGTCTGATCATCTTCTTTATTGAACAATCTGGAAATAATTGGGGAGCAATTTTTATACAATATCGAGACAGGAGATTTTCAGAATAAGTTTACAACCAGATATTGGGGCATATAAATCAGCATTTAAATATAACAGGAATAATATTTACATAGACCACAATAATATTATTCCTACATCTCCCCCTCTTAATTTAATAAAGGTGTCTTTATCTTATAATAAACTATATATAATAATTATGTACCAAAACCAATTTTACCATGACTTTCATAAACCTAAAAACATATTTTAAAATCCTAAATAATTTAAGCTTACCTGTAACACTGTAACTATCTAGTATTCAACCCCATCAGAGACATGAGAAGGAATATATATTACCTGAGTATGCAGGGAGTGCAGACAAGTAGCTTCCAAAACTATAGAAATGACAGAGGTAGTTGAATACCTAGACAGTTCCCACAAATTTTCTCTGTGTCATTAGCACAGCATCTTTCGATTTCTGGCAAAGAATATCTGACTAACTTTTCTATGAAGCAGGAATTATATAAAACTTGCTTACCTTGTCCTTGCAGAGCTCAACAGTCGACTTCCTTGCATCCAGATGTCCAGGTTAGACAGATTCTGTCTGTAGTTGAAGCATGGGCGTTTTCTTGTCCATTGACTAGTATACCATAATGAAGAGACCTTCATAAGGAGGTTCTTTGATGTTCACTATTAAAATGGAATGGGGTTGCTGCTGGGAGCAAACCTATCTCACTGACAAAAAGGCTTTTTTATTAATAAAATATCCATAAATGCCATAATCTGTAGATCTATGAGGTTTCTGAAGGCCATAATTTTATAGCATATCTGAATTATTTATTTATCACTGTTTACTATCTGTTCAATCTAGAAAATATATTTTGTAATTAACTAAACAGGTATCTAACAGGGTTTAATTGTCTGACTGCTAACTTGTGTTTATTAATTATTTTAAACAGTTTGTAACTAGCTTTCAAGTATTAGAATGTTACATGGCATTTTTCAGAATTGCATAGGGACAATACCTTAGGATGTTGTAGCAAAATATAATCAATTTTACTGGATATTTTCTTTCTTTACATTACTCTAGCGCTTCCCTCTGAAAACCCCCTATTTCATGCCCCCTCTCCCTGCCGCTACAAGGATGCTCACTCACCCACCCACTCTGACCTTTCCACCCTAGCATCCCCCTACACTAGGGCATCAAACCCCCACAGGACTAAGACCTGCTTCTCCCTCTGATGTCCAACAAGCCCATCCTTTGCCACATATGCAGCAGGAGCCATGGATTTCTCCATGTGTACTCTTTTGTTGGTGGTGGAGTCCTCAGAAGTTCTGGGAGTCTGGCCAGTTGATACCTTTGCTTCCCTCACTGTGGTGCAACCCCCCTAAGCTCCTTCGGTCCCTTCTCCAACTCCTCCATAGGGGAACCTGAGTTCAATCCAATGGTTAGCTGTGAGCATCTGCCTTTGTATTTGTCAGGCTCTAACAGAGTGTCTCAGGAGACAGCCAAATCTGGCTTTAATCAGCAAGCACTTCCCAGCATCTGAAATAGCTTCCAGGTTTGTCGACTGTATATAGGAATGGATCCCCAAGTGGGGCAGTCTTTGGATGGTCTTTCCTTCAGTTTCTGCTCCGCACTTTGTCTTCATATTTCCTCCTGTGAGTATTTTATTCCCCCTTCTAAGAAGCACTGAAGCATCCACCATTTTGTCTTCCTTGAATGTCATATGATCTGTGAATTGTATCTTGGGTATTTCAAGCTTTGGGGCTAATATCTACTATCACTCAGTGAGTGCATACCATGTGTATTCTTTTGTGACTGGGTTACCTCACTCAGGATATTTTCAAGTTCCATCCATTCGCCTAGAAATTTCATGAAGTAAGTCATTCATTTATTAGCTGAGTAGTATTCCATTGTGTAAATATACCACATTTTTTGTATTCATTCCTCTGTTGAGGGACATCTGGGTTCTTTCCAGCTTTTGACTATTATAAATATGTCTGCTATGAACATAGTGGAATATGTGTTCTTATTACAAGTTGGAGCATCTTCTGGGTATATGCCCATGAGTGGTATAGCTGGGTCCTCAGGTAGTAATATGTCCATTTTTTTGAGGGACTGCAAGACTGATTTCCAGAGTAGTTGTACTAGCTTGCAATCCCACCAGCAATAAAGGAGTGTTCTTCTTTCTCCACATCCTTGCCAGCATCTGCTGTCACCTGAGTTGTTGAACTTAGCCATTCTGACTGGTATGAGGTGGAATCTCATGGTTTTTTTGATTTGCATTTCCCTGATGACTAAGCTATGTTCAACATTACTTTAGGTGCTTCTCAGCCATTCGAGTTTTCTCAGTTGAAAATTCTCTGTTTAGCTCTGTTCCACATTTTTAATAGGGTTACTTGGCTTTCTGGAGTCTAACTTCTTAGTTCTTTGTATCTATTGGATATTATCTCTCTATCAGATGTAGGATTGGTGAAGATCTTTTCCCAATCTGTTGGTTGCCATTTTGTCCTATTGACAGTGTCCTTTGCCTTACAGAACCTTTGCAATTTTATGCGGTCCCACTTGTCTATTATTGATCTTAGAGCATAAGCCATTGGTGTTCTGTTCAGGAACTTTTTCCCTGTGCCCATGTGTTTGAAGGCTTTTCTCCACTGATCTTCTAAACCTGACAAACAACTTCAGCAAACTGTCTGCATATAAAACTAACTCAAACAAATCAGTAGCCTTCCTCTACTCAAATTATAAACAGCTGAGAAAGGAATTAGGGAAATGACACCCTTCACAATAGTCACAAACAATATAAAATATCTTGGTCTGACTCTAACCAAACAAGTGGAAGATATGTATAAGAACTTCAAGTCTAAAATAATAATAATAATAATAATAACCCCAGAAGATGAAAAGATCTATGCTCATGGATTGGCCAGATTAATATAGTAAACATGACCATCTTGCTGAAAGCAATCTACAGGTTCAATGCAATCCACATCAAAATTCCAATTTAATTCTTCATAGAATTAGAAATAGCAATTCTCAAGTAGATTTGGAATAACAACAACAACAACAACAACAACAACAACAAAAACAAGATAGAGAAAACTATTCTCAACAATCAAAGAATATATGGGGGAATCACCGTTTCTGACCTCAGAGCAATAGTGAAAAACAATAACAACAACAACAAAAACCCTGCATGGTATTGGCACAGTAACAGGCAGGTAGATCAATGGAATAAAATTGAAGACCCAGTAATGAACCCACACACCTACAATCACTTGATCTTTGACAAAGAAGATAAAACTATCTACTAGAAGAAAGCTTTTACATTTTTAACAAATGGTGTTCATTCAACTGGCAGTCAACATATAGAAGAATGCAAATTGATCCATTTTTATCTTCTTATACAAAGCTCAAGTCCAAGTGGATCAAGGACCTCCACATACAGATACACTGAAACTAATAGAAGAAAAAGTGAGGAAAAGCCTCGACCCATGATCAAAATATAATCTTACAAAGCTCTACACTAATAAAACTAAATATAACCTTAATTTGTAACAATATCCAAAGATTTATACCAATGTAAATTTCTTTGCATGTTAATGCTCCTTGTTCTAAAAGTAGATTCAATAATCTACCCTTTCCCTTATCATTCCTATAACAAACTTTCCTAAATCACAACAAAAATTCATCACCTACTGAATGACCAAACTCCATCTACCCCACCTTTGGAAATAGGGTATAGTTTTCTTAAAATTTCTTCCTTCGGATTTTGGTTTGTGTATGGTTAATAAGGAGTCTCCTGTCAGCTCCACCACAGGGCACAGCTGCTGGGGAGGCAGGATGAGGGAGTTTTGAATTCACTTACTGCACACTGTAGCTGTGGGTGTTGGGCTATGGGGAAGCCATGGGACACTTCTCCAGATGTGGGGAAGTACAGTCTGAAGTCCTGGGGCCAGCTGGAGCTAGCTTGGTGATCCCTGGGCCTGCAAGGAGTCTGGGGCCTTCTGGTTCTTAGGCCTTTGGACACCCAGGTGCTGCTGGGAGCTGTGGAAGAGCTGAGAACTGAGTGGGGGCCCACAGGCTAGATCCAGCCTGGGGCCTAGGGGGACAAGAGGGAAACTCCAGCTGAATCCAACGGGGTAGGGGAGCAATGGTGACTTTGAGCTTAGTGGTAGTGGCTTGGCTGGGAGCGCAGAGAGGCCTTCTACGGGCTCCCCACTTGGGTCCTGATGAAAAGAAGTAGTCCATGGTTTTAAGATATTTATTGTCATGGCGGAAAGTGGATGAGGAAAACTGTACCCAACTTTTTAGGGTAGTCCTGAGGTTAAATACCTTTTTCTGGGAGGAGTGTCTCAGAAGGAAAGTTGATTGGCTAAGTAAGTCTCCAGGCCTTTAGGTACCTCATTAAAATGGAGATCTGTCTTGAGGCTACCACAGGTCACGTCTTCTACCTGTGGAGGAGGCTTGGGGTGTTGCCCTTACATGAGTGATGGCCACAAATCTATGGGTGGCTGTGGGGGGACGGGGCTGTAACTACATGACAAGAGCCGGGTACCCAGGAGCAGGGCAAAATGCCTTCCGTCCTTTAGAGTCACTGGGTTTATAGCTGTTACTCAACCAGGAACCAGGCTGCCTTTCAGGGTCCTACAGTTTGCCACTTTCTTTATGCAGGCCCAAGAGATTTTACTGGCCAGTCTTAAGAAAGTTAGCTGTGACGTTTGCAGTGCCGCCTCTACAGGCTGAGAAAGTTCAGGGCTTAACTGAAGTCCTGACTGAACAGTGTGTGATGTTGGACCAGTTTGGGTTGACAGCCTTCTTTGAAGCTGTCCTAGTTTTAATGAAACATCTCTAAGGTAGTCTGAAATAGGATCAGGATGGGTGCTAGAATAAATAGGTCTCAGTATCTCAGCATTCCCAAAGCAGAATCTTGTAAGGGCTGTACTGACTTCATTAGTATCTGTAAACATAACTTACACAGGTATTATACATTTCTGCATTAATGCATATATGGAATGTGCAATGCGCACAGTTCAATTATGATGATTTTCTGTTCTTTATATGAGCAGGTGAAAGGCATGTGTCTTTCTCTATAGGTTAGTTTGGAGTGTATAAACAAACTGTACTATAAATTTCCTTTTATGCTATTTGAAAGAATAGCATGATAAGTTTTGAGGATTTTGTAGCCAATGATTGCCTTCAGAAAAGGCCATGCTTTTCTGAAGTTCTGGCCGGCGACATGGTGATCTCTTAGTCAGTCTCAGAACTGTTTCCATGTGCAGGGATCAGCGAATCATGTTAATTATCCTGATTGGTCTTCTCGATTTCCTTGTGTCAGCAGTCTAGATCTTCAGGAGGTCTCCCCTGGTCAAATCTGATTTTTTAATAATTTGGATGGACTCCTTAGATTTTTCTTTTCCTACGAAAACAAAAACATACACTCTCCCCTAATACAGCAACTTGTAATCACTCACTCAGAGATTATTCATCCCTTTCTGTTTAGTAAGCATCTCTTTTTTATATTTGTTCCAGTAAACATTAAGCCTTCAGGCTCAATTCCATCTACCTGTGATTTTAAATTTGCTCTCTCATCATATTTAGCAGTTTACAAAGATACTTTTTTGAGGTCTTTTTGGAGTTTTCTGTTTTATCTATTGAAGACGTGGTCTGGTCTTTATATTCAAGTAAGTAACATTTATAACCAGAGCAGTGTTGTTTAGTTCCTTTACGGATGAGTTTCTCCACAGTTGATCTGAAATGGCCAACTTTATTTTGATACTGGATCATCGTGGTGCATTTTCCAGCAAGGGATTACCTTTTATTCCCTTGTTGACCTACATTCATTAATCCAGTGTCAGCCTTTGCCACATCTGCATATTCCAGAAGGCAGGGGCCTTTTTGTTTTTCTTTTATTTTTTTCCTTTTGGATTATCTTTAGAAAAACATTGTTTCTAGGAATGCTTGCCTTCAATCCCTATTGAAATGATCTTTCTAGCAAAAATTAAAATTTCTAACATTTTGGCTTTTCTTAAAACCTTTAGAGATTATTGTTTTTCTCTTAAACTTATATCCTGATAATTTTAAAATTTTAGCCTTTTTTTAGGGTTGCCACTCAAAATCTTTATATTTTTGTGAGTGTTCAGCCACTCCTGTCATTTCTTTTACATGAACAGCATAAGCTAAACTTAGTTTTCTAATAATCTTTGGCTGACTTTCCTCTATCTTAGTCTCTTCCTCATTTCTTCTTACAATTTTTTTCTAATTTTTCTTTTGATATTTGTATTCATCTCTTAATTATCTTACTACCTTCATAATTTCTAGTTACAAATGTTTCTACATTTTGTCCTAAGGTTTGTTTCCAATTTTCACCCTTCTCTTTTTCTTGTATCTCTATTAGTTTAGTATTTCATTTTTATTTATGATTCTTAAAATTTTTTCTTATAAGGATTGCTTCCATTTTCATTGTTTTCTTTTTGGATCTCTATTATTTTCATATTTTTTCTTCATCTTTATTTATAATCTTTTAAAATTTCTTTTATTAGATCTATATCAATTTCTCACATTTTTCCTTTTCTCATTTTAATTTGTCTTCTAATTTTTATTGTGGTTTGTTACCACATGTTTATTATCTTAGTACCCGCCTCATTTTTGCTTATAAACTTTCTAATTTTTTTCTCTAAGGCCTGTTTTCATTTTTCATATATTTCTTATTCTTGTATTTCTATTATCTTCGTATTGTCCTCACTTTTATTTTTTTCTGAGCCTCTCCTCTTGAAAAACTTACAAAAACATTATCATAATTAAGAGTAGTACAATAAATACATGCATAATAATAATAGATAAAATTGTAATGTAGCAATTTCAATTAGATCAATTATCTTTCTTTTTTAATTCATCTTTAAGCCACTAAAAATGTAATTACATATAGTGTGAAGGTTTTATGTTATTGTTCCTCTTATCTTGGTATCTTATTTTCTTTATATCTGCCAATTTAATTTATATCTATGTACCAAATTGCATTTCCAGTTTCATTTCTATTTTAGCACTAAGACATAACTTTAAACATTTTTTACATGTTCAGAAATTTCACGCTCTGTGTCTCTCTTCATTTTTCTAGGCTTTGAGTTGCCCTCTTCTGTCTTTTTCTTTACAAGAAGATGCTTTTCTGCCTTCCCCTCCCATGCTCATTTGGGAGCTACCTCACTGAATTTTCCTTCCCAGTCTGAGAAGTTGTTGGGCCCACAGTTGTTAACTTCTCTGACTAGCATGAGTCAGGCCAGCATGAGTGCCTTCCATTCTTTCAAAAAAATTTTTGCCTCCTGCCAACAAAGAAAATTGTGTCTAGCCTTGGAAAGCTTGCTGGTTGGGTCGCTTTAGTTGAAGAGCCAGGTTTTTACATCAGCAAGGGGTTCTCGAAGAACCACCTCTGTGTTGGCTCTCTAGTTTTGTGGTTGTTGTGGTTGTGGTGGTGATGGTGGTGGTTATTTTTCTCCATCTGGCTGTAGGGTTTGCTATACTGCAGTGGATCTATTAAAGGAGTCTAGAGTGCATGTATGAATAAACTCCTGCCTGAGAAATTGGTTGCTCAATAACTGGTTGTTGTTGTGGTGGTGGTTGTTGTTTTATCAAGTGGCTCCAAATACTTTTATGACTTTATTTTTCTCTTAAAGGAACAGGACTAAGAAACTGCTCTGTATACAGAAAGTATGTAAGTTCTTGTCCTGCTGAAGAAGACAACTGTACAACTCAATCCACACAGAGAAACCAAGCTGCTGCTTCCTAAGGCCTTTTCCCTTGGGACTAGTGTTCATGGTACTAAAAGGTATTCTGCATGCTACCAAAGTGAAAGGTAAATGTCAGACTAGCTACAAATTAATCTAAAACAGTTAAATGTCAGTGAGATATACTGATGCAATAGTAGTACAAAACTTGAGGGAGGAGAGAACCACTATCTGGTTGGGTTTAAGGCCCACTCCATGAGATGGAACCCATATTCAACACTCCTTGGGTAACCCAGAACCTGAGAGGAGATAGGCCAGGGACCTAGAAGAAACCAAATACTACTGTTCTACCAAAGGGCTATAGCAATAAAATGACTTCTAATGACATTATGCTATACTTATAATCAATGTCTTGCTCAGCTATCATCAGAGAAGCTTCCTCCTGTAAGTAGATTTGAACAAATGCTGAGGTCCTCAGGCAGAAAATGTGTAGAGACTTAGAGACCTTGTAATACTCCATTCTAATGGGATGTCTCTAACAAACTCCACCCCTCAGCATTCAGGAAAGGCTGAAGAAAAAGAGAGAGCAGAAAGACTGTAAGAGTCAAAGAGAATGGAGGATACCAAGGAAATAAGTCCTTCTAAGTTCAGCAGGACCTAGGCACATATGAAGCCAGAGAAACTGAGGCAGCATGTATAGGGTCTGCAAGGATCTGAACAACATGGGATTCTAAAACTGAAAGAAGTAGTCACATACCTCCATCCCTAATGTAATGCTATCTCCAATTCTTAGCTACTTGCAAGTGAAAGATTGGATTTCTCACTGGGGAAACAAATCACTATCAATGATAGGTTGCAAGCCTAGCACTATGTGCCATATAATACAGCTTCCATATTTTTGTCTGTATGGGATTCCTGTGTGTTCAAGCATGTGTGCCTCTGAGTCTATGTGCTTTTCTTGTGTTTTTATTTTGTCTCTTTTTCTTGTTAGGTGGTTATATCCTATTTGTGTTTGTTTACTTTTATTTTATCATTATTTCTTAATTGTCTATTTGTTTTTTAATGAGACACAGAAAAGTTATGGATAAGATAGAAGAAGAGGTAGTGAGAAACTGGAAAGTGTAGAGGAAGTAAAAGCTATAATCAGAATATACTGTATAAATATATTTTTCAATAAAAATAATCTTTAAAACATTTTGACTCCATATTTACACGTGTTTTTCTTTCATGGCAGCAACATACACCTAAAAGAGAAGGTTGTGGGCATCAGGATTGTTTTACCAAGTTTTGTTTAAGAAGCAAGTTATCAACTGTATCAGTAACCCAGTTATTCATATCAAAAAATTGCTTGACACATCAAGATGTGGACCATATTGTATGCCAAGTAGAACAGAGTTAATCCTTTGAAAACTGACATTTTTTTTCTAGCCCCTTTCAGTCTATCAGTCTGAGATTTTCTGCCTCTAATTAACCCATGTCATAAAATCTCTCCCATGATTCTGCTATGCAAAAACACAAACTTTTTTTGCAGCACTTTAGAAAATGAAGGAATAAAGACTCTACCTTTTTGCATTGGATATTATGATTCTATATGAATACATTTATTGCATTTGAAACTAGATAGATTACATATATTCTAAAGGTATTATCTGAAGTAATTTACCAAAACAAACAATAACAAAATCTCTAAAATAGCATAAAATTCTAAAATGTTACCGTGGAACCAAACTACCTTTTTGTTTTGGTGGCCATGAAGCAAGGACTGAGCTGCCTTCTAGAGACCAGTTACAATGTAGAAGAATCTAGAAACAAGAAGAGTGTGCCTTATGCTCTATAGCAAAGGCTTTAACAGACACTGTAATACTGAAAACTCATAAATGAAACCAACATTTTTGACATCTTGAACAGCTGCAATTTACTAAAAATATAATTTTCTACTGTCAGTTGTATTATACATCCAGCAAGTAACAGTCTCATGTTCTTCCAAATTCATAATTGAAAGCTATTTACAATAGTACAGATGTCATTTTGGCTAAAATTTCCTCTGAGTCATTTTGTACATATAATCTATCTAATAGTAAACATATAAATAGCCATTGTTTGCCTTATATATCATTAATTTAGCTAAAGCCAGACATTTTTAACAGGAAGATGAGATTTGTCAGTAGTTTTCTAATTTGGAAATTTACTAAATCAGGAACTTCAAGGCAGGTATATGTAACTATTTCATTTTCTAGAGATGCTTTCCTATATCAATGATTAATGGATCAATTATTTCTTTCAGAGCTGTCCTGAATCATATAAGCCATTCAAATAAAAAATAAAATTGGTGGCTTTTAATTTGTTTTTTTTTAAAGACCCTTCACTCCTCTGATTAACTCCTCCTTGAGTCTAACTGTGCTTTGAGAAGCAAAATAACACAAGGCAGAAAGCTGACTCAGTGGCTGAGAATGGATCCATGCCATCTGCACAACTAAAAATAAAATAATTTACCATTTAAAATATTTTTAAAGAAATGGCTGTAGAAACAGTGTACCTTAGTGAAACATGTTTTTGCATTTCAAAAAAGTAACTTCTTTCTAATCCAGTTCTCTCAAAAGTGAAGTAAACTTGAAGGACATAACTTCCGTTAATAAAACTCTTTCTTTCTGTTAAGATGTAATTTCATGATCAATTAAAAACAAATTTTCAGACAACTCTACAACTAATTGATGAGATTCAATATACTTTTACAAAGGAACTGCTCTGAGTAGCAGGGTGGACAGTTGTACTAGGGGATACTTCTGTTTCTATTGTTGTGGGAAGACTGCTGAGCTTCCATAAATTGGCCATTATTTCAGACTGTTTTTTCTAGATGTGATTATTTGAACCAAGACAAATGCAATTTCTCTGCCAGAAACTAACCTAAACTCTCAGATAGTGCACAGTCCTTAGCTGAGAGGCATTCAGACATGGAGTGATGTCTTAGAAAATGGTAGAATAAGTGGCTAAAATACTTGATCCACTGATGCACGAGTAGGGTAAAATTCTGACAGAGGCAATGTTTTTGGAAACCTATCTAAGCCTACTTTACAAACCGATCTGAAAAACACATTCTGAGAGTTCCCAGTGAGCCGTTGTATTTGTATGAGACTAGTTATGAGAAATATTGAGCAATGAGATTGAAGAAGGGCTTCTAACAAATAAAACCCCAGGCTTAGATAGTTCTGTAGCTGAATTTAAAGAATTAACAAACTCTTCTGAAGCTATTTCAACTAATTTTTTTAACATTGAACTAAGTCCACCTCTTTCATATATGCTGCTGGAAAAACTACATATCTATATGTACAAACATGAAACTTGCATATAAAACACAAAAGTAGAAGCATCATAGGGAACTCATGGGAGGGGTAGAAAAGAGAAATGGCCTTACATGATCTCAGAAAATGAGAGAAATTGGAATGATACCAGGTGTGTTCTCTGACCACAGCAGAATTTAGCAGCAAGTCAATAAGGGCAGCATATTAGTTGTTCACATATATGTTTGAATTAAATGATGAATTCTTAAATATAGGATGAGTTCAGAAAATGTGTACCTGTAAACAACTTAATCTTTCAACTTAATCTTTGTCTTTTGCTGGGTAGAAACATTTCCTATTTCTAAGGAGAGCACCAATAAACCAAAGAAGAGATAAATTTGACATGAATCACATCTTAGGAGAGATCTGTGTCCAGAACACACAAAGCTATTCTACAACTTATTTAATAGATGGCAGAAGGAATTGCCAAACATTCCTCCTGGGAGAATGCACACATGTCCACCTAGGCAATGAGAACTTCTCCCTGTCAGCCAGCATGGAGAAGTGGAAATACAGTCCTTATTAAGATAAGACATCAAATTTAGCAGGATGACTAGAATCAAGTAAACTAAGATATGACACTTACAATGTTAATAAAACTGCTCAGTGGGAATATTAAATGATTCGCCCATGTCAAAAGACAAATTGACAGCCCCCTAAAAGACTTGAAGAAAGTTACAGTATAAGAACATTTATGTTATTGTAGTTATGAAATATACAATATATTTTACAAGAAAGTATGGAAAGTGGGCCAGTGGAAAGAGTCAGTGGGTAAAGGAGAGACATGACTGGTCCAAGGGATAGGATACCCTCTTCTGTGCTCTGCAGGTACCTCTTCTATTGTGCACAAACCCACATACTGAGAAATTAAGGAGTTATTTCCCCATTATTTAGTAAATAATGTTACAAAAATTTATTAAGTAGAATAAAATGACAGCAACTGATTTGAAATTGAATCCATTTCTATAATCCTCAAACAATGTTTTATTAAAATAATAAAATTCATATTTATAAAGTTATAATTACTGAGGAAAACAACATCAAGGAGTGAAGCCAATTATATTTGAAAATTTTATTGATGGCTGTAGGGCCATGAAAGGTGTCTTGGTTTTGGTCAAAACGCTGACTGGAAAGCCCAGAGACCCAACAAGTGTCCATTGCCTGAAAGGGACTGGCATCTATTCTGCTGTGCTCCCAGAAACCAGGCTCCTAACACATGGAATGGAACCCCATTAACCTGCACTGTTCAGTCATGTTCAGGGCATTTCATCCCTTCCCAAAGAGTACAAGTAGAGGGCACGATTGATTACAGGCCTCAGGCCCTAGAGAGATTTACATACTAATGAGATGCCTAAAGGCCAGAGGGCAGAGCCAATTAAGCATTCTTCCTCAGCTCCTCTCCCCTCTCTTCCTCCCTATTTAACTCAGGTCTGCCCTGAGTTTCACAGGGGTGCACATCCAGATTCAACCATCATCCACCACGCCAATAAAGCTGCTTTGGAAACCCAAGGACTTTCTTGTGCCATTGGGGCCGCACAGTGAGGAACCATAAAGAAGGCCTTTAATGAGCCACAGCCGCAGTGCCTAACTTCCCGCCTGGGGAAACTTTCAGCGTTCCCAGTCACCCTACCCACAGATAGCATTTTAACAGCTATGAGTTTTTTCAAAACAGAATCTCATTCTGCTTCCCAGGCTAGCGTAAAACTCACTGTGTAGCCCATGCTTACCACTGATTCCAGATAATGCTCTTACAGTATTCTCAAGACTGAGGTTGCAGGTGCGAGCTACCATGAGCGTCATTCTTTTTTATAAAGTATGAATGATGAGTAATTTTAAGGAGTAACAAAGACTATATAAGTATATAGATATATACTATATCCATAAATTTAGCTAATGAGAAAATTGAATACAGAGATTACAAAATGTTCATAAATTCTAACATCTTCATTTAAAATAAGTCAGTTCCTTTTTCAAATACAATCTTTACTTTATTCAATGAAAAATAATATACTTTGCAAAGATTTAATATAAACACAGAATTGTTGAGTAAAAATAATTACATTTGTATTTACAACATGCTTTACAGCTCCAAAGAACCTATTTAATCATATCCACAATTAATTCTACAGTTTTATGAAGGGGAATTTCATATTCAAGTGATTAATGATAATTAAATAAATAGAACTTGAAAAAAATTTCCCAGGCTTTTTGGCCATTAGTTAATTCTGTGCTTGTTGCAGAAGACAGCATGGGTACCTTTAAGTTATTAATTGAGATAAGGTAATACATTATAGTCTTAAATAAGCAGCTGTTGCTACATAGGATCTAAATTATACAGTGTCTTGTGCATGCATGTGTGTCCTTGTGTGTTTGTGTGTGAATATGTGTGTGTACACATGTGTATATACATATATTGCTCATGAAGCTAAATTGTTTAGTAACTTTACAAATCCTAATTTAATTTTCAAACTTTATTTTCTGTTTATACTTTAATTTCAGCATTTGCACTTTCTGGAACCTGAGGCTAACCCAAAGAGAAACATAGAATAAATTTTAAGATAGATTAATTGTCAAAATATTTTTCTTCTGTACTTTAGTCTTGTTCCAAGTATTCTCATGTAGTCTGGGCTAGTCTTCATTTCACTGTGTAACTGAGGATGACTCTGAACTTCTGATACCCTTTCCTCTCCCTCTTCCCACATTCAGGGATTTCAGATCTGCCCAGCCTCTACTCAATATATACACTGTCAAGAACCATACTCTAGGCCTCATGGATGCTATGTAGATACTCTATCAACTCAGCCACATCTTCTAGAAATATGTCTGTTGAACTGGCTTATAAATATAGTAAACTTAGAATAATATTGAGATTACACAGAAAAGGGTAAAGCTTCTACCTGCATTTACTCATGTGATCCCAAGTAAGTTACTCAAAATTATTGATAGTTCTTTTTTTCTATTCTATCTAGAAGTGTAAATCTTTTTTATTTGTTATTTTATTTATATTTCAAATGTTGTCTGACTTCTAGGTTTCTTTCTCCACAAACTCCCTATCCCATTCTCCATCCCCTTTGCTACTGAGGGTGCTCCCCACACTCCCATTCACACCTCATTCTTCTAACATTCCCCTTACCCTGAGGTATCAAGCCTCCACAGGACCAAGGGCCTCCTCTCTCACTGATGCCAGATAAGGCCATCCTCTGCTATATATGTAGCTGGAGCCATGAATCTCTCCATGTGTATTCTTTGGTTGGCGGTTTAGTCCCTGGGAGCTCTGAGTGACCAAGTTAGTTGATATTGTTGTTCTTCCTATGGGGTTGTTGCTGGTGCCAAGACATGCTAGCTGACAGGAATCTGGTATAGCTGTCCTCTGAGAGGCTCTTCCAGCACCTGAACAATACAGATGTAGAAATGTAAATCTTATATTTTAGGCTTGGTATATAGTCTAAAAAATTATTGTTTGTTAACCACAACAAAATGGAATTTCTTTCAGCTTGTTGTAGATGTAATAAATGCAATTGTTTTAAACAGTAATTGACAACAGTACTACACCAGGACAGATACAGATACCATAACAAGAGTAAGGTCTTGGAAGGTACGGAAACTGAGGGTTATATGAATATCTTGCTATTTTATTTGTTTGGGAAAGAATGAACTAAGGGCAGCAAAGTTATCTGAGAGCAGCTAAAAGTAGCCAGATATTTAGATTCTAGACAAGCAGAGATGGAAGACCAGGGTTCAGAGACAATAGTGAGCAGGATTGCCAAAACAGGTTTGCCAGCATTCATAGCTAAAGAACATTTAACCCTGAGCACTTCTTTAAACATTCTTCTTGTCATGAGCCTATAGACATGGATATTCTCTGTAACCAGAGGATGTCAGCACTCCAAAAGACAGCCATGACAATGTTAGTTGGACAAGTAGGCCCTCTGAAAATTGATTTTACTCAGTGGAGAAGCTAAAAGCAACAAAGATTAAACCCTAGCAATTAAAGTAGCACATAAGAGGAAAGGATGGCAGTGGCTAAAGACAACTGAGTCACAATGCAAAATATTCAGTAAGAGTGTGTGTAGGACTATCAAGAGGGCTGAAGGACTCCATTTATGGAACCCCTCTTCACGAAACAGAATAATTTAAAGAAGACAGTTTAGAAATCAAAATAATCCAAGCCCCTGCCATGTTTGTAATGAGCAGGGGCTAAAGAAGTGGTAAAGTGGTTAAGGGAAGTTGGTGCTTTTGTAGAGAATGGGGGTTCGGTTCCCAGTGCCCACAATGAATAGCTCACAACCACCCATAGCTCCAGTTTCAGGGTCTCTGACAGCCTCTTCTTTCCTCTAAGAATACTCTGTTCTCTGTATCTCATGGAAAAGCCAGTTCTACTCAATCAATCTTCATGACATTTGTCAGTACTTTTCTGTAAGGTATTCAAATATCAGTATTTTCATAAATGTATAGTTTTATTGCTTATGTGTTAATATTGAGCTGCCCCTTCCCATGCTTCCTGCATTAATATACTGTGCAGTGTTATATTTTACTTGCTGGATTGAGCATTGTGAACTGATGAGCAAGGGCTTGAGATATGACTAAATAAAACTGTGGCTCTTTACCTGAGATTGTAGATAAAAGTAGGCTAAGAATTCATTTGGGGTAATACAAGATGACTGAGTAGGGAGAGACAGTTGCCATCAGACTGATAAGATGAGTTTGATCTCCAGAATATACACTGTAAGAAGGAGAGAATTGTTTCCCTCAATTTGTTCTTTTGACTTCTACACACATAATTTGGTGCTTATGCATATATGCCTAACCCACATCCCATGTACAGTAAATAAATATCTATTGAAAGCAGGATTTTATTTTGCATATTTCTTCTTTGTCACCTTAAGCTTCACTTCAGATGCCTGAAAATTTCTATACATAGACATGTTTATTACTTTAGAAGAACACCAAGGGAGATTTTACTGTGCAGCTGACAGAAACACACATGGATACCATGAAAAACTATGTAAAATAGATACCGTAGACAAAACAAATGAATTTCTAGAAAGACAGAACTCACAGTAAGTACTTGAGAAGAAATAATCTATCAGTAATGACAGACAATAAGAATTACTGATCAGATAAAAGATATCCACAAAGAAAGTTCATACTCAAGTGGTTTCTTCTGCTTATTAGGAAAAGAAAAAAGAAAAAGAAAGAAAGAAAGAAAAAAGAAAAAAAGAAAGAAAGAAAAAGAAAGAAAGGAAAAAGAAAGAAAGAAGAAAGGAAGGAAGGAAAGGGAAAGGAAAGACAAAAAGAAAGTAAAAAAATAAAGAAAAGAGAAAAGAAGATCAGATTAGACAGAATGATGTGAATCTGTCTTTTAAAGTGGACAAAATATTAAAACAGACTACCATCAGATCACATCCAGTAATAAGTGAAAAGAATGAACAGGTATATCAAATGGTTTTATCACAGACATATAAAGCAGGGTTAACATCCAGTAAGCAGTGATCCAGATGTGAGTTTTTAAGTCACTACCTCAATAGGCTGAGAAAAGACATTTGAAACCTTTCACATTTTCATGATAAACATGGTCAACAATGTACAAATAGAAAAATCTCACAGCTAGATAAAGAGCCTACCCCAAAAGAAAAAGCACAGAGACCATCATAATAGTGACAGTGGGACATTATTCAGAAAGCATGAAGAATAAGACAAAAATGCATGTCTTTATCACGGCCATTTATCTTTGGACTGGAGATTCTAATTGGGACACTAGAGTACCAGAAATATTCTAAAGAATAGAGTCTTCACTATGAAGCAGAAAGTATTCCTTTCCTTTCCGTACTGAGGATAACACTATCTTGGAAAAAGAAAACCCAACACAGCCCAAAGCCCATAATGACTATTTTGTAGTAAATGTGGTAGTAAAATTTGAAGCAAAATTAGCTACAATCAGCTGTGTTTTATATACTTGCTGTAATCAATATGAAGTGAAACTTTATTTTCTTGTGTGAAGTAAGAAACCAGATCCAAAGCTTCACTTAAGACTAACAATAACCGTTTGCTGAAATGAAAACATATGTACAATAATATCAAAAAGATACTCCTGGAAAATAAATAACATGATAGAAGTATGCACTTATAAGCCTATCAGTGAGAATCAGTTCAGAGCACTCTGGTTTTCTGGCTGGACTCATTTCTAGTTGGCAGAACTCAGCTATATTAGCATGAGGGCTGACATGACAGAATTGAAGGTGCAGAAATAAGTTTATTTTTTTTTTTTTTTTGGTGGACAGATATTTTAAAAAAGAAGTTCAATACTTGCATTCAAGAGAAGGAATGAGAGTTTTGTTACATGAAACTCAGACAAAGGGATACAAAATTTAACGGATGGGTCTTATATCCATTCCACATACAAAATTAAAGTGCAATAAGAACATCAATGTAAGATCCAAATTCCTAAAATTATGATGAGGAAACACAGTAAGTTGTCTCTAGGATTTTACACCAAAATTGGAAGCCATACATGATAATAATAGATTAAATAGGAATTTACAAATATTAGAACATTAGTACATTATCCTCTAGCAAGAGAAAGTATCAAGGATTGCCCAACAGAACAGTATGTACATTATCCCTACTGTTTTCCTTGATACTTGCACTGTGAAGATACACCATGGCATATAAAATACTGTAAGAAAGAGCATAAGCAGTCTGTTGTTTCAAGTCAAATTTACAAAAAATTTACCTTAGCCAGTAACTCCCATCCAATGGCATGAGAGTATGGTTCAGAACCACCAAGAAAAGCAAACATTTCCCTGACCCCACAACATATGAAATAATTATCACTTATTTTTCTGAGCTTACCTTTACAAAGCTTACCTTTTCCTTACCTTTACAAAGAATTTACCTTAGCCAGTAACTCCCATCCAATGGCATGAGAGTATGGTTCAGAACCACCAAGAAAAGCAAACAAACAGATCCCTGACCCCACAACATATGAAATAATTATCACTTATTTTTCTGAGCCAGTAACTTTTAAAGAACTCATATTGTTGATAAGATAAATAAGACTCCCCCCCTCAACAAAAGATAATCAGGACTGTTCTTAAAGTTTTGTTATATTATGTTATCTTTAACATAAAAGATATTTGTACCTGTAATCAAAATATGGATTATTAATGAGATTATTCTGAGTTATAGATGTGGAATGAAGACATCAGATCATAGTAGAACATTCTAGTATTAAACGAATGAATTAAGATGTACGTGATGGGTATTAACTGAAGATGGAAAAAGAGTGAGACACTGAGAGATATTGGATATGCCTAGAAGTTCAAAAAGTCAAGGAAGGGAATTTGCCTTTGTCTTCAGAAGAAAAGTCAGCTTGCCAACAAGGTGATATCAGGTCATATTATTTGAAACATGTAGCTGCTCCTGTGAAGACACCCTATACTGACCCATCCTAGAGAAACCACTGTAACTCAGAGCAGCAGAGAAACCACTGTACTCAGAGCAGTTGAGGAAGCCGGACTCCTAGGAGCTACAACACACCAGGGATCATAACTATGCACCTGATCCCATAACACCCAGAGGAAGCTGGGCTCCAAGGAGCCCTAACATGTCCAGGATCATAGGATTTCAGGATCCCAGAGGCAGCCAGAATCCGAGGAGCTCTTCTACCCAGGAGCTCAGGATCACAGGATTACAGAATCACAGAGACAGCTGAATTCTTAGGAGTTCTGACACAAACAAGATAACATAAAAGGCTCCAGTCAGAGATAGTGAGTGCAGGTACCACTAGAGATAACTAAATGTTGAAAGGCAAACGCAAGAACATAAGCAATAAAAACCATGGTTACCTGACATCATCAGAACCCAGTTCTCCTCCCACCATAGCAAGTCCTGAACATCACATCACACTGGAAAAGCAGGACTCAAATTTAAAATCACTTCTCATGATGATAATAGAGGACTTTAAAAGTACATAAATAACTCCCTCAAAGAAATACAGGAGAACACACATAAACAGGTAGAAGCCCTTAAAGAGGAAACACAAAAATCCCTTAAAGAATTGCAAGAAAACACAACCAATCAGGTGAAGGAATTAAACAAAACCATGCAGAATCTAAAAATGCAAGTAGAATCAATAAAGAAATCTCAAAGGGAGACTATGCTGGAGATAGAAAACCTAGGAAAGAGATCAGGAGTCATAGATGCAAGCATCACCAACAGAATACAAGAGATAAAAGAGAAAATCTTATGTGCAGAAGATACCATGTAAAACATTGACAAAAATGTCAAAGAAAATGCAAAATGCAAAAAGCTCCTAACCCAAAACACCCAGGAAATCCAGGACACAATGAGAAGACCAAACCTAAGGATAATAGGAATAGAAGAGAGTGAAGATTCCCAACCTAAAAGACCAGTAAATATCTTCAATAAATTATAGAAAAAAACTTCCCTAACATAAAGAAAGAGATGCCCATGAACATACAAGAAGCCTACAGAACACCAAATAAACTAGACCAGAAAAGAAATTCCTCCCGTCACATAATAATCAAAATATCAAATGCACAAAACAAAGAAACAATACTAAAAGCAGTAAGGGAAAAAGGTCAAGTAACATATAAAGGCAGACCTATCAGAATTACACCAGACTTCTCACCAGATACTATAAAAGAAGATCCTGGACTGATATTATAGAGACCCTAAGAGATCACAAATGCCAGCCCAGACTATTAAATCTAGCAAAACTCTCAATTACTATAGATGGAGAAACCAATATATTCCATGACAAAACCAAATTTACAAAATATCTTTTCACAAATCCAGCCCTGCAAAGGATAATAGATGGAAAACTCCAACAGAAGGAGGGAAACTACAACCTAGAAAAAGCAAAAAAGTAATCTTCCAGCAAACCGAAAAGAAGATAGCTACACAACCATAATTCTACTTCTAATAACAAAAATAATAGGCAGCAACAATCATTTTTCTTTAATATCTCTTAACATCAATGGAATCACTTTCCCAATAAAAAGACTTAGACTAACAGACAGGATGTGTAAACAGGACCCAGAATTTTGCTGCCTACAAGAAAAGCACCTCAGTGACAAAGACAGGCACTACCTCAGAGTAAAAGTCTGAAAAACAATTCTCCAAGCAAATTATCCCAAGAAACAAGCTGGAGTAGCTATTCTAATACCAAATACAATTGACTTTCAACCAAAAGTTATCAAAAAAGATAAGGAAGGACACTTCATACTTGTCAAAGGAAAAAAATCTACCAAGATAAACTATCAATTCTGAACATGCTCCAAATGCAAGGGCACCCACACACATAAAAATAACTTTACTAAAGCTCAAAGCACAAACTGAACCTTACACAATAATCGTGGGGGACTTCAACACTCCACTCTCAGAAATAGACAGATCATGGAAACAGAAACTAAAAAGAGACACAGTGAAACTAACAGAAGTTACGAACCAAATGTATTTAACAGATATCTATAGAACTTTCATCCTAAAACAAAAGAATATACCTTTTTCTCAGCATCACATGATACCTTCTCCAAAATGGCCCATGTAATTGGCCACAAAACAGGGCTCAACAGATACAAAAATATTGAAATAATCCCTTGTATCCTATCAGATCACCATGGACAATGGGTGGTCTTCAGTAATAACAAAAACAATGGAAAGCCTGCGTACATGTAGGAACAGAACAGTGCTCTAGTCAGTGAAGACTTGGTCAAGGAAGTAATGAAGAAAGAAATTAAGCATTTTTTAGAATTTAATGAAAATGAAGCCTTGTAATAAGAAAACTTATGGGACACCATGGAAGCAGTGCTAATAGGAAAACTCATGCTCTAAGTGCCTATAAAAAGAAACTGGAGAGAACATATACTAACAACTTGACAGCACACCTGAAAGCTCTAGAACAAAAATAAGCAAATGCACCCAAGAGGAGTAGACCACAGGAAATAAGCACACTCACGGCTGAAATCAACCGAGTAGAAACAAAAAGGACTAGGCAAAGTATCAACAAAACCAGGAGCTGGTTCTTTGAGAAA
Source organism: Arvicanthis niloticus (assembly GCF_011762505.2). Taxonomy (NCBI): domain Eukaryota; kingdom Metazoa; phylum Chordata; class Mammalia; order Rodentia; family Muridae; genus Arvicanthis; species Arvicanthis niloticus. The sequence goes on along the minus strand of NC_047667.1, from coordinate 12,549,810 downwards.
AAATCAACAATATAGATAAACCCTTAGCCACACTAACCAGAGGGCACAGAGACAGTATCCAAATTAATAAAATCAGAACTGAAAAGGGAGACATAACAACAGAAACCGAGGAAATTTAAAAAAATCATCACATTCTACTACAAAAGGCTAAACTCAACAAAACTGGAAAATCTGGATAAAGTGGACAATTTTCTAGACAGATACCAGTTACCAAAGTTAAATCAGGAGCAGATAAACCATCTAAACAGTCCCATAACCCCTAAAGAAATAGAAGCAGTCATTAAAAGTCTCCCCACCAAAAAAAGCCCAGGACCAGATGGTTTTAGTGCAGAATTCTATCAGACCTGCAAGGAAGACCTAACACCAATTCTCTTCAAACTATTCCACAAAATGGAAACAGAAGGAACACTACCCTATTCATTCTGTGAATCCATAGTTACACTCATACCTAAACCACATAAAGACACAATAAAGAGAACTTCAGACCAATCTCCCTTATGAAAATCTATGAAAAAAATACTCAATAAAATTCTTGCGTTCCAAATCCAAGAACACATCAAAACAATCATCCATCATGATCAAGTAGGCTTTAGCCCAGGAATGCAGGGATGGTTCAATATACAGAAATCCATCAACCAACGTAACCCACTATATAAACTCAAAAGAAAAAAAAAAAAAACGCACAATCATCTCACTAAATGCTGAGTAAGCATTTGACAAAATTCAACATCCCTTCATGGTAAAAGTACTGGAATTATCATGAATTCAAGGCCAATACCTAAACATAGTAAAAACAATATACAAGCCAGTAGCCAACAAACTACATGGAGAGAAACTTGAAGCAATTCCACTAAAATCTTTGACAAAGGAGCTAAAACAGTCCAGTGGAAAAAGAACAGCATTTTCAACAAATGGTGCTAGTTCAACTGGAGGTCAGCATGTAGAAGAATGAAATCATTCCATCTTATCTCCTTTTACCAATCTCAAGTCCAAGTAGATAAAGGACCTTCACATAAAACCAGATACACAGAAACTAATAGAAGAGAAGGTGGGGAAGAGTCTCGAATAATTGGGCACAGGGGAAAAGTTCCTGAACAGAACACCAATGGCTTATGCTCTAAGATCAAGAATTGAAAATTGGACCTCATAAAATTGCAAAGCTTCTGTAAAGCAAAGAATAGGATTGTCAATAGAACAAAATGGCAACCAACATATTGGGAAAGATCTTTACCAATCCTACATCTGATTGAGGGCTAATATCCAATATATACAAAGAACTCAAGAAATTAATCTCCAGACAACCAATTAACCCTATTAAAAATGGAGTACAGAGCTAAACAAAGAATTCTCAACTGAGGAAACTTGAATGGCTGAGAAGCACCTAAAGAAATGTTCAACATCCTTAGTCATCAGGGAAATGCAAATCAAAACAACCCTGAGATTCCACCTCACACCAGTCAGAAAGGCTAAGATCAAAAACTCAGGTGATACCAGATGCTGGCAAGGATGTGGAGAAATAGGAACACTCATCCATTGTTTGTGGGATTGCAAGCTGATACAACCACTCTGAAAATCAGTCTGGTGCTTCCTAAGAAAATTGGACATAGCATTACCTAAGGACCCAGCAATACCACTCCTAGGCATATACCCAGAAGATGCTTCAACATATAAGGACACATGTTTCACTATGTTCATGGCAGCATTATTTTTAATAACCAGAAGCTTGAAAGAACCCAGATGTCCTTCAACCGAGGAATGGATACAGTAAATATGGTACATTTACACAATGGAGTATTACTCAGCTATTAAAGACAGTGAATTTATGAAATTGTTAAGCAAATGGATGGAACTAGAAAATATCATCCTGAGTGAGGTAACCCAGTAACAAAAGAATACACATGGTATGCACTCACTGATAAGTGGACATTAGCCCCAAAGCTCACAGTGCCCAAGATATAACTCACAGACAACATGAAGCTTATAAAGAAGAAACACCAAAGTGTGTGTACTTTGGTTCTTCTTAGAAGCCGTAACAAATTATGGGAGCAAATATGGAAATAAAGTGTGGGATAGAAACTGAAGGAGGGGTCATCAAGAGACTGCTACACCTGGGTATTCATCCCATGTGCCATCACCAAAGGCAGATGCTGATGTGGATGCCAGGAAGTGCATGCTGACAGGAGCCTGATATAGCTTTCTCCTTAGAGGTTTGCCAGAGCCAGAGGTTGATGCTCCCAGCTAAGTATTGAAGTGATCACAGTGTTCCCAATGGAGGAGTTATGGAGAAGACTGAAGGAGCTGAAGAGGTTTGAGACCCCATGAGGAGAGCAACAATAACAACCAACCAGAGCTCCCAGGTTCCAAACCACCAGCCTGGGAGCACATAGGAAGGGACCCATGGCTCCAGCTCTATATGTAATGGAGATGGCCTTGTAGGGCATAGGTAGGAGAGGAGGTCCTTGGTCCTGTGAAAGCTGGATCTCCCAGTATGGGTGAATTTTTGGGCAGGGAGGTGGGATGTCAGGGGCAGCCTTGCTTATATGCTGAAGACCTAAAATCAACCATAGTCCTAAAACCAGCCATGGGCCTAAGTCAGCCTGCTAATATAAAGTCTTGAGTCTCTGTGGAAAAACACTGAAACAGATAGCTATAAGATATTTTAAACAGGCAGTTTTGGTGGAAATTTACCAGCCTGGATAAGAACTAGTAGTCATAGGTCTTGTGGATAGTCACAGACCTTGGGTAGCCTTGGTGGATAGTACCAACTTAGATAAGGACAAGTGAATCACAGGCAGAGTCATAATGACCTGTTCCCTGAACCTTCAGCCAGCCAATACCCCATTATGGAAGATATCTGTACTCCCCCTGAACACCTACACTTCTGCATCATCCTCTTCCCAACATCCTGCCTTTTTGTGTATATAACCCCCGTGTGAAAAAGTAAAAATAATGATTTGATCAGACTATAGACAAATCATGGTTCTTTGTGTTCTCCTGTATCCCCCATCTTCTCTTTCAGGTGACCTCCCTGGACCCCTGTTTACTGCCCTGCTGGTCGGGACGGTGGTTGGGGGCACATCTTCATAGAAGCAGGAGGAGAAGGCTTGGTATAGGGGTTTCTGATTGGGGAGAGAATGGGGAAACATCTGAAATGTAAATAAAATATCCAATAATAATAATTTCAAAAAAGAACAATGTATCTCTGTATTCTGATTTCATATATTTCTTTGACTAGATATCAAATATATACTAAATATATGCATCCTTGTGTGCCTGTTTCTCTCCATGTGCAATGCCAAGGGAGACCAGAAGATGGTGGTAGCTCATCTGGAACTAGAGTTATAAGTTGTGAGTTGCCATGTGCACTCTGGGACTGAACCATGGTCCTTTGTATGTTCAGCACTTGCTCCTACTGAGCTATCCCTATAGCCTCAGATTCGTGTATTTCTAAAAGTATGCTTAAAAATCGTAGAATTTTAACAAGAGTCAGGTAAGTGTGAAGGGAGCCTTCAAGATATAGTTAAAGCAAAACCTTTCTGAACAAAATCCAAGAGTATGCCAAATAAAAGTCATCCTTCTGAGGAGGTAGCCCTTGTCTTTATCCCAGCAGTCAGAAGGCAGAGGCTAGGGGACCTCTGTCAGTTGAGCACTGGCTTAGTGATCATAGCCAGTACCAGGACAGCCATAACATAAAGACCCTATTCCTAAAACAAAAACCAACCAAACAAACATCTCTAAAACTAAGCAAATAATCATATCAAAGAATGAGCAGACAGCCAGGCCTAATTAGAGAATGGGAAGAAATCTTGGGTGAAGTCTTGCCAGGAGCCAACCCTTTCGCCCCCAGCTGGGGGGTGAGAGGGGGAAGAGAGAGATGCAGCTGCTTCTTCTTTCTTCTCCTCCTCCCACCATCCGGTTCTTCTCCGAGGCAGCCCCTATGCTACTGTAGCTGACCTGCAATCAGCATCCTGGCCCTAAGACCAGCAAGGAGTTAAGTAAATAGCCTTGTAGTATCCTAAAAATTTCTTCTGAGGATAATGGGACTGCAGGCTAGGGTGATTAACACCTGTAGCCCAACAGCAGAGGATTAGGTAACATGGCCTTTGTTCTATCTCAGCAGGAACTGCTGGGCTCTAACTTGCAGGAAGAAAAGACACTTTAGATAAGTTACTATAGAGTTTATTAAGTGTAAAAAGTATCCTATGAAAGCTATCTGAGGGGAAACGTGGAAAGGTCCTGAGTGGGGAAGAAGAAAAGATTCTAACAAAGTAAAATTCTAAGGGAGAAAAATTCTAGGCGGGGGGGGGGGGGGAAGGAAAGGGCGATGGGGTCTAACTAACTGACTAGTCTAACTCACCATTCTAACTGCTCTCTCATCTCTTTGTCCTCAGAACTTATACATCTTTCAGAGTACATGGTCACATGTTACAAGGTTCATCACAAGTTCACACCAAATTTCAAGTCATAAATTGAAATAGAAGTTTACAACACAGAATGTTTACATGAATATCCATTAGGAGTAGTTATCTAACTAGACATTTATCACCTGTCTAGCTCCACAGGTTCGCAGAAAGTTTGAAACTATAACTTAAGAAATTAGTGAGGTTTTGTATAGATAAACCCAGGCAATATTTTCTCTTCTGTCCTGGTACCTATAATAAATTGTGGATTTCCTCTAGTAACCTAAGCTAATGGTTTTATGACCTCTTGGAATGTGCTCTGAGCAGGAGAAGGTCCAGTTACTATCACTCTTGGGGCAATTAACTGATAACACTCAGGAGACTGGCAGAGTTCTCATTGCAGTTTGACTATGCCTAAGGGACTTAATAGCAGTCCCGATATAAAAGAGCTTAATAATCACTGATATAATTTTAGGAATTCTTATAAGATCATCATTAAGACTTAAGAAGTCATCTATTTGTCTGTATAGTATCACTACAAGACAGTACATCTTCGTGGATCTGCAGAGATCTGCTACAAAGGGGTGTGCTATTGCTTGGTGATAGTAGCATATGTCTAATAATAGTAATAATGGGAAAAGCATATTAATAGCAGGAATCTTTCCTAAAATCACGTCCACCACAGCCTTGCTAATGGGGCACACTCGTCGCAGATTATATAATAATCCGAGGCAAGCATTTCAGGATGATCATCTGCTCATTATTAGCTTGTCCCATTATGGCTCCCGACAAAGTCTTACACAGTAAAACCTCTTTTTGGTTTTTTTTATTAGTCTATTCTTTATTTTAGGTGTTTTAATTCATTGTGAAGCAATACCTACAGTTTATGTTATGTGCAATTGAGCATGTAAGGTTAAGTCACTGAGAGCTGACCTACAGCAAGATTACTCTTTTGAATCTGGATACCCTGTGCTTTTCAAAACCCCCTTGGATACAGTGTGCTTTTCAAGTCCCCCAAGATTCCCTCTCTTTTTACCTTGTTCTCTCACAGGTCAGCACTGTTTTCACAGATATTCCTAGAAGTCAAAGACTTTGAGTGATGATCATACCAAAGTATTTGGTAATAATAAAAAAAAAAAAAATCCCCCCCCTCTGTCTTTTTTTTTTTTTTCCTTCAAAATGTTTGGTTTATTTTCTTCCTATTATTGTCCTGGTCACTATGTCCCACTGATTTTTCTTGAATGATTTTATCTCCAGTAAAGAAACCAATTACAGTACAAATGGCAAAAGTTAAGAGAAGTGGCTTAGAAAGAAATAGCAGTAGCATAGCCCTGGGAACCGTTCTCTGGCAATCTTCCCTCTGCTCGTTACAAAACAATACATATAATTTACTTACTGTCCTCTGGCTTAGTGTGTGGATCAAACAGCAGTCAGTGACTGAAAATACCTTGCAATTAATGCATAGGATTGACCTGAGTACCAAGGGTAACAGAAAGGAACTCATGCCTGGCAGGTGTTAGGTCTTTTTAGAGTTACCTTATGTAGAAGCTGATTTTCTCTGTGAGACACTTGTCTGACAAGAATACTCAAGGGGAAGACAACAGGATATAGGATGTGCTGCCACTGCAGGCCTTGGACTTTCTCCGTAATAGCTATAAAATGTACCTGAACAGAAAGACTTTGCTTGAGATGATACTCTCCATCACACCCGACATTCATTCATTTTTCTTTACTGTAAAATCTCATATGGACCTTTGCACTTTCTTTAGTTTATTGATGATTCTTGTTACACACTAAAATGCCTTATAGATCCTGATATATGAGATGATACAGAATTATATATGTTCCAGTCTGATTGTGACCCATGTTAGAAAGGGTGAGACTGGGTAATTCTGAAAAGAAGAATCTTTAAAAGACACTTATTTTGACCCACAGTTCTAAGATGATGATCAATCTTGTCAATCTGATGGCATTTTTCAATCACCAAGGAAACATGCTTAGGGGTGACTATGTGGATATTTTTAAAAGGTTAAACAGAAACTCACTCAGAAAGTGTATGGAAGGATGCCTTGTGTTTGTACTTCAGACTAAATGAAAAGGAGAAAGCAGGCTGATTGGCACAATGATTTGCCTCTTTCTGCTTCCTGACTATGGATGCAATGTGAACAGCTGCCTTACCATCCTTCCATGACACTCTACCATGATGTCTTCCCATTTTGAGCCAAAATAAAAACCTCATTTCTTAATTTGCTTTTGACAAGAATTTTGGCATGTCAGTGAGAAAAGTAGCTAATCCAGCCAAGAAGTTCAAGGTTGAGCAACTGTGTCATTCCACTTTATAATAAAATGCAGTCAGAAGTTAAAAAAAAAAGGAGAAATTGAAAGACAAAGGGTACCACAAAGGCTAATTCATAAAGAAAATTAAGCATTTTTGAGGTGGTTAGTTTTTACAGTCCTCTTGACACGACCAAGAATTACCTGGGGAAAGTTCTTTTGAGAAATTACCTACATAATTGGCCTCTGTTCCTGTTTATGAGGGATTGTTGTAATTAAGCCAGTTGATGTGGGAAGACTCAGCCCACTGTTGGTGGCACCATTCCTTATCCAAAGGGTTCAGAACTATATAATAGTAGCAAAACTGAGGTACAGAAAGCAACCAAGAAAACAAATAAGAATACATACATTTATGTTGTCTCTACTTCCAGACATGAGTAGAGCTCTTTTGAGTTTCTGTCTGACTTACAATGATCACCTGTAACCAGGAAATGTAAATCAGATAAACCCTTTCTCCCCTAGGTACCCTTTTTGTCAAAATATTTTATTATATAAACAGAAATGAAACTAAAGTATCATTCATTAAGGTTCTATCCAGACACCTCCCACTTGTGCCCTCTTGCCAGTGTTGCTGTGTTAGAAATTAAGACTCCATCATATAAACCTTTGGAGACACTAAGACCACAGCAGCTTCTATATATTATGCAGTTAAGACCTTAATGGATTCTGGAAACATTTATCAGTTAAGCAAATCTTAAATTATCACTGAAAGCCTTTTGGAAATAACCAGCGTTGGCAGGGTGAAGCTCCACTTTAAAGGAGGTTTACTTTTAATGTTCTGTAATGCCAGGCCATAACATAAATCAGGTGAGTCCAGAGTGCAATCAACACTAATCAAATGTAGCAAGTTACAGAAGACTTAGTCCACCTTATACAACTAGGGAATAATTTGATAATTGTAACTCTCCTAATGCATGCTCTGTGAGTAAAAGTTCTGAGTCTATTTTTTATTTTATTTAAAATTATGACTATGTGCGTAGGTGTATGAAGGTTCCCGAAAAGGACAGAATGGAATGTTGACTCCTCTAAAGATGGGTTACAGGGATTTATAAGCCTCCCTACAGAGAGGTTCTGCGAATCAAACGCAGGCCCTTTCAAAGATCAGTAACTTAACAGCTGAGCAATCTCTCCAGCTCAAGTTTAGAAGTTTTAATCTGGATCCTAGTATTTAGCCATATATGTTAGGTTTGTATACAATACAAGTGGAATCTATATGACTGAAAATACAACCCTGGTGCTGTTTGTAGTTACAAATACTTCAGGAAAATCACTAATCCTGATTGCAACAGTAATTACTTAGTCTAAAAGAACAGGATAAGACAAAAGCTGGCAGTGTGTTTGGTTTTCTTTCTCTCTCTCTCTCTCTCTCTCTCTCTCTCTCTCTCTCTCTCTCTCTCTCTCTCTGTGTGTGTGTGAATGCACATGTCATAATAAACAGATGGAAATCAGAAGACAACCTGCAGGAGTCTATTCTCTACTATGTGGAGATCAAAATCATGCAGTCAGGCTTAGAAGCAAGCATCTTAACTTGCTAAGCTATTTTGCTAACTTCAAATTGTTTCTTAAAGTTAGCATAATTTTAGGGGTGCAGACCTTGACATCTGATGTCTTTATCAATCCTTTCTCTACTTTATTTTCTGAAGTAGTTTCTCAAAGAACCTGTAGCTGACTGATTTTATTAGACTGTCTGGCCACCAAGGCCAAGAAACCTTGCTGCCCTTACCCAGACACTCTCGTTCTAGCCTGACAGCAAAGTACCTGGAAGTTACATGGTGATAAGGGTTGGTCCCAGGTCCTTGTCCTTGGGAAGCATTCATTTTACTTACTGAGCCACTTTCCTAAGCCCATCAGTCAACTTTTAAAATGTCTGAAATACTAAAAAGCATTAAATAGATGCATCATGAAATATATTTTAATTCTATTTCTTGTAGATCATTAGAATGACAAAACATTGTTTGATAGCATCATTTGCCCTGCTTCAAAACTCAGAAAAATATCTACTATTTCATATGATCCACTGAGCAACATTGTAGTGTTTAATTAACAGAAATTTGTTTTGGTAAACATAAGGTTTCAGATGAGATGAACCCCATGACTCAAAATTCACTTACATGACATAGTTAAGGGTCAGATAAAGTAGAGTGACGCTCAAGCCTTTCCTAGTTTGGTTTTTGTGGGGCTGGTGACTTACCTAAGAACCTTGGACATGCTACACAAGGGTAATTCCACTGAGCCGAATCCCAATCCCTTAGATTTTGAGATAAGACCACAATATGTTAGCTCAGCCTTCCAAATCTCAGGCTGTTGGTGAATGCCACCACATCAAGCCAGAATTACACAAGTTTCCCACAAAGCTAAGACATTTTAAAAGTGGATTTTTGTTATTTATTTCTGTACATGCTATGTATGCATATCATGTGTCTGTGTGTATATATATGAACACAGGAGTAGTTGCCTGCAGAGGCCAGAAAAGAGTATTCAATTTTCTGCATCTGGGTGTCCTGGCAGGTCTGAATCCCCAGGTGCAGGTAATGGAAATGGAACTCAAGTTTTCTACTAGAGTAGCAAGTACACTTAACTAGTTAACCATCTCCCCAGCACCATCTTCAGAAGTTTTAAACATAGCCTTTATATAAGATAGATCTTATTTATTAACCTGTGTATGGTAGTGCATGCTTTCAATCCTAGCACTTAGGGCACAGAGACAAGTGGATCTCTAGCTTGGTCTACAAAGCAAGTTCCAGGATGTCTAGGGCTATACAGAAACTAAATTTTGAATAAAATGCAGATATATATTTGCCAACATAAAGATGCTTTAAAAATAGGAGTGTGCTATTAGATTGAAGGAATGAAAGAACTGTCAATACTGGGCTTTTATACATGACTAGTACATAGAAGAAACATCTCCAGACATTTGAACACTAAAACCATAAAGTCTTAAATAATACAACAGTTAAAGAGGAAAACAAACAAGAATAAATATACACAATTAATGAATATAAAAATTTTGTGAAAACCCAAGGTATTGTGGGTACAGTGTGATGCTCTCTGTTTGTTGTGAACTTGGCTGTATTTGGAGTCACTTATGCATACTTCCAGCCCATTGTCTATGAAGGGATTTTCAAGAGGTTTAACTCAAAAAAGCAGACATGCTATGAATTTGAGATTTGGGTGCACATCCTATTAAGAGTTTTGTGCTGAATAAAAAAAAAAGGATAACTGAGTAATCAAGTTGAATACCAGGCAAACTCTCTGTCTCTCTCTATTTCTCTCAGTCTCTGTTTCTGTGTCTCTGTCTCAGACTCACTCTGTCTCTCTCTATATCTCTATATCTTTCTGTCTTTGTCTATATCTGTCTCTGTCTCCCAGTCTCTGTTTCTCTTTCTCTGTGTCTGCCCCTCTGCTTCCTGACTGTACAAACTATGTGACAAGACTCCTCTCAGTTATGCCACTGCTTTTGACACCAGGCTATACCCCTATGATGGACTGCACCCTTGAACTGTGAGTCACTGTAAAGCCTTTTTTTTTTTTCTTTAATAAGCTTTTGTTGGCTATTTCGTCAAAGCAATGAGTAGCTAATGCAATGAGCTAAAAGCAAAATGTTCAAATCAATAATTTCATCCATAGCCTTAGAATATTATTGTGGGAAAAGAATTATAAAATAAACACAAGACAAGTGAAAGGAGGGCGTTACAAAAATAAGAACATAAATAAATGAAACTGAAAGTAAGAAAACAATAAATAAAATGAATAAAATGGAGCTATTTATCTGTAAAGCTCAATAAAATTGATCCAAAAAATAGAACCACAAAGCATATCTGATGAGTTTTCACAAAAATCACAAAACATTCAGTACAAGTTGGAGAGACTTACCAACTGAAGAAGGAAAAGTAAGTAACCACAAATCTATTAAGAGAAAACACAACGAAGTGAAGAGAATTTTCATGAAGTAAAGCTAAATAAAGTCCCTAGACCAGAAGACAAAAGTAGGCCCATTAAAGGCATCTTGATGAACTGGAATTTACTGCATTAAAACTTTTGTTCTTCTTATGTTACTGTTAAGAGGAAGAAACGATGGGGCTGGAGAGATGGTTCAGCAGTTAGGAGAACTTGTAGCTCTTGCAGGAGCCCTGCATCTAGTTCCTAATGTGATTATAATGTACAACCACCTGTAATTCTTGCTGTGTGGGATCTGATGTCTTCTGGTCACTGCCAGAATCTGCACCAGTGTGAACACACCCACTCAGATACACATACATCATTAAAAGTGAGATATATCTTTATTTTTTTTTTAAAAGAGAGAATACAAAGACAAACTGCCATGTATACAAAAGGAGTTTCAAATTGTACTTCTGTGGCTAGAACAGGTAAGAAACTCAAACTTCAGCTGCAGAGATGGCTCACTGGTTAAAAGTAATTGCTCCTTTGTCATAGACAGGAGCTCAGATACAAGTACCTGTTAGATGGATCACAAAAAGCTGTACTTTCAGCCTCCAAGTATACAGCACTCTCTTGCCTCCTTGGCTATAAACACACACACCAAACACACACACACACACACACACACACACACACACACACACACACACACAATCAGAAATTATAATATGTTAAAAACCTCAAAATTGCATAATATGAAAGAGTTTTATTAAGAAAAGAGCAACAAGAACTGAGAGATTCCATAGAGAGGGTCTTCAAGAAAGAAAGCATCCAACCACAGGCAAATGGGACCATCAGTGTTTGGCATAATATCAGTGCAAACTAAAGCTGCATATTATATAACAATAATTTAAGTTAAGCAGAAGACCTCCACCCATCTTTGAGAGGATACAAATTCTATTTAAATGTGTTGGTGGAATGCAAAATTATATAAACCCTCCAGATTAACTTCAAACTCTCAAAGCACAGATATTCTACCATACATTCACCAGTTGTACCAACATTCATCTCAGAGATAGGAATGCTTGACTGCACATAGAAATATTTAAATGAGTGTTAATAACAAGTAAATAAAAGCATGACAGATATGCTTCAACAGGCAAATTCTTAAAAGTGTGTTATGCATATGGCAAAGAGTACCACTCAGGGATGAAAAGGCCAGAAAATACTGATGCAAGGATATAGCTGCATCTTCAAATAATTATGTTGATGGAGAAAGCCAATCCAAAAATTATCCACTATATAATTCTGTTCTTATAACACTCAAGATGATGAATTTGTAGAAATGAAGACTGTGTCTCTGGAGATGCATAAGTTCTATAAGCCAAAATGAAGCTGTTATTTTCTGTAAAGGGTCATGGGAAGTACCTTAATAGTGTTGGGAATATTTGCTATATGCTTCTGATCTTTGGTAACAGTTTGCATGAATGTCATCAGCAAAAGTGAGCAAAAGTCACATAAGATTTTCATGTACTTCTTCTTCTTCTTTTTTTTTAGACTGGGTTTCTTATATCTCAGGCTGGCTTTCATCTTGGTATATAACCAAAGATTACTCTGAACATCTGATCCTCTCTGCATCCACCTCCCAAGTGCTTCTATCACAGGCATGTTCCCTCATACTATGTCTTAAAGAGGTGCTAGCATGGAACTGAGGGCTTCATGCTTGATTGAAAAATATTCTACAATCTGCAACCCAGACCCAGCCTTGCATTCTTTCTTTACAGTATTATGTTATCCTATGACGATGTCAAATCAAATCTTACTGAAACAAAATTTATCTCACAAATCATATGAGAGATGGTGTATATCTATTCTTTTATAGGCCCAGACAAACTTTTTCAGTGAATAAACTCTATTATTTTTTCATTTATGGGTCTGTTTGTGGGTTTGCAGGTACCCACTGAAACCAACAGAGGGTATCCCATCCCCTGGAGCTGGAGTTACAGGTGGTTGTTATCTTCCAGTGAAGTGAAGGGTGCTGGAAAGTGATCTACATTCCTCTAAAGAATAAGTTTATACTGTGAACAAATGAGCCTTCTCTCCAGCTCCCTACCATGTCATTTTCTATCTCCCTTCCTTGAGGGTTTCTTGAAATGGTACAAGACCGGAAACATTAATACAGATTGACTCCCACGTTCTTCTTCTTTCTTGCCATGTCTTGTTGACCTTGGACATGAATTGAGTTTTCTCATCTCCTGGTTTTCTTAGAGACAAGAGCTTATCTCTCCCCCAAGAAAGCTTATTTTAAATTGTCATCTTTATTCTTCACTCAGGAAATACAAAGTGTTGTCATAGACGGCAGCTCGGAGTAAAAACCTTAAAGCTAATTTGTTCTGAGACTTTCCATCTGCTTTAATGAAAAACAAGGCTCGTTAGTCCAAAGTCCAATGTTTCTTAGCTAAAGTAACTATTGACTCAAGCAGAGACTGTACTTACCTAAAAATTGACAAAGTAGGATTTATTTCATTAAATATCCATATATTTTCTAACAGAAGAATCATGAAATACATGAAAATGCTGCCTCTTTATTTTCTTCTTTATTTGTGGCTGGGAAGGATTCTAATTTTTAAAGCCCTGGGACCTAGTAAGTAAGTAATTCATTATTCTCTCCCAGATTTGGAGGGTGACAGAAAGCTTGCTGAAATTGTTTGTTGCCTGAAGGAATGACCCCAAATTGATCAGGTATCTTTCTTACTGAATAAATCCATTTTTTAGCAGCCATGTTTATAAATGTAAGGTAGATAGTTTATACATAGATGTGAGGGTGATGGGTTTAATCTTTGCATGACCATTTCCATGGTGGTCATATTCTACAGGTCAGTTATTTACACAGTTACAAACGTTACCTGTTTTTGTTGGGTCCATGAGCACTTCCTAACAATTCTGCTCTACCATTAAACAAAGTGGCTGTCCCAACCAAAGTAAAAGTATGATTCTCATTATAGATCATTTATAACTTGTTATTAGCTTACAGACTATTTACTAAACATAATGTGCAATTTGTAAGAACCTTTTAAAAAAGAAGCAAGAACAGGGAAAAAAGTACTTAAACTACTTAAATAAATGTTCTATTTCTCATAAAGTCTGCCTATCACAATCTTTCTGACGAAGATTACAGAAAGAAACAGCCAAAAAATAATGAAGCCACTTCCAGTCTAGGTAATAACTTATAATATATTATTTTAAATATCTAGTATTAGTCATTATTTATTGGCTTTATAGCATTAAACTATTTTCATTACTTTTTGCTGTTGTTGTAGTTGTTAACTATGAATATGTTTAATAACGAAAATAAAAACAAAGTCCGGTAATATGGATTGGTAGGTAAAGATGCACTGTCCTGAGTACAACTCCCTAGATTCACATGGTCAGAGGGGAAGACTAACATCTGAGGGCTGTTTTTCAACCTCCACACATGCAGTAGGCACACACACATACAGACACAGACACGGACACACACACACAACACACACATACACACACACATGCTCACACAAACACATACTATCTTTTTCTCTCTTGCACACATACTAATGTATTATTATAAGTTTATTTTCATTTAAAAAAGAATATAAAGAAAATTTCTGGAGAAATTATTGCAAGCAGAGAGTAGAATAGTATCATAGAATAAAAAGTCTTCAGTCACAGGAAGAAGTTCTCAAATACATAAATCTTTACATACAACATTTCCTGAAGTTACATTAGAATTTTAACACAAAGGACACTGTTTTCTATAGGCACCCCAAGCCTGTATGTGAGATTTCTCACCCACATTTCTGGCTAATCTTTGAAAATATAAGTTGACAAATGTTTTGCTCTAATATTTTACCATCACATCAAAAATACCTTATTGCCAAGTTTCTTTGTCCAGAAACTATTATTTAAAAGGTGAAGAAAAATGTCAATTGTATAAGTCAGCATCCTTTTCCAGTATGAGTGCACCAAGATATGAGTAGTACTATTAATCATTGGATGCTTCCTAAAATAGCATCAAGTACATGAATGAAATCTGGCTCATTACAGAAAGTTCAGTTTATTCTGTCTCATGACAGATTTCATAACTCTCATGAGAAACATCCTATTTTTTCAAGTATCTCTTTAGAAAAATTTATACTAAAGTTAGGGCAGGTAGGTAAACAGTACAGATGAACATGGTGATGTACTCCTACATCCTGACATTCATGGGAAGGCACTGGCTTACAGAATAGCCTAGGCTACAGTATAAGACTCTGAAACATGTGTATCCCTTGTAGGAATTGAGGCTTTGTGGGGATTCTGCATGGAATCTGGTGAGCTACTGGTTTTTATAAAATACACATTATAGCGTATTCCAGGGAGTTTATGTAAATTATCTATTTATACTTTTAAAATGGCTAAACTCTACTTAAATTCCTATGATTTTAATCTGCATGTATATATGCAATGAGAGCATAGTGCAAATGTAAATATCTAAAAATTCATAAATGCTTATAAGATGTATAAAAGGAGACTTCTGTTAAATCAAATAATGGCATTTGAAATGTTAATTTGTCTCCCATTGGTGGCTGCACTGTCTTATTATTATTTCAGTTATACAGAGCCTAGCAATAATTAACCCATCTGTCTGGACTTCTTCATAAATTCATTTCACAGATTTAACAATCCTTAAACTTACTACAGTTGTTTATTTGCATGCAACAGAACTCATGCACCATGGTGCACCTGTTGAGGACAGAGGACAACTTGCAGGAGACCATTCCATTTCTTTCTTGTGGGTTCCAGGGATTAAACTCAGGTCACCAGTCTTAACAGCAAGCTCTTTTGCTTGCTGAGCCACCTCACGAGCCCCACAGATGTTTGGCTTGGCTCTACTATGAAAACATTTTATTCTCAGAAAGCTGTGTCTCCTTTGAAGTTCACAGAGTTTAGTTCATACTTGGTGGTTTTGACACTTACATCTGTATTAACTCACAAACACATTTACTTTTCCTGTGTATCTTCTGCCCAAAGTATCATTTACCCTCACTTCTTTTCAGGTCTTCATGGAAACATACTATACCAAGACCTATTTCTTCCTCCTTGGTGAGATTACAGCTTATCTGATCTTCATATTCCTTGGAATATAGTGTACTACATTTTAACTCTGGAAGCTCTGTGAAAATCACTCATGTGAGTTAAAAATATTACTACTCTGTTGGTCAGATTAAAAAATCATGGCTGAAGAAATGTTTCAGCAGTTAAGAAAGCTTGCATAGGACCAAAATTTGGTTCCCAGCACCTACGATAGGCCGCTCACAACCACCTATAATATATCTTTATCCCTAGAAGATCTGAAGTCAGCTTTTATCCTTCTTACGCATACATAACACCCTCTTCATATTACCCTTTCATTTAAACAGAGAGAAGAACTACAATGCTGGCTGAGTAAATACAAGCCCAATCGCCTTAGCTTCCATACTAAAATATTATGGAGGAACAGTAACAACAAGAAGACTGAAATTCCATCATTTGCAACAAAGTAGATAGGACTGGATGATACCACACTGCAAATAAGAAATTCTGCATTGGAAAACAAGGAATTCCTATTTTTCTCTCACATGTAAAAGCTAAAACAGCCCATTTAAAACTTGGATAGTCATTACTAGAGATGAATGGAGTGTGGAGTATGGTGTGGTATAGAAGATGATAAAGGTAATTTGGAGTTTTCTAAGGGATAATAGGTCTATGTGTTGAAACCACACACACACTCTTCTCACGACAGATACTGGATATGTACTCATAAGATGGGTTACTTTGGTGCCTTGGTCTGTGTTCTCCCCTTCACTTAGTTTAAAAGCCAGCAACAATACAATGCTTGGCCCTTTCATACACGGATCTCATTCTCCAACTCTGATTCCCAGGATTAAGCATAGCACTCTCAGATGATGCACTTGAAATCTCTCATCTTGACATATTAAGTTCTAAGCCACAGGTCCAAAATTTCTATAATAGTTAACGGTTGTCAATTAGAGCAAATCTAGAATTGCCTAGGAGACAAACCTCTTGGCCTATCTCAGAAAGGGAGCTCATAGAATGATCTAAAAGAGCCATAGAGACGTAAATGAGGGTAGCACCTTTCCATGGACGGTGATCCTGGACTGACTGAGAAGGGAAAGACAAGCTGAATACCCACATTCACCTTCCCGATCCCTGATTGTGGGTGCTGTGTGACCCCATGCTCCCCTTTCAGTGCCGTCCGTGACATGATGATTTGTTCCCTAAAACTGTGAGACAGGAAGGAATGAATCCTTTGTCCATTGGTTGGTTTGGTCAGATGTTTTGTCACATCAAAACATTAGGTGCAGTTCCTCTTGTCATTTAGAGTTGTATATTAATTCACCCCCTTATACAGATGAAGACAGAGATGTCCAGGGCAACATTCTTTGTACCACAATTCCCACTCATTTCCACATGGGAAACTAAGAATGAAAGTTGTAAATCAAGGTATGCATATGCTTTCCCCTCTGAGATCACTGAAACCACAGCACTTGCTCTTTACTCTAGTTGTTTCCAAGTATTTCAGTAATGCTCTTCACTGTGACCTTCAGCCATAGAAAATGTAGTTGCCAGTAACTGTGGATGTCACGTGACCACATGCTCCTCCTCTCTGAGCAATACTGATCAAAGCAACTGAAGGGAGGAGAATGTTTTTCTGGCCCACAGTTTGAAGGAACAATCCACCATCTCAGGGAAGACACTGAAAGAGGAACATGGAGTCATGTGGCAACCAAAGTCACTTCCAATGGCATTAAATCTATCCTGACCAAAAAAATGCTTGCTTGTACACATAGCTAACTGTGTTTGTGTCCTGCATTCTTCCCTTTCTCTAAGGATTAATTGTAGGGGCTGAAGGTATGGGTGAGTTGGTAAAGAGCTTATTGCACATAAATGTGGATCTCAGTTTGGTTCCCCAGCACTCACAGAAAACAGTGGTCCCAGCAGCTTGTGCCTGTGACCATAGCACTTGAGGATGGAAACAAATGGATCCTGGACGCTTACTAGCTAAAAAACCTTCTTGAATAGTTGAGTTCCAGGTTTAATACAAAAGCCTGCCTCAACATAAGGGTATAGAACAATAAAAAAAAAAAAAAAAGAATCCTGTCATAGGTACACACACATATGCATATACATGCACATACATCACACACACAAAAACATATGAACAAGATGTGTTATGACCTATTTAAACAGTATCAGGTTCTTCAAATGATATTCTTTTTAAACAGAGTGATATGCTCGCTCTCTAAGATGACTGATTTTTAAGGATCAGCCAAGTGTGGGATATATTTAAGATGGTCTTACTGGATAACATGCTAAAAGAACTTCAAATAAGCCTTGAAAAATAACCACAATTCCAAATATTTTGTGAAAAGCATCAAGGTGAAATGTCTTTGGTGACTTACATTTCTACATGGACCGTTCTGTTTTGTTTTGAGCAACTAATTCATGTATCACAGGTTGGCCAGAAACTGGCTAAGACCAACCATGACATTGTCCTTCTGATTCTCTTGCCTCTACATTGCAAATGCTGGGATTGCAGGTATATACCACCACACCTGCTTTCTGTGGTATCAGGTATTAAACATCAGGCCTCCTGCATGCTAGATTGGCACTCCATCACCTGAGTGGCAGATCTTGGTTGTTTGTGTTGTTTCACCTTATACTCTGTGTACTTACAAAAATGCTACATGATATAACCTCTAGCCCATGTCATCAGGGAAGTATTTAAACTAACCTCCATGAAGTGAAGGAAACATTTTCCCTTGATGGATGCATCGATTGTCAAATGTCAAAGCAAGACATTTACATATGGAAATCATGCACAAAGTATAAATGTGAGCTGAGGGGAAATGTGAAAGTAATGATCCATCTGCATGAACTCAGGCTGACTTCTCCACAAATCTGAAGAAAACCACACAAACCCCAACATTTTGCACAGTTGTGGCTATTTATGAATAACCAATGCATTGTATATTAAGCAATGTGACAATTATTTTACACTCAACACAAGCCTGAACTTGAAATGCTGCTGGCTGTATTTTATACGAGATGAAACTAGAGATTAATTCTCTGAGAGATTAATTAACTACCTTGCTCCTATGTCGATGTCAGATGGCCATGCTGAGATAGAAATTGGCATGATATTTTTAGTTTGTGACCCTTTCAGCTTTGCTTTATGCAGGGGTTTGTGACAAAATGATGTGGTTTAAATTAAGATGAGTGGGCCTCTGAGAACCTTCAGTACCAGACCATAATTAGATCTGATGATGCTCCATATAATCTTAATATTTCATACTAGAAAATATATGGTTGCATCAGTGTGTGCATGTGTGATTTTGAGTGTGTGCATGTGACTGCAGGTGTCTTCAGAGGTAGAGGAAACCCACTGGAGCTAGAATTCAGGCCAATATGAGTCCTCCAGGCAGCTTCCAGGAACCTAACTGCAGTCTTCTGTGAAAACAGGATATATTCTGAGCCATTTCTCCAGATCTGAGATTGTATTTATTAAAGTGCCTTTTTTACTTTCAATACTATTATGTTTAAAGATAGATTTATCTACATTTCTTAATATTCACCCAAAATATCTCCTTGGCTATCTCATACAGAATTTAATATTCATGCTAAGAGGATATATATATATATATATATATATATATATATATATATATATACATATATATATATATATATGTATATATATATATATATATATTCCACCACTTTTGCTTCTCACTATTCAGTCCACCTGGGGTTACGGATCTTAGTATTAAGCTTGTATTTGATTGGCTGACTGTTAGTTCTGTATTCCTTTTCACTATGAACAGTAAAGCAAATTATTCTGCATGTGAAAGAGTTTACAGTAATTCAGTTCTAGCAGGGAGCCTTTCTATTTGACTTTTAGTCCTGACCAACAAACAGAATTTCATATTCCAGAAACTTGTGCTCAAGGCTTGATGTGTATGATTTATTTTACACTTAACAAAATTATACTAAAACTAGAATTTTTGTTTTAATTTTCATAATATGCGGCATAAAATGTTTAACTGTATAATATAATTGCTAATATTCACAAATGTACCTAGAGTGTTCCCTGTTTATATTAGAAAGCCAATTCTTTTAAATCTACTTGGAAAATTTTAAACTTTTACAGTAAAGCAAAACAGTATTATTTCAACCCAAGTTACAGTATAGGAGTAGACCTTGGGTGATGTCTTGTTGATACTCTAGTTCAATCACACAAGGAGTTGTAAGTGGAGGTTCTGATGCTAAGGTCCTGTTCCCCAATTGGTTCTTGATTTGTCAGTAATGAAAGCTGTGGACCAATTGCTGAGCTGAAGGTAGAAGAGAAACTTACAGGTCCCCAGAGGCAGACAGAACAGCTGGAGGAAGGAGAGGAATTTTTCTTGCCATGCTTTGGAACTAGAAGAACTCAGCAGTCATGTCAGATCTTAGGAGGAGCCAGGGCCTGAGGCCACTACTACAGGCTGGTAGTCATAGATGTTTGGCAGAAGCCAGAAGGGTTGAGCCACTTAATTTAGGGCTTCTGGAAGAGAATGAGTTAATAAATTGATAAGGGCATGATTTTCCAGGCAGGAGATAGTAATGCCCAGAAATTGTGACAAGAAGGCAAATTGTAAAAGAACAAACTGTGTGTGTGTGTCTTTTATCTGTAGACTCAAGGGTCCTGGAGAAGGATTGTAGTGTAGCCAGCTCCCCGATCAAAAGCAGATAGGCAGATAGAGCAAAAATGAAGCCGGGTGGGAGCTGGTACCTCAGCCGGTCCTGGAGCAAAGGCAGTAGCATAAAACTACACACAACAATTACATGAAGTTTCTATACTTTGTGTTCCTGTTTCTTCAGATTATAAAGTATGTGCTCCATGTATATTTGTATGGGGCTGTGCATGTATATATGTTCAGAATAACTGTGTGTAGCTATACAGAGGTCAGAAGTCAACATTGCTCATCTTTGCCAATCCTGCTACATCTTGTTTTGAGACCATCTTTCAGCGAATCTGTATCTCACCTGCATACCTAGAGTGGTGGCCAGCTTGTCCCCAGGATCAACAATCACTCACTCCTAATGCTGGAACTACAGTTACAAGCTGCCTTGTCCTGCCTTACTTGCTTTCTACAGATCAGAACTGAGATACTCATGCTTATATGACAAGCACTTAACCAACTGAACATACTATCCAACCCACGTTACATTTGGAACTTACTCAGAATACAATTCTCAAATACACCCTTATACATTCATATGGTAATTATAATCCTATGGATCCTGGCACTCTCAACAAGGAGAGATAGAGCAATACAAAATACAAAACAGGTTAAAAATCCTTTATTCCCGAAGCTTCAGTGTATCTCTGGTATTATTGAAACAACAGCCTCTTTCTAACCTTTCTTCATGGGTATTCTGATGACATTTCCTCCCATGTTAATAATGGTGTTTGCTACAACATGATAAATTTACTAAGGCACAATTTGCTCACAGAGAGTCATTTGTGTAACTTAATCTGTCAATATTCTTGCAGAGCACACACCCTTCCCTCTTAGGAGCATGTGCTGATTGAGTTTGTAATTACCGAGGCCTGGAGGAAATGGCCCAGCTCTGGTTCTTCACCTCCAACGAAGGTTAATCTACACTGTCAACTTGAAGACTTAGAATTGCCATGGATGCATACTCCTTGGTGTGTTTATAAGGAAATTCTCAGACTGAGTTAACGGTGCTGAAAAGACCCATCCTGGATGTGGGGGGCCACGGTTTTGTAGACTGAGTGTCCAAACTGAATCAAAAGCAAATGCTAGCTGAGCGCCACATTACTCTTCTCTATTTTCAGCCTGGGAGTGCAGCGTGGCAGCTGCTGCCAGCATGGCTTCCCTGTCCAAACTGGAAGCCAAAGTAAATCATCTTGAAATTGCTTCTGTCCTGTATTGTGCCACAGCATGGAAGAAGGGAGCTAATCCACTTCCTTTCTTTTCCCTCAGACCTGGCTACCAACCTGGAAAACTCAAGTCTGTATGCACCCACTTGACTAAGTAAATTTTCTTTTGAGAATATTCTTTTTAAAATTGCTTTTATTTATTTACATTTCAAATGTTGCCCCCTCTTCCTGGTCCTCTCTCCAAGAGTTCTTCATCCCATCCCCCCTTTCCTTTACCTCTGAGAGGGTGCACCCTAACACACACCACCCATCCTCCTCATCCACTTTCCCACCTCCTCCTCATCCCCTACACATCACCCTTCCCTGGGGTCTCAAGTCTGTACAGATTGCACACATCTTTTCCCACTGAGGCCAGACAAAGTAGTCCTCTACACATATGTGCTGGGGGCCATGAACCAGCCCATATGCTCTTTGGTTTGTGGCTTAGTCTTTGGGAGATCCCAGGGGTCTAAGTCAATTGATACTGTTGTTCTTCCATGGGGTTCCCATCCCCTTCAGCTTCTTCCATCTATCCCCTATTTTTCATAAAGTAGTGGGTTTATTGACTAAGCCTTAAATATAATTGTATTTACAAAGGATTTAATAATTGATGCTAAAGCATTGTTTGAGGGACAGGGTAATTTTTCCCACCTGAACCTACCTACATATCTTCCATGTGAAACTGCTGAAATAATTAGTTCTATAAAATGACTGACACCTTGAACTGACATGAATTATCTCCACTCTATGCTGTAAAGTATCTGTGTATGGTGCTAAAGGCAACTAGGTCAAGATGTCACAAGACTGATATTTCTCTGTCTTTTTGTGTTTCTGATAAACACGGGAAGACAAGGGAAATGCATCAGATAGAAAGAAAAGAATATTCATTCATGAAGATAAGACTGCAAAAACTGCCCTCCACAAACTACTTTCCTGACCAGAGCAGATAAAGTTTGCCAGTGAAGCATTGATTGACCTTTGAAGCAAAAGAGTAGCAAAAATAATAGGTATGTCTACACATTCATAAGGGACTCAGACTTTGTATAATCTGTGAGAAAAATTTTTACCTAAATCATTTGATCCCAAGGCTTTATTCTTACTTTTGGTAAAATCACTGAATAAGAATACTACCTCTTTTTATCAAAAACCCCCACTAAATTACTAGTTTAAAGTTTGTTTGTTTGTGGTTTTGAGGCAAGGTTCCAGGATAGCCTTGGCTATCCTGGAACTCACTCTGTAGACCAAGATAGTCTCAAACTCGGAGAAATCTGCTTGCCTCTGTCTTCCAAGTGCTTAAATTAAAGCCCTGAACTACCAATACCCAGCTTAAAATTATTTTTAAGATTTTATTTTACATATATTTATGTATCTGTGTAGGAGTATGTGTATCATGCATATATGTGTAGATATGCACCTTTGTGTATGTGCTCACAGAAGCTTGAAGAGGGCATCAGATCCTTTGGAGATAGTTACAGGTGGTGTGAGCTGCCTAACGTTGGTGATGGGCACCAAACTATGGTCTGCAAAAACAGACCGTAGTTGCTGAGCCATCAACTGAAAGTTCATATTTTAATGGCAGTGTTCACATTGTGAAAGGTGAAGATTCTAAGGAAGTCATCCACCTTGAGAGGTTTTCACAGGAAAGGGATGAAGGACTCAAGAATTTTGCAGACAGCTGTCCCTTCCTCTGCTCTTTCTTCACACCCTTCTCATAATAAGATCACTTCTGCTAAGAATTTGTTCCCAACCAATAACAAGGCTAAGAAATATAAGATGGGACATTACGAACTATGAGACAAAAATAAGGTTTTTTTTTTAATGAACTGTGGATCCTGAATTTTGCCATGATGATTGTAAGCTTGCTAATAACAGCTGTGCCAGCTTTGCACATCAAATATTAGAATTCATTTTGAATGAATTTGTTATAAACTGTTCTATAGGAGAGAATGCCTTAAGGTTTGAGCATCAAGGAAAGCAGGAGGTGGATGTGAACAGAAGACTTAAGTACTAATCAGAAAATAATAATTAAAAAGGCATAAGCAATTAAAAGTTCAAAAGATTTAAACAAATGTCTAGTGAAATCAATGAGTGTATGCAGGTACTGTGTTTAAATTTGAAAATGTTCTGTACAGGTTCATGGGGGAAAGTACTTGACCCCCAATGGCGAATGGTATTTGGGAAAACTGTAGAATCTTTAGATTCTGAAGCCTTAGAACAGAAGGACGGGCTTCCTGGGGAGTGGGCTTTGAGGTTTCATAGACTGGGCATACTTTCTGGTTTTGTTTAATTTATTTTGTTTGGTTTTGTTTTCTCTCTCTGCTTTTTGTATGGAGATGAAGCATGACAAGTCTGCTGCCTGCTCCTGTGTGAGCATGACATGAGCAGAAAATAACTCCATAAAATATTTGTATATAAAGTAAATGTAAAATATTTTTAAAACTTGAGACAAACTTAGGTGCACACCTCTATTTATATATAAAATAACACTCCACTGTGCATCCAGGATAGTAATTTTTGCTATATCAAGAGAAGTACAAACTGAAGTAGATCAACATTCAGAAAATAAATGTCAACATGTTTCAGAAATTTGTATCCAAACTATCCAAGTGTCAGTATGGTATCTGGGGAAAGGATTTATAAAAGTTCTAGTTGAGAATTTGTTAAATTTTTAGTTGTGTGAAAATGCACAGCTGGTTTGAGCTCTAGGGGAGAAGGTATTCATAACAGATGGTCTCCCTCCTTCAGCAAATGAAACCAAAGAGCAAAATTAAGATGAGGTAGTCAATATGTTTTATAGACTCAAAAATCTTTGTAATTGTCAAAAAACCAGCCAAGTCCATTTCAACAACAAACAGAAAAAAAGTGTTAGTCCATGGTTGCAAAATTCCTTCATTATTATATTTATTTTTTGGACATATTTTTGAAATATTTTGGAGATAAACATAAAAAGTGGAAAGATAAAATTAGCTAAATGAAACTTTAACAATATAATTATAAGGGTTTAAACTTTTGATAGTCTTTTACCATTTATAGTTTTGATAGATAGAGGAAATTCAATCTCTTAAAGTGCTTTTGAATACTTAATATTTATTTAATGTCTATGGTAGTCTAGTCTACATGTGTTATTGGTGCACCATGTGCTTGTGTGGAGCCTGAAGAAGTGGGAGTTCGATTCCTCTGGAACTGTAGATACAGGTGACTGTGAGCCACCGGGTTGAATACAGGATCCAAGCCTGGTGCTCAGCAGGATCGGCCACTCTTAACCACTTAACCACTCTTACTTACCTCTTAATCACTGAGCCATCTTCCCAGCCCTGAAAAAAATCCAATTTTAATGGGAGCAACAAACAAGTATACTTTCCAGTTAAAACAAAAGGCCTATTTTTAAAACATAAACATGGGACCTGGAAAGAGTTTCAGTCATTAGAAACAAGAGCTGACCTTAAATAGATCCTGGATTTTATTTTCCAAATGGTGGCAAGCCTATAACTTCAGTTCCTGGGGATCTGATGCCACATTCTGCCCTTCCAACGTAGAACCAGATGGAACCCTGCTATTTTATAAACCTCTTTAAAATGCACTTTAGAGTAGTTTAGTTGGAATTACTATGCACAAGGCAATGTCCCTTGTGTGCTATACCCCTCTTTGTGTTGGTAGGCTGCTCCCAGAGAGCACAAACCAACACAACCTATTTCCATTACTCTTAGTTGCCCACTAGAAATACACTGATGGTGGTGAGACTGTATTGCTGTAGACATCAAGCACACTGGCCACAGGAAATAGAGAAATCAAGCTGGTTCCAGACACTCTTGATAGTTTTATTTTACATTTTGAATCAGGAAGTGAGACAACTTTACCATTAGTCACTTTCACAGTGTGGGTCCCTTAAGATGTCACATATATTTTAGAATTTTTTTTTAAAAATCTGTTTTATTTTATTAATTTGTTTGATTACTGGGTGTGTGAGTGAGTAAGTGGACTAGTTTAGTTAATTGAGAAAGAAAACATGTAGACTATGCTAGCCTTAAATCTATTATGTAGTTGAGACTTACCTTGAATTTCTGATCCTTCTACCTCTGCCTCCCTGGTACTGGGATCACATGTGCCACCATGCCTGGTGTATGTGGTGCTAGAGATGGAACCCAGTGCTCTTTGCATGCTAGGCTACTAATTGAACAACATACTTAGCCTAGTTTTATAATTTCATTGTTTTGAAAAAAACCCACTATTTACTCAATTGCAGTGCAGCTGACATCTTCAGTAGGATGGATATTCTCATACCATTACTTTCCATAGTCTTCCATCATTGGATAAGTTTTCATATTCTACATCAATAGTTTAAAGTGATTTATTTGGGAGAAGGATATAGCTTCTCCAACCATGCCTTTGAACTCTGTTGTATCTTTTCAGTAAATTTGTGTGTGTGTATGGTGTATGTGTGTGTGTTTGTGTGATTTGTGTGTGTTTTGTATGAATGTGCCCATGACAAAGCATATATGTAGAAGCCAAAAGACAGTTAATCTATTTTCCTGGACCCCTATTAGATTTTTTTCTTTTTAAAAATATGTTCTCCAACTTCAGAGTCTGCTTCTTTAAATTGTACTTTATTTGTTTTATGAAAATTCACACACTGTTTGTGGCTTATCTCTGGGTTTGTCTAGATGCCTTTCCTTTCCAATATATCACTAAATATATAATTTTAAAAATTTCATTGTTCTAAAGAATTGCTTGATTTTCTGTTTTCAGGTTGGTTTCTGGGTAATTATCTTGTTCTTTATGTGGCCCAAATGTTTTTACTTCTCCATAGCCTTGTATTGTCTTGCTGGTATTCATGTATTGGAAGAAAAGCAGCCACCATGAGGTATACATGTTTGTGGACATCTTTGTGTTCAGGAAGTCCTTCAACAATTAGTCCAGTAAAAAATTCCAAGCTCAGTAAATTCCTTTATATGGAGTGTAACTCTTCTGGGTATGCACATGTAATTGTTCAATTAATGAATTGTGAGAATTTTCTTTTCAGGAGCTGGTCATATATTCATTGTTCTGTGACCTCTCCATGGTTTAACAGCTCTACAATATCCTTGTTTTCATTTTCTGTGATCAGCCATAGACATAAAAATAAAATATTGTGAGAAGGAGAAACAGACTGCTTTCTGTAAACTCTATTACAGTACATTTTACTATCAGATACTCTCAATCACCCACTTCCCTAATTTCCAAATTAAATATTTATAATGGGATTACATGTATTCAGGGGAAATAATCATGTATAGAGTTCAGAACTAATTGCAATTTTAAGTATGCACTGAGGGGTCAAAGTCAACACGCCTTGGATCTGTGAAGGGATCAAATAGTTTGCAGATTCTGGGATGCCACAGAGTAAGGCTTTCTGTGCTCTTTAATTCTCAGTGACCCAAACATAGAAGTTTCTTTTCAGAATGAGAGTGTGGTAGGAGTAAAGGAGGAGGAAAGGAAGAAGGAAAGAGAAAGGAAAATTAGAACAAGAAAGAACAAAATAAGAAGAAGAAAATGAAAGTAAATTGGAGGAAAGAAATAAATACAAAGAGAAGATAGCGTGGAGTTAAATGTTGCTTCACTCTCCCTCCAGAGTGACCCACCATGGATCAGATTCTCTGGGTCCCTCAGAGAGGTGATAACCACTCTCCATGGTACTGAAAAGGCTTCCTTCTTTTCTAGCCAACTTTTTGGTCATTTTGTTGTTGTTGCTCTTCTTCTTCTTCTTCTTCTTCTTCTTCTTCTTCTTCTTCTTCTTCTTCTTCTTCTTCTTCTTCTTCTTCTTCTTCTTCTTCTCCTTCTCCTTCTCCTTCTCCTTCTCCTTCTCCTCCTCCTCCTCCTCCTCCTCCTCCTCCTCCTCCTCCTCCTCCTCCTCCTCCTTCTTCTCCTCCTTCTCCTCCTTCTCCTTCTTCCATCTACTTTCTTCCTTCTTCCATCTTCCTTCTTCCGTCTTCTCCTTCCCCTTCCCCTTTCTCTTCTTTTTCTTCTTCTTCTTCTTCTTCCTCCTCTCCTTTTTCTTCTTCTTCCTTATCCTCCTCTTCCTCCTCCTCTTACTCCTCCTCTTACTCCTCTTCCTTCTCTTCTTCCTTCTCCTCCTCCTCCTCTCTCTCCTTCTCCTCCTCATCTGCCTCTTCCTCCTCCTTGTTCTTCTTAAGCATATAAAGGCTGGTCTTCCTTGGTTTCAACCCTATGCCAGGACTTTCAACTCTCTGAATTAGGCAAGAAAGAACCCAGCCCTTGTCAGGGCTCAAAACCCAGAAGAGAGCTTTATTCTTTTCTATCCTTTCCCTGTGAGAAGCTCTGTGCCAGGTGACTTCGATGGTGGATTTAAGACATTCGGGTCAAAATGAAGCTCAATAATAAGCATTCTCCAGATCAAGATGACTGTTCCAATCCTTCCATCATTTGAGCAAAGGAATTTCTTATTTCGCTGGAGCTTCTGTAAGGCATTTTGAGCCTCATTATTCTAAATGCATCTCTCTTAGGGAGTCGGGGGTTGGGGAAAACTTCCATTCTGATTTCTTTCTAACTTCCATATATTCTCCTTTAGCAATGCTTAAATTAATAAGGCAAAATTATATTTTTTTAGTGCTGCATTTACTATCTACCACTTGGGAAAATGAGTATGTATTTATTTACAAAGTAAAAATGAATTCCCAAAGTATAATGCCATGGATCAGCAGATAAAAGCTCTTGCTACAAAGCCTGACAACCCACATAATCATTACATATTGCCAAAGCCTGACAACCCACATGGGCCCCATGTGATTAAAGAAATGAGTGCCCCAAGTTCCTTGACCTTTACATGCATGCTGTGGTAGGCACACTCACATGTGTATGTGCATGTGTACACACACACAAAACAAAAGAATAAATAAATCTGTATAAGAATATTTTAAAATTAGTTGGCTTCCATTTTTCACATCCCCATTCTATAAACAAGGCCACCAAGGGAACTATGGTTTAGAAGAAGAAAGAAGTTACAGTGGCAGTTTTTCTCACTTGTCTTTGTTTGCTGTTCACATCAACTCAGCTGGCAGGAGGACTGTCTCTGCCATACTCATAGACTCCTTGTAAGCCATGACTCTGGAGACCTCCTGTGAACAGATTCCTAAACTATTCTTGCTTGCAAAAGACCCCTTGAGACCCTTGAGGTACAGAAGCGGATACTCCCCATGCTCCAATCTCCATTGTTCAGACCTTGTTCCAAGACTTCCCTAATGGCTGCAATGACCAATACCATCCCTGGGAATAAGAAGAATGCCCAGGCCCTGCCAAACAGGAATAAAAAAATTCACTAATCTCAGATATTGCTCCAAGGTCATGTCACATAATCCAATCACAGATCACCATAGAAATCTCCCTCCTTTCTTACAAGAAAACCCTTTGTTCCAGACAGCTCAATTTTCTGTAGCTTCTCACCTGAGTAGAGGCAGCCACATTCCTGATTTTTCTTCCCATCCAATACATTTCTTGTATGAGATTTGTTGTATTATGTGATGTGATGTTGTGGCATTCCTTGGCTTCTGATTGCCAGGATACTCTTTCATCCAAGCTCTAAAATGTACAGTCCTGCACATGGGTTTGTACAGTTAGGAAAGGCCACTGCAAGAATAGCCCAAAGTCACACACTTTGCTTTTAACCTTTAACAACTACAAAAAAATCTGTGAGTTTCCCAGCAGCTCCTTTCAAAACCTGAGATTTGGAAATATATATTAAACAACCAAAATTGATTTTATCTTTGTGCCTTTGGCCATTTACTTGAAGTTTTAGCTTTCATGTGTATTTTGGTTAAACCGTACCACATTTTATCTGGATTCAAAGATGCCTTTGAAAGTATTAATTCTTTTTTTAATAAACATTTTAGTAACAAGAAATATGACTGCTTTTATAATTAATACTACAACTTTATTTATCGGAGGAAAAAAATCTAATAAAAATAGTCAGGGGAGCAGCAGAGAGAACTCTGTGGGTAAAGAGCTCAAACAAAAGCAATTGAACCTAAGTATGGACTCCAGAACAAAGGCACCTCTAATCTGAGAACTCATGAAATACAACATGACATTTCCAGGATAAACTGGCTAGTTATGCTAGCCTGCTTAGCAATGTCTAATTTCATACAGAGAGCTTGCCTTTATAAATAAGACAGAGAACAATTAAAGCATATTCCAAAATCAACTTTGAGCCATCATGCAGATACATATATATGGTTACTATCACAAGTACATAGCTGATCCCATGGAAAAATCCATCATCAAAATCATCAAAAAGTATATTACATACATTATTGATAGTTAGTATACAATACTAAAAGCTTCAACTATAAACAGAAACTTGCCGATGTTAAGAAGCATTTGATATAGCATTACTTTCTACTTCTACTATTTATTTACTGCGTACCTTTGGAAAATTATTTAGCCTCTTTTGAGTACTTAAAATAATCTATTTTAAACATTAGAACTTGGACTGGTGAAATAGCTCACGGAGAGTAAAGGTAAGTGCAGAGAAACCAGTGACCATATTCAATCATTGGATTCTATGTGGTCAAAGGAAAAAAACCAACTCCCAGACTTCCACACCTGACCCTGTCACATAAAGAAATACATGTAATTTTTACTTAATAATGTTCTGACGTATAGGTCCATATTTCCATGTGGTCATTCAAAGGCTTGGAGGTATATAATAAACCAAGTCAGAAGACTCAGCAGCTGCAAAAGGTTTTGTGGAGGTCATATGTGAACACATATCTGTGCAAAATGAGACTCTATCAATATCTTTCATCTTTTTCTGTTCCTGAGAAAGGTGCTCCCTTTTCAGTTCACAAATGAAGGGCAGCAGAGTGTGAAAGCCTAAATGAGGAACGGGGGCTTAGATGTTATCTCAAAACTCACAGGAAATACATTCACACCTTGTTTCATGAGATGATTTTAGTATCAGGATAACCTTCTCAATAAATTACAAAAGATAAGTTTTTTTTTTATTTAATTGGATATTTTTTGTTTACATTTCAAATGTTATCCCCTTTCCTGATTTCCCCTCTGCAAACTCCCTATCCCATCCCCCTTTACCCTGCTAAAATGAGGGTGTTTCCCCACCCACCTACCCACACCTGCCTCTCAGCCCTAGCATTCCTCCTTAGTGGGGCATCAAGCCTTCACAGGAATAAGGGCCTCCCCTCCTGTTGATGCCAGATAAAGCCCCTTCAGCTCCTTCAGCCCTTCCACTAACTCCTCCATTGGGGTCCCTGTGCTCAGTCGAATGATTGGCTGCAAATATCCACATCTGCATTGGTCAGGCTCTGGCAGAGCCTCTCAGGAGACAGCTGTAGCTGGATCCTGTCAGCAAGCACTTCTTGGCATCCACGATAGTGTTTGGGTTTGGTGTCTGCATGTTGGATATATCCCCAGGTGAGGCAGTGTCTGGATAGCCTTTCCTTCAGTCTTTGCTTCACTCTTTTATTCTGTATTTCATTTAGGCAAGAGTAATTCTGGGTTAAAATTTTGGAGATAGGTAAGTGGCCCTATCCTTCAACTAAAATTTTTGGTACTTCATTTTGCTTTCTTTGATTTCTTAGAATTCTTGGGTTTTTTTAATTTAGTTTTTGTATTAGATATTTTATTTGTTTACATTTCAGCTGTCATCCCCTTTCCCTATGCCCCCCAAACACTATCTTCCCTTCTCCTGCTTCTATGAGGGTGTACCCCCACCTACACACTCTGCCCCTTCAAATTGCCCCACACTGGGGCATCCAGCCTTCACAGGACCAAGGATTTCCTCTCCCACCAATGCCCAACAAGGCCATCCTCCACTACATATACAGCTGGAGCCATAGCTTCCTCTATGTGTGTTCCCAGGCTGGCAGTTTAGACCCTGGGAGCTCTGGTTGGTTAGTGTTGTTACTCACCCCATGGAGTGGCAAACCCCTTCAGCTTCTTCAGTCTTCTCTCTAATTCCTTCATTGGGAACCCAGTGATCCATTCAATGGTTAGCTGCAAGCATCTGCATCCTCCATATATGTTAGGCTCTGGCAGAACCTCTCAGGAGATAGTTACATCAGGCTCCTGTCAGGGTGTATTTCCTGGCACCCACAACAACATCTGCTTTTGGCGACTGCACAGGTGATGGATCCCCAGTTGGGGCAGTCTCCGAATGGCCCCTCCTTTAGTCTCTGCTCCACATTTTGTTTCCATACTTGCACCCATGAGTATTTTGTTGCTCTTTCTAAGAAGGAATGAAGCACCCACACATTGGTCTTCCTTCTTCATGAGCTTCACATGGTTGGTGAGTTGTATCTTGGTATTGCAAGCTTTTGGGCTAATATCCACTTATCAGTGCGTGCATACTATGTGTGTTCTTTTGTGATTGGGTTACCTTACTCAGGATAATATTTGCTAATTCTATCCATTTGCCTAAGAATTTCATGAATTGATTGTTTTTAATACCTAAGTAATACTACATTGTATAAATGTACCACATTCTCTGTATCTATTTCTCTGTTGAAGGACATCTGGGTTCTTTCCAGCTTCTGGTTATTATAAATAAGGCTATTATTAACATAGTGAAACATGCATCCTTGTTATATGGTGGAGCATCTTTTGAGTATATCCTCAGGAGTTGTATAGATGGGTCTTCAGGTAATACTATATCCAGTTTTCTTGGGAACTGCCAAACTGGTTTCCAAAGTGGTTTACCAGGTTGCAATTCCACCAACAATGGATGAGTGTTCCTCTTTCTCCACATCCTCGCTAGCATCTTCTATCACCTGAGTTTTTGAACTTAGCCATTCTGACTTGTGTGAGGCAGAATAGCAGGGTTGTTTTGATTTGCATTTCCCTGATGCCTAAGGATGTTGTACATTTCTGTATGTGTTTCTTAGCCATTTGAGTTTTCCTCACTTGAGAATTCTTTATCTCTGTACCCCATTTATAATAGGGTCATTTGATTCTCTGGAGTCTAATTTCTTAAGTTCTTTGCCTATATTAAATATTATCCCTCTTTTGGATGTAGGATTGGTAAGGATTTTTTCCCAATCTGTTGATTGCTAGTTTGTCCTATTGACAGTGTCCTTTGCCTTACAGAAGCATTGCAATTTTATGAGGTCCCATTTGTCAATTCTTGATTTTACAGCATAAGCCATTGGTGTTCTATTTGGGAACTTTACCCTTTGCCCAAGTATTCAAGGCTCTTCCCCACTTTCTCTTCTATTAGTTTCAGCGTATCTAGTTTTATGTAGAGGTTCTTGATCCCCTTGAACTTGAGCTTTGTACAAGCAGATAAGAATGGATTGATTTGCATTCTTCTATGTGCTGACCTCCAGTTGAATTAGCATACTATCTTGAAAGTGCTGTCTTTTTTTCCCACTGAATGGTTTTAGCTCCTCTCTCAAAGATCAAGTGACCATAGGTCTGTGGGTTCATTTCTGAGTCTTCTGTTTTATTCCACTGATCTTCCTGCCTGTCTCTGTACCAATACCATGCAGCTTTTATCACTATTGCTCTGTAGTACACTTTGAGGTCAAGGATGGTGATTCCCCCAGAAGTGCTTTTACTATGGAGAATAGTTTTCAATATCCTGGGTTTTTTGTATTCCAAATGAATTTTCATATTACTCTTTCTATCTCTATGAAGAATTGAGTTGGACTTGTGATGGGGATTGCATTGAATCTGTAGATTGCTTTCGGCAAGATGGCTATTTTTATTAAATTAATCCTGCCAATGCATGAGCATGGGAGATATTTCTATCTTCTGATATCTTCTTCAATTTCTTTCTACAAAGACTTGGAGTTCTTGTCATACAGATCTTTCACTTGCTTGGTTAGATAAATACCAAGGTATTTTATATTATTTGTGACTATTGTGAAGAATTTCATTTCCCTAATTTCTTTCTCAGCCTATTTATTCTTCGAGTAGAGAAAGGCTACTTGTTTGTTTGAATTAATTTTATATCCAGCCACTTTGCTGAAGTTGTTCATCAGGTTTAGAAGTTTTCTGGTGCAAGTTTTGGGGTCACTTAAGTATATTATCATATCATCTGCAAATAGTGATATTTTGACTTCTTTCTTTCCAAATTGTATCCCTTTTGATCTTCTTTTGTTGGGTAATTGCTCTGTCTAGGACTTCGAATACTATGTTGAATAGATAGGAACAGAGTAGGCAGCTTAGTCTAGTCCCTGATTTTAGTGGGATTGCTTCAAGATTCTCTCCATTTAGTTTGATGTTGGCTACTGGTTTGCTGTATATTGCTTTTACTATGTGTGGGTATGGGCCTTGAATTCCTGTTCTTTCTAAGACTTTTACCATGAAAGGATGCTGTATTTTGTCAAATGCTTTCTCAGCATCTAGCGAGATTATCATGTGGTTTTTTTTCTTTGAGTTTGTTATATAGTGGATTATGTTGATGGATTTTCATATATTGAACTATCCTTGCATTCCTGGGATAAAGCCTACTTGATCATGATGGATGATTGTTTTGATGTGCTCTTGAATTCGGTTTGCAAGAATTTTATTCAGTATTTTTCATTGATATTCATAAGGGAGATTGGTCTGAAATTCTCTTTTTTGTTGTGTCTTTGTGTGGTTTAGATATATGACTGAATCATCCACTGTTTGTTTTTTCTTTCTCTTGAGCTTCAAGTGATCCATGAGTAGTATCATAGGTATTCCATGCTCTTTGCCTAATATCCATTTATCAGTGAGTACATACCACATGTGGTCTTTTGTGATTGAGTTACCTTACTCAGGATAATATTTTCTAGATCCATTTATTTGCCTGTGAATTTCATGAAGTCATTGTTTTTAATAGCTGAATAGTATTCCATTGTGGTACAAGATAAGTTTGAAATGATCCGAAAACAGTTCATCCTTTTTCTTGAGGAATGCCTTGGCCATTATAAGAACTTGCAGCTTTTTGGGGGACTACAACATTGCTTCTGTTGACATTGCAGGGATAATACTCACCTGCAACCCCTGGGGATTTGGTAGAGTTTTTTCAGGCTGTGAGTAACCTGCACATACAACCATATACATATATACATTATTAAAGAGAAAAACAAATCATTAAAATATTATCCTGTATTTGTCAATGTGCAATAGTTGTTATTTAACATTGAGTTATAACATTGTAAGAATATTACTTAGGAAACCAGTTTTGTTTTATTTCCAGTTTTCTGAGGAACCACCACATTAATTTCCAGAGTGGTTTTGCCAGTTTGCAATACCAACAGCAGTGAAGGAGTGTACCTTTTTCTCCACATCATTGTCAGCATGTGCTGTCACTTGAGTCTTTGATCTTTACCATTCTGATTGGTATAAGGTATAATTTCAGGGTCCTTTTGATTACATTTCATTGATGACTAAGGACTTTGCACATTTCTTTAAGTGCTTCTCGGCACTTATAGAAATTCTGTTGTGACTTCTCTGTTTAGCTCTGTATTCTATTTTGTAAATTGGGTTATTTGGTTTTTTGGATGTTAACTTCTTGAGTTCTTTATATATTTTGGATATTAGCCCTCTATTAGATGTAGGATTAGTGAAGTTATTTGTCTTGTTTTGTTTTTCTTTTCCCCAATTTGTAGGTTGTTGATTTGTCCTATTGATGGTATCTTTTGCCTTACAGAAGCTTTTTAGTTTTATGAGGTCCCATTTATCAATTGTTGATCTTAGAATCTAATCTACTAGTGCTCTTATCTAGATATTTCCCCCCTGCCAATGAGTTTGGGGCTCTTTCCTATTTTCTCTTCTATTAGATTTGGTGTATTTGGTTTTATGTTCAGTCCCTTGATCCACTTAGACCTGAGTATTTTGCAAGGTGATAAATATGATTCTATTCTTATTCTTGTCTCTGGAATATTTGTATAACATTGTAGAAGAAAGAACTTTTAAAATCTCCAGAGTCTTAAAATATTAAAACTGGACAGAGAGAAGAACGGTATTGAAAAAAGTAGACAATATGTTTGTATATTTATATTTGAAATAACTTGGGTCTTCCACTGGAAGTTCACTACATTCTTACAAATTAATAAAGGAAATTAAAAATTAAAAGCAAAACAAAAACAGAATTTGGAATTCAATGGAAAATTACTCTCAATCTGAGGACTTGGAAAAAAAGAAGTTACTTTATGTATGTGTTACAGTTCTGATGAGAAAAGTTTTCCCAATGCACAAGTTGTAGCTTTGAAGGGAAAAGTATCCTGTCAGTCGGGAGCCAAGGAATAGCACAAAATCACACTGTACAACAAACCCCACACAGGACATTTATTGGAAAAGACACAAGAAAGTTGATAATTCTGTTCTGGCAAGAAGCAGTTGATAACTAAATGGAAGGCAGGCTGATACAGGGTTTCTTGGCTGTGGCGTTTTCCAGAATAGAGATTTTCAGGGTGTGTATTAGTGGAATTTTATGTCCTGAGTTTGGAATAAGCTTGGGGTTTGGTGAGTTTTCCAGATCAGGGATCCATTTGTTTTCAAAACCTGTAAGTAAGCTCACTTTCACCCTGATGATATCTCATCTCTACCCAGCTATGTCACTCAAAATGTTGAAGATTTGGAGAACATAAACTGATTTCATCATTTTCTTGGAAAACTAGGAGACATTCTCTTGTGTTCAGTTTATTTTTATTATATAATGTTAGAGTATTGTTGTGTTCAAATATATCATTGATCTGGAAGGAGCTGAAATGCAATCTATGCAATTCCATTTGCTTAAAAGTTCATTTATTGTTCCTAGATATATGATTTTTATAGGAGATAAAAATATGAGAAACATAAAACATATAGACATACCTCATTCAAATAATGAATAAGTTAAATAAGTAGGGCTGATGACTGATAGTGTGAGTATGTAACCTGCCAAACTCTATAAATGTTTTGATGCAGAACAATAAACCATTATGAAAAAAAAGATGAAAAGGATTGCCTACATATCTGGAAAGCACATGTCCATTGGGTTAACTTAACTACTCAGATTGATGATATTCAATAACGTTAGTATCTGTGGCTGCAGAGTTGTAGCTGACGATTATTTTTTATAGCTTATGAAATATCTTGAAAATGAATACCTCTGTACCAGTTACAAATTAAGAGCAACTATGATTAAATTGGCTTGAGCCCCAAAGCACATAGTGTGATGTAAACAAGCAAAATAAGTGTGAAGTTAGTCTGTATCCAGTGACATAATGATAGTTATAATTAAAATGTAAATACAGTCTTCCAAGTTTGAAAATATCAAAACACACTACAATTTATTTCCCCATTTAATCTTCTATACTGCAAAAAACTGTCAAATGAGTGAACGACTCACCACCATGATATACCATACTTATCAAGGAGACTTTTGAAATCGTTCCGTAGCCTAATCAAATCAGTCATTGTGTACTATGAAAGTACAATGTGGAATCTAATACAGGATGGGTAAAAAGAGAGGAGGTTATGTCTCCCTGACATGAGACAACATTCTAGCTGAGTTCTGCTTGATAGAAAGATATTGTCGACATAACTATTAATGGCTATTTTGCAAGAATTAAATTGTTAGCAGTGTCATGAGTACACAATAGATACCAAGGGACCATATCTACATGAAACATAAAAGAAATAAAAAAAATTGGGGCCAGGAAGATGGAATAGTCAATAAAATACTCGTCTGGTAAGCATGAAGATGTGAGGCCAGTCCCCATAAATCACCCAAAACAAACAACCACTTGTGGTGGTGTGCACCTGAAATCTTAGTGCTAGGGAAATGAAGACAAACACATGCATGGGGCTTGCTGGTCATCCAGTCAGTTTATTAGGTGAACCCAGGTCACTGAGTGACCTCCGTGTCAGATAGTAAGGTAGAGTGATTCTGGAGCACAAATGATGACTATAACTGTCCGCTTCATTTATGTACATCTGCTCAAAAATGTGAATGTTCATACTGACAATAAAATGAACAAAACCCTAGATAGATGGAATGAATTCATGTTAGACTTGTAGAAGCTGGAAAGAAATTATTAGAAAGATATTGATTGACAAGGCATTGCCCTTGAATTGAAAAAGGCATATGATTGAATTAGATTCCCCATCAAATTCAGGGTAAAGTTGTGCTCTCTAATTTTTTTGTTTACTGTTTTGTTTGTTTGTCTGGCTGGTTTGATTTAGTTTTGCTTTGTTTATTTTGTGGGGGTTGTTTATTTTTTACCTGTTTATTTTTGATTTTTTGTTACTTTTTTCTTGCTTTTGTTTTTGTTGGTGTTTTGTTTTCTGCTAGTGACTCAATAATATCAACCATCTCGGATCAGTGATATTACTGCAAATTTCTTCCTACATATTTTTACTATTTAGATTATGGAAATCATTCACAAGGTATCACTTATTAGTTAAGAAGAAAGTGAAGTCATAGAACCACATTATAAATTAATATATATTTTTGTATGTATATCTATCTACTTATCTATGTACCATCTATTAATCATCTAATAATTTTTCAACAAAATTTATCTCATTTACTTATATTTTATTTGCAAGAGCTTTGCTTATCAAATTTTAGTTAACTGTTAAAATAATTGATAAAAATTTGGGGGAGAGCTGTAGATAGTGTTCAACAACTAAGAACACAAGCTGCTATTTCAGACTTGCTAACTGCTCTTATAGGTGGCTAGATAGCTCTTAGTACCTATATTAAATATATCAACAAAAATCTGTAATATCTAATAAAAAAGGATTATGTTTCAGAATTAGCAATAAAAATGAACAAATACACAATAAATTGTTATTATACACCAGAAGGAAATAGTTCTAGAAATGAATTAGACCAACCATTAAAAGTGCTGAAAAATGATTGCAAACTTCTTTGTGACCAAACAATAATACAATATAAAACTATGATTAAATAGTT
Organism: Arvicanthis niloticus; assembly: GCF_011762505.2. NCBI lineage: Eukaryota > Metazoa > Chordata > Mammalia > Rodentia > Muridae > Arvicanthis > Arvicanthis niloticus. The sequence continues at coordinate 12,511,307 of NC_047667.1, read as the reverse complement.
ATACTGAGAATTAGAGTAATTATTTCCCAAAATAAAAGACTGTAAAAGTTCATATAGATAAAGGAAACGAAAGTCAAATTTTTGTTAGAACAAATGCTTGTAAGTGATACGAATATTTTGTTGTTGCTATACAGTCTTTACTGTTTGCTAAATAAATGTGCCTCAAAATGAAACATTTGGCTGTAGACAGGTTCTTAAATAAGAAAATTGGATAAAACATTGATGGTAACTTTTTATTGAAAATGAAAATTTTTATATACTTTGTCAAGAGTTCATGAGAACTGAAACAGAATTAATGGCAATATGAAAGAATGTAACTGACACTAGTAATCCTGTTAACAAGCTTTCCACTGTGGTAACAATGTACCTGAGAAAAACAACTTAATAAATAAAAGTAATTTTTGTTCAAAAAAAAAAAAAGAAAATTGACCTGGATTAAGAATTTAAATGACAATGGTAATGGAAAACAGAATTTCACACAAAGCTTTGCAACAAGCTCTTTGAGATTACACATGGCCTTATGGTGCCTGACAGTATTAAGAATATAGAGCCAACTGCAAGCCAGTGTAAAGGGCATAGGGAAAGTGACAATGAGAGGTCTTCCTGTGAGGATTCACTAGAAAGGCTTTGGCTACTCAATTCCTGATTTTCCCAGTAAAGTCTGGAGTCATGATGACAAATCAGTAAAAGACTGAAATTGGCTGAGATAACACTTAATATGCCTTTTATAGAAATAGTTATGTGTTAGCAGTGTGATATGCATAAAATAAACAAAAATAAGCACATGTACATTTGTACATTATATATATATATTTCACATATATTCACACACATCTATACACACACATTTAGACACACAAATGTTTATACACACATACACACATGTCATTGCATAGCAGTTTCTTCTTAGATTAAAACCTCTCTTGGAAAGAAGCTCATTAAGACACAGGAAACTTGAGCAGGAAGTTCATTAAACTCAAGAAGAAAACAACTCAAATAACTCAAGGAAATTCCTGAAACCAATCAAATTCACCAGGCCCCTTCCTCTCAAAGCATATATAAGCTGTAAGCATTGCTGAGAGGCTCTCTCAGGAAAGCTAAGCTTTCTGAAAGAGGCTCAGACTAACTTAACTACCTAAAAAAGACACCTTTCTACCTGTTGAACTGCTTGGAGGGTGTGCAATGTGCTCCGGGTTTGCAGCTTTTGTGAACTACCACTTATGTTTGGGTGGGCTTTTGGTGATGTAGCTATCTTTGAATAATTTCCACACCTATAATTAATCACAATGACACTCAGTGTTTCATCAAATTGGACTTTAGTGGTACCCATACATTGTTCTGTCACTGATTACCTATTTGAAATGTAGATATTTATATCTCCCCAATAATCATGTCACATAGCATATGTGCATATACATATGCATACAAATACACATACACAAACATATTGTGGTTGTAGTTTTAATTTTGCACTTAGATGATTGCTATGAGATTCATATGGGGAGTCCCAGCTCACTTTAGATCCAACTCATTCTCTGGACAGGGAGTCCTAAGCTATGAAGAAGTGGAGAAATCAACTGGGGTACACACAAGCAGTAAATAAGCATGAATATATATATATATATATATATATATATATATATATATATATTTGCTCTACTCTTAATTATGGATTTGACTAGCTGTTTGAAGTTTCAGAGTGACACACTACTCTATGAAATGGGAAGGTGACATGAACTGTTTTTATCAGGGTCTCTTTATCACAACAGCAGAAATTAAACTCAGGCACATATACATATATACATGTACATTTATAAAAATATATAGATGATAGACAAACAGGTGCAATACATATACACACAAAGAGAGATATGTGCATACATGTATATCTGTAAGAGATGCCAATATATAGCAGAGAAAGGAAGAGAGGATACAACCTTGGGGATTATGTTAACTGCATGGATAAAAGCTATCCGGCTGCCTCTTAGAGACTGAATACTAACCCCTGTGTTCATACTAACGCTTGGATCCCCTGACTATGCTAACTTATAAAACAAATGGAATTTTTCAGACATGATTAGATAAGGAGTGATATTCAAATTTTAAAAATTCCTGAATTTAAACATAATGTAATCACATTATTTTTCTTTTATAAGGGAAAATGGAAGAATCAGATGATACAAAGAGATGGAAAGATACTCTACTCATGACTTTGAAGATTCAGGGTAATTCCATGAAATTGGGAATGTAGAAAACTTTAACATTAATACAGGTGCATGTGATGAATGTGTATATGAATTTAGGTAACATGCATAAAAGGAATAAACATGAGTTGAAGACGCCATGAGGTTGAAGGAATGTGGAAAAGGGAAAATGGGAGGGTGTTCAGTGAAAGAAGGCAAGGAAGAAATGTAATTGTTAAAATTTCAAACAACATTTAAAAATGAAAAATGAGGTGAGCATACACTGAGCATGGCAGGTAGTAACTAGTGCTTTAAGCTTCCACTGAGCTTGGGAACAATAAGAAAGAACTGGTTTTGGGGCAGGGTGACCACAGGCTTCTAATTTGATCTTAATGGGAATTAACTGCCTCTTCAATCTTCAATCTTCAAAAGGAAACACCCCGCAGGCCATTGGGATAATGCTGTTAAATATCAAAGAAGCACTCAGGAGATTAAAAATCATCATAAGGAGTTGGGGCCAGGGAGGAAGGGACACAGCTGTTTCAATGAATTCATAGAACTGAAGCCAACAGGAACAAAGCAGGTGCAAGCTTGAGACATGAACTGGAGGAGCCTGGCAGGATGCTGTTTTACTGTAGTTTGACAATGGACATGAATTTAGTTTATCAAGTCAAGGAAAATTTGTAAAAATGCTTTTTGCTTGTTTTGACTTGTTAATTTTCATATCACCATGACAAAGTACCTGCAGAGCAAGAGAAGGCTGGGCTTCTTCTGGCCCTGGGTTTGACAGTGCAGTACACAGCAAGGAAGCATGGTGGCAGAGGGCACAGAGATGCAGCCCAGGAGCATAAGATGCTCACTTACTTCTCTTGGAGGTCTGAAAACAGGTAAGGAACTCAGTCCAGAGCCAAGGCTGGTCTGTGACCAATAAGGCCTGTCCTAATGACCTATTTCTTCCAGTGAGGCAATAAGTAGCTGCAAATCATTTGCATGACTAATAATCAAGTATACAAAAATAGGTAAAAATGAAATAAAATTATAAAAATATGTGTGTGTGTCTGTGTATGTACGCGTGTGCGCATGTGCATGCATTCATGAGTATTTGTATGTTGTTTGTTGCAACATGATGTCACTGTGTAGTTTTCCCTCTCTGTTCTAGAACTAACTTGATAGACCAGGCTGGCCTCTGTCTGATGAAGTACAGGGATTAAAGGCATGTGCCACGACCACACAGCTTAAAATTTGTTGCTTCGTGGCACATATTAGCTTTAGTACTTTTAGTAACCTTAAAATGAGAATGAGCTAGGGAGCTGACTCAGTGGCTGCCATGCTGGCTGTGCAAGAATGAGGATGTCTGGAGCTGGATGTGGCAGAGCATGTCTGTGATCTCAGCATCCCCAAGGAGAGAGCCATGGCAGAGACTGGAGAATCCCCAGAAGACTGCAGGGTCAGATAGCCTGCTCTGTGCAGCTGTGAAGAGATAAGAAAAAGAAACACTGCCTCAAACAAGAAGGAAGTTGGGGACTGATTCCTCAGATTGTTCTCTGATAGTCACACTTGTGACATGGCACAAATGCAGGACATTCTCATGCATACAGACAAGAAGTTTTTAGAACACTAATAAATAAAAGTGTAGTAAATGTAAATTCATAGTTTCCACATTCCCATCATTTAAAATCTTTTGCCCTTAATTTATACTGCATATTTCAAAACCTAAGTGACATTTTACACTATTCAGCATTTGTATATAAATCTAACTGTCATCCTTCGTATGTTTACTAAATATACATTTTTTTCTTTACTTAAAACTGGAGAAAGGAAAAAAAAACATTGGCACAGGATCTGCTCTAAAATTATGCAGGTTGGGTCAACGCGTTCCATGTTTATAGGCTCAGTTCTACTTGATTATATTGCATTCAGTTTCTTGGAAGAGAGCTAGGTAATTGATTATGTTATTGTTTAAATGAAATGCCAGTGAAAATAATAATTTAAAAACCAGTTGAAACCACCCCTATAATGCTGTACGGAAAAATACAACTCAAGAGAAAATCAATATCATTGAGTAAAAAGACAAACCTCTATTGGCAGTAACTATATAAATATAACTGCTGAGAACTGTTTGCCATTATTAACTACTGTCCTATGGACCTTGCTGTGGCCAAGAATGGAAGGAGAGGTACTTACGGATATTTGATACTGCTGTAGTCTTTTTCCTAAGATAATGTAGTTGGCATATGTATTTACTTTGTATTATATATGAGTTGAGTATTTCTGTTGGCCAGTAAGGGTGTTAGATATCTTGGTGTTGGGATTATAGGTTCTGCGATGCTTGTCAAACTGAATACCAGTTCCTAAAGAGCAGGATATACCCTGAATCATTAATTCACATTCCCCTCTACTCTTATAGCCAATGGGAATTGAGATAGGAATTTAAGTAATGCTGATCTTAGAAAAAACAGAGTGAACACAGGAGTATGTATAAGAACATACAATCTAAATAAATAAAAACTGGGCATACATTGAGAATGTTAAATACAATGACGAAGAGATACTGTTATTGGTGCTGAACTAAATATAGAATTAAAGTCTTGGAATCCGTCTCAGAGAATGAGAGCACTTGCCATATAAGCATGACATCCCAAATTCAAAATCACAAAACCCATGTTGAAATCTGTCAGCTGTCCGTTCACACGTGTACCTGTAAGTCAAGTGCGATGAAGAGTGAACCTGTACAATTACTGAGGATTTGTTCACCAGCCAAGCAGCAAGTAAAATTAGAGACTCTTTCTCAAAGACAAGACAGACAACATCACAGCATGATATGCAGCGTTCTACTCTCACCCATAGGCATGTGTCCCACACATACACTGTCATTGTGGCATGCAAACATGCACCTATAATTGTGTATATGCATGCATATGCCTGCATGCATGAATGCACACACACACTTTAAAAAATAATATATCTAATATACAATACTATAGAGAGAACTCTTATTTTATTTTATATTTTATAAACTTTTATTTTATATATTATATTTTATTATTTTATGTATTATATACATATAAATAATATATAATTAGAAAGGTATTTGGTGTGGGCAAAGAGGAAGATGAAACAGAATTGGTATGCTACAAAGAAATATCATGTAGACAGTAGTCATGAAGCTGAATTCCACCATTTCACCTACACAACACAGGGCTATTGGTGCGCAAAACTCATGTCTTTCATATGCACTGAGTTTGTGGTAAAGGTCTATAAAAATTTAAGATGAATTTCAACATCTTTAAAATATTAGAATATTATTTGGTGCTGAAGAGATGGCTCCATAGTTAAGAGACAACAGGACTTTTGCAGAGGACCCAAGTTTAATTTCCAGTTCCTACATCAAAAGACAAACACAAATCTGTAACTGTAACTCAAAGGGACTCAAAAGCATGTTCTGGTTTCTGTGGGCACCTGTTTTTCATGCAACCCCCATATCGACTATCTCTGTCTCTGTCTCTATGTCTAGATAAATAGATAGATAGATAGATAGATAGATAGATAGATAGATAGATAGATAGATCTCATATATTAGAAAATTAAGAAATAATCTTTTATCTTATGAACATTATCTGCAGTCTCCTGTAAGACTGTAACAGCAAATGACTTAGGTCACTGACTCCACAGTGTCAAGAAAAACAAAGCAGCAACTTGGTCACATGGCAGGAACGGCTTGGGAACAGGAACTGCCAATGTGCAGAGCAGCCAGATAAAGCAGGTTATGACGATAAGAGCTAAAGTAGCTGTGAAATTGGCCACTAAAATGGCCATAAAATTGGCTACTAAAATAGCCATTTTCTTCCTATAGTATTGATTTACAAGTTAAAGAATGATGCATACATTAAAAAGAAAAATCAAGTCACTAAGCATGAAGTTTATAGAATTTGTGAGAATTTATATTAGTATAAAATTAAATTTATCAAGTGTCCTGTGCTTTTTTTAAATTATGAATTCTAGCATCCAGTGCACACATTTTTGCTAAAAAAATAAACTCTTTAATCTTTTTTCATAGAATTTTTATATGAACAGCTCACACCCACACATTATCAATTCTATGACATTTTGTCCTAAATACTCTCTCTATATATGTAAACATTTGCATTTATTTTTATGTATATATGGAATTATGTCTCTCTATATAATTGTGGATATATTGCCTTAAGTATGTAAAATACAAAGACAAAATATTTGATTTTTTTTTAATTTTTAGTCTGTTGTGGTAGCAGTTATATGGCTCTAAATTTCAGGAGACAAATAAGTAACTATTCCCTAAGAAATAAGCATTCTTACTAAACATTTTTCTTTAGCCTTGCTGTGGATCTCCTTGGGAATTTTACTTGTAATATAAATAACTGTACACTTGTGGAACAAATTTAGAGCTGTGTAAATTGGCTGCATTACTTTTAAAATTTGTCACTGTCTTCCTAATAAAATTATATGTTTACAAATAAACAGTTGGTGATAGTGTGTCTCTTTTGAAACAATTAGGTGCCAGAAACAAGGAAAGAAGACTCTTGGAATGAGGAAATCTATTTTTATATACAGAACAGGTCTCAAATAGGTAGGTCCCATAGCAAAAGTAATATGTGAATATGGAAAAGGAACTCAGAGGAAGAGGCTGCAGAACTGGGAGGGAGGTAAGAGGGTATGAAGGTGACATAACTAGAATGTACACGTACACAATCAGCATTACAGAAAAGTAAAGAGAATTCCACAGAAGTCAAGACAGAAATATGTACAGATGCCTGAAGTCAAGACACTGTTTTTTTTATGTTTCTGTGTGCACATAGATGTTCATGGGTGTACAGATACATGCATGTGCCTGTTTTTGTAAAACCAAGGAATGATGTCCAGATTTCTTTCATGATTGTTTTCCATGTTATTTTCCTGAGACACTGCAGTCTCTCACTACACCTGGAATTACAAGTTTAATAACTGGTAATGTGGCCAACTCATTACAGAGCCCTTGCAATCTGCCTCTGCCTCTCTGCCTCTCTGCCTCTCTCTCTGCCTCTCTCTCTGCCTCTCTCTCTGCCTCTCTCTCTCTGCCACTCTCTCTGCCTCTCTCTGCCTCTCTCTCTGCCTCTCTGCCTCTCTGCCTCTCTGCCTCTCTGCCTCTCTGCCTCTCTGCCTCTCTGCCTCTCTGCCTCTCTGCCTCTCTGCCTCTGCCTCTCTGCCTCTGCCTCTGCTTAAAAAACAATAAAACATGACTTCTAGACATCAAACATGGGTCATCATAAGTCATCTCCTAGCTCTAAGGTCTCGATTTATTTATTCTGTTTCAACTCCCTTTCTTTTTAATTTATTCTTCCCTCATACAATAAATACAACCTGACCGTAGCCTCCCATCCTGTCCCTCCACTCTTCCCATCTCCCCTCATCTAGATCCACTGCTCCTATGTTTCCTTTCACAGAAGAGCAGGCCTCCTAGAGATTATCCATCAAACATGACATAATAAGATGCACTAGACAAGGCACAAACCCTCATCTGGATAGATTGGACAAGGCAAACCAGTAGGAGGAGAGGGTTTCCAAGAGCAGACAAAAGAGTCAGAGCCCACTGTAAGAAGTCCCACAAACATGGTAAGATAAAGAGCCATAGCACGTATGCAGAGGATCTAGTGCATACAGGCTCTGGGATTGCTGCTTGAGACTCTGTGAGCCCCTTGTCCATCCTGCTATATTGATTTTGTGGACAGTGTTCTCCTGTTATACTTGACCCTGTTGGCTCCTGCAACACTGTCTCCCTGTCCTCCCCAGCATTCCCAATGTTCCAAGTAATGTTTGGGCATGAGTCTCTATATATGTTCCCATTAGCTGTCAGAGAAAGCTTCTTTGTAGAATGGACTTAGGCAATAGTGGCTCAGAGCTTGTGAGATAGGACAACCAATGACTTATCTAACTTGAGACCCAAGCTACTAGATAGAACCCATGCACCATAACTTCCTGAGTAGCCAGGAACTAGAAGGTGAATAGCTCAGAGACCTATGGTAGTACCAAACGCTGCTGACCAAAAGGAAAAAGTCAAGGAAATGATTTCTAAAGGCATTCTGTTATGCTCAGAGCCCATCATCATCTGATTATTTTTTTTTGAAGTAAATGAATTGTTCCTTCCGAGAGAGCAACACTTATCTGTTTCTAATGTGTTTATGTATATGTTTGCATGTGGAGTTTAGATATTAATATTGGGTACCATCAATATGTGGATCACAAACTAACACATAGACCCAAAGCAGTGAAGATTTTCTAAGTTTAATTTCTGTTGGACACTGTGACAAACATCATCGGCTTTACAACTTCTTTCTCAGCGTTTCCTCATCTGTGTTATGTCTTAGAAAAAATAAATTTAGAAAAATATACAATGTACTGGATTTAGACTCTATCTAGCACGCCTGTAGGATAGTGGGGCTTGGGTGGGTGTGGCTTTGTTTCTACGCTTGAACATGTGTCCGCATGTGGGGTAAATATTGGACTACTTTGGGGACTCTTATTTTCTTCTGCCAGCAATGGGTTCCTGACATCAAACTAAGGTCTTCCTGTTGAAATGCATCTTTACTTTCTAAGCCACTCATATGTGTGTGTCTTTTAAAGAGAAGGTTAAAAATGTTTCATTATGTAACTGTTGAGATAGCCAGGTACTTGACCTTTCATTTCAATTTTCATACATGTTAGATTTCTGAGGCAGCATGAAGAGGCAGGAGGCAGAAAGAGAGCAATGTCTGACCTTCAGCAGAGTGAGGAACAGCCTCTCCCATGAGAATGGAGAGGTCTGCCCGTGGAAAAAGGTGTCTGGGACCTTCTGCGTGGGAATGAAGGGCTTGTGAATGAGGAAACTGGTACAGTCACAGTGGACTATCTGTACATCTGTCGTTTCCCCTATCTGAATCTGTTTGCCCAAAGTGAGCCAGACACTCTTGAGAGATAGACATTCTCAAAGAATTGTCTCAGCAAACAATCCTTTCTGGGCAAGAGATAAGGTTAAGCAAGGTCCTCTATAATCTCAGAGGAGTCCTGTTTAACAACCAAGATACTGTATCGATATAGATTTTAGTTTTATATGACAATAATAACCAGTTCTACTATGGGTCCATTTTGACCATTTTTAATCTATGTGATATTACCAGTAATAACATATTTACTATTCAGTACACATTTATGGTGACACATGGTGATGAGAGACTGAGTATTCCTGGGGCAGAAGAGATGGCTTGTCCTTAAAGATCAGTCTTTTGTCGTTTGACAATGCTAACACTTTTGTATATGTGAATCATAGGAAGATGATTGGAAAATTATATTGTTGGGAACAAGCTAAAGAAATGTTCTGAGTACTACCATTTCATTTTCAGACTCCATTTAATCATAAGGAGAAATAAAATTCAAGGTCCTGGGCCTTAGGGGAGCTGGGGACTTTCAAATAGCTAAACAGCTTCTATATTAGGAAGCAGTTATCTGAGCCCAGGCATCTCAAGGACACCTTCTCTATGTTGCTGGTAGAGTCAAACTACAATCATTTTCTTAGGCCCAGGAACCAACTCTTATCCTGACTGATGGAAACTCACTTGCTCAGCCTGTTATGTCAATATATGATTGGACAATGTTACAGCCCACCATGCCCCCCCCTTACTTTATGATTTCATCATTTAATGATAATGTACAATGTTGCCTCAGAGGTCAAAAAACAGATCCTGAGTCTATTCTGAGGCCATGATAGATCAGTAGCAGCTTAACTACAATAAATTTTTGTCATCTGTATTGACCTGGTGTTTGAATTATGTTTGATAGAATCGGACCCCACAACAATATAGGTTCCAATTTCCAGTCTAGAATTCTGGAACATGAAAAGCTCTTGTGATTGGGTACTTAGAGATGGGTACTGAGAGTGGGTAGTCAAAAGCAAGAAAGGGAATTAAATATAGAATTTCAGGTATCTACTTGAAGGCATTAGCCAACACAAAGCCATAAGTAGGTGGAGATCAGTAATATTCTGATAGATATAAAATTATGTATTTTAGTTGGAAAAACTCCATTCTCTGAGCAGGAGGCTGTGAACTATATCAGAATGAAGAACAGCAGCTAAGCAGCAAGTAAACAGGTAGTAAAGGCATATATCTGTTGTTAATAGCACAAGGTGAGAAGAAGTCCACCATCTCAAATTTTGAGTCAAATTTGAAGCAAGCTTTTTAAAATACAGACCAGGACAATGAACACTAGCCAGTTCCATACCTAGAGTTTTCAGAAAATAGCCATGGATTATATTAGTTAATCAGTTGCTTATAAAGGCAAACCCCTCCAGGCTACATCTTTCCTGCTGTCATCTAATCAAGGGCAAGCTATACTCTGACAGGCTTCCTGACTACTTACCTCCCACCTACGTGCCATCAAGCACATCCTGTGCAATTCAGGCAGCCAATGTTGTTTACAAAAAATGAAAACACTTAGCTTGTTATCTTACATGAACAAGTGTGGTTTACAGGTAAGATGCATATATTGTTGCATAGCTCTCTAAAGCACAGAAATTTAAATTTTAAGCATAACTTTAACCCTCACAATTCTCTCTGCCTTTGACTATAGATGTGATATAACAAGGTTTCTCAAGCTCCTGCCTCTGTGACTTTCTTGCAATGATGGACCAAAGCCTGGAATTGTGAATCCCATAAATATTTTCTTCCTATGTGTTGCTTTTGGCCAACATATTTTATCACAGAAACAGAAATGAAACTGGAAAAGATTTCCAGTTTGCCTACTCTGATGCCTTTTTTTCTCTAACTCAAATAAATTACTCTCTAGTTTCCTTTGGGTTTGTTTTATCATTCTTTTATCCATGGCACCAAGAATCTACAAGAGGCACTCTGACTCTCAGGGACAAATTCAATAATTATGTATTTTTCTTCAACTCATCTAGAATTCAGGCCCTTTTTTGTCTAGTGTCTTATATCAACAGGCTTGTTCAAAGGCAAAGTTTTGATCTTTAAAACAACTCTGTGAGTTCTGTTGACTTGAAATAAGTCTCCTGCTGTACATTTGCTCACCATCAAAAGACCACTCGACAAACAGCCAAGTGAAATGGAAAAGAATCCATAATTGCACACTAATCTAATTGCATTCCTCATGCACTTCCCTGATCATAACGCAGCATTTAAATGAACATTATGCCTTCTTCCAACAGTGCCACTTCCTGTTTTTATTAAGTACATAATATATTGTCTTCATTGTCAACCCTATACTATTAACCGAAGATTAAAACTCAACGGGTGTGCCTGCCTATCATTGTTTGGAGATGTAAGTCAAGTTTCTGTAAGAAGATATCCTCAACAAACCCTTAATATGGTTCTCAAATCAGGGGCTAGAATCCTTCACTAACCTAAATATCATGCCATGTACAAATATGTAAATTAAATAAACAAAGTGTTATTTATTAACAATAGTAATTGGGGTAACCATTGAAGCATCTGTACAAGATCAATGCAATCTACATTCTGACATGGGCCAGGCTAGGATTTCTAGCCCACACCCATTTCTGCAGAGCTACTGATATTGGATGGTTACTGAGTAATGAAGATCATTTTTTTTAAGTGAATTAGGATCTCTTCACAGGGGGTAATATAAGGAAATGTAAATAATGGCTCTACCTTTAGGTGCTCCCTTCCCTTCCCTTCCCTTCCCTTCCCTTCCCTTCCCTTCCCTTCCCTTCCCTTCCCTTCCCTTCCTTTCCCTTCCTTTTTCTTTCTTTTCTGTTTTTTGTTTATAGTTAATGAGGCATGTCAAAGACCTGCCTAGGGAACCACCCCAGGGAAAGCAGATTCCCTTAATGCATTTCTCCTCCTCAGAATTCTTGCCCTGTAGTTGGAGTCCCTAAAAGCCAAGACACCTACACCCCCCTTCCCATGATGACTGGCTAGGTCAGCTTGGCTTGCTGAAGCCTAACTCAGAAAAGTTTCTTTCTCCTCTTCTGACTTTTTCTTTCAAGTGCTGTCCAAATCGCAACGATGGTTTTGAAACTCTCCCACCCACTGCAAGGGGCTGACCTCCATGCAGCCTTATCTCAAGCAAGCCACTGGATGACCAGCCGCACACCCAGTCCAACACACAATGAGCAAATACAAATAAAATATTATGTTAAGATGAAAAATAATAAGTGCTGGTTGACAAAAAAAACATTAGAGAAAAATATATTTTGGAAATCAAGACAGACTGATTTTAAACGAGATAGCGAGAAAACAGCAGAAGAGGGGACCAGTAAATGAGATCTGACTCAGACATGTGGGCCATGTAGATCAGTGTCTGGGAAGATAATACAGTAGGTAAAGAGAAGGTTCAAAGGACAAATAAAAAGAGAGATGGGACTGTTCATTTGATAGAGGGGTGATGGAAGAGTACAGGCAGATAGGGAAAAAGAATGGCTTCCTAAGGTGGCTACTTCCTAAGATGGTTTCTTCCTAAGGTGACTACTTCATTTCTCCTGAGAAAGTCTATGAGAAGAAAAGAGCCTACTTAAAAACAAACACTTGAGGATGGCTGTAAGAAAAACAAGAGAACCCAGAGCCACCCCCCCACTGGACAGACCAGGACTCTGGGTTTTGTTTCCTATCTATAGAATATGTCAGCCTTCATCAATTGACTTTTTTGTATCTGAGTGGTCTCATTTGGTTGTTTCCTTGTCCATTCTTTGTTTTGTTGTCTCTACCAGACAGTGAATTCTTTGCCTGTCCTCCAGAATGAAGTCAGCTAACCTCACATCCCTGCAACAATAATAACATCATATAAAGAACTTGTAAATCAGTAACTCTTGGGCTTTAACCACCAGACTTGCTTCATTAGTGAATCCTCAAAAGACCCAAAAGTTGTATCTTTCAAGTATTTCAGATATCAAAATGGTAAGAGATCCAGGCTCTGTGATTAACTGGTAACCTTTGAGCAGTGTTCTTCTTGTTGCCCTCCTATTCTAAGAAACTGTGACAGACACCAGGAAGGGATATGTCCAGGATGTTGAAAATGGAGAAAGTTGCTTTTGGAAACTTTCTTCTATTGGGCAAAATTGGTAGGAGAGAAGGAAGGTGTTGAACCTAATTAAGAGGCTTGGGATTGGTGAGAGAGATCAATATTGACTGTGTACATGTGCAAAACTGTCAAAGAACAAATATTAATTAAGATTTTTTTTCACCATGTATGTGAAGTACAACACTAAGTACGTATACCATGTCTGCATCCATGTATGCTTTGCCATCTTCAACACCTATAGTCCTGGAAATCTGGAAGATAAAAGATGAAAAAGGTCAAACAACACCTTTTGGGAGTTGATTCTCTCCTTTTATAATGTGGGTTCTGGGGACAGAACACCTGTGACTTTATGCACTGAGCTATCTCATCAGCTCAAATGTTAGAAATGCTTTAACATATCATGTGTTTAGGATACTAGGAAATAACATGTATGCATACATGTATATGGTTTCCTGTGTATATGTATGCACATGTGTGTGGAGCTTGGGTGTGAACCTCCACAGGTGCCATCCCCCTTGGATTTTGAGACAGGGTCTTTCAGTGGCCTCGAGCTCATGAGTTAGACTAGGCTGATTGGCCAGAGAGCCCTAAGAATCTGCCTGTGTTCACCTCTTTATTGCTGGATTTATAAGTATGTACTACCATGTTTATTCTTTTATTATCATTGTTTATGATGGGTTCTGCGAGTCAATCTTGGGTTGTCATGCTTACAATAAAAATGCCTTTTAGACTATCTCCCCGCCTCTGGATATAACATTTCTAGCAGATATACAAATTGTAAAAATAATTACAACTTTTCATGTCTTTGCCATGCTTTCTCATCCCCTATAATTCTATACATCCATCCAAGTAGGCAGTTTGTTCTTTGTTTGGATGTTGGTTCTGAGGTTTGAAACCAGGACATTCTAGATTCTAGGCAAACACATTTTTTAATTGGATATTTTATTTATTTACATTTCAAATGTTATCCCCTTTCTTGATTTCCCTTCTACAAACCTCTATCATATCTATCATCACTCTGCTTCTATGAGGATGCTCTCCCACCCACCCACCCACTCCTGTTTCACTGCCCTAGAATTCCTCTAGGACCTCACTATGTAGTTCATATAGGCCTTAGACCAATTATTCTCCTTCCTCTCCTCTGCTTTCTAGAACAGAGGTTACAAATGTATGAACCCTTGTAACCATATACTTCAAATATATTATTTAATTTTACAGATTCATACCAGTCTTTGGAACTTGAAAGGTCTCAATACCCAGGTGTCTGTACCATTCAAAGTATGGTTTAGGAACTAACAGCATCATCATCACCTAGCAACTCGTTAGGAATGGATGACTTCAGCCCTAATGAATTCATGCTGTCAACTCCCTTGCTGGGCATCATTCCAACATACTGACTCCTTTTTCTACTTCTGGAAAAGGGTTTCCTTTTGTTGTTCTTATGTCTTCCTTCTTCTGTCTCAGTTAATTATTTTCCTCTTCTTTCCTTTATGTTTCATGGCCTATAACAATGATAGCTGCTGCAATGGCAACATAGGCAAGTATTGCTGCAATCATTTGTCCATTTCCCTTTGTCTTTCTCCTCTCAGCTCTCTCAAAATGAAGAAACATTGGAAATGTCACATAAACTAGCAGGCAAAATGATCAGCGTCTACCAAAGCACATGCGGACTAAGGGAAAGTTGTGAAAGGCCCCATCTCTTCTCAAACTTATCCCTTAAATTTCAAAGGTTGTATTGGTTGGTTTTCTTCTGTTGTGGTAAAAATACAAGAGCCAAAAACAACCTATAGAAGAAAGTGTTTATTTTGGCCTAAGCCTGCAGAAAGAGATGGTATACAGTGGAGAAGGGATGGTGCAGGTGATAAGAAAGATATCCACATATAGGAAGCAAAGAGAGAAAACTGGAAGTGAGGCAAGGTTATAAACACTCAAAACTCATGACCAGTGACATAATTCTTCCATCTCTCAAAGATCCCGAACCTGCAAAAACAGCGCAATTGTGTACCATGTGTTCAAACATGGGAGTCTATGAGAAATATTTTTCACCCAAACTTCCTTAGACATATTATCAAATCAGAATAATCCCACCAACACACACATGGTATACAGTATTTTATATCAAGAAATGTATTTGTTTTGTATCACAGTTTTTTTTTTGTTTTCTTTGTGTGTATTTGTTAGGAAAGCCTAGGTTCTCAGAGAGCTATGTCTTTTGGGGCCATAAAATGATATTAGATCCCCTGAAGCTGGAATTACAGGTAATTTTGTTCTTCTGGTGAAAATCAAACTTAGTTCTTCTGCAAGACCATTGCATGCTCTTAGTCATTGAACCATCTCTCCAGCTCCTGTCTCAGTTTTCAAGTTATTTCTGTCAAACTTTTTGAAATGTAGAGTGGTCACTCAGTACCTTTCCAGTTTCAGTCCCTAAGATCAATCTGCAGAAATTACTTAAGTGCAGAGTTGGTGCACAGCTGCAATGTAAGGACTGAGGGGGAGACAGAGAACAATCTCTGGATCATGCTGGACAGCAGGCTCAGCAAGTTGATGAGCTCCAGGTTCAGTGAGAAACTGACTCACAAATTAAATAGAAAAACAGTTGAGGATGACATCTGATGTTGATTTCTGGCCCCCATACACATTCACACACATGTACTCTTGAACACAGACATGTACATATATGCATGTACACACAGAAATCACACAAATACACATGTGCACACACAAAGCTATGCATCTTGTACTCATGTGAATGAATTATAGTAGACTCTCATCGCTTTCATTTGCTTTTGGGTTTTAGAGTCTCTGGGACCATAAATATGTAAGTGATTGGGTGGAGTTTGCAGAGGAAGATATGTGTACAGCTACCTTGATGCAAATCATTTCTATGTGGTAATTGTTTAAAAATAAATGAGACAAATGAGTAAATGAATATGATACCAAGTAAACCGAAATGATAAAATGTTGCTTATTTTTCAGTAATATGCTATTTCCTGAAAAGCAAGAATCTTGCACTAGAAAGATCACTTATTTAGAAAATAGGAGAGCTTGCCTAGTGAGATGGACCTTTGGGTCAAGTAGTTTGCCATCAAACTACTTGATGTCCTGAATTTCAGTGTCAGGTCAATAAGTTATCCTCTGACCTTCACACATGCAGTATGGCTGGGTTACACTCCCCAAACACATGAAAAAAATACAATAGCGATGATAAAAATACAAGTTATGAGAATTTAATCCTATCAAGTATTGCTAATATAGATGCCAGGAATAATAATCCCATGTATTACACACTTTAGTGCAAGGTGCTGAAGTCAGTCTTACAGCGGTTCCTTAGCTGACAGTGATAAATAGAGCAGTATTCATGGAAGACAATGAGCCATAACTCATGATCATCTTTGTTTATCAGAAAGCTAGAGTTCTAAGGACTAGACATTAAGAAATGAAGTTCTTATAGCAAAATTCCATTATTCTTAATAACATCTCAACCCTAAGCAGACTAATGTGATTTGCATTGTTTTTATTCAAAATCCATCAGATTATATGCACCACATCAGAGTATGCACAAGGCTTGAGATAAACAGATTATCTGTTGACATCATCCCAGGCTAGGCTTATCACTTATATCACCAAGTAAAATGCTAGAAACATCCTGTTAGGAATTCAAGACCTAGCCTTTTAGACATTTTTCACCTGCAAGAGAAAGATAACATTAATATACTAACTTTTGAAAATGTCATTGTACTGCTTCATGAATGCTCTACATAATAACCACATTGCAGTCTCTGAAGATACACATAGTGTCTCTGATCCTCTGATGGCACCCACATTAGAAGACTTATCTGTAGGAATTCAGCCCAGACTTTGTAAAGTGCTACCTTTGCTACCTTTGGTTTTTTTCCAGTCCCCTTCCCTCTCTTTGTATGCTGAATCTCCCCCCCCACACACACACACACATTTCTGTTATATGTCTGGAAACATCAGGTTTTGATGGCCTTTTTATATCCTTAAGTTTAAGCAGAAACCTGAGTCACTACTTACCAAGAAATATTTCAGTCACCTGAATTTGAAATGCACACATATAGATTAGTTTGATACACATTGCAGTACCCAGAAAGCACTATTTGATTTCATGCTATACCTGTGTAAGAACAGGCACCTTGTAGAATTTTCACACCCAAAATTATGACCTCATGACTTTACTTTATCAGTGTATTTATTCAGCAACTTGATAAGACCATGAAAGATGATGGATCCTGGAAAGTCATTTAAAAATAAAACAACAACTTAGCAGAGGACAAATACATTTCTTTATAAAATATACAATGGTGAGACCAATACACAGGAATCCTAGAAACGTTATGTCCTACCTGGCCTTTCTTGTGATCTGGCGTGGTAATAATACTTTCCTTGGCCTAGTCCATTTTCTCCAAAAAAAGATGGGTTCTTGCCTCCAAAGGATTAAAGCCAATATTAATTTATTCATCTTTAATTCATTAATATAATAAAATCAGCATCCAAAAACTAGCTGAATGTGTACACCTGTGATGCACACACATGCACATATGCACATGGGAAGAGGAATTTTGACATTAGCCCTGGAACACCTAACTTTGGGAAAAATGGGGAGGCTCTTCAGTTCATGAAGTGCTTGCTTTGTAAGTACAAAGATATGCTTCCAACCAGGTCTGAGAGTACATGCTTGTAATCCCAGGGGTGGGAAAGCAGAGGCACAAAGTAAGTTCTAGGTAAATGAGCAATCTCGTATTCCAAAAATAAACTGTGGATGGTCCTTTAGAGACAACATCTGAAGTTGTTCTCTGTCCTCCATACATGTGTATGCACACGTATGCACTGAAGTACCCATATCCACAAATGTATATGCATATATGGTGATACCCCAGACCCATTAATACACACACACACACACACACACACACACACACACACACACACACACACACACACGTTTAACTTTTGACTGTATTACGTCAATACTTCCCTGCTCCCCATATTCATCTCATGTCACAGGAGAAAATCAAGTCCATATTGACTGGTCTCATTATTGCACTGTTCCCAAAAAACTAAAGAACTATTACAAAACTATTACAATTGGCATGGACTCTCTGGTAAATTCTTGATTTTTTTTTAATTCCAAGAAAATATGGACAGAGTTATTAATGAGTATACAGAAGGCAGTGATGGTATTTACCATGAATTATTATTAGAAATATGAGTTAAGGAGTGCTAAGAAACTAAAATTAAGTTTGCAGAAACCGCCTAGTAAATTATTAAAGGTGCAAAAATGTTTGTGTATTTAAAATATATATCCACAAAAAGGTTATAGAGTATATAACGTTTACTTACACATCAGAGAGTTTCATTTCAGGAACAGAAAAGTAACTGATGCTGTTTTCTTCATCCTACAATATCTTTCACTTCTTAGATCCCAAATTTTCACATTTGAGTAAATGTCAATAATATATTAGCCATGAAATAAGCTGAACAGAACAGATGGAATATCAACAGGATTTTCTTCTCATGGATCACTTTGATGGTGTGTCAATCTCGGTCTTTATCTCTGCCATTTTGATGTGAACACTACATCACTTTTCATTCTTACTACATTAATATATATATATATATATATATATATATATATATATATATATATATATATTCACAATTGACTGACCATAGTAACAATATTTAGATTTCTTTGTAAAGGGGCAACAATTTACCTCCTGTTGAGGTTGGAATGAGAATTGTTTCCATAGACTCATGCACTTGAATACTCTTCTTCCATTGGTGGTGGTGTTTGGGGAGGATCGCAGAATTTTCTGGTAGAAGAGTTTGTCTGAAGGAAGTACATCACTGGCATTTTAGTGTTAATAAATAGCTTTATCCCACCTCTTGCATCCCACAAATTTTTATTCCTGTACATGAATACAATATGCTCATTCAGCTTTCTGTTTCTGCCACCTGCTGCCATGCCCCATCCCATACCCAAAGCATGAATCAAAATAAAAAGTTGGCTTTAGAAAATTTCATTTCAGGAACAGAAAAGTAACGAATGCTGTTTCCTTCATCCTACAATATCTTTCACTTGTTGGATCCAAGCTTGCCCTTCACTGAGCTGAGATGCAGGCCTCCTTCACTATACACACTATAGGCTCTTCAGTCTCTTTTGAGACTGGCACAGGAAAATGACTTTCTTACTTATTCATTTATGGAGACTAGTGATCTTTCACTCGCATGATTAACAGAATATACCTGTTCTCTGGGTAAGAATCTACATACTATTGTGAAGAGAAGTTTGGGTCTTTTTTAAAAATTCCTCTTATGATGTATAAACTCTTGATCAGAATGTTTCTTTCTACTTTAAAAACTAAGTATCACATATTTGTTTGGAGGGTATTGCTAAGGTGTCTCTGTAAGTGTTCACTATGGAACAGGAGGAGCCTGATTGCCAGAACCTACAAAAAACTTGCATAGTATAAGACATCTGTAATCCCAGTGCTGTAAAGAAAAAAGATGATACCCAAGGCTTGGTGAACACCCAGTCTAGCTGAACTGGTGAAGTCTGGGTTCAGGACACATGCATCTCACAAGAAATGTGGCAGAGTAATTGAGAAAAGCTTTTAACTTAATGATTCCTGGTCTCCACAAACACATTCATACATATTTACATAGAACTGGACATGCATGTTCACAATCATTTAACAGGTATATATGCTACACACCAAAAGGTGTTTTGAATAATGGATTTATATTCTCCACATAACATATTCTCCTTTTAAAATAATAAAAACCAAAAGCAACAGCAGAAACTACTGGCAAGTTTCTGGGAAGTATCCTCTGTGTGTCACCAGCAGTGTCTATTCTTAGAGTACTTTATTACAGTCAACCTACTGACCTGTGCTGATTGATAAATGATCATGAACCAAAAGAAAAGATTAGGGGATTATTTGGACTTGCTACACTGTGACAGCAAGGTATGCTATATAGAACCTGAATTATACCTTACTAAAGCCTTGGTGACTTCATGTAAGGGATCTTTACTGCTGTAAGTGGAGCCACAGAAACACAGCTGCACAAAGGCACATTAACTAACCCCACTGCACAGTCCAATTTAAGAATCTATCTATGACAGAAGTTAATTCAGTAAGCTCCAGAAACAGGGGTTTCTAAAGAACTTACTCAATATATACAATCACTACTCTGAGATGGAAAGTTATACAATTATAATCTGAACGTACTATAGCTAAAGTACACACAGCAACTTTTCTAAATTAATATATGGGTAACTGTCAGTGATATCCTTTCTACATTTAAATTTACACACACACACACACACACAGACACACACTCACACACACAAACACACACACTCACACACACACAGACTCCTGCCATAGCTTACATGTGACACACTTCAGGGAGTATGATCTGAGGGTAATCAGGTGCATGACATATCATAGAACACCAAGTTAATAGTGGCCAGCAGAGCTTTTTGTACCCAAAGAAAGGAAATTGTTAGGGTGAAGACAGCTCCGTTGGAAAACGGACAGGTGTCCAATATAAATTCTACAAGAGAATAACCCACTAGCAAGACAAGAGCCCATAAATTCTCTCCACCATTCCTTCTTCAGTGAACCACTAGTAACCATGTTCTGTGGCCTTGGAATAAAATTGTTTTAACATGTTATGTTTTCTGCTTTTATTTGTTATACCCATTAATGATAATTATTTCTGTTCTCTCTCTCTCTTTCTCTCTCTCTCTCTCTCTCTCTCTCTCTCTCTCTCTCTCTCTCTCTGTCTCACTTTCTCTATCTCTCTGCTATCTGTCTCTTTCTCTCACACACACACCTCTATATGCTCTTCTTTTTATTCTTTGTACATTTAACTATATTTTTATGTTATGTCAATTTTAGTATATTTAGGTCTTTCTTTTATTTCTATTCCCACTTTCCCATTACAGTTTGAATTTTTTCACCACTGTAAAATCTTCTATGTAAATTTACGTTTCAATGACTACCTTACAAAGAAAGATAAACAGGAAAACAATCAAAATAACCATAGCTTTATAAAACAGTACAATATTCAGGAATACCTAAATTTAAAAATTTAAAGCTCTGTACAAAAAATACCTCAAGACACTGATGAAAGAAGCTGAAGAAGAGGATTAGAAATCGAAAGATTCTCCACACTCATGAATGTGCAGTTAATGTTGTGAACCAGCATATTACAGAAAGCCATCTGAAGATCCTTTACAATTTCCATCAAAATCCTAATGTTATTCTTTTTTATTGGATATTATATTTACATTTCAGATTTTATCCCCTTACCCAATTCCCCCCACCACTCAGGAACCCCTTATCCCATCCCCCCTCCTCCTGCTTCTATGAGGGTGTGCCCCCACCTACCCCCACTCCCACCTCCCCACCCACAAATTCCTCCCCACTTGGAGTTCAGCCTTCATGGGACCAAAGATCTCCTCTCCCACCTATGCCAGTCAAGGCCATCATCCCCTACATATACAGCTGGAGTCATGGGTCCCTCCCTATGTGATCCCAGGCTGGTGGTTTAGATCCTGGGGAGCTCTGGTGGGTTGGTATTGTTGCTCTCCTCTTGGGGCCACCAACCCCTTCAGCTCCTTCAGTCTTCTAAATTCTCCATTGGGAACCCTTGATCAGATCAATGTTAGCTGTGAGCATCTGCCTCTGAATATGTCAGACTCTGGTAGACCTCTGAGGAGATAGCTATATCAGGCTCCTGTCAGCATGTATTTCCTGACATCAATATCAGCGTCTACCTTTGGAGACTGCACATGGGATGGATACCAAGGAAGAGTGGTCTCCAGATGGCCCCTCCTTCAGTTTCTGTCCCACACTTTGTCTCCATATTTGATCCCTTGAGTACTTTGTTATGCCTTCTAAGTAGGGCCGAGGCATCCACACTTGGTCTTCCTTCTTCATGAGATTCATGTGGTCTGTTAGTTGTATCTTGGCTATTTCAAGCTTTTGAGCTAATATCCGCTTATGAGTGAGTAAAAAACATGTATGTTCTTTTGTGATTGGGTTACCTCACTCAGGATGATATTTTCTAGTTCCATCCATTTACCTAAGAATTTCCCGAATTTATTATTTTTAATAGCTAAGTAATACTCCATTGTGTAAATGTACCACATTTTTTGCATTCATTCCTCTGTTGATGGACATCTGGGTTCTTTCAAGCTTCTGGCTATTATAAATAAGGCTGCTATGAACATAGTGAAACATATGGCCTTGTTATATGTTGGAGCAACTTCTGGGTATATGCCCAGGTGTGATAGAGCTGGGTCCCCAGGTAGTGCTATGTCCAATTTTCTGAGGAACCACCAGACTGATTTCCAGAGTGGTTGTACCAGCTTGCAATCCCACCAACAATGGAGAAGTGTTCCTCTTTCTCTACATCTTCCCCAGCATCTACCTTCACTTGAGTTTTTTATCTTAGCCATTCTGACTGGTGTGAGGTGGTATCTCAGGGTTGTTTTGATTTGCATTTCCCTGATGACTAAAGATGTTGAACATTTTTTAAGGTGCTTCTCAGCCATTTGAATTTCCTCAGTTGAGACTTCTTTGTTTAGCTCTTTACTCCATTTTTTAATAGGGTTATATGGCTGTCTGGAGTATAATTTCTTGAGTTCTTTGTTTATATTCTATATTAGCCCTCTATCTGATGTAGGATTTGTAATGATCTTTTCCCAGTCTGTTGGTTGCTGTTTTGCCTTATTGACAATGTCCTTTGCCTTACAGAAGTTTTGCAATTTTATGAGGTGCCATTTGTCAATTCTTGATCTTAGAGCATAAGCCACTGGTGTTCTGTTCAGGAACTTTTCCCCTGTGCCTAAGTATTCGAGGGTCTTCCCCAACTTCTATTCTATTAGCTTCAGTGTATCTGCCTTTATGTGAAGGTCCTTTATCCACCTGGACTTGAGCTTTGTACAAGGGGACAAGAAAGGATTAATTTTCATTATTCTACAAGCTGACCTCCAGTTGAGGCAGCACCAATTGTTGAAAATGCTGTACTTTTTCCACTGGATGGTTTTAGCTCCTTTGTGAAAGATCAAGTAACCATAGGTGTGTGGGTTCATTTCTGGATCTTCAATTCTATTCCATTGATCTTGCCTGTCTCTGTACCAATACCATGCAGTTTTTATCACTACTGCTCTGTAGTACAGTTTGAGGTCAGAGATAGTAATTCCTCCATAAGTTCTTTTATTGTTGAGAATGGTTCTTGCTATCTTTGTTTTTTTTTTTTTTTTTTTTTGTTATTCCAAATGGATGTTCAAATTGCTCTTTATATATCTATGAAGAATTGATTTGGAATTATGATGGAAATTGCATTGAATCTACAGATTGTTTTGGCAAGATGGCCAATTTTACTAAGTTAATCCTGCCAATTCAGGAGCATTGCAGAGCTTTCCATCTTCTGAGATCTTCTTCGATTTCTTTCTTCAGAGACTTGAAGTTCTTGTCATACAGATCTTTCACTTGCTTGGTTAGATTCACTCCATGATATTTTATATTATTTATGACTATTGTGAAGGGTGTCATTTCCCTAATTTCTTTTTCAGCCTGTTTATTCTTTGAGTAGAGGAGGGCTACTGATTTGTTTGAGTTGATTTTATATCCAGCCACTTTTCTGAAGTTGTTCTTCAGGTTTAGGAGTTCTCTGGTGGAAGTTTTAGGGTCACTTAAGTATTCTATCATATCATCTGCAAATAGTGAAATTTTGACTTCTTCTTTTTCTATTTGTATCCCTTTGACTTCCTTCTGTTATCTAATTCCTCTGGCCAGGATTCCCAGTACTATGTTGAATAGGTAGGGTGAGAGTGGGCAGCCTTGTCTAGTCCCTGATCTTAGTGGGATTGCTTCAAGTTTCTATCCATTTAGTTTGATGTTGGCTACTGGCTTGCTGTATATTGCTTTTACTATGTTTAGGTATGGGATTTGAATTCCTGATCTTTCCAAGACTTTTAACATGAAGGGTTGTTGAATTTTGTCAAATGCTTTCTCAGCATCTAGTGAGATGATCATGTGTTTTTTTTTTCTTTGAGTTTATTTATGTAGTGGATGACATTGATGGATTTCCGAATATTGAACCATCCTTGCATTCCTGGGATAAAGCCTACTTGATCATGATGGATGATTGTTTTGATGTGTTGTTGGATTTGGCTTGCAAAAATTTTATTGAGTATTTTTGCATCAATATTCATAAGAGAGATTGGTCTGTGGTCCTCTTTCTTTGTTGGGTCTTTGTGAGGTTTAGGTATGAGCATAATATGAGCTTCATAGAATGAATTGGGTAGTGTTCCTTCTGTTTCTATTCTGTGGAATAGTTTGAAGAGAAATGGTACTAGGTCTTCCTTGAAGGTCTGATATATTTCTGCACTAAAACAGTCTGCTCCTGGAATATTTGGTGGGGAGATTTTTAATGACTGCTTCTATTTCTTTAGGAGTTATGGGACTGTTTACATGGTTTATGTGTTCCACATTTAATTTTGGTACCTGGTATCTGTTAGAAAATTCTCCATTTCATCCAGATTATCCAATTTTGTTGAGTATAGGCCTTTGTAGTAGGATCTGATGATTTTTTTAATTTCCTCAGTTTCTGTTATTATGTCTCCCTTTTCAGTTCTGATTTTATTAATTTGAGTGCTGTCTCTGTGCCCTTTGGTTAGTCTGGCTAAGGGTTTATCTATCTTGTTGATTTTCTCAAAGAACCAGCTCCTGGTTTTGTTGATATTTTGTATAGTTCTTTCTGTTTCTTCTTGGTTGATTTCAGCTCTGAGTTTGATTATTTCCTGCCATCTACTCCTCTTGGGTGTATTTCCTTTTTGTGTTCTAATGATTTCAGGTATGCTGTCAAGTTGTTAGTGTGTGCTCTCTCAAGTTTTTTTTTTAGGTTTTTTTTTTGTTGTTGTTGTTGTTTTTTTTTTTTTTTTTTTTTTTTTTTGTAGGCACTTAGAGCTATGAGTTTTCCTCTTAGTACTGCTTTCATGGGGTCCCACACGTTTTGGTATGATGTGTCCCCATTTTCATTAAATTCTAAAAAGACTTTAATTTCTTTCTTTACTTCTTCCTTGATCAAGTCTTATTTGAGTAGAGCATTGTTCAGTTTCCACGTGTATGTGGGCTTTCCACTGTTTTTGTCATTATTAAAGACCAGCCTTAGTCCATGGTGGTCTGATAAGGTACAAGGGATTTTTTCAACCTCTTTGTATCTGTTGAGGCCTGCTTTGTGACTAATTATATGGTCTATTTTGGAGAAGGTACCATGAGGTGCTGAGAAAAAGGTATATTCTTTTGTTTTAGGATGAAATGTACTATAGATGTCAGTTAAATCCATTTGGTTCATAACTTCTATTAGTTTCACTGTGTCTCTGTTTACTTTCGGTTTCCATGATCTGTCCATTGCTGAGAGTGGGGTGTTGAACTCCCCCACTATTATTGTGTGAGGTGCAACATATGCTTTGAGCTTTAGTAAAGTTTCTTTTACCTATGTGGGTTCCCTTGCATTTGGGGCATAGATGTTCAGAATTGAGAGTTCCTCTTGGTACATTTTTTCTTTGATGAATATGAAGTGTCCTTCCTTATCCTTTTTGATTACTTTAGGTTTAAAATCCATTTTATTTGATATTAGAATCGCTACTCCTGCTTATTTCTTGGGACCATTTGCTTGGAAGATTGTTTTCCATCCTTTTACTCTGAGGTAGTGTCTGTCTTTTTTACACAGGTGAATTTCCTGTATGCAGCAAAATGCTGGGTCGTGTTTATATATCCAGTCTGATAGTCTATGTCTTTTTATTGGAGAATTGAGTCCATTGATATTAAAGAAAAATGATGGTTGCTTCCTGTGATTTTTTACTATTACAGGTGGAATTATGTTTGTGTAACTATCTTCTTTTGGGGTTGTTGTAAGACTACTTTCTTGCTTTTTCTAGGTTGTAGTTTCCCTCCTTGTGTTGGAGTTTTCCATCCAGTATCCTTCGAAGTGCTGGATTTGTGGGAAGATATTGTGTAATTTTGGTTTTGTCAGGGAATATCTTGGTTTCTACATCAATAGTGATTGAGAATTTTGCTGGGTCTGGGCTGGCATTTGTGTTCTCTTAGGGTCTGTATGATATCAGTCCAGGATCTTCTGGCTTTTATAGTCTCTGGTGAGAAGTCTGGTATAATTTTTATAGGTCTGCCTTTATATGTTACTTTACCTTTTTCCCTTACTGCTTTTAGTATTTTTTTTTTTTTTTTTGGTTTTGTATATTTGATGTTTTGATTATTATGTGATGGGAGGTATTTCTTTTTTGGTTTAGTCGATTTGGCATTCTATAGGCTTCTTGTATATTTAAAGACATCTCTTTCTTTAGGTTAGGGAAGTTTTCCTCTATAATTTTGTTGAAGATATTTACTGGCCCTTTAAGTTGGGAGTCTTCACCTTCATCTATACCTATTATCCTTAGGTTTGGTCTTCTCATTGTGTCCTGGAGTTCCTGGATGTTTTGGGTTAGGAGTTTTTGCATTTCACATTTTCTTTGACAGTTGTGTCAATGTTTTACATATCTTCTGTGCATGTGATTCTCTCTTCTATCTCTTGTATTCTGTTGGTGATGCTTGTGTCTATGACTCCTGATCTTTTTTCTAGATTTTCTATGTCCAGGGTATCTCCCATTGAGATTTCTTTATTGTTTCTACTTCCATTTTTTAGATCCTGGATGGTTTTGTTTAATTCCTTTACCTGTTTGGTTGTGTTTTCTTGCAATTCTTTAAGGGATTCTACCTGTTTACCTGTGTTCTTTTCAAATTATTTGAGAGTGTTATTTATGTCCTTTTTGAAGTCTTCTATCATCACCATGAGAAGTGATATTAATTGTGAATCCTGCTTTTCCGGTGTGATGTGGTGTTCAGGACTTGCTATGTTGGGAGAACTGGGTTCTGGTGATGCCAAGTAACTTTGGTTCCTGTTGTTTACGTTCTTGCCCTTGCCTTTCACCATTTGGTTAGCTTTAGTGCTATCTGCACTCACTGGTTCTGACTGGAGCCTGTTTTTCCAGTTATCTTGCTTGTGTCAGAACTCCTCACGGTTCAGATGTCTCTGTGATCCTGTGACCGTGAGCCCCAGCTGCTCTGGGTACAGTGGCTCCTCTAGGATATCTCAGGATATGTTGTCTGCACGGTAGCAGATGAGCTAGGTGTTTGCTGCACTGAATGCACCTTCTCTTCTATGATGTCTCAGGATAAGATGTCTTCATGGGAGCAGATCAGCTAGGTGTTTGCTGCTCTGAGTGTAGTTGCTCCTCTAGGATGTCTCAGGATATGGTGTCTGCTGCTTTTAGTTCAGTGGCTCCTCTAGGATGCCTTGGGATATGGTGTTTCCTGCTCTGAGGTCAGTGGCCTTTCTAGGATAACTCTGGATATATTTTCCAGAGGGGAGCAGACAGGCTGGGTGTCTGCTCCAGCCATAGGGATTGGTTGGGGTGGGGGGCAGAAAGGGAGTGGTATTCCCCAGGGGTGAGCTTTGGGTGCCTGGTGGTTCCTGTAGGCTCCCTGCTCCCAGTTGTAGCTCTGGGGCATAGAGTGGTGGGTGGCTAATCTTACCTACCGCTCTGAAGTCAGTGGCCTCTCTAGGATGTCTTGAGATCTGGGCGAGGGGCCCCAATGTCATTCTTTATAGAACTAGATCAAGCAAAATCTTCTGAAAAGTGTCAAAGACCCTGAAGAGCCAAAATAATCAGCAGTAGAAGAGCAATGCTGGGAGAGTCATACTACTTGATCTCAAATTGTGTTACAAAGCTACAGTGACCAAATCAGCCTGGTGTGAATACAGAATCAAAAATTTTAATAGAACAGAAGTCAAAAAAAAAAAAAAAACAAAAAACCCAAACATGCAGTGACAGACACTTATTTTTGAAAAATCTATCAAAAGTATGTATGTGAAAAAGACAAGACTACTTCTTGAACAAATGGTCTTTTAAAAACCAGAGTTCCATATGTATGACAGAAAATGGATCCATTTCTCTACCCTGAATATAATATGTAGAAAACAATTCTAAATGGACCAGAAATTATAATGTAAGACCTGAAAGTCTGAAATTGCTAGAGGAAGGGATGAAGTGAAATTACCAATATGTAGGCATAGACAAAAGTTTTCTGAAAGGACTCTAAAAGTCCAGACCAGAATTAATCAAGGACTGACAAGTGAGAGTCTGTGAAATTATGAAGCTTCAAATAGCAAAAGGGACACCGGAAAGAAGAGGCAGCCTAAAGGATTGAAGCAAACCTTTGTCAAATATACCTAAGAGAGAAGATTAATATCAAAGGTGTATTAAGAGCTGTAAAATTAAAACTGCAGCCCCAATCACCCAGTCATTAAAGGAGCTAATGAACTGAACAAAAATTCCCAGAAGAAAAACTGCAGAATTCCAATAGTAAAAAATGATTTGTACTTTTTCATGGAAAATGAATTTTTTAGGTTCCTTAGCATCTCAAGTAGAACTGTCATCACCAAGGAAACACCTGAAAACAAAAATGGCAGGGATGTTGAAAGAAAGGAACTCCCATTCACTGCTGGAGGGAATATAAGCCTGTTGCAATCATTATGAGAATGTGTATGAAGGTTCTTCAAATCTGAAAATAAAAATGTAATGTTACACAGCTGTGCCACATTGGGACATATACAAAAAGACTCTAAATCAACAGAAATACTGGCACATCTATTTGCTGAAGTAATTCAGTAAATGAAACCAGAATACTTGGGCATCAAAACCTGAACAGAAAAAGAAAACAGGCATATGTACAGTGGAAAGTTATGCAGCCAGAAAGACAAGTGAAACCATGGCATTCACAGGAAAATACATGCAACTGAAAATCATCATATTAAGAAAAAGGAGTCAGTTGTTACCCAGATTTAAAATTATGCATATGTGTGCATATAATATATATATATATGTGTGTATGTGTGTGTATGTGTATATATGTGTGTGTGTATGTGTGTGTATGTGTATACATATGTGTGTGTGTGTGTTATATGTGTGTGTGCATTATATATGTATATAAGAGGAGGGCACAAAACTAGGTACAAGATCATGAGTAAGGAGGAAAAAAATCTTAAGGAATGTGGTAAACAAAGAAGGTAATGAGACTAGAAGTGAAAATAAAAGGAACTGATAAGAGGAAGAAATATTGCATAATAGAAGTCTGCAGGGAAAAAGAATAAATAAAAAATATGTAGTGGCACATGTATGTGGAGATTTCAGACTGAGCCTGTCATTCTGTATGCTATACCAGTGTGGTTCCCAACCTCCCTAATGCTGAAACCCTTTAATTCAATTCTTTACTTTGAAGTGACCCTCAATCATAAAATTATTTTATTGCTATTCCATAAATCTAATTTTCCTATTGTTTCAAATTGTAATGCAAATATCTGTGTTTTCATACAGTCTTATGTGAACCCTGTAAAAGGATTCTTCTACCCCAAAAAGGAGTCATGAGCCCCAAGTTGAGAATCACTGTGCTAGATTAAAAGATCCATAACCAAACTACAATAAAATAATAACAATATTTATTTAAATAATGAAGAAGAAAGAAGTAGGAACATCATCTCCCCACTAATTGCTTGAAACTGCTGTAAATGTTTTATTTAGTTTATGTAGGAAGCCGCTGTTAGTGGTGGTATAATTCGCCATTCCAAGATGACACGGACATCGTGTCCTCTCCACTAGTAAACAATTAACTGCGCAGCTGCAAAGGCAGAAAGCCTGCCAAAGTCACTGGCCAATCCCGAGGCGTAATATTGGGTGATGAGTGAACAGTCAATCAGAAGTGAATACATCACTCTGGGGTGTATTTAAGCTGTGCCTCTTCCTGTCTTTGGCCCTTCCACGTTTTCCACGTTTGCTGATACAGATTAAAGCCTCGCTGTGGTGTTACCCGAATTCTGCCTCTCGTGTTTCTCTTCTACGGGTGAAAAGGGGACACGGGATGCGCGCGCAACAAGTTTATAAAAATTAACTGTTTATGCTTGTGACTATCTATTAGGAATAAAAAACTATGCCTCCCAGATGAACTGAGCCAGTATGTAAACCTAGTAATAGTGATACTACAGAAGACTTATAGATTGTTGTAGTAAGACTCCTGGAATACTCCCTCCAGGCTGGAAGTTAGACATGGCTGCTGTGGCTCACTAAAGGCCTCTCCGTGGTTCCTCATGGGCATGGTCCCAATGACACAAGAAAGTCCATGGGTTTTTACTGGCTTTAATGTCATGGCAGATGGTGGATGGATCTGGAGACACAACCCCCCAAACCCAGGGCAGACCTGAGTTAAATAGGGAGGGAGAGAGGGGAGAAGTGGCTGAGGAAGAATGCTTAATTGGCTCCACCCTCTGGCCTTCAGGTACCTCATTAGTATGTAAATCTCTCTAGGGCCTGAGGCCTGTTCCTCCTGACTGTTGGCCATAAACCTCTCTGTGGGAGTGGTTGTTGGAGAACTGAAGCTAAATGACTAGAACCAGGGCCTGGGAGCAGAGCTGAATTCCTGCCGTCCAATAAAGGTTTTGGGGTTCCAAGCTCATGTCCGACCAAGCACCCAGCTGCTTCTCACAGCCCATTGCCCCACAAAGAATTTTTGTCTTCTCTCAAGTGTTAATCACCTAGGATCTCCTTTCTGTTCATGGGGCATGGATCAGTTACTGAGCATTTGCAGGGCATACATGAGGTCCTGGGCTAAATCCTAAGTACTCAGAGATTATTGTTTTATATAGAGCTGAAAAAAATTTATTAAGTCTGTCCCTTTTTTTAAACTTCTTATTCTGCCTAGTTTTCTCAGTGGCTTGTTTCTGCTTTTTATCAGTCATGCTATCAGATGCAAGAACTCAGGCCACAATAACCTCTGCATAATAACATTTTTCAAATGTTATATGCATAGCAGTATTCTCTGATTATTATACATGATTTCTTCCTAAGAGAAGAGGTATCCATCCTTGCATTTCCTGCCTCAATTGATGCCCTGTTTTCATTTTTGTTGCTATAAAACACAAACAAACAAATACCCCCAAAACAAAACAAAAAAACAAAACAAAAAGACCTCTACCAAAACAACTTAGGGGAAGAAGAAAGTAGCTTATATAGATTATAATATCAAGTTTATAGTCCATACTTTGAAGAACTCAGGGCAGGAACTCAAGTAGCATTAGTTCAGCAATTATATAGTATAGGACCATAAGCCTTGGGGATGGTTCTGCCCACAATAGGTTGGAGCTTACCACATGAATCAAAAATCAAGACAACTTTCCTAGACATGTTCATAGGTCAACTATATACTTTCTCATTAAGAATCCCTCTCTCCAAGTGACTTTGGGTTGTGTCAAGTTGCCAATAGAAACTAACTAGCATAGTTGAATTTATATATATAAATTATATATATATATAATTGCATAATAGAAGATATATGTATTATTGCATAATATATTTATGTTATATATTATAAATATATAATGTTTATAATATATATTTATAAATATAAATAATATATTGTATATATATATACATTTAATTTTATATATAATCTATAAAACACATAGATAGGTATATATTCAACTAAGACATATTTTCATATTTTTCCTGAAAGTTGTCCTCAAATAAGCTTCTTTTTTTTCATAATTTGATAAAGAGTAGACTTTCTTCTTGTCTGAATGAAGGAATGAACTTACATTGTTCTTCAATTCTGAGACAGGTGTCATCTCTTCATGGGTACAGGAGTAGAGCCACATTGTTTTCTTACCTCAGGATCTTAATCTCCAGTAGTCTTATATTTTCAGTAAAGTCCCATCATGGACCAAAATTCACCCAGTTTGATCTGCTGTCCATCTGGCATATTGAACACTTTCAATGTCATGAAAAATCTATTCATCATCCTTCCTGAGTTAATGAAGGAGAAGAATGAAGTAGAGGGAGGAAAAGGGAGGAGAAGAAGGAGAAGATGGAAGGAAGGGAGAGAGAAAGGAAGGGAGGGAGGAAGGAAGGGAGGGAAGAAGAGAAGAGAGAGAGGGAGGGAGGGAGAGAAGGAGGAAGAGAGAGAGAAAGTACATGATTACTCATAGGTATGATGGAGAAGTAGGTTTGCTGTAGATAAAAGGAGAACATACCCAAAGGCAGAGACATCTGGGAGAATCCAGAGTGTACATGGCCCTCATCCTGGCCATGTGAGGATAAGGCGAGTGGAGAGAAGAGAGAGCACAACCAGCAAAACAGAATACCAAGAGGCTAGGAGTATTGAGGGTAAAATTGACTGACATAGCTCAAATAGCTGGACTATATGGGGGAAGGGCAGCTTAGTCTCTGGGCCCAAAAGTTGAAGATAAGGAACAGAATATACAAGTCATACTCTGAAGGATACTAGGAGAAACAGCAGTAAAGGTCTTCTATCATATGTTAAATAGGCATCTTTGTTACCCATTTGTTCTGGGTGTGATACCTAACTTTGGGCTCAAGTTGAAATGTCAAATAGTTTTGTGAAGTTTTTCAGTTAGAGGCTTAGCCTGATGCTTCCCTCTCTAAAGCTAAACTGCACACATTTATCCCATGTTCAAATTTGAATTGGTGGAGTGATTCAAACAATTTTTACTCACATATAAGTGTCTTCAAAGAAACATTGTGAGCTATTCTGAAATTGATCTCTCTTTCTTCAATTTTGTGCATGTGCATGCTGTCAATATAATTATCATTAAGTACAACTGCAGATTATACTCTAAATCTAAAATCCCACTTGTCAGACACCTAAAGTTAGAAGAAACAAAAATGGCTAACATTTAGCCTATCAAATGGCAGTTGGTTAATACAACAGAAAGTAATGCAGATACAAGTCATAGTAAAATCTGAAAAGATATACAGACTAAATGAAGCAAAAAAAAAAAAAAAAAAAAAAAAAAAAAAAAAAAAAACCCTACGTGGAAAAAGATGATAGCAAAATATACTGAAGAGATTCTTTGGGTTGTAAACATAGTTCAGTGTATGTATATTCTGATTTTTTTTTTTTTTTTTTTTTGAGAACCTGATAATCATGCCTCCATCAAGCAGTTAATAATTACCTCAAATTCCAGGGAGTCAACACCTTCTTCTAGTTTCTTCTAGTTTGAAAAGTTAAACTAGCATACTCAACCTACTGATATATGTTTCTCCCTGCAGTCTGTAAGTTGACATAATGATCAAATAATCACCTATCTCTTGTGTCACAGATTCTGGACTCATCTGCTATTATGCCTGCATTAGCAGCAGCCAGCCTCTATTCCCCCAGTATCTATTCTCACATGGAGGAGTTTGGCTGCCTTTCATCTGCTGCTCTTCTCCCTGCCTCTCATCAGGAATGTGGATAACAGATGTTGTTCAATGATTAAAGAATGTTTCCCTTTGAGACGGGAGACAGAGAGTGGCAGACAGCAAATGATTATCATCTAACCATTATCTTCTGCTTCACACAAAAAGAAGTAGCTCATACATAGCATCTTATGTGACTCTTAGGCCTGACCTGATGGAACTCAAGTGAAACCAATTTTCTTTTGATGGTAAAAAGACAAATATGTTCTGGTGACACTGCAAAATCACATTCCTCTATAGAAAATTGAGAACTTTTATAATTATATTGTAGATATTATATTTGTTTTAGCCAAAGTACATATAAAACATACCAAAGTACATTATAAAACATTGTAGGGCTCAAAAAAACTGGAATTAAATTATTTGTTCATAGTGTCATTTCAAATTTAGGTTTTTCATAATTTCTGGTTAATTAAATAATATATAAACCATTTCATAACTACAGTCATACTTCTTTTCCTATTTTCTACAGATGTTTTATTAAGGCAAAAAAAAAAAACCCACTCATAATTGTATGTTTCTAGCTCACTTATGCTGATTTGTGGATGTATTGTAAATCTACCTTGATTAGCTAACCAACAGCTGTGGTGATTCTCTTGAATAAAGTTGGTTTTAATATACTACTATGATCTTTTACTCAATAAAGACAAGTGGAATTACCCCGTTTTCTTGGGGATAAAAAGAACAGGCAAGTTATGGCATGGCAGATAACTTTTTCAGTTAAGCAATTACCTTCATAACTACATAATACCTATCAGAAATCAGAGAAATGCCAAGATTCATACAAAATTAGTCAATCGACTGATATTTTTAATTGTGTAATTGTTAGTTGATTCACAGTTTTGAATTTTCACTTCTGCTTTAGACAGAGATATAATCAATTTTTATATGTGTTATTAATACTACAGATAGTATATATAACATTT
Source organism: Arvicanthis niloticus (assembly GCF_011762505.2). Taxonomy (NCBI): domain Eukaryota; kingdom Metazoa; phylum Chordata; class Mammalia; order Rodentia; family Muridae; genus Arvicanthis; species Arvicanthis niloticus. Next base: position 12,476,748 of record NC_047667.1, on the reverse strand, counting down.
AATGAAATTTACTTATGTTGGACAGTGAGACACTCAGCAGGTAAAGGCACTTACTACCCTGGCTGATCACCTAAGTTGGATACTCAGATGGTGGAAGGAGGGAACCAATTCATATAAGTTGTTCTCTGACCCCCGACTTACATCTAAAGAACTAGTGTATTTACAAATACACATAATGAATAAATAATTATAATAAATAATGCAAAAGAAATGTGTCCATAAAATCTAAATAGCCACATAATTAACATATTTCTTTCAGTGTAATCCTTCCTTAAAGTTTGATATAATTGGAAACTTAACAAAATAAGAAAGGTCCTATTGAATGCTTTTTAAAGTTAAATGAGCAAAGGAATCGTTAAAATTATTTTCAAATTACATTTCTTAGACAGAGAAACTCCTCTGTCAGCAAGGAAAGCTAACAGTTCTTCATTTCAGAACACTCTTCTGGCAATTCTCTGCTGTAACCACTGTATTAGTTCCAGTTCAACCTCGACAATAATAAAAGCAACTGACAAAGAGTCATCAGAAGCCAGCAGCTTTATTAACAGGACAGCCAATGTCCAACTTCTCTGGTACCATCCGTTTTTTCATGTATTGTCTTTTTGCTGTGGCTACTGGGGACTGAAAAGAAAGCCTAATTGTTCACAGAAACAATATGTCAATAAGGGTTGCTCTCTCCACCCTGTCGGGGTTTCAAACACAGCATGCTATTGACTAGGGTAATTATAGATTTGTCATTCTCCTTCTGAATGTGAAATGGATACAGAAGGTGCCATCAATCACAGGTTCAATGAGGCTCCTTTCTACGTGAATGCAGGTCACTAAGATGGCATACCATCAGTCATCGATTCAGTTCAGGAATATGGACCTGAGTCAGGGCCATGTGTACATGTAGATAAGAATGAAATATGGGGCATCAGGACCCCAATATACTGCAAATCAAAGAAAAAAAAGTGAAAAGTGCTAGGAACATGTTTCAGTGTGTAACAATGCAGACATGAGTTAGAGTCCTGCCACACAAAAATGCTGGGTACAGAGGTGCGTACCTTTAATACTGTGCTAGGGGATGGGGTCAACACATTAGTATCCATGACATTTACTGAAGATCCAGTTCTGTCAAACTCATGAGCTCCAAATTTAGTGAGAGATTCTTTCTCAAAAACTAAGGTTAAGAATGATCAAGGAAGACGCCCCAAGGAAACCTCTGGTCTCCAATGGGAGATCTATCTGCAGATAGACGCATACTTTCTCACATTAATATACACCAAACATATATATCAGAGAGAGAAAGAGATACAAAGAGAGACACAGAGAGAGACAGAGACAAACAAAGACAGACAGAGACAGACACAAACACAGAGAGACAAAGAGAGAGAGAGAGATCTCAAGGAAAAATTTAGTGACGAGTATTTTTAAGTGCTTAAGTAGTTAATAATATTGGCAAATTGAAGAACTGGGCAAAAAAAAAAAATTCTCAGCTTTAGTTTGTCTCTAAACTGAAAAAAAAATGATATTTTAATATTACCACTTGACCTGAACCCAGGGTAGATTTTCTTTCTTATTTTTTCATTTTTTTCATTTTTATATTTTATTTACATTTCAGATGCCATTCCCTTTCCCCATTTCCCCTCCCTAAAAAACCCCTATCCCATGCCCCCTTTTCTTTTTTACTTTTATACATTTTTTAAAATGTTAATCAAAAGTTTTATAAGTTTGGTAATGCTCAATCAGAAGTGTAACCCAATACCCAACCTAGATATATAAACTCTTTGACTGGTAGAGACACGTGAACATCTGCCTCCATGCCCCCCCCCCTTTTTCTCTCTTTCTCTCTCTCATCACCTAGCTTCACCCTTCCTGTTAAAATAAATTTTTTCTCTGAAAATGCAATTAGAACATAATTATTCCTAATTGTACCAGTGAGGTATAAGATAGTCCTAATACCCAGTCCATCATTTTGTTGACTCACCAGAACCTCTGTCATCTCTCCTAACTAAAACACTTAGTTTTGAACCTGGCTTTTTTCTTGGCTTTAGAATAAATGTCAGCTGAAAACCATCCACTCAGATCTTTTCTCTCAAAGTAAATAGCCAGGATTGGCTATGAGACGGGGTCTTCAACCCCGTCAGAAATCCAGAATGACTGAGTTAACTGAAATTATGGGAAGCACTAAGCATAGCTTCTAAAACTTAGCCAATTTATAGAGACCGCTGAAGACCTGGAAAGCCCCTATACTACTGAACGTTGGAGCATCAAATCTTCATCCTTCTGGCCCAGAATCATCTGACAGACCTTAGTGATGCAGAATTATTAAGGGCTGATTTCTCTGTCTAGGCAGATATAATCAGTCGACTATTCTGCAAGTGTGTCCTTTTCTGGACAGTAATATGTCTGTAGATGGAGAGAGGCAATTCTTGCCTAGTGGCTGTCACAGGGTAGATTTTCTTAGTAACATTCACACAATTAAATGGTGAGAATGATAATAGAATTATAGACATGATTATTTATGACAATACAACTAACACCATGTTCAAGGTCACAATATTTTATTTGGTTCTTAAGTTTAAACAAGTTATTCATATATTATAATTTAATTTTTCAACTTTGTACACTATTACTGAATTTATATCATTTCCATCACAGATGCCAACCCAGACTGTTGATTCCACCAAAACTATCTGCTATAGTCAAGGGAGAAAGAAAAACTTTCCAAAATATAAATAGGCTAAAGAATCCATGTCCACTCACTCACCTGGCCCTTTGGAGAATACTAGAAGCAATACTTTGGACCCAAGAGAGGAATAGACATAGAAAGAAAATAACTGAAGCTGTAGTTGCTAAAACACAGAATAGAACTAAAAATACAAACAAAAAAGTCAGAGAGAGATGCTGACCTTCATATGTGAGATGATTCATCAGATAGATGACACATAATCACATAGGTAAGTTCAAAGTACAAAAAACCAATGACATTAAAATATCCTAATTCTCTGGTATTTTAAATAGAAAAGTATCTGAGTAACATGGAAATATGATTGAGTAGCATTTCAAAAATGAATGAACATTATGTAAAGAGAAAAATAAGTTTACTTATTTCCTTAAACTACATATTGAAGAACAGTGAACATTATATAATTTATATGACTCAATGTTAAAATTAAACCAAAAGTATGTAATCCTAGAATTCAACTAGAATAGGATCAGAAAGTATCTGCATCCAGTAGTATCTCTCTTAAACTTCATTTCATTGGATTTTGAATGCTTTCATTTCTATAAGCATCTTTGGGAGTCATTCTTTAATTTAGTTTGTTTGTGGGAAGGAGTTAAATCTTCTTATATTGCTGTTAATCCATTTATCATGCAAAAATACAATAATGCCCTGCCTAAGATTCAGGCGGCTTTCTCATTTTTCAATAAGATCAAAGTTTAAAAATTAAGGTCCATCTCATAGCTTGCTGCAGTTACAGTAGCCTGTGCAATGATACCCAGCTTTCTACACAGTGCTGGATTTAGTTCAGATTTGCATGCTTGTTCATAAAGTATCGTTATTCTCTAAAGTCATCTCCCCTGCCCTATGCTACCATTAGATCACTTTTCTTTAAGTTCATTTAGATATCTTTTTTCCTTTGTCATTAATTTCTTCATGTGCCTGTATGTGAATGTCGGTTTCAGACATGAGTGTTGACTTCTGTTAGCTAGAACATTATCTGTAACATCCTCTTTTTTGATCTTCATTTTGGCCTTTGTGAGTTTTCAGAAATATTGATGAACTCACAGAGATGATCTTCTATTCACTTCCTTTGTTTCTCATCTACAATGATCCTCATTATTTATATCCTGATGCCTAATACCTTGAAATCTTGTGTGTAGTATTGTAGAATTTTAAAATTTTGTCATTGGTAAAGGATGTCCTCTATATTTGTCAAGATATTCATGGTACAACACCCCCTACCATATAGTGTCCATTATCATAATAATGGGAAGCATGTCAGCATGCAGGAAGATATGTTGCTGGAGAAATAGCCTAAGAGGGCCCTTAGAGGGTAAACAGAGATTAGAAAAAGTCAGACAAGTAGGACTGGCTCAAACATTCGAAATCCCAAAGCCCACCTCCAGTAACATACCGACTCCAATAAAACCACACCTACTAATTTGTGTCAATTAGTGCCACTCTCTTAGGATAAAGAATTCAAATATATGAACCTCTGGAGGTCATTCCTATCCAAATCATTACAGAGAACACATTGAATTTGCAAAGGAGCAGTGTTCAATTTCTAGTACCTATGTCATGTCAGACAGCTCACAACCACCTGTAACTACAGCTCCACATGATCTAGTGACATCTCTTGACCTTCACAGATACTTGCACTCATGTGTATGTACACACACACACACACACACACACACACAAATAAGAAACAGTATCAGGATAGATATAAAAATGCTGCTATTTATAAAATATTTTCTAACCACATAAATCTTCCTAGAAAGTGTACACAATGAAGATTTTTTTCCTTTGAACAATTTTTATTTCCTACTTTATGTAGTTTAATTTTTAAGATGAACATAATTTCTCACAGAAATTTCTTCTAAGTTCCCCCCAAATTATCCATACATTTTTTAGGAGAATGCTTTAATGTTTAGGGAAGCCATCCTTTCCCACTTTGGGGAAGATTATATAAAAAAGGTTCTTTTTTGTTGAAAATGGAAATGGTTTGCTCGCTGGCATGCAGACACTATATTGATTTTGTGCATTAGAGTTATATACAACTCTGTGCTTTCTGAATGGCAGCTACTCCACAGCACGCACATGGTTACATGTACCTTTCTTTCCCTCCCATTTTATTCAATTGTTCATTCTGCCACAACCTCTTCATATACTTCATTGGATATTTTATGTTATGCTCCAGCTTTTCTTTCTTTCTTTAATTATTATTATTATTATTATTATTATTTTTTTTTTTTTTTTTTTTTTTTGGTTTTTCGAGACAGGGTTTTTCTGTACAGCTCTGGCTTCCTGGAACTCACTCTGTAGATGAGGTTGGCCTCGAACTCAGAAATTCACCTGCCTCTGCCTCCCAAGTGCTGGGATTAAAGGCATGCGCCACCACCGCCTGGCCATGCTCCAGCTTTTCAATAAGCTCTTTATAATACATAGATGGGACCCCAAGGTAGGAAATATTACTTGAATAGTAAACAATACAGAAATGTTGATTTCTGTGTGTTAGATCCCAAAATGCATCTTGTGGTATATAAAACATGCTCATCTTAAAATAGTCTGGCATTTATATATAAAGAAACTTAGGCTTGGTCCATGTGGAATAAAAATTATTAGATAATTTTCATATCACCATTAAATATTTTTGATAAATTGATTTTGCAAACATTCTTCAGCCAATGTCTTAGAAATGTTGAGATTTTTAAACCCTGCTAAAGATCTGAAAGTTTATTTATAGTCAAGCCATATGCATACAGTAATGTCCTTGTATCTAGATTATTTATAGAATGCTCAACTATCATTGGACAAGTAACTAGACATGTGTACTGTAGGAGAAGATTGAGGACTGGAGGGCTAGCTTACTATTAAGAAAGCTGACTACTCTTCTTGAGCTTGTTTCCCAGAACACAGGCCAGCTACTAAACAACAACCTATAACTCCAACTCCAAGGAAATCAAATGATTTTGTCTCCTGGCCCTTGTGAGCACATGTACTCACATGCATAAGCCTGCATATGGACACATACTCATATACATTACTAAAAATATAATTATTAAATATGGCCCTTAAAATCTTTTTATCAATAAAGCACATAGAGAAGATCAAAGAAAAACTGATAGACAACTCAAATTATTATTTTCAAATTATATGATTTTATTCATGAAAGACTCAAAGACTCCACCAGAAAATTTCTACAGCTGATGAACCCTTTTTGTAGAGTAGCAGGATATAAAATTGATATACAATGCCCTTCCTACATACAAATGCAAGCATACACAGAAATAGATAAAGCAAACAATCTCATACTCACGAGCCTCACAATCATCTGAGAATAAATCTAAAAAGGAAGTAAAAGACTTGGATACTAACTTTAAGACATTGAAGGAAACTGAAGAAGACATCAGAAGATGAAAAGCTCACTGTGATCACTGATTAATCTTACGGAAATGACCATCCTACAAAAGCAGTTAATAGATTCAATGCAATTTCCATAAAACTTCTAACATAATTTTTCATAGGCATTGAATAAACTAATATTAGATTTCATTTGGAAACACACAAAAACCAGTCCTGAATAATAAGAGAACTACTAGAGTTATTACCATTCTTAATTTTAAGTTATGTTACAGAGTTATAATAATGGAAACAATATGGTACTGGCATAAAAAATAGGCACATCACCCAATGTAGAACTTCAGGGCTCAGTAACTATTAGAAGGGCTTGATACTCATCAAAAAAAACCTGAGTTTGTTTCCCAGAACACATGTCAACTACTACACAACCACCTGTAACCCAGATATAAGTCAACCTACATATGTTCACCGGATTATTGATAAAAGAACCAAAAATTCACAACATAGCAAAAAGCATCTTCAACAAATAATTCTGGTAAAATTGGCTGGATACTTATAGAAGAATCAAAGTAGATGTGTATTTCTCACCATGCAAAAAATTTTACTCCAACTAGACCAAGGACATTGGCACACAACTTGACATTCTGAAAGTTATAGAAAATAAACTGTAAGCTTGGAGACAATGGCTCAAGAAAAGATTTTCTGAATATAATTCTGACAGGACAGGCATTAAGTCTAACAGTTAATAAATGGGGACCACATGAAACTAAAAAGCTCTGTACAGCAAAGGACAGGAATCATCATTGGAGCAAAGAGGAAGTTCATTGAATGTGGGTGAAAAAACTATTAGCTATACATATAACAGAGTGGACTCTAAAAATCAAGAAAGCAAACAACTCAATTTTAAAACTGGGCCATGAAACTAGACAGTATGTTCTCAAAAGACACAATACAAATGGCTGAGACACTTCTTTAAAAGTTCAACATTTTTGTCCATAAGGAAAATACAAATTAAAATTACTTTGATATTTCATCATACCCCAGGCAGAATGGCCAAGATTAATAATAAAAAAAAAAATGATAGCACATGCTAGCAAGAATGTGACTAAAGGGGAACACTTGTTCACTGCTGGTGGCAGTGCAGACTGGTCCAACCTCTATGAAAATCAATGTGGAATTCCCTCAGAAGACTGAAAATAAATCTACGACAAAATTACAGCTATACCACTCTTTGGTATATGTTCAAAAGATTTTATGTCTCACTATAGAGACATAATTTCACCAATTTTCCTTACTTGTCTATTCAAAATAGCCAAGAAATTAATACAGTCTAAATGTTCTTTAACTGGTAAATAAATAATGAAAATGTGCTATGTTTGAAAATGGAGTACTATTATGCCCTTAAGAAAGCTGCAATTGCCAGGTAAATGGAAAGAGGTATCTGGGAACACAAAATGGATATAATTGGGGAAGAAGAAAAAATTCAGCAGAGTTGGATGTACAGGAGTGGGAGAATTGAGGGCTGGTCAGGAGAAAAGCAGAGTTTTTAAAAATATACTGCATAGAATCCTAAAAAATAATATTTTTTTAATTTTGAATTTTATATCCTAACAAAGATTAATTAATACGAATGGCACATATATACAATTTAGTTCATTCAACAACTTTCCCAGTAAGGGGGACATTAATCTCAGAAAATTTAAAAAATGATCTAAAACCTGCTTAGAAATAAATATTTTAAAAAATAAAACTTTTTTTTTCTGACTGGAGAACTGGCCCAACTCTCCAGTTAGATAACTTGCTGCTCTTCCAGAGAATCTGTGTTTAGTTCCCCAACATCCATGTCAGCTACCTCACAGCCACCTTTAACTCTTGCTTTAGGACAATCTGATACCTAATCTGGTCCTCACGGTCACCTGTATGCATAAACTTACACATATACACACACTCACACATGCACAAACACACACACATGCACACACACACACATGCACACACACATACATGCGCACACACCACCTTATAATGCAAATACTAAAAATAAAATAAAATTTTAAATATCTCCCTGACATGAGAACACACTGTTACTGAATATGGGTAATAATTATCTTCAAACAGCTGACAATATAAGGCTCTGATTTCTTCTTCCATCAATTAACTGAATTTATTTTATCTGTCCTATATGACTGTGCTTCTCTAATGAAATACCCTATTCCTAAAGGCTAAAAGCACTGCTAGCTCAACGCTTTCCCAGACGGTATATAGCTGTTAGTAGAGCTCTTGCTGAAACATACATAAGGCCCTAAGTTCAATTCTCATCACTATATAAATTGAACATTGAAGAATCACACACTCAGAAGGCAGAAGCAAAAAGATCAAGAGTTCAAAGTTATTCTTGTCTGTACAGTAAATTTGAGGCCAGCCCACACTAATGTATATTGTTGTCATCTCCAGCTTAAAAGCTGATGGGAACACCCTGTGTGTTTGTTTTCATAGAAATTATATAGCATTCAAAGAAAATATTCAGGGGCTGATGATACATACCAGTGGGAAAATGTGTTTGCTATCAAACCTGAAAGACCTGAGTTTTATTTCTTATTCACACAGGGGAGATGGAGAGAACAGACTATTACAGTTTTGTTCTAGGACTCAAATGATCAAATGGCTAACACTGTGTCCATCTCAACCTGCAAGACACACACACACACACACACACACACACACACACGTATTAGATATAGATAGATAGATAGATAGATAGATAGATAGATAGATAGATAGATATAAAGATATATAGATATAGATAGATGATAGATAGACAGATAGATGATAATATAGATGATAGATGCAGTAAAAAACAAGCAAAAATATATTCTGTATCCTGTAGAAGAGAATCAATTCATCCCCCACTTTTTCTGTTCATCATTTGGTAATAATGTTCTTTACTTAGCTGTATTTTAAAAGGCTTGTAAACACAGGATCTTCAAGAATGAGTAGATGGACGCTCAGACGTTGAGAAAAGAACCACCCATGTAAAGGTAGGAGCATGGAAAGGAAGGAAGAGTTGGTTGAAGAGCCCCAGCCTTTCAGTAGCCATATAAGGAAGCAGACAGGAGTCTCAGGTTAGGGGTTAGGCAGGTTACCATTGCAGCTGTATCTTCAGTTTCTTCTGAACAGTATTTTTATTCCTTGAGAGAAATACATCTGTAGGTGGAAAGTAAGTCAGCTCCCAGTAGGCAGGAGAAACCTGTATCTCAATAGGAGTAATAGTCCTATTGAGATACAGGAAAAAAAAAACAGAACAAGATAAAGGTTCAATCTGAAAGAAGCTACTCCCCCACCCCCAGCACATATAAACAATATGAAGGTTATATTGAGGCTCCAAACATCTTTTCAGTGGCTAATGGTTGTTGGGTATGGAGAGTCATTTTCTTCAAGGGTATAGTCACTGGAAAGGTGCCCATACTCCTGTAATTATCCTCATTCTGATGCACCTATAAGCAACCCTCATGAAACACATTCACATACATACCTCTCTCTCTCTCTCTCTCTCTCTCTCTCTCTCTCTCTCTCTCTCTCTCTCTCTCTCAAAGCAGTATGAAGACCAATTGGGAAGAGGATCAGTGGGATGACATTAGAAATGAATATGATCACAGGAATTAATCACATATATGAATCTGTCATAATGAATCTATTATTATTTGTAATGTATGTTAGCAGAAACAAAATAATCAATGAAAAGCAGCTAAAAGAGAAAAAAAAAAAAACCAACAACTGATGAACAATAAAGAACAGACCAGAGGAACAGGGTGTGGAAGGGTTACCAGGGGAATAGAAGACCCAAACAACCAAAGGCCTAAAGTAGATTTTAACGGATGTGAACAGCAATCATACCAGCAGGAGTTAGGGTATGAGGGGAGAGTAAATATTATCAAGATAAATTTCATACATGTATAAAAATTGGGCATTAAATCTCATTATGATGAATTAACATATGCTAATACAAATCAGTATATAAAAATAAACAGTCAGAGCTTTACTATATAGGTGACCTCATGGGAAAAGAATAATTATGTCCTATTATGTGTGATTGCACATTATTTTCAAAGATTTCAGGTCAAATTCTAGTGAAGCTACATGAATGAATTGTACTCCGGAGATTATATGTGAAGAGAAAAAGGAGGAACAAGGGACGAAAAACAAGGAAAATGATGAAGAGCAGGAGGAATGTGAGCAGGAAGAAGAGGTAGAGGAGGGGCAACAGAAGCAGAGGAGGAGGAGATGAAATTAGGAAGGGTGTGGCAGGGGTCCATGAGGAGTTGGGCTGGAGAGTGTAGTTGGACACAGAATAAATACATTGTATCCACACATGAAATCTCCAAAGAACAAATGAATAATGAAATTATTATGAATAATGAGAATGCAATTATCATTCATCCTCATATTTCTGCAACCCATTTGTTTTGATGTAGAGGCTAAATTTACTCTGCCATAGTTCAGCTGTGACTCCAAAGAAACAGAGGAAGCAGTTGCAAATGAAGAGCTCCTGATGCTAAAGCAAGATACCAAGTAGCATCTGTGAACTGCTCCAACTGCTCTGCCTTTTAGGAATCAGCTGGTCTCTGAGAAGCAGTGGGGTGTTCAGCATCCTTCAGGAGCATCGCTGGAATTCTCAACATTCACCAAGATTCTTCACTGATAAGCATCTCCAAGGATGGCCTTTTCCTTCCCATTTAAGAAAACTATCCAAAGACCTGACTACCATCTAGTATTCTGATTATCAGTGTTTCACTCTTACTGAAGACTGTCTAATGATGATGACAGAGATGGACTTGCCTTGTGTGGCACTACATGGTGGAAGACCTGCACCACAAAAAGTGTGCACTTGGAGTCAGGGAGAGAGCATGATCCACAGAACTACAAAGCTCAGCATGCTGGTGGAAGGGAGTCTAGGCAAAGCCTCTCTAAGACATACCCTGTTGAAAGAGAGCAGCAAGGAAGAACACTCCACCTATATTAACAAAGGCCTGGGGTGATGCTGCAGTGGAGTCACTAAAGCTTATTCAGAGAATAGGAGAAGGATTGTAATCATAACCTCTAAAAGCAATCAAAAAGCAAAATAGAGCATAAAACACAGCCAACGGGACCACAGAGATAGCTCAGCAGTTAAGAGCACATACTGGTCTTGCAGTGGACCTTAGCTTGGTTCTCAATACCCAAATTAGGTATTTCACAACTGCTTGTAGATGTTCCAAGACATCTTCTGGTCTCTGTGGGAACTGTACTCACATGCACATACTTTGCACACACACACACACACACATACACACATACACACACATATACACACATACAGACACACTAAAAAAATAGAATATTAAAAATAAAACAACAACAACAACACAATGGAAATAAAAACAGCAAATTCATGATCTACACTCTTCACAATGAGCCAAAGATGGGTTCTAACAGGTTAAGCAGAAATGTGCCCTCTCTTCTGTGGTATACAAAGAAGGTGGCACGGAGCTAGATGACAAGGCATAACACAACACAATACACCCATTATGCCCTTTACCACACTAAGGCTGAAGTAAAGCCAGTTACAGGGGGTGAAATACGATAGCCAAAGTTTGTTTTTACACTATTCATCTGTGAAGTAGAAATGGACATATAACCTCAGAGAAGGTAAAATGCTCTCCATCAGCCAAGAGCAAGTCAATCCAGGAGGCCTTGAAGTGGACAGGAACAAAACTAGCATTGCCTTCTAGAGAGTAAAGATGAAGATTACACCTAACTGGATGTCCAATATCAGTAGGAATAAAATAATTTTATCTTAAAGGTGGTAATACAGTCCATCTCAAACTAAATATGATGATTCGAAAGCAGTATGATTATTAAAGTTGTCAATCTACAACCATATAAGAAACTTACCATTGGGCACTTCTGTGAAAGATGTTCTAGCTCATGTTACCTGAGGCTAGAAGAGCCATCCTGAGTGTGGACCACTGTCCCATGGACTGAAATTTGATAGAAAATGAGTTGAGCACCAGCATTTTTATCTCTGTCTTATGACCGACCAATTGCTTGAGGGTCCTGCCAGGATGGACTGAACTGTCAAAGTCAAACTGTAAGTCAAAATAAGCCCCTCTTTCTGTAAGTGGCTTTAATCACATGTTTGTCACAGCAGCAAGAAATGCTATAAACACAGACCATAAAAAATATTTATTTCTTCTTCCATATGGTCAAAATATGTAAGTCTGATAGCATCATTTCTGTACAGAAATATTGAGAAGAAATTTGACAAATATCTTTGATATAAAAATCCAGTTATCTTTTAATTCCTAATTACAATTCTGCATTTTTGACATTGCTACTTTTGCATATTGACTAATATTAGCCTGCACAAAGTGACTAGTGTACAACAGTCATGAAGCACACTTTATTTATAGAAGATGAAGTAGCCACTGGCTACTCTCTCCATGAAATATGTGTTCTCAAAGCCCATGGACTCCGAGAGCTTTTTCAGTTATGATTGGCACTTTCTCATACAGATGCCCCTGACCTCCAACGCCACCGGCAATGTTTATGCAAAACCCATCACTGTGTTGCTGGCCTATTTTGACAGAGGATGCAAAGACTGGGTGGGATGTGACTAATGAGTGATAGCAAGTACAAAGCATGTTAGTGCTATGGCTGTATTTATCCCTTGTTATCCCTAACGCTGTATTTACATGGAAAATTCAGTACCGTAGTTATTTCTCACTGTGTTAAAACACCCAACATAAGACAGCTGATTGGAAGAAGGGTTTACTTTGTCCCAGGATGTGAAGGTATGGTCCTTCATGGTTGAAAAAACATACTCAAGCATCCTGTGGGGATGTCATCAGGTCTGTGAATTGCTTGCTCATATCTTTGAAGAGCAGCAATAAGAAAGGACAGAAAATAGGGTTCATGCCCCCTTACCCACATCCTCCAGCTATGTCCTACCTCCTCAAGATTCTACAACCCCCCTCGCCCCCCCCCCCAAGAAAACCCTGCATTATGAGTAGCTGGGTAATTTGGTCAAATCCATGAGGTTGCAGAGGACCCTGAATGTTTAAACCAAGTGTGATTAGGAAGTCTCTACTCCCACAGAAATGTAAGTTATATCAAGGGAGACACTGTTACAGGTTTGGTACTGATGTGCATCAGACAACTGATTACTGCCACCCACAGTAGTCAGTTGAGGTGAATAAATAAATCATCTCCTACTGAGCTTTGTTAGCTTGACATGTAGCACTCTCAATTTTCTTTTAATCCCCGAATAATAACCATCCATGTTTACTCCTAATATCTGTGGGCCCCTATTTAGGCCTGTTTTACATGAGTTATTTTACATAGACTTGCATGCTACTTTTAGGAATTTCTCTTACAAAAGTATTTGGCATAAGCATCCAAACGACCTTCCTTAAAACAATACAAATATAAATTTGTTTTTGTCTTTAATTGATGATACAGATCAGTGCAACAACTAGAGAGAGGCAATTTTCTACAGCCTAAGAATAGAAGCCATTCACACAAATGCTCTCTAGAACAATAAGTCTCTCAATCCTTTATATTTTAAATGTCAGTCCCTTTCTTTCTGGTACTTTTGTTTACAGCTTCTGAGTTATTTGATCTCTTAGTAAATAATTTAAGGACCCCAGAAAGCACAGCACATGTTCTGTTGATGATAAAGATTTAGAGGCAGATGGGAACCAAGCAAGGTCAGGTCTTCCCTGCTGGAGTGGAGTTGGTTGGAGTCTAGGTAGTGTCATGGCCTTGAAGCTGTTTTGGTTTTATAATTTACTGGCTTTGGAGAGTCCTTGTTTGTGAGAGAGCTCTATATTCATGGCGACATTAAATCTGATTATCCCATTCTTTAAGGATCTGTCAGAGTTTATCTACAAGAAACTGACAGTCCTCAGTGATAAAAGATTAAGCTAACTCTATCCCTTCACATCTTTTATTAAACAGTGGATGGTAAATAAATAATTAACTGATTGTTGAGCAACAAAAGTTCATTTGAGCATGTTGCTCTTCACTGAGTTTCCACCTGCACTTAGCAACCTCTTAGTCCAGACACTTCTGAGGCTTGCTCTAATCCTAAGGATCTTCTTGATTGCTTTCTCTGATAATTAAATGCTAAGACATTTTTTTACAGAAGCTGAGATGAACTAAGCCATGGCTTTTAGGAATAAACTTGGTTGACTTCAAAGATGGAATGATACTCACAGAAAGAGTGAATATTGAGAAACTTTATTTAAAACAGAAATTGAAATCAACCAATAGTGAGAAGCCAGAGTGGCTAGTCAGCCATGTGGTTGTGATATGTTGAGAACAAGAAGAGGAACTTCCAAGACCCTGGAGTTACATCATTTTGATAAGACAAATTTTGTTTTTACCTTATTTTCCTTTTAATTTAGTCTTTTCAGAAAAAAATACAATCATGAACTTTGCTGGGAAATGACTGGAAATAGAAAAGATCACACTGAGTGTGGAAACCTAGACTCCGAATGACAAACATCACATGTTTCCTCTCATCAGAGGCTCCAAACTCCAAATCTTCAGATGTGCATACATAGCCTGGAGTAACTTCTGAAATCAGAAAAGTAAAAAGAAACCATTGCCAGGATACAGAGTAGGAAATACCAGGGTGCACATAATCTGATAAGGGTGAAATGAGCAAAATGGGCAGTAAGGAAAAGGAAATAAATATGGAAGAAAGAGGAAAGAGAGTCAATCAGCAGTGAGGATTTTTGTAAAACTCATAAGGAATCATATTATTAACTCTCCGCTTTGAACAAAAGACAAAAATACATATAAGTCTGTGTACAAATACATATGTATGCACAGTATAAATGGAAATTTTTTTTCTAGGCTGAAAATTTTTCCTTCAAGAGGCAAATACCACCTCAATACCATAAACTTCAATGCCAGGCATGAGGTCTCTTTTGAATTGTTAGTCGGGAATGTCCAAAAGACTCCCAAAACATTACAGACAATTGCTGTTGCCTTGGTTGTTCCTCAGAGGTGGAAGATAAGTAAGTTTCTATTGCTGAAAATATTATACACTTCAGTCACAGGGCTCAGGGGTTCCTGAGGTATAATTGACCTTAATGCTTCTTCTCTGGGGACTGGTTTTAATGGTACCAGAAGGGGCTATTCATGATTTCAAGATAGAAGGCACTCAGCAATCTTACCCAGTTATGACAACTATGAACCACAATAACAACCAACATAAAAGGTGTCCTAGTTAAGGTCACCACTCCTGTGGTAAAACATCCTGACCTTGACAACTTAGGAAAGAAGGGTTTTATTTTCAGTTCACACTTCCAAGAAGTAATTCATAACTAAGGAAAGCCAAGTCAGAAATTCAAAGAGGATAGGAACCTGGAGGCAGGAACTCAGGCAGAGGACATGGAAGCATGCTGCTTTCTGGCTTCCTCTCCATGTTTTGCTTAGTCTATGTTTTTCCAGACCTCAAGACCAGAATTCCAGGGATGGAATCACCCATAATAGGCTGGGTCCTTTCCCATCAATCACTGATTAAGAAAATGCCATATAGCCAGATTTTATAGAAGCATCTTCTCACTTGAGGTTCTCTCCTTTCAGATAACTTAATTTGTGAGTCAAGTTGACATAAGACTATCTAACACAGCAGGGTAACCCTAAGGATGCAATAGTGGCATACATACCTTAGCAGTGAACAAGAGCTCTCTAACTGGATCTAAGACCAACTCAACAAGAAGGGAATCATGCCTATTATTGGAAATATAGCCAACTACCCAAGACTAGTGAAGTAAAGAATCTTGAAAGAGACCCTGCAAACATCACAAACTAAACCATCATAACTCCTGATTGATTACATTCTAAATATTTGCTCTTATATCTACAAAATAAGTGTTGTTCTCACTCCTTATCAAGGAAACTTCTATTTAAAACAGATTGGAGACCATTACAGAACAACACATTTGCTCCAAATGCAGAATTCTGGAGCGTTACTCCCAAAAGATCTATCCACAAAAGAACTCCTGCTCCTACGTCTCAGGGAATATTGAGGAAGAGAGCCAGATGATCATGGTGACTGTTGTGAGGTTATGTCTCCCAGTAAAGCTAGAACCTAGACCTATAGAGTCTCTCCAATAGAAATGACTGAACATGAGCTGAGCAAAGACAATAACAATAAACAGGCCAAAGGAAACAGGATTCCCAATGAGACCTCAGCAAGAGGGACATCAGGCAACTAGGGAATGTTGAGAACCAGAGAGAAAAACAATCTTCCCCAGGGAAGAGCCCAGAATTTGGTTATCCTGTACAATTGACAGGCTGAATGCATAGATACTCGTAATATTATGGTGACTGAGCAGGTTGGATTTAGAAATACATATGTATATCATATACATATATGCATGTAACCACAATTAATAAAAAAAAAAAGAGAGAGTGTATTTTAAAGAGAGTAAGGGACTGAGTATGGGAGGGGTAAGGAGGGAAGAAAGGGAAAGGGAAAATGCTGTAATTATATTATAATTTCAATAAATAAAATAAATAATATTATTTGTATGTTAGAAAATAAAAATAAAAGTAGCACAAATTTTGCTTATTGTAATGTTGAACAAATAAAAAATAATAGCTCTTTTCAGAATTCTATACAATGTGTTATGACCATATTCATCCTTTCCCTCAACTCCTCCCATATTCCCTTTCCTTCCCTACTCACCCAATTTTGTATCTTTTTGTTCATCTATCAAGTTCAGTTTGTGCTGCTTATTTATTTTTGCATGTGTGGCCTTCTACTGGAATGTGGTCAACCTGCCAGCGAGTACCTTGTTAGACAAAACAAACTCTTCCTTTCTCAATAGCTATCAATTCTCTTGTTGAGAGTTTCTTGGATGAAAGTGAAACTTTGAGTATGCCCTCTTCCTCCAAGCTTGTATTTTGTCTGCCTTGAACTTCTATGGGGACTATACATACTGCTATACCTGTATAAACTCATATCTAGCTGATAAATGCATACTATATATGAATTGTGCAGGTTAGTTTTAGCTGTCAAAACCTAAAACCACTTGATAAAAGCAATATTCTTGAGCAATTATCTATGGGGAACTGTCATGAAAGATAGCTTATATAGAAAGATTCAGCCCATTGTTAGTAGTACCATCCCCTACCCAGGATATCCTGAGCAGTGTAAGGCAAGAGAAAGCTAGCTGAGAACAATTAAGCAACCACCCTTGCACTTATTCTTTCTGCTCTTGACTGTGGGTGTGAGTACTACCTTGATTCCCCCATAATAATGCACTATAACCAGAAAGTATAAGTCAAAAAAAACCCTCTTCTTCTCCTAAGATTTCTTGGCACTATGGTATTTTCTAATAGCAACAGAATTGAAACTCAAATAGAAATCTAACATGGAGAGTTTGGGTAGACTTTAGGTATGACTGATATTTTCAGTTTAGGAGTCATACACAGATTGTGTATTGTTATTCAATGTTAGATCTTAACTCGCCAGTTACCAAAAAATAAAGAAAAATAACAAGGAAATAGAGAAGGCAACTGCTGACAGCCACGAGGCACCAATGACCTCAAGGTAGACAAATGCATGTAGAAATGTGATGCAAACTCTACAAGGCTTCTACAATTTCTGTGTGTATAGGATCCTACATTACCAAAATGAGGTTGAACTGATATATTTTTAATAGTAATATTTTGAAGTGCTAATCACCAACTATGTACCAATTTCTCTTTTTGTGAACCAGTTCCTCTTTGAAAATATAATACAGAGATAGCTTTAAAAGAGTTATACTTATTTGTTTTATCTCCTTAATCTATAATGTCATATTTCTTAACTCCCTGGGACTCAAGTGCAGAAAACACAATGATACTAAAATAGGTTTCCCTAGCTTAATAAAATGCTTAATAAAATATCCACATTTGAAAATTGCTTTCATAAAATAGTTATATATTTGGTTCATGGCTAGCCCAAGTCCAGAGAACAAACGAGTGACTCCCACTCCCAGGCTCAGGGGATACTGTGGAAGAAAAACTGGAGAGAACGTAAGGATAAGAGGTTGTGAGAGTGCCATTAAAGGCCTACATCCTGACATGGCAAAGTTTTTGTACACTTAACCTCACTTCATCTGTAATTAACTCCAAAAATTTTAACCTTTGATCATTTCCTCTTGCATGGGAAAAGGGCTCCTGATGGATGGTGGGTAATTATTGGTGCTGGGAAAAGGGAGTTCCATTTTCTTCAGTTATGTATTCACTGATAAGTTGCCATGTTCCACGGAATCAACTCTCTGCTGGTACAAGCAAGTCTAGGGAAAGCAGGACAATGAAACAGGAGAGAAAAGGAGGATTCTAGAGTGGGAATGAGAGGGTACTAGGTAATGAGTATTACCTATACTTAGTACACACATGTGTGAAACTCTCAAAGAATCAAATTTGCTCTACGTATACACAGCATAAACATAATTCTAACATATGTCCTAGCCACATGTTGGGAGCCTCAGTGAGAGTGTCAGCATTCGCCATTCCAAGATGGCTTGGGAATCCTGTCCTCCCACTAGTAAACAACTGACTGCACAGGTGCAAAAGGTAAAAAGCGCGCCAAAGTCACTGCCCATCCCGGGGCGTAATATGGGGTGATGAGTGAACAGCCAATCAGAAGTGAACACACCACTCTAGGGTACATATAGCAGTGCCTTTCCCGGGCTTTGGGTCTTTCCACTTCTACTTATACAAGAAGTAAAGCCTCATTGTAGTAACCACCCGAACACTGCCTCACGTGTCCTTTTTCGTGGGAGAAGGGGACACGGAGGGGCTCGGAACATCTGGCGCCGAAAACCCGGGAATTTCAAGGCGCAGCAGAGACCCCCCAAGTTTTGGGGTGGGGTAAAAGACTACAGGAACGAGGTATGTCTCTGGAAGGTATGCCTGGGGTGGAAGCCTTCGTTGCGAGCAGATATTCACCCATTGCCGCCGCTGCAGTAGTTGGCCTCTTGCTAGTGTTTTTGCTTTTAGCTTATTTGTGTTGTGAGGATTCAGCCAACAGCACAGCTATTAGGGCAAGTCAAGAGGTTTCAAGAGAGGTCCGCTCCAGGCTATCAGAACCAGAGTGTGTTAGCTGGCATCAGGCCAAAGAGCCTGGAGATCAGGCCAAAGAGCCTGGAGAAAAAGATCAGGCCAAGGAGCCTGGAAAGGGGAAGCAGGCAAGAAGGCCTGGACAAAAGAAGCAGACCCAGGAGTCTGGTAAAAAGAGAGAGTACTCAAAAGAAACAAGGGCTACTGCAGAGCCTATTAAGGTTAAGGACCCACCACCGGTTGGTGGAGAGAGAGTGGAGGACGAAAGGACCCACCTTTATGACAGAATCTTTGGGGAACCACAGCAAGCAATGCCAGTGATAGAACAGATGATCTTTGAAAATGCCACAGCTGAATGCTGTGCAGCCATCATCCCTTGTAGGAACAAGAGGCTACAAGATTGGCTGAGAGCCTGTTGCGGCCCGGGGAGGGGAGATGTTTGTGCTTATTCCACAGGTGAAGACGATTCAATTTGGGTCCCTATGAGGCTGGTGCAGATTGTGGAGAATGAAGCTAGATTGCAAGATTACGGCTCTGAGGCTCCTGATACTGATGTTCGATTTGGGGATAAGTATACCACTATGGGCCATAGTTAGATCTTGGCCTGTTCTCATGCCAGTACATTCAAATTCTGCAGTGCTGCCTTTGTTTACAGCTATTGAGTGTTACTTGGTTGCCCCGTCCTCAGGCGCACCCCAACAGCCTGAGTTATATAATGCTACAAGTTTTCCATTAAATTTTACACTTTGTTTTGTGGCAACAAAACTTTATAGCATAAAGGTAATCTACTTGGTGTTGATTTTAGAGAAAATAGATTGCTTACATCGTTAAAGATTGGTTTTGTTTCTCAAAAATATGGCTATACTCTAATATTACAAAAGAGGCTTAAAAACATAGTTAAACTGCCAATATTCCATTGGCTACAGTTGGTAGTTCAACCGAGAGTCTGAAAATTTTTGATTTGCCTATGTTTATAGAGAAAAGATACAACACGTGTCTTTTAAAGTTTACAGTTTAAATTTAAGGTTTAAAGTTAAAGTTAAAGTCAAAACCTAGCCAAGCCTCAGAGAATAGGCCGGAGGAAGGTTAAGCGCATTTACATTTGAATTAAGACAATGCAGACTGAGCTGCAGAAGCTCAGGTGCTAAAAGCTCCTTTTGTTCTGGGTCTTCACTGCCAGGTCCTGGAGGTGTGCTTACCAGGATCCATCTTTTGTCTTCATTGTTTCTTGTGAGAAGAGGGATAAATCTAAGACCCAAAGACTTTACAACAGTCTGTGGGCTAAAAGTTATGATTATTCTGGAGACATTAAAATTATGCCTACTCCCCTCCATGAGTATAACTGTACCTGCTGATAAAATACTGTTTAATTCCTTTATATTCAAAGTTGTTAAAAATGAGATGCTTTGAATTCCTCTAATA
Source organism: Arvicanthis niloticus (assembly GCF_011762505.2). NCBI lineage: Eukaryota > Metazoa > Chordata > Mammalia > Rodentia > Muridae > Arvicanthis > Arvicanthis niloticus. The sequence goes on along the minus strand of NC_047667.1, from coordinate 12,456,149 downwards.
TATGTAACAATTATTAGAGAATAAGGTTGGCTTTTATCCGATATATTCATTGGACTAAAAAGATAGTTTATTAAATTAATCTAAAATAAAGTTCAACTGTAAGATTTATACAGCCTAACTTGCCTACTCCAGCTGCCATTTCAGCAAATGCTTATAGAATTATTATAGATATAAAAGATGTTTTTTACCATCCCTTTACATTTCTGGTAAAGGTGAGAGGTTTACAGTTAGTAGATTTATTCATAATTTTTAAGAGCCCATGAAGCGATATTCGTTAGAAATAATTGCTTCAGAAAATGGTTAATTGTTTTACATTTTATATATATAAATATTGTTGTTGCTTTAATACAAAAAATCAAGAGGTTAAATCTTTTAGTGTATATTATTCATTGTGTGATACTTTATTAGTGGATTTCTCTAAAGAAGTTTTCTACAAGCCTTTGCTCCAATATAACGAGCTTTAAAAAAATTTTTGGACTACTTGTTGCTCCAGAAAGGATTCAAAGGCAGTGTCTTTCAATATTTGAGACCTCAGTTATATCCTAATCAGATTGTGACACAGAAAATTCTAATAAAAATAGATAGTTGGGGCTAGAGAGATGGCTCAGCTGTTAAAGGCTAGACTTTTAAAATATAAAAGCTGAACTCCCAGCAACCACATGGTGGCTCACAACCATTTGTGGTGGGGATCTAACGCCATCTTCTGACTTTTAATCTTGATTTGCTCTTAGTGATTTTTAAAAGTTGTTTAGAGATATTAATTGGCTAAAACCTCATCTTAAGCTTACCATAGGAGGATTTAAACCTCTGTTTGATATTTTCAAAGGGATGCAAGTCCTAATTCCCCTTGACAATTAACTATAAAGGAGAGATAGCTTTGCTGAAAATAAAATAAACTGTTAGTTATCAACAGATAATTCCACTGTTTAGAATGTTAAAAAGGTGTATCTGCCTTTGTCTTGTTAAATGATATATTTCATGAAATACAAAATGTTTCAGCTACATGATCTAATATCTCTAGCCATTTGGATAACATTAAAATTAATAAGGTGTTTAGAAATGCAACTGCACAACCGGTGTCGGTGTGTGTGGACCCCCCATTTTCTTTATGTTATCCAACTCTCAGAATAATTCTGATATCTTGGATTATAAGAATGTTACATGCCTTTTGGCACAATGCTGGAATGGATCACTAGACCTAGCCTTGGTTGTGCACATGCCTACCTTTGTGCCCATCCCAGTAGAAGCTGATCCTGAAACTCTCCCTACTACATCATTATTGAGACGTAAAAGAGACTTCATTCAATCAGAGTTGATTTGCTCCAGGCCTATGTGGAGCAGCTCACGGATGTGGTTCAAATGAGCTGCGTGTCAGCAACCCCACATCCAGGTATTACACCTCTGAGATTTGTGAATGATACATTTATCCAAAGCCATAATCTTTCTGCTTATTTAAAACAGAATTGGACTGGGGAGTTGGAACAGATGCAGCAGCAATTGCAGATCCAGATTTCGAGCCTTGATGAAACACGAGTAGACCCTGTTACCCATGGCGATTTTACTTCTTGGCTTACCTCTGCCTTTTTCCTTCTTTCTTAAAGGGTGGGGATAGGCCTGTTTGGTGCAGCCCTATGTTGTGGATTAGTGTTCATGATGGTTGGTCTGTAAGCTCAGAGCCCAACAAAAATGTGACAAGGTCGCTATTGCCCAAGCACTCGTAGCCTTGAACAAGCATCTCCCCCTGAAATTTGGCTATCTAGGCTAAGAAAGTAGCCGATGACTGAGACCCTCAGTCGATGCACCCCAAGGGTTCAGCCCATTGCACTGGGTCGATGAGAGGTCTAAGTCTAGCCAGCCCTTGCCTGAATAACTGTGGTACCTGAATATCTAGAGGTGTTTGTGAGTGGGTACTCAACAGGGAATGTTCCACGAGTGTGGATAGATTTCCCGAAAGTATGCCTGATTGCACAAAGGTTTGATGCCAAAGAAACCTCCCCTGGTGGTGCCCCAGGGTGGAGGCTCCCTTTCCCCGTCAAAAGGCATCGAGATGGGTATGGGAAGTAAACCCATCATTTTGCACAGGGGATCAGGCCTCTGCTTTCCCTCACTGAGTTGGTGCCACGCTTGATAGGCAATAGGCTGTTCCATCTTAAATATATAGATAGGGGGAGATGTTGGGAGCCGCAGTGCTAAGATGGCGCGGACATCCTGTCCTCCCACTTGTAAACAACTGACTGCGCAGGTGCAAAAGGTAAAAAGCACGCCAAAGTCACTGCCCATCCCGGGGCGTAATATGGGGTGATGAGTGAACAGCCAATCAGAAGTGAACACACCACTCTAGGGTACATATAGCAGTGCCTTTTCCAGGCTTTGGGTCTTTCCGCTTCTGCTTATACAAGAAGTAAAGCCTCGTTGTAGTAACCACCCGAACACTGCCTCACGTGTCCTTTTTCGCGGGCGAAGGGGACACGGAGGGGCTCGGAACAGCCACATATATATTATATATTGTCTGTATAATCACATATGTATGAATATTAGAGAAATTCAATAAATAGCACAACTGTAGCCTTTTTTTCTTGTTTCCTTTTGTCTTGTTCAATTGTGTTTTGGTTTTCTGAGACAGATTCTCACGCTGATATCTAGGTTAGCTTGCAGCTCTTTCCAGGTCTTGGAATTACAGTTTTGCACCTCTATACCATGATAAAACCATACTTTTATTGATAAGGTCGAGAAAAAACAAACCTGTGGTATTAACCTAAACTCAATGTCAAAAGTCTTCCATCTTTTAAGATTTCACATTACTGTATGGCAGGTCTTCAAATCGAGAGCTATTTTGTGACCACTTGAAAGGGAAGTTTTTATGGAGGAGTAAGATCCTTTTATGTTCAAGGGGCTTGCTGTTCTGTAGCCAATTTTCTCCCAGTTGAACCATTGCCTTCAGGAAAAGAGGGGAGAATAATGAGCCTCAGCCAGTAAATAAACTTAAACATAAGGGAAGTGAAAGAAGATTCAAGAGGGCTCCTCCTCTGGGTTACAGCTTGTAAAGATTTGAATAGAAATGGCCCCTATAGACTCACTGTAAGTGGCACTATTAGGAAGTATGGTCTTGTTGACATAGGTGTGGCCTTATTGGAGGAAGTATGTCACTGAGGGTGGGCTTTGAGTTTCAACATGCTCACATTAGGCCTAGTGTCACTTTGTCTTTCTTACTGCATGACCATCCAGATGTAGATTTCTCTTTCTCCAGCATCATGTACCATTGAATGCAGCCATATTCCCCACCATAATGATAATGGACTAGACCTCTGAACTGCAAGCCACCTCCAATTAAATATTTTCCATTATAAAAGAAGGTCCTAATGTCTATTTGAAGTGACATTAGCTCTAACACACAGACCCAGTGAACATATGCAAGGGGAACACAGACTTTGAGCTATTGAACTGCCAAACAGAGTCCTGACTTTATCCAAGTAACTGCAAACTGTGCAGGGTTTCTTTTTTGCAGATTTTATATCTACATTCATGTTGAGATGGGCTTTCTGGTGATACAGCTACTTTTTAGTTGATTCTGCTCTTATAAATAAGCCTTTAGCCATGCTCTTGTTAGAAACCCAACTAAAAGACTCATTGATTCAGCAAGTTGGGCTTCTGGGCAATTCATAGTTTGGTCTGTGGTGGTTCTGTCTTGATCAGGTATAGATGTGCTGGTGAGCAAGTGTGTGTATGTGCAAATACACACACTTGTGATACCTCTTCAGGAAAAGTCTCAAACCCCTATACAGCAACATTTATTCAGTTTTATTTCTGAAAAAAACTAAACTCTGAAAGAAAACACATGTACACACACACACATGCACACAAACACACACACAACTCAAAACATATTAAAACTTATTAAAAACAGAAAGCTACATTACATTTAATCAAATGCTTAACATAATTTTCTTTAACCAAAATCTCAATAGGATCTCCGTTCCATTCCATACATCCACTAGGTGCTTTCTAATGTCCTTTCCATCAGCAGACAGCATGTGCGTGACAGTTCAAATGTACAGAGATTACTATGTGAAAGTCAGTCATTTCATTTTACGAAGACTGTTTTTTGTCTTAGCATGTTTTTATTTCAAAAAGCAAAGTATATATACAAAGGTGAAATCAAACCTATTTCTCCCTTTCCCAAGATATTTATTGAAGCAATCAAGGTCTCTTTTTAAATTTTTATCACCTCTCTCTCTCTCTCTCTCTCTCTCTCTCTCTCTCTCTCTCTCTCTGTGTGTGTGTGTGTGTGTGTGTGTGTGTGTGTGTGTGTGTGCATGCTTGCCTGTGAGCACTCATGTGAGCACAGAGGTCAGAGGGCAATTTTCTGTTCTTTCATCATGTAGATACAGCGATCACCCTTTCAACTCTGAATCCAGCCCTTTACAGGGTTGTATATAGAACAAAATTGGCTGTCAAATCTATCATGTACTTAGATAAACTGAGGCTTTGGTCCCCTATGATAGAAAAAGGAAGAATATCAGAAAGCTCCAGTTTGAGTTTCCTTATGACTTTTTGTCCCTGATAATAAAGTGGTAAGTTTTCATTTATTTGTGGCATTGCCTCCATGATTAGGTGTTTATTTCTCTGTAATTTCACCTATTTTCCCTCTCACACCAAGAGTATCTCTGTACTTGTCATACTACAATGAAAAGAGGAGGCTGGGAAACCCATTCCCAAACCAACTGGCTAAAAATTAAGATGACCCTATGCAAGGTTTACAATGATTTCTTGGCCCACTGATGGTAACAGAGACCCAATAACCACTATACAATGTTCATATGTATATCTGGACAAAAAAAAACAGCAAAGGAAGTGGAGAAGAAAACTAAGTGAGGAATTGTACAGGCAAATAGAGTCAAACAACTTTAGAGATAACCACACTCACCTCTGGCCATATGTCTTCATGTACTTGAAGAGTCTGTAACACTGAAAATAAACTCTCTTCTACTGTAAGAATTAATCCTTTCTTTTGATCCTCAAACTGACAGAGAAAAATAGTAATCTAGCAAGCTAAGCCAATATTAAACCAGTTGCTATAGACAATAAAGATCAAAATAAAGCTGCATATTTACCCATTTATCAGAAGTTTATATTGTGAGAATGAACAAGTCTTCCTCTATGATAAACAAGAATATATGTTCTGAAAAGTTAGACTCTCAAAGGGGAAAATGAACTTGATATCTTGCTACCCAAAACAAACCCTTCGATTTTATTATCTATCCTCAGCATTTTGTCACACTGAATAAATTCTGAGATAGCTTTATGGATCTTAAGTTTGTTTTCTTAAGATCCTAAGTATTCCTGCTAAAATATTATTTTTCTTTCTGCTTTTATTTGCAAGGTCCACCTTTCTGCTTATTATTAAGTATATCATGTCCCTTATGTTGTATCAGCATTCCAAGGTCTAACTTTCCCTTCCTACAATAAGCTAGTTCCTGGAGAAGATATTGGGTGTGAGTCTTCATAAAGTATATTAAGGGACATAATCCCTCATATTCCATAACAATGAAACTGGGGAATACGCGTCTTCACCCTTCCTCCTGAACTATGGCTGTTACCAAGGACAAAGACTATTTCGAACATTCCAAGTTTATACAGTTTTATTTTACACAGCATAAAATGCATCCTTTTAGTGCATCCTTTTCACCTTGTAAATGTTGTTAAATTCCACAGTCAGTGTAATATTTTTCTGTATAATGCTGTCTGAGAAAAGAGAATATGTATAGCACAGCTGTGAAGAGTTACTGTTTCTTATAGAAGACTCAAATGTTGTTCCCATTACATGATGATCACAACCACCTATAACTCCAGGGGCTCTGATGCCCTCTTCTTACCTTAGATGCATGTGATTACACAGACGCACACATACACACACACACACACACAGAGTCATCCCCTCAGTTTTATTCTACAGAATACGAATAAAGAATTGGCTCAGTAGATAAATGCATACATGATACAAATCTAGTGATTTAAATTTTATGCTAGATCACAAGTATAGACAGAAGGAGAGAATCGACTGCATGGAGCTGCTTTCTGACCTCTAAAATATGTGAAAAAGAAACAGAAAGGGAACAGTATAACATGTACCCTGAAGAACTGAACTTGTTTAAAATCAAGGTAAACATTTAAGAAGAAACCCTTAATATTTTAACTGAGAGGTTGGTTGGAGACAAATAAAATGATGAACTTTTTAGGACTGTGATTGTATGTTTAATCAATACTGTTGAAAAGTTAATTTAGACCAAAGGCATAAAATTATCTTTAATTTTTATTGTATTACCTCTATGTGTTTGTGTTCTGTATTCATGTACCTATGTGTATAATCACATGCACCATGATGCATGTATAGAGGTCAGAACACAACTCTTGGGTAGGTTTCCTTTTCTACCATGTGTGTCATTAGGATAAAACTAGATTGTCAAGCCTGGGAGCAAGCAACTTTACCCACTAAAACATTTCACTGGACCAGCATAACATTACCGTAATTTGAGAAAACACTGCCCAAACAGTGTCAACTAGTTTAGTTGATAGAGTACTTGCTTACTATGGCAGAAGTCCTGGATTTGGCCCAGCGCAGCTGCATAAGTTCACTGTGGTGCCATAACTGTTTAATTCCCCTGGGTTTTTAGATGAAAGGGTAAGAAATTCAGAGTCATCCTTGGGTACATACAGATTTCTTGTGTTTCTTTTTCTTCCATATTCCACAAGATAATGATTTTCCTTAAAAAGAACTAAGCAGTAGAAAATGTGACATCTTACATGTCCTGTAATACTCTATCCTAAACTTTATGAGATATATGCAGATCTTCTACTGGTTAAAGCCCCCAGAATTATATTTTTAATATCACCAGCTAAAATTGCTTTCAAGTCTGGCAGCTAAACACAAAGGAAATCTCTAGCAAGACCTAATTCCATTTCTCTTTTATTATCGAACCCAACAGACATAGTTTGTTTCACTTCAGTGTTAGTACGTGCTTGAGTACCTGCTGTTTGTTACATGTTCTATTAGTCTTAGAAGTAACAAAGAAATTGATGTCATTAATTTCTTCTGCTTTAATATGGATAGAGGAAGGCCCTGTGTAATGCTTCCTGGGGCCATTTCTGCTGAGAATGTCTTCAGTATCACCTGATTCATTCCTAGACCAGATGTGTCAAGTGAAAGGCCTAGCTGTCTATCTAAATCTAAGAACAAAAAATAAATAAATAAAAAGAGAGATTAATCTGAAAAAGGAATAAATAATGTGTGTATAACTGAAGAGTAGTTTCTTTTCATCTTGACTCAGTTTATTCTCTTGGTTATATTCATGTTGCTGTGATAAAATACTCCAACAAGGCACCTTCAGGAAGAAAAAGGGTTTTTTCTTCCCTATTTATTTATTTGTTTATTTAACACCATGATCAAAGCTGCCTCCTTCTCCTGGAAAGTCTTGTGGAAGAGTTGGGGGAAGGATTGACAAATCCAGAGGGGATAAGGATTCCACAGGAAAACCAACAAACTCAACTCACCTGGATTCTTTGGGGCTTCCAGAGACTGAATCACCAATCAAAGAGCAAGCATGGGCTGGACCTATCACCCCTACCAATCACATACATATGTAGCCCATGTGCAGTTTGGTCTTCATGTGTGTCTTCCAACAACTGGAATGGGTTTTCTTTACCTTTAGTTTTTCTTTTCTAGGTTCCCTATTCAAGGTTCAGTAACGCATGATGGGGATGTCAAAGAACATTTGATTGAAGCATCTGGCCATTATTATGACCCTGACTAGACAAAGAGACCAGTGAAATGCATGCTAGCTGGCTCTCAGCTCCCTTTCTCCATTTATACAATCCAGATTCCCAGTAAAGTAGTGAAGAAACCCCACTCACAGTGGGCAGTCTTACCACCTCAATTCATACACTCATGATAATCCCTCATAAGCATGTCCTGGGGTTCATATCGCAGGTGACTGTGGCAAGTGCACAATTAACATTAACCATCCGTTAATATGCTTTAATGAGAGACAGGCTGACTATTTTGAAATATTAGTTTAATTCTAAGAATATATTTTTATGAATTTCTGTAGAATACCATACCATTAGAGGTTGGCTACTCATTCTAATAGCAAAAATTCCACTAAGACATTTTCCCAAAAGATAATAATAGCTAATCACTTCCTTTGGTAAAAACATAACGGCAACATCAACTGAAGATCAAGAATATTAATTTATTACTTCTGAAAGACCCCAAATGGAGATTTCCACTCAAGTCTCAGGACAGCGGCACCCAAGGATTCACGAGAGACCGGTTTGATGTAAACACATGAGGCAGTTTAATATCAGAGCTCTGGGTCAGCACATATCTCCATATCTCACATAGAAGACAGAGGGACTGACACCAAGGCTCTAGGGTTTAAGGTTTTTATAGGCACGGGTGAAGAAAGGGGGGAACTTTTTGCCCGGTTACACATGATTGGTTGCTTTACAATTTTTGAACATCAGCAGGCTGAACTGGTCAATGGGGGCAGAGTACACTTCCTGCAGGTAGATGCTTATCTAGGCTAGCAGAACATCTGGTTAACTTAAATTACAGTTTCCTAGAACGTTGAGGGGGCCTCAGGAGGGGAGTTGAGGAATACCAGATGACCCATTACTCATTTGGACATATCTCTGTTCTTTTAAGGATGTCCTTGCATACTTTTTATCTCTTATGGCCAATCAGTTCCTTGGATGATTCAACAGGCCTTTGTCCTATAACTTCACATCCTCTGTAGCTGACTAACTGGGCCCAAACCTGCTGACAGGCATTTTTAACTATTTAGGTTAGGGAAAAGGAATCACAGTGCCCTGTTATTTTTATTAGTTTGGACCTATTTCAAAATTTTCTTTCACTTCAAATGAGGGACCATGAATATACTTGTATGGTAGCCTTGGCTGGACCAGCATGGGCCCTGAAGTATGTCAACTCTTATATTGTTTTCTTTCTCCAGAAGAAAGATTGCTCAATTGATGGGATATGGAAGAATGCACACTCAGTGTGCAAACATATCCTGCCCAACCATACAAATGTTGCTCTAAGCAATTTCTCTAAACCCTCATTTTCAAGTGCTACAACCCAATTTCCATAATTAATGAGTTTCATGGGGCTGTGCTTTGCAGTCATTTGCATTGAGAGGAAATCGAAGCAGCCGTTTCAGATAATCTCCAGAATCCTTGTCAGTGTGGCTAAAACAATAACACAGTGTTGTTCTCCTGTCAAGATCTTCACAGTCAGGCCAGAGTTATTTCTAAGAGTGGCACCAACATCTAAGAAAACACAGTTAAATAAGGTGCATAAATACTTCTGTATCAAAGGCAGAACCTGCAATCCAGAATACAGTAGAGTTAAAATCAGTAGTTTCTTCAAACCTGTGTATAGTTTCTCCACTTTTATTAAAAACAGAGATATATGGATCAGACAGTTAATGTCAGATACACTGTAATAGTAAGTTGTCACAGGTGTAAGCTCACTGAGAAGCTACTTCTGGAATCCACGTTTTTCCTCCCAGACCTAAGAATGTTTATCTCAAAGTGTCCTCTAAGGCCCCTTGTCTTGGGGTAGACTTACTAACTCAGTGACAGGATGGGGGTGGAGCTTACAGAAGAATCAAAATACTTTGTAATTGAGAACTGGAGGCTAAATTGTAAAGAGTAAAAACAACATGTCCTTGAGCACCACCAGGAGGTAAATCACCTGCAGGATCTAAAAACTAAGCTACTGTTTATCCTCTGATATAATTGTGCCTGAGGTGCAGAAAGGAGCAGGAAGTTCAGCCTTGGGGAGAAAGCTCAGTCAGACCTCCAGACAACTCTCTCTAATATCCTTGATTGGTTTTTGCTGTGTGTCAGATTGGATGATGTCATCTCTAGCTGTTCTATTTGTTTCTTTTATTTGGAAGTATAGCTCAAGGACACTGGACTTTGTCTGAGTTTCTCCATGGGGAATCCAGCTGGTTGCCTTAAAGGGGCTTCCTCAGTCATATTCTGTTGAGTGTTTTAAGCACCTAATATATTATTTTCCCCCTCACTCACCATCCATCCCTTTTGTGTGTGTCGCATGAGCATGAAAATCCAAAAAATAAGGCTAGTAAAAATGCCATAGATTATCCTTAGACCTTACAAAACAAGTAAGGAAGATTGTGTCTGTGTACAAATCTTTAGATCATATCTTCAACATGCAGGGTAATTAGAAAATAAAAATGCCTGGTGATACACAGAGTAACAAAAGCAGATTGGATCTCATAATTAGCATTCCATATTTTTCTAAAGATTTTAAATTATTTAATAAAATAAACATCACTAATTACATAGAGATTCATACAAGGCTTATCTTAGAGTAAAACAATATGCTTAAAATAGATTTTAGCTATGGATATGCTTGGGCTTTCCATTCTAAGAGTGGGAATCACAACACCTCAGCTATTACTAGGTGATGATAATTAGCAAGATTGTTCTGGAAGATAATGGAGTTAATCTGTCCAGAACCTCCCATTTCACCTACTCTATAGTAAACCGGAAGGGTGAGTCCTAAAAAGATATTCAGAACTAACAAGCCTGGGGAAGGCTCTTGTATGTATAACTAGTTTAAAACCTTGAGACATGGTTATCCTACATCACCTATGACAGCCATCCTCAAAATGAATGATAGCTGTCTCCCATTAAAGAAAACACGGGGACAGAAATAAGATAGCAATATGAAAATGCACACATATTTGAGTGTGTAGCCACAAGACAAGAAATGTTAAGCATTGCCTGTAACTGCAGAGAGAAACAGAACAATTCCATCTGGAGACTTGGGAAGGCCTTTGGCTTGATGACCCTACTTTTAGAACTCTGTTCTTAGTAATAGGAGAGAATGCATTTATATTTCTGTAAGACACCCAAGCTGACACAATTTGCTTAGCAATTCCTGTAACAAATACCACACATTAATCACCCCTCAAACAAAGTTCATAGAAAAAGTATAATAAGGAAATCGCATTTTGTAATAAAATGGCTCTGTTCATTTCCTTAACATTTCTAAATATTTCAGAAATAATTGGGCATTAAATGTGATAGAACTGAAAATCAAGACTAAGGGAGAAGAGAAAGCCTGGCTCTGACAGGAAGGAAAAGAACCCATGTGGAGATAGTATTTACACAGACAAGCAAAGCACAAAACCTAACAAGAAAGCTTGTCTAGCTGGGCTTGGAAAAATAGGACAAATAACAATGATGATGACAATAATGATGATGATACCCTCTAGTGAAGAGATAGATACACTGAGAAGATCCATTGACTAGACAGGGAGATGTCTGTCAGAAGATGAATAGATGAATTGGAGGTTTCGAAGGAAAGACCCAAAACAGGACAGAGGCACATGGTAGCCTGCCTGGCTGCCTCACTGCCTGTCAATGTCAGTCTCTAGGCCTTGAGAGTAGCTCAAGGTTTGTTTCTGTGATGGTTCAGGAAGGCTTTGGTGATAGCTAAGTCCGAAAATGCTTGTGTGGGCAGCATAAACCACTTAGGTTCACATCCTAGATTCTATGAGAAAAGCCACCAATTATGGTGCAAGTTTGTAAGTCCCATACTAAAACAAACAAAAAATCAAGACAGTCTGAGCATAAAGAGCCAAAGTTTTCCTTGGACATGCATGTATATGGTCAAAGAACTTCCACATATATGGTTAAATAGATATAAGTATATCCACACACATGAACACACAAACACACAAAACCATAGTGGGGACAGGAAACTGAGTACTCACAGACAACCTAGCAGAATTATGAACTCTTTACTGTCTCTAAAATAGTCTCTTTTAGAGCTGAGGTAGACACACTTTTAGAAGAATGTTAGAGTCACTGAAAGGTCTCAGTTCTCCTGGATGGCTCTCCTGTCTCTGTGATGTGTTTGATGAGGTAAACAGCTGTCAGACATAGGCATCTGACCACTACTTGGAGAAGGACTTCCTGTACATGAGAAGCATATTTGAAATCAGTTCTAGTGCTTGTTTATGGTGAAACATGGGAGAAGTTTCTTACCTCTACAGATTCTCTGTCTCTGTCCTGGTAGAAGTAACTTGGGACTTGCTAGACAACATAAGGACCCAAGTTCAATCTCCAGAACCCAGAAAGAAAAACTGGGAAGGGTGGCATGCAATTAAGACTTAGTGCAGGGAGGTGGAAACAAGGGGTCCTTGGAGTGTACTTCCCTGCCTCTTAACTGAACTGGTATTCTCCCATCTTTGTGACAGACATTGTCTCACTGAAAACAAGCAGGCAGACAGACAGACAGACAGACAGACAGACAGACAGACAGACGAGGGATAGATAGAATGACAAGTGCTTAGATCCTCAGGAACAACATCTGATGTTTAACTCTGATACCTATACACACTCACACAATTTTATGCACACTGACACATACCAAATGCTCCCATACAATCAATAACCAAGCACATGTGTGTGTGTAACCAATAAACAATAACCAATCACACACACACACACACACACACACACACACACACACACACACACATTCATGGGCATCAATAGTAGAGCAGAGATGGATAAGGGATTGAGGGGTTGGGGTAGTGGTGGATTGTAACTTGCTTCCAGAAAAAAAATAAAGCAAAGCATCCACCATTTTATCTACTTTCCTCAAGCAAGGGGAGATAGTTCAGAGTTGGGATGGAAGTAACATCAAACTGAATTTACTCCATAAAGTAACATCAGACCTGATGTTATCTCCTTATCTCCAGTCCTCTCTCCTCTACTGCTCTTTTCTAGGGGATGATCTTGTACAATAATCTATATCATTTCATTTTTCAATATGCCTTGTGAATTATTTTATGTGTTATGCTGTAGCTATGTTCAATTCTGTGTCTGCTTCTTCAAGTTCAAAAACTCATACTGAGTTGGGCAGACAAACACAGCCATGCAAAGATTTCAAACCCCACCAAAGAAAGAGTTCCTATAAGCAAACTGTAATCAAGATACCACAGAGCCATAGGTGGGGACAGGCACAAAGGACCAAAGGACGGGAATGTCCCTCATACTGTGTACTTTGGGGACCAGCCATGCCACATGCAGTTGAGCTTTGTCGCCATCACTGAACACTATTTCATCAAATGACTGTCCCATGCTTGATTTAGTCACTCTAATATCAATAAAAATTTTAGGAGTTTCCAGTTTTGGAAAACTATTGAAATAATATACACTTTTCTTTCAGAGTGTTATGTGCCTACTTATACTGCATTTATATTAGGAACAGAAGTACAAAATAGCATTTAAATGCCTCCAGAGGAACTGTATATGTTGTACAGATTTCTGTAGAGAATATCATTTCTAAAAATACATTACTCTTTTAAGAGGTCCACTTCTACAACTCTGCTGACACATATTGGACATAATCACTTCTTTGTAACTGACTTTTCTCCTGAAGCCTTTGTCTTCTACAGTCTACTGCTTCACATGCGACAGCTGGGTCCTTCACCTGTGGTCTGTATTGATTTCTTTCTCCATTCCAGTCTCTAAATTCAGTCAGGTGCAAAGACTGATGATTCTACCTCCACACATCTTCCTAATGTGTCAGCTTCCCTCTCTCCAGTGCCAGCTTCCCTCTCCCTGGTACTAGCTTCCCTCTCCCTGGTGCTATCTTCTTATCTAAGCAAATGCTGTGCTCTGTTTTTTTTTTTTTTCCAATGACTTTTGATCTCATCATTCTCTTCTTTTTTTCTTTTAATTAATCTTTCATTCCACAACCAATTAGAATTTTCAAAAAAATAATGCATTTATTTTTCTTTTTTCTCTTTCAAGACAGGGTTCCGTAGTTGCTCTGTCAACCAGTCTGGCCTCAAATTCAGAGAGATCCAATTGCCTCTGCCAACAGAGTGTTGGGATTAAAGGTGTATGCTACCACTGTCAGGCCTAATATTACATTCTTTCACACCCTTTTAAAAAATCTTTTCCAGGGGCTGGAGGATGATGGTTCAGTGGCTCACTTGCCTCGAAAGTGCTGGAACCTGATTTTAAATCCCCCAGACTCTATGTAAATCCAAATCTCGGTTCAGTCCTGCACTGCTGAAATCTGAATACTTCTACAGTGAGGTGGCAGCTAGAGATGGGAGACTCTCCAGAGGTCCACAGGCCATCAAGTGGATACAATTAATACAATAAAGAACAAAAGAGTGAGCTTGTCTCAAACAGGATGGCAGGTGATGACCAATACCTAAGTATAAACATTGGGATTAATTTCACCTCCCAGTGACTGGTTGTGAATAGAGCTGTCACATGATAAGTACAAGATCTCATTCAAAAGAATAGGCAGAAGAGGAAATTCTAGAAACAGAAGGAATATGAAGAATGACTACTTAATAGTCTTGAGGCTTTCATACAAGTTACTAAAGTAAGCTAGTTCTAGAGTAGAAAGTTCTGGAACATAATAAAAAGGCAGTTGTATGGTATTGTGACTCAATGCTACTGGACTATAAACTATAAACAGCTTTTATGCTGTGGACAGTTCTCTACAGTTCAATGCAAGTCACGGCACAGTGATGTTATGTTTGAATTATCAACACAACATAACACAAGGAATATTCACCTGGGAACATTTTCAGTGAGTAATCATGTTGGCCTAGAGGTGTATTCGTGGGTATTATCTTGATTAGTGGGAACATGTACTTACTGTGGGTGGTGCCATTCACTGGAATGAAGATTCTGAATCATATAAGTAGAAAAACCAAAATGAGCACCAGAATGTGTAGATTAATTCATCAGTTAGTCTGCTCTCGACTGAGATATGACATGACCAATTGCTTGGAATAAAAACATAGAACAGTTGGGATAAAAACATAGTGGAGTGCTGCCCACTTTCCCCATATCTATTCAATATAGTACTCAAAGTGCTAGCTAAAGCAATTAGATAACAAAAGGATATCAAGGGGATACAAATTGTCAAAGAAGGAGTCAAGGTATCACTATTTGCAGATAATAGGATAGTATACATAAGCAACCCCCAAAATTGTACCAGGGAATTTCTACAGTTGATAAACTCCTTCAGCAAAGTGGCTGGATATAAAATTAACACAAACAAATCAGTAGCCTTCCTCTACTCAAAGGATGAACAGGCTGAGAAAGAAATAGGAGAAATAACACCCTTCACAACACTTACAAATAATATAAAATACCTTGGGGGTAACTCCACCCATACAAGTGAAAGATTTGTATGACAAGAACTTCAAGTCTCTCAAGAAAGAAATCAAAGAAGACCTCAGAAAAAGGAGAGATCTCCCATGCTCATGGTTGGTAGGATTATCATAGGGAAAATGGCCATTCTACCAAAAGCAGTCTACAGATTCAATGCAATCCCCATCAGAATCCCAACATAATTCTTCAAAGATATGGAAAGAGCAATTCTCAATTTCATACAGAAAAACAAAAAAACCCAAGGTAGTGAAAAAAATCTTAACAGTAAAATAACTTCTGGGGGAATCACGATCCCGGACCTCTACAGAACAATAGTCGTAAAAGCTGCATGGTGTTGGCATAGAGACAGACAGGTTGATCAATGGAATAGAATTGAAGACCTAGAAATAAAACCACACACTTGTGGACATTTGATCTTTGACAAAGAAGCCAAAATATACAAGGGAAAAAGAAAGAATATTCAATAAATGCTGCTGGTCTAACTGGCACATACATTGGTATGTAGAAAAATGAAAATAAATCCATATTTGTCACCTTGCACAAAGCTCATGTCCAAGTGGACCAAGGACCTCAACATAAAACCAGATACACTGAATTTAACAGAAGAAAAAGTGGGGGAAAGACTCAAACTCATTGGCATGGGGGCAAATTTTCTAAACAAAACTCCAATGGCTCAGGCTATAAGATTAAGACAGGGAGGCAGATATTTATGTATCTCCACCAGTCAAAGATAGTTGTTATATCTACGTCGGTCAGTGGGTTACACCTCTGATTGAACAATTCCAAACTTATAAAGCCTATGATTAACATTTTTTTTTTTAAAAAAATGTATAAATGCAAAAAGAAAAAGGGGGCATGGGATATGCGTTTCCTAAGGGGGGTGGGGGGGGATGGGGATAGGGGATGCCATCTGAAGTGTAAATAAAATATCTAAAAAAAAAAAAAAAAAGAATTGATAAATGGGGCCTCGTGAATCTGAAAAGCTTCTGTAAGGCAAAGGACATAGTCAATAGAAAAAAATCAGCAAAATACAGATTGGGATAATTTCTTCACTACCCCATATTTGATAGAAGGCTAATACCCAAAATATATAAAGAACTTAAGAAGCTAACTTCCAAAAAAAAAAAAAAAAATCAAACAACCCAATAAAAAACCATGGTATAGAACTGAACAGACAATTCACTATAGAGGAATCTTGAATGGCCAAAAAGTACTTAAAGAAATGTTCAGAGTCCTTAGTCATTAGGAAAATGCAAATCAAAGAGATCCTGAGACCCCACCTTATACCAATCAGAATGGCTAAAATCAAAAACTCAGGTGACAGCACATGTTGGTGAGAATGCGGAGAAAGAGGAACACTCCTCAATTGCTGGTAGAATTACAAACTGGTACAACCACTCTGGAAATCAATCTGGAGGTTCCTCAGAAAATTGGAAATAGATTGACCATGAAGACGCAGCTATATCACTCTTGGGCATATACCCAAAAGATGCCCCACTATACCACTGGGGTATATGCTCCATTATGTTCATATTGTCCTTACCTGTGATAGCCAGAAGCTAGAAACAACCCCGATGTCCCAAAGTAGAAGAATGGATACAGATAATGTGGTTCATTTACACAATGGAATATTATTCAGAGGACACCATCTGTTTGCAGGCAAATGGATAAAACTAAAACATATCATCCTCAGTGAGTTAACTCAGACTCAAAAGGACACTGAGACACCAACCAGGCAGCATACACCAGCTGATATGAGGCCCTTGCCACATATACACCAGAGGATTGCCTGGTCTGGCCTCAGTGAGAGAAGAGAAACTCTCCCTGGAGAGACATAGGCCCCAGGGAGTGAGGAGGCCTGGTAGCATGGGGTGGCTTGTAGGAAGAGGATAACAACTGGACTGTAAAAAAAAAAAAAAACATTAAAGATGAGAGAGAGAGAGAGAGAGAGAGAGAGAGAGAGAGAATAACTCCTATTTTATTTTTCTTACAAAACAGTACAAAATAGATATAACTAGAGGCTACTATATTAAATAATGTAGCTAGTTACATAAATAAATATTTACATGTTTCTTTTTATATTAGATACTTTAGAATGTTGGCCTGAATCATGAGTGGTTAGTATAGATTGGGAAAGGTATCATCTACAGCTACCTATGAAGAGAAAGTGGTTGGCATTGGTCAGTATGTACTATATATTGCTGCAGAGATATCACACAGCTCCATTGTAGGTACAGTTACCATGTGTTAATAGAAAGAGTAAGATATATTATTACAGAGAGGAATCATGATGTACACTGATGAAGTTGAGAGCTCTCACACAGACAGAGGTAAAACTTGGTACAAAATATAACTTGTATTTCATAGGACACACATTCCACTTTCATTCTTATCTTGTTATCAAAAACTTTGATAGTGAGTTTTTTCTTCTCTTTACACAGGGTGAAACTTATGCTCAAAGAAATATTTTTTATAACAACACATCACTGAAAGAAGTCGTGAGTAGGCAAAGCAAATTCAAGACCTGCTTGAAGAAGAAAAAGATATGGAGTGGGAGAACAGAAGAAAGAGGGGAGAGGGTTACCAGAAAGTGGAAGAGAGAGAGGAGGAGGAGGAGGAGGAGGAGGAAGAAGACTAGAAGAAAAGATGATGGAGAGAGAGAGAGAGAGACAGAGACAGAGAGAGACAGAGACAGAGAGAGACAGAGACAGAGAGAGACAGAGACAGAGAGAGACAGAGACAGAGAGAGACAGAGACAGAGAGAGACAGAGACAGAGAGAGAGACAGAGACAGAGAAACGGGGAGAGAGAGGGAAAAAGTGAGAGAGTGCCAGAGAGTGTGACAGGAGACAAAGAGGGAGAGAGAAGATAGAAGAAGGTAGAAAGAAATTTTCAGGAAATTTTACTACCTATTATAGATTCTCTGGGATTTTTATGTTCAGTCCTCCTTGCTCTGTCTTCTTACTTAAAAATGACTTTTTAAAAGCTTGTAAGATGGTTCAGTGGGTAAAGCATTTTCTGTGCAAGCAAGAGAACCTGAGTTTAAATCCCAGAACCCACCACACAGTAGTTTATGTATCTGTAATCTTACTCCTCGTGCAGGCAGTATGAGCTGGACCCAGGAAAATTGGGAAATTTCCTCAGGAGCCTGTAGGCCTCTTAGCCTGGTGCATGTATCAGCACACAAACTGATCCAGTCTCAAACGAGGTAGAAATGCCTTACCAGGATGTTCTTCACACAATCCTGCCCTTACTGTTTCATGCACACACAGATACACAAAGATCATAAAGATTCAAAAAAAAAAAAAAAAAAAAAACCTCATGAGGTATATCACTGGGCACCTCCGGAGTGTGGCGAGATTGGAATATCTAGGTTTGTTCTATGTAAATGTCACATGCTGTGGTACCTCCCCTCAGCCTAAATGCAATAATTTAACTTTCCTCTGAAAGAAAGGCCAATCACATACGCCTGTAAAGTCATCCTCTGGAAATGTTCTGTAAGACAAATGCTACTGATTTTAATGAGAGAACACGTGTGCACAATCTCACATTCCGTACTAAAAACGAGAAATTAAAGAATTCAGTCTCATTGGTCTTAAGTCAATGCTGAAGGAAAAATTTCTCCCCACTTCGGAGTTTGAGCAATAAACACGGCTTTAAAGTAGTGTGTGTGCTGATTTTAAGCTCCCAATTTTATCTCTTTATAATATGGAAGATTCAATTTGCAGCACAAACTTCCTCCTGCATGGACGACTCTTTCACTCCTGGATGACAATACCATTATGAAAATAACATTTTGAGAGGGTCAGATCTAACAGCAATAGAAGAGAGAAGGAAACTCTGAAGAGGTTTTCTTATGAGGCGGTTTGAAGTGCTTTTCAGTCTTTCAGTGGCCCTACTTCCCCATTGCTGTCTCACAATGCACTCAGGGTAACTTCTTCCCCTTGCATAGATTCCACAGCAATCTCTCCAGGTTAATTAGAAGTGCAAGGAGTTACCAAGGAGACGCGCTATATTCAAAAAAAAAAAAATCAAATAGAATGGAAATATAATTAAGACCTACTTTAGCATTGTAACAGTCATGTCGGCCCTATGTAGTAGTAAATGCCAGATGGATACTTGTATTAGAAAGAGAAGACAAATTGTCCTGCCCTGCATAGATGCATAGTTACTCTTGTATCCCATGTAGGAGAAGTGAAGAATACCGCCAAATTGCTACTTTGGTTTCTTCATTACTCAACCTTACTAACTTCCATGTGTGATTTAATGGTGGGAGATAAGAGAGAGACCTGCCAAAATGTGCTTTAGGAAAGTGCTTCTATTAGGTGCTGTATTTTGTGTTTATTTCCAAAAAAACCCCAAAACCCCAAAAAAGAAACACACAAAAAACTAAACCAACCAACCAACCAAACAAACAAAAGAAACCCAGTAGTATAAGACAAGAGTTTTGAGAAATATTCCTCAAAGTTATGAAATAGGAGCATCAGGATCAATGGATGAGTAAGGAGAGTCTATAAAAGTTTGGAAGCTGAACTGGCTTTGGAAACCATTCAGTAAAGGGTCATCTGGTCTATTAAAATGCAAGATCCAGGATGCAGGAAAATGGTTCTGTGGATTAAGTGCCTGATGTACAACCTGTACAATCTGACATAGAAGACCTCAGCATAGATGCTCATCACTACATAAAAGCCTAGTGTGGTGGCATTTATAACCATAGTGGTAAGGGAGCAGAAAAAGGTGGTTCTCAGGGCTTGGTGGCTGACCAGTCTAGGGGAAACAGCAAGCTCCAGGCTCAGTGAAAAACCTTGTTGCCAAAGTTACCAATTCAAGAGGATGCAAGATGTCAATTAAACTCCAGCCACCACATGTGCAAGTACCAGTGAGTTTAGCCACAGGTATACACATGCAAACACACACACACAAATCTGAGAGATAGTACTGGTTCCTGCTGAGAGACCATACTCTGAGGTTAACCTCTGAGGATAACACCCATCTGTGGTAATATGTTTGTGAGTTTTCCACACTTAGGTATCTCAGCCTAAAATAGGGTGCTCATATCATAACTCTTGCAGGTCAAATAGTGGCACATAATGGTTTCATGGCATTACTCCTCTTGTTTTCTTTTCTTTCTATCTTTTCTATTTGATCTTTTCTTTGTTTTGTTTTTTGCAGTTCCAAAATTTTATTTTGCATGTATGAGTGTGAGTACTCATGTACGCATACACTCCTCTAGAGGTCAGAGAACAACTTTCAGAAAATAATCCTTCATTCTGTGGGTGCCAGGGATTTAACTCAGCCCATGAGTCTGGATGGCAAGCACCTTTACCCACTGAGCCATCATGCTAACCTTCATTTCCAAATTTCTACTTTCATCACCCAGCATCCCAACATGGAGTCACTACCTGTGTGCCTTGTCGTTCTTACTACTGTCTGTGGAAATCACTATGGCAGTCCTTCACACAGCCATGTATTACAAAGTTCTGATCTGTTCATCAATTATATCTCATCTTTTAAAAATGTATTTGGGTGCTGTACCTGCATGTAGGTCTATGTACCAGGGCATGTAGAGGCCAGGGAGACCAGAAAATGGTATCAGATACCCTGGGATTGTACATACAGACAGCTGTGAGCCAACATCTGGATGCAGAGATTTGAATCTGGGATCTTTGAAAGTATAGCAAGCACTATTAACCTCTGAGCCATCTCTCCAGCCCCAGCCAATTATATTTCTATTTTAAAGGGTCTCCCTGATTATTCTGTCACGTCTTTACTATCAGTCTATCTTCAGATAACACACTGATATTTCAATGCCCAGCAGGGATGCAGCACATAAGCAAATTCCTCCCTCCCTTCCTGGAAGATGTACCAGGAAAGTGGTACATCTTCCAGGAAGTGGTACAGAAAGCCTGGCTACCAGGAAGACCCTCAGAGCACAAGCTTCTCTTGAGCCCAGAATTACTTCACTAATGTGTAGTAAATATTTATGTTTTTAAAATTCAGAAGTAAGCAAGATCAAGCAGAAATATCTGGGAGGGACAAAGAAAACCCAAACTGACAAAACCTCCTGTTGGCAAGGCGGCCATTTATTTCACTTGAGCACATGCAGTAGGACTCCATAAATATGTTACTACCTACTTCTAATAGTAGTCACCCTTTAGATTAATAAGAAATACATATTTTCCAAATTCATTCTGTTTTGATAGTTTCCTCTACTGTAACCCTCAGGTTCTGATTCTGACCTTTATCATTTGACTGCATGAAGCATTTTCTTTAGCATTTCCTTATACTTATCTTCTTGGCTAATGTGTTTGATGTGTGTGTGTGTGTGTCTATCCACATGTATGGATATATATATATATATAAAATATTTGATACATACATATATAGAAATTAATATAAAGAGGAGATGCTGACAACTTTATATTACCTCCTTTAGATTTAATATATTTTCAATGTTTTGTTTCAGCTTTTATTTGTATGTTCCCATACCATCGCATACCTGTGGAGAGAACAAGTTATGGGAGTCTACCATACGGTCATGAGAATCCAACTCAGTGGCCAGGCTCAGGATCAGGGGTTTTCTAGTCACTGAGCAGTCTTGCTGGCCACCTGGTTGACTGATTTTGTTAAATATAAGAAGCTCCTTTTGTGGGTGCTATAGTTTTATAGTATTGGTTTATTATTTATACTGTTAGCTGTCTAAGTATCCCATGTCTGTGATTCAGTGTCTGCAGTTAATTTCGGGATGCTCTTGGCAGTAATTAGCTCAAACAATTCTGCTTCATGTCTTTGCTCTATTGGGGTTTTAATGCCTTGTATGCTGGCTACCGTGCAGTTTTCTTATGACTCTTGGGAACTCCCTTTTTAACTAGCTGAATCTGACCTCTGATGGAACAGAAGACATTCTTTGTTTACGTTTCATTATTTAAAAAATAAGTTCTATCCTTGTAACTCTTTCTTAGGATTTCTATGTCTCTGAAAGCATTGCCTACATATTTTCATATATCCCCCCCCCCAAAAAAAACCCCAGTAAGTCTCTTAATTAAAGTAAATTCAATTCCTGCCTGACCATATGGAGAAACTTCTTTTTGTTTTTTAATGTTTAGTTTTGATACTGGCTCTGACATACTATAATTGATTTTGGTGGTTTGAACATTTTGTATTTTTGTTTTTGTTAAAATTCAAACACTGGAGGAGGCCATGTGGCTGAGTTGGGTTCAGAGGTTGCTTAGCATTCAAGAAGCTGAGGTTCTATCCCTAGCATGGCAATAACTGATCAGGATGGCACAGGCATCTGGTATCAGCACTTAAGACGGGAGAAAAATCATGAAGTTCAAGGGAACCTGGGATACATAAAGCCCTCTCTCTAAAGAAGAAGAAGAAGGAAAAAAAAAAAAACAAAAAAACACCGAATTAGATGAAAAGGAATAGGCTAAACAGGTCTTTTTTTAAAGAGGATTTATGTTCTTGGGGTGAGAAAAAAAGCTAGACTTAACTTTCCCTGAGCATTAAATATGGGCATGAAGCAGAAGCTTCCCTGTTGTCCAGCATCGTCTCTCCCATTGGCCATGAACTTCTTCAAGAACTCTACTGCAGAGAATGTCCCTGCCTTGCAGCTGCTGTCTGTATTCCCCATTACTGCACTGGAGCCAAGGATGTGTAGACAGTGTGGTTGCATGAGGGGGGATTGTTATCGTCCAGTTTTAATCTCAGAGTGGGTCTAGGACTCAGACCGGGTCCTGAATCAGCTGCCTAGCAGCCTTTAACCTTATCATCAGCCTTGCAAGTCAAGAGTTGGTTTAACTGTGCTAATACCTTTTTTTTTTTTTTACCTAAGAAAAGGTCCCAGTGAAGCCTGCCTCCTCTAGTCTATGACTACAGTTGATTTAGGCATTTTTTTTTTTTTCAAAAACAAGCTGTGACCCTTTCCTTGCTGGAACCAAGATGGAAGCTTCCCTGGCAAGTCACCATGTGATCCCAGGGTTTCAAACATGGAAAAGCCACACGGTACGGGGGCCCTTTAACCTCCACCCTACTGCTTGTCCGCACTTAGCTTCTAGCCATTAATCAAAATTACCATTTAATTTTTCCTCTTGGTTTTTGGCTCCTGTGGCTCCTTTCCAGGGAAGCAGGTGTAGGCTGTGACCCCAGTGGTACCCGACTCCCGAATCCTTTTCACTCTGCAGGCTCAGGCCAGGAAAAGTCATTCATGCCCAGTTGCTTTGGCTGCTTTCTCGTTTCAGTGACAAATTTCAGGGTCTTTGCACATGAAAGCTGTGGAAAAAAAAATTCTCTGAGTTTTCCTTTGACATCAGTACCTGAAAGATTCTACACAGCACCTTCTAACAGCCTCAAGCTAATAAAGAGTAGGGCTGTCACCTCTCAAAAATGTTTTATATGGGCTGGAGCGATGACTTAGTGGTTAAGACCGTACACTGATCTTACAGTGGACCCACGTTAAATTCCAGCCCTCACCTTAGATGGATTACAATTGTCAGCAACTTCAGCTTCAGCAGATCTGACACCTCGAGCCTTCATAGCCGCCTGTGCTCATGTGCACAAGCCCATACACAGACATAGACACAAATACAAATAAGGAAATCTTCATAAATAAATGTTGTATAGTGGCACGCACACACCCGGCCACACACATACAAATACATGCACACATACACATGCACACGCGTGAATAAGCAAACATATACATAGAGACATTTAAAGGAAGAAAAGTTTCCCAGGGGCTGCTGCTCAGGTGTAGCCACACAGGAAGTATGTTAGTGTTCCAGGATTGCTTATTGCTTTGTGCTAATCTATTGATCTGCTGTAGTTGCCTTCTGCCTCCACTACAAGCAGATGTCTAGCTGGAGATCCAGAGTTTGGGCCTTGTAAATGGCTGGAATCTGTTTCGGTGCTACCAGGTGGTTTTAGCAATGCCAATAAGCTATGGGGATAGAGAAGATGAAAGCAATTCTACCAAAACCACTTATTTGTGTAAAGTAGAACAATGATATATTAAAGACACAGGAGAAGATGAGGTATTATTTTTACCCAATAGTTACAAGTAAATACAATTTAATAGCTGTAAATCATTGATCCACTTTAATCTAAGAATTCCTAAAACAAAGAAAAACTCGTTAAGGAGAAGAATCCCTCATTCTTCTCCAATAAATTAATAGATTTTCCTCTCTTAAGGTTTTTAAATTAAATATTGTTAATATCAAAATCAGGGGTCTCTGGGGCTAGAGAAATGGCTCAGCATTTAACAGGCACACTGCTCTTGCCATGGACCAGAGTTTGGCCCCTATCACCATATTGGGTGTCTCACAACTGCCTGAAATTGTGCACCAGGGAATTCAATGCCTTCTTCTGGCCTCCAAAGGCACTGCACTCATGTGCACATACCCACAGACACACACACAATTTAAACATTTAAGAAAGAATTTACGCATCTCATTATAACATTTTCATACGTGTAGGTCAATGTGCTTAGTTCCTGTTTGTCCTCTTCTGTTCTTTCCTCCAAATACCCTCCCATTCTCTCATGGTAAATGCATCCCATTGCCTTTCAGAGTTATAAAGTGAAAAGAGGAGAACAGAAAAGGCCAAGCTGGCAGGGGAGAAACAAACCAAGCACGAAAAGCCGCCTGCTGTCTCTACCTGCAGGGTCTGCTCTCTGCATACACAGCTAACACGCCATGTGTTCTCTCTCTCTCCTTTACTCTTCCTCAGCAGCTTGGTTCAGATAAATCATTTTTGTTGCAGTTTTTCCCAGGAAAATTCATTTTTCTCTGAACCCCTTACGTGATTCTTCTTTATTTCCAACAAATTCCACAAGTCATTATTAGGTTATAGAGATTTATTAATAACACATTAAAACTTTTCATTAGAGTTAAAGCATAGAAGACCATGAACAAGGGAAGGGGAGACTGGGAGTAATTTGGTGTGGTTGGTGGTAGAAGACCAAATTGGAAAAAAAAGCAGGTTTTCCAAGGCCAGAACTGGCATGCTAAATGCTAAATGAAGGACCTTGAAGTTTGTTTTGTTTTGTTTATGTGCAGAATTGTCTTAAGGGTTTCTGAAGCAAGAAAAAACAAACCTATGTAACTAACAGGAGGCCTAATGTGATAAAAGATATTATATAATAACTGACACAGGGTTTTCTTCCTAAAGCTGTATTTTTGTTTGTTAAGTTTGTTTCTGTGTCTGTGTGTGTATCTGTTCTTATAAAGACCTCAAAAGGGTATCAGATTCACTGGAGTTAAAGTTACAGGTATTTGTGATCTCCCTAATATGGGTGCTGGTCACCAAAGGGGTAAAGGGATTAGCAATACTTTGTTTCTGTGTGAATGCAAAATGGAAACTTGGAGCCCTGCCTTTAGGCTCACAGTGATGTGGTGATGTGCTCACTTCCTGGCATAGACCTTTCAAATCATACGATCCAATATCCTGGGAAGGCCCTCCATAGTGACTTCCATAATGACCTAAACAACCTCATGACCCATTCTGCACTTACTGTCTACTTTTCCATCTCTAGCTACTGCCATACCTGTTTATTATATGCATATATGAATACATTATAGGTCAGGGCCTGCATACAAAGAAGAAAATGTGGCATTTGTCTTTTTGAGTTTGGGTGTGTCCTTGCTTAAAACTGTACTTCCCAGATCCAACCATTTTCCTGTAAATGTCATGATTTCACTTTCCTCCCAGCTGAGTGAAATTCCACCATGATCATGTTTCATCCACATTTGTATTATCCATTCACCAATGGGCATCTAACCTGGTTGCATCTCCTTATGTACGAATGCAAGAAACACAGATGTGCAAGGGTCCCTGTGACTTTCAAAATATCATAATGGCATATAGTATCTTACATGCGTATTTGAAAAATGAAAATATAAATGAAAAACAAGCGGCCAGTGATTCCCTGGCTCCCTTTATATCTCAGTTTCAAGTTCATGCTCATGGCTTCAAATCACATAATTTCACAGCACAGTGCTCAGCACCTGCTTCCAGCCAGATAGCCCGTGCATACCAGTGTCCACTGCTGTCGGACGGGATCCAAGTGATCAAGGAGAGAAAGAAGCCTAAATGTATAAGGAAATGAGATCAGCCTTGGGCCTTCCCAGTCACCCCTGTGATAAGTTCTGGCATTTTCCACCTGGATGCACAAGCATAAATCATGAGACAATATAAATCACTTCCTCTAAAAACTAACAGTAAATCATGGACTGTTGCTTGTTACTCTAAAGTACAGACCGAGGTATTTGCACCTTGAAATCCCAGCAGTTTCAATTACCCATAGAAGGTGTGCACAAGATTGAGCCTCTCCATTTTTCCTCAGAAATTGGGGGAAAGTCTTTTAAGGCTTCTCCCTGTCTGAGACAGTTAATGGTCCCTAGGAAAGGAGGGATGTGTGTTATAACCTGTGGTAAGGTCCCATGCTCCTGGAGGTAACTCCCATGAAACAAACACTGGTTCACAAAAGGAAAAAAAAGACATTAAAGTAGAAAGGAGATTATTTGAGAGAAAATGGGACTCAATAGAAGTTGAAATGAGACATGAAAGGTAATGGGTGAATGTCACTGACATTACACAAATGTCTGAAAAGATCATAATGAAAACTACTATTGTGTAACATTAGCTTAAGCTAATAACAACTTTTAAAAGTATATTTAAAGTTAGCTGAATTTAAAGTTAGCTAAGACTTCTATGCCTATATCATGTGTCTGGATACTTTGCAGTCTGGCTTTCTTAGGTGTGATTGTAATGCTGTCACTAGAAGATCCTAAAATTCCCCAGTTGACTGGACTCTTAGTGTCTCAATAGTCTGTTCACATGCCTCAAATCCAATGAAGGGGGGGGGGGTTGGGGGGGGTGAACGCTGCTTACTAAGTACTTAGGACCAAACAACATAGGAAATGATTTCCTAACAAATTATCAGCCAACGAGTTGCAAGTACAAGGACATTTAAACAAATCAGTCATCTCTGAGTAAGAAGCAGCATTTAAGGCAAAGATGTACCTGTTTTTACAGTATGACATTTTACATCTCAGAGTCGGCTCGACCACAGCTCATCTTGTCTGTCTCCCATTTCCCAGCTGTAGTCCCTTCTGGGCTTGAGTATGCTGTGGATGTGAACAGTTAATCCAGCAGCTGTGGCTTGGGTGGCTTCGAACCTGCAGCCTAGTCAGTATCGTCAGAAATACAGTAGCACTGTTGTGTGAAATATTAAATAAGCAATCCACTAGTACCGCTGTTTCCCTGCCACCAGGGTCTCCATGCAGCAGCCGCCCAACCCTCCATTCTCTTGTGGGGAATCCTGCTCACATTCCCAGTCATCTGCCCCCTGTGGTTAGCCGTCACAAATTCCCACGTAAGCCAGTAAAATCAAAACTCTAGAGGCTTATAATTTATCAGTCAGATTTATATCAGTAAATTCTCAACCCACAAAACGCCCTCACAAAGAACTCAAAACTGAATTGGTATAAACACAAGCTACACACTTAGATGGGGCAAACGCACCCTACTTATTAATTAATCATCTATCTAAGAAATCTCCAATACTTATGGCTCCCAGGACTGTGTGATTTCTCTTCCTCTCCTTTAGGTTCGACCTTGTCTCCTCTGTCATTCTGTACTCATCTCTAAAATTCTCAGCCCGCCTTCTTTTTCCACTGCCCAATCACAGGCTCGAGCCTTATCTTTCACCTGCCTGCACCTGCTTACAGACAGCAACCTACAAAGCACTGTGCTCATTATGAACGTGCAAAGTAGCTTCAGATCTCCTCCCCTCACCCCTGACTTCAGCTATGTGCCCTGGGCAACAGCATCTCACATTTGGAAAGCATAGACTTGGCTTGTTGGGGGTTACTTCTCAAAACCAAACCAACTTGTTTTCTCACATTTCCTTGAGGCTCCGAGATCATACAGTATGAAAGCCACCAGTTTCACTTTCCCTCAGACTTCCCACACTTGGAAACTGATTTGATTACCAGGTAGTAAGGTATAGGCTTCCTCCTACCAGAAAGATAGAGTCACATGTTCTCATTTATAGAGTTTTGTATGTCACTGTTAATATTTGTAGAAAAAAAAATCACTGATGCTTCTTATACCTAGACGATTATTTTCTCTTTGCAAGGAAGAGAAAATTATTTCTGCTGACCACCAAAATTTGTTATGATTTTTATTATATATGCTAGAAAGGAATTATTTAATACCACAGTAAAAAAAAAAAAAAACAACTATTTTTTCCCATTGTATCTTTGCTTGGCTGCTGTAGTTGATTCTTAAGCCTTATTTATCGATCTAAACTTTAAAAAAAATTACAGATAAATACATGTTCACTAAGGTTTAAAGTGCAGGTAAACCTCCCTCTTCTTGTCTCTTCATTTGTCACTAACCATCACTCAGTGAACAGTTACTGTGCATATTTCTGGGTATTTCAATGATTTAGTTATTTTATGTTCTATGTATAATATTAGGTTATAGACACTGAACTAATTTTTTATTCATTTGATCATGTTAGGGGAAACACTTTGTAGTTATAGTCTTAGGAGTTAATTCCCCCAGGGTACATTGCTGGCTTGCTACGAGAAATCCAACATTACCTAGACCAGGCAGCTAGGACCAGTTCACCAAGAGATTCTGACACCCAAACAAGCCTGCTTCTCAGCAACAGTTGTGGTCTAGAACAGCAAAACCTCCTGCCTGGTGTGCACACTTCCAACAGCCAAAAGAAGATGGAATATTACCATGTTCAACCCTCTTAAAAGTCTAATAGAAAGTCTGCATTGCCTGCCTGCAACTGCAAGGGAAATTTACCCAAATTGTGCAGTCAAGAACCTTATCATTCTTTTCATTTTATGCACAAAACCCACATCCTGCTTGACTCACTTAAACTATAAAAGTCAAAAAGGAATATCAATACACTTAGGGACTGTCCTGGTCCTGGAACTGTGGACTACATCTTTTATGGTTTAGGACTTTGCTTTGATTTTCATAGGTGCTGCGGCCTTCTTACTATCATGTTGTTGTACTTACGTCTTTACATTGTTCCATATATTCCACTGATCTCTCCAGACCCTGTCCCTACTTTCCCCTCCTTGTGCTGGTCTTTGGATACTGAGTTCAACAGGTACCTGAGGTATCTCAGTCTCCAGCACCTTTTGCAGGGCTCTGGCTTTGGGCTAGTTTTACTGAAAAGCCATTGGCATGAGATCTGGAGAAGAGGAGAGCAAATTATATATATATATAATTTATTGTTTGACTTTGTCAAAGCATATATATATATATATATATATATATATATATATATATATACATATATAACTTATTGTTTGACTTTGTGGTCTCCCTCTGCTGTAGAGCAGACCTCTGAGCTCCATGGGCTCCTGTACACAGCTGTCACTGGTTTCTGAGTAGTCCCACAAGATAATGGAAATGTCCATCGTGATTAATTCCAGAGCACTGAACCATCATTGTTACCATTTTAAACTTATAAACAAAGCATGTAAGCAACACCTTCATCCAAATGGTCCATTGCCCATTTGGAGTGCACCACCTGTTTTTCTCAGTCTTTGATGGATAACTAGACTTTAAACTTTGGCTCTGACAGCTGTGCCGAAGGTTTGATAGTTCACAAAAAAAGCTCCAATGAGCCATTTTAAACGTCCTTTTCTATATATGCTATGAGTACTCATTCATAATATGTCATTGTTTTTATATTTGATATATGGGCAAATGTATAGCTTCAATTCAGACCCTGACACGTACTACAGTGAGTACTGCTGAAAGGGAGATTACTCACTGGTGCTCAGAATTGAATGAGAAAAACATATTGTCCCACATCTTTACCATTTATAAGTCTTTCTTCTACCAAACATAGATTTAATTTGTTTGTGTGTCACTGATTACTAACAAGACGGACATTCTCAGACCTAGCCATTTATACACCCTTCCATTTTGCTCTTCACACCTCATTGCGGGTAGAGGTAGCAGTAGCTGGGCTGCCATGAGAAACCCAACACCACCTAGGCCAGACAGCTGCTACCCAGTTCACCAAGAGATTGCCAACGCCTGAACAAGCCTGCTTCTCAGCAGCAATTCTGATCCAGAACAGCAAAACCTCCTGCCTGGTGTGCAGACTTACAACTGCCAAAAGAAGATGGAAGGTGACTATGTCAACCCCAAAGGCTTGAGTGGTGGGCCAAGCAGAAGTAAACCATGGGCACACTCACCTGAGTCACTGATACAACCAATTCTTATTCTTTGGAAACTCATCTGAAGAAACTGCTTCTCAAGTCATTTCCTGTCTTGACTCCTTGAAGTATTCACTGAGTCTGGCAGTGGAAGAGATGTCTTCTTTGTTTTATCTATTGTCTTGCCTTAAAAAAATACTCAGCCTTGGTAAAGCTCTCTTGTCATACTTGACAACATCATATTCAAAACATTTTTCTTAAAACGTATCCCTGGATGGGGCCGTCGAGATGGCTCAGTTGAGTAAGGCAGTTGCTTCTAATTCCTAGGATCTGAGTTCAATCCTGGGACACACACGGTGAAAAGAAGAATTAATTCCCAAATGTTCGGGCAGTAGTGGCGCACGCCTTTAATCCCAGCACCTGGGAGGCAGAGGCAGGCGGATTTCTGAGTTCGAGGTCAGCCTGGTCTACAGAGTGAGTTCCAGGACAGCCAGGGCTACACAGAGAAACCCTGTCTCAAAAACCAAAAAAAAAAAAAAAAAACCCAAACCAAACAAACAAACAATTCCCAAATGTTTCCTATACCTCTACATTAATGACATGGCATACATATAATCATATCCATACATACATGTTTATACACACACATAGGCATACAAATGTAGGAAAACTAAATATCCCGTGATACTTCTGACACTCATTAATGTTTGACATCCTAGTGTACTTTCTTCACGATCAATGAGGATATAGACATTAATAAAGGTAACTCAGTGAATAATAAGAGCCATAACCTCAATCTTATGGCTAAAAACAAGTGCAAACAGTTCACAGTCTTATCATCCAGTGCGCTTCTTCATAATTGTGAGCTTTTTCCTCACTTTCAAGCTGTGAAATCTCAGTGTCACTATCAAGAGCCTAAAACGAGTTCATCTTCTCATAGTTATTGTTAATCCTTGATTCTCAGTCATTTCCATCCGAATCTACTTTAAGTTCTCTGGTAAAATCAATTAGCCAGTTCCTTGTATGTATGTATGTTTGTAACTCTCTTAGTAACCCAGCCTTGTGTTACTTTCTCTATGTAGCTTGTGCTTGTGTATATCTACCAATTATTGATATGAAGACTGTTCCTGGAGGCTGGACTCTTGCCTGTTGGACTCATGTTTTCTGTCTCTTGACCCTTATGGATGCACAGTAATAACACACATTCCATTTTCTTTTTAGATTGCATATCTTCTGCATGACAGTTTCAGCCACCATCTTTTTATGAACCTCCTTCATTTACACACTTAGCTGATTATCATTTCACTTCTTCTACTGAAAACAATATAGTAGGTAAAAGAAAAAATATAGAAGCTGCCACTGCTTTCACAACTCAATGGAATTTGTGATTTCCATACATATTTCTGGTTAAGTACAATATGTATAAGTACATGAATATACACATTTGCGTATATTTGTATATTTAACCTGTCAGGTCTATCATTGTTCATCATCTACTTACCATCTTTATCTCCATTATATCTCTATAGATTTATCACCTCTATTTGCAATTTATCTGTTTATCAGTCTACCTGTCATCTCTCCAGTTATCATCCATCATCTCGTTGTCATCTGTCTGTCAACTATCACCTATCTCTGGAACACTATAAACAAGAGGCTCACACTTTTACCCAAAGACACTTCATTATGTAGTGTAATAGATTCTACTTTTACTAGTGCTGTGAAGTACATTGCTCCAACAGGTTTTGCCCTGTGGCATTCATACTTTTCACACATACTTGGAACCATTCACAACAATGTTAAATCCCACTGACATTTCTGGAAGAAACTAAAACAAAACAAAAATAAAACAACAAAAACTGCTATTCAAGACTCCCCTGTCTGTATGCAAACCTGTTGGATTTTCTTTTATACCATAACTGAAAAATACTTGAGAAATCTCACTTATTATAAGAGTTTTCTTCCTTTGAGCCCACTTCAGGCCAACTGAAGGTACCGGATGCTCCATCAAAGCTCTCCTAACATGACTCGCAATGTCCTCTTAGGTACTAAACACAACCATCAGTTCTGCTTTCGTCCGGTTCCATTTATCTGTAGCTTTTGTCCTCTTTGTCCTTAGACCACATTCCAATTTTTTGTCTCAACAGTGAGCATACTCCTGAGCTCTCATGTCATATTTCCTTCACTATTTTCTCTCCTTCTCTAACACTTCTGAATCCTACAGGCTGAATCCTCAGGTCTTTAGGTTGTTTTCGGTTCTTCTGTATATACTTAGCAAATAAAATCCACCTATGTGTTTTCAATAACCCCGCTGTATTAGCAACTTTAAAATTTGTATCTCCTGATTGCATTTTAGTCCTGATCTACAAGTGAGCTGTATAAGCAGCTTGTTTATGTGGCAGCAACACTTGGTTCCCTACCAGTCAGTTCCACAGAAAAACACTACTGACTGAGCTCTTACCCCAGCTGCTGAAGTACTAGAGCCAGAGACCTCTGTGCAAACACACGAGGAAGTCTAGGTAGACTACTGTAATTTCATTTCAACACTTAAGATGGCTGACTTCCTGATTCTTCTTCACACCAAAGACTGAGTGAGAGTTTTCTTGTTAGAGGGAAATGTTCAGTGCGACTTTTAAATCTCCCTTATTGGGCAGGTGGAAAGCGATCAGCTTCTGTTTCTCCACTTTATCCAACTGTTAACAACAGTACAATTGAGCCAAGTCTTAAGGACAAATAATCACAAACATATAAAGCTTCTAATTTCTTCAGTAAACCTCTGATTATAGGTCCAGATCTTTGTGTGTACTTCGCACACACTTAGGTGCATATACATGTACATATATATACACACCACACAAACACACACACACACACACAGACACACAAACACACAAACACACACACACACAGACACACACACACAAACACACACACACAGACACACAAACACACACACACGCACGCACACACACGCACACACGCACACACGCACACACGCACACACACACGCACACACACACACACACAGAGACACACACACGCACGCGCACACACACACGCACGCACACACGCACACACGCACGCACACACACACACACACACACACACACACGCACACGCACACACAGACACACACACACACACACACACACACTTCCCTGAGTACTATGACCTTGAATTTCTTGTTTTGTTTTGTTTTTTAATTCTTTAAATCAACAGAGTAAAATAATCACTTCCTAAAGACTGAGACTATCTCACTTCTGGGCATTGACCACCCACTGCACTTCCTCAGCTCTTCTCTCTTCCTTTTAGCAACAACTTTTTTTATTGAATAACTTTTATCAAATAAACTAGGTAGTATCTTGAAGAAATATGGGCTTTAGTGCTCATGAAGAAATCCACCTGATCCATTAAATGCCATCACTTAGCATTGTGTTTGTTCTGGTATTAGTATGTTAACACGTCTATTTTCTACATGTATCAGTAAGGTTCTCTTCCCTGTAACAGCTGCCATTTTCTTAGGTCAATACTTTTAAATAGGTGTAAAAACAAAACAAAACTATGTTTAAGAGCAGTCAAAATACAACTATCTAAATGGTTAAGTTACTGTGTGTGCTTGTTATGATGCTTAGATTTGCTTCAGGCTTTATCCATTCAAATCTTCTGATTTTCATAATCAGGGCTGGAGAGACAGTTGAGCAGTCAAGTTCATCTGCTGCTCACCCAGAGGAACGGAGCTCAGTCCCCAGAATCCCCTAAGCTGATACAGTTCCACCCAGAACCCCAGCTCCAGGGCCTCTTACGCCCCCTTCTGGCCTCTGCAGGCACTTGTGCATGCCCGTGCAAAGACACAGACACATACACAATTGAAAGATAAAATGTTTTTTAATAAAAACACCCATTCCTTTTGAATTCGTGCAGATTTCTTCAGTTTTTTTTCCTCCAATAGTTTGAAACTCTGACATCCCATTAATATTTTTCAAATGGCTGCACTTGAAATTTCAATGTGTATTTAAAATGTGCTACTTCTAAGCAATGCCTTATGTTAATCGCCTTCTTTGTGTTTTCCCACATAAATCAAGGCTCCCAGCATTCAGACTTACTTTTCTTCTACTTTCTGGTGTATTTTGATGCCACAATAGTAGAAAAAGAAAAGAAAAAAAATTTACTTCAATATCATCAATAGTTGATTAATTTTAAGAGAAGTAATTATTATGTAAAATATACTTTTATTTAAGCCTATGAATAAGCTGTGTGACTTCTTTTTTCTCGAAGTTTACTTGGTTGTTGTATGGCACTTTTCCTTAGGTCAAAAGAAGGTGATACCTAGGACTGTGCTCTATCCTCAGGACAATGGAACCAAAGACCAGAGCAGTGCACTGGTAGATGGGTCTTTAGAAATGGAATGGGGCTATTACAATTCCCTAAAAGAAGGGCCTGGAGATCTTCTCTTGATAGCCTCCCTCCCCCAGCTGCAAGTGGCTTGGGAAGTGCAGAGTATGACATAGAATGTCTATTAAAATCAGGCATCATAATGTAGCTTCTATGAAATCTCCCTCCAAGATAGGGTGGGACTTTGTGCAAATGCAGTTCTTTGAGGGTTGCCCGAGCTCCTGTAATCTCTCATATGCACTCTTTATGTAACATCATTGAACACTCAAAACTGGGCTTTGATTTGCTGTAAGGGTTGGGGTGGATGAAATTCCCCTTGGATCTTTCTGGGCAAAGTTAACACAGCACTAATGGTCCCTCCTTCACATTCATGTCCTTTTGCCTCAATGTCTCTTCTATCAGTTCTTCTAGATTATGTACGGTAGGTTGGAAATGTGTATTTACACTTTGTAAATGTTATCCTGGAGTTTTACACCTGGCTTCCATTGCCAAAAAGGTTGAAACAAGATGCATCCATTTTAAATCTAGCAAATATATGCAATTTCAGGGTTTATATTTCCTTATAAGCATCGTCAACACTAGTCTACCCTATCTTCACTATCATCAAGATTCTCAGTCGCCACAGCTATGATACCTCTAGGAGATTGTAATTTTCTAGATCTACTAGAATTGTATATCACCACTGAGAGACTAGGAGTCAGACAGATCCCTTGTAGACAGACAGACAGACAGACAGACAAACAGACAGACAAAGGTAGGTAGAGTAATGGACTTTTTACATAAACATTAAGATTGCTAACCTTAAGTATTTATATTTTTCTGATTTTTACATATATATATGTATATATGTATACCCTTTATTTTATAAATACTTCATATCATTCATATTAATATGTATCGATATATGTGTCTGTGTGTGTGCGTGCTTGTATGTGTGCAGGTACATGCATACAGAGACCAGAGGAGGACAACAATGCAGAGGCATCAATGGGCAGCACTGCTCTCTTCTGACTTTCACTGTGCTCCTGTGCCTTGAAGTAAGGGTGCTTACATTTTCTTCTCTAGACTAGAAGCCATCAAGACACGGTATGCCTTTTTTTCATCCTTTGGTGCTGGGATTTGCCTGTATATAGGATACATAGCTGTTCATTGTATGCTGGGATCTGTATTCAAGTCCTCATGTCTATGAAGTAAGTGTTCTAACCCTGAAAGAGCTCTCCAGCCCTTCATAGTATTTTTACATATTTACATCACAATCCCCATTATTATTTTCTGATACTTTTTATTAGATTTTACACATTAATATTAATTATTGTGTATACTTTATGAGATTGTGGGTTTTCTTACTGCCTTGTAGATTGTGACAGGTTGGGACTCTTTGTAATTTCCATTATAAATGTTTCCCCCAATAGCTTGGAACCCAGTATCAGTTCCAATTACTGCAACTAATTTAATTAAAATAACACAAAACTCATTTTCTATTGAAAATAATTGCCAAACTCCAAAGACCACTATCTGGACCATTTTCAATAATTTAGAAGATTGGATACTAATGGCAATTAGATATGCTATAAGGTTTGAACATCCTCTGTGACTTAGAGAACCTCATTGGATCAAAAGGCAAGCTAACTGAGATAAAGTATTTGTAATCCCAAAGAGAAAGAGTAGTACTCCTGTGGTAATCATTTTCATCTAAGGAAAATAACCAAAATTTAAATCTCAACCATCTACTATTTAAATTTTTTCATGAGGCTAGAAAGATGGCTCAGGGCTTAAGAGCACTTGCTACTTTTGGAGAGAACTCAAGTTTCTACTTTATCACCTATGTCTGGTAGCTAGGAACTGCCTGTAACTCAAACTCCAGAGATTGGTCACCCTTTTTTGGCCCCCACAGATGCCTGCACTCACACATTCACATACCCACACACAGACAGGTACACATAATTTTAAAAATAAAGTAATTCTTTTAAAGTATATATCACAAGATGACTAAGATAACTTTTCCTATCCTGAGATTCTCAGCACTGAGAACAAATGTGTCTTCCTATGTGTTTTATAATGGCATATGTCTGGCTATAAGAAAAAAAATTGGCTTATTCACTTAGTTTCTCTATTGTCAATAAAGTGCTACTTCCATGTTAAGGGAAAATATATGAGATCACACACTTCATTGTTTAATACCTGCCACAAAATAAATCCAAAAAGTGATATTGTGTTTGCAGCCTGAGATGAGACAAAGTGGGAATAACATGTCTGTAATTAGATCTAAGATGGAGGGTCTATCATATCTGCACTAGAGGAGAGAGCATTCCTTTCCACAACCCCCATCCTCTTTGCCCCCAGACTTTCAGCAGCTGGAGTAATTGAATGAGTTAGGTATTGATCTGTGGAAAATAACTACATTAAAAGCCAAGAATATTGGTGTGAAAATTCTATTTCTCAATAACTCAGCAGGAAAAAGTTAAGATATATCTTTTAGAATGGTGATGTATCATGGGGAACCTTCATCATGCCTAAAGTCTGAGTTAGCACAGGTACTTTTCAAATTGATTAGCATGTAATGTATTGAGTTTAAACATGTCATTTTCAAACAAGATTAGTTTTCTTTGCTCCCCTTCCTCTTACATTGTCTCCTTCCCTAGCCCCATTCTAACCTTCCTCTCCGACAAACCTTTCCTACTGTCCTAACACTTGTGTTCCATTTCCCCATAACACTTTCTCATCACTCAATCCCACCTTTGGTGGTCACTCTCTAGTTTCATAACCTGCACCTGCAAAAAACCCCAATGCTTTCTTGAAATTTAATAATTTTATTTTCTTAAGTCCTGAATAGAATTTCATTTTGTGTGCACATTTTCACTATCTATTCATCTAGGCTCCTTTCATTACCCTGTTATTGAGAATGCAGTCACAATAAGCACGCATGAGCAAAGGATGCCTATGGGGTGATATGACCTCTTTTGAGCACATACCCAGGTGTGATACACTGGGTTTTACAGCAATTCTTTTGCTTAGAAGAAAATCCATATTGATTTCATAATAGTGTGGTCACTGAAGGGCTTAGAATTTTTGGCTCAGTATAATGCCTAACAGGATGACAGCTCTGAAATTAATGTTAAATTTGTTGATACATATCTAAATTAAAAACTTAAAATACAAATAATAACAATTTACAATTTAATGAATTATATACACAAAATGCAAATTACTGTAATTAATAGCTACAAATTATAATACCCAGTAATCTCACTGATATAGGAATACCAATACCCCAATACCAAGGGATGTGTCTTTATGTTAATGTACTCTTTCTACACTTAATCTACAGACCATTAGAACACACACCATTAAAGAAGCAAGGAAATTATTTAGCCATGGACAAGAGTATGAATGATTTCAAGAAAAGACAAGCCTGCAGATAAATCCAGCTGTGTCGTCTACAGCTGTGTCGTCTAAGATCTCAAGAGAGAGGGCTTTCTCTGAAAGTGTCACTGTAGTGAAAGACATCAAACAACTCATCACTAATATCAGAAAGCTGGGCCTGTGGATTAGCTGCTCACTGCTCAATACAAAAGACAAAAAAAAAAAAAAAAAAAAAAAAAAAAACTCAATACAAAAAGGCAAGGAAAGTAACAGGTGTAAAAAACCAAGTGGCCCAGTTACTATTTCCAAGGCAAGTTTTCTTCTCCAGATAAAGAAGACTTTTGTAGATGAAGTATGCTTAAGGATTTTACACTTCAGTGTCTGCGTATTTTACACCATAGGCTCACATGTTTGGATATTTCTTTGAAAGCAGACAGTATTCTTTAGAAAGACCATGAAACCTTCAAGAGGTAAATCCTAGCCTGATAATTGGGTTGCTGCAGATGAGATTTAAGACTTTAGATCATGGCTCTTTGTCTTCTGCTAAAAAAAACCTATTCCTTACTTAAGTCGATTCTTATCAGGCATTTGGTCACAGTAATGAGAAGAGTAATGGACACATTCCATATGTGTGAAAACAAACCCATAAAACAATATCAGACCATAACTTACTGGATTAATTTTCATAGGAATACACCTTAATCATTCTGGAACTACTTTCTTGGTACTTGAGGTTAAATAAGCTAGCATGTATATTAAAAATAAAAACAATTGGGTATTTTAGTTTTTAGCCTTGTCTATGCTGTAAAATACAACTGTACACCCACAGCAATGGGACAGACCTAGCACACTAAGAAAGGTTCATTGTAAAAAAAGGTGATGCTGGGGCTAAGGAAGAACATGTAAGACAGTGAGGAATACTGATGTTTCTTATAGTAATGAAATTCTCAGAAGAAAGAAGGTATCTCCTTAATCCCCAGGATAAGGATGTCAGGTTTATTTCTCACAGAAGGATAGAACATCCATGCAAATGGCCCTGCTATAGTTACTTTTCTGTTGCTTTGATAAAACACCACGACCAATGAAATTTATTATATATAAGAGTGTTGTATTTTTGTGGCATAGAGGTATAGTAAGGAAGTCATCTGTTCTCCCTGGAGTTGGAAGTTCAGAGCTCACATCTAACTGTGTTCCCAGTGACACACTACTTCATCAAGGCCATGCATAACTCCTCATCCTCTCCAAACAGCAGCAATAACTGTTTAATGGATAAAGACACTTACTACCAAGCCTTTACTCTGAGTTCACTGGAGAGAACGAAGAGGGTGAAATGAGAAACATGAGTTATTAAACTTGTCCTCTGACCCCCTTCTATGTCCAATGGCACACGCATACCCATCTATACACACAGACACACAATGCACACGTAAATAAATACCAATCAAAAAGAGATATTTTGAAATCAAAATGGAAATAATATTATCAAATAGAGAAGAGATGATAAGCCCACTGGTG
Source organism: Arvicanthis niloticus (assembly GCF_011762505.2). NCBI lineage: Eukaryota > Metazoa > Chordata > Mammalia > Rodentia > Muridae > Arvicanthis > Arvicanthis niloticus. The sequence continues at coordinate 12,416,437 of NC_047667.1, read as the reverse complement.
ATGGTGGAAGAAGATGAGTTTAACATAATACTTTCTCAAGTATTATGCATTAATTTTAAGAAAGAATATTGTAACTCTATAGTGGGAAGCTAGGTAGAGATCATCTCACCTGTATTATCAAAGCTAATAACATAACCATCAGCACAAAGATTGAAAATTTTTGTATTGATATCATGCACTAAAAGATGTAATGTCTCTAAGATATTTCTGTGAAGAATTCATAACCTACATCTTATCATTAGAAAATACCAAAAGATGACAAGATTATGGCAACACCCTATAAAATCTTTGGTATAAATTTCCAAAGATTTTAAAATCAGTAAAGGCTGAAAAGGCTTCAACATGTTCATGATGCCAAATATATCTGATCTAATCTTAAACTCAAGCGGTTTTCAGTTTGGACTATGTTCAAAATTCAGGGATAGGTGGTAATTTCATTAAGGGTATCAGTAAGATGCCAAAGACTGTTTAGTACAGACTGAGAGTTTACCAGATTACTGCATCAGTGTTTTCATAGTATGTTTGGAGCAGAGTTGTAGAAACCACCACTCTCCCAAAATTTTGAAGTATCTTTAGATTTGAACTATCTTGAGATTTTCAGGTTTCAAATTATAGAATTTAGTTTTTAAAACATTTATTTATTGATTGGCTTGGTATGCGTGCAAGTTGTGCACATGCCTCTGTCTCTATGTGTTTCTATGAGTATATGCATGTGTATGCATGTGTAACAGTGTATATTTAAAATTAGTGGAATTTAAAGAAGTTGGTTCTCTTTTGTCCATATGGATCCCACGGATCAAACTGGGGGTGTCAGGCTCAGAGTTCAGCACCTTTACCCCAGAGCCATCTCCAATGGTTCTCTCAAATGACAGGATTTCAACAGTCAAATTTTATATGCCATATTAATTTCTTCTACAATAAAGACTACATGTTGTAGCAATGGTTGGTTGAGCTACACACATTTTATGCTAAGTTGTGACCCAGCAAGAGATCTGCCAATGTTATAAATAGTCCCTGTCTGTGCATACAATGTTACACAAGGGATCTGAAAGGATAGTTTTCCTTACATATGTCTTTTATTCTCACTTACTAGGGAATCAAAGCTACTATTTCCACAAATTAGTAACTATCTGTGTGGCATATGGAATGCTAAAGGTATAAAAAAGGAAACATGCCACTTTAGAGCAAAAGTGAAAGAAATGGATCCCATAAGAAGCCATACAGGCCATCCTGTGAATGTGTGTGAGTACAAGGAACCTGGGTGAGAAAAGTGGAAAAATGAGGGGAAAACAATTATTTATTGAACATGTACTATATACTTCTGATTGTGCTATATTCTTAATCTCCATAAGAGTGTTAGAAGCTTAGGTTGTAACAATTCCTCCATATACCCATTCTCATAAGGTCTCCTAAAACAAACAAAATTACAGTTCCATTATAGTTCATCCTGGGAGATAAATGAGTTTATTGGGGTTACTTACAGAATATAGAAAAGGAGTTGCTTACAGTCGACTCAAAGTAACCTCAGTAAAAGTCACCCTTCTCTGAGAGACCGTGAACAGTTTACAGGCCCATCTGGCCTCTAACAAGCAACCACGACTGATCTAAATAAGGAGAAGAAAGATTCCCTCTGAGCACTATATTTTATTACATTTTGGTATTTTTGTTTTACTAAGGGAAAAAGTGATTACTGCACAGATTGAAATACCTCAACATTTACTCAGATGTTGGTATTGGGACTTGTATCCAATGTTGTTCTCATCTCACATCAGTTTTAAAAATAACTCATGGCAAACAAGGTAACAAAGATCCTAATCTGCAGCTTGGTCTATGTTTCCTATTTGGAATCTGAATATCGGGAAGTACAAGAAACCTGTTCAGTCCTTAACCCTCCTGGGAAAGAGAAGGCAGGGAACTGCAGGTGACATTCTTAACAAGTTCTCTTATAAACATACTAGGAAAGTCTATATACAGTGTTTTTATCTTTATTATATTGAGAGTTCTTATTTCCTAGGGTCATATTGATTAATTCCAGTAAACTACAATATATGGATTTATATGGTATACACGTAATGTAGTATGTGTTGTGAGCTTACTAGGGTATTTTACTATCATGTCAGAATTTGTTCGGTAACAAATTCTCAGGGTCCAAGGTTTCAGTCAAAATATCTGTCATATAATCTACTTTCATTTGGTAGCCTACTGAGGTGAATGCAAGTTATTTTTATTCCAGTCATAGTTACTAAAAGTAGGTCTCACATCACATGACATAGCACAGTGTATATATCGACACAGCTGCATATGCATGATTGGGTCTACAGGATGAACACAAGTTAAATGGACTGCAGCAGAGCTGAATAGGGTGCAGAAGTGTGCTGAGAAAGATAAACAAAATCCAGATCAGGAGGAAGATGCTGGTGGATCCTCCAGAGTCAGGTTTGAGCTTGAAGCCAAACAGTTCAGCGGCTGGGTAGGAGTCCAAAACAGGTCTAAGACAGGAAGCATTAGCAGTAGGAAACAGTTGGTCAGGTCCAGGTCTATGTGCATATGGGTGGACACCTGGAAAGGTAAATGGTCAAGCACCCTGTGTAAACAGTGGGAGAGCAAGTCCAACTGTAGCTCCAGGAACTAAGGGAAGTCCTTAGTCCTGACAAACACACAAGATACCCTATAATATGGTAGTGAGGGGCAATGGCATTACAGCGTTAAGTGCCTATCACTTGATGGCGATGATTATCAACCTTCCCAATGCTTCAGTCTTTTAACACAGTTCCTCATGTTGTGGTGACTCTCATCCATATGATTACTTGGGTGCTGGCTCATAACTATAATTTTACTACTGTTATGAATGGTAATGTAAATATTTGATATGCAAGATATCTGTTATGTGACCCCTGTAAAAATGTTGTTCTACAGATACCCCAGGAGGTCTTGAACAACACAATGAGAACCACTGTTCTAAAGTCTCAGTTTACCCAATAAATTTATATAAATTTATAGGGTGACTCCCTTTCTATTGTCAGAAATAACCCATGTGCTGAGTGATGGCACCTAACAGATGACACAGTTTCTAGATCCATCTAGGGACCTCCCTTAAAATGCAGTCAAAGTCGACTTATAAAATAGAATCTCCTAGGGTAATTCATTGTAATAACACGTTTGTAAAATATAAAGTAACTTGGTAAAGAATGATTTCAACACTATGCAACTATCAGAAGAAACAATTAAGAACCCTGTGTGTGCACGTACACAGTTGAATCACATGTCTCCCTCTATCATTCTCACTATATTCCCTGGAACAGGTTCTCTCATTGATCCTAAACTCACAAGTTTTTTGCTAAACTGCCTGGTCAGCTTTAGAAAGAACTAGTTCTTCTCCATTTTCAGTTTGAGGTGCACTGAGAGTATATCATACAACAATAGATAAAAGCAGCCAGTACTCTGGCCTTTTTTCTCAGAGCTGGTAACTTGTGCCTGCTTTTCCTAGAACCCTGAGAGTTTGAAAGTTGCAGGCAGTCTGCTGTAGGACCGTGATAGGATGGCTGGTTTTGGTCGAAGCGCTGGCTGGAAAGCCCGGAGACCCAACAGGTGTCCGTGGCCTGTGAGGCACGAGCATCTATTCCTCCGCATTCCCAGAATCCAGGCCCCTAACAAGCGGCATGGAACTCCATTGACCTGCACTGTTCAGGGCAATGCAGCCCCACAAAAAGAGCACAGGTAGAGGGCAGGACTACAGGCCTCAGGACCTAGAGAGATTTACATACTAATGAGATGCCTGAAGGCCAAGGGGCAGAGCCAATTAAGCATTTTCCCCCAGACTCTTCCTCTTTTCTCCCTCCCTATTTAACTCAGGTCTGCCCTGAGTTTCACAGGGGTGCACATCCAGATTCAACCATCCTCCATTATGCCAATAAAGCCTTTTTGGAAACCCAAGGACTTTTTCGTGTCATTGGGGCAGCACTGTGAGGGACTGCGGAGAAGCCTTTAATGAATTGCGGTAGCCACAGCCACAGTGCCTGACTTCCCTAGAGAAACTTTCCGCATTTCCAGCCTCCTTAACCACAGTCTGCGACACAATTGACCACATGATCAAAAACTGGGCAGTAAAAAGTTCCAGATGATTTATTAGCTAAGGCTTTGCATCTTGAACCAATGTGATAGAAGATAAATGTAAAGGGACTTTGTTAAAAGAGCATGAAGATTGTAACTCTAAAGAATCAGCCTATGGGAAAAAGATGGCAGGGATTTTAAATACCACAGTCTTGGCCAAATCAGTACACCAGCCACTTTTCTGTGCTCCAGTCCCTTTCTAGAGAATGACATCAAAAACTATGTGGATTTTACTAGTCTTTTTAATTTATTACAGAAGGAGGGTTCTGTATCTCCCATCAGAAACACCTTGGGATTCTAGCTGTCTCTCTGATCCCTTAACCCTTAATTCTCTTACCCCTAGGATCATAGGCCCATGTGGCCCCAACTGGCTGTTTTTAGGTAGGTTTTGGGGATCCAAACTCAGATCTTTATGAACTCATGCCATGAATCTTATCCAATGAGCCATACCAGTTCTTAGCAAACTTGACTTTAATACCTTGCTTTTAAAATATTGTAGAGGAGTTTGTGTTGGTAAAGTGTAACATCTCTCCAGTTTAATTAAATTTCTCTCATGCTTCCTTCCTTTATCAGACACTCTACTTCCACTTCCGTACAAAGAGTTGGAGACAATGAGGTGGGCTCGGCAACATAAACCAGCAAGGTCCATGATTTATGAATCCAAAATAAATAGCCAGAAAAAAGATGAATCTTCCCTTTTAACCAGTGTGAGTAGATATCCAATCACATGTACTAAACTCCACACGATACTTATAGACTGTATATCTTAATTAACATTTACGCAACTGAACAAAAATAACAAGAACTTGGCATTTTTCCATCCTTCTATATTTCATAATTTCAGTTGCCTTTTCCTACAGTGTTCCAGTTCTGCAAATGCAGCCAATTTTCTTAAGTAATTAGGTTGTCTATTTTGAGTAAACATGCTACAATGTGCGAATATGAAAGAGTGCCTGTGTGACTCGATATAAATCGTGTTAATTAAACACACTATTGTTTAGAAGCAACATCTAAAAACAACCACCAGAGAATGCAGTGTCAGTGCAATAAGCAGATTCCTGTGCTTGGATGGTTTAAGTCTAATGATACCTAGGAAATAGCATCCAGTGAAAATTCTGTATTTCCAGTGGCCTGGGCCGCTGTGAGTCTCACCATTAGTCAGAGTAAGATACAAGGTTCTGGGAAGTCATTAATGTTATAGAAGATAAAAGTCATCCACAGGCATAGCACTAAGCCCAAGACTGAATAAAGAAAAGTGTGTTGACTCAGTGTACACAGCAAACAACAACCAAGACCACCTGCTAGGTGACAGGTAAGACATTTCTGCAAAACCGGTTCTGTAAACATTTGAAGACCTGATGTTTCCTCTAAAGACAGGCAACTGCAACTCAAAATAAGTAACTCAGTGTTCTCAAAGTAGAATTACAATTGACTCTGAATTGATGTTTTATAACCCCAGAGAAATAACTATTTGAGTTTAGTATATGTTGTGAGTCTCCCTGGGGAAACATGGACAAGCCACACACAGATTGTGCACTGAAAAAAGAAGGAAGAGACAAGTTCACCAAAGATGAGCTTAGTGAATTAGTTCTAGAGATTCAGAGATGCTTCAACATACAAAAATGAGTTAGTGTAATCCACTATATAAATAAACTTTTAAAAACCCACATAATCATCTATTACATACCTAAACATTTTTTTTTTAACATAATCGAACCCCCATCCATGAAAAAAGTCTTACAAAGACCAGGTTACAAGGGACATACCTAATCATAATAGGCAATTTACAGCAAGCATAGAACCAAGAATAAATTAAATGGGTGGAAACAAAGCGATTCCATTCAAATCAGGAAATATACAAGGCTATTCACTTTCTCCCTGTAACTATTCAATACTCTGCTTAAAGTTCTACCTAAGACAATAAGACAATTGATAGACATTAAGGGGATAAAAATTGGAAAAGAAATAGTCAACATATTGCTATTTGTAGATGATATGATAGTATACATAAGTGTATACATAAATATACATAGTATACATAAGTGTATACATAAGTATACATAGTATACATAAGTGTCCCAAATAGTTTAACAGGGAACTCTTACAGCTGATGAACAGCTTCAGCTATGTAGCAGTATAGCAGATTAAAAAAAAAAAAATTCACCACCACAAAACACACAAAAAACAAAGAAAGAACAGAATAGAAAGGGAAAGAAAAGAAAGAAAAAGAACATCAGTAGCCCTTCTCTAATACAAATAACAAATAGACTGAGAAAGAGATCAGAGAAACAACACCCTCCACAATAGCCAAAAATTATACAAAATACATTGGAATAACTCTAAGCAACTAAGTGAAATACTTGTATGACAAAAATTTCAAGTCTTCAAAGAAAGAAATTTAAGAAGATAAAAGAAAATGGAAAAAAAATCTTCCATACTTATTATGGCTTGGTAGAATTAACATAGTAAAAATGGCCATCTTACAACAGCAGTCTACAGATTGAATGTAATCTCCATCAAAATCTCCAACTCAATCTTTTACTGAACTTAGGCTTCAGAGAACCAAATAACCCTATTAAAAAATAGGGTACAGAGCTAAACAAATAATTCTCAACCGAGCAATATTGAACGGCTAAGAAGCACCTAAAAAAATGTTCAACATCCTTAGTCATCAGGGAAATGCAAATCAAAACAACACTGAGATTCCACCTCACACCAGTCAGAATGGCTAAGATCAAAAACTCAGGGGATAATAGATGCTGGCTATAATGTGGAGAAAGAGGAACACTGTTCCACTGTTGGCAGGATTGCAAGCTGGTACAACCACTCTGAAAATCAGTCTTGTAGTTCCTCAGAAAATTAGACATAGTATTACCTGAGGACCCAGCTATACCATTCCTGGGCATATTCCCAAAAAATGCTCCAATATATAGCAAGGGCATATGCTCCACTATGTTCATAACATCCTTATTTGTAATAGCCAGAAGCTGGAAAGAACCTAGATAAGAACCTAGATATCCTTCATTAGTGGAATGTATACAGAAAATGTGGTACATTTGCACAACGGAATACTACTCAGCTACTAAAAACAATGAATTCATTAAATTTTTAGGCAAATGGATAGATCTAGAAAATATCCTGTGTGAAGTAACCCTGTCACAAAAGAATACACATGGTATGCACTCAATAAGTGGATATTAGCCCAAATGCTCAGAATACCCAAGATACAATTCACAGACTACATGAAGCTCAAGAATAAGAAAAACAGTTGCAGGAGGTATTTAAAATCCACAGGACCAAATCTGGTTTGCTATGAATCAGCCACCATCTTCCTGACTAGACAAGGCCTATGGCCATACACAAGTGGCAGCAGACTGTTCTTGCTGCTGCTGCAGCTCAGGCCACAGGCTCAGGTGGGCCAGAGACACAGGCCCTGACACCCATGAGATGTCAGCATGGGAGATGGCTCTGCCCGTCTTCCATGCTGTTGCCACAAGACTGAGCTGAGACCAGACCATCCTGCTATCCATGTGGTACCTGGTAGAAATGAGACTCTAATGTTTAAAGATCATCCAATAACATTATATATTTGGTAATGCTCAATAACAAGATGCTCTCCCAATTAGAGGTGTTTCTCAATATCTAACCTAGATACAAGTTGTTACCCAGGACTGCTCCCAATACATGTGTGGTTCTCCATCACTCCTCTATCTCTGCCTCCCTAGCTCCTCCTCTTCCTTGTCTTCTTCCTCTTTTTAGTCCTCCTCTTCCTCTACCTACTGCTCCCAATCTGCGGGGAAAATACGCCACTACAGAAGACCAAAAGAAAACAAAATACTTGCAGGAGAAAATACCTGGACAAAGTGTGGAACAGAGACTGAAGGAAAATCCATCCAGAAACTGCCCTGCCTGGGAATCCATCCCATATATATCCAGTAAACCCAGACACTAGGGCAAATGCCAAGAAGTGATTGCTGACAGGTACCTGATATAATTGACTCCTGAGAGGCTCTGCAAGATCCTGACAAATACAGAGGTGGATGCTTTCAGCCAACCATTGGATTGAGCACATTGCCCCCAATGAAGGAGTTAGAGAAAGGTCTAAAGGAGCTGAAGGAGTTTGCAACCCATAGGAAAAAGGAGAGGCCCTTGGTCCTTTGCAGGGTTGATGCCACAGTGTAGGATAATGCCAGGGTGGGGAGGTGGGAATGACTGGGTAAGTAAGCACCCTCTTAGAAGCAGGGGGAGGTAGGATGGAATCGTGGGTATTCATAGGGTAAACTAGGAAAAGGGATAACATTGAAATGTAAATAAATATCCAATAAAAAGAAATGATTGGTTTCATGGGGAAAACCAGAGAGCTTAGGATAGCTAACGCAATTCTTAACAATAAAATAGCTTCTGGAGTTATCATTATTCCTAGTTTCAAGCTGTATTGAAGAGCTATAGTCATTAAAACTGCATGGCATTGGCAAAAACAGGCAGGTTGATCAATAGAATCAAATCAAAGACAGATGTAAAAACACACACCTATGAAGACATGACTTTTAATAAAGAATCCAGAAATACACAAAAGAAAAATAAAAAATGAAGAAAGAAAGAAAGAAAGAAAGAAAGAAAGAAAGGAAGGAAGAAAGAAAGAAAAGAGAGAGAGAGAGAGAGAGAGAGAGAGAGAGAGAGAGAGAGAGACAGAGAGAGACAGAGAGAGACAGAGAGAGGAAGAAAGAAGAAGCAAAAAAAGAAAGATTCTTTAACAAATAGTGGTAGTCTAACTCAAAGTCCCTTAGTAGAAAAATTCAAGTATTTTCATATTTATCACTTCCACAAAATTCAAGTCCTGCCAGCAGGGGTGACACATGTCTTTAATCCCAGCACTTGGGAGGCAGAGGCAGGTGGATTTCTGAGTTTAAGGCCATCCTGGTCTACAGAGTGAGTTTCAGGACAGGCAGGGCTATATAGAGAAACCTTGTTTTGAATCCCCAAACCCAATATTTTAAGTCCAAGTATACCAAAGACTTCAACATAAAATCAGACACAGTAAAGCTATTAGAAGAAATATCAGTGAGGATGTTTGAATGTATTGGCACTGCAAACAATTTCTTGAAAAGAAAACCAATCACTTAAGTACTAAGATAAACAGTTAACAAATGGGACCACATGAAGCTGAAAAGCTTCTGTAAGGCAAAGGACATTGTCAATAGAATAAAACTGCAGCCTGCAGAAGGAAAATGTATTCTCACCTCTGATAAAAGGTACACATCTGATAAAAATGACATCATAAAATTTGCAGAGAAATAAATTGAACTAGAAAAAAAATCATCCTCAATGAGGTGGTAACTCATACTGAGAAAGACAAACATGGTATGTACTTAATTATAAGAAGATATTAGCTGGTAATTAAAGGATGATCATGCTACAATCCACAGATTCAGAGAAGTTAGATAAATAAAGAGGAGAGGTCTAGTGGGGATATATGGATCTCCCTAGGAAAAGGAAATAGAATAGATTTTGTGGGGGAACTGGGGGCAGGTTGAGATAGGAATAGAAAAGATCAGGTAGGAGAGTGATGGATAGAGGAGAGAGAGGATTGAAATATGTAGGAATTTAGGGGGCTATAGGAGAATCTAATACACTTGATACTTCTCAGAACCTATGTGGTTGAGCCTAAGTAGGACTCCTAATAGCTGAGAATAGTGAACTTGAACCAACTGTCTTCTGTAACCAGGCTAGGCTCCCAGTGGTGGAGACTGGCACAACAACCCAGCCTCAAAATTTATAACCCACAACCTTCCCTGCCTGCTTGTAAGAAGAACTGACTAAATGGTGTCTCGGAGCTCATGGGAATACTCAACCCATGACTGCTCTAACCTAAGGCCCACACCATGAAAGTGAGCTCAATACTATGTAGACAGCCAGGATCCAGAAGCTGGATAGGTCAGAGACCAAGGTAGAAACTACTTTGACTAACACAAAAAATTTAATCAAATGGTTTCTAATGAAATTCTTCTATACTCATAGGATCAGTGTCAATCCCAATTGTCGTCAGAGTCTTCCTCCAGCAGCAATGGATAAGAACAGATGCAGAAACCCACAGACAAACATTAGGCAGAGCTCAGAAACTTTGCCGAAGATGGGAGCAAAGAATTTCAGAAGATAGAGAGGTAAATGACACCAGGAGAACATGGCCTACAAAATAAGTGAAGGAGGGATCACAGTAGCTCACAGAGGCAAGCACTAATCATGGAACATACATGTTCCAGTTAGACCTAGGTCTTTTACATATATGTTATGGCTGTATAGCTTAGAGTTCTTGTGGCACGCCTCACAGTGGAAGTGAGACTTTCTCTGATTCATTTGCCTGCTCTTGGGACCCTTTTCCTTCTCCTGGCTGCCTCATCCATCTTTGATATGAGGGTTTATGCCCAGTCTTATTACATCTTGATATGCCATGTTTTGTTGCTATCACTGGGAGACCTGGCCTTCTATAAAGGAAAATGGAGGCGAAGTGGATCTGGGGAGGAGGAGAAATGGGATGGATATTGGGATGAGAGGAGGAAGGAGAGGCTGCATTTGGGATATGTTGTATAAGATATGAATGAATAAATAAAATTTAAATTTAAAACAGTTACATGAAAGCCATGTCTTTCAAAGCATGACACTAGTTAAGCGGTCTCAGTACAATCCAGACTTATGGGAAAGGGTATTATTAAAGAGGAGCAGGATCATAGAAAGGAAAAGATCAAAATGAGCTTGGTTGGGATTGTTGTAGACTAGTGACCACAGCCAGCCAGGAAGAGGCCTTGCAGTGAGAAAGCATTAGAAATAAGAGCATGTTGACCATACACAACATAATGAGGCCTTGAAGGAAACTAGCCACCAATTCCAGAGGAGAAAAGATGTTTATGATTTACAGGCTTTTATGAGGTGAGCAGTCTCCATACCATTCAATAATCTAGCCTTGCCTACATTCTAAAAATCATTTACTCAGGACCCCCAATACCAAGTTTAGCACAAATTATTTGTCCCAGAGGGACAATGGACAGAAAATAAGAAACAAAGACAGAAGATAGAGGACAGAAAGGCAGAGAATGGGGAAGGGAATGAGAGAGTTGGGGGAAATTTTGTTTCTTTTTTTGGTTTGAAGGAACAAAGGACTGTCTCTGGATAGAGAGGAGACAGATATGGCACATTAGAAAATGCTGGTTTATAAAGGTTAGGATGTTAGGCTGAAGTGTTTAATATTAAGTGGGCATGATACTTAGGTGAGTCAAAAAGGTCTTTTGCTGGACTTCAATACATTGATGGCTGGACCTTGATAGTCAGCCTCAGGAGTAGAAAGTGGCCAAATAAGAAAATAGATCTTGGTTACTAGCTTTAGGAATTTAATCTAATAGTTTTAGCAAGGCAGAGGGAATGAGGAAAAACAACAAGTTCTGCCAGAGCCATGTTTGCCATGCATGGGCTGGCTAGGGTTGTTTCAAAGTTTATCTTGAGTTTGCATATAGGTGCAAGAAGCATCATAAGGCCACGGCACAGAATGCTTCATTTTTATTTTCCTATCTAAGGAATGAAAGATGGTAGAGAATGTGGGCTGAGTCCTCTTAAGAGAAAAGCAATTAGGGAGTCTATTGTCTAGCAGAAGGTCCTTCTCCTAATTTTGGGACAGAAAAAATTTGGGGATAACTTCAGTCCACTTGAGAAAAATGGATGAAGAAATTAATCCATAGGGAGCTGAGGATGTAACTCTCTTATAGAATGCTGCCTAGGATGCATTAAGAAACTGGTTCAATCCTCCCTCCAGTAGAACAAGATACCAGGAATGGTAAGCCAGGGCTGTAAGCTGGATGCATGGTAGCTGTAAGCGGTAGAATCCCAACTTCATAGAGTACATGATCTACAGAGTGAGGTCAAGGCTATTCCAGCTCTCTTAGAAAGACCCTTTGTCAAGACACAAGTCAACTGAGATGATACATGCATGGGTCTTAAGGATGAAACTCAGTGGTAGAATGCTGGCCTAACACATAGGAGGCCTTGGGTTTAATTTCTAGCACCAAAAAAGAAAGCTTAAAGAAATACCACTCTAGTGATTAATTGTGTGCTGTGGATATTAACACAAAACAGACAAGCTACATAATCATAAGCAGCAGCATTTAAGAGTCTCTAGCCAAGACAAATGAGAAATATTATACTTTCTTTATTCTAGATACTGCTAGAAAAGTAGAGAAAAAGTGTAGTCATTTGAGAAGACAATCTAAAAACAGAGGCTGGGGATATTTCAAGGCAAGGAGAGTAAAGGTCATTAATCCTACTTGGATTAGTTGATATAAGAATATCAGCCCAAGGATGCCTGTCAACGTGAGCTACTCGGTTATACAGCGAGCCAGTGACAGGTTAAGGGTAGCTATGAATTTTTTTTTTTTTGGCTTGCAAATTTGTGTTAAAAATTTAAGCTCTTGCATTTTTTACATATGTTTATTTGGGTTTAAATTTAACTACACGGGAAGAATTTCACCAAGTACTAGTCTAGATATTACTTTGAATAAACATTCTCAGCATTACCACAGTGTAAGCTCCCTGAAGAAAAGAAATATATTTAGTGTCTTAATATGCATATATGGGATTTAGTATACTCTAAGTATATGACACAAAAATTCTGGATTTAGTTCTCGTTTCACCATGTGAAGCCTGCAGCTCAAACTCAAATCCTCAGGTTTGCAAACAAGCTCCTGTACTCACCAAGACATCTCGCTCTAGTTTTTACTTATCCAAATGTTCTAACCAAATGCAATTTGTGTATCTGATTGTACCCCAAATGATTGGGCAGGCTGTTACCTTCCTGCATGTCTCTTCACTGCATATTAAGAAGAAGCCCTAAGGTTCCTCATGCTATTATATGCTAGAGAACCCTGTTTCTGAATCATAGATTCTATAGCCTGGGATCCAAATGTCCCACATGACTGGGGGCCAGTTATACTTTCATTCTTTGCTACTCTGTACCCTTCTATATCTTATTCTGCAGCAAAAGATAAAAAATAAAAAGAATATGCTGGACTAGCAAGTTGGCTCCCAAGCCTGACTATTTGAGTTCAATAACAATCTAGAAGGATTGAACTTCCAAGTTGCTCTCTGTTATTCATATAGCAATGGCACATATTTAGATGATCACACACACACACACACACACACACACACACACACACACACACACAGAATAGATAGATGATAGATGATAGATAGATAGATAGATGTAGGGGCTGATATTTAGAAAAGGGCACTAGGTCTGTCTTGTTCCAGGGCAGCCACCATGTTCCTACTGCTTCTCAGCTTTGAGCAAGGCTCTGGCTAGCTAGATGCACAGGCCATGGCGCCCATGAGATGCCAGCATGGGGGATGGCTCTGCCAATCGACCACGCTACATTCACAAAGCTCAGCTGAACCCCAGCCAATATCTGCCATCCTTCTAGTACCTGGTAGAAATGAGACTTTTAAAGCTTAATGATTATCTAAAGGATTTATATACTTAGAAATGCTCAATCAACAAGATGCCCACAAAGTTAGAGTTGTTACCCAATATCTAACCTTTTGATAGAAGTTGTTACCCAGGACAGCTTTTGACCCATCCATACTTCTTAGTGGCTGATAGCCTCCTTCCTGTCCTCTCTTTCTCTTTTTCTCTCCTCCCCTTCCTCTTTTTCTCTCCTCCCCTTATTCTCTTCTTCTCCAGGATCTACCTCCTCTTCCACTGCCTAATCACCAAGCTCCACTGCAAATACAATGTAGCAGAATAAATATCCTGCTACAGATGGATGGATGGAAAGATACATATATAGACAGATAAACAGGTAGATAGTTAAATAGATGAAAAATAAGTAAACTTAAAATTAAAGAAGGTAATTTGTTTTTTGTTGTTGTGGATTTTTTAAGTTTATTTTTGGTGGTTTTTTTGCTTTGTACTTTGATTAACCTTGTTTGGGATATTTAAACTATTAATCTGAATAAAATGAAAATGAGTATCTAAAATGGTCATTGTCTTTTACACAAATCATAGATAAATCATATTAATTCACATAGCAAGATGTAGGAGCCAAAGATGTATAATCACTCATGGAGTAAGAACAATTTATTTTTATATTATTATTATTGTTGTTGTTGTTGCTGTTGTTATTGCTGTTGCTGCTGCTGCTGTTATAGGTCTTAAATGTTTGAAGTCACAGCACACATGTAGAGGTCAGAGGATAACTTTGTAGAGTCGATTCTCCCCTTCAGCTTTATGTGTTATGAAAAGATTGCTTAGGTAGCCAGGTTTGTGTCTTACCCTGCTGAGTCATCATGCTGGCCCATGAACAATTTCTAAAACAAGAAAGGACACTGGTAAGGAGACATATTGCCTATGTTAAATTTAACTTTAGTTTATTTATTAAAAAACGATTTGACGGCCATTGTGGGATAATGTAAGTAGTGTGCCAGATTGGATTCCTGTTGCTTGTACTGCCTTCGTTTTTAATCTCTGTTCATTAAGTGACACTAAGACTCATTAACTAAATACCTAAATCGCATTAGTACCAATATCAGTGAATTAAAACTTTTTATATTCATATATTTTCAAAAGGTTTCTTTGAAGTAAATCTTCATAGCAACCTAGAAAATACATAATTCTGCAACTCCTGTACTGAAGGTGAATGAGGAGGGAAAGCACATGAAGTAAGAACAAAAAACGAATTATTTTGCTCTGTAGGGAAACATGGGCTCAAAGAAGCAGCAGAGTCTGGGCCCACATGGATGGCCAACTTACCCAGTTCTCAAATATGGAAGCATGTTTACCAAGATGCTGCTTTCTCCATGCTGGTTTCGGTGACTACAAGAGAGAAAAGCACAGGATTTCAGACAGGGAACAAGTTATAGGATTGCCATGGATGAGAGCAATTGACACTACATTTTATTAATAAATTTATAGGTGAAACATTCTTATGTAACTTATTCATGAAGACTTAGCATTTAATACAGAGGCTGGGAGTGATGAAGTAGCAGTTAAATGTCAGATATGAAGTGTTCTTTGTAACTTATAAAGATGCCTTCCTGCATCGGGAAGACAGACAACATAAAAACAGTCCAAGACCACAGTCAGAAACGCAGAAACACTTTGGATATGGATGACCTTGTAGCCCCAGTAGTCTGCCACCTCAATGTCAAGGATCTGGACAAGAAGGAAAGACACTCTGAAACCTGAAGTGAGAGACACTGGAATGATGCACTTGAAACCTTCGATCATTGAGGTAGACAAAAACACTCTATTCCTTAGTGAAGACTTTCACGACCTTGTGCTTGAAGGACCTGGGATGCCTCTCTTAATCTTCCCACAATACAGTTTTATTCATTACACTAAGAAACTAGAGACAAAGAAGTTCAAAGTCTTAACAAAACAAAAAGAAAACATATCATACATCAGGTGCCCTTCAAAGATAATCAAAATGTATAGGAATTCTTGAGAATGGAGATATGAAAATGAGTCTTGATTTTGCAAATCTATGGAAATATAAAGTTCTATAAAACTGAGTTTATTTTGGTGGGCTTCTCTTCTAGTATACAAAGTTTAACACTGGAAAAGAGCACTGGAACTTGTACCAGATTAGAAGCCTGAAAAACTGAGGAATATGGGAAAAGAATAGAAATTCTTGAACTACAGTACCAAACAATGAAATATGTTTTCAGAAGTGTGGAATGTGTGTGTGTGTGTGTGTGTGTGTGTGTGTGTGTGTGTGTGTGTGTGTTAGAAGTCTGGAATGCACCCAAAATGACTAGGACACATTGAATACCAGAAACATTCCTGAAGTCTCTAGATAATTGTAGGAGATATAGGGGCAGAAATTAATGTTAGGATGGTGACTATAGCCTTACTTCTGAAGGAAAATGTAGACACTAAAGTAGGCAGCATTGTTTATGGTTCTAAGTGTTTCTTAGAGAAGAAACAGGTGCCTAGTACAGAACTGGCAAATGGCTTAAAGTATATTGTATTTGGAAACTAAGAAGCCATTTGAACACCACTGAATCTTCCCATCCTCAGTCTTTCTATTCCACCAGAACTGAACTCAGTAGGAGCAGCAAAGAACACTGAGTGACTATGTGACCCCTTTACCAGATGATTTCAGGTGATCACTAGACCTACTCTGTGGCAAGGAGGTCCATGAGTGTTCTTGCATTGTCTAGAAGTTGTTGGCCTTATTCAATGTTGAGATTTCTTTATGAAGGGACAGTTGCACATTGGTTTCAGACTTGTTCCAGAGAAGGATATCTTGTCAATCAGTCAGAATCCTGCATGCGAGTGGCAGAATTGAATGAGTACAGGAACTAAGTGGAACTCAGTGAGTCCTGCCTGGAGAATCCATCCTTCCTTCTTAAAGTTCTGTGTTTGACAGTTAGACACTGTCTCCAACACATGAATGTCCACTTGGCATTTAATTTACAAAGATGTTATAGTCCATGGTGAAGATTACAAGATACCTAACTATAAAAAGATAAAAATATGAGCATCAACTCAGTTTTACTGTCCTTTTTAGAAGAAAATGGCTCACTATGAATGTGGAGATAATTCTTTATCTTAATATTCATTATTATTATTATTAATTTTACGTATTCACGTTACATCCAGATCACTGCACCTATCCTGCTCACGCTTTCCCACAAGCTTTCTCTCCATCTCCCCCCTCATCTTCTCTGAGTGCATGTATATTCCCCCTTGGCATCTTCCCACCTTAGCACATCAAGTCTCTGTGAGGCTTGGTTCATCCTTTCTCTCTGATGCCAGACAAGAAGCCCAGATAAAAGAGTGAGCCCCATATACAGGCAACAGCTTTTGGGATAACCCCCATTCTAGTTTTACAAGACCTACATGAAGATCAAGCTGTACATCTGCTACATATGTGCAGGGTGGCCTGTGTATGTTTGGTTTGTGTTTCAGCCTCTGAGAGCTGCAAGAACTCAGGACAGTTCACTTTGTTGGTCTTGTGGATTTCTTATTCTTTTAGAAGCTATAATCCTTTTTCCTGTTCTTCCATAAGAGTCCCCAAATGGCCTAATATCAGACACCAGGGATGACTCAACAGGTAAAAGCCCTTTCTTTACTCAAAGAGGTCCTGAATGTGGTTATCGGTACTCATATGAAGCAGACCTTAACTGTCTGTAACTCAAGGTACAGGGGACCCAAAACTCTCTTTTGATCTTTATGGATATCTATACTCATACACACACACACACACACACACACACACACACACACACCACATGCACACATACAGATACACACACACACAAACACACATACACACCACACACACAGCCCACATGCACACATACAGATACACACACACACACACACCCCACATGCACACATACAGATACACACACACACACACACACACACATACACACCACACACACAGCCCACACATATTTTTAGAGTATGTTCTTATCTAAGTTTCTGTGTTTATCAAAGATTAATGTATACGGAATTCTAAAAACTTGATTCATGCCACGTGATCAGATGAAAAGTTAAAAGGAAGTACAATCTTGTTATTTTAATTTTCTTATTGCTGTTTTGATTTTGAGACAATGTCTTGTGTCATAGAACAGGCTGGCCTTGATCCTCCTGCCTCAGCATTCATATTGCTAGGACTGTGACACCACATCTGGCCTGATGTTCTTGAAGTGCACATTTTCACTTTATGCTGTGTTCACTCTGGAATTTGCATATGAAAAAAATTTAGATGTGCTTAGTACTCTTTTCTCCAACTAGTTATGTTAAAGAAAATGAAGTCAATGTACAAACAGAATTAGTTGTTGAGATTTACTTAAATAAACTGATTTAAAACTTCCATAACTATAATAGCAAGCAAGAAGTTCAAGTGCAGTAGGTTTAAAAAGCAACTAAATCTCTACCACCTCTTTAAACCAGGGAATCAAAGTAAAAGCAGAGAGGAAATCTAATCCCCTAAGTACTTCTCAGAGATCAAGTCAAACCACAGGGTAACAAAGAAATATTTAGTGAACTATATCAAGTATGTGTGAATAAAAGAATGGCAAGGTGATTAAAATTAATTAAAACTTTTTCATAGAAGATTAAATTCCAAAGCTCCCCTAAGACATAATCATTTATAATTATAACATCTGAGGACAAGGAAAGAACAGAGAAATGCCTGTCATGGCGGTTTGGGAGCCGCGCAAATATTCCATCCTATAATAGAGCGAAATGATATGGACTGAAAATAAACAGTAGGTCTCTGGCAGGGCTTGTGTGTGTGTGTGTGTGTGTGTGTGTGTGTGTGTGAGAGAGAGAGAGAGAGAGAGAGAGAGAGAGAGAGAGAGAGAGAGAGAGAGAGAGAAGTGACTAGACTAAACTGGCCTGTGAGTGCTAACAGTCTTCCCCTCTCTGTATGACCATTTAATTTATCTTTTTACATTGAGACTAACTAGATGTTATTGCTTTGAAATCACTGAGTTCAAGGTGTCTCATCAATCTGAAGAGAATAAAATCATTCTGATCTAAGATAATAATAAATATTCATTTATAAATATGATGAGGTTGATGTCTTCCCTTATGAAAAAGTTGAAAAAAGATTGAGAAGGTCAAAGAAATAAATGTTCTTTAGATTTTTTTGGAATAATGTGTGGAAGTGATATATATATATATATATATATATATATATATATATATATATATATATATATTTTTTTTTTTTTTTTTCACTCACTCATTCCCACCTTCCCACCCTAGCATTCCCCTATGCTGGTGTATCTAGCCTCCACAGGACCAAGGATCTCCCCTCCCGTTGACGCTAGATAAGGCATCCTCTGCTGTATTTGCAGCTACAGTCATGGGTGCCTCCATGTGTATTCTTTGGTTGGAGGTTTAGTTCCTGAGAGCTCTGGGTGATCTGGTTGTTTGATTTTGTTTTTCTTCCTATGGGGTTGTAAACCCCTTCAGTTGCTTCAGCCCTTCCCCCTAACTCCTCCATTGGTGTCCCAGTGCTCAGTCTGATGGTTGGCTGTGAGTATCCTCATCTGTATTGGTTAGGATCTGGCAGAACCTCTCAGGGGACAGCCATACCAGGCTCCTGTCAGCAAGCTTTTATCCATGAGTACATGAGTATGTGTATACTCATCGTGTGTGAAGATGCCTGTGTGGCCCAGAAGTGTCATATTTACTAAAACTGGAGATGCAGGTGATTTTGAGTCATGTAATGTGAATGATGAGAACCAAACTCTGGTCCTCTGGAAGAACAGCACATTCTTTGAACTGAGGCTCTGTCTCTCCTGCCCGTGTGTACTGTGTCATATCAGAACATATCAACACAGCCTAGAATTTCTTGTTTGGTGAATGAAACTGATTCTGACTTTTGGTAAATCAGAGGGAATTATTTTGAGTTCAGAATATTTTTCTCTGACTGCATAATTTGACGCATGCTGATGGAAAAAAAAAAATCTTACAGTTCCACAGAAGCTTCGTCCTGTCATGTATCTGGTATTTGGAAACATGTGATGATTGACTGACATTTTCATTTCTCAACTAGAAATTCTGGCAGATGTTGACCCAGACTTCATTTCCAAAAGGCCCTTTCTGAACTAGAATCTTATTTCACAATGATTGGCAGTTTGAAAATTCATCCACATTTTGAATTCCTGTTACAGGGCTATGGATTGGGGAAAAAGAATAAGAGAAACTCCTATAGCTAACCTGTCTCCCAGAGGCTGAAGATGAAGGCAGAGTGAACACTTGGAACTATAGAGAAGTCCATGCTAGGCCTTGAGGCTGGACTACTAGCCACTGGGGCATGTCCTCCGAATGTCCTGGAGACCAGGCAGTTTTCTTTCTTTTGCTTCC
This sequence comes from Arvicanthis niloticus, assembly GCF_011762505.2. NCBI lineage: Eukaryota > Metazoa > Chordata > Mammalia > Rodentia > Muridae > Arvicanthis > Arvicanthis niloticus. The sequence continues at coordinate 12,396,453 of NC_047667.1, read as the reverse complement.
AGCCACCATGGAATCTCTCTAATGTTTGTCACATTCTACCTTTGCTATATGAGACTCCCAAAAGAATCCTAGAAGCATTCAGTTCACCTTACAGGGATTTCTATACTTTCCACATCATGACCTGACATTATCGTCTATAAAGTACTGCTCAGGGCTGGACGGATGGCCAAGCAGTTAAGGACTTGCTGTTCTTTCACAGGCTCTGCTCTCAGTTCCCAGCAGCCACAACAAGTGGGTCCAACCATCAATGCCTCCCATTTCAAGAGATATGACAAGACCTTCTAGGTTCCAAGAGGACTTGCACGTGCATGGTACACAAATTTACACTGAGGCCAGCACATACACGTACAACTAAAAACAAAATTAAAAACTATTCAATTAATAAAACAAATGATCGAAAATTATCTCATAATGTTTTAATATAATGTAAATGCTGAGTGAGTGTGTTGAACCACCTTCATTCCAGCATAATGGAAGGAGAGAGAAGATGCTGGAGGCAGACAGCTAACTAGTCTAGCAAATCCGTGCTTTCTGGGTTGAGTGAGAGACCATGACTCAGTAAATAAAGTGCACAATAATTGAGAAGGAGAGCTGAGGTTAAGTTCTAACTTCCACACACATGTCCTCATATATATGTAAACATGCATACTAATATGTTTGCACACCATGCATACACATATTGATACATATCCCAAACAAATACATATGCACAAACAAACAGAAATGAAAGTAGTGACAGCATTGGACTCCTGCGATAAAATTACCATAAAGACTGGGACAATTAAAGGAGACTATATTGTACAGAATGAGTATATTACTTACATATGTCATATATACATAGGGTCAACTGTGTTGCTTGTAGCTTAAATTTAGGAAAGATGCCTAGCAATGCCTTCTGTATCCAGCTCTGTAATCATCTTTCAGTAGCTCCCATTGGCTGACAACCAAATGCTAACCTGCTGAAAGTTACTGAAGGGTATTCTACCTCCATACCAAGCAGGCAGTGAAAGGAACGGAGGCTGAAAAACATAAGATCAGAGTACAAAATCCTTGGACAGACTCATTCACACACACACTCACACACACACACACACACACACACACACACACACAATGTATATGTAAATATAATATAATGTATTATACATAAACATATATACTCTCACACATATATTCACTTATATGTATTAGTGTATATGCATAAATATTTATGTTCATGTGTTATATAATATTTATTCCTAGTTAAAACATTTTCTTCCTTTCTTTCTGGAGAGTATTCCCTAAGGTCCAGAAAGTAAAACTCACAAATATCTTGAAGCCCCTAAAACTTACAAGATTCATAAGGTCTGTCCACAGGTTACACATGAATGAATATCTAGGGAGAGGAAATTCTGACTGGCAGTGTTGCATGTAAGTCATATAGGGAGCTCCCAGGATGCTTCTACCACAATTGTCACTCTAAAATGATGGGTCTTCCAGTAATAGAGCTACCTTTGATCACCCATATTTCTGTAATTTACCTCTATAAAGTTGACAAATTATTACTGTTCACCAACCTAGACTTTGGTGCAGCCTTATCTCTGTGTTTCAGTTGATGTCCTATCTAAGCAGATGTCTGCCTGTTCATGGCTCCTTTGAAACACAACAATACATAAGCCTTGAATAAGCATCATGAGGAATCTATCTTATAAAACTATATAAAACTGAACATCTAATAGTAAATATATGGAATTTTCAAGTGAAGGGGAGTTTCTGTTCAGAATTTCAAAGCACACAGCCTTCACAGATATATTATATGTAATAAGAGTGGGCTGCTGATGCCATCCATACATGTGCCAACTGCCTGATTTTTTACTCTTAGGTTTTATGGAGTTAGACTTGGAAACATATTACACAAAATAGCTACTAAAATGCAACACATTCAGAAGTGAAACATTCTACCCATGCATGGAACAGTAATCATTTCAGTCAAGTAGACATCTTGTATCTGCTTCCTGTATTATGCATGCTGCACCTCTTGACTTCCAAGATGACATCGTTATGGAAAATTTTTTCACTGAGGAAGCTCACACAAAGACTATCAAATGTGTCAAGAGCAAACATCAGGCTCTTGAAAACCCAGGCAAGGTCTGATGAGATCCGGGAATAATCTGAAAAAGTTCTTTTATTGAATTCTGATGTTATAGAAGTTGTATCCACTTTTCTCAGTGAATAAAGACATTAGAAAAGGGGGAAGTATAGCTAATTTTGAAGTGCTTACTAATTATGAAGAAACTACAATCAAGAGGACTTTGTTGAATATTAAACATTTGAGGCTCAAACTGTCATTTTTTTATAATCCAAGAAAGAAAGGGTTCACATGGTATGGTCAATCAAGCACTGGCCACAGCAACTTCTTACAATCAATTTCATGAAATAGTGTCACAATCAGCACTGATGTCACCTTCTAGCTACAGTGCAACTCCTCCTTCCTGAGCTCATCATGGGGTTGGTTGTACTAACACATCACTACCACAAAATGTTTATGTTTGGTTTGTGTTGATATGTGAGGGTCCATATATGCAAGTGTAACTATGCATTTAGAGGCCAGAAGTCATAATTAGACTTTCTTTATTATCTTCTTATGTTATTACTCTTTTATTAGAGTAGTTTGTGGTTGATTTGAAATCTACTAGAACATACAAACTAGGGGCAGAGGAGTTAAGGGTTAAGGAGTTTAAAATATATTTTTTATATTGGTTGTATATTTGAAACTTGTAGGTTTATGATCCTGGGAATTTGGAAGAGGACTCCCAAGACCAGGGAAAGGGGAAAAGATCCCACTCTTAAGAATACGCAATAGGTACAAAAACTCAGGCTATTGGTTGATAGGAGTATTTATCTGGAGTCTGTTTGAGAGATCTTGAAAGGAGCTGGGGAACTCTAGGTTAGTTATGTAAGGTTAATTGGAGAACAACTGTTATCTGAAAAACTTCGTCTGGTGGTGTTTGGGAAAATATAAGTTGAGAGGCTTTTATGAAATCAGAATAGTTTTTCTTGGGGCATTCAGGTGGGTTCTAAAATAGAAATATTTGAAGAACATGGATAATTTGGGGAGTTTCTTGGCAAATTGTGAAAGGAATGGTCTGGAACAATTTCTTGGGGGTGGGGGGGATTGGAAAGGTTGAGAGAACTTGTCTTTAGATTCCAAGGGGAATTTTGATAGATAAGGGCACAGGGGGTAGATGGCAGGGATGGTGCATTGGCAACTGAGAAAAGCAGAGAGAAGGACTGCAGTTAATGTGGGTCTTGGAGAGATATGTAAAGAAAGCAGTGGGAGGCATTGAAGGAGAGATCAGTGAAGTTTAGGAGAGCTTGATGACATTGACCCAAGTGAGGGCTTGGCCATGGAAGTATATGTGTGTCAGAGAGAAGACTTGGGTTTAGTTACGCCCTTTCATTGATATTGTGGGATTTGTTCAGAGTGTTTTATGTCCGAGAACATCTGGACAGTTAATGAATTTAAGAGGGTAATTTGGTAGTGAAAGTTTGGCAGTTATTTGGGTAGAGCTAAGGAAGGAGTGTGAGAAGACAGATGAGATTTGTGAAGAATAGGTGGTCATAAGGGAACAGGAAGCAGAGGGTAAGGATGAATATTGATAATGAAGGGGTCAATCTGATATAGCCATCTGACAGGAATGAGCTGCCATCTGTATCAAAAAATACATGCAGAAGTAGCTAAAGGAACCTCTCGTGTATAAGAAGGGTAGAGTAGGAAGTTTGTGAGAGTTTTTTTTTTTTTTTTAAAAAAAAACTGTTTATTAATTCTTTGTAAATTTCACATCATGCATCACAATCCTCACTCATATCCCTTTACCTTTTTATTTGCCCTCCCCTTACAATCTCTCCCCACAAAAGAAAAAAAAATAGAAGAAAACAAAATAATAAAAATAAAAAAAAAAAGACTTCCTCCTCAAACAAAACAAAATCTCTTCATGGAAGTGGTAGTGTGTCAAGGTATATCACGCTGGTTACTCTTTTGCCCACACTTCTTTACTTGCAGATGTTTATTGTAGTGAGTTGTTAGTTTATTTCATACACCTTCTGGCTTTTGCTACACTATATATACCAGGTACTCCTCTTGGGCATCCTGTGTCATCAAGATGCTGAAGCTTTGGAACCGTGTGACCAGCCTCTTCACATGCTCCAGCAATTCATAGGTGGGGGAAATGTTAGGGTGGGTCAACTCAAGTCCCTGGATCTGCATTGTAGCTCAGTTGACAAGCTCTCCAGCTCTCCTTCAACCTATACCACCAGCACTTCCCTAGCTAGTTCACCTAATGCCACATTAGAAAGTGGTTTGGCCAGCTCTGCAAAGTCCTTGGATATCAACATGGTCCCAGGTATCAGCCTAGACCAGGGATGGACTCATAGATTTTGGTGGTAGTGTGGGCCATGGATATTGACCCAGACCCCCTGATGCTGCATGGCTAGGACTTTACCATGGCCTTAGGGAACATAGCAGACCACTCATATCAGGCTATTCTTTTCCACCCTCACATCTCTAGATCCACCTCTTTTTATACTGATTAAACCATCCCAACTTTCTTTCTTCCTCATCTCTCTACCATATACTTGTAAATTATAGTGGCTTCTGCAGCAGGTGAGCCATGTGGTAGGCAGGGCCTCTTAGTAGTTTCAAATCTTTGTTCAAGCCAAGGAATCCAAAGGAAATAAATCCATGGCCTAAGTAAAACACAGCACAGCAAACCTCTAATTCAACACAGTCATTCTGTCTCATGGTTGAACCAGCAACACAGTCAACTATAAAGAGTAGCAAATAGGCCAACATTGAGAAGTAAACACGTCAAGACAGGTCCATCCAGAGACCACCTCACCTAGGGATCCATCACACCTTCAGATACCAAGCCCAGACAATATTGCTAATGCCAAAAAGTGTTTGCTGACAGGTGCCTGATATAGCTATCCTCTGAGAGGCTCTACCAGCACCTGACTTATACAGATGCAGTTACTCACAACCAACCATCGGACTGAACCTGGGGACACCAATGGAAGAGTTAGGGGATGGACTGAAGGAGCTGAAGGTGATTGCAACCCCATAGGAAGAACAAGAATATCAACTAACCGGACCACCCAGAGCTCCCAGGGACTAAACTACCAAAGAGTACACATGGAGAGACCCATGTCTCCAGCTATATATGTGGCAGAGGATTGCCTTATCTGACATCAATGGGAGGGGAGGCCCTTGGTCCTGTGGAGGCTTGATACCCCAACATAAGAGGATGCTAGAACAGTGATGCAGGAATGGAATTGGGTGGGTATAGGAGCACCCTCATAGAGGCAAAGGGGAGGGAGAATGGGTTGGAGGGATTTTGGAGGGTAACCCAGGAAGGGAGACAACATTTGAAATATAAATAAATAAAATAACCCCACCCCCAAAAAATAATTGGGACTGAAAATTGGGTAGTGCTCTTAGGGCTAGTGGAGAGGATAGTCTCAAGGTTAGAAACTTAAAGGCATAACGAGACAACAACAGCATTTTGTAGTGAATGCTCTGTACTAGGTGGAAGTTTCCATTAGGTTGTATGACTGCTAATACAAGAGTATTGTAGGGTCAAGAGGTGGGCCATAGAAATGATGGGTTTGAGGTCTAAGCAGAGGCTGTTTAAGTGCAGTAGTTTTCAAATGTAGGCAGAAGGATCTTCAAGTATGAGAGAGATGGGTTTATGATGTCCTGCAAGGGAAGGAGAGGTGGTATTCCATACAATTGCGTTGGCTAGAGAATAGGGAGAGAATAAGAAGGGTTTGGGTTTTGGAGAATGATATTAAACAAATGGAGGCTGAGAAAAGAAAGAAGAAAAACAGGGTTGTTTTAGGATCTGTTGTCAGAGAAAATGGCAAACTTTATTGCATTTCTGGATAGGACATCCATTCCTAGTTAAGGAATAGGACATCGGGAATTAGGGGAAACAAACAAACAAACAAACAAACAATGATCTTGAAAGGAGCAAGTTAAGGGAGGAGTCTGGAGGGGTCTGAAGAACTGGCTGTGTATTCTGACTATGGGTGAGGGAGAAGGGTAAGTAGCCTACAGATGAAGAAAGAAAGCTTGAAACAACTTTTCATATAAATTGGACAAATAAATTCCTTTCTCAAGCTTTTAGATCCTCAGACTTGCATTAATTTGTATCATTTACTTTTTTATTGATCTATACAACTCATCTGTTTCTCATAACCTTCAGAAATTCGAATCTTTGTTAGTGTAAAGCCTGTCAGCCAGGCAAACTGTACATAGGAAATGGATTGACCAGGCAGCTGGGTGCTTGCTGTTGTTAGAGCTGCAGTTGGTTATCAGTGTTATCAGAGATCTGTGAAAGATGAATTTGAGTAGGATGTATAATTTAAATGTTTTTTTATATTAATTAAAGTGACAGAGTCTTACTTAGATGGTCATCTGAGGCTCACGTGGTTCATTGCAGAAGCAATTGGTCTTCAGCTGTCAGGCATGCACAGCATTTAGTCTTCAGATGTCACATAGAGAAGCAGCCCTTCAGCTGTCAGACTCAGGTCTGATAAAGTTTTCTTGTAGAAGAAATTGGGAAAACTGACCTACTTTGACCAGGCGGAGTACAGTAGTCAATCCAAAAATGTCCACAGTTTATGCAGGTTCCTGGTGTCAGGTGATGCCTAGGGCAAACTTTGCAGGGGTTTATGTTTCCACAGTCAAGGTGGAGTCACTACAGAGTCACATCTGTGTTCTTTGGAGACTTTAAAATTTCTTTGTTAGGAGTGGGATCTCAGTTTATTGTTAGGAGATTTTTATATTGAATATTTTAAATGCCATATTTAACAGAGCTCTGAAGAGTTTGAGGACCAACTAAGTATTTATTAAATATTCCCGCCTCTTTAGAATTAACCTTGAAAACACCTATACAGAAGTCTAAATAAAGCTTAAATCTATAAACAAAAATATAGGAAACTTTTTTTATTACAGAATATTACAGCTCCTTTTTATTATTTTATGACTCAGTGTAAGCTGTAGGCAGTGTTAGGACTAGAAGGGGTTAAGGCTGGAAAGTGTAAGGACCTTGGCAAAAGGGGGTGTAATAAGAAACCAAGATCAGTACAGTATAGGCAACTGCTGACCTCAGCTGCAATGGTGTAACAGCAGAAGGGAAGCAGATATGGAAGCAGGTATAGCCCAGAGTGTCAGATGCTAGATGGGTGGGGAATTTGGTTTTAGGACAGGAGTCAGGGTGACATCAGGCTGAAAGAAGGGGTCCTTTAGGAGCAAAGGTGTAGCGGCAACAATTAGCAGAGAAAGCATGTGGAAGGAAGTTTGAAGGGTGTCTTTGTTAGGGTTTCATTGCTAATGAAGAGACACTATGACCAGGGCAACTCTTACAAAAGGAAACATTTAATTGGGGTTGGCTTACAATTTTAGAGATTTATTTAGTCCATTACTGTCATGATGAAAACATGGTGGTGTGCAGGCAGACATGGAGCTGTAGAAGGAGCTGAGAGGTCTTACATTTTGATCTGCATGCAGCAGAAAGAGATTGCATTGCACACTGACAATAGCCTGAGTGTAGGAGACCTCAAAGCCCACCTTTACAATGGCATGCTTCCTCTAACAAAGCCACACCCACTCCAACAAGGCCACACCTCCTCATAGTCCACTCTCTGTGGGCCAAACATTGAAACACATGTGTCTATGGGAGCCATACCTATTTAAACAACCCATGGTGGGTTGTAGTAGCCCAGGCGCAGGCCTAAGGAAGCTGGAGAACTTCTAGGAGGAAGCTTAGGGATGAAAGAGATGTTGTGTAGGTCCAAAAAGACATAAGAGAAAATAGTCCTGGTTGCCCGCACATTGACCTGAAGAAGCCACAGTTTCTGAATGCATGATGGGAAAAGACGTTGGATTGCTAAGCGGTGCTGGAAAATGTTGACTTCTTCCTGCCAGTCAGGGTTGAACTGGGCCATATAAAGTGGGCTGAGCTGACATGGAAATGAGTGTGGCCGGGCAATAAATGGGCGAGGAAAACCAGAGCGTCTCTGGTAGCTAAGGGCAGTGGGGGTTGTACCTCTAGCTCCAGTGTGAGGGGCGGGGCCTACAGCATCATGCTGAGGCTGAAGCTGTGGTTCTCAAGGGCTCTGCAGCAGTGTGGGCTATATGGGGAGGGGCAGGGCTGGCTGCACAGGGCCGGAAAGCTTCTGGGACCCATAGTCAGTACTTAGTATTCCTGCAGTGTGTGGAGGGTTTACTAGGGCAGGAAACGGCACAAAGCCTTACAATGGAGTTTGGAAAAGTTTAGACAGTGTAGGAGCCGCACAGGAGGCTTGGAGGAGACAGAAAACAGAGACATGTTTAGGTGCCACAGTTATTGTTGGGTGCAAAAGTACAACATTAATAGGATGTTTTTAGATGGACATTTCCATCACCAATGATGGCCAGTGAACCAAGGTCAAGGGACAGTGTGTCCTCCTGTTATCTTGAGAAGTCAAAAAAACAGAGATCTCTGGGACACAGAGGGTAGTCACCCATACTCTGTCACCGAGAGAAGGACCAGTAGTTTTGACCACAGTGGGTTCTAGTAATCTGGACTGTCAACACGGTTTCCAGACAGGCAAGAACAGACACTGAATTCTGCCAGTACAGACACCAAAGGTAAAAGGGACACATGCCAAACATGCAGAACTGAACACAACTGCTTATCAGGTATAGGAATGCAGAGAGTTCTAGGGGAACTCACCAATTAGCCACTGTTGGATGGAGAAGGCCAGATCCTGACAGTATGAATGTTGGAGAACTGAGCTGGGACAGTGGGTGAAAGCATTAGTCTTGTCTCAGGACACCCAAGACCAAGTTTTCCTCACAAAAGAAATTACTTACCCCAGAGAGACAGAGAACAGAGAATAAGACACAAGAACAGGAGACGGATAAAGGAGGGGGGAGGAGAAGTGAGCAAGGGAGAGGGAGGGGCTATTTGTACCAGAGGAAGAAGGACTGCCTCTGGATAAAGAGGAGACAGATATGGCACATAGGAAAATGACGGTTTATAAAAATAAAAGGGAAAAACCTGCGGTTGGATGACTTGCTTGATTTGAACCAGACATGTTAATTAGCCAAGCAAGAAGGAGCTTTTTGATTGTTGCTCTTCAAGGTTTTGATAGCTGGACCTTGGTAGTTAGCCTCAGAAATAGAAAGTGGCCAAAACAAAAATAGACCTGGGTGGCTAGCTTTAGGGGGGTAATCTAATGATTTTGTTTGTTGGTTGGTTTGATTTTGCTTTGGTTTTGTTTTAGCAAGGCAGAGGGAATGGAGGTGAAGGGCCCGGCCAGATCCATGTCGGCAGCCGTACTCATCCTGACCAGAGTCCCTTTAGATCTGCTCCCTCATAAGTCAATTGCAAGTAAACATGGTTTAATTTGATCCAATATATTCTGGAAAATTTTCCCTTGGAGTTGTGCCCCAAACACTTGGTTTTTCCAAGACAGGTGCTTATATGAAGCCTCATATGAAGTATGTTGTTTTGTTGCTGTCTTTAAGGTAAAGGCTTGGCCTATGTTCTCACTTTTTTCTTACTATCCTATGCCAGCACAGGACTAGGAACACATTCTACATTGGAAAATATGTCCTTATGAGTCTATTTTACTTTTATGAGTACTATAAAATACATCCTTATTTTATAGGCATTACAGACAATACTCCTTAAAACAGCTATAAATCAAGCTTTATTTCACGTATATCATCATTCACGGGATTCACACTTGCATTGGTTTCCCAGTACAATTGGCTGTATGACCCACAGTCCATCTTTCCTCTCTTACTTATTCATCCTCAAAGGTCTGTTTGTTAGCTCTTCTGGTGATGCCTGTGTTCTGAGGCACTAGATAACCTGCTACCTAATAAGCTTTGTGGGTAAGAAAGCAAGGTAACCAACCAACTATTCACCAGTAGACAGATTGTTTTGTTACCCTGAATAAGTAGAGGAGATCTCCAGGAGAAATCTGAGTCTAATGAGCACATACCTTCGGGAACATTCTCTATTTCAGCTCCTACTCTTTGGGGAGAAATGCCTCTCCCCAAATCTTTACTTTTCTTAACTCACTATTTTATTCTATTTACTTTTATGTTGTAATGTAAACATCCTTGAGATGATTATTTATTTATTTGTTATCGATGTATTATTTTCATTTATTCACTATTTTATTTACCTATTGCTTTTATATTGAGCATGCTGTTTTTGCTATTTTAATTATGCCATTTATCTTACATTTGTGTGTTCTGTGAACTATGTATTCATGCATCACGAGCTTTTCCCCTGGAGCAACAGTACAGAGCTCTGAGCCTATAATAGATTAAGATGTCATCTTGGGTCACAAGGACATGACCCTCATGAATAGGTTAATGTCTTTATTGCAGTAGTAGGGTTCTTCAAAATTAATGTGTCAGGGGACTGGAGAGGTGGCTCAACCATTAAGAGTACATACACACTTAGCTGAGGACCAGGGTTTAGTTCCTATGATCCACATTGAGTGGTCCACAACTCCCCTGTAATATCCAGTACCCTCTTTTGGCTGTCAGTTTCTTAGACTGACTTCCACACACTTCACTACCTATATAAAGAAACAATTAAAAATTAAAAGAAGTCTGTTCTTTTTTAATGAAAGTCAACAAAGAAGTGGATCCAAGGAATGTGGGGAAGGTGGGAAGAACTGGGAGGAGTGAAATAGGAAAGAAATATTAACAAAATAAGAATGTATGAGCCTGATTTTCTTCATACACAAAATGTATCCAGGTTGCCCATCTCCATCATAGATGATCCAGCTAAAAGCCTTTTTCCAGATGCTAGAACCTCAGCATTGCATTTTTTATGCTATCGAACTGCAAGAAATATTTTTTTATCAGTCAAGTATGACAGTGTCCTATATATTATGTTATACTACCACAGACTGTTTCAAAACATCATGCAGAGTCAACAGTTGTGAAGTCAACAGATGCCCCACACAGTTCCTCAGTAATTCATAGTATTATACATCCTGCTGCTCTTCATAGTTAATCAGGACTCACGATAGGGGCTCAATGAACTGAGCCGCATTCCTTCAGAAGAGACTTAACTTTAAGGAATAAACATAGATTTTTCCATAGTCAAGGATGCTATGATATGTGATTAACTCACTCTTTCTTCTGGTGAAGGTATTCCTGCCATTTTAGCATTTCATTGCATGATAGGAGGCAAAAGCCATGCTTTGGTGAGGAAAAGTCACCTAAGGTCCCCTTTATTTTCCCCCAAACACTTTATTTATCAGTATTTGTATATACATACATATTATACATGTATACATATATACATACATATATGAACAATAATTAAATAAGATATATTTGAAAAGTATTGGGGGCTGAGAAGAGTGGGAGGAAGGAGAGAATGAAAAAATTATGTAAATACAGTGCTCATATATGAAATTCTCAAAAAGGAATCCAGTTTAAAAAAATGTTCAACAGATTAACTTGCATTTTACAATATGAAAATACATATGACCTATAATTATGTTGAAGGACATTTTAACTCACTACAAACTTTGAAATTTAAAATGAAATCAATAAAAATTATTTTACTCAGCATACTTACAAAAACCACAATAACATTTTATAATTCAAAGTATTTCTGAGAACAAGAAAATGGATTGTCAGAAGCTAAGTCAGCAGAGCCAGGGGGATACTCTGTGTTATTTCTTTTCTTTTCATTTATTTTTTAACTTTTTTTTTATTATTATCAAATTATAATTTTTACTTTTTAACACAGGGGTTATAAACACAAAAATGCAGGATGTGGGGAAGGGGATGACACAGGAGCATAGATGTTCAGGGGGAACACAGATATCTTTCAGAACAGGGTATCAGCTGGGTGAAGGTTCAGGGGTCAGGTCACTATGACTCTGCCTATGCTTCACTTGTCCTTATCTAAGTTGGTACTATCCTCCAAGGCTGCCTATTTACAAGGTCTATAACTACTCAAGCTGATAGATTTCCACAAAAGCTGCCTGTTTACAATAGTTTATAGACATCTGTTTCAGTGTTTTTCCATAGAGACCCAAGACTTTGTGTTAGCAGGCATGTATGTCAGGCCTATTGCTGATTTTAGGCTTATGGTTGATTTGAGGCCTTCAGTGTATAAGCAGGGCTGCCCCTGACATCTCCTCCATTCTCCAAATATAGAAGGGTTGTGGCAATTCTAATCTTGCCAAGGTGGGGATAGAGGCCTGACCTCCAGTAATTAAAGGGGACCTTGTAATGGCTCCAGTCCTCCTGTTGTTGTCCAGTGAGGCATGAGGGCCATATCCATCCCGATCCTGGAGAGGGGATACTTTTGACATCAACCCCTATGCAGTCAGGCTTGTCCCTCAGGGAACCCAGAAACATATTTTTAACTTTTATTTATATTCCCTTGCAGTGCTTAGCCTCGCAGCCTAAGCAAGAATTCAGATTGCCAGACAGAGGGGGTTCTGGGTGGCCCCTCACTGCTTGGTCTAGGGGCAGAAGTCCCCTCTTTTAGGTTGGGTGGAGATGGGACTTGGGAACACCCTGGATAGAGTAACATCCTCATCTAGAGTCTCGTGGTCCTCCATAGCTAACTTATGACAATGTATCTAAATAGATTTTGCTATCAGATTATCTATCTGTTGTTTCACAAAGTTAGTCAACCTATTTAAGGCCCAGGGACCAAAGGAAATAAGCAAAAATAACCTAATTAATGGTCCCAAGATGGAAGGAAGTAGGGTTAACAATCATGGTGAGGTTGAAGACCAATTCTTCTACAAGCTCTCATTTTTCTCTTTCTGTCTCTGTCTTTTCTCAAGACCTTCTCTGGCCTTTTTCATGCTCTCTTCAATCATCCCTGTTTTGTCTATGTAAAAGCAGCATTCTTCTTTAAGGGCTGTACACAGTCTAGAGCTGTACACAGTCTTTTCTATTGTAAAAGAGAAAATCAAGTCCAATAAAGTCCTTTGCAATTTGGGGGGATTGCATCAGACAGCTAAACGAGGGATTTCTTCAGATTAGTGATGTCAGTCTATAGCTGTTTAACGTCCTTTTCAAAGCTAAGGCCCTTTCTTAATATCAGTAGTATTATTTTGATAACAACTCGAAAGACTATCAGTGTAGATACCATCAGCTTCTCTAGATTTCTGTACTCCCTCAAGAGTGTTGTTAGGGTTATTTTAAGATTAATCTTATTTTGTATATACTTACTCTCTTCAGTTTATGAAATTGTTCAGAGCCTACTGGACAGGAAGTTATTTGCAGAGAAATGCTGAGTAATTATACTGAGGGTATGTGTGCCTGTGTCTGTCTGTGTGTGTGTGCGTGTGTGTGTGTGTGTGTGTGTGTGTATGTTTATGTGTGTTAAACCAATATGTACCTTTTGCTATTAGGAAGCATAAATTTAAAGTAAAAGTGGAAAACTTCTAACATTTGTGACACATAGGAAGGCTAACTCAAGAGAAAACTAAAATGAAGAGTTAAGGAAGTGAATATTCCATGAAAAGATGTTTTATGACTCATAAAAATAAGGATGCAAAACACTGAAGTTTTTCCAGATATGCATAGAAAAGACTGACTTTGCAAATGCGGAAATGGAGTGGCCCCACTGTATGTTCTGCAGCTATAAAGCAAGGGAATGTACATCAGTCAAGTTGAAGTAAAGGCTAAGATTGTGACCAACAATGCTCACCACTCAGTGAATGCTTAACAAAAAATTGTGTGCACATATGTTGTGTGTGTGATGGTGTGTATGTGTGGGGTGATGGGCTGTGAGAAGCAGCTGGGTGCTTGGTCAAGCAAAAGCTTGGAACCCAGAAACCTTTATTGGATGGCAGGAGTTCAGCTCTGCCCCCAGGCCCTGGTTCTTTTTATTTAGCTTCAACCCTCCAACCCCTCCCACAGAGAAGTTTATGACCAACAGGAACAGGCCTCAGGCCCTAGAGAGATTTACATACTAATGAGGTACCTGAAAACCAGAGGGTGGAGTCAATTAAGCATTCTTTCCCAGCCCCTCTCCCCTCTCTCCTTCCCTATTTAACTCAGGTATGCCCTGGGGTTTTTTGGTTTTTTTTTTTTTTGGGGGGGGGGTGTACATCCAGATCCATCCACCATCCATCATGCCAATAAACCCTTTTTGGAAACCCAAGGACTTTATTGTGTCATTGGACCGAACCTGTGAGGAACCATGGAGCCACAGCCACCGTGCCTAACTTCCAGCTGGAGAAACCCTCAACATTCTCCAGCCACAATTACCTACATGTATGTGTGTGCAGACATGTATGGAAGCCAGAGGTCAATACCTGTGTCCTCCTTAAACAGGTTCTATTCCTTCTTTATGAGTCAGGATCTCTTGCTGAATCTGGAGAACATTGATGGCTTCAGTGACTTGCCTATGAACTTCAGGAATCAGTCTCCTCCTCCCTCTGCCCAGAACATCTGGTACACCTGTTTGTAAATCAAGAAGGAAGAAATACAAAGCAGCAAAATACATGTGCCTTTCTGTTTGAAAATATTTACCCCAATAGTCATTTTCCATAATTAGCCACAAATATGAGAAAGGGAGAAACATACCAGATGAAAGAAAACATCTGTGTGAGCAAATGTAATGAGTCATATTAACCCTTAAAGGTTACCCCAAGTGCTGTCTTTATATTTGATTTCTATTTCTGGCAGAAATGTCAAGGTTGGAAGCTAAGGCATGTGTTGTGTGTTATCGTTAGTAAGTCATAAGAGCAGATGAGTCTGCCACATGTCACCCAGAACATTATAAGACAGGAAGACTCATATCATTGAGAGAGCTATGTTTTGCTTGCAGGTGGTAAAAGCAGCATTACTTTGATGAAGTGTCTCCAGTTAGTGCAACCAATACTGGAAATGAGGCAAGGTTGCTCTGATGAGATGATCAGACGCCATGGCTCCCCTTAGCTTATTTGCATCTGCAGGAAGAAATCTACTCTCACCTGTTTGCCCTGTTAAAATGCTCTCAGTAGAACTGAGGGAGAGTAGAGGCTTGTCACTTATCCAGTGGGATCTGGAGACAGAGCTGCAGGCAACTTGGTCCCTGGCTTCTCAGTTTGCATTTACTCATCTATTAAATCATAGCCTCCTGTAAATTCTTGTCATCCCTGATTAATATGCAGAGACTATGCATTACTCCTGATTTTTTCCACTGGTTCATGGAGGTTCAAATACTAGAAGAATAAAACTGTCGAGAAATTACAACAAGCCTCCTTTTTTCCCTTGTGTATTTTGCCATCCTCTTGCTCATGCAGCATCATGAATAGTAATTCTGGGACCATGAGACCACCCAGCAAAAGTAACAATTGTGGCTGGAAAGATTGCTCAGCAGGAAAGGTACCTACTGCACAAGCCTGAGGATCTGAATTCAGATTTCCCATACCCATGGATAAAACTATGTGTAGCCAGGCAAATCTGAAATTCCATTTCTGGTGAGGAAGAGGCAAGAAGATACCAGAAGATTGATAGCCATACAGCCTAGCTGAATTAGTGAGCTCCCATGATCAACCATGTTTCAAACATTAAAGTAGAGAATAACAGAGGGAGATTCCCACTGTCAATTTCTGGTCTTCATATATGCACAGTCACAGGAGCAAGGGTAACACACACACACACACACACACACACACACACATTTATGTCATGCAACAATTAGCAGCTCTTAAAATCTGGTCAAAAATAAAATCATACATTGCATTTATTTTTCTTCAATGATTCATATGATAGTATAAATAGTTTTTCTGGCTAATGGAATGACCCACAGCACCTCATTCATCAGGGTGACATCTACACTGAGTTCCCAATATAGAAATAAGTTTGAAGGCTACAAAGCAGAAGGAACCAGTTTAGGTCTAAAGAAGGAAAACACATTTGTAATTTTAATATAAGCTTTTTTTTTAAATAATGTATATGTATGGGTATGATTTGTAATTTTAAGATAAGCTTTCTTTTTTCTTTTACTAATGTATATGTATCTATGGGTATGTGTGTGTGTAATCACAAGAATACAGGTTCATAAAAGGGCCAGAAGAGGGCATCAGAGCCACTGGAGTTGGAGTTACAGGTGGTTGTGAGTCAACTAACCTGAGTATTGAGAACAGAACTGGAGGAAGGAAACCTCTGGAAGAATAGCAAGCATTCCTAATCCTTGAACAGTCTCTCCAGCTTGGACCACATTTGCATTTGACTTTATTAACAAACACCTGATCAACAATAGCAACTGAAATATCATTCATGTAAAGTGTGTTACATACAGTTAGTATTCCATATGATTGTAACAGTGTCTCTTGTACTTCTTAAGGTGTATTATAAATATAAAGGTTGTGTTTGTCTTTTATCCAGGAACCAAATGGTCAAAGGCAAGGTAGCAACTATGGATTGGGATTAAATATTCTACAACAGGATATAAAATAAATTAAATTAATTAATTAATGTAAAAAGATAGAGTTTCATTTAATTCAGGGTAGACTTTACTATTCATCTCTAAACTTCTGATCTTCATGACCCACCATCCTGAGTGATGGGATGATAGGTTCACAGCATGCTAAATTTAAGTGGTGATGAAGATAGGACCCAGGGCCTCCTGCATGCTCAACATGGATCTCCTACCTCAGCTTCTTCCTCTGGCTGGAGCTTCTAGCTTTAAGCAGAACTAGAGCTACAGACAATGACAAACATATTCGAAAACTGTTAGTGAGAAGAGGGTTTAATCATTTGAATAATGTTAATGTGGCTTTGTCTCTCCAGAAGTAAATCTCAGTCTGATTAACCAATGGGAAATTTTCTTTTAATCGATGTGGCTATGGGTGAGTGTGAGGACATGTGTATGCAGGAGAAGAGACAGAGTTACAGGTGGTTGTAGGACACTGATAGGCTACTGGGCATGGAACTTGGGCCCCTTCATCTTAACACCCATGACCAATAATTGTGGGTCTTAAGCCCACAATCACTGAGTAATTTTTAACTTAATCTGTTTTTTTTTTTTTTTTTTTTTTTTTTTGGTAGTAACTAATAAAAGTTGGATTACAGCATACTTGAGTAAAGTACAGAAAGTTAACATGGCTGTTCTTGGGTTCTTGGAAAAAAGGTTTCAAAGAATATCATTATGGTACATGTATAAACATAGAGACACTTGAATCAGGAAGCTCACAATCAGTTTATGGCAAATAAAAAACACTTTGCATTGTCCCTAGATTTACTCACATAATAACTGTGAATTCAAAAAAAAAAAAATCTCAACTGAATTTAAACCATTAAAACACATGAACTATATTTTTCTTATCCCTGGAAAAACATTAAAACTTGCTAATTCTGGCCTTTCAAAGCACAGATACTTTCAACACTGTTTGTTGTGATCATGAGAGGACTGGGGAGGGCAGGGAAGAGAACAGAGTATTTTATAATTTATAACAAAAGATCAAAAAGGACAGAGTGATTGCTGGAGACTGAAACTATGTATGTAAAATGCCAAGTTAGAGAAAAGTGTAGGCAACCTGTCCAGCAGAAGAAACTCCTTGTCAGAACAAACTTGAATAAATAAATAAATAAATAAATAAATAAATAAATAAATAAGGAAGAAGGTAGCAGGAAGGTGTAGGTAAATGTGATTACCCATAAGCCTGATGTCCTCATTCAAACCCACATGGTAGAAGAGAGTACCAACCTTCACAAGTTGTATGAGGAGCAGAGGAAGCCTCAAGTTAATGATGTTATGAGGTCCTGAGGGAATATACTCTTTTGACATGCAATAGCCATGTTGAGAACCCAAACCGAAGACCTGTGAACAAATCACAACACTCCCCTCCCAACACACACACCCAGAAGGAAGGCTCAGAGGAATAGCAAAGCCTGGGGTCTAAGTCAATACTGTGTGCAGAAAAATGCTCACCATAGCTTTCTCCTCTGGATATATATGGCCTGAAGACTGCTCCCTCACACCGACTGATCCTACCAAGATTAACTAAACCTGCTTCCTTGGTTCTGCTGTATACCCTAAACACTGCCTCTTTGTTTAGATGCATTTAATAACCCCACCTCTCTCTTCAATTTTACAATAATAAATATGCCGAGTTTCTAGGACACAGCAGTATCTCCATTAAAGAGCCACCAGGTCTCAGCTTTTCTGTGTTTCTGTCTTCCTCATTCCCTCATAGCCCCAGTTCAATCATACGCCTTGAGTACTACTCCTTTGACAACCAACTAGCTGCTATGGGTTTATAGCTGCCTCACACAGAGAAATGAATATAAGATAAAACATTAGTGATTAAACATGATGAGACTAAAGAACATGGCAATCAAGGTTAAAAATTACTGAATGTTTACATGTGATGAAGTTTACAGTAAGATCGGTGTTCTGTGAAGAGAAAACCATGAATTATTAACATCAAGCAGACAGACATCATTGTGTTACAAAGACACAAAGGTGCTCAGAAAAAAAAAATAATCCAAAACAAGTTATTTCATGATGGTGATATATTACTAAAAGTAATTATATTTATTTTGCTGAGAGGCTAAATTGAAATACTGAAACAATTATTGAGAGATAGATAAGTGTGTTTTTCATCAACATGGGAAGAGTTACTTTGGCATTGTAATTATTAATTAGCATCCATGAATGCCATATTCTATATGAAAATAGACCAACAACAGCAAAACTTAATGACTTTTCATGTACAATTCTCTTGCTTCCAGCAGCTTCCTCATGGGGATTTCACTCAGCATGGAGAGCTCCTGTAAAAGGCATCAGAGCTCATTCCTGTAACATGCTTGTCACCACTCTCTGTAGACTGGCAAGCATCCAGCTCACTTCAGCCTTTCTGAAGGTAAAGATCACAAGGCTAAGGCATAATGAGAAAAGAAATCTTACACTAGTTCCAACTGGAAAGAAGTTTTGAACCAACCAGGCAGATGAAAGGGTGTCCACTACAACTTAAAAATTGTGTTCTTTCCAAGGTCAAGAACTAGCCTATGAATGTGCACACAGCTTCACATATGTAAGAAGCCTTGCATCCATCAAAGAAAGTTTAATAGCAGAGGACATCCTATAAACAAATTTTGACTTAAAAATGAGTATCCTTATCAATAATTAATAATCATTAAAACAGGCAAACAACAGTCAGACCTGACTATGGCTGTGGATCCTTGTAGCTAAATATGCACCTTAAGAAGAATTGGGAAAACCCTCGTAGGATCAAATGTGACATGTATGTCACTATAGATTCAGTTGTATTCAGAGAAAGGTTTTCTTCTTACAGTAACTGAATATGACGCCACATGAACAGCAGCTGCTTCTTTCCTGCCTTGCTTATTAGTCAACAATTATGTTCCATTCTTTCAGCCTATAGAAACCGTTTTTGCCCCGTGCTGTCTCTATTATCTGGAACCCATGTACAAGTAGGTGAAAGGTTAATCAACTTTGCAGCAGCTAATACTCTTCCTTCCTTCCTTCCTTCCTTCCTTCCTTCCTTCCTTCCTTCCTTCCTTCCTTCCTTCTTTCATGTCTTTTTTCTTTCTTGGCAGGCTTTTTGTTCTAATTTTTAGCTTTCCTCTTAGGTGAAGGAAACTGACCAAAAAGGATTCATTCTCAGCCACAAAATGATTAAATATAAATTTTCTGAAGAAAACAATATACTCTGTAAAACGAATTTCTTATTTAAATGTATAAAGATACATATAAAAGAGTTAAAAGCAGCAAAATGTAGAACAAAGAAAATGAAACAAATTCAATAGTAATTTAAGTAAAAACAATTTCCAAACATGAAAATTGCCAAATGATGTATACAAAAATCTCAAACTAACATTTATTTGAGTAGATAAATTTGTTTAATTATACAATTATTCAAATATCTGTAAAAGTTAAAAATCATTCTTATTTAACTAAGAAAGGATAATAATTCATATTAATACGATGGTTTTAAATGTGAAGCATTAGTTTCATACATAGTTGATGAAGGTTTTAACTTCATTTATTTATTTTGTTCATATGTGTGTGCATATACTTGTGCACATGACTAGAGGTCAGAGGACAGCTTGTTGGAGTTTGTTCTATTCTTCTACCATGTGAGTTCAGGGACTGAACTCAGGGTCTCAGTTGACAAGCACCCTCACCCACTGAGCTTTATTTATGGTAATGATGGAGATACTTTACAATCAAATTTTATAAAATGTATTTTGGTAATATGTAACATTGAAAATAGCTAATTGTTTTAAATCACATGTTATTATAATTATGTTTTAACTATACACTTTTTGGATATCTATACAATAGAAGTGATATCTACAAAAGAAAATAAAGAATTCAAGTAATGTATATAGTGATGAAGTGGAACATATTCTTTGACTATTTGTGTTTATTGTCTTGCTTGTTCCTTGACTATTTGCATCTATCATATTGCTGGTTCCTCAATCTAGAACTGACATTAATACTTGCATGTAATTAAATGGTATAAAAGCAAAAAGGAGTAGGAGGATGGGATAGGGGTGTTCTAGGGAGGGGAAATGGGGAAAGGGGATGACATCTGAAATGTAAATACATAAAGTATCCAATAAGAAAAAAGTGGCAGCAGAAATAGAATAATATGAACAGCATGTGACACATAAGAATGGGCTATAAAATGAGATAAACAAACTATAGTTGTCTTAAAGCTACAACTCCATTCTGAATATATATATATATATATATATATATATATATATATATATATGACAAGAAGAATTAGTTTATCTCAGCCCACCCTAAGGTGGGAGCACTTAACCCCAAAGAGTTAAGTGAGAGGTAAGGAATATTGCATTTTGCTAAAACACTGATAATATAGAAGCCTGGTAAGCAGAATATAGACAGTATATAGATATGTAGGTAGAGGATAGGAAGAAAGACAGACAGATGATAGATAGATACTAGATAGACAGATAGATGGAGAGAGAGACAGAGAGACATATAGATGATAGATAGGTGATAGATGAAATAAATTCATGGTAAGTTTATAGATGACAGGAAGATAGATACACATTTGATGGATAATAGAAAGATAGGTATAAGTGGATAAGTATATGTCAAAATATTGTGTGTGTATGTGTGTGTTTGTGCATGTGTGTGTGATAGGTGATTATATAATAGATTGCACACATAGGCAGATATATACACAGATCCATAAAAAGAGGAAAATATCAGCTGTGAGAAGGGAATGAGCATGGAGGGAAGAAAAGAGAGAGGATAAAGAAAGAGTGGGAAAAAGCAAGAGAGAGAGACAGAGGACAGAAAGAGAGAGAGAGAGAGAGAGAGAGAGAGAGAGAGAGAGAGAGAGAGAGAGAGAGAATGTGTGGTAGGGATCCCTACTGTATCTTATAGTCTTCTACAGATCTAAGTGCCCAGTTTTTGATGAAAGATTAATCTATCACAGGTAAGGACTAATGAGTTTGGCATTTTCCACAAAATATATCTCCTACTTAACACAAGACACAATGCAGAACTGTCCAGAAAACTGCACAGACGAAAACACCAATTACCACCAACAGCATTGGTAGACCCAAAGTTTATGTTTCTTCTCCAAGTGAAAATACATTTTAATTATTTATTTTAGCAGGAAAGTAAGTCATGGTTTAGTGAGTACTGATAGGTTTTCAAATTAAAGGTTGTATATTCCTGATAAAGAAGCATTGAAAGTATTTGCATGTGATCTGGTCACACGCAAATACTAACACTTGGATCCTTAGTTACATCTAATATTCCACATTCACAATGGATTTGAGTAGAACTGTGATGTGAATGCTCTATTTTCTACTCCTGGAACACAACTGGTAAACGTCAGCTCAGGGCACTATAAATCCTCTCCCTCAGATCCTCCATTGATGATTTTCATTTCTATTCAGTCCCCGGTGACCCCCATTTCCCCCCATCTCCTATAGATGTGTACTTTACCAGCTAGGATATGTGATGAAGGAAGACAGAGAGAGTTGTCTTTCTGAGTTTGGATCACCTTAATTTTATATTTTCCAGACACATCCATTTCCCTGTAAGTTTCATGATTTAACTTTTCTTTAAAACTGAGTAAAACTCCACCCTGTATATGTACAGCCAATTCCTGTGTTGATCAACATCTAGGCTTGTTCCATTTCTTTGCTCAAAGTTTCCGCAGGAGTCAATGCAGTGGCTGATCCAGAAGCTCGGAAAATCCTGATTTAGGGAAATATTCTTGTATTTCTACATAAGTGGGATCTGCACTAGCTCCCTTGATACTGTATATGAGTCACCCTTACAAACATAACAAATACTATATCAGGTCACTAGAATGCTCTTTATTCCGAACGTGACCTATTCAGCACTACAATTTAATAAGCATATCAGAATAAGCATAGCCAAAATCATATACCATGAACACTAGATTTGGAAAAAGGGAGAAAGAGATGTTTCAAAAAAATTATGTTGTTGTTTTGTTTGGCTGAGGGAATGGGTTAGGTTCTTTTTTTAAAAAAAAAAATTTGCCCTGGTTTTTGAGACAGGCTTTTTACTATTCCAGTATGGGAAAGAAAACTTTGAACTTCTTAATCCTCCTGCCTCCATCTGCTAAATGATTGGATTACAGGTGTGCACCACCATGTCTGTTCTATGCTGTGCTGTTGGGGTCCACACTAGCCCCACGTTGGGGCGGCCAAAAAATGTCGTGGCCCAAGCAAAATGTTGAGGCCCAGGCCGACCCATGTTTGGGCGGCCACTGTATCCCGGCCCAAGCTACAGCTCAGGTCCCCGGGTTGGGGTTCAGCAAGAGCGAGAGTGAGGACGAACTCGAAGAATGCAGACCAGACAGAGTGTAATTCAATCCCGTTTATTCTTCAGTCTAACTCCTAAGTCTTGAGTTCCTAGTGCCTAGTCCCTAGCTCCTAGTCCCTCCAAGTTCCAAGTTACTTCTTCCAAGTTCTCTTCCAAGTGCCTGCTACCTGTCTTCTCTCTGCTGTGTCTGGTTCTCTGTTCTGTTCTGTCTCTGCCTTTTACATATCTCACTTCTAAGCCATGCCTTTTGGTCACACCTTTAATCATGCCCTTAGGGCTTGTCTCTAAATCTTATCTCTAAATTACACTCTTAAGTCACACACCTTTAATCTCACACACCTTTAATCTCACGCACCTTTAATCTCAAGGTATCTAAACCAAGATTATCGGAGTGTGCTCAGCTGTTGTAGGCTATTGTAATCCAAGTCACATCAGGGTATATGGCTCAAGATGGCTGCAAAGCTGATAGCCGCTTTCTGCTAAAAGTTGGCCCCCAACACTGTGCTACAGATGAGGTTTCATATATGCTAGGCAAACAGTCTCTGCCCAAAAAGTTACACATCCCCAGTTCCTTTCTCCATTTTTAGTTGACTAAAAGTTAGGATTATAAGTTATTAATTTGCTGGTTCAGGGTTACCTTTACCTCTGAAGCTAGACAAATATTTTGACCAGGCAATTCTGGTAACTTTTCGGCTATAATATATAGTAACAGTGAGTTTAAAGATACATTTTTAAAACTCTAAGGCTCTGCCTGTTCACCTGTATATGTATGACATGCATATTTGTTGCATAAGTGATACATAATCAGAAACACACATTTACACATAAAAACTGCTGTGCTGTGTATACTTCATTCAATATATAATACTTTAGTTCAACATCAATTAATCTTACCATTTTATTTCAATCCAATTTTACATTAAAATGTCAATTTTGATCCAGTACATTAGTTACCAGTTTGTTAATGAGTAATTTGCTGGGAAAATATTGTGCTGGAAATAATTCTTAGACCCTTGCTCCCAAGAATACCATTAATACTGATAAGCATATAATTTGCAGTAATCAATCTGAGGGTTACTACATGAATCTAAGAATTGCTTTTATTGGCCTTAAGAATTTATTTTCATTTTAAGTGCATGAGTATTTGCCTGCATAGCACGCATACCCCGTGTGGTGGTTTGAATATGCTTGGCCCATGGGAAATGGCAGTATATGAAGGGGTGGCATTGTTGGAAAAGGTGTAGCCTTGTTGACTTGACAGAAGTGGATCACTGTGTAGGCAGGCTTTGAGAGCTCCAAATGTTCAACCTCGACCAGTGTGGAAGAGACAGCCTCTCCTGACTGCACTAGAATCAAGATGTAGAACTCTCAGCTCCTTCTCCTGCCTGTCTGCTGCCATGCTTCTCACCATGATGATAACAAACTGAACCTTTGAAACAGTAAGCCAGTCCCTATTAAATGTTTTGCCTTTATAGGAGTTGCAGTGATCATGGTGTCTCTTCATAGCAACAAAATTCTAACTTAAGACATAAGTTGGTACCAGGGACTAGGGTATTGCTGTGATAGGCCTGATCATGCTGTTGTTCAGAGGAAAGTGGATTTGGGGACTTTGTAAAGCAGTAGAATGCTTTAAGTATGACTTAATGGGCCATATTAGTAGCAGCATGAAAGACAGTGTTCCTGAGCGTGTTTTAGAACTGTGAGACCCTAACTCAAAAGATTTCAGAGGAGAAGAATTTTATTTTATGGTTTAGCAACTATTCTTGTAACATATTGGTGAAGAATGTGGCTGCTTTTTACCTTTTTATGGTAAGTCTCCCTGAGGCTAAGGTGAAGAGATTCAGATTAATTGCATTGACAAAGGAAGGTTCAGAAAATTCTAGCATAGACTTTGTCCTCTGTTCACTTTTATGAGGGGCATTTTGATCAAATGTAGAAAGCAGAGAAAGTAAATATATGAAATGTATGGCTCAAGTATTAAAGGAGCACCAGGAAGTGAAATGGATCTGAATTCTATGTTCAAGGAGATAAACAGATTAAGGATGTGGTGACATCAGGCAGGATCCTACCCAGCTAAGCTTATTGTTTTATTGTACTTGATGTTGAACAAGGGATAGTTATATGTATGCACTATTTTTACCTGACCATTATTTTTATTTGGACTTTTAATCTGGAACAAACTACAATCCAGAAATGGAGGATCCAGATCTTGAGGCTGGTATTTTTATTAACAAGCTGGAGGCCTAAGCTGGGTAGGTTCTGAGCTATTCTAACCTGAGTAGGCTGCAAATACTAAGACAAATGCCATCTGGTCTTACCCTGGTTCATTGTGGTCCATATGGGTTCTTATGGTTGCTCTCTCATCAAAATTTCATGGCAAATCCTCCTCTGGTCCCTCCATATGGTATCTCCACACCTTCTCTTCCTGGTCCATTCTTTCTGTACACTGCTCTTTGTGAATGAAACCTCTTTTCTGAAATCAGAAGTCCTGCCCTCATTTCTTCTGCCCAGCTACTGGGTGATTAACTCCGTATTAACCAATCAGAAAAGGTAGAGAAGAATGTTTACAAAACATTGTGGAAGATGAAACTTCATAACAATATTGAAAATCTAGCTTGTACTCATCTCTCTGGCAGGTACAAAAATCAACATTTGAATAATACAAAGACAACTTTACAGAATGCACAAGGAGATTATCCCCCAAACTCTCTCTCTCTCTCTCTCTCTCTCTCTCTCTCTCTCTCTCTCTCTCTCTCTCTCTCTCTCTCTCTCTCTCTCTCTCTCGTGTGTGTGTGTGTGTGTGTGTGTGTGTGTGTGTGTGTGTGTGTAATATGTACTGGTGTCAACAGAGACCAGAAGAGGTCACTGAATCTCCTGGAGCTTGCATTACAGGTGATTTTAAGCCACCTGCTATGAGTATTAGGGACAAAACTTGAGTCCTCTCTAAAAGCAGCAGGCATTCTTAACTATTCAGTTTCTCTCCTCTAATTGTTCCTTAAATGAATTTTAGTAATGCGTGTTTTAACATGATTTGCTCACTTCTTCTAAGCTGCTGGATGTAACAGTTGCTAATAGAAGCCCCATAGTAACAGTTGCTAATAGAAGTCCCATAGTAACAATTGCTAATAGAAGTCCCATAGTAACAGTTGCTAATAGAAGCCCCATAGTAACAATTGCTAATAGAAGTCCCATAGTAACAGTTGCTAATAGAAGTCCCATAGTAACAGTTGCTAATAGAAGTCCAGTAGTGGTTCTTAATTTCCAGGAAATTTGTCCTGTTGTTAGCACTTTGTCTTGTTAGTTTTCTAGTCAACTTTTTATATAGGTATATCATTTCAATTTACCTCTCAAATAGTTTATTTTAATTCTGATATTAATCCTTGGTACTGGTGTTAAACATGAGACTTAAGGCTCTCTAGACATTCTGCCATGTGACCATGTCTTCAGCTTTCTTTTTGCTGCTTTTTATGTTTAAAACAAGATCTCCAGGATTTTGAGACAGGAGCTCTCCAAATTTGTCAGGTTGGACTTGAACTCACTCTGTTTAGCCAAGGAAGGCCTAGGTTTTGTGATTCTCTTTCATAAGGTTCTAAAGAAGCTGGGAATTCCAGGACTAGGCTCTCAAGCCCAGATATTAATTCTCTTTATAATTAATTCTCTTTATAATTTTTTTATATTCAATTTCTCTGAGTTCTACTATGGTGCCTTTTATTTCCTCTCATTTGTATATATTGGGTTTTGTTTGCTTTTTATTTTATTTGAATTTTTATTTTGTTTTGTTTTTACTTTTTAGAATTGTTCTGTCCCATATTTAACTTTTATTTATATATATGTTACTTAAAAGTGTTTTTGTACATGTGTGTCTGTACCTGTGTGTTTGTATGTCTGTATATCTGTATGCCTGTGTGCCTGTGTATGGTACATTAACATGAGTACAGGTTGTTTCTGTGTATATCTTTATCTCTGTTTATGATATAAGATTCTCTAGAGTTGGAATTGCAGGAAGTTATGATCCTCAGTGTATGGGCATTGGGGATCTAAACTCAGGTCTTCTTCTAGAGCAATTTACTCTCTTAATAACTAAAACACCTTCTCATCCCCTAAGTTTTATCTTTAAATTTGTTTATGAAGCAATGTCTTTTTATATGGATTTCCTTACAGAGTTTGTCAAGCTCACTCTCAGTCTTATTTGCCTCCAGTTAAGGTCTCTCTTTATGTACTTCTCAGGCAGACCTACATTCAAAGTGTTCCTATAGCTACCTTCTGGGACCTAAAATTACAACCATGAGCCAGAAGGCCTGGCTTTGCTTTTCAGAATTTGAAGCTAAAAGGTAGTGTTATTGATCTGATACTTGCAGAATTTTTGAGATAACAGGAGAAGAATGCATAGATTTCTCAAGAACACAGAAACTTCTATAGCAGTGGCCCTGTGGTAGATCACAAAACAAGTTCTAATAAATTAAAGATGTTTCCGATCACACAAGTATCTTTCAATATACTGAAATAATAAATCAATAACAAAGTGACATGGGATAACAAAGAAAATTTGAAATGTTAGCCTTCAACTTCTGGACTTTCGGAGTTCATTTATGCACTATAATGAACTTTATGTTAATGCATGGCATTAGCGTAGCCACAAAATCAGCTTTCTTTAGCATATCTTGGCTACAGACATCAAACTTCCTTAACACAGTTAACCCTCCAGTACATACCTGATGCTCAGAAGTAGTTGACCAAGACAAAATCTAATCCATAATTTTGAGTACTATTTTATTAAGGTTTTTTTTTTTCTTTTTTGTTTTACTCTCCTGGAGTTTTGTTTGTTCTTGTTTTTGAGGGAGCATAAAAAATAAATTTGAATGAATAGTGATATGGGGAGTGTGATGATTTGAAAGATTAGCCCCTGGGAAGTGGCACTATTAGGAGGTGTGGCCTTGTGGGAATAGGCATGGCATTATTGGAGGAAATGTGCAGGCATAATTTGAGGACTCCTAATTCTCTAGCTCTACCCAGTGTGGAAGAGACAGTCTCTCCTGGTTGCCTGCAGATCAAGACTGTCTTTCTTTTTTGTTTGTTTGTTTGTTTTTCAAGACAGGGCTTTTCTGTGTAGCCCTGGCTGTCCTGGAACTCACTCTGTAGACCAGGCTGGCCTTGAACTCAGAAATCCTCCTGCTTCTGCCTCCCAAGTGCTGGGATTAAAGGCATGCGCCACCACTGCCCAGCACTTTCAGATCAAGACTTTTGGTTCCTTCTCCAGCACCATGTCTACCTGGATACTGTCAAGTTTCCTGCAGCAATAGTGATGGACTGAAACTCTGAAACTGTAAGTCAGCCTCAATTAAATGTTGTCCCTTATAAGAGTTGTCTTCACAGCAATGGAGAGCCAAACCAAGACATGGAGGATCTGAGAATGTTTCTCTGGGGAAGGAATGTCTTTTTGGTTGTGAGCCTAATTTTTAACAGATGAGCCATCTCTCCAGCCCAACCTAGGATAGGGGATTGTGCACAAAAAAATACTGTATAAACCATTAAAAGTAAAATAATCTAAATAAAAGTCTTCCAAGTACAAAACAAAATGATTTATTTTCAATTAGACGCATTCATGTGGGTCTGTATGAAAGTATGGAAATGTGAGGGTAGCTGCTCATGGAAAGCTGAAGAGAATAATAGAGCCCTGGAAGCTGGAGTTCCAGGAGAGAGTAAGCTAACTGACTTTGATGCTGAGAATCAAACTCAGGTCCATGGTGAGAGCAGCAAGCACTCTTAGCAGATAATCAAGTTCTCCAGTCTCCCAAATTGTTCCTAACTTCTCTATCTACCCAGGGTACCACAGGAAGCCAATATTTTCACTGCTCTTTCTTTGTATCAACATGACAGAATACTACTGAAGAACAATGAGATGCTGCACACAGAAGCACAGGGTGGTTATGTGTAGTTTTCTACAGAGGTGATGGACAGTCCAAACATTTTTGAATTCATACTCATTGCAGAATATTTTAAATGCCATTAGGAAGACTATTTATTCGACAACTTACATGAGAAATATTTTTTTTGCTGACATTAAGCATCTGATATACAAATTTGGAGTTTTCAAAATAGAGCAAAATTATCCTGTGCATATCAGGAGGTATGTAGCAAAATAGGATTCAAATTGGGCTATTGTTTTTTACTCTTCACTGGTAAAGATATTCCATTGTGTCTTTTGTTTATGGAAGTTTCTAAGGCTTCAAGACAGTCAGCCCCAGAGATGCTCCTGCCTCTGCCTCCCCAGTACTGAGATGAAAAGCAAATATCATATTTGCCAGCTTTTTAAATATGTATTGTAAAGGTAAAACTTAGGTCCTCATGCTTGTGCAGTAAGCACTTTACCAGCTGAACTAGTCACTCTGCTTTCTCAACCATCCATCCCTTTCTTTAGATAAGGACCATGCAACCCTCCTTGTCAAGTGGACTCTCTCTGCAGTGAATTTTAATTAAATATTTTATTTAATATTCAAATATTTATGAATGCGTTTTTATCCAGTCCACACCCTTCACTGCCTTCCTTCCATTTCCTCCCCTACTTCTACCCCACTATTTAAATTCCCCAAATTCATTCATACTCCTTCACTTATATTCTGTCTTCCCAGTCCTCTCTTCCTCACCCAGTCCCTTTCTTAATACTTAAAATGTCTAGTTAGAATTGTTTATATACCCATGGTTGTATAATCATGTATTTAACCATGGGTAGCCTCTCAGGACCCATGTCTCTGAAGAAAAGTGATTGTTTCTCTCCCTATAGATATCAAATGCCAATAGCTTCTCAGATATGGTTAAGACTTCACGAACTTCTCCCCAACTCATGCTGGAATTTCTGGTGGCTTGATCTTACACAAGTCTTGTACATGCAGGGCTCCACAGATTCCAGAAGACTTTGTAGACAGAAGCACACTGAATAACTTCTGGTGGTGTTCTGGTTGCTTCTTTCCACTTTAGCAGCCTCATGTTGGTTAGCAGAATGGTTTCTTCTGGATCATGCTGATTCATGTTTGGTGTTTTGCTAGAGAACTGAACTGCTGACAATAAAGAATGGAAAAGCCCCAAAGAACTATTTCATGCCCCCCTTGTTCTGTTAAACATCTTTCTCCCCTACCTTTGGTCAACGGTCTATAAGGGAAGTTGAAGCATTTAAGAACATTTATTAAAGTAGTTATGTTTATATGCATATAAAATATAATATAATTTAACATATGTAATATTCATATACTTAACTCCAAGACAGGCCTGGTTTATCTTTCAGAGGCTGATGACACTGGCTAAACAGTAAGCAGGGTTGGTCTATGTATCTACACACATACCTAACTAGCCTGGATTCTTCAGCTCACAAATATCCTTACTCCCATTACTTCCCTGTTGCCAAAACCACTTATATTATCTTAACAACTATTTGCCTCTCTCACAAAGGCAGTCTTGTGAGTGAATGTTACTGTACTTCCTAGTTTAATTAGTGACTTTGGTTTTATAAAATTTCTGTTCAATGAACAATACCGAACAAGAACAAGAACTTCCATTCCAGAATCCATAGTGGTTCTATTATCTTCTCCCAGCATTTTGAAATGTTACTGAAAGATGTAACAAAAATATAAATAAAATCTTATATGAGAAAAAAATAAAACTACCATATGTCAAATTGGAAATAACAGTGAAAATAAACACCTAAGCCACAGCATCTTCCCCTTGCTCTTAGTCAAAGAGGTCTAGAAATAAATAAGAAATTTCCCTGCCAGTGCTCACATTTTCCTGTGCTTTCTTTTCCAAATGTGTTCTCTCCTAAAAAAAAATAAAGAATGAAAATAAACAGCTATGTTTCTTGAAAACTGATTGACTCTGTGTTCATGGACAGTAAAAAAATTCAACATGGACTTAGAAAATACTATTACTCACAGAATGCAAGAATTATTTTCAGGGTGCCTGAAGGGTGTTAAGTAATATAAAAAAGACAAAGGGCCCACATGAAAGCCACTCATGCTGGCTGATCTGTGAATATGTTAAATTAATAATAACAGTGTGGAAAAATCCTCATAGCTAATGCAAATAAATTCAATAGTTGAAAGGCTATGATTTCATAGAGATACCCAAAAGTAAAATTTTCAGGGTATTTATTATATTTATTTCAGAATGAAAATAGGAAAGTTTCCCTGTGTGAGTCCATAAACCTTCCTCTTTTAATTATGCATTTGTTTACAAATGGCTAGTATGTGTTTAAGGAAAGCAGAGAAGGATGAATATGTGTGAATATGTGTGCTGGGGCGAGTATGCCAATAATCCAGTGGAGTTGAGTACTCATACCAAGAACAGAAAGGAGAAGAAAATCAGCCCCACAGTCATTTGAGTTAAATGTGCAAGTGCAAAGTTTGAGTGTGTCACAGTTAGTGAATTTTCCATAGATTCTACAGAGGAGCATTGCCATATAGAGACAACCCTTCATTCAGTAAAAGACGTAACTTCTTTTGTCCTTTCATGTTCTGGGGGGGGGTGGGTGGCGTAGGACAGAGGTTTTTTCTTATTTTTTAAAGATGTACTTATTTTTCTTTATGTGTATGTATGTGCTTGTACACACACTCATGCCTGTGAAGGCCAGAAAGAGGTGTTAGCTCTCCTAGAGCTTGAGTGACATGTGATTGTCAGCTACTGGGTAGTAATGCTGGCAACCAATCTCCAGCCCTCTACATAAGTACACAAGCAGCAAGCAACCTTAACTGCTCAGACATCTTTTCAGCCCCAAAGAGGTTTTCATTGTTTTCCTTTGAGGCAGAGTCTCCATTTAGCTTAGGTTGGCTTCGTTGAACTCTCTAGCTGCAGATGACCTGTATCTCTGCTCATCTTGTCTCTGCTTCATATGTACTGGTATCACAGATGTGCAGCACACACGTGGGGCAGCCTGAGCTGCCCCACACTTGGGGGCCAGAAATGTTGAGAACTGCACTACCCCACGTTTGGGGGCCAAAATGTCTCAGAAGGTTCTGTCAATGTTGGAACCCGCACTGCCAAGAGCCTTGGGGGCCAAACTGTTATAGCCTGCACTGCCCAAAGCTGCTCCAGTCCATGGGTCAGGGTTCAGCAAGAGAGAGAGTGAGGAAGGACTCGAGGAATGGAGACCAGACAGAGTGTGATTCGATCCCGTTTATTCTTTAGTCTCTCTTCCTAGTCCAAATCCCAAGTCTTGAGTTCCTAGTCCCTAGTCCCTAGTCCCTAGTGCCTCCAAGTTTCAAATTCTTTCTCCAAGCTATGGGCTAAGTGCCTAATAATAGTTGCCTGTCTCAAGTCTCAAGTGCCTACTCCCTGGGCCTAATACTTAATAATCATTTCTTCTGAGTTCTCTAGTCCAAGTGTCTTCTTCCTCAATGCCTAATTCCTATTCCAAGTTGTACTCTAAGTTGTACTCTCTAACCTAATTCCTAATTCCAAGTTGTACTCATAATAATTTCTTCTGTCTGCCTCTCGCCTTTTATATGTCTCACTTCTAAAGCCACATCCTTAAGTCATGCCCTTAAGCCACACCCTTAGGACTTATCTCTAAATCTGATCTCTAAGTCACACCTTTAAGTCTGGGCTCTAAA
The DNA here is from genome assembly GCF_011762505.2 of Arvicanthis niloticus. NCBI lineage: Eukaryota > Metazoa > Chordata > Mammalia > Rodentia > Muridae > Arvicanthis > Arvicanthis niloticus. Next base: position 12,364,022 of record NC_047667.1, on the reverse strand, counting down.
TCACAGCTTTAAGTCTCACATACCCAAAGGAAGATCCTGGGTATCTAAAACAAGATGTTATCAGAGTGTGCTCAGCTGTTGTAGGCTAATGTAATCAAATCTCTTAGCAGGGTATATGGCTCAAGATGGCTGCAAGGATGATAGCTGCCTTCTGTGGGCTCCCCACACCTACTTTTTCCCACTAGGTTTGTACACAGCATCACTTCTCATGCAGTCATCTCTAAGAATGGGAAGCACAGTGAGTTATATTCTAGTCATCAAACCCATAAAGCACCATGTTCATAATATCCACTGAAAAGCTAGCTCAGAACTAGTTCTTAAAGTATCTTAAAGAGATACAATTTGGTAGGTAAAGTATTTACTACTCAAGAGTGAGAACTCGAGCTCTGGTCTCCACACAAAAAGCCAGACAATGGAGAGAGACTGTAATCCCAGCTCTGGCCAAGTGGAGATAGGACGATCCTGCAGCCTTGCTGAACAACTTGTCTTTCTAAAGTGGGGAGCTACAGATTCAGTAATAGAGCTTGTCTCTGAAATAAAATAGAAAGTGATTAAGAAGGACACCAGATTTCAAACTTTGTCCTCCAAGAGTGTGTACACACATATTACACAAACATGAAAGCAAGAATAAACTGGTTAAAGCAAGTTTTTAAAATGTCTGAAAACATTACTAAACAAATTACTATTCAAAAATGAAGTCTGTACATGAATACAAAACATAAAGTAATGATTAATGCCTATTTGATGTTGCCTCTGGGACTAAGTCATGTCTAATGACCCAACACAACATTCATTGCCTCATAATCAAGAGCCTATGATCACTGTCAGCTTGAGAATTTATCATACTTTGGATCTGGGAGTGTGTATTCACTAAGCATTGAAAGGTACAAAACAAAAGTTATTGTAAATTTTGGTATGTGCAAGACTGAAGAGGAATTTCTGATGATTGCATGTTAAGATTTTTTTCCAAAATAGTTTTAAACTTTAGAGTTTCTTGTCTGACACAAATAAAATATCAACACACACACACACACACACACACACACACACACCATGGCTCTTACTTCAAAGAGAGATAACTATAATATAGTTATACACGAGTGACCATCACATAGGAAAGCAGAATCAATTTTCTTCAAATATCATTCATTGCTTTAATACGATTACATGAAATCTTATTAGTTACTGAGCAAAGATACTTATAACTCAACACCTTACCAAACACAGAGGTGGCAGCCATGGTGAGGTGGGTCATAGAAAAGTAAGAAAACTCTGCTATAGATTTTAGATACTGTCTGATGACATTCATAGCTTTAGCATTAGCGTAAGGCAGTGGTCAATTAAGAATGCAGTTCAGAGGTTCTGATGGTCAGGATGTTATGTAAGATATGTAACTGAGGGCTGATGACTCTCAAAAGGTATTAAAATAGCTCAAAATAATTTAGGTCTGATCTGAAGCATTCTAACTCTCCCTAAAGCACAAAATTCAGCAATTTGGCTTTGCAGAATCTTTAACCCAAGTGTGACTCTTTTTATTTCGTAGGGACTTCAGTTTACAAAAGCTAGAAAATTGCCACTTTATCTTAATAGCAAGTTAAAATGCTGAAGCAGTGTAGCATCCATAACTCTTCTTAGCCCTGTAAGAAAAAGGAAGTCACAAAGCAAATTGCTGCCCTCAGCCCTGAAAAGACAGCCACAGAGCCACAAACACCATTGCTTGTGTTAGCAGAACCTCAGGAATAGCAGCTTTCTTAGAGCCAGTGCTGAGAAAGGAAAAAAATTAACCATAATTGAATGGCTGAAGGCACCATGTAGACAGGGTGAGAGAGAAAATCGAAGGCTGGATATTCAGAGGAGGTACCTTTGTGCCTGTGAGAATTTCACCTGCAGGACCCTAACTATTTTCTCACAGTAGATATAGGAGTCAAACTTTGCCTCTGCGCAGGGAGATGTGATGGAATGATTCTGATTGAAACCAACTTCTTGTACATAATGGCATCTGCCTTTGAGGGAAACTAAAGCAGAATAGCTAACACAGAACAAGGAACCTGCATGGTTAGCTGAAGTTCCTCCACACAACAACACAACTGGTTTGTTAGAGGAAGTCATGTGTCTCTTCAGTGGGGACCACAGTTCTGCCTAAGGCTATGGAAAGTGTGATCCACAGACACACCTCCTAAATGTTGTTTTATGATAATGGCATCTTTGTGTCATTAGCCTTGTGAAACTAACTGTTCAAATCATGCATCTGATGACACTTGACACATCTGAAATTGTAATATATACTATATTCGATTGAGGATGGAATTCAGTTTATAGAGCTTATGTCTGGCAAGAAGGCAACCTTGAGTTTTATCCCAACCACTACGTAAACAGTATGACCCTGAACTGTACACCATAAATATGGAATGGTGAAAGTAAAGGAAGAGGATAATAAAGTATAAAGTTATCCTTGGCAAGAGAGAAAGAGGGGGCAGAGAAAAAAAGAAAAAGAGAAAAAGGAAATCTTAATATAAGGACAGAGAGTAGAAACTTTATTTCACATGGTACCTTTGTTCATGAATGAATGATGCTTCTTTTCATTAAAACAATGACAGTAAAATATATTTATCAAAAAATGAGCAGAAACTGTCCTCTCTGAACGAACAAGTCAACTTATTATTTTTTTTAAAGAATTTATTTGGGGCTTACAGTTTCAATGGGTTAGAGTTTATGACCATCACATCAGAAAGCATGGCAACAGGCAGGCTGGCATGGTTTTGAAGCAATTGTTTAGAACATACAGATGATCCATAAGTAAGAGACAAAGCATGTTAACTGGGAGTGGCATGGGCTTTTAAAGCCTCAAAGCCTGGCCCCAGAAACACACCTTCTTCAATAAGGCCACACCTTCTAATCCTTTACAAACAGTTCCACCAACTGGGGAACAATTAATCAAATACATGAACCTCTGGAAGCCATTCTAAATCAAATCACTACAGACTCTTACCAGCTACTTTTTGCCTGTTTGGACACCTACATACACATGCACATACATGTGCATACACAAATGCATATATGCATAATTAAACACAAAATAAATTTTTAAAAAGATTTTTAAAAATGATCTGTCACCCTTGAGATTTTAGAGTATTCTTCCTCACACATATACAGCACCACAATGAGCCATTAGAATAGTTCTTTCATTTTGCCCCAAATGTCCACCTAAAGAAAATAACTGTGAAGCTCATGCAAGTCAGAATCATAAAGACAAAGTAAATATCACAGCCATTTCAGCCCTAAGTGAGTGGTTGTGCTGGAATTACACTTGGCATTTGCAACTATGGTTAATATACCAAGGACTCTGTTAAAAAATTAGACAGACTGCCGGACAGTGGTGGCACACGCCTTTAATCCCAGCACTTGGGAGGCAGAGGCAGGTGGATTTCTGAGTTTGAGGCCAGCCTGGTCTACAGGGTGAGTTCCAGGACAGCCAAGGTTATACAGAGAATTAGATAGAAATTAACTGAGCAGATGTAAGTGAATATGAAAATTAATTAATTTACTAATTAATTCAAAAGGCAATGCAATGAAAGAAGAAACAGTAGTTCTAAGAAAGACACGAGTGCACATGCCAGGTATCAAAACAGTGTCTTTGATGAGTTCCATACTTGAATGACCACTTCTAAGGAAATAATCTGGATGTGTGTGTATGTTTGTGTGTGCGTGTGCGTGTGCGTGAGCATGTGTGTGTATGTGTGTGTGTGTGTGTGTGTGTGTGTGTGTGTGTGAGAGAGAGAGAGAGAGAGAGAGAGAGAGAGAGAGAGAGAGAGAGAGAAAGAAAGGAAGGGGTATGTAAAATACCTGCTCACATAAGATGAAGAAATGAGATACCCTGGCATTGGAGTTACAAGTGGCTGTGAGCCACCCATACGGCACTAGAATATGAACTCAGGTTTTCTGAAAGAACAGAAAACACTATTACATGCTAAACCATCTCTCTAGCCCTGGAAAAAATCTATTTGAAAGCTCCAAAATGCAACAAAGAATAAGAAAATGGAAGAACAAAGGAGAATATTCCCCGACTGTAGAAAGATTAGAACCTGTAGCATGGGAACAAAGAGGAGAAACATCAATGGAAGAGAAGAAACATTTCGAATTGTAATTGACAACTATTTCCAAGTTAATGTAGGACATAGGTCAGAGAAAACCAAGCTGGAGAAACAACAGAAAAAAAAAAAAACACACTTAATAAATAATCTTTATGGTACAGAAAATTAATGATAAGGAAAAAACATGAAAAAGGCAAACAAAAGTTTCCTCATCTCCCCAGGAGTGAATGAGACCCAACTTCTCCTCAAATCTAAGTAAGTAAAAAGACAAGGATGTGACATATTACAAACACTGAGGGGAAAACAACAATAAAAATCAATGAGCAAAAAGGTGTCCTTTGTGATTTTTTTTTTTTTCTAAAGTAAAGTGTAGAAACAGAGGAGATGACTCAGGGGGTAAAGGGATTAACATATGACCTTGTGGACCCACATGAAGCCGGATGTGCATAGTATACAACAGTAATTCCAGCATTCCATATATAGATAGGAGGCAAGGACAGAGAAATATCCAGAAGCTTGGGAATCAGCTAGCGTTGGCTAAACACAACAAATTTCAAGAGCCATGGCTTGAACAACTTCAGGCATAGATGTCTCCTGTTTACCTGCTGGCTTATTTCCCTATCAGATAGTGCATGGTTGTCATATATGTGTGTTGTGAACGCATGCTTTGATGAGTTGTGAGTCTTCATTGTTTTTTTTTTTTTTTTTTTTTTAAATAAACAGAAAGAAACCTCTGTGATCCAGGCTGAGAACGGCCCGAGTCTAGTGCATGAACATAAATATTTATGACTGTTTGGCTACATGACTATTTAGCAAAACATTAGTAGTGCATTATTCCTCCAGCATGTGACCTCCAAATAGGTCACATAGACTACAATAGAAGGTAACATGTCTCATCTGTACCTTGTCTATTTTCCCAGAATATGGTCTCAGAATCTCTTCCCTTTTTCATTATCGCCAAGCCTCTCTCGGCCTTTTTTTGGGTACCCAAAGACCCATCCTTTACAGAGTGGCTACCTTGGAACTATTTCAGCTCATCTATTGAAAGTACCACAGGAATATCTGCTCACCTGCAGACAATACAATGAGCACGGATGATGAGCCCCACCATAAGCTTCCCTAAATAGCTCAAGGTCAGGATCTTACCACAGCATGACCTTAACTTACAACTGACTCCTTACATACCACCCAGAGTGAAAACAAGTGTATTTGTTTCTCAGGGAACTTACACCACATCTGAAGTCAAGGGACACTCCCAACCAAGTTAGCTTTGGAGAATGAATTTTAGAGCTTGAAATCAGGGTACGGCATTTCTGTTTCATGCCCTGGATGCCTTGCTGGTATTCTTATTCCATTCTTGCTGTTGATCCTGTGAACTCTAAAAGCTCTCAAAAGTAAACTACATGGCATTTTCTAAGAGTACAGACCATTCTTTGGAAAGTACCTAGGCACCTCTGGGTCAGCAGGGCATCAAAAATCTGTTTCTGCAATTTCTTCTTTTCTTTAGATCATTATGGGTTTGTCTTAAGAACTGTATGATTTAGTAGTTTTTTTTAATTTCCTAGCATATGTGTGTGTGTGTGTGTGTGTGTGTGTGTGTGTGTGTGTGTACTTTTATTTTTAGATGCCAGAGAACAAACTCTAGTCTCATTCTTTAGGTGCCACTGACCCTATATTTTGAAGCAGCCTCTCACTGGTTCTGAAGCTCTCCATGGTAGCTAGGCTGGCTGACCAGTGAGTCCCAGGGATCCACCTGCCCATCTCTCCAGGGTTTGGATTACATTATGCCCAGCATTTCACGTGCATTCTGGAAATATAAGTTCACTATCTAAGCTAGAAAGGGAATTACTTGATATCTCCCCGGCTCCATTCTTACCCTTTATTCACCACAACTAACACCACTTGATGAGAAGTCTTTATTCACAAAGATGTATGAGAACTGTAGTAGAAAATGATCTACCATAAAAATCTAAACTTATAAATAACAAACATATCAATTCATATACATATGAGTGTGTCTATGATCAATATATGAGAACCAACAAACATGCATTGATAGCCAGACAGATCAATCACTGGGCAACTTCAACAATAAAATTTTCTGAGTGTGTATCTCTACTGCAAAGCAGTACAAGAGTAAATGGGGCAACCAGTTATTGATTTAGCTCTCACATTGTAACATTCTGGGTACAGATATCATGACAAATTTCTATACCTTGATGGAATCTGAATATCAGAAAAGATAGATTAAAAATTTATCCATAGAAAATAACTCTACTATCAGAAATAGAAAGAAATACAAGTTAAGTATTTTAAAAATTATTTTTATTTTTATGGATGTGTATATGTGTGTATGTGTGTGTGTGTCCATGTTCATTTATGTATATGTCTCTGTGAGTGCAATGCCCTTTGGAGCCAGCAGAGGGTATCAGATGCCCTGGAGCTGTAGTTACAAGTAGTTGTAGCTGCAGCTGCCTGGAGTGGATGGTGGAAACAGGATGTCTGGAAGAATAGTAAGTGCTCTTTAGTGTTGGCCATCTCTTCAACTGCAACAAGTTAAATTATTAAAAGACATGCAATAAATTAAGAAATGGAATTGATTTTCATTTCAAGTAGTGAAAGGCTCTGGGTCAGTCTTCAAAAACAATTTAAAAGCCTTAAGTAGGAAACTATAGCATATTTCTGACCCAGTCTCATCTGATTGCTCTGACGTTAGACTCCAATAAGTGGAATATGGCTTAATTACAAGTTATCAACCTCTGAACTGAACTGACTTCCCAGGGCTGTTTAAAATGTAATCATATGAAATAAATACACTCTTAGTTTTATTTCAATTTTTGATCCTATCAGGGAAATACAATATTTTCCCTTACATTTCACTATAGATAATGGCCTGACATTTTCTGGACTTACTTTCCAAATGTGCCTTCAGGCAGCACTCCCAGCAAAATGTTTGTCCTGTTAGCATAGGACTCAACATCCTTTATACAGAGCAGCAATCCTCCTGATATTAAGGTCTTCCTAAATTGGTAATTCAAGGATAGGGAACTAACAAACATGCACACATAAAAATACTCTGCAATGTTGATTTTCGCTAGGTTTCTTTCCTCCCAAAGAAAAATTTTCAGTCACGATCTTAGATTTTACATTTACAATTCTTCCCATTTTAAAGGGAAAAGAAAGTTTCTTTCTGCCCTTTCTCTCTAATCCCTTCTCTGACTGTTTTCCCTCTAAGATAGCCTCTTGCTATAGAGCCCACGCTGACATTAAAATTCCTCCAGCTGAGGCTGGCTGCAAACTCATCTTCCTACTTCAGCCCTAAGTGTTGGGATTGTTTGCCTTCCACCTGTCTTGGGTTTCTCTCCCTTTTTCCAGACCTGTCACATGGCCTTCTCAGGTCTAAAGATAGTTCTCCATAATGGACCTCTTCTCTTCAGTCCACAGGAAAAAAAAAGGGTGCTTGCCTGGAAAGGGGAAGCATGCAGCTGTTCACTCCCTACTGTTCGAACGGACTCATCAAGGTCAAGAAGAAGGGCTTGAGACAATTGATCAGAGCACATGTCACCAAAAAGCAGCAAGTGATGAGCATTAGTGTCCAACTCACTTTTTCTTTTCTTTTCTTTTCTTTTCTTTTCTTTTCTTTTCTTTTCTTTTCTTTTCTTTTCTTTTCTTCCTTCCTTCCTTCCTTCCTTCCTTCTTTCTTTCTTTCTTTCTTTTTTTCCGCCTAAGAGTCAATCCATGGTAAATTTTCTCCCTTACTTAAAACTATTCGGAAAACAAAAGACATACCTAGAAGTCTGTCAGTGTCTCCAGATACAGTCATTTGAATATGAAGATTAACTGCTACTGGTAACGTCATTGACCTGGTATGGCACAATTCAGTATAACTAATTAATTGGATGCAGAATAAGTCAGGTCAAAGACATGATCTGAAGATTTAAAAATTACTAGAGCACTCACTTAAAATGCTCCAGCATCACTCGATATGTATAGCCCTGTGTCAGTTCCATGAAGAGATTCACTATTTCAGAAACAGTGGTGGCTTTCATCATTTCTACTTTACAAATACAGCATCTAGGTCACCCATAAAATTTCGGAATATTATAAGGAATCAACTCATTCAAGTCACTTGATAGCTGTTAAATATTGAGGCAGTGCAGTAACATGGGCAGCTATTTTAAGATTTATAATTCTGTAAAGAGTATGTATTCTCTCTCTCTCTCTCTCTCTCTCTCTCTCTCTCTCTCTCTCTCTCTCTCTCTCTCTCTCTCTCTCTCTCTCTCTCTGTGTGTGTGTGTGTGTGTGTGTGTGTGTGTGTGTGTGTGTGTGTGTCACAGGAGCACGGAGTCTAAAAGAGAGCATTGGATCCTGTGGAGCTAGATTTCAGCTGGTTGCGAGCCACCTGCCATGGATTGAAATTCTAGCCTCTATTGCTGAGTCTTCTCAGATCCCCATAACTTATAAACCCCTTTCTCATGTTCCTAGGAAGAAGCATCATTTAATCCAAGTCAGTTTCAATCGCAGCATATCTCAGTAGTAATGCATGCTTTATAGTGAGAAGTGCCAAGAGTAGCTAGCCTGGAGTAACTCTCTCTGGGGAACAGCACTATCTGTCCCTAAAGAAGCAGACATAATTCATAGGCACACTTAATACGTTAGGACAGGAGTGTCCTCCACAGGTCACTTAGCCTTCTGTGTCTGCAACTCACCTCTTTGCTCTTCAAAACTCTGGGCTACACTTCAAAAGCTTTGCTTTGAAATTTACCTGCATTTTTCTTTGACTCCAGTCATCCCGAGTTTTGTAAAAAACTGCAATTAATATCATTTGCAAGGTGATCAGTCAAGTATAAGATTGGTAAAGACAGAACAAATGGTTTCTTTCATTTCCCCCTCTTTTATCCTCTCACTGTGTTGTCAGAATACTTTGATTAACTGTCCAATGATTTGACATTTAATTCCAGATCCTGTGCACTGTAAGCATGGGAATTTGAGCATGTCATGTATAATCCACGGATATTTCTCATCCTCCCTTTCTCTCTGTCACCTTTAAGGAGAAGAGATACACTTGAAAAAGCTATCAACGAAACCATAATTCAATGCTCATTTTTAATTCATTAAGGAGATTATTTTAAGACAACATGGTTAGTTTATACTAAGAAATATTATTTAATTGTTCATATGGGGTATTGTTGCTCTAAGGAAACAACCATAGGCCCATGCTAACTTTTAGAAATATAAACTTTGTTTCGACAAAATAATAATAAATGCAATGATGAACAATACAAATATTTATTCTGTAACAGAAAATGCTGCAAAACACGTAAAATTTCACTTAAATGTAACACGTAGAACACAAAATCTTAGTCTATGGAGCTAAATGATTAACAAGTCTTCTCTACACAGCATTAGCATCTTATGAAGTCTATTCCAAAATGCTCAGTAAATAACATTGTGAGTTATCACTTATCTCCAAAGTGGAGAAAATAGAACCTCATTAAATGCTGCTGATGCATTAAATTAAATGCATCAACTAATGCACCAGTATTGTTGGATAAACTTCTAGGGGAGAATTAGAAGACAAACCTCAATTTGTTTTGTCAGTTCATTGAGTTAAAAATTCATATTTAGTTAACTAGTGTGCTAGTTAACTTTATCTGTGACATTCTGTGATACTGCTTTTGACTTACAGTAGCTTACGTTGACTTTGAACTTGTGAGGTAGTAGACTGTAGCTTTGAACTTCTGCTCACTCTGCTTTCATTTACTATACACCAGGCTCACAACTGTGCACCAGCACACCTAATTTATGTGGCACTGGAGATCAAACTCAGGACTTTATGCATCCTAGGAAAGCGCTGTATGTTCTCAACTGCAACTCTACTCAGACATATAGTTTTGATGATTTTTTAGTCTACAAACATTTTTGCTGTTGTTCTGTAGACTGGGCAAGGCAATATACAATGTAGGAGGACCACATCATGGCTGTGTTACTATAACCAGAGTCTGGTACAAGTATGTAAATACTCTGGTCTTCTTAATCAAGTGGTCATATTAAAGATGTAAGCAGACTTCAAAATATCAACAACATTCGATTCAAAAGAAAAGCCCTAGTGCATAACAGGAAGAAATATTATTTCAATAGTGACAGGGCCAAAGAGCCTACAGTATTCAATGGCCCCAATGACTGTTCAAGCTCCAGGCTTCATTTTATATCTTTCAGGAAAGGGAAGATTATGGTTGTTTAGATGCATAATTTGGATAGTTTGCTATTTTCATTGACAAATGTAAATTATGCAAACTTTTTTCACTATTTGTGTTTATTCTCATGATGCATCTGATCTTAATTAAGTGCATGCCCAAATGTGCAGTCTTTCCTGTCTACAAAAGCAACCAAAACTAGTTTAGGACATATCACTCTCCAAAGCCTCATAACCAGATATAACTGAAGTACAATTTAGGACAAACTGCTCATATATGATGGTGGTAAGGGGAATGAGAAACGTATTCAACTATACAGAGCATGCCATGGTATAGCTTGATGCTACTGAAGGCAGAGAGTTGCTAGGTGCAGTATTAGGAAAGGGGTGTGGGGCATTCTAGCTTCCTTTGCTGAAGATCTGTGTTTGACAAGTGCAATGTTAGAAGAGTGTTTGCCTAACAAAGCCGAGTGCTCTAGGTTGCTGAAATATTTCCTGTGCTTCCCTGCCTCGGGCAGAAGAGAACAACACCTTTTACTCTAAGTCTAGAAAATGAAATTGAAGCTATGAAACCAACATCATATTTCCCTGTCTAGAGCAAGTCACTAGTGACTGAAAGACCAACTAGGTGACTTCCCTGCAAGATCCACTGCCTCCTAAGAGGGCTATACTAGATAGCAAGACTTGAAAACTCTGGCCTCTGGGAGTTGCTTTAAGATCAAACATACAACATGTATATCATGTAGCACTGACAATGTATGTGTGTGCCTGTGGTATTGTCATTGAATGTCTTCTCAGTCATTTTCCACCTTAGGTTTATGATGAGGTTTGGACCTTGGGAGGCTGAAGCAGGAAGGTAGAAGTTTCAAAGCTAGCCTAGGCTACATACAATACAGTGAGGCTCTATATCAAATGAATGAAAATATAAATTGACATGCAGGGAGGGACAATAAGAAAACATGTAATAAAATTTACGTGAAAAACTGGTTTAAAGTGAAAAAGAAAACTGGCCCCAAGGGTTGATTTGATTCAGAGAGTATTGACTTTTCCCTATTCTGTAATAAACTCTAGGCCCAATTCCAATTCCTTGCAATGGATTCAAAATTATTGATTCGTGTCTCAAAAGGAACTTAAATTATAACTCAGCTGTCAGCATCACAGATAAAGAGTAGTGATTATTTTATATATTATTTCAAGACAAAGAAATGATCACTGTTCCTACCTGAGCAGAGACCAGTAAGTCTTTAAGGCTAGAGTAAGGGTTATTGAAGACTATGCTTTGTGTTCTTTAAACTGACCACTCAGAACACCACGGATAGCATAATTTAAACGGTGTAAATGAATTTGCTTAGAGAATAAACCCAGACATGAGTTGACAGATTCAGTTGCCCTTGAATCCCCTTTGGCTTATAAACAGTGTTCCTCTCAGTAGGCCATCACAGATATGTGGCCTGAACACACATAGTGGGGAATCTTTGTGCTACTGGGTTTTCTTCTTATATCACTATCTAGTGCTAGAGGGGTGGATTCACAGTCAAGCGTGCTTGCTGCTCACAGGGCTTGCACATGCCTGCACCAGGTTGCTATTTCTATACTAAAGCTTTCAACTTAGTGCTTTTATGGGACTCCTGAGTGTGTGGATGAGTGGATTTTGATTCTTGTGCCTTCTCTTGCTTTGCCTTGTCCAACTTTGAGGTGGGTTTTGATGTTTTTGTTGTTTTACCTTATTATATTTTATTTTGTTATGTTTCAATATTAACTCTTAGAACCCTGTTCTTTTCTAACAAGAGACAGAAAGAGAGCAGATCTGGATGGAAAGGAAGGAGGGGAGAAACTGAACTGAGAGAAGGAGACTGAGGGGAAACTGTAATCAGGATATATTGTATGAGAAAAGAAGCTGTTTTTAAAAGGCGTGGAGGAGAAAAAAAGAAAATGTGTAAAACTTGTTAAATAAAGTGAGATTTGGGATTGTGGCAAAACTTTCAATTAAAAAAAAAAAAAAAAAAAGTGCTTGCTGCGGTTGCAGAGGACCTGAGTTTGTACACAGGCACCCACACCAGGCATCTAACAATCAGCTAGAAGTCCAGCTCCAGGGAATCCTCTTCTGACCTTCTTGTGCTCTTCATTGCTCCTGCTCATACTCCTCCCACCCTCAAAACACAGATCCACAAGAAAACAGGGTTTTTTTTTTTCAATAAAATAAATCTAAATTTGCATTTCCCAATGACATAATATAGAACATCTTAAAAGATAAAAGGCCACATTAGAAATATCTGTTTAATATAATCACCACTTCAAAAGCCCCATCCCCAGTGAACAGTCTCATTTTGGACAGAAGAGTTAGTGGGCCAATAAATGAGTCTTAGAGGAAAATACTCTAAGCCATATTACATGAAACTCACAACTGCATGTGGCCAGTTGTGTCCTTCATGTCTGTTTTCCTGTAATAATAGAGATAAATCAATAAATTTGAAACATACTGTTATCTTTGTTTATTTCAAACTGTTTTTAAAAGACTGTAGATTATCAGCCATACTTCAATTATCAGGGACCCAGGCAACGTTAGTATGCTTCTTTTGAAGGTTTATATCTAAATGCCATTTTTATACAACTAAATTTGGCTCATTCTAAATGCAGTGCTCATTCTGTCTAGCACTACCTTGGACACATTTTACACGAGAGAAAATACACTGTAAAAAAAATAAGCTAAGCCTTTCGGGGATTATACACATCTATTTCATACTTTATCATATGTCTGATCATTTCTCTTTGTATGTCTCATTTACATATTATGCTGCCTTTTCTCTTTCCTCCTTGGATCACCACACTTGCTGTCTAGCTATCTCTACTGGTGTCAGGGCTTGGTAATCAATGATGATCCTAAATTTATCATCAAGTACAATAGCAGGAGCCTTCCTGTATTTCCCAGCATTCTGCATCTGATCTAGACATGGCGCTCAGACAGACACTCCTGAGACTAATCTTTCCTCTACTTCCTGTGTTTGGGAACACTTCTTCTGTCCTAGTACTCTGAATTCACAACTGCCTCCTTTGGCTGTGTTGTCTAGTTCCTGTGAGCAGACCTTACTATACTAATTTAACACTGGTTCTCTTTTCATAGCTCATGACTGATATGAAACCATAAATGTTCTGTCTTTTTGGTGTGTATGTATGTGCATGTTTACATGCATGAGTACATATGTATGTACATGTCTAGGGAAGCCACAGAACAACTTTAAGTGTTGTTCCTGAGGCATCTTCAGCTTCTTGTCTGAGGCATGGGTCTCTCACTGTTCTAAAACCCTGGCCCTTGAACCCTTTGGATCCTCTTGTCTCTGTGTCCTCAGCACATCCTATGGCACTAGAGAGATAAATCAGTGAACAACTATATTTGCTAATCTTCCAGAGCATCAGAGTTGTTTCCTTGCACTCAAGTCTGGTGACTCAAAACTGGCAGAATCTGTAGTCCCTAGGAGATATGACATCCACTCTTCTTGCCTCTGAAGGAACCAGTATGTATGTGATATACACTCACACAGACACATGACTCATAAACACACAAACATATAGATACACACACATACATGCATATATATACATAAGTAAAAATAAATCTTAAAAAACAAGGAAAGGAAGTACATGCCATCATCCAAGTTGTTTTTTAAATCTTGAGATCTGGAGATCAAACTCAGAACCTCAGAATATTTTTGGCAAGTGCTCTACAAACTAAATGACCTTCCCAAGCCATTTTAAACTTTAGTTAAATAGTCACACCCATTAAATAGCTATTACTGTGTTGTTTGTTATTATATGGATGAACTATTTATTGACTCAGAAAAAGGCAAAGTTCTTTATATTTGTATAAAGTACTCACGTGTTGACTGGAGCTATTATCAAATATTTGTAGAATTCAAATTATTTTACATTAACTTCATCTGAGTAGAGATGCCAAAAGATGCTTTTATAACCTAATACAATTTTAATCTTATATGTTTTGTTTACTACTTGGCTAATAATGATTTATCTAAACTCTCTTAATAAGTCATTTTCTTACATATAAAATAAAGATGATAATATTTATTCCATGTATCTTGAAAATAACAATATAGTTAACCAAATCTTTGGCATTCAATAGCAAATGCCACAACACCACAATTATGAATAAACTGCCAATTTGGAATATGCCATCTACTTAGACATTATTCAATAACACCAACAGACAACTTTTAGCAAGAGTCAGGGCCTTCTTCCTCTTATATACAAAATATGTTTTGACTTGCAAGTGTTTATGCCAGAAGATGTGGTTTTACATGTTCCTAAGAAATAATAATCAAAAATACAAGTAATTATGACTTGGCTATCTAACTAAGAAGGCCAAGGAATGACTAACATACACAGAAGTAAACCAGTTGGGTTTTTTTTTTTATTGATTGACTGATTGATTATCTGTGCATCTCTGATATCTCAGGCTTGCCTTGAGGTTGCTTAGTACCTGAGGTCAAATTTAACTTCTAGTATAGTGGTACATGATGTGGCATGACTGTAACCACAGCTCTGTCCATGTAGAGAAAGAAGGCAAAGCCAAAAAGAGAAGCCTTTTGAAGCATGCCTAAGCTACATATTGGGATTCTTCTGAAAAGTCCAAATGTAGGGCTATCAGGCAGTAGCAGTCTTTCCTACTGTGGGCAATACTTCATTCCCCCCAAAATGGAATGCATGATGGACAGCTTGAGAATTTCGAGGAAACTGCTCTCCATTTGGACTGTTATGATTGTTATGTGACTGTGGGATGGTATGAATACCTAAAGTAGTATACAATAAAAACTTAGAATCTACTCTATATGAACCTGTTCCAATATAAAGACAGTATCACGCATGCTCAACCTTTTATAATATTCAGTCACTACTTCATATCTCAACAAGTGGATCTTAGCATAGTTTAGCTGGCAGATGTTATTCTCTGTGGTTTACAGGTAAAGTAAGAATGTTTAATACTCAGAATCATGGCCAATTCCAAGTTTCAGTGTCTCTGACCAAGCATTCTTACTCCCCAGCACTGATACAATGAGACATATTTCTTTCAACATATGCAGCTTGATAGATTGAAAACATCTCATAATATTTTTCACATTAACATAATTAGCTGTGATTAATGTCTCAAGAAAGTGTGCTTTCTAAGCATTTGGTGTGTCTGTATATGTGTGCTAATGTGCCTGTCTACTCATGGGCAGGTAGAAGAAAGTATTGATATCTACTGTCCTCCTCCACCACTCTTTCACTTACCTTTAGAGATAGGGTGATCACTACTAGGTAGACTAGCTGGCCAGAAAGTTCCTGAAGTCAACCTGTCTCAACTACCAATCCCCAGCACTCGGGGTCTAGGTATCCACTTACCCACTCATATGGATTCTGAAAATTCTTTTTCAGCCTCTTGTACTTATATATCAAATACTTTACCCAACGAGCCATCTCCCTAGCCCCTCTAGTGATTTTTCAATATCAGAAAGTGAGAAACATTTTACTAGGACAGCTGACCATCTTTTGAAGTTCTATACTTTATATCTTTATTATATTACTCTTCATTTCCTGAGAAGAAAAGGTCTAAGAAGTGCATCAGCAACATCCCTTTGCAACAACTACAATGGAGCTGCTTTTTGAGAAACTAAAAATAGGTTACTTTTATTTCTAGCTATAAACTTCCTCCCCGGGGACCATAAATTAGCCAGGTGATCAGGTCAACTTTAAAGATACTCAGAGCAGATAAGAGGTACCACACTGGTGACTTTTCTTTAGTAAGATGGATATTTTTCTTGAGTCCTTTCACCTATATGAATAGAAATCCACACAAAGAAATTAAACCTTATGCAACCATTATCAGGATTTCCCTCAGTCTTTTCTCAGTTCTCCTAGGGCTTTGAATGAATTCAGGAGACACACAGGGTGTAATGTAGAAGATGGGCAGAAATTATTGTAAAGGTGCTCCCAGGGATGAGCAGGCAACATCCAAAGAAACAAATCTATTAAAATTCATGCTTATGCTGACTTAGACTATTTGTGTTTCTGGAACAGCTTTCTGATGTGGATTTTCTTGTCCATGTGATTACCAGGGTCATTGGATAAACTCTTATTGGTGGAGATATGGAGACTATAGTATGCCTTGTTTTTACCAGAGATCCTTTAAGTAAATAACTCTCTTATGATATGGGACCTATGTCTCTCCTCAGGACCAGAGCTATGAGTCAAATTCCACTCTTAGTGTGCTTTAGCTGCATAATGTTTGCATGTGTGAGATATGTGCAGATACACATATGCCACTGTGCATATGTAGAGGTCAGAGAACAACTTTCTGTGTTAGTCCTCACCATATATCTTGCTTGAGGAAGGATCTCCTTGTTGCTTACTGTTGCATGTACCAGATGGTCTTGGCCCATGAAGTTCTGAAGACTATCCTGTATCTGTTTCCTATTCTGCCACAGGAACTCTAGATTGCAGATGTATCTTAATTTGTATTTTTATGTGGATTTCTGCTACCTGAACTCAGATCCTCACACATGGTTCAACAAAGTGGTTTACCTACTGAATAATATTCCCAGCCCAGATTTTATTCTTTTCAGTAGTAATCAATGACCTGAAGTTTCAGTTTCTTGATTTACATGAGGGAAGGCTCCATCTGCAATTACCCTCAAGCCTCCTAATGGAAAACTAGTCACTTACCACAAGAAAAATAACCATTAACCCAACATAAGTCTCTTAGCACGGAACAATAACACAGCTTACTGTCTCAGAGAACTAGTCATCAGCTGGAGCTGACATGCCCTCCTGGAAGGCTACACACTCATAGCTACTCAGATGGCTCACATTATATTGGTAAATTCCAACATACTGTTTGAGCTCGCTGAGAAGCTAGCTCTGGAGCCAGCTTAGCCTCACCATTTTAGACCCAAGCAGCTTTAACTTGTCCTCCAAACACTTTTATCAGGGGCATCAGCTGTACCTTCTGATTCTGGGGCAAGGAGGGAAGGAGAGCAGCAGAGCAGCCAAGAATAAAAGCACCGAACACTAAGAACAACTGAAAGCTAAACTAGTTTCGACAGACATTACTCTTGTTTATCCCATGATAGAAAAGTGTCTGCAGTGGGAAAGAGAAGGCAGAAGTTCAGCTGTGGAAAGCTCATTAGTGGACAGAAAGCTTAATTGGGAACTCCAGCTGACTGTCCCAAATTCCCTAGTCAGTTTCTGCAGAATGTTGTGAGCCAATTTGATGATATTATCTCTATCTGTTGTTATTTTACTTGGAAGTCTCACAAACTCTGTAACTCCAGCTGACTGCCTCAATGGAGTTTTCTCAGGACAGTTTTATCAGATGTTTTGAGCTCTTGAATTGATATCTACCTATCATCTATTTATAATCTATCTATCATCTATCTATCTATCAATCTATCTATCTATCTATCTATCTATCTTTCTATCTATCATCTATATTCTTATATATTATCTACTACCATCTATCTAACACCCACCTATCATCTCTATATTATGTATCTACTTAACAATCACTTATCATATACATACTACCTATGATCTACCTATTATTATTCTTTAAGGTTGATTTGCTATATATTTAAGTAATTCACTCATTGAAACCCATGTAGATCATTCTCTGAATTACATAGAAAACTGGCTATCCCTACTTCCAAGACAACTGAAAAGCACAGCATTTCCTACAAAGCCAGGATGGTGAGCCTGTGTCTAAGTGGATACTGAATAGATAATCTCACAAAAACTGAAATGTAATTGGATTTGTCAGAGGTAACTGATGAACCACATTAACTAAAGGGTAAAGAACATGAAACACAGAAGCTAGAAATTTGGAACATCAAACTAGGGTAAGTAGTCAAAGAAGATACCAGAAAAAGACATTGAATTTGGGATTACTTTCATGGCTTATCTAGCTTTTGAAAAGGATGATGCTTTTATTTAATGGCTAGTAAAAACCCTTAGATCATGAGACAGAAAATTGTCTAGATTTTCAGGCATGCCCAATCTGGCAGGACTGCATGCATCTCAGGATAGCTATAAATGCAGCCAACACATTGGTAGATAACAGTTTTATATGTTAAGATCTAGAGATTGGAACTCAAGAACATTACAGAAAATGGTGTGCTTAATGTAAGGTGGTTAGATATCTTTAGAGTGCTGGGCAAAGAAAAGGGATTCTTAGCAGACGTAAAAGGAGAAGCTTCAATTATATACAGTCATGCTATCTCTGGCTGGGTAGATGACTCAATGGGATAAAGGCTTCCCATGCAAGCATATGTACCTGAGTTCAAATTCCTAGAATCCACTTAAAGCTGGCCATAATGTTGAATGTCCATGATCCTAAATCTCTGCAATAGACAGCAGGAGACTCACTGCTTACTCATGGCCAGGTAGCGTAGTATATAAAGCACTGAATGAGGGGGTCTGTCTCTAACAGTTTGGAAGGAGAATGCCAACACCCAAGGTTGTCCTCTTAACTCCACTCATGCACAGTGGCATTCATACAAGTGTGTACACACATGCACACACACACAAACACACAAACACACACATACACATTTGTCCACTCTCTCCCACACACGTACAAATATTATTTTTAAAAGAAAGGCTAAGGCTACCCTCTGATAATTTTCTCCACAAATGTTTCAAATTACCCCAAGTGAACCATAATTTGTAATCTGAAAGATGAACTACATGTCCTGATATTAGACAACAAGTTATTCTTTAATATTCTTGAGCAAACAAAATATATGGCCATAGGAATAGCCTCTGACACAGTTTCTACAGTGGTTATTATGTGGACAGAGAGAGGGAAATGTCTAGTCAAACAGAGATAGATCAGCACTGCATCTCATATTGAATACACTATTTCTAAAACTATGTTCCCAACTCTGTGATTAAAAGTTCGAATTTCTTAGTTTCTTTTTTGTTGTTAAATTCGAATACCTTTACAAAAAGCAGCTTAGAGGAGACAGTTATTGTTGTTCACAGTTCCAGAGTGATATGGCCCATCATGGCAGCAGAAGAACTAGGCTAGCCTGGAGGCAGAGAGATCACAATTTAATCAGACATAGAAAAGAGAAAAGAGACACAAAGTGAGGTCAGTTATAAAACTCCCAAACCTACCCTCAGTGATCCACTTCTTCCTGAGAGATTCCACCTCCAAAATATTCTACAACTCTCTCAAACAGCACCACTAGCTGGATTCCAGCTGTTAAACACATTGCCTATGGGGCACATCTATCTTTTAAACCAAAATACTGCCCAATGCTTTGCAAAGAAAGAACCCTGCCCTAGATTTCTTGTGTTTTAAACTACAAAGCACTGCCATAGTAACAATTGCTGGGCCACTTCTGAACACCTGAGAAATGTAACCCCTATGACAATACATTTCCTTCATAAATGCTAGTCAACATACCATGCAAACTTGTTCTGTGTGTGTGTGTGTGTGTGTGTGTGTGTGTGTATCAGACATATGTATAAGCCAATTATTACGTTTCTCCAGAGAATCCTGGTTACTATTTGGCAGCAAAATGTTTATTATTAAAAAGTGATTATTATGTTACATAAAAGTAGACCCAAGAGATGTTGGCTGCTAAGATGGACTTGGCCCTTACTGATCCAGGTCCCCCGCTTTTGTTGTCATTGTAGTTGCTTCCTCTTACTTCAGCATGTAAAACAAGTCCCAAGCCAAATTCACATTTTTATCACATTAAAACATCTCATTTTATGATTATTAATATTGACTCGGGGCATGTCGGCAAGCGATTTTCTCAATTTAGTTAAATGAAAAAGAAGGCCACAGTATGAAGGTGACAGCCATCTGGGAACTGAGACATTGTTTTAACATCCAAGTCTTCATCCATACAATTTCAGGGTAGAAACACTTACCAATTAGTGATTTGTATTGTGTGCCAATTGTAACCTGTATGAGAAAGGTATGCTCTTTTGGGAGAAAAATAGAATGATGACTTTAGTCCCCTGAATAGCCTGCAAATGGCTATGGGTGCACAGAAACCAGGAGCTACTCATTGATTTAGGGGATGCTTTCTTTTTTGCACCTAAAATTCATGTCATTTTGTTCTTGACAGTGTTAAAAAGAAAGAAAGAAAGAAAGAAAGAAAGAAAGAAAGAAAGAAAGGAAGGAAGGAAGGAAGGAAGGAAGGAAAGAAAGAAAGAAAGAAAGAAAGAAAGAAAGAAAGAAAGAAAGAAAGAAAGAAAGAAAATGCAGACCTGGACTTAGTGTATCAATAGTAACAGTCATGCTCTTGAAAATGCCTCCAGTGGCAAAAAATCCTGCTTTAAAATATAAAAATACTACAAACATGGCAATAATAATAGAAATAAAATATACAGAAAGCAAAATAGTTAGAACAATGCATAACATTCACACCACATTATAATTTTTTCTGTCAATTTTTATAGGTTATTATGTTCCAAGAAGCATAATTTTTATCCCCCCAAAGATGGTAGGTCCATTCTAACATCTGAAAACCTCAGGCCAAGACCAAGGGAATGATGACAGAGGATGCTTGACAGACAAATAGAGCAAATTATTAGCAGTCCCTTGACCAGTGCTTTGAGGGATGGAGGGATCAAATATGGATGCATGTGCTTACATGGGGAGTATCCTCCAATTAGAAAAATTCTCATTTGTGGAATTTTGCTTTGCTTTAGGCAATAGCTCAGGCCCCATCTGTGAAAGTCATCTGTGAAAATCACAGAAGAACCACTGCAAAATAATTGAATATGAAAGATGTAATAGTTTCACAATATGTAGACGTTCACAGAACAGGAAGAAGAAAAGGACAACTAACATATCTTATAAAAAAAAAATCTCATATATCTTTCTTCCTGACTGTCAACATTCAGCACTCAAAATGAACCTGTACCAAGAACAAAGAAACAAACAAAAATCTATATGGTGCATCCGTCATCAGACCTGCTCTAAACTGTCACCACCAAGACCCTCTCCTAACAAAACTTAGTTTCTGTGTCCATCAGAGATGAGTGACTTCTCATCATTACCCTTGCTTTGCCAAAGATGACTCCACCCAGGTCATGCATTGTCAGACTTGTCATGAGCAGAAATATAGCCTTCCCATTGATGTCCACTTTTTGGTTCTCCCAGGCCAGGACCTTTGGTGAATTTCAGATAGAGACCGTCTTGCTCACCTGTGTCCAGATACACCTTACTCTTCACTAAAGGAGTTCTCCGACACTCATATATCCTCAATTTCCTCTTGCCCTACTCTTCAGAATGAGAAAAGTGCCTCCCATACCCTGCTTTGTCGTTTCTTTCTTTCTTTGTACAGAAGTTTTAGAAGTCTGGAACTCAACTTCCTCAGCTTGAGGGGTCTTTGCTGCCTCACTCTGTCCCCACTTCTGCTCAGGACCTGGGTTGGACACTGTCCTTTGCCTTTCCTTCCTCTTCTGTGGTTGCTTTCTCCTCACCTAATTGTACATTCTGGACAGCTAGGGTGCCACTGCCTATGGAGCTTGTGGTTTTGGGTGGCCTTGCCCTTCGGCTTCTCTGTTTTTCTATTCACTGGACTACTTAGAGCAGGAGCCATTGCTTCTCAGCTGCTTCTTCACTGTCAGAGGCCGGTTTGGCAGGTGCACTACCTCATGCTGCCTTCATCTTACCAGAGAGCTCAATGTTGCCTCCTCCTTCTTCTCCCCTTCCCTCTGTGAGAGAAGGAGATGCATTGACAGTCACCTTGAACTCTGGGATGGTCACAATTTTCTTTGTAGTCTCCATTATGGAGACCCTGTACATCTTCCTGCTCAGGTTTCTGGCCACTGTCTGCAGGTGCTTGCAAGCTGCAACTGCCTTCACTGTAGAAGGCTTGGGAGAGATAGCCCACTTGCTTAAGGTGTGACTTGCTTGGCAGTACCATGATCCTTTAGATTGTCAGAGTCTAAACTGAATGGAAAGCTGTCTGCCACCATCTTCTTCACTGGGACTGGCCTACAAGCCCTAGCTGTCTTAGGTGTCTTCTTCTCTGACTTCCTTTCAACTCAGCCATGCTATCTTCCATTCCCACACAGGCTGCTTCTGCTTCATAGATGTCTCTTGAAGTTAAGCTCCCAAGGACCTCTTTGGTGTGGGAGGGGACAGCAATAGAATTGAACGCTGGGGAGCTGTTTTTTGTTGTTGTTGTTGTTGTTGTTGTTGTTGTTCATTGAGCTTTTCTGTTCTTCCTCCTGTCTGGAAAAGCTTCAGTGCTAGAACTCTTCTGGGCAGGGTTGACTAATGTTTTCACTGGTACACAACTTGGTTCTAAGGTAGCATCTTCTTAGAGGAAGCTGCCTGTTCTTCCTCATTGTCTTCCTCCTCCTCCTCCTCCTCATCATCATCATCATCATCATCATCATCATCGTTGCAGCTACTGCTACTGCTGGCTAGAGGCCGCTTTGCTTCTGGCTTCAGTAGTTGTGCTCCAGCTACTGCTTCCGATTTGGCTGGGGATTTAAGCTGGGCTCTTGCCGATGCAAGTATTGTCTTTTGCTTCTCTTTCTGTGATGCTTTGTCCTCTAAAGCTGACTCAGAATCAGAAGTGAAGCTCTTGGCTTTCTCATGTGGCTCTGCCTACAGATTTCTTCTGCCTGACCTCCCTTTTGGACAGACTTTTAGTCCTTTTAGACATTTTCCTCATCATTTCTGGGTGCTTCTTTCTATTGGTGCTCAGTGAAGCTTTGGCTACAATCTTTTCTGATGTTAGTATAAACTGGCTTTACCTAGATGGTAAGACTTCCGAACTGTTTCCTCCTCCTCAGTGCAGTCTGTCATTGGATAACATTACCTCCTTACGTGTCTTAGTCACCAATCCATTCTTCTGAAATTTCCACTCTGTTGGATTATAGACAGAAATTATAAGTGCTCAAGAGGAACGATCCATTAACCTGCTCTGTAGCACCTGTGGCTTTCGCTGACTCCCAGAGTTGCTCATCACAAGAAAGCATAGCACAAAGGGGATACAGATTGGTAATAACCTCATCGTGTATTTTCTTTTCTTTTCATTAATTTATGTGTTCATCTTACATTCTGATCACAGCCTCTCTTTTTCCAGTCCCATATCACATGACCCCTAATCCCACCACTCATCCCCCTCACCTCTGAGAAAAGGGAGGTTCCCCCTATATACCAGCCCACCCTGCATCTCCAGTCACTGCAGGACTAATCATATCCTCTCCCATTGAAGCCAGACAAGACATTCCAGTTAGTGGAATGGGATCCACAGGCAGGCAAGGCAGTCAGGGTAAGCCCCTGCTCCAGTGGTTGGGGGACCTGGATGAAGATAAAAGTTCAATTCATATTACAATTATCACATGCACCCAGCACAACTCAGGGACTCTGGAGCAAAACCGGTGCAGGGGTAAGTTCTTTGCCATCCTATTGTGAGCTATCCATCAGAGAAGGTTACTAAGATATGGGTTCAAGCCAATAGAAAATCTTCATTAGCTATTGGCAACTACACTGGGTCTTAGGGTCCTTAGTGCTGTCTGGAGCCTTTCTAGGAGTGAGCTTTAAAGCACAGACTTCACACGTTGGGTTGACACACCTCAATTTGCAATAACAGTTACCCAGAATTAGAACTTCAAAAGCCAGAAAGCAACACTGGTACATTTAGGGACTCTTCTGAAATTATGCACCTAGATGGATTAGGTCTTTATCTTTGTTTTGGTAGACATTGCTGCCTACATGCTGGGTTGCAAAGCCTCATGGATACTTCTATGGTGTAAGGTTTAAGTTGTGTTAAGATCTCTGGGCCTGCTATGATCCTGCTGACTCATTTCCTACTTCCGAAGTATCTCAAGATAGGTTTTTTCCCCTACCTGCTTCTGATGAGGGTGGCACAGACTCAACTGTACAGAATGAATTCTACAAGTCCCTCTCAGTCTCTGAAGGCTACTGCAGATACTAGATATCAGTCTGTGTCTTTACAAGCTTTATAGATAATGGCTCTCTGACTAACATTTCATCACATATCAAGTTCAATTGCCATCCAATCTGTTATAGGGTTCTCTAGGTGAACAAGGCTGCTACAGTGAACATTGACTGCAGGGGCATTTATGACATTGGCTTTTGTCATTGACTTGGTAGTAGTCAAACAATGGTTTTTGTCACACCAGAAAAGCAGAAAAAAATGGTAGTATCTCAGTTCTCACGGCTGTATTACCTTGGCAATCCATACTTGGCCCAGAAAGCCAAGATAATTCCTGAAGAGCTACTGGTCTTTAGTCTATGTTGCATGGCCAGGTCTGCTATCAGTGAAAGAATGCAGCAGTAGCAATAGCAGCAATGGAGTAGATGGACTCATCAAAGAGACATTCAGGCGTTGAGACAACAGGAGGGGTTACTCTTCAACTTCCTTTCATCTACCTGCTGAAGGTGCACTGTTTATATGTCTCCCCACCCCTCATGTAACCTGAGCAATGAATGATTCACAGATGTGCTCAGTAAACCATCTTTAATTGATTCCATGTCTAGTCACATTGACAACCAGAATTTGCCTAAGCCAATGATCATGCAGTATTTTCTCAAGAGGGCTATAGGTTCTGAGGACAATAGTTCAGGACATATCTCTGTGTGGAGATAGGTCAGCTAGACTTGTCTAAAGTCTTCTTAAATGACTTGATTCAAGATAGGCTCACATTTCCCTGGAGAGACCTATATACTAGCTGAGAAGACCTGAATCATTCTACGTGAAAAAAAAAAAAACAACTAAAAAACCAACAAAAAACTCCAAAAACATCAACAACAACAAAAAACCCTGTTTTGTTGCCCTGCAGAGAAATTAAACCAAGGTATGAATTGTTTGTATTTGCATAGAGCTATGTTATAGTGTGGGTTCATCCCAAATACGTGGTTGTATGTTAGTGAAATTTCTAGGAAGTAGAGCGGAAGACGCAAAACCACTACCAGAAAGCAATGCCATTTCTGATGTATGTTTCTTTAACAAGAACAGTCATCATAAAATAATAGCCATGCTGTCAATCTGAATTATCTGAAGGAGCAGACGAAAACCTCCATTCCTAAAAACTAACAGAAAGGCAAACACATTTATAATATAAACAAGTTACTTGATTTTCAAAAGTGATTATTTTAGAAAGGAGACTACAAGCATGCAAACATGGAGCAGGTCCAGCTTTGCCCGTGTGAGACAGATAGAGTCATCAAGGTCCAAATTATTTTTTAAGGGACTATGGAGAAGCACATAGAAAAGAAGAAGTTTGTACCTAAAGGACTGTTCTGGTTTCCTACTGTTGCTTTGATGAACCAACAAATTTATCAAATTTAACTTACGAAATGAAAGAATTTATTTTATCTTACACATCCAGGTGACAGTCTGTCCTTGAGGAAAGTTGGAGCAGTTAACTCAAGCAGAACTGGAAGAAGAAACAATAGAGAACACTGCTTGCTGGCTCACACAGTGGCAGAATAATGCTTCACTGCTTCTCATATATAGACCAGGATCACCTTCCTAGGGAATAGTCACATCAAAGTAGGGTGGGTCTCCCTCCTACATCAATTAACAATCAAGACAATGCCTCATACACATGCTGACATGCCCAGGTCAGCTAAGCAATCCCCCAATCAAAATGTTCCTCTCAGTTGACTCTAAATGGTGTCATGACAACAAGTAAATCTCACTCGTACAGGTAATACTGATCTTAGAGATCAACAATTTTATTTACTATTTAGCAAATATACTTGCTTTTGAGTTCAATTTGTTACAACTTCCATAGTTTCATTAATGGTTCTTTTCACTCGTTCCATAGAGATGTTTGTGAAAAGAATTGCTCAAGCCTCTTCTTTCCCTCTGCTCACAGGAGCTCCGCCTCAGGACACTGAATATGTCAGCTGTCTGTTTGTTCTAACAAGGCATTATTCCTGGCAAGAAGAGGAGATAAATGGCAGGGCTGGGGACAAATGGCAGGTGTAGGGTTCTTTACTTGGGCAAAGTATGAATGAAAAAAAAAAACAGCATAAAAAACTAAGGTGTTCCCCCCCCCCCCCGGCTGCACCAAATAAATCTTAAAAATCTCTGCAATGATCCAAATTATGCATTCAGACATCCTCTACCTCCTCTGCTTGCAGCTGAAAGAGTAATTGGCACTATTCTCATTTATAGGGAAGGAATGGAGTCTGGTTATATTGGACCATTAATTTGTTAAATGGTTGCGCTCAGCTCCCGCCCTCCTTAAGAACCATGGCTGCTAAAATTCTACTGCCTCCATTTGGGTGTTTGATTTGGGCAATGCCACATATAGTCCATAAGAAATAATTTAGTATGCTGTGAGACAGATGACAGGGCTGGGATTTTTTCTCCTGGGAGACTTAACCTGGAAATTCATTTTAATGGTAGTGGCAGTTATTCACATCTAGAGCAGCATATTGATGTCAGAATATACTCCTAAATCTGCTTTTACAGTTTGTGTACATGCTGAAAGATTTTCCCAGCATATGGCCCTTAAATACTTGTTATCAGTCAATCCACAATGGTTACAAAGCCAGACGGGTTTTGTAGTCCTTACTTTTCCTCACTGTGACAAAACACCTGACCTACACAACTTACAGAAGGAAGAGTTGATTTCTGCTCCCAGTCTGAGTTTACCATCCATTATGGCGGGGAAGACGTGGCACCAAGATGGCGAGAGGCAGCTGGCCACATGTGTCCACATTCAGGAATCAGAGAGAGATGAAAGCCACTGCTCAGCTTGCTTTCTTCATTGCATACTACTGTCATCATCAGGAATAGCTTTGCCTCCTCTAGACAACAGCTTCTGTGTGCTGACACTTCAGAAACGCTTCTTGAAATATCTCACCTAGGTGGTACTCATCTCTCCTTGATCCCAGCTGACTTCTCCATCCCAGCTAACCAGTAGTCATTGTTTTAGACCTGGTCATGCTTTGGCTACATTGTAGAGAGATTTAGAAATTTGGGCTAGAAAAGTCACCAAGTGCTCAGAACTTAATTAACAATTGTATGGAAAGGAGAAGATAATGCTGAGAGAAGTGCAGACCGTGAGGCCTGGCTTGTGAAGTGGCATGGTCATTTGTGTGATAACTTATTAATAAGAATCTGAGGTGACTAGTCATCCAGAGATGAAGAATTGCTTTTTTTGGCAAGTTTTGTTTTGTCAATATAACACAAGTTAGAATTGTCTGAGAAGAAGGAACCTCAATTGAGAAACTGCTCCCATCAGGTTGGTGTGTGGGCAAGTCTATAGAACATCTTCTTAATTAACGATTAATATTGGGAGGGATTAGTCCACTGTGAATGGAGTTACCCCTGGACAGATAGTCCTGAGTTGTGTAAGAAAGCAGGTTGAACATGCCATGTACATGAGTTAGTAAGCTTCTACTTTAGTTTCTATCTCCTGATACCTGTCATGAATACCTTCCCTGACTATCTTTCAGAATCACAGCGATGTAAAAGTAAACTCTTTCTCTTCAAGTTACTTTTGATCTTGGTATTTTATCATAGTGTGTTATTTGTGTTTACTATTCCTATGGTGAAACAATATGACCAACAGCAAGTTGGGGAGGAAAATGTTTATTTGGCTTATACTTCCTCATTGTAGTCCATCATTGAAGGAGGTCAGGGCAGGGATTCAAACAGGGCAGTAATCTAGAGGCAGGAGCTGAAACAGAGGCTATGGGTGGGGTGCTGCTTATTGGCTTTTTCTCCATTGCTTACTCACCCAGCCTTGTTATACAGCTCAGAAAAAGCTGCCCAGTGGTTGCACCACCTACAATGAACTAGGCAAGCCTACATCAATTACTAATCAAAAATATGCCCTACAGGCTTGCCTGAAGCCCTGTCATTTTGAGGCATTTTCTCAATTGAGATTCCCGCCCCCCCCTCCACTGACTCTAGCCTGTGACAAGTTGATATAAAACTAGCCAGTACACAGAACAATAGAAACCTTAACCAAGACATTAACAAGAAACTTTACTTCACTGGGACACCTGACAACTTGGCCAAAATGCAAATTTCATTAATAAAAGCACAAAGAATAAATTCTACCAGCAATCAGGGCAAAGAAACAACACTTCCTAGAACCATCAAAGAGGTGCACAATCTAGTACATGCCTTACTCGATCCTAGAGATAATCCCTTTAGACACACGATATCCAGGGTAGGACACAGACACAGAAGACATAGACACACACATGCACACACACACACATACATTTTTGATATGTGTATGTGTATATGGACGCATGTATGCATGCATGTGGAGCCTAAAAACAACTTTCTTGTGTCACAAACTATAGCTACTTAGTTGTTTGAGATGAAGCCTCTTTTTCACTGGTCTGGAACTCTCTAATTATGCAAGGTTGGCTGGTCCATGAGCCTCAGGGATCTCCTTCTGCCTCTGCAAAGGTAGGTTTACAATAATACCACCACACCCAGCTTATTTAATGTGGAATTTGTAGATGAAATGTTGGTCTTTGTGCTTTTCTTGTAAGCATGCTCCCAATGGGGCTATCTTCCCACCCTATACTTATACTTTTTGAACCCTCAAAGTGAGTGATAAATTATTATGGATACAACAGATTGTTAATATTGTTGGCATACATTATATGCTACTTGTGGTTTTGAAAATGCTATGCTAACTCATTACTGATAAGTTCACTGTAACCATGTGCCTTAGTTAGAGTTCCTATTGTTGCAACAAAACACCATGACCAAAAAACATGTTGTAAAGGAAAGAGTTTACTTAGCTTATACTTCCAGATTATAGTCCATCATTGGAGGAAGTCGGAGCAGAAACTCAAATAAGGAATGTAAACTAGAGGCAGGAGCTGATGCCAAAACCATGGAGGGGTCCTGCTCACTGGCTTGCTTTCCATAGTTTGCTCAGCCTGCTTTGTTATAGAACCTAGGACTACCAGCCCAGGGATGCCACCACACACAATGGGCTGGGTCCTCCCGCATTAATAACCAATAATTGGAGAAGACAGTTTTCAGCTGGATGCCATGAATTTATTTTTCCAACTGAGGCTCTCTCCTCTCTGATAAGTCCAGTTTGTGTCAAGTTGACACACAAAACCAGGCAGTGCACCATGTGATAACTGGAACAATCTCTTGTGGTTGGTCCACATGTATTGTTAATCCCTGTGGACTGATATATGAGCACTTCTCTATGTAATACTCATATGAGTAATAATGGATTTAGTTATGTAATTCAAAAAGATGGAAAGAAAGTGTGAATTAACTTCAATTCAACTAAGTGTCTAAAGCCTGTGAGTAGCTTTGTCAGATAGCCACTGGCAACTTGAAACAAACTTAGAGGTGGTTTCTTTTAGAAAACCCCAGAGTCTCAAAATTTTAGTTTCTTAAGGAATTTGGTTGCTTGAAAACTCTAATTAATTCCAAAGTTAGGCTTCAAGAGCTCAGCAAAGAACAATAACTTCCAATTGCTCTCTGGTCCCTGAAACACTTCAGTGCCATCTGATGATCAAATGTTGCCCTGGACATTGGGAATTGCTACTGTGAGTCACTATTAAGAACTTACACATTTACTCAAGAAAGATTTCTATAAAGCACTCCTGCCCAATCTTCCTATATTTATCTCCTTAGACTCTGCCACAGTCTGACCCCATTTCTTACTGTCTGCTCACAGGTGTTAGCTAAATCTCACTCTTGCTCCCTTTTGAGCAAATTGAGAAAAAGGCCAAGAGTGTCCTCCTTTGGACTAAGGAATTCAAACTATTCCACTTCCCATGTGGAAACCCTAGCAGTTGAATATTTCTCCTGAGTTGGAGGTGCTAGTTGGAGGTGCTATTTAAGGAGGGTTAACCAAGAGCAAGGAAGTAGGCTTCAGACAGGACTCTGACATTAGAATAGAACAAAGAAGCACTTTCAGGCAGGAATCTAATTTTAGGCTAGAACAAAGAAGTAATTTCAGGCAGGAATCTAAATTTTAGACTAGAACAAGGAAGTAGGCTTCAGACATGAAAATGACTTTGGGCTAGGACAGGGAAGTAGGCTCGGATATTTTGGTCATCCTGATCAGCCCTTAGAAACAGTGATCACAGGAGTGTTCACCGAATTTTGTTTTTTGCCTTGCTTGTTCTTTGACTATTTGTGGTTATTGTCTGGCTTGTTCCTTGACTATTTGCATCTATTGTATTGCTAATCCTCAACCTAGAACTGACCTGAATACTTGCATATAATTAAAATGGTATAAAAGCAAAAAGGAGGAGAGGAATGTGATAGGGGGTTCTAAGGAGAAACAATGAGGAAAAGGGATGACATCTGAAATGTAAATAAATAAATTATCCAATAAAAAAGAAAAGAAAAAATAAAGAGGTGCAGATGTGTTCTGCTGGAGAAAAGAGGTAGGTAAAAGCTCAAAGCCGCACCTTCCTTACAATATAGTCCTTTGCTTTTTGCTTGTGCTAAAGGACATGGGCCACCCCACACTTGTTGCCTACTATCATCCCCACACTGATGGACTTTTATCTCTCTATACTATAAACCAAAATAAACTGATATAATTTGCTTTTGGCATGGTGTTTCATCATAACTACACAATCCTAGCATATTAACACATGACTGCAATCCCAAAATGATGAAGGCAGAGATAGGTAGATTCTCAGGGGCTAACCAGACCAGTGAGTAGTACATACATAAATGAGACCCTTGTGTTCATTGATGGTTTTGTTCATTTGTACTGTCCATAGATCCCTTCTCTGTCATCTGCATGTATTCTTCTACTGAATTACATCAAATACTGCACATTTCCAAAACTGGGAAGACCTGTCACTTGGCATTTCTCTGCAGTTAAGAGATAAGCAAAGGTAAAGTCGATACTTTAAATATTCCTATTGCCTGGTTGCTTCCTTCTCAATCTTCACTAGCTGTGTGGAATTGCTCTCTAAGTGACTAATTAAGACTGGTGTCCTGAGGTACCCAGCAATCCTAAGTGATAATTACTTCAGATTAAAAGCCAAAGACCAACAGGCTTGGAAGTACTTAATGGGGCAAAGTAACAAGGCTGATGTATGTGTTTTGGGGGTCTTGTAGAGAGACTGTCCAGAAAAATCTGAAAATTTGCCTTGCTGAGAGAGTCTCACATCAAAAGCAGACTGCTCAATACTTGGACAGCATGGTATAAAGAAAACACTGGTATAAAAAAATCACATAGGGATTTTGATTCAGATTAGTGTACATTAAACCTTGCTTCAAGAAAAAAATAGCGGAATGACTGAGTAAAATAATTGCTTTGAAAACACAATTAGTTAGTTGTTGTTGGTGGTGGTGATGGTAATTTTTTAAAGGTTACGGTTTTGGTTTTTGTCACTTTGACACAAGCTATGGCCATCTAGTAACAGGGACCTTAAACTGGGAAAATGTCTCCATTAACTGGCCTGTAGACAAACTTTGGGGAATTTTTTGAATAATAAATGTGAAGGTTTCAGCCCACTGTATGTGATGATGCTTCCAGGTAGTAGATCCTGGGTTTTATGACAAATCAAGCTGAGATAGTTTCAAGGAACAAGCCAATAAGCAGTATTCTTTCATGGCTTCTACTTAACAGCTGACTCCATGTTCCTGAAATTTGTCCTATCCTGACTTCCTTTCATGATGTACTGGCTGTAAATTATAAGCCTATATCAATCCATTTTTTTCTCAAGTTGTTTTTGATCATGGTGTTTATTACAGCAATAGAAATCAAACCAGTCTACTGCCTGAGTCAGTCTTTCTATTCCCGGTATAGTTTTAGAACAGTGAGAATCCTCAGGGAAGGGGATGATTAGCATGCACGCAGTCATAGGTTCCACCTCTAGCACAACATAAAACAGTACTAGTGATGCATTCCTACAATCCCAACAGTACTGAGGAGGAGGAGAATCAGCTCTTTAAATCACATAGGGATTGTGATTCAGATTAGGGTACAAAAAACTTTGCTTCAAGAAAAAAAAAATAGCACAATGGCTGAGTAAAAGAATTGCCTTGAAAACACAAGAACAAGAGTTGGATTTCAATGCCTGTGTTTAAAACAAAATTCTGGGCATAGTGGCATGCATGTACTTGCAATCCAAGGACTGTGAAGAGGGGACGGGGACATTCCCAGGGCTCTCTGTCTATCTAACCTAGCCTGGTTTCAGAATTCTCTGCCTTATAAAAAGAGTGGATGATGTGATGTCATTTCTGCCTGTCAACTTGACTATATGTGACATTAGAA
Organism: Arvicanthis niloticus; assembly: GCF_011762505.2. Taxonomy (NCBI): domain Eukaryota; kingdom Metazoa; phylum Chordata; class Mammalia; order Rodentia; family Muridae; genus Arvicanthis; species Arvicanthis niloticus. The sequence continues at coordinate 12,331,487 of NC_047667.1, read as the reverse complement.
AACAAAACAAACAAACAAAAACAGAAATTGTGGGCACACCAGTGAAAAATTTTTGCTTAATTTGAAATAAGAATATCTACATCTAATTTTGGTCCTGAAGACACACACCTTTTATCTGGGTCTTTAGGTACAGAGACATACCTTTAATGTAGGCTATACTTTTTGATGAAGGCCTATATAAGGACATGGAAGAAAGAGCCTTTTGCTCTTTGCCATCTTGCTCTTGCTTTGCTAGCAAGTCCATTCCGTCACTGGTATTAGAGATAACTTTTCTGAGATTCCAGTGCACATTAAAGACCAACTAAGACATCCAGCCTCACGGACTGAGCAACTTCTGGATTCTTGAAATTTCTGTTCATACCCAGCCATTATTGGATTATCCAGATTACATCCTGTGAGCCAGTCTAATAAATCTCATATCTACATCTATCTATCTCTGTCTCTGTCTTTCTCTCTGTCTCTCTATCCTTAGCTCTAGCTCTGCATCATAGATAGATAGATAGATAGATAGATAGATAGATAGATAGATAGATAGATAGATAGATTCTATAAATTCTGTTACTCTAGAGAATCCTAACTGTTACAGATAGTATCTGAGGAAGAACACCTCAGTCCTATCCTCCACATGCACACATGTGTGTACATACATATGCCTACCTACATGCACATGACTAGGAACCAAACTTCAAATATGCAAAAAAAATAGAGAAACTCATAAAGTGATCAGCTATTGGAGATATGTCAAAGTGAAGTGTTTTCATCAACTTGACCTTAAATGTGAAAAATTTGAAATGATATTTAGAATCTTCACAGTCATGGCCTCACTGTCAGAGTACAAATGTGTATGAGTGTTTGGTGAACAACTATTGTATATCTGGAGCAATTGCTGACCTAGAGAAATAGAGAAGAGTGCAAAGACTGAAGCAAGGAGTGCAAATGAAGTTCTAAACTCACACAGAGAAAGGGACAACATGGATTCAAACCCAGCAGTTGTGGTTCCCTTTGTTATGATAAACACCATGACTAAAATCAACTTGGGGAGAAGGTATTTATTTCAGTTTCAGTTCATCACTAGAAGCCAGAACAGGAACTACAAGCAGAAACCAGGAGACAGGAGCTGTATCAGAGACCAGGAAGGAACACTTGCTGACTGACTCAGTACACTTTCTTATACAACCCAGGACCATTTGCCAAAGAGAGACACCATTCACAGCAATCACTAATCAACAAAATGTCCCATAAGCCATGCTCCTAGGCTAAGCTAATGGAGTCAATTCCTCAACCAAAATTCTGTCTCCCAAATGAGTATCTTGTGTGAGGTTGACAAAAACTAACCAGCAAGCACACTGTGTTACATGGTAACTAGACATAGATTATGAAGTCAATAATGGAGGTGGAGAGATGGCTCAGTGGGGAGACTGCTTGATGGCCAGAAATGAGGACCTGAGCATGATCTTCCTCAGCGACGGAGAGCCAGGTGTGATGGCACATACTTGTAAGCCTTGTGCTGTGGGTGTGGAGACAAGCAGATCCTTGTTGGCTAGCTGGCCTAGCTGAAATAGCAAGTTCTAGGTTCAATGAGACTTTCTGTCTTGTAAAAAAAAAAAAAATGTGGAGGACTATAGATGTAGATATCCATTGTCTACCTCCCGTCTGCAGACATGGACACACTATGAATCCTCTCACACTTTCCACTTGAAAGTAAATAAATAATAAAGACAATAACGTCTAATATTAGTTACACAAAGAAGCGTAATTCTGTGGCAAATTCCATGTTAAGCATGCTAGGCCTCCGTGTGGTCCTTTCCACTGGTACTTGCATGAACTAGCCGCCCTAAGGTCAACATAAACTCAAGACTGAGAGCTGCCACCCACATCTCTTCTCCAGATCTTACTCTTTTCTTTGCAGTTTCAAAGTGAGTTTCTCTGGCAACAGAAAAGGCTGCGTGGGTTTTAGGATGTGCAATTGGCCAAGCGGCTTTCTAATTTCAATGTTCAGCGAACACAGCACTAAGTCAGATTTATTTGCAGCAAGGAAATTGTTTGGGGAACATAACTTTTACAGGACATAACAGCATTCTCTGCTTTTCATGGCTTTAACTGATAACGTTTGTGATTCGTCAGGGGAAAGGGCAAACTTCTATAAAGCTACAAAAGAGGTCTTCAAGGGGAGTGATTTTAGCTCTCTTACCAAAAGGTCTTGATCAAGGGATAAGAAAATGCTGTCTCTTAGAGTCCATATAGTCCTCACAATCATTAACTCACAACAACTGTGGTTATTTGCACAGGGTTTACACAAGACTAGCCATGTCAACAGTCAGTCATGGAGAGAAGAGACATTCACAGAGTTCAATACTTTGCTGTTGAAATATTGGCAACCGATAGAATCTGGGAGAAAAGGAATTATTTTCATCAGGTATATAGCCTATGCTCAGTCCACCAGGCTCACTGAGTAGCTAGATTCAGGCCATGGTCACACGGATGTCTATGGATAAATTCAGAGATTCAAAAATAAAGAGAATAAATGTGAGAGAGAGAGAGAGAGAGAGAGAGTGAGAGAGAGAGAGAGAGCGATTCTCAGAGAGAACAAGTGGTAAGAAGATAAGAGAGAGTAGAGAATGAGGATGGTGAGGAAATGTGGACACAGACAAAATTTTGTAGGATGAAATTGAATTTTAAAAACTGTGACAGACTAAAGAGATGTGTCAGCGAAACACTTTTTGTTTTGAACACACACACATACACAAAAACAAAATAAATCTTTTTCAAAGCAGAAGGATAATGGAGAGCAAGGTATTATGAAAACTCAGTGGTTAAGAGCACAGGCTACTCTTACAGAGGCCCCGAGTTCAGGTCCAAGCACGCACACTGGGCAACTCAAAACTGCCTTTTATTCCAGCTTTAGGAGACCCAATGTCTTTCTACTATCTCCTGAGGCACTTTCTATGTGTATGTATGCATGCAGGCAGGCACACAAATACACATAAGTAAAAATAAACAAATCTTATGATAAATTATCTAGGATCCTATAAGAGGGGAGGTATGAAAACTGGTCTTTTATGAACAGACTGTGTGTACATCTTTGGGAATATTCTTTTCAGCTACGTAAGTTAGGCTATTCCAAGTTGTCAACTTGACTATATCTGGAACAAATTACAATCTAGAAATGGAGGGCACACCTATGATATATATCTTGAGGCTGGAAGACACAGGATTTTGATCCAGATCTTGAAGCATGGAGTCCATGAGAAGCTTCGGCTCAGCCAAGGTGATACACACCTTTAATCCTAAGAGACAGAGGCAAGCAAATCTCTGAGTTCAAGGTCAACCTGGGACAGAGAAAGTTCCAAATCCAAGCATGGTAAATTTCTCCTCCCACAGGGTAAACTAGACAGGGATATTGAGGAGGCAATACTAATACCATGTTTGTCCTGAGGTGTGGCCTGGATGATTAAGAGTAAGGGACAAGCCCGACTCTTGTGGAATGTTTTCTTCAATAGCTTTCAAAGGAAAAACCAGCTTTCCGCTTCATGAACACCAAGATTTTTAATTCTGATTAACTAATGTCTGTCTTAGAAGACTCAACACATATAGAAGATGACCAATGCAGTTTCATCTAGCAATGAGTGACCTGAGAGGAGATATGTTTTGTTTCTTGTTTTTGTTTGGTCTGGGTTTGTTTGTTTGTTGATATAAAAAGGACAAAGTTATGGTTTGGTGATGTCTTAGTTAAAGTTTCTATATCTATGAAAAGATGCCATAACTACAGCAACTCTTATAAGAATAATATTTAATTGGGGCTGGCTTATAGTTTCAGAGGTTTGGCCCATTATCATCAAGATGGGAGCATGACAGCATCCAGGCAGGCATGGTAAAGAAGGAAATGAGAGTTCTACATTTTTATCTGAAGGAAACTAGAAGAAGACTGACTTCCAGGGAGCTCTGATGAGTGTCTTAAAGCCCATGCCCACAATGACACACTTCATCCGACAAAGCCACACCTACACCAACCAGGCTATAACTCCTTATATTGCTGCTCCCTGGGCCAAGCATATTCAAACCATCACAAGTCATAAGATGTACATGTCTGCAGATAACCTATTCAATGATGAATTAGAAATCTTCAATGGGTAAATTGTGTGGCCTTTCAGTTCTCTACTAATTAAGCTGTTAATAATTGCACACTGAAAATTTTATATCAAAAAAAGTTACTGCTAGTAATTGAGCTTTTTAAAAATCCTTTCACAGAGTTGAGTTAACACAACACGACAGAGTTCTGATTGCAAAGGTCTCACATCAAAGGTCTCAGCTGTAGGTGTCCTTGTGCCTTCTTGATCCCATCATCACAGCAGTAAGAAGGACACTGAACTTTGGTCTTAAATTTCATGCCACCTAATTTTAACCTGGATGTGTCTCATAGGAAAATCTCTGAATTTCATTTCTTATGTGCTACAGAGTTCAAACAATCAGAGGGAATTCTGAGGTTCAGGGTCATTAAGTGCCTTATTTGGAGCAGAACAAGGGAGATATAGGAGGTTGGGTCCTAGGAAGCTGTGCTACTTTGGAAAATATGAGGTTAAATAATACTGGAGAGAATCTATGATCTGTGAGCGTTACTCACTTCGAACACTGTGGTGCAGCTGAGTTGAGAAACAGTGTGGAAATGAGAGGATACAGGAGAAAAGCAATGACTGCTTAGAGTAAAGGTGGTTATGCACAAGGGGATAATCTCCAATAAAGGAAGAAATCAGTGTGTGTTATGAGTTTTCTTAACACTCTTAGCACCTGACAGGAATCAGCTTATAGAAAAGGAAGTTATTTTGATTCACAGTTTTATGGAATAGAGTCCATCATGTCAGGAAAGGCACAGCAACAGAAAGGCATGGCAGCTGGTCAAGTGGCCTCATGATCAAGAAGTAGAGAAATATGAACCCTCCATTTTATTCAGCCTCACAGTCTATGGAATAATGCTAACCACATTTAGGATGGTCTTCTCACAATGATTCAAATATTCTAAATAATAACTCTTGGACATGCCCAGAGAAATGCCTCTCCTTTTATTTTAGACCCTGTCAAGGTGGTAATTACTATAAACCATGATTGATCTCCTCTTAGTAGGAGCTAAGGATAGACAATCAGTATTATTCTTGTAGACATATGTCAGCAAAAACCTAGCAGTACCTGGAGTGGAACCAGGGTAGAATCTTTTACTTATTAGCATTATTCTCCCAAAGGGTCTTTAAGAGATATACAGACCTACAACCTGTTTGGATGCTTTAACCTCACATTTTATCATGACCTTGTAGCTGTAATGATTTTTCTATAAAAAAAAAAAAAAAATGTATCCACCAAGAGCCTGATACGCTGTGAAGAATCTAAGAAGTACAGTTAAACATTGACATTACTAGGTCAATGCATAGAATGAAAAAAAAGCACTGTGGCTGACAGGAATGTAGAATACAATACAGTTCCCCATGAATTAATGAGGGAGAAAAAAATAATTCCACGTCCTTTTCTAAGCTAATAATTCATGGGAAAGGGGAAGCCTGCTGGGGTTTCACATCAGAATGTTCTTCTCAACATTCATCCTGGTTCTTTAAAATCAGAATTGAGGACTCAGGGGAAAGTGGTTAAAAAGAAATGAGGTGTTCAGTTGATAGTTGTCATTTGTTTTTGAAGAAAAAAAATATGACTACTACTAAAGAGTTGCTATTTTCCTATATTACAAAACAATAGTTTATAACTAGGATTGTTATATATTCCATTCATCTCAACAATGATCTATATTTAGTTTCTATTAAAAAAAGTCCATCTCCCAACAATATTTTCTATGATGTCTACCTGAAGCATTCCTTATTGACATTTATACTTAAAAAGATGCTCCCTCTCTGTGTTTCTCTCTCTCTCTCTCTCTCTCTCTCTCTCTCTCTCTCTCTCTCTCTCTGTGTGTGTGTGTGTGTGTGTGTGTGTGTGTAGGGCATTAGTGTATAGGCATGTGTAGTTTGTTTAGTGTATAGGCATGTGTAGTTTGTTTGAAGAAGCCAGAAGAGAGTAGTCAGGTCCTCTGGAGCTACAATTATGGGTGCTAATGACCTATCTTTTTGTGTGTTGGAGGGGGAGCTCAGGTCCTCTGGAAAAGCAGAAAACAATCTGAATTACTGAGCTAACTCTTCATCCCTGGTTTATTTATTTTCTCCTAACATCTTATTGTTTCTGTCAAGTGACAAAATTTGATTTATATCCTTTCCTAAGGACAAGTTCTCTAAATGTCTCCATTTTTCTAATTGATGTGCATTTTTCTTTTGTTATGGTGTGGCAGGGGGGTTGCAGGGCAGGAAATGTACATCCATTCATACATAGAGAGAAAGAATGTGTTTGACTCTTTCTTCATTCTCTCTGTTGACTTCATTTGCATGACACATTATCTGTGAACTTTGTCTGTTAGATTACCAACATGTTCCAGTAACCTGAACCATTTTATAGACATATGGAAGATTTCTCTTCAAAGTGTTATTTTGACCATGACCATCTCATCAACAGAAATTTTTATAAAACTTTTTCTCTATTCTTAAATTTCTTCAGTACTACCTAACCTGTCACTGTATCCTAGTTGCTAACTTTAGCCTAGGTTAGTTGGTTGCTTTTCTTGCCAAAGATACTTTGGCCAGTTGATTAATATTTTCTTCTCTATTTAGGTCACCTGAACACTGGCAATCATAATTTCAGAATGATTAAAAGAATCATGAAAGTATTTATATTGGCTCAGACTGTAAGTCAGTGGATAGAGTGCTTGTTTAGAAGGCATAAAGCCTAAGAGTCTAATATTTTATACTGCAGAAAGCAAGAACATGGTGTTGTGCACATGTAATCCAAGCAGTTGGAGATAGAAGAAGGATTGGAAATTTATGTCACCCTCAATCACATAGCATGTGTGAGTTTGAGGCCAGTTTGTGCAATGAATAAATCTCTCTCGCTCAATCTCTCTCTCTCTCCCTCCCTTTCTCTGTCTCTGTCTCTGTCTGTCTCTCTGTCTCTCTGCCTCTCTGTCTCTCTGTCTCTGTCTCTGTCTCTGTCTCTCTCTCTCTCTCTCTGTGTGTGTGTGTGTGTTATTTTGTTAAAAAAATAAAATATAGGCAATCTTTCTTAGAAACCAAGAGTATTTGTTTGTGTTGTTGTTGTTGAGTTGACTACCTAACCAATGGTCACTGGCAGAGAGACAGACAGACACACATACACATGCACAGAGACAGACAGACAGAGAAGCAAATAAGGGAATGCTTGCTAGCTCACCTGCTGCTGTAATTACAGGTTGTCTTAACTGTGGGTAGTTTTTGTTGCTTTGAAAAACTAGATAAAAAGAATAATCCTTTCTTCAGACTTAATGTTTGCCAGGAAGGAAGATTTACTTCCACTAATGATTGTCTTTTATTTTCCTTTATGACATCTCTAAAATGCATTTTGTACATTCTTTTTGAGGTAGCTGTGGTCATTGTTTGCTTTTCACTTACACTCTATAATAAAAAAAGTACCCAGACAGGTATCCTAGCAACCCAGTGTCTTTAGTTCTCTCTGATGTTATTTTCCTGGATGTTCTGGAGCTTTTTCTCAGGGTATTATTTGACATGTATGTTAATCTGGAGTTACTCACTTCCTCTTGGTCTAACTTCCTGGAAGTTGACACTCATGATTATTGATAATTTGACTTAAAAATGACACTTGTGCCCATGAAAGGTGAAGAAGATGGAGCATAACACCACAATGACATTAAAGAGCAATTATGGAAGAGAAGAACCAGGCTGCAATACAGAAAGAATGGCAGTTCTTTGTAATCAACACCTTGCTCTTCCAAGGGGACTTAACTCTCCTCACTGTAGCTGGTATTAGCATTCTCAAATGGGTTTAGGATTTTTGAATTAGCATATGCAAATGTGGCCTTATAAAGCCACATTTGTGTGATTCTCAAATTGTCATATAGACTCAGATTTATCTATGATGAAATTTAAGAGAAGGTAGCATTAGAACTGGCTGCCTTTTACCTCCTAGCTGCTGACAGTAGTCACAGAGTGAAGACAAGTTAATAGCCACGCTGAAGAGCTGGTTCTTCTGAATGCTCCCTCTTGGAGAAGCTCAGGAAACTATGGATTTATGCAAAACTTACTAAGTTCAGAAAATACACAAAAGTTATAATGCTCCAAAAACCTTCTGAAACTCACAAAAATTACAAGACCCATTTCCAATGTTATAAAAGCAGTAACAGTTGCTTGGAAAAGGAGACTCTTCAGCTAGCCCAGCTTCCTGAAAGTCATACAGGGGGTTCCCTATATGATTTATGATTTTTCAATACTCTAGATATATTTGAGGCACCCATACTCCTGTTAATAACTCTTCATTCATATCCTATAAATAACCTCACTAGTAACCCTGCCAGTTCATTAGGCTAGACTACATTGTAATCATTTCTCTGACCAGTTATTAATATTTCTATGTGGGATGAACAAATATTTGTGGACATCTCAACAAGAAAAGTCATACAACAGGCTGAGACTACCCAAATAGAAACACAAAATGAGATTATGAAGATTGTGATTTTACATGGGAAAAGCCTTGTTGGAAAAGCTTCTATAAAGTTAAAATACTCAAAGACAAAATAGACAGATTCCTTCACTATTCCCACAGTATACCAGAGACAATTCTTTTCTCTAGGTAAAAGAAGATAAGGGGCATGGGATAGTTATGACGAACATGAGATGATTATTAGGCTTTCTGAATGTTGCTAGTTGATTATTGTCATAAACAAAAGATAAATATAGGATGTAGAAAAGAAGTTGAGATCTATCCCCCTTCAGAATATCAATATTAGGAGAATTAGTTTCATGGCCATGGGTATTCATGATGAGGCCCTTTTGTTGAGGAGTATTATGAGAGGCACAGGCTCACAACCATAGACAATGATAATGAACCCTTGACATGGAGATACATTAGCAGAGATAGTCACCATGTGTAGCATGACAAGGGTCCCAAAGATAATGACTTTTTGCTTACAAAGAACATAATTGGGTTTCTTGAACTTGTAGGCTTCTGTAACACATGTCCTAAGACTATGTACTAAAGTCAAGAAGGCACAAAAGAACCAGCTATAATTTAAATAAACCTTGGATATTGGTAGTGGGTGTGAGGCAAGTCTGAGACATCAGGATGTTAGGCAAGAGGTTGACTCTGTGAGGGCTTCAAGGTTACAGCAGGATTTGTTAATTGCCTCTGTCCAGGAACTGCTGTAGGAGACCCACAGCAGGAGAAAAAGCCTGTCAGTCAAGGAGCTGTCACCCAACAGTCACAACATTGGCTAGTTCTAGATTTCAGTAATGTAAAATCACCAGTAGACAGACTAGAATAAAAGACAAATTGTCTTCTTTTGTCCATGACACAGTTATATTTTAGTAGTAGCTGTAAGTTGGTATTGCTTTTACCATAAGAATCACAATCACGTGGAGGCTACTACTAGTTCCACTCCTCCTCCTCCTCCTCCAGCTACTACTGCCCTGCCCCATATCCAAGGAAGTGATCACCACAAATATCATGTTCATCTTAACACAGAAGAAAAAAAATTCAAACGCAATGACTTTCTTGAGCTAAAAAAGAACTTCATAGAGATCAGATCCTGTCCCAATCCCAAATCAACAAATGCAATTTTCTTTTGCCATATCTCACTTTCTCTTTCTTTTATAACTGGGAGAAAACACAATTTTGCTCTTGTCCTGGAACTGCAGAATTTTCTTTGGAAAAAAAAGAAAACCATGTTCCACTGGAGTCACATCTGATTCCCTATAGCTCCGAGACATATGTGCCATTCCCAATGGGGCTATCACCTCCACTGCCTACTTTATGGCTTTACTGTTAGTGAAACTAATACATGGATGGAGAGGTACTATCAAATGAATGCAGAGCTGTCAAATTACTATGGATCTTTTAAATAAAACACTGTTAATTTTTATCATCTCCATCAATGAAGTCAACAGTGAAAAGACACAAACTATTCTTGCCTGAGAGTTACAAAAAGAGTGAGTTATGGGACATAAATTTTCTGTTGTGTTCTCTCCTGTCTTTACTCAACTACTGAGATTCAATATATAGGAATAGTAAGTTCATGAATCAAGTTTGAAAAGTGTTATCCTTTGTTTTTGTTATGATAATAAAATACTCTGACAAAAAAAAGCATCTGAAGAGACAAAGGGCTTAATTCCTTTCACAATATTGTATGTGAGGGGGCTGAGTACAGAAACTGCTGAAATTACTGCCTCCCCGGAAGGTTTTTATTGCATGTAAGAGACAGACAATATAGACAATATATCTCGAGGATACCAGAGCAGACAGGAAAAAAAAAAAAAAAACCAGACTAGGCATATCCAGCCATAATTGTCAGAGAGACAAGAGGGTGCAAGAGAACATGAGGGTGCAAGAGAAAATAGTAGAGATGGCAAAAAAGCAAGACATATCAAATAGAGCACAGCAGAAGAGGAAATATCAACAGTAGCTGTGTTATGAGAAGCAAGTGGAGGGAGGGAAGGGCCAGGAGGCTAGCCTGAACTTTGAAATGTATAACAATTTCTTGTGAGTAGGCACTGAAGGAGCTTGAAGAACAATGTGAGCTTTGAAAATACGGATACCTGTCAATTGAGAGCTATACCGTACCTTTTGCCAGAGATAAGGGAAATGACTCCTTTTGTCAGACAGAAACTGGCTTCATAAGTTTTTGTGGAATGCTAGCTTTTATCTAATGGCCAGAAATTCCTCTAGAGTTCATCTTGATCTCATTATGGATATATGGACTGCCTGAGACCTAAGAAATACCATATCACATTAAGTTATTTGAGGAAAGATAAGGTATCTAGCACCTGACACAACTATATCACATCCAATCAAGAGCAGAGAGAAATCAATGAATAGTGCCCATTTGCTTGCTTGCTTTTGCTCAACTTCACTTCCTTATTTTTATATAGAATCCCCCTATCTAGGGAATGTGACCACCCACAGTAGCCTGAAACTTCTCAAATCACTTAACTCAAGACAATCCCTATAGACACATCCACCAGACAAGACATAATAGACAAACTCTCATTAAGACTCTCTTCCCAGGTGATTCTAAATTGTACCAAGTGGACAATTTAAGCTAACCACCACAAGTGTTAGATGTTAAGAAACAATAGCTGATGTAGTACTTTTTAATTTAAACTTATACAATTAATTTAGCAAAGAGTTGTAGTGAGAGAAGACTAAGGGAGGAAGCCTAGAGGAAGATGGGTGGGAGGATGGTGGTGAGAGAAAGTCCAGAAGACGAGAGTGGTGTGAGGAAGCCCAGACAACAATTACAGTAGGAAGAAGTCTGGAGGAAGATGGTCTTTTATGTCATTGGAGTTTGTAATATTCAAGTCTTATATTCATTAATCTGAGATTCTGTAAGAAGTTCCCCATAAACCCAGGAGACATTTGTGTTACCAGACAAACCTATCACAGAAAAAAATATTGTAATAGCTACATTTGGAAGAATGTAGTTATTTCAATAACTCATTTCAACAATATTTGTTACATACTATAAATTAAAAAGGAAAATTATCTTTAGTGTTTTCCAGTATAGTGGAAACATTATAAAGTGTTTTCTTATTGAATTTAATTACTATCATTCTCTATATTTGATGGCAATATTTGCAAAAATGCATATATTTATATGCATTTGTACTTTATTAATGTGGTAAATATTTTATAAAATGACAAATATTTTGCACTCCTGATTTTTACCCTTATACACCAGGCAAAATAAATAATAAAAAATATGATAGCAAAGAATTTTTTAAAGCTAATAGAAGTCAACAATTTCATACCCCAAAAGCCTAAAGAATGATTATGGAGAACACGAACGTATATCAAAAATAAACAGCAGAAACATTAGACAATGGTTTGGATGCATTTATTATATATAAATGATCAATGTTTCAGAAGATAGATATTGTTGCCTTGGTTGGAATTTTTATCCAGTATCCATAGGCATCAAAACATTCGAGAGGGTTAGAAGACAGAAGCAAACAAGGAGAGCATAGAGGCTAAGAATGGGAGTGCATGGTGAGAATAAACAAGAAAGATGACTACTCAGTAGAATTAAGAAGAATGAGCCTCAGTGAGTACAATTTATGACTTTATATAGAACTAGAGAGAGGAGTTTCAGGGTTCTCAGTGTAAGAATAAGCAATCTTATTTTTATTGTTACTTTTATTTTTTTACAGTCCAGTGGTTACCTGCTCCTGGTCTGGCCTCCCACAGTTACACATCCCATTCATCCCTTCCCTTGTCTCCAAGAAGATATTCCCACACCACACCTAATGCCCCTGCCAGGCCTCCCCACTCCCTGGAGCCTCAAGTCTCTTGAGGTTAGGGCAGTTTTCATTCACTGAGGCCAGAACAAGTAGTCCTCTGCAGTATATGTGTAGGTGTCTGGGTGGGAATGGGACTGGGTCTAATACCAGCTAATGTATGGTGCTTGGTTGGTGGCTTAGTGTCTGAGAGATCTCAGGGTTCCAGATTAATTGAGACTGCTGGTCTTCCTACAGGGTTGCCCTCCTCCTAAGCTTCTTCCAGCCTTTCCCCAATTCAACTACAGAGGTCCCAGACTTTAGTCCATTGGTTGGGTGTGAGTGTCTGTGTCTATCTATCTCAGTCAGATGCTTGTTGGGCCTTTCGGAAGACAGCCATGCTAGGGTCCTGTCTGTGAGCACACTAATAGCATCAGTAATAGTGTCAGGCCTTGGAACCTCCCCTTGAGATGGATTACAAGTTGGGCCGGTCACTGGACCTCCTATTCCTCAGTCTCTTCTCCATTTTTGTCCCTGTAATTCTTTTAGACAATAACAATTCAGAGTCAGTGTTTATGACTGTGGGATGATCTTTAAGGAGACAAAAACTAATTTCTCTAATTTGGCCGTTAAATATTGTACACATGTATAGAATTATGCCAACATCTGATAAATATGCTTAGGAAATGTTTAGGTATCAATTAAACTTTTAATAAAATTAAGTCAATATACTAGTTTTACAAACAGATATTAAAAACTAAATAATAACAAAAAATAATCCCATCCTCTGAGGCTGGGGATGGCTCAGTAGGTAAAACAATAGCTTGTATGAACAAATCCCTGCATTCAATACTCAGCTCATCATAATCTGGGTGTAGTCATGCAGGCCTGTGATACATGGACATGGAAGTTGCAGCATGGTAACAAAAAATGAGATTATCCTCAGCCAGAAAGTGAATTTAGGCCCAATTTGGGCTACATGAGATGAGAACTTACCTCAAAAGAAAAGTATTGATAAATATGTGGTACATTTAAAATATGTAATTTATATGTCAATTAAAAGAAAAGAGTCTACAAAAAAGAAAGATTAATAAAAAAGCTCAGCTTTTAATTATGTGTGGTGACTCTCATTTCAGTTATTTAGAAAATTATTTTTATATTTCTCTCTCTTCTTCAAATTCTAGGTGTGTGGAGGGGCAGGGGAGGAAAAGTATACATGTATGTAGTTGTCTCAGAAACCAGAAGAGGGTGTTGTATCCCCTAGACCTTGTGCTTGGGTCCTACACAAAAGCAGCATTCACTGTTAACAAAGAGCCATCCCTTCAGCACCCTGTTTTATGGTTTTAATGAATTCCAAAGCAAACATAATAATAACATAATGAAGATTTCTAATCCATTTAAGTGTATTAAATTCAGAGTCAAGAAGAAGACATCAACTATCGAATGAAAGCTGAAAATTATATGCTATAGCTATTCTGCCATGTGATAAAGTAGATTTCAAACCAAGACTCATAAGAGGAGAAAAAGGTCACTACACAGTGATAAATAGGATAATTAATCAGGAAGCTATAACAATCATGAATGTTTTATAGTAAATGTCAGATCTCTCAACTTCATGAAACAAACACTAAAGGCCATGAGGGTCAGATCGATAAGTCATGATTTGAAACAAGTAGAATGTCTCCAAACCCTAGTCTCATTTTTAGGTAGGTAACTAAAATTAAAAGTCAACAGAAATATTTCAGGGTTAATGTAAATGACAAATCAACTGAATTCAATTGATTTCCACAGAATATCCTCCTCCATAGCCATGGAATGCATGCCTGGCATGGATATGAGAGAAACAGCCTTCTCCAGAGATGATGTTCAATGAAACAGTTCTCTTTGTGGGGGATAAACAAGGGCTATATAAACCTTGGGGAGGGGGTGGGGATTTGAGGGTGGGTGTACATTATTGGCTGGTCTTGAGGTGCTGGGAAGGCTTTATTCCCACAAAGAGGAATTACAGGTGATTGCTGAATATGTCCTTATTAGGAGAGATGGAATTTAATGTGTAATCTGTTCACCAGGCTGCATAACTACCCAAAGGCTGGCAGAGGTGGGGTTATAAGGCTTTATGCACTGAGACATGCCAGCCCAGAGCAGGGCAGAAGCAGTCCTCCTGCTTCTGCCAGTCTCAGGACAGGATGTTAGGGATTTGGACACATTTTCACATGACACTTGCTCTGGACCTTCTCCCTTAGTAGCACAACAATCTGGCCCCATAAAAATAAAAATATTTACATTGTCTTATTAGATTATCATAGAATAAAGTAAGAAATGACTAGCAAGAAAAACTACATGAACACTTCAAAACTGAAAAATAAACTTGAAAATTAGGTCTTTGAAAGAAATAAGAAAAAATTTAAATCCCTGCAATCAAATAGAAATGAGAATGCAATTTAGCAGCTAGGGCAGTTCTAAGAACAAGGTTCATGGATACAAGTGCTTACATTTAAAAAATCTGGTAAATAATAAATAGACAATCTAATGGTGCATCTCAGGTCCTCTAAAAACAAGCAGTAGTAAATTCTAAATTTAGTGGGCAGGAATAAATTATAAATCTCAAAGCAGGGCCATCAAAGAGTTCAGCAAATAAAGGTGATTGACACCACACCTGAAATACCTTCAGTCCCCAGAAATCAAATGATAGAAAGAGAGAATAACTACTCAATAAATGTGCAACAAAAATCAATAAACATCACAATATAACTTGATAAAATAGAGATCAGGAGAATAATGTACAGAATTGAAGATTTAGTTCTCTGAAAAAAAAAAAAAAAGACAGGAAAATTAAATAGCTCTTAGCCAAACTAACTATAAAAGGAAAGATACAAGTTAAAGTTAATGGTATAAAAAAGAATTATTTTAATCAACTACAATAAAATCCAGAAAATTATTAGGGAATTTATTGAAAACTATGTCCCAAGAAACTAGAGCATCTAGAAAAAAATAGATACATTCTTAAATACATTCGACCCACCAAATTAAATCAAGAAGATAAAGGAAATGTAAACACACACAAGAATGAATAAAAACTATTAACTGTATGTGTCCAAGAACCTTAGCAGTTTGAGGATGAATCATTCATATGCTGAAATGACTGGTAAAGGAACCTGGCATGTAAATATTCAGTCTTAAATGGGACATCTGTATCAAAATCCACTTATTCATGGCTTAGGGAACTTATAAAAAGAAGAAATGGAAGGCATGTAAGCAACGGCAAATAATGAGGAATACTGGGCATATCCTCTGGACATGTTTTGGTCATTGCTCACATAAACTTATAGAAGCTGTGGTTACATGCAAAAAAGCTTACGATATCTAACTCATCAAAACGTCAGCATGTATGCTGCATAGCTAACATTCTCAAACTTGACCGTGGTCACACACAACCCAGAATACTTCCATTGACTTCTCCTATTGACTCTATTACAGGGAAATCCTGGGTATTTATAAGCACAACCAGGAGAACATAGGTGAAGACATTTTACCACGTGCACCATTCACCTGCGGTCACTAAACAGCCTTGAATTTGCATCAGCTTAGTAACAGTTATACAGATTTCTACCAATAGGTTATGGCTGTGTAATCAATTTTAGCTCTTCCTCCCTGTTCCAATAAAACCATTACTTTTCCCTAGAAAGACAGCCTAATATTAACCACCTCAGTCCCCAAGTCCAGGGAGTTGGGGCACCGACTCTTCATTAACTTCTTCAAGCTGAATATGGGCGTTGAGATATTAGAAGAGGGATGAGGGGACGGGTAAATTGATAAGCCTTTGATGTCTGTGTTAACTGCATCCAGTTGGAAGTCCAGGGCATCAGTGAACACTCAGGTGATAAGAATAGTCATTCACCAAAGCTGTGTATTGTGTAATATACAAATCTCAAAACAAATTTTAGTATCAAGATAATTATTTTGATTCTCTGGAATCTAGTGTTCTGGATGTCTACTTCTGTCCTGTCTGATCCATATAATTCTGGAAGATATGACTACAACCTTAATGACCTCATCAGAAAATTCATAGAAAAGCTTTTTTTTCTCCCAAATCTGTCTATCGTTTGGCCAGTAACCAGAAAATCCTTTATATTGACCTTTTATCCAGAGGAAAAATATAACTATACAACTCAGAATCACGCCCATTTTAAAAGTTAAATCAATTAACTTATCATTAATGTTATCATTCTTAAAAACACCCAAAACTTTTGCTAGGGAAAAAAAAAAAAACAAAGATGGACCCTTTGCTCCTTGGCCATCTTAAGATCCTTCCCCAAAACCGAAACCTCATCCACGGCCTGTAAGAACTTTTCCATAGTAGCCTTCTTAAGCCCTACTCCTTTCGCTTTTTCTGCTTATCTTGTCCCAAAACTGGGAACTTTATAGTAACTTGTCCCAAAACCAGGAACTTTATAGAACTTGTCCCAAAATTGGGAACTTTATAGTCTCTGAACCGAGAACTTGTCCTTGTCCCACTTAACTGGGAACTTTACCAGCTAGCTGCCCTGACTGTGATGGGTTCTGAAGTTCCCCGTATGGGCCACCACTTGTCGCCTCCTGAATCGACCAGCAGACAGAAGACAACAGACACAGGATCTTCTTTCCAACACGGTTTATTCAGGAACCTTGAAGTACTGCAAAAAGTCCTGGAGCTCTAGCTCTCAGCCCGTAAATCTCTGGGTCCTCTCCAATCAGAATCTGCCACGAAGTCATTCTACATTGGTGCTGAGCACGTATGTCACATGGCCCAATCTTATGTAATGATGAACAAGCAAAATGCAT
The DNA here is from genome assembly GCF_011762505.2 of Arvicanthis niloticus. Lineage (NCBI taxonomy): Eukaryota > Metazoa > Chordata > Mammalia > Rodentia > Muridae > Arvicanthis > Arvicanthis niloticus. The sequence continues at coordinate 12,314,325 of NC_047667.1, read as the reverse complement.
GCGCAGTAAAGCCTAGCCTACGTGCCACCCAGGCTTCCTGAAATGGTGAGCCAACACACCAGGGGTGTCTGGCACTCAGCTGGGTGCCATCTTGAGTTCCGCTCCCCACATGCCCCCTTTCCCTTTTTGCTTTTATACATATTTTTAAAATGTTAATCAAAGGCTTTATAAGTTTGGTAATGCTCAATCAGAAGCGTAACCCAATACCCAACCTAGATATATAAACTATCTTTAACTGGTGGAGACACATGAACATCTGCCTCCATGCCACCCCCTCTCTTTCTCTCTCTTTCCCTCTCTCATCAGCTAGCCTCTCCTCTCCTTCATCTTCTCCTCCAGTTACTCCATCTCTTCCTCTCAGTACTCCTTCCCCCTTAGCTCCTCCTACATTTCACCCTTCCTGTTAAAATAAAACTTTTCTCTCAAAATACAATTAGAGCATAATTATTCCTATTTGTACCAGTGAGGTACAAGATAGTCCTAATACCCAATGCATCATTTTGTTGACTAACCAGAACCCCTGTCATCTCTCCTAACTAAAACACTTAGTTTTGAACCTGGCTTTTTTCTTGGAATTAGAATGAATGTCAGCTGAAAATCATCCACTCAGATCTTTTCTCTCAAAGTAAATAGCAAGGATTGGCTATGAGACTATAGGTCTTCAACCTTGTCAGAAATCCAGAATGACTGAGTTAACTGAAATTATGGGAAACACTAAACATAGCTTCTAAAACTTAGCCAATTTATAGAGACCGCTGAACACTGGAAAGCCCCTATACTACCAAATGTTGGAGCATCAAATCTTCAGCCTTCTGGCCCAGAATCATCTGACAGACTTTGTGATGCAGAATTATTAAGGGCTGATTACTCTGTCTAGGCAGATATAATCAGTCAATTATTCTGGAAGTGTGTCCTTTTCTGGACAGTAATTTGTCTGTAGATGGAAAGAGGCAATTCTTGCCTAGTTGCTGTCACCACACAACTGAAGTATCTCCAAGGATGCTCAATTTCTTCTTAGAATCCACGACAGGAAGCTGTCAGGAACAGACAGGTTTCTAATCAAAATAAACATTAATACAGAAATGTTTGTAACATCAATTCTATGGACTTCCAACATTTTGAAATGCATGTAAGGTAACCTGGACTGTTGTCTGTTAACTCCTCTCAGCTATTTCTAAATAAAATATGGAAAACACCCTAACAATAAACTCAAAGCCATGAATTTGCTATAGTCCCTTAACTCATAGGCTAACCGTCCCAAATCAGTTAAAAAAGTTAAAGAAGGACTGGGTCTAAGCCTTGTATTCCTAAATGTGTTATACAGGCACAATGCCAATGAGAGTATCAATATTCATCTCACTTTTATATCAATAAGAAGCTCGTACCAATGAAAACCTTAAATTTGAAATCAAAGTAAATTTTGTACCATTTAAGAAATTATAACTTCATCTTGATATTAATTATACAGATTTCTACCAATAGGTTATGGCTATGTAATAAGTCCTAGCTAATCCTCCCTGTTCCAACAAAACCACTACTTTTCCCTAGAAAGACAGAGCAATATTAACCACCTTAGTCCCCAAGCCCAGGGAATAGGGGCGCTTGACTCTGCTTTAACTTCTTCAAGCTGATTACGGGCGTTGAGATATTAAAAGAGGGGTGCGGGGGAAGAGTAAATTGATAAGCCTCTGATGCTGTGTCTTCACTGCATCCAGATGGAATTCCAGGACATCGGAGGTTTGGGCAGGTCTGCTCAGTATGCTTGATGAGTAGATACACCGAGGCTGCAATATACAATTCTCAGAACAAGTTTTTGTATTAAGAAAAAAATTTTTTTTTCCTAGAGGGCTGACATTTTTTAAAGATGTTGGTTCTAACAACTTTTCTTTTTTTCCCTTTTTAAAAATGATTGTAATATTTATATTTCAAATTTTATCCCCTTATCCCATTCCCCCCACCACCCAGGAACCCCTTATCCCATCCCCCCTCCTTGTGCTTCTATGAGGGTGTGATTTTCCAGTTTCTATGATGCTGTTTCCATTAACATAAACTGCCTCCTAAATTTCTAAATCCTTCCCTTAGTGTTATTAAATCTATTTTTTCTTTTTTATCTTTCTTTTTTCTCCTTTTTCTCCTTTTTCTCCTTATTTTCCTTTTTTATCTCTTTTTTTAAAAATTGGATATTATATTTGCCTTTCAGATTTTATCCCCTTACCCCACTTCCTCCCACCACCCAGAAACCTCCTATCCTATCCCCCCTCCTCCTGTTTCTATGAGGCAGTGCCCGCACCTACCCCCCCACTACACCCTCCCCACCCTCATATTCCCCCCCCCCACTCTGTGTTCATTTTTTATGGGACCAAGAAACTCCTCTCCCACCTAAGCCTGACAAGGCCATCCTCCTCTACATATACTGCTGGATCATGGGTCCCTCCCTATGTGCTCCCAGGCTGGTGGTTTAGACCCTGGGGGGCTCTGGTTGTTTGGTATTGTTGCTTTCCTTCTGGGGTCACAAACACTTTCTGCTCCTTCAGTCTTCTCTCTAAGTTCTCCATTGGGAAACTCTGAATGTGTCTTTGGCAGACCTCTAAGGAGACAGCTATACCATGTTCTTAACAGCTTACACTTCCAGCCATCCACATCAGTGTCTAGCTTAGGTGACTGTACATGGGATGAATATCCAGGTAGAATGGTCTCCTGATGGCCCCTCCTCCAGTTTCTGACCCATGTTTTGTTTCCATATTTGTTCCCTTAAGTATTTTTGTTACTCGTTCTACATAGAACTGAGACATTCCCTCTTGGTCTTCCTTCTTCATGAGCACAGAACAGGAAGAACTAGTAGAAATTTATATGAAGTCAATAAGGAGTCATCACTGGGAATGTCAGGCATGGATGGAAGGAAGCAGTGGAGGGATGATATGGTTTAAGTACCTTGTATGTATGTATAAATTTTTCAAAACCAAATGCATGTTTTTAAAAGAAGTATATTAGTTATTGAAAATAAATGTAGTAGTAGCAAACATTCTTTATAAAAGTTTTAATATATTTCAATAACTCAGTGGTGTCAAAAAGACAGACATGGATACTAATAAATCCTGTGATGTTTCACATTCTCCTGAAAGTGGAGTTACAGATGGATGTGGATCTTCATATGGGAGATAGTAACTGAACCTAGGTTGCAGCAGTTGTGAATAATATTAATACTAATAAACACTGTGATGTTGACTTGACTATCAAACACTGGACTCATTGTGATCATTCTGGGCATATGTATGTATGTGAAATATTTAATAGGTATTTATGGGGTGAACATACATATGTGCTGGAACTCACATATATACATAAAATTTTAAAAAATATATCAAAAGACAAGGAAGGAGAATAAAATGAGGAGAAGGAAGAGGAGAAAGAAGATGAGAAGGACACACACAGAGACAGACAGACACATTTTGTAAAGTGCTTTAGACTCCATTATATTTGAAAATATAAGCTAGGTAATATATAGCTTTAAACTGTAAAATGATGTTGGGGCTGGAAAGATCTTTTAGAATTTAAGATTATTAGCAACTGCTACAACTTAGGTTCAGTTACTATCACCCATATGAAGACCCACATCCATCTGTAACTCCACTTTCAGGAGAATGTGAAACACACTTCTGTCCTCTGGGGGTTCCAGACACATATGTGGTGCACATACATATGTGCTGGAACTCACATATAGATAAAGTAAAAAAAAAAATCAAAAAATAAGAATGAATAAAAAGAGAATAGGAGAAAGAGGAAGATGAGAAAGATATATACAGAGATACAGAGACAGACACATACATACACACATACACACAGAGAGACACAGGAAGAAGGGGGAAACAGAAAGGGAGAGAGAAAGAGAGAGAGACAGAGAAAGGGGGGTCTCAGAGTTCAAATGCACTTACTTATCTGGATTCGGTTTCCAAAACCCACTTCAGACAATTTACAACCATCTTTAATTCTAGTTCCAGAAGACTTCATGCATTCCCTGGCCTCTGTCAGTGTTTTCAACCATATGGTGCATCTAAACTGATGCAGGCACACATCTACACACAAATAAACAAAAATGTTCTGTAAAATATCTAAGCTGGGCTGGAGAGATGGCTCAGTGGTTAACAGCACTGACTCCTCTTCCAGAGGTCCTGAATTCAATTCCCAGCCAACACATGATGACTCACAACCATCTGTAAAGGGATTTGATGCCCTCTTCTGGTGTGTCTGAAGAAAGCCACAGTTCAGTCACATATAAACTCAAATCTATTTTTAACAATGTCTAAGCCTTTGCTTCAAAGAACTCACAATTACAAGATCTGTGCTATAATACAGTTTAGAGATAACAAAATTCATGGAGCTTATTAGGTATCAAACCTGTAATATGATACACAGAGTTCACAGAGGACAGAGAACAAGTGAGGTAGGAGCACTAGGAAGGCTTCAATAATAACAGCCATCAGAAGTGATTTTGTTGCCAAAGAAAACAGAAAAAATGATAATGCTCACATGCTTTTGCTAAAATGGTTCTTAGCCACAGCACTAAAATAAGGGTATGTATCACACCAACAGAAGAGGCTTCTGGGTTTGGGTTGTTTGAGCCCAAGATGAAAAGCAATATCATTCTCACTTAATCTATCAGTAAAAAATGGGTCAGCAGAGAGATAGTACCACATAGGCCCCTTCTACATTCAAGTTGGTCCACTAGTGGCTTCTCTGTTTTTCTGTTTCTTGAGAGGTAGATGAGAGACTTTGATATAGAGCGTGCCTTTAGGACTGAGCCCAAACCATCAGGTAAACCTTCACCAGTTGTCTTTCCTACACTCCATACTGATAGTTTGCCTCTGAACAAAGAATTAATAGGAAAGGCATGGAGCACTTCTGTCTAAAAGATATAAAACAGCCCCTTGATTCATGTCAGCATAACTGATGGTCATGCAGGAATGCAGACCTATTCTTGCTTTGTGGACAGCTCCAAGGCACACAACTTTGGGTCTTACCAAAGTCAAGGATCAATCAAAAGCATCACAGTTTTCAATATACAAATTTGAAAGACTGAGACAAATTAACCTCCCCCTAAAAAAAAACCCTCCCAAATTGTTTGAATCTTAAATTATTATGTTACATTCAATTATATTCTGTTGGAGCCACCCTCACAGCATGGTTTCGGGGGAAACAAGCTCACTTTCATTAACATTTGAAGACTGGGGAGGAAGAGCAGCTAGAGAGAAGGCTCAACAGTTAAGAGCACTGGCTGCTCTTCCAGAAGACCCAGGATCAATACTCAGCACCCACATGGCAGCTCACAAGTGTCTGAAACTCCAGTTTCATAGCTTTTTACACCTCATGCAGAAAGACATATGTGCAGGCAAAACACCATTGCACATGAAGTAAAATTAAACAAGTTTTTTAGAAAAAAACTCAAAAATAGGATTACAAAAAAAATTTTGCAGAGTGATGAGGAAGTCTCAAGTGATAGCAAAATAATGTACAGTCATGTGACAGAGAGCAGCCATGCTTAGCATGCATTCTGAGGACCTCAGTGACCCCCAAGGAATTGGCAAGGAATTTTTAATCAGCACAAAATAATTATCTTTTCATTCTCATTCTGCTTGTTTTCTGCAGTGGGTTTAACAAAGGTGAAAGAGCACATCTGGGTAAATGCACAAGAAATTATGCACAGAAAAAAAATCCATTTACTAAAGTCCAATAATCACTCCTTCTACCACTGTTGAAAACTATGATTAATAAATGTATTTTTAATATATAATGAATTAATTGATTGTCTAATAATAATACATATATCATTTAAAAACACTTTTTAGTTTTTTGATAATTTCATACACACATATAAAGCATTCGAGTTGCTTGCTCCTCCCATTCTCTCTTAACCTTCTTCCACTCCCACGACTCCCTCTCTCCTTACTCCCAGTCCCAAGATTCATGACTCTTAGGGTTTTTTGTGCATGTGAATGTGTGGTCTATTTAGAGTTAGTACTGATGTGACTATCGACAGGTCTTTGATGTGAGCACTCAATTAAGATTGTCCATTGGAATATTGTGGGGTCACCAGTCAGTACGCAACTGAAGGCAACGACTAGCCTCTCCCTGAATCTGTCAGTAGAATAATTCAGCAAGAAGCAACAAGGATCCCTGGGCCCCTCTTCTATCCATTTCTGACTATTGATGGGCCCACTCTTGTACAGACCCAGTTTAAGCATCCTCAGTTGCTGAGCTTCTGTGATTACAATACAGTGATAAATACAACCCATGTGAAAACAAACTATTAGGAGCCTTTAAGAATATTAATTTATTTGAGTTTAAATGTTAAGACTTTAATATTAGACTGAACAAATGACTCAGTGGCTAAGAGCATGTATTGCTCTTGCAACGAACTGGACGTTTCCTAGTATCCACATAGAGGTCACACAACTGTCTATAACTCAGGTCTGGGGGATCAAACATCCTCTTTGGCCTTGATGAGCACCTACAATCAGACACCTACACACCCACACACATGTACACATAATTACAATAAGTCTGTAAAAGGTCTTTAATCTAATATATATTAAATGAAGGAGCAACAGACAAGTAAAAGTCAAATAAAATTCAATACCTTAGTCTAAAAATTTATTAAACTAAAAAAGAAACATAGAGGCCTTTTTATTTTATCATTTTTTCAATGTCAAAGTAGATAAAAATAAGTTATTGTAACCCAGAAGCCTACTACAAGTAAAACTGTAGAAGGGACATATTAACTGTGAGTTTTGGAAAATTATTGCCATCTGCTTATGGTAAAAGATAACATGATCAATATTTAATAATTTAACCAAATGGAAATTAAAGCCCCTTTTCAGGAATGTTCTCAATGTTCTAATGACTGCGCACCAGACTTTAAAAATGTTCTAAATTTTAACACTCTCTCAAAAGTGCAGCAAGTCTTTAGCACATGATATTTGGATCTAATCACAACATTCATCAAATGATGGGTGGCCACTTATAAACTGATCCTATCTACACTGGAAATGTATTTCCAAGAGAAGACATTGATGAATGCCCATGTTTGGAGTTTAAGTTGGTAGCAGTACCGATAAAAATCTGGAAGACTCTTCAGAAGATAAAAGTGGCCAGAGGGAAGCCATTCAGGTCATTTGGACCATTAATACGTCTGCCAAGACTGCAGAATGAACTCTCCAGCATTCTAGAATCCAGGGGGGAAAAACAAGATGAATACAACATAAACCTTGACATGCAGCCAAAAAATTCATCATGCTCCTGTATTCATCCAGCTTTTTTAGCATAAGGAAGAGCACCAAATAAAAAGTGTATAAACTGAAACAAGATTGTGCACTAAAAACTCTATCAGGAAATACTTAAATAAATACTATATAAATATTTTGTTGTATAAATTTGTATGCATTGTATATGTGTATTCGTGTATGTCTGTGAATACATATATGTACTCATGCAAGATGGCATAAGTCAACAATGCATGTCATTTTTCAGGCATTGTCCACTCCTTTGTCTCTCTTTTTCTTCTCCACCTTTCTTTTCCTATTCCTCTTTCTCTTCTTCCTATTTCTCTTCATCCTCCTCCTCCTTTTTCTTTTTTGAGATAAGGTGTCTTACTGGCTTTGCACTTACCAAGTCTAGTTGTCAGGTTGCCTAGTCAGCCCCTATGCCCCTGCCTTTCTCAGCTTTGACAACACTGAAATCACAGATACATAATAGCATATTAGGCTTTTTAAATAATGGGCTTTAGGGAATAAGCTTGAATCCATGTGCTCAAATCCTCAACTGAGCCTGTCTTGAGCCCCTGTTCTACAACTTCTCATTAAAAACCATATTAATTTCGATTTTCAGCATCTGACTCTTTTGTTAACAGACCTTTGAAGAAACTTCAGTCTTCTAATAAAGCTAACAGAGGTGACATGCAGTATAACTGTGTTGCCCAAGAGTATGTTTTAACAAGATGAGAAATGCAGGAGCTATATATTTTATCAATAAAAACAGATATGGTATATCCACTCCCTTCTCCTGACACAATTCGGAACCACAAAATCATATCCAAGCTCCACATTGCACTATATTGGTTAACAATATGCAGAAAATCTAAAAAAAAAAAAGTCTCCCAAATTAATAAAAAGTTATTTCTTAAACATATAGAAAAATACTGTCTTCCTACTACATTGAACCTCATTCCAGAAAGTTCTGATTAAAAAGTCATGTTTTGTATCTAAGATGGTATATGATGTCCAGCAACAGGGAACAAGAATTAGTGAACACAGAATTTGTAAAATGTGAATTTTGTAGGATGGAATGCACAATACCAGTAACAACGGAGTTTACATCTGAACATTGCTGGGAACATAGTCAGAAATTTCTTTCAATATTTTATGTGAAAAGCACCATCAAATATTTCAAAATGATATAACAGACAAAAGCATATATATAAATCTATCTATATATATGTGTGTGTGTGTGTGTATGTATATACACGTCATACATACATACATACATACATACATACATACATACGTATGTACGTACGTACATACATACATACATACTTTGTTTCCCTTGCCTTAATTGACTACAGCTTGGAACTATGGTCAAAATAAACCCTGTCCTTCTCTTTCAGCTGTAATGATTCATGTACTTTTGGCAGGAAGTAAATTAAGGCATTCCTTCAGTTTTGTGCCTAGACACACTTCATTCTATTTAATTTTTAGCCAATAAATAATTTTGCTAGATAAAGTAATATATGGTTGAGTATACAGATGCTAGGTAGTTCTGAAACCATTCTGGAATAAATCAACACAGTGTTTCTGTGAGTTTTCAGTTTGTAAATACTTGCTCCTTTGTTTGGTATGATTCGGTGGTTTTGTTTACTTTATGCTGAGGGTGTGGTGTGAAATATGTTGCTGGTGAGCAAACAATCACAAGACTCTCAGGCGTGCCCAGTAGAATAGCTTAGTAGATATATTCATTCTCCAAGGGCTGGTGCTAAGAAACATGTATTTCTGACTCAGTTCTCACCATAGTACTACCAGATATTCATTTAATGTCCTTCTCACAATGTTGGTACATATTCTCAGTGCTTCATGGTTACAGAAAGTGAGTGCATGCAGTTAGTATTAGAATCGATATCAATATAAGTTGGATGATATTCAAAAGCTACTGTTTCCTATTTACAAAATTAAATCAGCCATATTTGTGTCTATGCAAAAGCCATGATTTTGAAAGAAAAGATTAATCAAACATCTGGTCTTTTGAGTATGAAAAGAAACTGGCATATGGTGTTTAAACATGTTTATTTGTATCAATATAGATAGCAACTTGCCTCAAGTCAACCATCTTCCGTCTAGTACTTAAAAAACAACAGTTGGTAAGAAGAAAAAACAAAAAGCATAAATTCCTCTTACTATCTACTGATTATTATTGATAAATCACCACATGTCATTAAACTTTTTTAATCGTCATTAAATCAAACATGCAATACAATGTTTGTAGGAATCTTGTGTTTAAATAACACACAGGCTTGGAATAGAAGCTCAATGGTGAAGTGCTTTCACATGACTCTGGCTTTTATCTCTACCTTTGCTGTTATCACAGTCACTATCATCGTTATTTTCTTTTTTTGCCTTTCCTTTCTTCCTCTTTCTTTGGCCCTGCTTGCTTCAGGCTGCTTGCTACGGCTCCCACTCGCTCAGGGTTCCACTTGCTCACCCATATGAAGGCATCAGATCTCATTGTGGATGGTTATGAGCCAACATGTGGTTGCTGGGGTTTGAACTCATGATCCCCGAAAGAGCATTTAGTGCTCTTAACTGCTGAGCTATCTCACCAACCTCCTTCTCATCATTTTCATTGACCCGACCTGCGGGCCCTAGGTTATTCGTGAGGGACGAGGAGGATTGCAACCTGGAAGAATGGGCGAGAGAGAGAATGGACTCAAGGAAGCAAATGCTTGTCAAGAGTCATGTATTTGGGCACCAAGTGCTTATTTATAATACATTTTTCAAAGGGAGGGGTAAGAGGGATCCAGGTGATGGGAAAGTACAGAATCTTCTCGGCCTGTGCCCTGAAACAATGGCAGTCCAGGTGATGGGACAGTACAGAATCTTCTCGGCCTGTGCCCTGAAACAATGGTGGTCCAACCGCCTACTTCAAAAGATACGGTACACTGCTTTACATCTAAAAATCTATTTGTAACTATCAAGCAGAACCTTGTGGTTGCTAGGGAGATGAAGCTGCAGGAGACATTGTGCAGGTGGGGAGAAGTAGGGGGTGAGGGTAAGAGGCAAGGGTCCTGGCTTCTGACATTTCATCACATTATCATCATCACCAGCAGCAGCAGCAGCAGCAGCAGCAGCACAACCACTACAATTCTTAGCATCTTCAATTTTATTATCACTACTGCTACCATAAACAGCAGCAGAGCATCTTCATTGCTATCACCATCTCCATCATTAATTGTAAGGACCATTCATCATCATCTCCATCAATACCGTCTTCATTACCACTATCATCACCACCATCGTCATTATCACTATCCATCATCATCTTCATTTTACCATCATTATCCCTATCATCATCACCATCATTATTATCATTATCTGCAAGCAATTATCAAATATAAAAATATCAGGGGCTCTCTGGGACACTTCTACCATGGGGTCAATCATTGTAGTATTATTGGGCTATTAAACATGGGACTTATAACTCAATAAAAGAATTAAGAATACAGGAACATTGCATGTCTTTTCATTAGTCTGCATATGCTAACAACAAATAACAGTGACTTTTACAAAGGGCAGAAGTGACATTTGTTACATTTTCTGTCTGTGTATGCAATTAGTTGCTCACAGGCAAAATGGCAGTTTTATCAGAGAGAAAGAGATAAAAACTGAACTTCAGTATTTTCATGTTTTAAGAATTTGTTTCACAAATAGTTAAGATTATGATAATTTTTAGCCCCACTGGCTCCCTGAAGGAGCTCCACATCATACAAAATACCAAAAATCAATATTTAGAATCATTCAATCTCTTGTGTTTTCATTGTCTCCCTTTCCTCCACATCCCCGGTTCTAAGACAACCTCAGAAAGCCCAAGCTGGATATCAGCTGACTGAGCTTTATATAAAGTCAAATATGATCTTGAACTCAACCTCCTGCTTCTACTGCTCAAGTTCTAGGATATATGAATGATCTACTTGTGAATGATGGCATGAGTTATCTTCACTCACTGATTGAAAGCTGATATTGGCCAATTTGGGAAATGATGTTGCCTGATTACAATCTCTCTCTGCCATGACTACGACTAGGTTTCATGCTAATGCTTTCACTCCCAGAATCAGCACCCCCCCCCAAAAAAAAAAAGCCAGTGTCTGAAGAAGGCCCAGTTGGTGATATTACCCACTTAATAGGTGAAAAGGTCTGATGATTATTTTTCCCATGGATCTGAATGAGGTAAAAATACCTGGTGAAGATTAACCTTATTTTTTCATATATATATATATATATATATATATATATATATATATATATATATATATATATATATAAATTTATTGTTTAGGATCTATAGCATCTCTAAACTGAGTCACCACTGTGTGCTGGAGTCTTCACAGTAGACATGAACACAGGATAACTGTACCACTTGTCTTATTCTGAGCTTAGAGCAAAATATGTTGTCTCTCTTGGATAATTCTATGATTCTTTTCCAAAGTCAAAAAACACATCTGGGTATGCCCTTTGATCTCCTTTCTAGATATTCAACTATCCTTGGCTTCTGTCTGTGGTGATCATTTAATTTAGTTATTTTAATGGTGAGTCCCAGATAAATATACCAGGCACACATGGATTATGAAAAAGAGGCTTAGGACTAAAAATTTATACAGAGCATGCATATCTTAAGTATTTTTTTTTGTCAGTCAGTTTTAGTGAAAAACTTATGAGAATAACTATCTCAAAGAATTTGTAATTGAATTTTAACTTTAGACTTTAGCTCACAGGATATTTAGTGTTTTTCTTGACTCTTTAAGATTCTTGCGAGGTCTGAAATCATTATTGTGTAATAGCTATTCTCATTACTGTGCTATGAATGCCTGATAAGATGTGCACTTTAGTTTCTGTCTACTTGACACAACATAGATATGCCTGTGAAGAGAAAATGTCAATTGAAGAATTACCTTTTTCAGACTGGCTTGTAGGCATATCTGTAAGACATTTTCTTACTAATTGGTGTATAAGCGAAAGCAACTCTGTGTATGTGTGTGTGTGTGTGTGTGTGGTGCCTTGTCTAGGCACATGTGCCCACACTGTATAAGAAAGATATGTAAAGATGACAGAGGAATCAAGCCAGTATGCACAGTTCCTCTCTTGTTTCTGCTTCAAGTTCCTGCCTTGAGCTTGTCTTATCATCTTTTCATCATAGGTTATAACTTATAAGCTGAAATAGATCCTGTCCTCCCCTATATGCATTGAGTCATGGCATTTATCATATCAACAGAAGGCAAACTCAAACATAGAACATATTATGGAAGTTTTAAAACTGAAGGTAAAACCTACTTAAGTTATAAGACATTGAGAAACCAAAGTGAAACTGACTTGGAAGCTTTATCCCCACCAACTAGCTTTCAAAGTGCTGGAAAGTCCTAATTACAGTATGACCCAGCTTTGAGCCCTAGGGAAGATGTATCCTGATATAATAGCATGAATATTATGGGAGTAAATAAGTTTCTAATTTGACATAAAGCTTGTCCTATAACAAGAGCTGCAATAATGGTAATAATAATCTATGACTGACTATGTCCTAAGTCCTAGGGAAGAAGATAATACTCATATCTGCCAAATTGGGATACTAATAAACTTGCTCCTCATGGTAGTTTGAATATGGTTGGCCTATGGGAAGTCACACTATTAGGAGGTATGGCTTTGTTGGAATAGGTGTGACCTTATTGGAAAAAGTGTATCACTGTGTAAGATGTAGGACAGCTTTGAGGTCTCCTAGTGCTCAACCTCTGCCCAGTGTCGAAGAGACTATGCTCTTGGCAGAAGATTGTTTCATCCTAGCTGCCTTTGGATCAAGATGTAAAGTTCTCAGCTTCTTCAGCAATATTTATTTTTGTACACTGTCATATCTCCCACCATGATGATAATAGACTGAACCCCTGAAGCTGGAAGCTAACCCCAATTAAATATTTTCTTTTATAAGAGTTGCCCGGGTCATGGTGTCTCTTCACAGCAACGGGAACCCTAACTAAACCATCTCTAAATTCTTACCACTGTAACCATAGATTAGTGCATCTCTCAACCTTTATGAGGAAAACTTCTTTTAGTAATAAATAGTAGTTAATACAGAAACCCATAATTGTTAATATGCAGAAAATGAGAACTATGGAATGCTGAGCACTAAATGAGTGACCTGTGTCACATATCTCAAGGTGAGGCTCAGAGATTATCACAGAAAAAGTGGTAGAAGGATTGTAAGAATCAGAGTTAGTTGACATCTTCAGTTTAATAGTATGTAACAGACATGTCAGTACTAAAAGGCACGTAAATAGAAAGCAGCTCTGACTACTATGCATGTAGGAGGAGCTAAAATGGGAGGAGTAAAGAGAAGAAGAGGAGTAAGGGAGGAAGAAGAGAGGGAAACGGAGGAGCTAAGGGAGAGGAGGAGGAGAACAAGAGAGGAGAACATGGAGGCAGATGTTCACGTGTCTCCGCCAGTCAAAGGTAGTTGGTATATCTACGTTGAAAATTGGGTTACACTGCTGATTGTATGGCCATCTTGTTATTGACCATTACCAAACTTATAAAGCCTTTGATTAATCTTTAAGCATTAGAGTCTCATTTTTCTACTGGGCCCATGTGGATGATGGGATGGTCTGGGCAATGCCCAGCCTTGGAGAGACAGATTGGCAGAGCTATCTCCCACACTGGCATCTCGTTGGTGGCAGGGCTGGTGTCTCTGGCTGGCCGTTTCTAGCTGCAGTGCCCACATGGCCTCCTGCCACTGAACATTGCGGCTGAGCTGGCCAAAGCCGCTGCAGCCTAGACAGGCCACTTGACTGGCAGCTTTTTAAAAAAAAAAAAAAAATAATTACAACAACACATGCATAAGACCTGTATAGGATGCTGCCCCTTAGATTCCAGCACTGATGAGCAACAGAAGGGGAGATCATGATTCTCACCTCTAGCTGAGGATCTTTTGGCAGAGGTCAAAGTACTCAGTTTTCTTTGGGGATGTTCTCCTTTAGAGACTACCCAAAGTCAAGTGTATGATCCTATATCCCCACACATACTTGTACCACAAAATGGACACAGCAGGCATTTTTAAAAATGAGCACATGAGCTTGGGAGGATAAGGGATATTGAAAGGTTTGAGAGAAAAAAAGTGGAGGTGAGAGAATGGGTGTGGTTTGATCAAAATCCACTATACATATTCATGAAATTTTAAAATGAACAAATAATAAATGATTTAAAAATAAATGGATAAATGAATGAATGAATGAATAAATAAATAAATAAATGGAAAGGTAATTAATTTGATTCACAGTTTGAAGGTCCATGAATCACCACAAAAAGAAAGTCATGGAACGAACATTAGGCAACTGGTTGCACCACATCATCTATCAGAGAGATGAATGATAGGAATTGGCTCATTTTCCTCCTTACTCAGTGAAGGACTGTAGAATATGAACTCATGCAACTTACACTAATGATACATCCTCTCACCTCAAAAGATATCATCTAGAAACGTCCTCACAATCATGTTCTGAGGCTTGTCTTCATGGTGGTTCTAAATCTCGTTAACTTGTCAATCAAGATTACTCATCACAACTACCTTATCTGAGAAGCAATGATTATGCACACAATTAGAGATATGTACCTCTTCAAATCTATACAATAGAAAGAATGAGAAAGAATACAAAATTGGATTATTTCAACACAAAAAAAAGCAATATATAAGCATTAGGGTGCCTTAGAATCACCGAATATGTAAATAATTCATCCCATATATATATTTTAACTGGCTGTTATTTTAGCACATTTTACTTGATATATAGAAGCTGTAACTATTTATGGAGTATCATGTGATATCTTAATTAAAGTTATACAATGCGGAATTACCATCTAAACAACAAAACAGAACTTACTTCTCCTATCTAAGCAGATTTTAGCACCCACTGCTCACCCTTTCTTTGTGCCCCCCTCTCCAGTCTTAATATTATCAGTTTTTGGGAACCAGTATTCTATCCTCAATTTCTTTGCAAATAATTCACAATAAAAAGGGAGCATCTATAACTTCTCTGCATATAATTTAATCTACATAGTTTTCCTTTAAAATACAGATGCTAATTAACAAACACCTTAGGTTCTATGGGTCCACCTATCTATAAACTAACTTTTTTCTTCTTTCTTAACCTCATGTCTGCAACAGAGTAGATTTTTATCTTGGAATCTTCTGCGGTGTTGAATTTACTATTCCATTGTCTTTTCTCTTCCAACAAGATTAAAGTTTTCTACCAAGCCTCAGTATATATGACTCATTTTATACCCTTTTCCTGTTCCACACAAGAGGCAGTTAAGAAATACCCTATAAGCAATAAATGACACACATTGATGAGATATCTCTTATTTCTCATGGTGCTGTTATTGAGAGAAACACTAAAGGTACCTAGTCAATGTTCTTGACTCCATTACTTATTCTTCTATTTCCTTAAGGGTTTCTTTTACTGGCACTATCCAAGTGAACTTTAACAAAACTATATATTTCAAACTCCTTTGTACCTCGGTTCTTATGTCCACATTAAACAGTAACAGGAACATAAAACTTCAGACCTTATAAAAGTTATATTCTTCCTTACAGTCTAGTAAAGTATATGATTAAATGCTGACAGAGAAATTTACTGCTTCAACTCTTATATAGAAATTAATCTGCAAGAGTTAAATGATTATTAATTTGGAAATATCAACATAGAGCTTTCATTTTTAAGAAAGCATAAAATCTATAAAACACTAGTGTTTGCAACAGTGACCCAGAGTTTCTCTTAAAATCAAAACACCCACTATTTGTTTGCACTAGGCTACTTTTCTCTATACTGTACATAAATGTCTGTATATAAAATGATAATATAGGCTGGAGAGATGGCTCAGTGGTTAAGAGCATATACCGCTCTTGCAAAGGCTAGAGTTTTGTTCCTAGAACCCATGACTAGAGTCCCAAACTGTCTGTAACTCCAGCCTCAGGGAATGTAATACTCTTCTGGCCTCTGAAGGCAAGCGTACACATGTATACAAACAGAGAGAGAGACAGAGAGACAGACAGAGACACAGACAGAGACAGAGGAGAACCAAAATAAATAAATCTTAAAATAAAAAATGATGTGATAAAAGCTTCCAGCATAATTTGTTTTTCAGAAGCATGAGATATTTGATACATACATACTATTCCAGAAGCCAAAGATACCAGGAATTATCCAGCTGTGGTTGGAAGTATTCATGGTTCTGGGTAGCTGCAGAACTTAGGTTTGCTAGTAAATTTGTTTAGCTATTTTACATTTGGTTATGTATCAGTTGCTTTTCTGTTGCTGTGATAAAACATCCTGATCAAACGGTATCAATGGAAGATTTTATTTTTGCTTATAATTTCAGAAGAAGAGCATAAACATTAGGTGGGACATGGCTGGAGCAAGAAGCTAAGAGATTACTTCTTCAACCTCAAGCCGGAAGTACAGAGTGAACTGGCAGTTGCACAATGCTTTCAAAGCTTAACCTCACCCCAAGTGACATATTACCTTTGCAAGGCTGTACCACATCAACCAGGAGTTCCACCAGCTGGGCACCAAATGTTTAAATATCCTAGCCTATTGGCATCATTTCAAACCACCACAACAATCTAAATTGAAGAAGGCCTTAATTTCAGTTTATTAGTCAGCTTTAAGTCACTATATTTAAGGACCTCATACTGGCCAGTTTAAAAATAAAGCAAACTTGTTATTACATAGTGCCTCTAAAATTTCTAGCCTGGGATTTGATGGCCCCGAGAGTTTTGACCTTTGATGAGGTCAATATGTCACATCAGGTGTGCAACCCTCAGAGGTTATATTCCAGGAAGCAAAGAGAAGGGACAGGCAGCAATCTATAATTCATGCTTTTCTGCAAGTAACCAGTCCTACTGTATCTCTGGTGGGCCTCAAGCTTAGTATTCTCCCACTGACTTTTCTTGAGTGTTGTGAATAAAGGAGTGTGCATTTGCTCCATCCCAATACATAATCTCTGGACAGCATGCCCTCAGAAGTCTAAAAACATCACTTTAGGACTCATTTCCCAAGGGTTTTACTATTTCCCAATGATTCCTTATTGCGAGTCCAGCCCTGAATGCATGACCCTACCTATGGGTGAATGTTCAGCATACAAACCTGTGTATTCCAATTTTTCCTTGGAGACTAACGCATGAACTCTGAGTCATCTAGACTTATCTATCTTTAATAGATATCATGTCACCACTCATTCAATGCAGTTATTTTAGTGGGGATGTTAATATTTTACTATTTAAATTTGCATGATTTATCTTTCTATATGTGTGCAAGTTCATGTGTACCTCTGTCCTGTGTCCATACACATGTGTTTGTTTCTTAATCTGGAAGCTAGAAGTCAACATCAGGGTTCATTTCTCAGAAGCCTTGTTTTTCGAGCCTAAGGGTCATTAACTTTTTTTAAGTTGGCTTCTTAGTGAGTCTAGAGTATTTGATTGTCATAGCCTTCCTTGTGCTGGAATTATAAACATATGGTCTTGTATCTAGCATTTAACTTAGGTCCTAGAGACTGAACTCAGACCCTCATGCTTGTGTAGCAGGCATTGTACTAATCTTCTAAGGTCCGTTATTTGAGAAAATGTTGGAAATAAAACTGAAAATAACATAAAAGAAAATTAACACTAACACTCATTGATTTTCTGTTTGCTTTGTTTAGATTTTGCTTGAGACTCATGATGAACCCCATCAGGAAGAGCTTTCACTTTATACTCTAATTGCGGTGACATAAAAGGAAGGGTGATGGCCGAGGTCCCCCAAGAAGTCTGCTTCCTGACATGTGTTCTGCTAGGACTGCACAAACCTCTCAGCTTGCAGAATCCAGAGAAGGAAATATAATGAAAGTATTTCAATATCCATAGTTCTGGAGAAACAGCATATGATGCATTTTGCCTAGGCATGGTGACTATGTATGTGGATCTGTTTTCTCAATGGAAATGTAAGTAAAGTAAAAAAGAAAAGAAAAGAAAAGAAAAGAAAAGAAAAGAAAAGAAAAGAAAAGAAAAGAAAGAAGACATTTAAATATATACAAAAGTACTGGTTAAAAAAGGTGCCACTATATTGGAAATATAATCTTTTTTATAAACTAACATTCATTCATTTTTTTGTTTGCTTTGATTAGAATTTGCTAGCTAATTCAATTTTATTAACACAAATAAATTATACATACATTTATGATTTCCAATGCAAGTTCATTTCATATATAATTTTTGTTGCTGAGTATAATTAATATCTACTCTCTTGGTAACAACATATATTTTATTGATTATAGTGACCGTGTTTAACAATAAATCCTGAATTTATCTGTCTGTCTAGTTTAATGTATGTGTCTTTTGACCTATATCTCATCACACTTCAGTTTGGACAATACATTACTCTCTACTGCTATAAATTTTAATCTATTTTCAAATGTAATAGTATATAATAATTAGCTTTTCCTTCCTTAAAGTAATTAAATTAGTTGAGTAAAAGTACCTTCAGATTAAATACAAATTTATCCAAAATTAAGATGAATTACAAATTATTAGTTTTTTAACTGAGACTCTGGAATTTGAAATATCTCTATCTTCAATTGCTAGAGTCAGGAGAGGCCTTTTTCTACAACATCCAATGTGTGTTTGCTACAAACATTAGCACTCGAAGGCCTTTACTTTTATTGAAACCATGAAAATTTATTTCCAGTCTCAAATAATTCTTACAATCTATGACACAGTATGTTTTAAGTAAAATGAGGGAGCCATTTAGCTCAGTAGTAAATGTCTGCACCAAAACATAGGCCTTCACATTGCAAGTATACATGATATCCTAAGATGTTGCTATTCCTAATATCCGGAATCTAAGACGATCACCAACTAAAACATGTGTGTAATCTACTATTGTTTTCTCAATTATTTAAGGGTGAGCATAAAATTTAATCTTAGCTAAGTATAGCACACTAGTAGATCATTTAGTTAGCATATAGGCCTTGTGTTCACCAACTGACAATGTAACACACGCATACATACAAACAAACACACACAGAGGGGGCTGTGGGTGAGAGACAGAGACAGTGAGACAGTGACAGAGACATACTATATTACAAAAACATTATTTCATTTATAACAATTTTAGAATTTTAAAAAGAATTACTTTCCAATGGTAAGAGATTGAAATGGTTCTATGTTCAACAAAAGAGGCATGGAGGAAATATGTGTACTTTTAGAGTCTGATAAGTCCTAAACTATGAATAATTCCTCCTTAGTGAAAATCTCAACAGAATTCTTGTTCCCCTTTAGTCCTATTGTCACTACAATTAGCTGAAATGATTACAAGGTTGCTTTTAGATATATTGAGGATTCTGTGAATGCAACAATATTCCAGAGTACTCTTCTCCTGATGTGAACATTAGGAGTCCCCAGGCAACAAAAAGACATATGTGTCTCTAAGACATCACAATCTGGGCTGGAGAGATGGCTCAGAGGTTAAGAGCTCAGACTGTTCTTCCAGAGGTCCTGAATTCAATTCCCAGCAACCACATGGTGGCTCACAACCATCTGTAATGGAATCTGATGCCCTCTTCTGCTGTGTCTGAAAAAAATAAGTAAATAAAAAGACATCACAATCCATTCCTTGGAACCCAGGGAGTTGTACTCAAGAGGGAGGTTATAGTCAAGTCAGGAGATGGAGAAGATGGGCATGAGAAGCCTAAATTCCCCAAACTCCTGTATTCATAGACTATTGTCATGCTCCAAGCCCCACACAAAGTTCAATTTTTTTTTCCAAACACCCATGTGATTCTTCCTGAGCTGGTGCCCACCATACATGTACATTCAGCAAGATATAATGTCACTTTTAGAGACTGTATCTGGAGTTCTAAAAGTATTAAAAAAATAACTCACTAATGGAAAACCAAACATCAGTTTAGTCAACCATGAAGGTCTTTAATGTATATCTCACTGTGTGTATTTAAATACCTTATTAGAAAATACTTAAATATTAGGACCTGTGTGGTGGCTCAGTGAGTGATTCACTTGCAACCACACCTGACTGAGTTCACTTGAAGAAGAAAACCAAACTCCTTTAAGTTGCTGTTTGAATACGCATATGTGTGGGCATGCATTCACACATACATACACATGGAAACATAAAGCAATTCTATATCAATTCAACTTATTCCAATTTTTAAAAATATCTTTAGCTAAAACTACTGATTTTATTTGTTAGCATCATAAAAATGTATCTTTACAAAGTACTAAATTCAATTTCTATCTTTTTACAATCACCTTACTTATATTGTCAGATGAAAGTATTAGAAAAAGATAAAATATTACCACTTAAAAAAACAGTTTTCTATGAGCATATAAAAATATCCTTTCAAGTTAACTCAAGGTCTCAAATCTGTACTGAATAAGTCAAGCACTATCTCTAACCACTTATTAAAATCTCTGATTCAATGTATTTTTTAGAAAATTTGTAAGAACAAAATAATAAACCATAATACATACTTCCCACTCTTTTATATTCCTTTCTCATTTCTTTTGTATGTTCATGTAGGTATTGGATAATGTGTGTAAATGTATAGTTATGTACCTGTGTGCATGTGGAGGCCAGAGCAGGGTGTAATTCTTTAGGTAATATCTATTCTTTTTTTTTTTGAAGCATATTTTCTTATTTGCCCAGAGCTCACTGTTTAGGCAAGGTTATCTGGCCAGCATGCCCCAGGGTTCCATCTAGCTCTGCTTCCACAGTTCTGGGATTATAAGAATGTGACAGGATGCCATCATAAATGGGTCTAGGGCTTAACCTCAAGTCCTTGCTTGTAAGTACCTTTTCAGCTGAGCCATCTCCCTAAACTTTTTTCTGCTTTTGTATGGAAAGGGTGGTCTCTCCTTGTTTGTCTCCAATAATACATTCATTTTATTTTTCAGTGGGTTCTAGAATTAGGTCTATAGAGTTGCTGTCATAACAATGTCCAGATGGTAAACCTCAGTTCTAAAAATACTCTAAATAGATATATTCATGTATTTATTTTAGGTTCTAGACACTATATGCTTTTGTTGAATTTGGATGGTCAAAAAACATCTCACATAGTCCTCAGAGCATATATGTATATAATGTATACATATATGCATATGATGTATATGTATATGATGTATATGTATATGATGCATATGGTGTATATATATATGATGTATATGTGTATGTTTTATGATGTATATGATGTATATGTGTATGTTTTATGATGTATATGATGTATATGTGTATGTTTTATGATGTATATGATGTATATGTGTATGTTTTATGATGTATATGATGTATATGTGTATGTTTTATGATGTATATGATGTATATGTGTATGTTTTATGATGTATATGTGTATGTTTTATGATGTATATGATGTATATGTGTATGTTTTATGATGTATATGATGTATATGTATGCATATGTGTATGTTTATGTATATGTATACATACCTTTCTCAAACTAGCATGAAGAAAGATACATTTTATTTTAGAAGAGCCTTCCCTCACTGTTCAAAGCAGAGCAAAGGCAGACATGAACAATAATCATCTTATATCAGCCTTACCTGTTTCCAAATGTGCACATCAATCTGTCAGATTATATGATTTCCCAAAGAGCAAATCACATAGTATAATTAAAAGTCTTCCATCAAACTACTATGACTGCTCATCAATGAACATCAGTGCTTTCTAATTGAAACAGAACCTCACCAAGGCAAGAAAATCACCCTGACAGATAACATAGCAACCTAGCTTTCTAAAAATATGTCAGAGTAAACAGATAGCATCGAGGAGTCATATGCATTAATAATGAATTAAATAATGTGCCTCATGAGTATAGTTATACACATACAGCAAGAAGGCTGAAGGCAGTATATAAGAAGGAAATAAATTGAATTCCAGAAATGTGTTGTGTCTCTAAGGTTCTTTCATTACAGCATTGATAATTCTAAGACATTACTTAGAAAATATTTTTTTAAATGGATTTATTCTGGGCTGGGGAGATAGCTCAGCAACAAATCTGATCACGTGCATTCAGTGTCCAGGATCTGAATGATAAAGAGAACAAACTCTTTATCATTATATCTATATCATTATATTTATTTATTTATATCTGAATGATAAAGAGAACAACTCAAGTTGTTTCCTGGCTTCTATGTGTGTATTGTGGCATGTGCACACCCTCCACACACCCACACTTTTACATAAAATAAATATAATATAATATAATATAAAATATAATATCTATTCTGCTGAAGTTGCTAAACATTGCAGAGAATCAGTGAAGTGTGTCTGTGTGTACACGTATGATATAAAGCACATGCCTGTTGGGTGTGTAAACCTGTATTTTTAGTCACCCTAGTGACTGAGGCAGGAAAAACAAACACTTGATATGCCAAATTCAGGTCCAACCTGGGCAGCATAGTGAGCTGAAAGCAAGGTAGATAAAGAAAACAAACAAACAAACAAACAAACAAACAAAAACAGCTTAATAAAATTAGGGAAAAGGGACTTACGGAGAATAAACAGCTGAATGATGCCCAAGAAATCACAATCATAGGCCTGGTGTAAATGATGGAGATAATCCAGGCCTTGAGAATGGAATTCAATAAGGAGATTGAACCACTGAAGAAGACTCAAGCTGAAACGAAGGTGAAATTAAGCAATCCACTAACTCAACTAGAAAACTCGAAGGGAAGCTTGGCAAGAATCAAGCAGAAGATAGAATGCAAGGATGCAAGGGTGAAGCAGAGGATCTACACTTAATAAATAAGATATATGAAAAAGCTTTAAAACCCAGGAATGGAATATCCAATAAATATGGGAGACCATGAGAAAACTACATTTTTTAATTACTGGCATAGATGAGGAAGAATAATACCAAATGTATGGCCTAGGTCAGATCTTCAACAAGACAAAATAAGAAAACTTCCCTGAACTGATGACACAACCATATCGATATAATAAGCACACAGAACATCAACTAGACAAGATCAAAAAAAAATCTCATGTCTTATTATATTTCAAACCTTAAATATACAGCACAAAAAAGTGTTTTAAAATTTACCAACGGGAATTAATGAAAGTCAAATATATAAAAAAAAAAAAATAAGACTAACAGCTAAATTCTCATTATACATTTTGAAAGCCAGAGACACCTAGATCTATGCAACCCAAATCCTAAAAGGTATTGTGGCATACTGGACTATTATACACAGCAAAATTATCCACCATAAATGAAAGAAAGAAAAGCTTTCCACTATATAAACAGCCTAAAAATTGATAGAAAACAAATCATGCTTTCACAAAATACAAGAAGCAATATTGTAGATTGAAGACAGGATTAAGCACAGCAGAGAGACTGTAGAAAGAAATAAAATGTCATAATTATTAAAACACAATGTACCACTGTGGTGATTTGAATAGGTTTGGCCTCCACAGATTCATGTGTTTGAATAACTGGCCTATGGGGAGTGGCACTATTAAGAGTTATGACCTTGGTGGAGTAGTGGCCTTGTTAGACAAAGTGTATCACTGTGGGGATGGGCTTTGATGTCTCCGCCTATGCTCAGACAGCACCCAGGGCTGAAGAGAACCTCTTTCTGGTTACCTGTGAGAGACAGTCTCCTTCTGGTTGCCCTCAAATCAAGATGTAGAACTCTCAGTTCCTTCTCCAACACCATGTCTCCTGAATGCTACCATGTTTCCTGCCATGATGATAAATGACTGAACCTCTGAAACTGTAAGTCAGCCCCAATTACATGGTGAAATATGTCCTTTTTAAAAATTGCCTTGGTCATCGTATCTCTTAACAGCAATGAAAACATTAAGAAACATCCTAGAATACAAATAACACAAAAGGTCAACAACACAATGAATACAGTTAACACAAATATTTCAACAATAACTTTAAGACTAATGGCGTCAATTCTCCAATCAAAAGTCATAGGATCAAGAACTAAAATTCACCTATCTGTTGTGTATAAAAATATATCATATTTTCATGTAGTAAATAAAGAGTTTCAGAGCCAGAGGAGTTGGGGACACACATACATACACACACACACACACAAACACACATACACACACATACACACACACATAAAATCATATATATGAAACCAAGGCCTATTAAAGCAGCATGAGCAAAGTACATAAGAATTCAGTGACTGAATGCACAGGGCCAACAGGTGTCTGCATCATGACCTCTGGATATATATCATGATTTCTAGTAAGGATTTTGATGGGACTCCTGAGTCTAAAACTCTGAAACTTTTTCCACATCCTCTTCTGCAAGGTCCTCTGAGCTCTGAGGTAAGTGATTTGATAGAGACCTCCCACTTAGGACTGAGTGATACAAAGTCTCCCATATCAACATAACGTCTGATTGTGGGTCTCTGTATTTGTTCCCATCTGGTACAGGAGGTGGGAATACGTATACCTCTGATTTCTGTCTGCTCTTGGGCCCTTTTCCTTCTGTTGGTTTGTTTTGTCCAACTTTTATGTGATATATTTTTATTACATTTTTATTTTACTATATATATGTATTTTTTAAAGGAGTGAATGAATGGACACCTATCCACTAGAATAAAAGTTAGCAACTGAACTGTCACTTATACCTTCTGAAAAGAAGAAAATTAGTTTTCTTTAATAGTCATTGAAGATATCAACTATTCCAGAACAAATTTCATGTTCATGAGTAGTGGGCCAACACATAACGAACTCCACAGGTTTGGGTTTTTATAATTTTTTTGTTTTGTTTGTTTGTTTTGGTTTGGTTTTTTGGTTTGGTTTGGTTTAGTTTGGTTTTTTTAAATTGGGCTACAGTTTGGTATGTAGAGGTGTTGGGTTTTTGTTTGTTTGTTTGTTTGTTTATTTGTTTGCTCTTGGAGTATGGTTTTACTTTGTGTGGTTAGTTTATTTGTTTGTTTGCTTGGTTTAAATTGGTTTGGTTGGAGGGGTTGTATTGGGATTTGATTTCTTGTGTTTTCTGTTGTGGTCTGTCTTTTGAGATATGAGCTAATCCCTCTGGCATTGTTCTTTTTGTTCTAGATTATTTTGAATAACTGGGGTCTTTACGGTTCCATATGAATTTTAAGATTTTTTTTAAATTGTTCACTTTCTATAATAATTAAGATGGTAGTTTTGACTGGGTTCTACTGGGTTCATTAAAAGTTTTTATTAAATGGTCATTTTCATAGTACTGATTCTACCAATCCATGTTCATGGAATGTCTTTCTCTTATCTAGCATTTTCTTGGAGACAGGGGGAGGAGGAATGGAATGTGGAACTGTTACAGGGCCAGACTGGAAGAGTGTAATGACTGGACTGTTAAAAAAAAATTTAAAAAATAAAGAAAGAAAAATTTGAAAGAAAAGAAAGGAAAAGAAAACTGGGCACAGACTCTGAACAGGCAATTCTCAGATGAAAAAAATTCAAAAATTCAAAAGAAATCTAGAAAAAATGTTATTTTGTTCTGGGTAATTAGGAAAAATGCAAATCAAAACAACTTTTTTACTACATTTCACACCATCAAAACGACAAAGATCAACAAAACAACTAACAACAAATTTTGGATGCAGACTGGTGAACAGGAAATCCTCATTCACTGTTATTAGGATTTTGAAGTTGTACAATTATTATGTAGATCAATGTGAGTAATTCTCTTTATTTTTTAAATTATTTATTTATTTATTACACTCCAGATTTTATTTCCCTCCTGGTCTACTCTCCACATCCCATACCTCCTCCCTCACCCTGTTTCCATGAGGATGTCCTCACCCCTCATCCCCCCATCCCACCAGACCTCTAAACTCCCTGGGGCCTCCAGTCTTTTGAGAGTTAGGGGCATCTTCACAGACTGACCCCATACCTGGCAGTCCTCTGCTGTATATGTGATGGGGGCTTTATAACAGCTGGCGTATGCTGTTTAGGGACAGGCCCAAAATATGTGTAATTCTCAAAAGACTTAAAAATAAGTCTTCCATATGACCCTGCTTTACCACTCTTTGGTATATGACCACAGAACTTAACATTTTATTCCATATAAACCTACTCAGTCATACTCATTGTATTCACAAGAGGTAGGAAATGTCCTACAACCAGAGAATGAATAAAGAAAAGATAAGGTATACTGTGGAATACTGCTAGCCATAAAGAATACCTAAATCACATACTTTGCAGGTAAATTGATGGTACTAGAAAGAGCATATTGAGTGATGTAACCCAGTCTCAGAAACACAAAGGTCATATATTCCCTCTCATCTGAGGCTCCTGGCTTCAAATATTTAGAAATGACAACATATTCTACAGTAAGTAGTAGAATCCATTTCCAGGGTAAAGGAAAGAGGGGGAAATTAGAGAGAGGAATAGTAGAATACTGTGGTCCCATCTGAGAAATGGGGAAAAGGATGAGCTTTAATTTGTTAGTTTTTTTTTTTTAATTTTTAATTTTTAGATTTTATTTATTTTATGTATATGAGTGCTCTCTCTGTATGTACACCTGCATGCCAGAAGAAGTCATTAAATCTCATTATAGGTGGTTATGAGCCACCGTGTGTTTACTAGGTATTGAACTCTGCACCTGTGGAAGAGCTGCCTATACTCTTAACTGCTGAGCCATCTTTCCAGCCTCTGGTGAGCTTTAATTAGGGTGGGGAAAAAAAGAGATAAACACCAAAAGAGGAAAAAAGGTAAAACATAATAAGGGTTTTTAGGGGAAAGAAAAGGAATCATTGTATTAGCTTTTTTAAAAAAGGAAAGAAAAAATGCCTAGTCCATCTTGGCCATGTAAGGAAAAGGGCCAACAGGGTGTGGGTCTCCATGAGTGTTGATAGCTGCTGTGGGTATAAGGCTTGCTTGTATAGTTATGTACACATTCGCATGCTCCTCCTTTGAGGAATGTCCTCTCTGCCAAGATTAATGACTCTATAATAATCAGAGAAAGCATGAGTCTGGGAGGCAAAGGTGTGTCTAATGTCTCAGCAAAATGGTAGACTGCTATAACCTTCAGGACAGCCCTTAAGGCTGTGGGAAAAAACTCTGAAAAATTATATATTTTTGAGAGATCAGAGATATAATTTCTCAACTATGTAAAATGTAAGGATGCAGTATGAATTGTATGAGAAGCTTCACAGATATAAAGGAAGAGAGATAGCTGCACTATGAGAAGCTTGTCAGAAAGATAAAAAAGGCAGGCAGATACAAAGGAAGGCAGACTCCCTAGTTCAAGTTCAACCTGGTACAGTGAAAATGTAGGTCACAATGATAATCTCAGGACAGGCTCCCACAGGCTAAGGTCTAAGAATGTTGATTTGTAGAATAGTCAAGAGGGTATCTGGAGTAAATAACTAAACTGACATGTACATAAAAGACTTGGCTTCTGGTCTGCATGTGATGACCTAGCAGAAAGAAATAGCAGTTCTATTTTTTTTCTTGAATTTTATTCTAGCAAGAGCTGAGCTATCTCCAGATCTCTGGGGAGTGAACACTGCTGTTTTAGAATTTTTTTCTAACAAAATTTCTGATTTTGTTTGGAAAATCCATGGAGGGTTTTTGGTTTTTTGTTTTATTTTTGTTTTTGTTTTGTTTTTTGTTTTTGTTTTTTTAGAATTTTAATAGTTCTTTTAGATTTTTTTTTCTAACAGGATTTCACAAGAAATTACAAGACTTGCCAGGAGAGCTAACACTGCCAGTTTAGGATTTTCCTCGCAGCCACCCAGAGAGAACTACTTGGAGAGTGAATGAAGGTCTTTTAGAGTTGTGTTTTGTTTTATTTCTAGAAAATTCAAGAATTATTTTTTTATAGCAGCTTTTCTGACTTTGGTCAGAACATCCATGAGCTATCAAGAGATTTTATAAATTTTTGTTCTAGCAAAAGAGAGCTCTCTGAAGCAGAGAGAGCTGTCTCAAGCAGACTGCAGAGCTAAGAGCTATCTACAGAGGACTATCTAGGGATCCATCCCAAGCTGAACACAGGCTGTCAACATGGACCCATGATTTCACTTTGACTAATTGTTTTGCTACTCTCAAACACCCCTTTCTCAGAACCCCTCTCCAAGCTGAGGCTGGTCTTTGGCAAAAACAAACAAACAAACAAACAAACAAAAACAAACAAAACTAAAAACCAATAACTTTACTAAACCAGCATAATCCCTAATGACCTTATAACCATTTACTTTTTAAACCGACAGGTAAGTATAGTCTTCACCCTTCACCAAGCAAACTTCCCACTGCAACAAAGACTATTACAAAACAAACAAACAAACAAACAAAAACAATTAAAATTCAGAGTTGTAGAGACCAGACCAATGGGTTCATCTACAAAACAGTCCTTTACCTAAAGCTTAGAGAACATTGCAGAAGACAGTGGGGAGATTTTAAGAGCCAGTTGATCACAAAGACTGCTGTAATATTGTGCCTCTTGAGAAAGTCAGAAACTACACCCATCAAGTCTCAACAACATGGCTTCCCAGATATGATCTGGACAACACTAATAGACATCCCAAAGTGGATGGGGAAAGACCAGGAGCCCTCAACCCTATAAGAGAATTACAGGTAACTAAAGAATGCAAGGAGTGGAAGAAGTAGTTACAGAATTAATTAATTCAGGTGGTGCATTCCTGCTACCCACCCCAATGTTTTAGGTTCCTGAATGAAAGGCACACACACACAGCTTTTATATTTTGATATGCCTTAATCAGCATAATAGCTGGGCCACTTCCATGTGGTTAATCCACCTCCCACCGATAATCCTAAGTGATTACTTACTAAACTCTATCTAGGCTGGTCTGGATTTAGATGGCTACCTATCTGGACTGTGCTCTGGGTGTACTCTCTCAGCTTCTTCTCATGGTAGCCATGCCTCTGACCTGTACTCTTCTCTCTTCTCAGGCATGGTGACTCTCCTTTCCTTCTCCTGGCATGGCATACCTCCCTCTTTTCCTCCTTCCTCTCTGTCCCACCTCTGCCAGCCCTATCCACTCATTGGCTGCTGGCATCTTTATTTACCAATCAGAACCAACTGGGGGCAGGGTCTCTCAGTGCCATATGTACAGACAGACATGTAAGCAGTTTGGATGACAAAAATTAACATTATAATACAAGCAACATTAAGCCAAACCCACTGTGATACTCTTCTCAGGGGAAAAGCACAACAATTGCTTATTTAATTCAAATGGTTAGCTCTGAAAATATATACAACATGATACAGACTGAGCAGGTTATATTTAGCAATATATGTATATTGATTCATATCCATATACTCATATAACTACAATTAATGAACAAAGGGGCCATAAACTTGAAAGAGAACAAGGAGGGGTGTATGGGAGGATTTGGAGGGAGAAAAGAGGGAAAATGATAAAATTATATTATAATTTCAAGTACAAATAGTAAAAAATAAATATTTTCTAGTGATTTTAATTACAATAAGTAAGAATCATATATAAATATAGACATTATATTCATTCAACTTGTAAAGATAAAACAGTGGGATTGTTTTACATGTGCAGTAGATACTTACTGAACACAGTATATTGGTACTGGTGTAAGACAGTGATAGTGGCTGACTGTATGTGAAAAGAGGCAGAGAGAACAAAGACTGTTCTAAACATGAGAAGGGTATCTATTCTGTCTCTATCAACTATTGCTAATCTGAATGGCTATTGCTAATGTCTTAAGAGATCTCTTTGAAATTTTTGTTTTATTTATTATCTTCTTCAGACCCAAACAATGTATTTGTTACACTGTAATTTTTACTAAGAATTCAAGGAAATGCTATTGATGTTGTTACTTTCTTAGCATGCATATTTCATTTGATATTTGTCCAAACTTTTCTTCAAGGGTATGATCTGATCTTTATGGCTTTGAGTGTTGTATAAAATTCCTGATGGAAATAATGCTTCCAGTGGATCAGAATGAGATCTAGGTCAGAATTGTCCTATGTCTTTCAAGGATTTCTTTCTTTCTTTCTTTCTTTTTTTTTTTTTTTTCATGGTCTGATATTTTTTTCAAGGATTTCTTTCTTGTTGTTATTTTGATTAGCATGAATTTCTTACTAATGGGCCAACTCTGGTACTTCTATGTGTGTATTCAGTATGCATTGAACAAGTTTTATGTCCCTTGCCTGGCACTTACTGAAACACAAAATTGAAGGAATCTGCCATCAAGGTGCACATCAAGAATCCTTAATGAAATTTGAATGTCAATGAGCATGGGAAAATTATTTTATGGTACTAGGGAGATGTCTACATAGGTAAAACACTGTGCAAGCATAGGGACCTGAATTCCAACCCCAAACACGTTTGTGAATACTAAGCTGACCTGCTAGAGGCTAGGCAGGCAGACAAGGGCTTACCAGAGAAAGCTAGCTAACTATCTGGATTAATCAAACAAGTTAGCTTTATGATCAAGGAAGAGACTGTTCCTTAATATGTAATGTGAAGTCTGGTTAGGAAAGGCATCCTTTGTCAACCTCTGGCATCTATATAAGTGCATGTGCACATAGAGTCGCTCCCCATATGTGCCCATACACATGTGAGCGCACATATACATATCATAAACACGCACACACAAAATATTTTTAAATGATTTAATTTTTATATGTGTATATGAGTGCAATGTGGAATCTGGGAAAGGGAATCAGATAACCTGGAACCAGAGTTATAGGTGATTAAGTTATCTGACATGAGGGCTAGGAACTGAAGTCAGGTCCTCTCCAAGAGCAGTACATGCTTGTAACTCCTAACCCACATCCTCTTACCACAAGTCAAGGAAAGAGTCTTCCATGATCCTTCAATTTCCAGACATGATTTCTCCTTTTCTCTCGGTCTCCACTAGGACATTTATTTCAGAGACAAAGAGGCATGCACTAAGCAGCTTGCCAGCACATTAAATTCAGTTTTGGAATTCTCTTAATTGCTGCTGACTGGTGATGGTACTGATCCAGAGAAATCTATGCAGCCACAGTATATGAGAGAAGCAAAGAAACCCTCGGACATTCTGGCCTTCTGGGGAATCATGCCTTTGAAACTCAGCAACCTGAGTTTCTCAATAATAGAAGTGGTATGGGCTCTATCTGGCTAAGCTCAGTTGGCATTAATATTTGCTTGCCAAGGAAAAGCTTCCTGCTGCCCTGACTATGATTTCAATCCTTATGCTTAAACTTCACATCTGGTAGAAGACTGGAAGCTTTTCTACCTCTGTCCAAAAATTATTTTCCTAGAAAGAAAATGGTGGAGGGTGGGGGGAGGGAAGGTATTAACCACCTAACTCAAACTAACATTATCACCTTTTACAGAATTAATGAGCTGCTATAATTGCCAACACTGCTTACCAGCTTCTTGGGGAGCACATTTCAAAGGTGCACGAATTAGACATTGCCAGCTTCAAAATTAGCGTGTGACAACTTTAATTCCAACAGCATGTTTAATCAACAGCAACAGATGGAAGTGTGCCTGGTGGTAAGTCACCCCCTTCCCAGCTTCTGATAGCAGGTTTGTCCCGCTGGCTCTGCGTTATAAACCATTTAGCATAGCAAGCACTAAATTACTGGTAATAGTCTCAAGCCTTTAATCAGAGTTGCCCCACCCCTAGAATAATTATCACCACTGACACATAGGGAGCACCCCCTGTGTACTCAACTGATTTTTTTTTTAACAAAGGCCTCTAAACTGCCCCTCAAAATATTATTTCAATACTCCTACTATTTTACAGGTGACAGAATTGTACAAAAAGAGCCAGCCTGATGTGACTAGGGTTTCAGAGTTTGGGATCAGCAGGGAGGCAAGTCCTTTGGTTCCTGGCACCCATGCTGAGTAATTGTGTTCAACTACAATACAAAGCATTTTTGTGGGTCTTTCTAGGTGGTTGTTTACTGCAGTGACTTGGCATTCTGCTAACCAAGAGATGCTATTTTGTGGATCTCATGATTCTTGGACACAGTTTTTTGTTGTTGTTGTTTTTGGTTTTTTTGTTTTTGTTTTTTTGTTTTAAACTTTACTCATCACTAGAGCCATTTAGAGAAAAGAGGGCAGAATCCATCTGCTTGGTCCCTTTCATTATTCAGAAAACACGGGAAAACACAGCCAACTTGCCTGACTTTGACTCCACATCCTTGTTCTCAAATAACAGCCCTTAACCATGTTCAGTAACTCTCTTCATGAAATGACTTCTGTCCCATTGGGCACATCTTTACCAACTGTCCCCTAAATATAGCACATTGTGTCTCTACATATCCCCATAAGCCATTTTAATCAATATTTTTGCTACTGTTGAACAGATGTTATCTATCAGGTTCAATAACCAAACTTTCCAGACTTGTATTGGAACAAATTGCAGCCAGTGGAGCCCAAATATCAGCAGTTTGGTGTCTAGATTTTCTCAGCCAAAGCAAACATTATCTTTCCCATCTACTTCTAGTGACAATATGAATTAGTTACATCTAAGCAGAGCATCAAAAGGTTTTATAATTGTGTGGGACAGTGAAATCATTTGGGGAACATGAGCAATACAAAACAGTAGTCGTGGATGGACAGACAGCCTAGTCAGCATTCCTGTTTGCTTTTCTGTTGCTGTGATAAACACCATGACCAAATGCAAATTGGGGAGAAAATGGTTTATTTCATTTCAAGTTATGGTTCAACACTGATGGAAGTCAAATCAGGAATCTAGAGGGAAGAAAGAGCCATGGAGGAAAATTTTTCATTGGGTAGCTTAGCCAGCTTTCTAGAAAGGCCAGACCTAACTGTTTAAGGGTGGTGCCACCCACTGCAGGCTGGACCCTGCCACATCAATCATCAATAAATATAATTTCCCCCATATATGTGCCAATTGGCTGATAGAGACAAACCTTCAGTTGAGATTCCTCCATCCTAGATGACTCTAGTTGGCATCAAGTTTATAACAAAATTAACCAGATTGAGAATGTCTAAGGATGAGAGTAAAGGTTGAGTTCCAGGCTCCTCAGGCATGCTACACACACACACACACACACACACACACACACACACACACAAATAAATAAACCAGATGTTCCTAAAGCACTCTCAATTCTTCAATATCTTGCAATAGTACCAACACATGTGTTCTAAAGCTTCCCAGTGTAACTCCCATGGCCAGGCAGTGATGAGGTATATACTATAGAATCTGAAGGACAGGATAAATGTCTTCTTCATGGTTTCTGAAGGAAAGCAGCTATGTGTATTCTCAAGTCTTACAGATTGAGCAAATTGCTCACAGCAACATTTCTGTAGGCTTAGAGTCCGATCTGCTAAGGTTCTGACCCCAGCACAATTCTGAAACATATTTTGTACTCTGAAATTTCTATTGTGCTGTTGTTTGAGAGATGACAGTAGAGATGGATCAGAGCTGACACTTTGCTCATTTCTTTGTGATTAACCCCAGGGAAAACCTCTTACCATTCTGGAAATACTTAAATATCCAGCAGCTTCGTGGCACAATAGCTCTAGAATTAAAACAGAATAAAACATTTTTTATTAATTCCTCAAATATTCATGGCTTTTTAAAAATTTTTTTGCTTAACATCACATAGCCATCCTAAGAGGCCATTTCTGGTCTCCATACCTTGGTCAAATTCTTTAAAACATTTATATACACATAAACACACAAATACACAAATACACAAACATATTATAACTGTGCATAACCAAGGAGACAAAACCCTTCATTTAAAAACATGCATTGCCTTTCAAAAGCCTCATTTACCTATGATCATGTGTGAATTTTTCATGAATATCAATAATTTGAATCACTAATAGTCTTATAGATAATATCAGTAACATAAACAAAAGATGATTTTATGTGATGGTGTGTGTGTGTGTGTCTAAGAGCCTTGCTACCACCCAACCTCCTTCAATTTGAGTAATGAAGATATTCTTTCTTTTAAAGTAGATCTCTCTCAGAATTTAGCAATTGTTCTTTTCTGTTGTTTATTATGTTAATCTGAACTCTCTGTATAAGTTCTGACCATGTTTGACCCTTTGTGGTTTCTTAGATGGAGTGTATTTCAAGGAATATGACAGTAGCCTCTCCAAGCTCTGGAGGTTTGAAATCCTAAGGATAAATTCCAGTATCACGGTTGTGACCTGAACACCTTCTTGTTGCCTCCTACATGCTTCTATCACCTGTTCTACCAACTGACACAAATCCATGTGCTAAAAAGCTACCCAGAATGGCTCATCACTTACCACACACACAGTGCAAAGCTGTGTCACTTTAATGGTGTCATATGTCACCTGTTCTTTGGTAACATCACATCTTTATTTGTATCTTTACCATCCATATTGTTGTTTCTTTGACAACATATTACACGTCAGTGAAGAGAATGGCTACCTTTATCTCTTATACTGAATTAATTAGCTTCAACATCAGAAAATAGCACACCATCTTACTACTTCTTTTGATCATAAACAGGCAATCAATTTCAAATTTTATGATGTTTTGATTGCATGACTTTGTAAAATCACAATTAATAGTTAAACTGATATTTTTCTAACATCTACTGGTAGAAAATAATTTCTTGAAAACATATTAAAGTCATTTGATTTAAGTGGTTTTGTTACCTCCAACCTGACAAAATGACTTATTCCAAAAATGAACTACACATCTGCATGTGCATGTACACACACACACACACACACACACACACACACTCAGGCACATGCATACACATATGCATACACATATAATAAAATATCCCTAATTGAAATGTCATAAAGCTACATTGAAGGTGTTTGTTGCTTTTATTCATGCTGGCATATTGAGCCATTAAGGAAAGATTTTCAAGCATGAAATTAGCTTTTTGAAATGTGAAAATCTAAACTGTGAATAAAATTTGCTCAAGAAAATTATTTATATCCCATGGAAATATATGGAAAAAATATGTGTAAGAAAAATGGCAAGAGACAACAAGGATTCATAGGTGCTTTTCCTGTTGCTGTGACAAGACATAATAAATGACAAAAAATAACTTAAGGGAGAAAGGGTTTGTTTTGTTTTGAAGTTCAAGGGTACACACATGCATTCACATACAAACACACACCAACACACACACATACACACACACACACATATTCATACACATACAGAGGGGAGAGGGAGAGGAAGAAAGAAACAGGGAGACAGACAGAGAAAGAGAGAGAGAGAGAGAGAGAGAGAGAGAGAGAGAGAGAGAGAGAGAGAGAGAGAAATCAAACAAAAAAGAGTAGAGTAGAATTTCTAGCCAAATCTTACTGTGTGGCTGCTTTACCAGTCTTCTGGTAATTCTAGGATAGTGCTATTTTCCCAATGGTATCACCTTTGCTTGTTCCCATACATAGTAATAAATAATCCTCTCTCTAGTCCAGCCAGACTAGGTGGGTCCCCAGTTTTATCATTCCCGACATTGGTGCAATCCTTTTAAAAGAATACCATAATTAGAAAGTAGTACACTAGTAAACATGAAGCCATTTCAGCTTGGAGATGGTATAATCTGAGAGTAATTCAGGATATCAAGTCTCCCAGAGGAAATCAGACTCTTAGAACATTGTTACACTTATCTTTGGAGGTAGAGCTTTGTGGGGGATACTTGGATTGGAAGAATAGTCTAAATTTGCATTCCAATAGGTTTAATCAGAAAGTAATGAAGCAAGTGGAACTTCATTATCATCATATAAATATATATGCGTACTGACTTAATTATTGTATTTGTTACCTTTCCTGTTATTGTGATAAAATACCTTGACAAAAAGAACTTGTGGCGGAAAGGTTTATTTTAATGGCTTACAATTGATATAGGATCATTCCATTATGGTGAGAAAGGCCTGGTAGGAAGCATAGAAGCCTTGATGACAGAGGTAAGAGGCTAGTTGGCCACACTGCAGCTGCATCAGGAAGGAAAGGATGGACAGGAAGTGTCAGAGTTATAAAACCTCAAGGCTCACTCCAGTTACTCTTCCTCCTGCAAAGCTTCCACAAAACCTCAAGGTTCCCTATCAGTCCAAAACAGCACCACCTGCTGGGCACCAAGTGTTAAACCCATGAGTCTCTTGGAGACATTTCATATCAAAACTATAACAGTAATTTCCATGCTTTCTGAATTAATTTTCATTTTATATTTTTGTCACTATTTTCTATGAATACACCACTGCAAAATAGAATAACTACAATGGTGGAAAGTGGTGTCAAAATACATTAGGCAAGTCCTATTTATTTTAAAAGCTCACCTAAAACACCTTCATCAAGCAGATGGAAAGAATTACCTAGGAGTAATTTCTGGACTTGTTTACCATGCACCGTGTTCAGTTTTATTGTTATTCTCATAACATGTAATAAAATAATCCAACACGTGTCACATTATGTTAGTGACTAATTACAGCTCAGCATGACAGCTCTGTAATTTCTTGGTAATGAAGAATAAAAACAAAGAAAACAGCAGGAAAACAGAGCCAGAAGAAATTTAAAAACAATCATGTTCTGATAAAGCATATAAAAGTCACAGTTTTATACTTTAAATGCACAACACTTCCATTAGCTTCAGGAACTCTGGAGACTCAGGTCTGAATATCTTTAATTAACATAAAATTAAGTAAATAATATTAAATAATTTTAAACTGGATACAAACATTGTCATTATAAGTACAACATAATCACCAGGGCTATGGGGAGACTGTGAAGTAGGGTAAAGGAAAGATTCACTGGAAAACTATAATATTTCAGTTTTCTGTGTAGAAACTGATATAAAATATAGTTAGTATTCATGCATGTCAATAACATACAATGTAACTATTTAATGTTGACCTGGCCAGCTAGGTGCTAATAACTTGGTGATCTGGGTGCATACCTTTCATATTTATTCAATACCAAACATAGAGTAAATTTTTAATAATCTCAGTCAAATAGATAAATGAAATATACAGAGGGTGAATTTTTGTGTTGTACTTTCAGGCAGACTCAATAAAGATTTACCCTCTGGAACTAAAAATCTTAGATCACAATAATATGTGAAATTTCAGTTTATACTTGTTGGTGATTAGAAGTTGACTCAAACACCAATATGTGAAGATTATGTCTCTAATATTATAAATAGAGGTATAAAGGGAAAAGTATAGATAGAATCTACAGGACAAAAGGCCAAAGTGTTAGACATTTTTTTATTGCAGTGTTCCAGGATCTCATGTAAAACAGACTTAATATGCCAGTAATTCAAGATGCCATCATTGATGTCAGAAGGGATAGTTATGTTTTAATCAACAGATGTCTAGAACTCTCTCTATATAGCAAGACAAAGAAATACAAATTTGATACTATGTAATTGTAATTATGGGTGTGATGGCTCATATTGGTTTTAAAGTTTATAGGATCTAGAATCAATGAAGAGAAATGCCTCTGGACATGACTATAATGTATTATCTGGAATAGGCTAAAAGAGGTGAAAAGACTCATTCTAATATAGATAATACCAATACTTTGGCTAGTGCCCTGGAATCTGATTCCTGGCAGTGGATGCAAACTGACGAGCTGCCTCACTCACTCATGCCTCTGACAGCATGCCTTTCCCACCATGGTAGAGGCAGTGAGGCAAAATAAACCTTTTCTTCTGCTTTCATTATATTCTGTTGTTGTACTAGAATACTCTGAGCAAAAGCAACTTGTGGGAAGAAAGGGTTTATTTCAACATATATGTTTCAATATGCCACTGAGGGAAATCAGGACCCAAACTCAAGCAAGAACTTGAAACCGCTGATGAAAGCTACTTGCCTGATCAACTGCAGGTTCATGCTTAGCTATCTTTCTTACACATCCCCAAAATATCTGCCCATGGAGTGTTGTTGCCCATGGTGGACTAAGATCTCCTACATCAATGAACAGTCAAGACAATCCCCTACAGATATTCTCACAGTCTGGTCTGACCTAGAAAATCTTTCAGTGGAAAGTCTCTTTTCAGATAACTCTGGGTTATCCTAAGGTGATGGTAAAAACAAACTGGGATGCCTTCCTTAATTTTATTCTTGTCAATTATTTTGTTACAGCAATGAGGAAAGCAATACAATGAGTTAAGATATATTTAGATAGCTGAAAGTATATTTGTCTCCTACTATTGTAATAAGTTCCTGAGATCACAACTTGTGAAAGGGATTTCTTTGGTTCAGATGTGGGAATCCTTAGACTCTTATGGATTGGTAGTACATTGTAAAAGGAACATTGCTGGAGGTTAGAATATATAAAAAAGAGAAATATAAAGAGAAATGAAAGAATTATGGTCTAACAGGGCACACTCCCAGTGATGTTCTAGGGTCCACGTTTCAATTCTTTCTAAAAAGCTTTTAAAAATTTATACCCTGGTGACAGCACTGTGAGCTAGGAACCAAGCCCTTTACACACTGATGCCTGGGGAAATAGTTAAGATTTTAACAACAGGAGAAGTCAAGACAACAACTTCTAAAGAGTAGAGATGCATAAACTAAACTGGAAAGTACACCAAGTGAAAACTAAAATGCATTTCAAATGACATCGATACATCAATTTATCTTTTCAATATATGTAACTAAAAATACTAATACTGGAAAGAATATAAGCACATTAGAATCTTGCAGAAATAAATATATCCTGGTTCATTTTAAAGTGTTTTGTCTAAACCCAAAAGCTAATGTGTAACAGGGAGAAGACGGAAACTAATTTTCTCCTCACAGCAGCAGCTGGAATTTTAAATTACCAGTCACCTGACTTATTGATCCAGCTACATGTAAAAGGTTCTGCACCATTCATATTGGGAAAGTACATGAGATTTTAATTACTTTTATTTCTTTTTTATTTTGTCAATATCCTTATCCAAGGACTCTTATGCATGTGCTACTTCAGTGGGTCAGAAACTAAGGCATTTTTCAATAAAAAATTATATTTGTAAAGAGAATCAGCATATAATGCAGGGAATTAGAGGTGACTTTTAAAATAGCACTTTTTCCTAGGTCAGAATATTACTGTATAAAATTGTGTTCCTATCAAATGAATCTCTGAGTAAACTGTTTCCAGTAATGAGTACAATTATCCCAAATTCTTATGGAATAATAATGTTGCTTCCTCAACATGAAAAAAGAGAGCTATTTACTTTAATCATATTTAAAAATGTACCTTGTATATTGTGAAGGAATGAAAATATGGAAGGAAAATCCAGGAGAGCGCCATTATGGTAGAAAAAAAAAAAAAAAACTCTTTTAGACAGTGTCAAGAGATTATTTTTAAAATCAGGCAAACACAAACTAAGAAAAACCTAGAAATATAGCTGTTAGAAGAGTGTCCTAGGTTCTGTGTAGTTAGATGATGGTTTCTGTGTCCTGAAATCTAGTTATAGTTTGGACATGAGCATTGTCATCAATATTGAAGAATCTGCTTTATCAATGTGTTATAAAATATACTCCCAAATTATCTCTGATTGGTTAATAAAAGAAGAGCAGCCAATGACTGGGAAGAGGAGATAGAAAGCCTGAACTTCTGGTTCCAGCCAGGGTTTCAGAGGTAGAAGAGCCTGGAGAAGTTGGCCATGAGGCAGGTGAGGGCCCAGGAGAAAAGGGTTATGAGCCAGGTAGAGGAAGAAGAAGAACTAGAAGAAAGAGGAGAAGAAAGAGGAGGAGGTTGCCATGAGGTCTGGAATGAGGAGGAATCACCAAGGGAGTTCTCTATGAGGACACACATGTAGCTGAGCAAGCCAGTGAGACTCAAAACCTTCTGTTGCCTTTTGTCTTTTGACACATGAATGCTAGGTGTTTATATGTGTTTGCTGAGAATCAAACCCAGGTGACAGAACCCAGATCATGTGCAAACTAATGAAGCAAGCTACTGATGAACTATAAAAATCATCTCAGAATCAAAGATGAAATACAATAAGAGATATGATGAGAGAAATAAGAAGAATCACGTCAAGAGACAAAATGGGCAACAGAAAGTTTATGTATCATATAGTTATTCAGACAACTTCAGAAAAATTTTCCCATATATTTGATTAACAGGTTACAGGACATGATCGAGAGTAGACGTTAGTGTAGATCAGAAAGAGTACTGTGCAAGAACTATAGTACCATTAGAAAACAAAACACAAATAGACAGGAGCAAAGGAAACCAATTCTTGTATATAAAGAAAGCCTTTAATAAGCTTTTTAGCAGACACAATTGAGAGACAAAAAGAATAAGAACTAGAAGCAAATTGGATAGAAACACAAAGAAAATAGAAGTTGCAAGATCTGATAGAGGGTTGTGGCATAATATAAAATAGTCTAATATTCTCCTAATAAGAATGCCCTAAATTGTTGTAGTAAATATTTGGGGGTTCCTACCCCACCTTAGATCATTTAGTCTACAAATAAAAGATACAAAGCCTTTATATTTATAATAAGCCTTAAAGCATTAAAACTGAGAAGATATCAACCCTCTATGCTATTTTGTCTACTTCTTTGTCAATAACCCTGAGATATCACTTGCTATGTTCCCCTTGGGCTTCTTCTGCTACAACAGACCAACCTTTACAGTCATGTGCTCATAATCTACCTAACCAATGGTGGCTTCTTTCTTCTTGCCCATCCTCTCAAATCTTGTCTCTCAAAGTAAATAGCTGGGACTGGCTATGAGACTATAAGTCTTCAACCCAATCAGAAATTGAGAATGACTGAGTTAACTGAAATTATGGGAAGCACAATGCATAGCTTCTAAAACTTAGCCAATTTATAGAGACCACTGAACACCTGGACAGTCCCTATACTGCAAAACGTCGGAGCATCTGATCTTCAGCCTTCTGGACCAGGATCATCTGACAGACCTAGTGATGCAGAATTATTGAGGGCTGATTACTCTGCCTTGGCAGATATAATCAGTTGACTATTCCACAAGTGTGTTCTTTTCTGAACAGTTATTTGTAGATGACAAGAGGCAATTTTTGCCTAGTGGCTATCTCATCACAACTGGAGTAACTCCAAAGATGCTCAATTTCTTCTTAGAATCCAAGACAGGAAGCTGTCAGGAGCAGATAGGACTCTAATCAAAATGAACATTAATACAGAAATGTTTGTAATGTCAATTTTGTGGACTTATGATGTGTGAAAACCAACTATCCATGTAAAGCAATATGGACTCTTGTTTGTTAACTCCTCTCAGCTATTTCTAAATAAAATATAGAAAACAACCTAACAATAAACTCAAAGCCATGTATTTGCTATAGGTCTTTAAATCATAGGCTAACCATCTCAAATCACTTAAAAAGAGTTAAAAATACTGGGCATAAGCCTTGTATTCTTAAATGTGTTATATAGGCACAGTGCCTATGAGAGCAAAAATATTAAACTCACTTTTATATCAATAAGAAGCACCTACCAATGAAAACTTTAAATTTGAAATCAAATCCTAGCTAATCCTCCCTGTTCCACCAACACCACTAATTTTCCCTAGAAAGACAGCCCAATATTAACCACCTCAGTCCCCAAGCTCAGGGAATAGGGGCGCCAACTCTTCATTAACTTCTTCAAGCTGATTATGGGTGTTGAGATATTAGAAGAGGGGTTGGGGGAAGAGTACATTGATAAGCCCCTGACACTGTGTCTTCACTGCATCCAGCTGGAATTCCAGGACATCAGAGGTTCAAGCAGGTGTGCTCAGCTTGCCTGGTGAGTAGATACACCAAGGCTATGTATTCTGCAATATACAATTCTCAAAACAAATTTTAGTATCAAGATAATTATTGGGTTGAATTCTGAAATCTAGTCTTCTGACGGCCTACCTCTGTCATGTCTAATCCATATAATTCTGGGAGTTTCTATGAGGGTGTGTTCCCAGCATCTCTTCATTCTTGCCTCCCTGCTCTTGAATTACCCAACACTAGGGAATCCAAACTTTCAGGCACCAAGGCTGTCCACTTCCACTGATGCTTGGCAAGGCCACCCTCAACTATCTATACAGGTGGAGCCATGAGTCCTCCCCTTTGTGTTCTCGGGCTGGAGATTTTAGAATGGCTACTCCAGTTTGTTTCTTAGCACCATTTACTTGAAATTTTGTTTTCCAGTCTTTTACTCTAAGGTAGAGTCTGTCTATGTACTGAGGTGGGTTTCCTGTATGCAGCAAAATGCTGGGTCCCATTTATGTATCCAGTCCATTAGCTTATGTCTTTTAATTGGGGAACTGAGTCCATTGATGTTAAGAGATATTAAGGAACAGTGATTGTTGTCTCCTGTTATTTTTGTTATTAGAGGTGA
The DNA here is from genome assembly GCF_011762505.2 of Arvicanthis niloticus. Classification (NCBI taxonomy): domain Eukaryota; kingdom Metazoa; phylum Chordata; class Mammalia; order Rodentia; family Muridae; genus Arvicanthis; species Arvicanthis niloticus. Next base: position 12,271,753 of record NC_047667.1, on the reverse strand, counting down.
AGTTATCTTTGTGTGGCTATCTTCTTTTGGATTTGTTGGAAGAGGGTTACTTTCTTGCTCTTTCTAGGGTATAATTTCCCTCCTTGTATTGGAGCTTTCCTGCTATTATCCTTTGTAATGTTGGGTTTGTGGAAAGATATTGTGTAAATTTGGTTTTGTCATGGAATATCTTGATTTCTCCATCTATGGTAATTGAGAGTTTTGCTGGGTAAAGTAGCCTGGGCTGGCATTTGTGTTCTCTTAGGGTCTGTATGACTTCTGCCCTTCATCATCTAGCTTTTATAGTATCTGGTGAGAAGTCTGGTGTAATTCTGATAGGTCTGCCTTTATATGTTACTTGGCCTTTTTTCCTTACTACATTTAATATTCTTTCTTTGTTTTGTGCACTTGGTGTTTTGATTATTATGTGACAGGAGGTATTTCTTTTCTGATTTAGTCTATTTGGCATTCTATAGGCTTCTTGTATATTTATGGGCATCTCATTATTTAGGTTAGGAAAGTTTTCTTCTATAACTTTGTTGAAGATATTTATTTGCCCTTTAAGTTGGGAATCTTCACTCTCATCTATACCTATTATTCTTAGGTTTGGTCTCCTCATTGTGTCCTGGACTTCCTAGATATTTTGTATTAAGAACTTTTTGCATTTTGCATTTTCTTTGACAGTTGTGTTGATATTTTCTATGGTATCTTCTGCACCTGAGATTCTCTCTTATATCTTTTGTATTCTGTTGATGATGCTTGCATCTATGACTCCTGATTTCCTTCCTCAGTTTTCTATCTCCATTGTAGTCTCCCTTTGTGATTTCTTTATTGTTTTTACTTCCATTTTTATGTCCTGGATGCTTTTGTTCAATTCTTTCACCTGTTTGGTTGTGTTCTCTTGTAATTCTTTAAGGGATTTTTTTTGTTTCCTCTTTAAAGGCTTCTACCTGTTTAGTTGTGTTCTTCTCAAATTCTTTGAGAGTGTTATTTATGTCCTTCTTAAAGTCCTCTAACATCATCATTAGAAGTGATTTTAAACCTGAATCTTGCTTTCCTAGTGATATGGGAAATTCAGGACTTTTTTTTGTGTCCGAGAACTAGGTTCTAATCATGCCAAGTACCCTGGGTTGCTGATGCTTATGTTCTTGCACTTGCCTTTCACCATATGGATCTCCTTAGTGCTACCTGCCCTGTACCTGACTGGAGCCTGTCTTTCCTATTATCTTGTTTGTATCAGAACTGTGTTGGGTGGGTGTTACTACTAGGGTTAGAGCTGGGGCTCATAATCTGCTCAGTGCTCAGTTTCAGACCAGAAGGAACCAGTGCTCTGGGCCAGGAGGGACTTCCTGGTCCTAGTGAGTCCCAGTTATTTCCTGTTTGGGGCGGATGTTGCTGTCTGCTTACCTAAGATACTGCCTAGGTTAGAGCTCTTGGGAGGCTTGCTTCCTCTGGTTTCTGTGAAATTGGGGGCAGACCTGCTTGCCCAGGATCTGCTCAGTGTTTAGACCCAGACTGGAAGAGAGGAGAAAGATTTACACACAAAAAAAGATGGTATACCTAAGGATCTGCTCACCTTGGAGAAACCAGGTCTTGAGATATTGTATTTAACATTTGAATACGTAGCAGCCCCAAGACCATTTCAGTACAATAAGTAGAGAGAGAAAACAACTTTAAAAGGTGCATATGTGTTTATGTTTGCACATGCATAGACACCAGGAGTCAATATTGGGTTCTCTATCTTTTTTTTTTTTATGCTTCTCCCTCTTATTATGTGAGACCATTTCTCAATGAACATAGAGCTCTGAGATGGACTAGACTGGCTGTACAAGGAGTGCCTGGAACCTACCTATATATTTCTCCACAGAACTGGATTACAAGTGAGTACTGCTGTAACCAGGTTTTTATGTGGGTTGTGGGAACCTGACCTCGCACAATAAGCTTAGCTCTGATTTAAGAATCTCCTAACTTCCATCACAGAAAATTTTATTGAGTCAATCTGATTTAAGTCAGGAAATATTCACAAAGGGCAAATAAACATATCCTTGTGGTCTCTGAATCTAGTCATGGCATTTCTACAATCGTCTTCAATACACTTCATGGACACATCCCACACTTCTGAAATTAGTTTACAAATGATAAAGTAACACTTGTAAGGTTTAGGCCAGAGGCCCATGAACCTTAAATGAAACATTTCATCGAGATTTCTTGAGTGCACTGGCAAATAAATAAATGGAGTTGTCAGAATGCCAGCACCATTTCTCAAAGTGAAATAATGAATTAAACTCACAGAAAGTTGATGACATGCTAAAGGATAGCCTACAATCTATATAAAACAGCCATTGGTAGTGGGGGAATGAGTCATTAAAATCTCTTAAAGGAAAATGACAACTAAAAAGAAGCTGAATTTCATCTCTGTGTGCAATACATTGACAATATGCCTTTTAAAAAGTCAAACAATGATGTTTAAAGAAGACAAAGTATCCATAATAATGTCAAGGAAAACAAACATCAACTTTATTAAACAATAATCAGCAATAAGTGTACCATCATCCTATGAGAGGAAAAAATACAAAGAAACTGAAGTGACACTACCAGGAGTCACAAAATACCAGGATAATAGTGCATGATTGACAGGTATGTGGTCACCAAGAAGAAGAAGACTTCCATATGGACCACTCTTTACCTAAAAAAGAGATGGAAGAAGATTGGCTTCAATACAGTTTTATTCTCCACCATCATAAGTCAGGAGGTCCTCATTGTAGACGACACATATGCTTATATTCTTCTTTAGGCCAAAGATGTCTGCCTCTCTTTACCTGGAAAAGATACAGGCTAAAACTGAACAAAGAACACATCAAACTTAGAAAAAGGAAACATATTCCTAAGGACACAATCCGTCTACTGCAGGCTTATAGGTTTGTCTTAGCAAACTTTTCTTTATTGTTGTGTAAAGAATGTCACTAACTTGTGGTACTCTCAGGCAGCTATGGAGGATAATGTTAGGTCAATCTGAGCTTGACTTGAGTACCTCAGCCACAGTCTCACAAGCTTATTCAATTTCCTTTCTTTCTGAGTTTTCTTCCATGTGTCAAAAATGATAATGCTATGCTATAGTCTTCTTTTAAAATCACAGAGGATAGGAGCTGGAGTCATGCCTTAGAAATTAAGAGAACTAATCTTGCAGACGACCAGAGCTTGGTTTCCAGCACCCACATCAAGAAGCTTATAACCACCTGGAAACTCCAGCTTTTGTCCCATGTCTGATTACTGTACTCATGTGCACATATCTGAACATAGTCACACACACATAATTGAAAAAAACAATAAATCTTAAAAACACATGATAGAGGGATGAATAGTTGCTTTCGCAGTTAACAAGCAGTTGCTCTTTTTGACAATGACTTGAGTTTGGTTTCCAGTCCCCATATGGAACAGCTTACAACTGCCTATAATTCGAACTCTATGGGATTGAACACCATCTTCTGAACTCCAAGGGCACGTCACTCACATGCACATACCCACACATATTACATGTTCATACTCTATCAAATAAACCTTAAAAATATACCGATAGAGGAACGTTGGGAAAAATTGAAATACTAGCTACAAGAAAACTTGGATCCTGAGAACAGAGCAATGTTGAAATTAAGGTTTGTTCTATTCTCAAAAATCTGAATTTGTCAACTTCTTGTTGGGAACACAAATGTTGGTATAGTGGCAGAATTCGACCTCATCATTTTTGAGTAACATGTTTCCTTTTCTGATTTTATTATAGTCTTGGTTACTTCAATTCTGAAAGCTGGTTACATGACAAAATAGCTAAGATAGTGTTTATGCTGTCTATAAGCACAGTCATTTTAAGAAAATGTGCCTAGTCTCTCATGAGAAAATACAGAGATTTACAAGAAAATGATATCTATTTTACTGTCTTGTGTCTTATCTTCAGAATTTGAAACTAACAAGGTATCTACAAACTTTAAAATAAAAATCTTAACTCCAAGGTCTATGTAGCTCTAAAAATTTAATTTCAAATTAATTTAAAATTTAATTTTTAAACTCTGTGTGTGTGTGTGTGTGTGTGTGTGTGTGTGTCTGGATGTATAGTATCCACATATTCATGCATATGTTGTCTGTTGTCTCAGTAAACGTGTATGCACATACCTGTGAAGGTCACAGGATGATGCTGTGTTTTCTTTAATCAATTTCCTTTTCATACATTGAAACCAGGTCTTTCATTTTATGCCAGAGCTTTCAGAATGACTTCATTCTTGCTCTGAGACCCCTATGTCTATGTCTACCTGATATTTACATGGGTTCTGTAGACCTGAACTCTGGTCCTTTGCTTTTACAACAAGTGTTTTACGTATCAAATCATCTACCCAGATCTCAGTTTAACCTTAGTTGACATGTTCTGGAACGTTGTGCCAATGACATTAATTGCCAGTGGTGTAGCTAATAATAGATATTGATTATGATTTATTCATCACTTCTATGTGCCACATGTGACTTCATTAGCTTCTATTTCATATGCTAATTTCCCAATGTTGGTGTTAGCACCTTCATCACACAGTAAAGAAACTAGAACACTTGTTAACTATGAACTCAGTATTTTCTAGAGCCCTACAGTAAGTACAGTAAAGCATCTTGCATGTTTCACTCCAGATTTCAGGGTCTTTTCAAATGAAACATCATTTCATGGGAATCAAGTAAACAATGCTGGTGCCTAGGAGTATATACTAACTATCTCTCCAAGTAATACTCATACTGGATTGTCATTGTAGTGTCATACTACAAAACAATACAGTTAGGGAAAGTTGGTAAATTTATTTGAGAGACACCAACATTGAAGCCTAAACAAGATCATAATTTTTAAAGAAGTAGGACAGATGATTCAATAAGTAAGAGTGCTTTTAATAGTACCTGAGTTCACATCCACAGAACATATGTAAAACATTGGGAGGTGTCTGCATAAGTGCCTGTAAATTCCAGCTTTGGGTGACGATTGGGGATTTCTAGCAATTGCTGGATACCAGCTGAGAGCCCCAAGTTCAGTGAGAAACCTTGTCTCAAGGGAGTAAGATAGAGAATGATAGAACAGAACACTGTGTGTCCTTATCTGGGTTTTGTGCATATGCATACATCTTCACACACACAAGTATACACCACACAAACACATGTACACATCCACATACATACAAAGTGATTAAATCATTAGTATGACACTGAATGAAGATATAGAATACTATTTCTTAAATCACAAAACAGCAGCCTTTTAACAATAAAAGAAATACATACAATGTACAAAGACCAACACCAAACCAAGTCATAAACTACTGGAGTTGGTGAAATTTGAAGCACCAGAGAAGTCATTTCAACTGAAGCTGAGAAGACCCAGAAAGTGAAATTGCAAAGAGAGGTCCAGGGATGAGCACGCCCTTACTTCCAGACTGTCTGCTACAGCTTCTCTTTGCAGCTTTGGCAAAATAGGCAGATGTTTTCACAGAATATGTATGTGCAGTTACAACTCCCAATAGTTACAGCAAGGACAAAGTGTTTATCCTTACATTACTTTTCATAACTGCAGATGCTTTTCTACTAAATGAGAAGCATTTCCATTTCAAGTATTTCTTTACACATTTTAGTAAACCACATTAGTCCTGGATCATGAATTTAAGAATCAAATAGACTAAAGTTCAGTAAGATGTCTCAGTGGGTTAAAAGTTCCTGCAGCCAAGACTGATCTGGTTCAATATCTGGAGCCCACAAGAAGGAGGAAGAGACCTAACTTATGCAAACTGTCTTCTAACCTGCATATGTTTTCCACAGCACGTATATGTGCACATATATGTGTATGTGAACAAATGCACAACAATGTCGCAGAGTATTTGATCACACTGTGAATCTGAAATTGTGTTAATTACTGAAAAATCTGTTTCTAGTTGTGGTGTGGCTCAGCCCTAGTACACACTGTTAATCCAGGAGCTTTCTGTTTACTATAAACAAGATTAAACAAAGTCAGCAATACGTCAAGAACTATAGCAAGCAACCAGTTTACAGGGAGTGAACATAGGGACGAACAGAGCACAGAGAGTAAGAAGAAGTCCACAGGACAGATAGAGAGATGCACGGGAAGTAGAAAATAGGGGCATTCAGTATGAAAAGTTGTTTTTGAGATGATATGAAGGAGAACTTCCTTTTGGGACATAGGCTGAGGAAGATCAGCTAGGGGCTTTCTCTCTCTCTCTCTCTCTCTCTCTCTCTCTCTCTCTCTCTCTCTCTCTCTCAGCTAGCAGGCTTTCAGCCTACCATCTGACTCCTGGGTCTTCTTAGAAAAAAAATGAATGATTGAGATTTTGTTTTAAAACAATACTGAAATTTTCAGAAAAACCCTATAGCAAATTAGAAACAATAAAATCTTCAGTAATTCTAGGAGTACAATTGAAATATACTTACTAATAAAGTAAGTTATTTTGTTTTTATAATTTAAGGCAAAACATATTATATAGAATGAAATCAATACAAAATAAAATATTTTGAATGGGAAGTTTTGGCTTTAACCAAGTTTACAAGTTTAGTTTACAAACAAAACACAGTGACGCAAAAACCATGAGATATAATGAAAGTAGTGTTGAAAAAGAAATTTATAACTAAAGACGTCTATTAAAGAAGAAATGCTTCAAGCAAATATTCTAACTCCTAGAATGTAGCTCAAAGCAGAACATTTGTCCAAATTGTCCAGTCTCCTTTAGTAAGGGGAACATCTATATTAACACCCCTGCTTCCAGGGCTCAGGGGACAGTGCAGACAAAGAGGGAGAAAATAAATTTATGAGCCAAAAGATGTGGAGGAGGACTCTGAAGTGCTGTTTTCTGGACATAACATGGATATTAATTCACTCATAGCTCACAGCCACTCTAGTTACCTATTAGAGGTAGTCCTGGCGCTGTTATGTATACAAATATTAAATATTGTTCCCCAAATCTAATTGCCTCCACTAGTATATCTTCATGTACACCAAGTGATACTGTGTAAATTTTGCTCCCCAATTTAAACCTATAGCTTAAATAAAGGTGGCTCCAGCCAATTACTGGGGGCAATAGAGGTAGGTGGAATTTCAGTTACCTGACTGGGGCTTATAGCTAGTGACCACCAGAAGAGGGTGAAGGAGAGTAAAGGAGGAAGAAGAGGGAGAGAACAACAGGTTTCCAATAGCTGTGATGGACCAGGAGAACATGCAGAAGTGAAATGCCCCCCAAGGATAGCCTGCTGGAGGAGAAGTAACCCAGGCAAGATTCAAAGAGCAAGTACTTGGTTAACACAGCTAGGAAGAAGACAGTCTAGTAAATAGAAATATAAAATATATATTTTATGGTATGTCCAGACCATATTAATAAATAATAGAGTTTATTAAATTCCATTTACAGTTACCAGCTCAATATCTGCACAGAATCAGGTCATCAAATTCCAACATAGATGAAGTGGCTGACCCTCAAGCCCTGCTTAGTGGCTTAGCAACAGATATGTCATGACTAACCCTAGGCCCATTTAGTGAGTTATCAGCAGAGACAAACTGGCTGACGCCTAGAGCTCACTTACTGGGTCATAAGAAAATAGATAAAAATTGTGAACATAAGAGGGGAAAGATGGGGACAAATGGGGAGTGAGTATATATCGTCATACACATGTGTCGACTGTTGAAAAGTAAAAGGGAATTAAAGAAAACAAAACAAAAAAAGAGAGGAAAAAAGAAAAGCAAAGTAAACTAAGAACACAAGAAGGAAAATAATAAAGAGAGGACAGATGTCAGAGTCTCTCTCCCGCAAGCTGATTCTAGGTTGGAGTAGCACACCTTTAGTAATACCCCGTTTGGTGGGATCTTCACTTATATTGTGTGTTCTAGATCCAGAGTTTGCCTCTGGCTTCGTATTTTCCTGTTCTCTGTTTTAGGGCCCTTTTCACACTTCTTTATTTTCCAAACAGTGTTTCCACTCACCTCTCTGTACACAGTTATAATCATTCAATTATTTTCCCTGTGTGTCTAGTATCTTCGGGACATTTTTTAGTTGATTTAATTTTGTTCAGAATGTTCTAAGATACTTTGCTCATTAGAAGTCAGTAATTTCTATTCATTTTATTCTTTTCCTCCAATTCACCCCTAACTTGTTAAGAAATATAGGAGGAGCAGTGAGATGACTCAAATGGAAAAAACCTTTCCTGCACAAGCTTGACTATATGAGTTCTCATTAGGACTGGATTTCTGATTCTAGCACACATGCTATTTGGCTCCTAGCTGCTTGCAACTCCAGTTTTCCAAGTGATCCAACATTCCTTTCTGGCCTCCTTGGGCACACCCATACACGCGTACATGTTCATATAAACACATAAATAACAAATATATATTTTAAAAGAATACTGTTATGTTAGGCAGCAGTGGCACATGAGTTTAATTCCAACACTCTGGAGGCTGAGGCAGGCAGATATCTGAGGCCAGCCTGGTCTACATAGTAAGTTCCAGTCAAGGCTACCCAATAAAACCCTGTCAAAAACAAACAAATACTCAACAAACCAAAGAAATAAAACAAAAATAGTTTAGATTAAAAGTTATGGTCTTCTTCATGAACTAAAAACTACTAAACAATTTATGGAGGTTAAAGGACCAAGGCCAGATACTGACCACACTGACTGAGCTGACTTGTGAAGGGTTTACAATAGGAGGACAAAAATAATACAATGAGAAGATGAATGGTGTTTAGTTCTTCTAAGGAAGCTTAGGATGGAGGATAGAGGATGCCATCCTAGTTAAGGAACAAAACACAATGTGCAATATTTCCCACAGGCTTAGGTATTTGGACACCTTGTCACTGGAAGAGATTGCTGTACATGAAGCCTGTTGAAGAAAAAAGTGTGACTCACACTCACACTGGAAGTGTGAGTCATAGGAGTAGACCTTGAAGATTGGTAGCCTGGCCCCTCATACCATCCATTCTCTGCTTGCTGAATAGGGGTGCAATGTGACCACCCAGCTTCCTGCTACTGTTGCTGAACTTTTCTTACCAGAATTAGATTGTATCCTCTTCGATTATGACACAGAGCAAACCTTTTGTCTTACATTTGTTTTGTCTGCTATTTTGTTGCAGCTCCCAATAGTTTGTTGCAGCTTGTAAGGAAAAAAGCTAATACAAAGGCCAAGAAGCAACTGATTATTAACATCCATTCCCCAGAGACAATAATGGAGGGTAGTACCAGGAAAAGGGAGGAAGAAACAAAGTGAGAAGATAGAAGATTAAGGAAGGTGTGCTTTGAGTTCATTGTATATGTACTGTGAACATGGGCTGATAAAATTTAATATTGGAAGTGGCTCAGTAAGTATGAGTGCTTTCTGTTCTTTCAGAGGGTCTTAGTTCAGTTTCACCCATGCTGAATGGCTCACAACCTTCTATGACTCTAGCTCCATGGGATATGGTGCCCTTTTCTGGCCGGCACAGGCACTGTACTCATGTGCACAAACACAGAAAGAGGCACACTCATACATATAAATGTAAATTTAAAAGTCTTTGTTAAAAACAGAATATGGCACACTATTGATCACAGATAGTAAGGTGAATTCCACATTCAATCAATTCAATTATTTTAACTGTCATTCTTTTGAAGAAACATGGAGAACACTATTTTATAGATTACATTTTCTGAAAGTGGCTCTGTTTTATAAGCTAAGAAAATTAATCTTTAAAAATCTATTCAAACTTTGATTTGTTGACTGAAAATATTATTATATTACTGTCTTAGTTATAAAATGAAAATGGAATAACATTGATGTGAAAAAATTCTGTGAAAAACTGTGATTTGCACTGGACAGAAGCTCTAGTAGAAAAACCTTTTTCACAAAATCATGAGGATAAATTTGGATTCCTAGCATCTGTGTAAAAAGCAAGGAATGGTGTCACACATCTATAAAACCAATGCAAAGAAGGGGGATATCTGGACCCTGCTAACCAGCTACTTTAGACAATGAGTTTATTGAGAGACCACATCTCAAAGATTAATGATAATAATAATATAAATAAGTGGTTGAAAAAGTAACCCAATGTCATCCTTGGCCTCCGCATGCATGCTCTCACATATGCACAAGCCATACACAAACAAATACATAAATACATTCATACATAAAACAACTGTCACTATACACAGAACATTTTCTTAAAAGTTACCTGATGTCTTCTCTATGATAAGCCATAACACAGCAGGCCCCGTGATGACCGCAGAGAGCTGCACAAAGGTTGAAGCATATTTCCACAAGTGACAAATAGCAAGATATGAAGGTCTTCACAGCAGTCATCATGAGTAAGTTCAGACCTGTCTCCTCCAGGTGAAGAAGTGCAGAACCTGAAAGGTTTATGAGGCTGGAAATGTTCAGATGCCTGTATGGACATCCACTAACTCAATCCATGAACACTAAATCATTGCTTCAGCTTGGAAGTTAACAACTCTTCTTTCCAAGTGTCCAGGTTAACATCCAGCCATTTTCACATTAAGAAGAGTTAGGAAGTTGGCATGACAACTGAATGAAATGTGTGGGAAGCAGAATCAACTCAGCAAAATCCATACCTGAGGCTACCTTGGTAAGCAGAGAGAACTAGACATTATTTTATAAGGCATTCACTTTCTTCATCAAAATTTTTTTGGGAAAAAAAAGAACCTGTGTGTTAAACTGTATATACCACACTACACTTACATTTAAGATTACTTTGACACTAATTATTGATAGCTTATGTGGGGTAGTGGGATATGAGAGGCAGCGGGGTACCTGGTTGAGTGCAGGCCTTGAACCCCAGATACCCTAACAGGACGGTAGGAGTTCGGCCATGCTACTAGGCCCTGGTTTTTCTCACTTAGCTTCAGCCATCCATAGCCCCTTCCAAAGAAAGATTGTGGCCTTCGGTCACATAGCACAGGTAGATGGCATGATTATAGGCCTCAGAGCCTCAAGAGATCCCCATATTAATGAGACACCTAAAGGCCAGAGGGTGTAGCCAATTAAGCATTTCTTCCTAGACCCTTCTTTTTGCAAAAGATATTTAACCTCAGGCCTGCCCTGAGGACACTGGGTACAGCTTCATCCACTTTTCGCCATGACAATAAACCTTTTAAAACCATGGACTTCCTCTTATTTTGGGGGCCTACCATGGAGAACCATAGAGGGGGCCTTCAACCAAGTAGTCACTGCTTAATCTCCTGCCAGATGGCTTCTCTATGTTCCAGGCTGTCAAGTCAAGCAAGCTAACCGAGCCAGCCATTACCCAGCCAAGGGAGTTGCCTCGACCAAGAGTCTCATCTACCCCGAGGGGTGCCACTGAAGCCTCTGTCTCTCTCTCTCTCTCTCTCTCTCTCTCTCTCTCTCTCTCTCTCTCTCTCTCTTCTCTTGGCTGCAGGCCAGACCAGCCCGTATGCCCCTCCCCTTTCTCAGTCCTTCTGCTGTAGTCTCCCAGCAGTGCCTGGTTGCCTAAGGGCTGAGACCAGCCAGTCTCCAGCCAGTCTCCAGCCAGCCGCCTCGGCCCTGAGACCCCCAGTCCAAGAGCTCTGCCTGCACAGGACCTCAGACTGGGATCTCCTCACATCTGGAGTAGAACTCAGTGGCTTCCCCTAGCTTGGCATCTGCCCAGCAATGCATGGAGTGAGCACAGTCAAATTCCCTCGCTTCTGCCCCCCTGAGCTGCCTGGGGAAGCAGACACACGAGACCCACAGTGCAGCTCAACAGGACCCACACCCACGCACAAGCTACGGCCCCACAAGCTTATGTAATTTTTATGTTGCAATAATATAGTTAAAATTATTAAATTTCACATATTTATTTATATGTGTCTATGCTCACACAAATGCATGTGTGCTCATATGTGACATAGCAAGTCTATATGAAGGACAAAGGACAACTTGAAGAAGTTGATTGTCTCTCTCAGCCATGCGGGCCCAAGGTATTGAACTTAGGTCATTAGGCTTAGATGCAGTACCATTATCGTGTGAGGCATCTTACAGGTCCATTGCTGATGATTTAAATAGGTACTTTGTAAGTACTTACTTATAAAAGGTAGTTTCTTGAATTGAACAGCAATATCTAAATCAATCCATAAGACAGCATATAGGTGAGAGCAGGGGGAGAAGAGAATGTAAGAGGAATAAAAAAATATTCTTTCTATCTTTTCTAGGGAAAGAATAGTCACATATAGAAGTATGTGTGCCACCAATTAAAAAGTAATAAGTGGATTTCCACAGCCCTCTTTAGTTCACCACTATGTCTAAGCATTCATAGGCTTATGGATTCTCAGAATCATTTATTTATCGAATAAATTTACAGCTATACCTCCTTTTTGTTACTAGTGAGAATATGAATATACAGGGGATGTACTTAGTTTTCATTTTTGGTACAGTGTCACCCTTTAGCAAGACAAAAAACAACTACTTTTATGAGTTCATGTAGCTATATGGCAATGATAAGAAAACATCCTTCTTCAGAGCAGAGCCAGCTGCTCTGCTCAGTATTACTTTAACCCAAGGAACCAACTTTCAATAAAAAAGTACAATAGAAGCCAAGGAGGAATGCCACTTGATTGCTCATTAAACTTATGTTTAGTTAACTTTTCAATTATTTATTTATTTATTTGTTTGTTTGTTTGTTTGTTTTTACACTCCAGATTTTATTCCCCTGACCCCTGTTCACCCTCTGACTGTTTCACATCCCCTACCTTTAACCCACCCCCTATCCCTTTACCCCCTTTAACCCTTCCCTCATCCCACCTGACCTCTAACTCCTTGGGACATCCAGTCTCTTAAAAGTTAGATGCGCCCTCTTCCAGGCTGAGGCCTGGGCCGGACCTCTGCCAGGCCGGCTTGTGAGTGTACCCCGGATTCCATCAGACACATTCTGGGGGATCCATAGAACCCATAGCCAGCGCTAGCACTCCCCTGCCGCCGCTGCGCGCCCCTCTTCCTGTCTGAGGCCTGTTGGTGAGTGCACCCTGGTTTCTGCTGCCAGACACATTCTGGGGGCTCCACAGATCCCACAACAAGCTTTAGGTAGGAAAACCCACATACTACCCTGAACTCATAGCTGGGTGCCCTGAGTGCTCAGAATCCAGCAGATACCCCCCCCCCCTGCCGGCTAGCACCCCCTTCTGCCCATCTCCCGGGTCTGAGGCCTAGACCAGACCTCTGCCAGGTCTGCAGTTGTGTGGACCCCGGATTCTGCCTGAGACATACTGGAAAATCCACTCAACCCAGAGCCACAGAGCAACAACTGAACTCAGAGTGTCAAACAACATATCCTGAGGTATCCAAGAGGAGACACTGCACCCAGAACAGCAGACATCTAGCTGGACTGCTACCTTGGAGGCACCATATCCTGAGGCATCCTAGAGATACCACCATAATCAGTGCAGCAGGAAAAAATCATAGAGACATCTGGACCCCTAGAAGACCAAACACAAGTGAGACAACTGGAAAGGCAGGCTACAATCAGAGACAGAAGCACAGGTAGCACTAGATTTAACCAGATGGCAAAAGGCAGGCGCAAGAACGTAAGCAACAGAAACCAAAGTTACATGGCATCATCAGAACCCAGTTCCCCCATCATAGCAAGCCCTGAACACCCCATCACACCAGAAAAGCAGGATTCAGAATTAAAATCACTTCTCATGATGATGATAGAGGACTTTAAGAAAGACATAAATAACACTCTCAAAGAACAGATAGAAACCCTTAAAGAGGAAACACAAAAATCCCTTAAGGAATTGCAAGAAAATGCAACCAAACGGGAGAAGGAATTAAACAAAACCATGCAGGATCTAAAAATGAAAGTAGAAACAATAAAGAAATCACAAAGGGAGAATACCCTGGAGATAGAAAACTTAAAAAAAAAAAACGATCAGGAGTCATAGACACAAGTATTACCAACAGAGTACAGGAGATGGAAGAGAGAATCTCATGTGCAGAAGATACCATGGAAAACATTGAAACAACTATCAAAGAAAATGCAAAATACAAAAAGCTACTAACCCAAAATATACAAGAAATCCAAGACACAATGAGAAGGCCAAACCTAAGGATAATAGGAATAGATGAGGGGGAAGACTCCCAACTTAAAGGACCAGTAAATGTCCTCAACAAAATTATAGAGGAAAACTTCCCTAACCTAAAGAAAGAGCTGTCCATAAATATACAAGAAGCCTACAGAACTCCAAATAGTTTAGACCAGAAAAGAAATACTTCCCACCACATAATAGTCAAAACATCAAATGTACAAAACAAAGAAAAAATACTAAAACCAGTAAGAAAAAAAGGCAAAGTAACATATAAAGGCAGACCTATAAGAATTACACCAGACTTCTCACCAGAGACCATAAAAGCCAGAAGATCCTGGACCGATATCATACAGACCCTAAAAGAACATAAATGTCAGCCCAGACTACTATACCCAGCAAAACTGTCAATCATTATTGATGGAGAAACCAAAATATTCCATGACAAATCCAAATTTACACAGTATCTCAACACAAACCCAGCACTTCAAAGGATAATTGGTGGAAAACTCCATCACAAGGAGGGAAACTACAACCTATAAAAAGCAGGAAAGTAATCTTCCAAAACCCGTAAAAGAAGGTACCTACACAAACATATCTCCACTGCCAATAACAAAAATAACAGGAAACAACACTCATTTTTCCTTAATATCTCTTAATATCAATGGACTCAATTCTCCAGTAAAAAGACATAGACTATCAGACTGGATACGTAAACAGGATCCAACATTTTGCTGCATTCAGAAAACGCACGTCTGTGGAAAGGACAGACACTACCTCAGAGTAAAAGGTTGGAAAACAATCTTCCAAGCAAATGGTCCCAAGAAACAAGCTGGAGTAGCGATTCTAATATCAAATAAAATCAGTTTTCAACCAGAAGTAATCAAAAAAGATAAAGAAGGACACTTCATATTCTTCAAAGGAAAAATGTACCAAGAGGAACTCGCAATTCTTAACATCTATGCCCCAAATGTAAGGGCATCCACATATATAAAAGACACTTTACTAAAGCTTAAAGCATACATTGCACCCTACACAATAATAGTGGGAGATTTCAACACCCCAATCTCAGCTATGGACAGATCATGGAAACAGAAACTAAATCGAGACACAATGAAACTAACAGAAGTTATGAACCAATTGGACCTAACTGACATCTATAGAACATTTCATCCTAAAAAAAAAAGAATATACCTTCTTCTCAGCACCTCATGGTGCCTTCTCCAAAATAGACCATATAATTGGTCACAAAACAGGCCTCAACAGGTACAAAAAGATTGAAATAATCCCTAGTACCTTATCAGACCACCATGGGTTAAGACTTGTCTTTGACATAGACAAAAACAACAGAAAGCCCACATACACTTGGCAACTGAACAATGCTCTCCTCAATGATGACTTGGTCAAGGAAGAAATTAAGAAAGAAATTAAAGACTTTTTAGATTTAAATGAAAATGAGGACACATCATATCAAAACATGTGGGACTCATTGAAAGCAGTACTAAGAGGAAAAATCATAGCTTTAAGTGCTCACAAAAAGAAAGTGGAAAGAGCATACATTAACAACTTGACAGCAAACCTGAAAGCATTAGAACAAAAAGAAGCTAGTATACCCAAGAGGAGTAGATGGCAGGAAATAATCAAACTCAGAGCTGAAATCAACCAAGTCGAAACAAAAAGAACTATACAAAATATCAACAAAACCAGGAGCTGGTTCTTTGAGAAAATCAACAAGATAGACAAACCCTTAGCCAGACTAACCAAAGGGCGCAGAGACAGCATTCAAATTAATAAAATCAGAACTGAAAAGGGAGACATAACAACAGAAACAGAGGAAATCAAAAAAATTATCAGATCCTACTACAAAGGCCTATACTCAACAAAATTGGAAAATCTGGAGGAAATGGACAATTTTCTAGATAGATACCAGGTACCAAAGTTAAACGAGGAGCAGATAAACCACCTACACAGTCCCATAACGCCTAAAGAAATAGACACAGTCATTAAAAATCTTCCCACCAAAAAATGTCCGGGGCCAGATGGTTTCAGTGCAGAATTCTTTCAGACCTTCAAGGAAGACCTAATACCAATCCTCTTCAAGTTATTCCATCGAATAGAAACAGAAGGAACACTACCCAATTCATTCTATGAAGCTACCATTACACTCATACCTAAACCACAGAAAGACCCAACAAAGAAAGAGAACTACAGACCAATCTCTCTTATGACTATTGATGCAAAAATACTCAATAAAATTCTCGCAAACCGAATCCAACAACACATCAAAACAATTATCCATCAAGATCAAGTAGGCTTTATCCCAGGAATGCAGGGATGGTTCAATATTCGGAAATCCATCAATGTAATCCACTACATAAATAAACTCAAAGAGAAAAACCACACGGTCATCTCACTAGATGCTGAGAAAGCATTTGACAAAATTCAATATCCCTTCATGTTAAAAGTCTTGGAAAGATCAGGAATACAAGGCCCATATCTAAACATAGTAAAAGCAATATACAGCAAGCCAGTAGCCAACATCAAACTAAATGGAGAGAAATTTGAAGCAATCCCACTAAGATCAGGGACTAGGCAAGACTGCCCACTCTCACCTTACCTATTCAATATAGTACTGGAAGTCTTAGCCAGAGCAATTAGACAACAAAAGGAAGTCAAAGGGATACAGATAGGAAAGGAAGAAGTCAAAATTTCACTATTTGCAGATGATATGATAGTATACTTAAGTGAACCTAAAACTTCCACCAGAGAACTCCTAAACCTGATAAACAACTTTAGCAATGTGGCTGGATATAAAATCAACTCAAACAAATCAGTAGCCTTCCTCTATTCAAAGGATAAACAGGCAGAGAAAGAAATTAGGGAAATGACACCCTTCACAATAGCCAGAAATAAAATAAATTATCTTGGAGTGAATCTAACAAAGCAAGTGAAAGATCTGTATGACAAGAACTTCAAGTCTCTGAAGAAAGAAATTGAAGAAGATCTCAGAAGATGGAAAGATCTCCCATGCTCCTGAATTGGCAGGATTAACTTAGTAAAAATGGCTATCCTGCCAAAAGCAATCTACAAATTCAATGCAATACCCATCAAAATTCCAAATCAATTCTTCTTAGAGATAGAAAGAGAAATTTACAAATTCATTTGGAATAACAAAAAACCTAGGATAGCAAGAACTATTCTCAACAATAAAAGAACCTCTGGGGGAATCACCATTCCGGACCTCAAACTGTACTACAGAGCAGTAGTGATAAAAACTGCATGGTATTGGTACAGAGACAGACAGGATGATCAATGGAATAGAATTGAAGACCCAGAAATGAACCCGCACACCTATGGTCACTTGATCTTTGACAAGGGAGCTAAATCCATCCAGTGGAAAAAGGACAGCATTTTCAACAAGTGGTGCTGGCTCAACTGGAGATCAACATGTAGAAGAATGCAAATTAATCCATTCTTATCCCCCTGCACAAAGATCAACTCCAAGTGGATAAAGGACCTTCACATAAAGTCAGATACACTGAAACTATTAGAAGAGAAGTTGGGGAAGACCCTCGAATACCTAGGCACAGGGGAAAAGTTCCTGAACAGAACACCAATGGCTTATGCTCTAAGATCAAGAATCGACAAATGGGACCTCATCAAACTGCAAAGCTTCTGTAAGGCAAATGACACTGTCAACATGACAAAACGGCAACCAACAGATTGGGAAAAGATCATTACCAATCCTACATCTGATAGGGGGCTAATATCAAATACTTACAAAGAACTCAAGAAATTAGACACCAAACAACAAAATAACCCCATTAAAAATGGGGTACAGAGCTAAACAAAGAATTCTCAACTGAGGAAACTCGAATGGCCGAGAAGCACCTTAAGAAATGCTCAACATCCTTAGTCATCAGGGAAATGCAAATCAAAAAATCACTGAGATACCACCTCACACCAGTCAGAATGGCTAAGATCAAAAACTCAGGTGATAGTAGATGCTGGTGAGGATGTGAAGAAAGAGGAACACTCCTGCATTGTTGGTGGGGTTGCAAGCTGGTACAACCACTTTGGAAGTCAGTCTGGTGGTTCCTCAGAAAATTGGATATAGCACTACCTGAGGACCCATCTATACCACTCCTGGGCATATACCCAGAAAATGCCCCAACAAATAACAAAGACATATGCTTTACTATGTTCATAGCAGCCTTATTTATAATAGCCAGAAACTGGAAAGAACCCAGATGCTCTTCAACAGAGGAATGGATACAAAAAATGTGGTACATTTACACAATGGAATATTACTCAGCTATTAAAAATAATGAATTTGGGAAATTCTTAGGTAAATGGATGGAACTAGAAAATATCATCCTGAGTGAGGTAACCCAATCACAAAAGAACACACATGGTATTTACTCACTGATAAGCGGAGATTAGCCCAAAAAGCTGAAACAACAAAGATTCAACTACCAGATGACATGAAGCTCATGAAGAAGAAAGAACAAGTAAGGATGCCTAGGTCTTTCTTAGAAGGAGTAACTAAATACCCAAGGGAGCAAATATGGAGACAAAGTGTGGGACAGAATCTGAAGGGGGGGTTGTAGGGAGACCATTCCATCTGGGTATTCATTCCATGGGCAGTCACCAAAAGTAGACGCTGATAGGGATGTCAGGATGAGAAAGCTGACAGCAGTCAGATGAGGCTATCTCCTTAGAGGTCCCCCAGTGTTGGACATACCCAGAGACAGATACCCACAGCTATCCATTAATCTGATCAAAGGTTCCCAATGGAGGAGTTAGAGAGTAAATAGAAGGAACCTTAAGGGCTGGTGGCCCCGTGAGGAGAGCAACAATACCAACCAGCCAGAGCTCCCCAGGGTCTAAACCACCAGCCTAGGAGCACATATGGAGAGACACATGACTCTAGCTGTATATGTAGGAGAGGATGGCCTTGTTGGGCATAGGTGGGAGACAAGATCATTGGTACCCTGAAGGCTGAGCACTGAGGGGGGGGAATCTGAGGGTGGGGAGGGGGGCTGGGAGTAGGTGGGTAAACACCTTCATAGAGGCAGGAGGAGGGGGGATGGGATAAGGGGTTCCTGGGTGGTGGGGAAATATGGTAAGGGGATAAAATTTGAAATGTAAATATTATATCCAATAAAAGAGGGGAAAAAATAGAAAAGCGGTTAGAACCAACATTCTTAATAAAATGTCAGCCCTCTTTAAAAAAAAAAAAAAACTATCTTGATACTAAAAGTTGTTTTGAGAATTGTATATTGCAGAATGATCAGCCTTGGTGTATCTACTCAACAAGCAAGCTGGGCAGACCTACTCAAACCTCTGAGGTCCGGGAATTCCATCTGGAGGCATGGAAGACACAGCATCAGAGGATTGTCAACTTGCTCTCCCCCCCCCCCTCCTCTTCTAATATCTCAATGCCCATAATCAGCTTGAAGAAGCTAATGATGAGTCAGCGCCCCTATTCCCTGGGCTTGGGGACTAAGGTGGTAAATGTTGGGCTGTCTCTCTAGGGAAAAGTAGTGGTTTTGTCAGAATAGAGAGGATTAGCTAGGGTTTATTGCATAGCCATAACCTATTAGTAGAAATCTGTATAATTAATATCAAGATGAAGATATAAATTCTTAAATGGCACCAATTTACTTTGTTTACAAATTTTAAGATTTTCATTGGCATGAGTTTCTTAGTGATATAAGAGTGAGATGAATATTGTTACTCCCATAGGCATTGTACCAGTATAACACATTTAGGAATACAAAGCTTAGACCCAGTCCTTCTTTAACTTTTTTAACTGATTTGAGATGGTCAGCCTGTGAGTTAAGGGACTGTAGCAAATTCATGGCTTGGAGTTTATTATAAGGGTGTTCTCTATGTTTTATATAGAAATAGCTGAGTGGAGTTAACAGGCAACAGTCCAGATTACCTTACATGGATAGCTGGTTTTCAAAACATCAGAAATCCTTAGAATTGACATGACAAACATTTCAGTATTAATGTTCATTTTCATTAGAGACCTGTCTGCTCCGGACAGCTTCCTATATTGAATTCTAAGAAGAAATTGAGCATCCTTGGAGTTACTCCAGTTGTGGTGAGACAGCCACTAGGAAATAATTACCACTTTCCTTCTACAGACAAATTACTGTCCAGAAAAGGACACACTTGCAGAATAGTCGACTGATTATATCTGCCTAGACAGAGTAATCAGCCTTTAATAATTCTGCAGCACTAAGGTCTGTCAGATGATCCTGGGCCAGAAGGCAGAAGAACAGATGCTCCAACGTTTTGAAGTAGAGCGAGTGTCCAGGTGTTCAGAGGTCTCTATAAATTGGCTAAGTTTTAGAAACTATGATTTGTGCTTCCCACAATTATAGTTAACTCAGTCATTCAGGATTTCTGATGGGGTTGAAAACATATAGCTATTGACCTTAAGAGAAAAGACTTGAGTGTATGGTCGTCAGCTGACATTCATCCTAAAGCCAGGTTCAGAACTACATGTTTTAGTTAGAATAGATGACAGAGGAGCTGGTTAGTCAACAAAAGGATGGACTGGGTATTAGGACTATCCTGTACCTCACTGGTACAAATTGTCATAATTATGTTCTAATTGTATTTTGAGAGAAAAGTTTCATTTTAACAGGAAGGGTGATGTGTAGGAGGAGCTAAGGTAGGAGGAGTACTGAGAGGAAGAAAAGGAGTAAGAAGAGGAGAAGAAAGACAGGAGAAGCTAGGTGATGAAAGAGAGAAAGAGGGGGGAGACAGGGAGGCAGAGGTTCAAGTATCTCCACCAGTCAAAGATAGATGTTATATCTAGGTTGGTCAGTGGGTTACACCTCTGATTGAACAATTCCAAACTTATAAAGCCTATGATTAACATTATTTTTAAAAAATGTATAAATGCAAAAAGGAAAAGGGGGCATGGGATAGGGGTTTCCTAAGGGGGGTGGGGGGGAATGGGGAAAGGGGATGCCATCTGAAGTGGAAATAAAATATCTAATAAAAAAAAAAGTTAGATGCATCATCTCTGATTGATCCCAGACCCGGCAGTTCTCTGCTGCATATGTTTTGGGGGCCTCATTTCAGCTGGCATATGCTGCCTTTTTGGTGGTCCAGTGTTTGAGAGATCTTGGAGTTCCAGGATAATTGAGACTGCTGGTCTTCCTACAAGGTTGCCCTGCTCCTCAGCTTCTTTCAGGCTTTCCCTAATTCAACCATAGGGATCATCAGCTTCTGTTCACTGGTTGGGTGCAACTATCTGCATCTGACTCTTTCAGTTGCTTGTTGGGTCTTCCTGAGGGCAGTCATGATAAGTCCCTTTTTGAGAATACTCCATATTTAACTTTTCTATACATACTGGGGGTCCATGTTCCCAGGCGTAGTACTGACCACCAGAAGCTAGCCCTCCTACATAAATAAACAATGAAGACAAATCTTCCCAGATGTGTCCACAGGCCACTCAGATCTAGGCAATTTCTCAAAGGGTGATCTTTCCTCAGTTGGCTCCAGACTGTTTCAAGGTGACAGTTAAAACTAACCAGGAGACAACACAGCAAACATTCATAACATCATCTCTTTAATTGACCTCATACAATTTTTTTGAATTGCTCTTTTGAATTAACCTGTCTCCCAAGATATTCCTAAGATTTTAGGACTTAGATTCTTAGTTCATTTCTATTGCATAGTCACAGGCTTCATATAAGCAACATATGCCTGGAATTAAGTTCAAAATGACTCTGGGTTCAATTTTAAATTGGATTGGAAAACTCAAATGTACACAAAGAGAAAACAAATAGAGGAGTTCACTTTCTTTTATATATAAAAGAGCACTTTTATATCAATAAGCAATAAACTTAGCACAGATCAACAATATTCAGACTCAATGGGGTCATATTTGCTGCTCAATAAGAGTTATAAACCGACATATGCTGTCTTTAAGGAAATCTTGAAAAAGTGAGGAAGAGAAAATCATACAATACAAGGGAAATTTCTGGTAATTTTGAGCACCTTTTCAAAAAATATCACTAATATGCTTTAAACATTACTATAAGCAGTATAATAGGTCCATTTTAACACATGTAAAATACAAAGCAATGCTGCATTATTAATAAAAACTCTTAAAAGCTTACAATTTAAGAAGTTTAGTTATAGCCAGAGAAAAAGGCTTGGCGGTTAAGATCATTTGCTGCTCTTGCAGAGGACTCAATAACAGTTTACAGTACCAACATTGGGCAGTTCACAAACTATGGGACTATAGCACGTTCAACTCATGGAGATCTGATATCTTCTAGCTTCTATAGCCACCAGTTACACCCACTGTGAACATACATGCATGAAGCCAAAGAGTCATTCACACACAAAATAATTAAATCTACGTAAAGATAAAAATCTAGTTCACAACAGAAAAATTACATTTAAAATTCATGTCACTTAATAGAATGGGAAACTCTCACCATACATGTGTCTAAAGATCACATTAAAACCTTAATGTTTTATTTACAGGAACACATTTTGTTAATTCTGGATTAAAACTCAGAAAGCAGAGTTGGAGCGATGGTTGGTGGTTAAGAGCACTTACTCTTTCAGAGGACCCATGTTGATTCCCAGTATCCATGTAAGAGCTCACTAGCAACTATGACTCCAGTTCTAGAGAATTCTGATCTTCTCCTCTGACCTCCATATGCACTAGGCACACACACATAGTTCACATATATATATATATATATATATATATGAGCAAAACAGCCATATACATATAATTTAAAGCTCAGAAAGCATTCTTACCTATATAGTTTTCTAATCAGTAACTCTTCTTCTTTAAGTTAATTTCTCCTATGAAAATTTCAATAAGTATTTCAAGCCAGAAAAACACATGCCACTATTTTTATTATGGACAATAAATAAATAAGAAAATAAAAAAAATAAACAAAGCCATCTAAGCACCTAATGAAGAAGGATCCATTGCATGAGTTGTTTCAATCATAGTCTAAGGGAATACTAGGTACTTTTCTCATGATCTTCCAAGAAGTAAATAAGGTGGAAAGAAGTTGGGATAGGAATAATCTTTATACAATAGTTGACTATTACCTGTTACCAAGTAAGATGTGAGTCCTGGACCCAAATCAGGAGAGCTATAGATCATAAACCATCCATAGAGCATCATAACCCTTCATCTTCCTGCTAGGTACCAAGTCCAAAATGTTCCACCATCTGATAATACAACATCAGCAAATGAGGACCAAAGGTCCAAAACCTTGACCCTACTAAGAATATTTTACATTCACACTGATCTTAAAAAGATACATTTTTAAATTACCCTGGTACTCTGTTACAAGACTTCACAAAGACTGATCTTATCTGAATGAATTACATAGGTGATAATGTAGTTTGATAATTTTATTAATTTTAAGTTACATAAAAGGCATTTAAATGTCATATGACATTTTTATTGTTTAGATTTTATTTTTGTGTAGGTGCACATGGGTGCAATTATCCTCAGTGGCCACAAGGGCAGTCAGATCTTCTGGGGATGGAGTGGCAGTTGACTGTGAACCACCTGACATGGCTGAACAGAACTGAACTCAAGACTGCAAAAGCTACAAGTGCCTTTTAACTATCAAGCCATCTTCCAAGCCCATCATTATGATGTTTTTAAATACAATATGGTTTTTATCTAATTCTCTTTCCTCTCACCTCTCCACTCCTCTCCTTCCAACTCTTCTCTAACTTTGTAACTTTTTTCAGTTTCTTTTGCACTTTAATATACAGCATATATATTTTGTTTAAAGTGTATTTAGCTTCTAAATGTGTACCTTGGTGGTCAGAATTACAGTTTATAGAATTTTTTAAATCACATCTTCTTTTCATGCCATTTCTTGAGTTATATTCCTGGAAAACTGTTTAAGTTTAGAGGTTTTTGTTAGGCTGTTTTTAAGATAGCAATTTCAAATTGTAAAGCATTAGGAATGATTTGCAAATTATATAGCAATTCCTAATACTTCCCTAAGCCATTTGTTAATCCCCTTCTGGAATCTGTATTATATTAAATCCTCAGGATATTTTCAAGTGGATTTAGTACATAAGAACAACCCCTTGGGATCTTGAAATTTTGACTCAATGAAAAGCAGTATTTATTAGACATAAAGAAAGGGCTTCAAGTTACATCTTTTTTATTTCTGCCATTGAGTATAAGATAATCTTAATTTCATTGAGGGTTCTGAGTTTTTATTGTCTCAATTTAAAAAAAAAAGGATAACACCTCCCTCACAGGGCTGTTATAAATGCTGAAACAAAAAGGTATACTGTATTCAGGAGATCCCTGTTGCTTCAGAACTGGAAAGTTTCTGATTCTATATCTCTGCATCTTTTTTAATGTCTCTTTCTCTCCCACTGTCTCTCTCTGTCTCTGTTTCTCTCTGTGTGTCTCTGTATCTCTGTTTCTTTGCATCTCTCTTTCTTAAGAGATTACTGGTATGTTGCATATAGGTAATTATGAGGGAGTACTATGTGTACATGCACAGTTGTGTGTATAGGTGTGTATGGCAGACCAAGGTTGACTTTACATCTTCCTCCAATTGCTCACACTTTAGTTTTTGAGACAGCACATCCCATGAAACGTGTCGCTCACTGATTCAACATGACTAATTGGTCACCTAACTCTAGAAAGCAAGTTGCTTACATTTTATAAAATGCCTTATCATATTTTTAAAAGAAAAATGAGCATTGTAAATTATGTGCTGGAAAAAGTTAAGCATGAAATGTGGTTTTATTGAGTGTTCTTCACAAAATACTCTCTATCAGTTTTTGGCATGTTACATGCAAATATCTCGTTGCAACCCCAGTGTCCATGTCACGAAGCTGAGCTTGCGCCTTGCTATAGTTCTTTCACCATAACCCTGAGTTATATTCTTGATCATAGAGTGCAAAAGAGAACATATAAAACAAAGACAACTCATACAAAACAAAGACAACATCTTGCACAGTGCTATCCATCTTTCTGTTTGTTTGTTTCTATAAAGTATTGCTGTAAATTTTCACAGTAACTAGCCACTGGAGTCCGATTTCCAGGCTCTGTTTATAGAGTAAAGGTGATGCGAAGCACTTACACTATACCCAAGTGGTAACTATTTTTCTACATATACTCAGTAGAGTTTTTGTACTGAGAGTTATCAAAATGATAGTATATTTAGCTGGAAAAGAACATGACAGCATCAACAAGCTATGAGTGAAGCCATAAACTGTTTACAGTTGATGAATTATGATAGAGGCCTGCAAACAGGGGGTGGCTAATTTGTTGTGGCAATTCACTGTTAGTAGGGATGGTGAGGATAGACATAGAATGACTGAAAGCGAAATTTGCAAGAGCTTTATTTTCTTCTGGTGTTTTCCATACCAAACAGACTTTGTCACATTCTAGATACAAAAACTATATTCCAGAGTAGTACACAGAAGAAAAACCATGGACGAGATGGCTCAGTGGCTAAAAGTATGTATTCTGACAGAAAATCAGAGCTGAATTCATAACACCCATGTCCAGTGGATCACAACAATCTCTTCTGGATTCCAAAGACACATGGACTCATATGTATATAAAACCCATATGAGTATATATACTCATATGTATATATCTTGTAAAAAATTAAATTAAAGAAAAATATAGCTTGAAATAAATGTAATTCTAGAAATAAATTCTGAAAGCATTTAACTATGGGAAAAAAAAAAAAACAGTTCACATGGAATCGCAGGTAGTAGGACGACTTTGGATGTAACTCAGTTGTCACAGTACTTACCTAGCAAAAGCCCCTGAATTCTGTCCTTACCACTGTATAAAACCATCTATATTGATATATACCTATAATCCCAACACTCAAAAGAAGGAGATAAAACAATAAATTGTTTGAAGACATAGCTGGCTACACAATGAGTTGGCGGCTAGCATATTATATACATGAATCTCCCTTTTAAAAATACAAACAGGTCAGCCGGGTGGTGGTGGCGCACGCCTTTAATCTCAGCACTTGGGAGGCAGAGGCAGGCGGATTTCTGAGTTCGAGGCCAGCCTGGTCTATAGAGTGAGTTCCAGGATAGCCAGAACTACACAGAGAAACCCTGTCTCTAAAACAAACAAACAAACAAACAAAAAATACAAACAGATAATAAGGTACAGAAAACCTGCTACTGTATCTCTTTTCTCTCTGACCCCATCTCCAAAAGATTACAATGATTTTCTCCCTCAACTACTCTTCCCCTAACCCATCCCATTAACCCAGCCTACTACACCAACAGGCATTGACTGAGAACATACCAGCTAAGCTGAACAGGAAAACATGCCAGCTAACTGAAGACCTTTACCATTTTCTGTTCCCCCTAAATATAGTACACCAGTCACATTCCTAGCACTGCAAGAGAGCATCATCTGAAACTTTCTTTCCACACTATCTGCATCTCTGCTTATACAGACCTTATTTACTTCAAATGAAATATATGCACAAACTCTTTCACTGAATACTGTCTAAAAGAGTCATGATACTGATGTGCCTGATCATGAGAATTTTTAACATTTGGGGTTGTCATATTCAACTTTGATATGATAGTTTTTGCTTTACCTCATTATACTTATTTTTTTCGTGTTTGGTTGTTACTTCTTAGAAGCTTGTTCTATTTAATGAATGAAAGAAAGGGAGTAAAAACCACATCCCAGTGTTTTACAAAAATTCCCATAGGTATATACAAATATACCCATACTTAAATAAATGAATGATGCATCAAAACAGAACCATGTTCATAAGACAGGTGGAGTATCAGTTATTATTTTTGGCCTTATATTCTCTGGCATCTCTCTAGCCTACAAAGGCAGTCCCTGAACTTCATATCTTCTCCATCTTTGCTCTTTTCCTGAACTTCTCTACCACCAGGCATCTGTCATTTTTTCATAAAAATGTGTCATGTGTCATGTTCTTATAAAGATTTCCATAAAGGAAGCAGGATCAATGAGTCTCCTCCCTCTTCTAATTCTTACCCCAAGTGTCTTCTACCTTTGTGCCTCCACCATACTGTAACTTTTCAAAAAATAACGTGACATATTCAATCCTACATGAACAATGCCCACATGCTATTCATAAAACTCTACTTGTATTCAAAAGCATCGGGTTAAGGAAGATGCTGACCTAGTTAAATAATAGAATGAACTGACAGTGAAAGTTTAACAATTTGAACTTGAACTGAATTGTCTTTTTTCTAATCAGTTCAGACTGTAGTCATTGCTATGGTTTTCATCTTTTTGCCCTTGGTCTGAATTCTGATCCTGGCTTTCCTTAGCCCTATTTTAATGTCTAAAACTGTACATTTCCTGTTGCTGTGATGAAACAACATGCAAAGGCAGCTTGAAGAAGACTTTATTTCAGTTTATGATTCTAGAGGATTAGAGTTCAAGATGGCAGGATAGCACGGCAGCAAATGAAGAGATCAGATCTTGAATTGCAAGCACAAAGCAGAGGGAGCAAACTGCAATTATGCAAGGAATTTACTCTCAAAGACTATTTTCTGTAACACAGTTCTTCCAGAAAGGTAATACCCCTAAACATCTCTAAACAACACCAATAACTGGGAAGTGTTCAAATCCCCAACACCTACTGGAACATTTCATATCACATTCTACTCACTATCTACAACAAGCTGTGGCCCAAACAATATAAAACACAATATAACTTCAAATGTCCCCACAGTCTTTCACAGTCTTTATTGTATGTAAAAAGTCCAAAAGCTCTTCTGTGCTTCAAAACATTCTCGTTATTATAACCCACTAGAAAATCAAAAAACAGAGTACATTCTTTTGACATATAACAATTCTTCTTGAATATAAACCTGTCTTGGTTACAGTGTCTGAGTTTTATTTTGGGGTAAACTAATTAATGTTAATTTGAGGACAGGATGGAATTACAGAATACAGAACAGTATACATGATCAATAATTAGGGAGAGTCTAAGAGGGGAAGCAAAGTTTATTTTAAAGTGGGTGAAAGGTCAAGAGGGGAGGCAAAATCTAGAGTTCCCATGACTTAGCTAACATCTCATTTTTTTTTTGTACAAAATAGCCAGCCTAACATGTGTTGCTCTGAACATTTTTCTACATTTTCACATTTACAGTATAAATATGTGTTCTGCCTGCACCATTGCAGTTTAGACAAGACCCAAGTCATCAGTGACTTGCTTCCTAGACATTTCTATCACTGTCCTTAGTATCTTTGTTGTTGCTCTTTGAAACCAGCCTTTAAGTCCATTTTAATATCTACATCCCTTTGATAAAGTTTGCTTAGAAAACTAAGTCTTAAGGAAGCCCCTTGTATATTCCTAGATGTCTTATGTAACCAACATTTCTGCCTTCCAAATAAGTAGTCAAACCACAAATGTCTTGTTTGTCCATATGGTACACTTTTGCTTCACCCCAGTTCCCTTATTTCTTCCTACTTTCTAATTTAATTTCCCTTTAACACTTTAATTCATCTGATCAGCTCAATAAATGACTATAAAGGACATTTAGA
Source organism: Arvicanthis niloticus (assembly GCF_011762505.2). NCBI lineage: Eukaryota > Metazoa > Chordata > Mammalia > Rodentia > Muridae > Arvicanthis > Arvicanthis niloticus. The sequence goes on along the minus strand of NC_047667.1, from coordinate 12,243,144 downwards.
AATGTCACTTAGTAATCTCTCACTTGATAAAACAAGGTCTCACACACCAGGATGAAGCTATTTCTTTGCTCTTATTGTGTACCTATTGGCTTTCCATTGGGTCGTCCACTCACCATTTCATACAGGCATGTTAATCTCTCAAAAAGTGTCCATATAAACATGTGGTTCATTGAATGTTGGCTAGCACTGGCCTTTGTCACCAGAACCTGCTATGGTGCTGAGAAACAGACATTGGTTGAAGGAAATAGGAAGCAGGTATATTCAAGGTTATCCCTGAGGAAAATAGACATGATAGAGAAAACATTCTATCCGATGTTTTTATTATTGAGAGATCAGGAACTACACAGAAGGCATATGGTACACAAACATTTTCATTAGGATAAGTATTAACTTCTCTTCCACAGACAGGGAAAAAAGACAAGTGTAAAAGAGCCACCCAACTGTCAGCTGTTTATAATATTGTGCTACAGATACCTAAGATGTTACTGAAGGCCTCTGCTCATCATGCTAAATCTGCAGTGACTTTGTGTTACAGAAGAGAGCACTCACCACCTGAGGGTAAGTATCCTGCAGGCATGACAAATGGGATCCATTTGTTCTCACTGTTGGATCACTGTTCTCAGGCAGTAGGAACTTCAGACTCTCTTGTACAACTGTCACTAAGATAGTAATCAAAACACATAAAGACAAAGCTATTTCACCAAGCCCACCTCTTGCCCCAACCAAAAGCCCAGTCCCTTCTCCACTTAAAGACAAAGCTCTTGGAGTCACCGAACCTCTTTTTCCATTTTCACTCCAATGTGCCATATGATTAAATCTTCCTTCAGTGTATTTCTCTTTTACTTGCCTTTTCAGTTGGCTTATTGGCACCAGTAGTCAAACCAGCTAACAGGGATACTGCAGGCAGCTTGAAACCCTGTTAACATTACCTCTGTCACCCTTAACTTTTTAAAATTACCTTTACAAACAAATTTTCAATGGTTCCTCAATTTACTTTAGTTTCTTAACATATTTACTGACTTTGTATCATATGTCTGCTGGTGCCTCTATGGCTTTTCAGACAACCAAGGTTTTACTTGATACGATTTCTGTTATGTTGGGGTTGTGATGGAACGTATGATTGCAATGTGAAAAGAGATCCAGGTAAACACTGGCGCATGTTGTCAGATTACAGCAGAGTCACAAAACAACTGGAAATAGTGAGGCCTTAGAACAAGCAAGTCTAAAGAGATGAGAGGTGAGCTAAGGTTTTCAGAGAATAAGCCTGGAGAAAAATCACCGAGCTAGATGAGACTGGAGAAAAGGGATTTCTCCTTCTGGTTCTCTTTAATTGATGCAGCCTGTGACTGGGAAAGAACTTCCCTCCCTTCATTTTTTTTGTAGATAATAATGACAACTCGACTGCTGTTACTAACTCCAGATACCTGTTTTATCTCTGGTGGTTCCTCCAACTCCTCACCCACACCTTTGTAATTAGTCACTTTGTAAATAAAATTTTGTCAAATTATCCTAATTTGACTGTGCCATCTGTTTCCTGCTGATTCCCTGATGGATACAGTAATTTGTACCAAAATGGATTCAGGAAGGAGGCCTTCAGTATTGTATTGTGAAAGTGTTAGTCACAGATTTGAGAATTTCAACATAATCACCTTGTGAACTGAGAGAGGAGATGAATATCCACTCAAAAGGAAGAAGTGACCTCTGGTTTCTGATAGCATCATGATTGCTCTGAACACCATGGGACACAGAGGCAAATGAAACACAGATAGAAACAGAACACAGTAGATCAAAGGACTCTGGTTTTTAGTTGCTAACACTACAGAAGTGGCTGTAGAATTTCCTGGTTTTCATAATGTTCCTATAAGTTTTCTTGCTGTTGCTGTGATAATAGCATTCTGAACAAAAGCAAACTGGTAAAAAAAGTGTTTATTTGGCTTATACTTCTGGGTCACAGTCTATCACTGTAGGAAGCCAAAGTGAGGTGTGAGGGAACCCAAGGCAGGAACTCAGAGACAGGAATCAAGGAATCTTACTTGCTGGCTCATTCTCTGGCTTGCTTATGGGCTTATGCTCACCTAGCTTTCTTTTACAGCTTAGAACCACTTGCCCAGTCAGTGTTCTGCCTGAAGTAGGCTGAGTCTCCCTCCATCAATTAATAATCAAGACAACCACTCACAGACATACCTATGGGCTAACTCAATAAAGCCAATTACTCCAGCATGGAAACGTTTTCAAGTGAATCTTTCTACAGCATGTCCAATTGACAACTAATCTTAACTAAGAAATATGCCCAAAGAATGTATATGATAAATAAACAGAATCACAGCCTCAAATTGAGAGAAAATAATAGAAAAATACAAGGTCTCTGAGACAGCCACAAAGCTCTTCACTCTAGGACAAATGTGACCAAGGAATATTCTGTGAGTCAATTTGGAAGTGGTACAGGGTTACAGCTCAATCTCAATCCTCCACCAGGCATCTCATGTTGAAGAGAAAATAGTAATAACTATGTACCTATAGGATAAAATCATTTGAACATATGTGGGCATATCAACACACAAATAATATGACTTTATATTCCAAAAGAGAGGTGAAGGTAGTCCTCTCTTGACTTGAAACAACAGAAGTTATTATTACAGGTTCTTCTCTTTAATCACACTCATTACCTCCATATTGATTTAAAACATAAAGAGAAATCTGCTCTGAGGTTATGGTTGATACTTTTAAGAGTTCTATAAATCTTGTTCATCAGTATTGACAAGACTTTGGAGACTGTACAGAGAATAGTTTCGATGTTGTATACAAGGGAAAGAGAACACAAACTTGAGGGAACCCTGAGTGTGGTACTAAATTGAGTAGCAGTGGATAATTTGATTCTCTTTCTGTTGCTGTGATAAAACACTAACCAAGAGTAACTTGGAGAGGAAATGATTTGTTTGGCTCATACTTCCAGGTTACAGCCCATCATTAGAGGCCATGAACTCAAAACAGGAAATCAAACAGGCCTCTTTGATATTATATGAAGCATTATCATTAGGCCAGGAAACTCACTCACAGCTATGGAAATGTAGCCATCACTTTAGAGAATGATGATTGCTAGCTGGCTTGTTCACTGGCTCATGCTCAGCTAAGTTTATTATACAGTCCTGGATTGCCTGCCCATTAGATGGTAATGCTCACAATAGGTTTGACTATCCTCCCTTAATTAACAATTACCCCAATAACAAATCTCCCACAGACATGTTCACAGGCCTATCTGTTGTGGGCAATCCCTCATCTGAGACTCCCTTCTCAGGTGACTATAGGATGTGTCCAATTCTCAGACACAAGTAATTGTGACAGTAGTCTAGATTCAATATATATCTCATAGCTAATACTGTCATTATGCTGGAACTTACTTGGGATACAATATAGGTTAGAACTCAGGAGTTGAAAAAATGTGGATGATTGAATGAATTAATGACATGGAATTCTTGAAAAAAATCCATGCAAATTATTATATCAATAAACTAAGGAAATATGGTAATTAATAAAGGTACCACAGTATTCTTGAAGATGCTTATAATAGAGGGTAGACATATAATCAGGATTCTTGATTAAAATGAGATGTAAGGCCCAGATATACATGGCCCTTAATTGATGGAGACTGGGGAGGGAATCGTAGGAGAAATACTTTAACTCAGAAATCTTTCATAGCATCATTTCACAGGAAGTCTTTGGAAATGAACAAAGAACAATCTTGTAAGTTTTCTTTCTGTAAGTAGGAGGCTAGAAGGAGAAAGTTAAGTTCACTTGAGATAAAGCCTATCTTGAGTTGCCTGATATAATAGGTAGTTCTAAGTCAAGTTGACACAAGGTAGAGACATCAGAGGAGGGAGCCTCAGTTGAAAACAAAAGGCCTGTATAAGACAGGGCTATATGCAAGCCCATATTTTTAATTAGTTATTTATGAGGGAGGGCCTACCTCATTATAGATGGTGTCATCTCTAGGCTGATGGTACTAGATATTATAAGGAAGCAGGCTAAGCAAGCTATGAGGAGCAAGTCAGTAAGCCACACCTGATGCCCTCTGCATCAGCTTCCAGATTCCTGCCCTGTTTGGATTCCTGTCCTGACATCTTTTAATGATGAACAATGATATGAAAGTGTAAGGCAAATTAGTTTTTTGTTCTCCGAGTTACTTTGATCATGGTGTTTCATTACAGCAATAGTAACCCTAACTAACCTGGCTGTAGACTTTATCCCTTCACCAAGTCAGAGAACTAAGTCAAGTCTCTCTGATAATGGAAGTTCCTCCTAAGCATGTCACAAGATACATTGGCTTTTCCCAGAACATCAGTGCCATGTCCCAGAATTATATCACCTTGTCGTACATCACACAAAGTGATACTGCTCATTGATCTCCCCAAAACTATCATGTGGATCCAAAATCCTATCATGATATTTCTAACTGAAACTGGTTAAAAGCAGTAGCACTCACCTTTGCCTCTTCATTATACATTATACATTATACATACATTATACATTAGAAAACTCACACACAGAACACTCTCACATGGCATTTTGATGATGATCCAGGGACCAAGAGCAGAGATGTAAAATGCCCCTTTCATGAAGAGATTTATGCTTTGTACCTTGGAGTGTTTCAGAGAAAAACAAAGGTTCATAGTTCATTTTGGTTTGAGAGATTAAATCAGAGAGAGAGGAACCCATGGCTGAGCAACTTTACCGACACCAACACTGAAGGGTCTACAGCAGTGAGGAATGCTGTAATAGAATGTGTGTGAGGCAACAACTAAAAAATCTGAGCTATCCTTCCAGTTTTATGTATAATTAGAGAATACCTGTAAAGTAACCCTGCCCTCAAATGGCCATCTTAGAAACTGAAGTGCAGATAGTAATTCAGCAAGTTGCTACAGCACTCAAAAGAATATCACAGTTTATATGCTCTTAGAATTAATTGTATACAATAACATTTCACTGTAAAATAGAATGAATGCACACATGCATACATTCCTAGACAGAGGGTGAAGGAGGTAAGAATGGCTTTTGGTTTATGGTTTTGTTTTTTTGGTTTGTTTGTTTTGTTTAATTTTTCAGAGACAGGGTTGCTCTATGTTGCCATGGCTGTCCTGGAACTCACTTTTTAGACCAGGATGATCTTAAACTCATACAGATCCACCTATGTCTGCTTCCAGAGTGCTCGGATTAAAGGCAGAGTGCTCCACCACATCCAGCTGGGGTTGAATGAAGAATGGGCCTATTCTGGAGCTCTGAAGGAGAAGCGGTCCATTCAGATTTCTGCAATGTCTTCTTAGTTCCTAAAGGCTTCTGTGGAAACATTCAACTGGTTAGTACTATTGTGCAAGTGCTAAAAAACTTTAAGAGGTAGTCTAATTGTAACACAACAATAGCTGAGGGTGTTATTAGGGGTTGTATAAAATTCCATGTTTCTCCCTCCTTCCCTCCAGTCCCATCTTTTTATCTTCCCTTCCTTCTACCATCTTTATCTCTTTATTTCTCTTATTTTTCTTTCTCTTTCTTCTATCTCCCTTTCTTTTATCACACCTTTCTTCTCCTTCCAGACTGTATTTCTCCCTGTTCTATCACCCTGTCACCTCTCTAGTCTCTGTTTTTCTTCTATTGACCATGAGGTAAGTGGCTTTGCTTTATTATATTCTCTCTGCCATGATGCACAACCTCACTATACTTTGTTCAAAAGCAAGGAAGCCATGGGTCATGGCCTGAAAGATGTAAAGGTGTGAAAATAAATCCCTCTTCTCTTAGATGTTCTTTCAAGTATTTTGTCACAAAAACCAAAATATCGTCCACATGTGCCATGTTTTCCTCCCAGCTCCAAGAGCTCTATAACAATGTCTGTCCTTCCTTGACTAGCAGATGTGCCATTCTGCTCTCTACTTCCATCACTCCTCTTTTCCCTGTCACTGCTGAAGAACGTTTCTCTAGGACATTCTTATAAGACTGAAAGCCTGCTATAACTCAGGGTGATGTCTCTTATTCTTTAGGTCATGACACTGACCAAGACACATTGAAAAATGAAGGCACATTCAGATGTTCCAACTATCTGGGAACATTGTAGAGTCCCATACTCAACCAGATTATATTTCTATAACAAATAAAGACCCTCAAGAGTCTCTATTGTTTAGATTCTCTGGTATCATATGCATTGTTATTTAGAAAAATGTTCACTGAGAGAATCACAGGATGGTTGAGTACACCACAGGAACTAATATTTTTAATCTTACACATCCAGGAGGAATGGGTCCAGGAAATAAGAACCCTACTAATACTGTACCTAGTGAACCAATGCATGAGTGTCCCTTCTGTATATCTTTTTGGAGGGTCTGTGTATAGTGTATATGTTGGTTTGTGTGCATACGTACACATGTTTGTATACATGTATATCAAAGTGCATTGGAAACCATAGATCATTCTCAGGTACCTTCTTCCATTTCTCTCCACTTAACTTTATAATACAAATTTCTCAATGAAAATGGAGTTTTCTAATTGTCTATATTGGCTGAACGGTGAGCCCCAGAAATCTTGCTATCATGTATACATACATACATACATACATACATACATACATACACACACACACACACACACACACACATCACTGTAAGAAGCATTGGGCTTAGTGATGTGCACTGCCACACATGGCTTTTATAAGTCAGTGCTGGTGGTCCAAATTCAGGTCTTTATGCTTGTGGAACAGATATTTTTCCCATGGAGCTATCTCTTGATCCCCAACTAGATAAAGTCTTATTTACCTTTGTGACCTTGGATTAAGTGTGTCTGAAGTTTTAATGACTAAAAGAGTAATGATATTACCTGGATTCAGAGATATGGTTCAATGAACTGAAACTCATGTCTGCACTGTTTCTCTGGACTCTGAACAAGTAGTTAGAATCACTGTTCTTATGATTAATTCCAATTTGTGGTGGACAACTGGATTGAAGACCCTTCTGTGTATTCTAGGAGGAGTCTCTAGAGCACGTCTCAATCCCACATCTGATAGCCCAACCAATAGGAAATAGAGAAAACAGGATTCAAGAAAATGGCCCCATTCAAAGTGTTGACTTTAATCGGCTGATACACTGGCAGGGAGTTTTGGAACCTTTGCTTCAGAGATAGAAAATGACTGTTCTGCTTTTTCAAATTAGTTAATAAAATATATAAAAGAGAATAATAGCAATCATGTGCCATGTGGTTGAATTACGTTCCTTCCTCATGTTCATTATGTGAAAAACACTGGATCTGATGAACAGCTTAGAAGTCTTGGGAGAGTGTGACTAAGTTGCTATTACTACAGTGATGAGTTTTATAAGACTGTGTCCAAGTTAAAAAAGTATCAACCCCTTTAGAAAGAACAGTGGAAGATGAATGAAACACAAATAGGATCTTCATCTGCAATTCCCCCCTCAGCTTCTATTCTATGCTCTCTCTAATCATCTTGTTCTGTGGGAAGAGATGTCTACTTTTATATTTCCTCTAATCCCAGCCACAGCAATGGACTTCATTCTTGTGCTTTTAAAGGAGAAGAATTCATATCAGGCCACATAGATAGTCAGGGTTGATTTTTGGAGGGCAAATAAGGAAGAACAAAATACTCCAAGATGGAGGGAGGACTGAGCCAATCAGCAATTACAAGTCTGCTTCTACTATCTTGACTTATACATCTTGATTGGCATGTTCCTCCTCTTCACTTTTATTGCTTAGTGTGGTATTCAGTGCTGTCTTTTCTGGCATAGGTGGTAGTTTCCAGGTATCCATCCTTACTCACAATTCAGTTTGTTATAACTACATGTAGTAGCTAAAGGGGTGTATGAAGTTATAACTGCCCACAAAGTGGGCAGTTTTACTTATACTTCCAGGAAGGGGCTCTGTGGGAACCAGATAGAACCTGCCGTGGGCTGGCTTTAATGTTTTCACCAGAGCCCAGTTCTTATTCTATATAGTTAACTTGGCTTTCTCATACCTGATTTGTAAGCCTCTTCATTTATCTTCTCTAGTATCCATTTTAACCCTAACATCCAGAATAAAGTACAGCACTGCCCTGTACAGATTAGATCAGTGGCCTTCTGTGCAGTCTAATTTCCAACAGTGTTCAGACAGTAGAAAACTATCTGGACATCAAAGTTGAAGAAGGTCAAGATACTTTTTTTTCTCCATGAAATTTCTTAAAGGTGATTATATTTATTGATATTGTTTTTTCCTAAGACCCATTCTATATGGTTCTCTCTCCTTCCCATTTCTACTGACATCTTATGCTTAGCTCTGTGTTAGAGACTGCACATGAGCTCCACTGATCTACTGAGCCATGTGATTCCTCCATCTCTGCTGTACTTTTCCATGTGGTCCAGCTCCACACATTTATAATTAATCCCTCTTAAATAAATACTCCACATATATTAATTTGATTCTGTCCTCTGTTTCCTGTTAAGACTGACAAATAGAATTATGTTGCATAGTAGACACTGTTGGGATTTAGACTAATGACAAGACTAATGGGCTGGGAATTCTCCTGCTTTTTTTTTCTTTTTTTTTTTTTGAGTTAATGTTTCTGGCTTCCAACAGCTTCATCTGCTCCCTTAATAGCATCTTGGTGACAACAAACAGGGTCTTGGCAATCTTTTCAGTGAAATCTTATGATTAAATCATTTGTTATAGGAAACAAATGGGGCTCCTTCTGTTAAAAATAAATATAAATTTTTAAAAGGCAGAGGTTAGTGGCAGGAACAGAAATGGCAGAGGGATGAAACCTGGAATTGGAGTTATAAAGGGTGGTTGGGAATAATAAAATGCCAGCAATAAGTGATGATTTTTAGAGTCCTGAAGTATGAATGTTGGTGTGTTAATTACCTTCCTTTTACTGTGACATAAATCCTGACAAAAGCAAGTTAAGAAAGAATGGGTTTGTAGAGGGTCACAGTTTGAGGCCACTGTCCATCATGGTGGAAAAGACATGGTGACAAATGTATGAAGCATCTAGTCACATTGTTTCCACAGTAAGAAAGCACGCAGATACACATGCTAGTGCTCAGCTTGCTTCTGTTTTTGTTGAGCAGGGCCTTAGTTCAGGGGATGGTGCTACCACTATTTAGGATAGGCTTTCCCTTCTTATTCAAGCCTTTCCTTTAATATCCTTATAAGTACATAAAAAATGTGTATTGCCACGATGATTTTAGAAACAGTTAAGTTGATGATCAAGATTAACCATGACAGTTGGAGACTTAAGACTGTTATTTATCAAGAAAGAAAAACTCAATTAAAGGAACAGTTCACATAATTATTGTTTATATTATTTTTTCCTCACTGTCATGGAGCTATGCATAGTTGGTACAGCTTTAATTCACAAATACCAGGTTTTTTTAACCATAAGTATTGAAATATATACAGACATCAATTCCTTGTGGAGTCAACATACAGAGTTTGGCTAACTAAATTATCCAAATACCAAGTGTTTTTTTACCCTTCCAGTAATGAGTACCTAGCTTGCTGAAAGCTCTCCTTCCATCTTGAAACCAAAAAAGTCAGATCATATGACAAGAAAAGTTTTCCTTTTTTTTTCAATGTTTATTTTTTTTATTGGATATTTTATTTACATTTCAGATGCCATCCCATTTCCCCATTTCCCCTCCCTAGAAAACCCCTATCCCATACCTCCTTCTCCTTTTTGCTTTTATACAATTTTTTAAATGTTAACCAATGGCTTTATAAGTTTGGTAATGCTCAATATCAATCAGAAGTGTAACCTAATACCCAATCTAGATATATCAACTATCTTTGACTAGTGGAGACATGTGAACATCTGCCTCCATGTCTGGCCCCCCTCTTTCTTTCTCTCTCATCACCTAGCTCCTCCCCCCTCCTCCTCCTCCTCCTCTTCCTCCTCTTCCTCCTCCTCCTCCTCCTCTTCTTCCTCCTCCTCCTCTCCTTACTTCTCCTCTATTTCTGCTATTATCCTTTGTAATGCTGGGTTTGTGGAAAGATATTGTGTAAATTTGGTTTTGTCATGGAATATCTTGATTTCTCCATCTATACTAATTGAGATTTTTGCTGGGTATAGTAGCCTGGGCTGGCATTTGTGTTCTCTTAGGGTCTGTATGACATCTGTCCAGCATCTTCTAGCTTTTATAGTATCTGGTGAGAAGTCTGGTGTAATTCTGATAGGTCTGCCTTTATATGTTACTTGGCCTTTCTCCCTTACTGCATTTAATATTCTTTCTTTGTTTTGTGCACTTGATGTTTTGATTATTATGTGACGGGAGGTATTTCTTTTCTGGTGCCTTTTGCCATCTGTACCTCCTTAGTGCTACCTGTCCTGTACCTGACTGGAGCCTACCTTTCCTATTATCTTGGTTGTATCAGAACTTTGTGGGGTGGTTGTAACTACTGGGGTAAGAGCTGGGGTCCAAAATCTGCTCAGTGCTCAAGCATAGACAGGATGCTGCCCAGGTTAGAGCTCTGGGAGCCCTGTTTCCTCTGAGTTCTTAGAGATTGGGTGCAGAGCTGCAGCCCAAGATCTGCTCAGTGCTCTGGCCCAGACCGAAAGGAACCAGTGCTTCCGGCAGGGAGTGACTTTCTGGGTCCTTGTGGGTCTCAGTTACTCCCTGTTTGGGGCAGGCCTTGCTGTCTGCTTACCTAAGATACTGCCGGGGTTAAAGTTCCTGGAAGCCCTGCTTCCTTTGGGTTCTGTGTGATTGGCGTCAGAGCTGCCGTCTTGGATCTGCTCAGTTCCTGGGCCCAGACTGGAAGCAACCAGTGCTCTGAGATGAGAGTGGAAAAGTTTTTTGAAACATGGCAGAGGTCCCAAGCTGTGACTTGTGATTCTAAGGCCCAACACTCTAGAGAATGAGCTGAGTAAGCATTTACAGCCACTCATTCCTGAATGTATTTCCTGTGACAAAGAGGGGGCTCAAGGATACGAAGTTGGGTAAAGCTTTCTGATGAACTCCTGAGGAGGCTGAAGAAGAATGGCCAACTAGTGTTTCAATGACATCTCCAAAAACTACATTTCAAAGAGTGGGCTGAAATCAAAACTAATGAACTGTCAATGTATCTGAAACACATCTTCCAAACATTTCAGTTCCTGACTGAATTGATACAATTATAGAGTAAAATGCAGAACTCAGGTACAGACCCCTCATACATATATAAATGGCTATACATGAGAAACATGTCCATGAATTTCGAGTTAGCAATGATGCATGATTTAAATAAAAAATAGAATGGAATCATTCAGTATAAGCCCAATAATAATGAATGTAGTGGCCACAGAGTTGACTTAGGGATTAAAAGCAGGTATTAATATAGTATAAGAATCCCTGGTGAGTTTCCCCCAGTCATAATGGGTGTCCCAGAACTGCTTGTAAGTAACATGGCCACCCACTATGCCACTACACTCACATGAACAAACCCATATACAGACACACATATATGCACATTATAAATAAAAAGTAAAATGAATACTTCCACATAAATATTGATCCCTAATTAACCAGACCCTATATAAAAATAAGCTCAAGATAATGTATTGAACATAACATAAAATAATAGTAATAATAATAATAGGAAAAAGAAGAAAAGAAGGAGAAGAAAAAAAGAAGAGGAAGAGGACTAGGAGCAGGAGGAGAAGATCTGAAAGTTTGAGAAAATATCTTCACAATCTTAAATTAGGAGATTTATTAAACCAGACAAGATAATGACACCAAACACAAAGAGAAGATTAATAAATCAGATGACAGTATAAAAAAGAACTCTTAGCTATTCATAAACACCATTAATAAAATGAGAAAGTAAAGCAGAAGTTTGGGGAACCTGCAACACATGAGGAAAATAGATTATGTACACCATCTACAAAGGGTCCTTACAAATCAAAAAGAAAATCAAATCTGACAGCACAATAGGAAGAAGTTAAGCATGGCCATGCATACCTAAACATTCAACAAACTTACAATAGACTTGAGACATATTAACAGTGCAGAACTGTGAACACTGTAAACACCAAAAGCATGAAAGGATGGCTCAGTGGATAAAGCACCTGCCACATGAGCATAAGCAGAGCAGTTCAGAACCATGTAAATGCTAAATGGGTGTGGTTACCAGCCTATGCAATACCAGAGCGTAGGGCATGGGGACATGAGTCCCTAGAACAAGCTGGCTATCTGGACTAGTCATAAATATAAGCAAACTTGGGGTTCAGTTGAAGACCCTGACTCAATGAATAAGATCCAGACAGACTAAGGGAAATGATTTCTCTTAGTCTTGGGTTTCTGCATGAATATGCACACAAATAAACCCATCCACACAGACATGCCCAAAAACATCTATACATATATGTGCACATCATATATGAATATTGATGGCTGCTAGGCATGAGGGTTATTTGTAATATATATATATATATATATATATATATATATATATATATATATATATATATATTTGTTGTTGTTGTTTTTTTCATGTTTCACCTTTGGAAAATATTCCCCCTGCCAAGAATATCACGAAATAGTCTCCCAGCCAAGGTTGTTAGCAAATATTCTCCCTGTGAAGTTTATTGGGGAATGTCCTCTCTGCCAAGATTAATGACTCCAGGATAATTAAAGGTAGCATGAGTCCTGGAGAAAAGGATATATCTATGTTCTTAGCAAAAATGTTAAACACTGTGACCTTCAGGACAGCTCCTAAAGCTATGGGAAAGAACTCTGAAAACATGAGTTCAAAATTATATAATTTCTGAATTATGTAAAATATAAGGATGCAATAAAAATTTTATGAAGGGTTTTATGGACCTAAAAGAACGGGAGCAACTGCACTGTAAGCTAGTTTGTCAAAATAACACAAAGATAGACAAATACATAGACAGGCATATTCCTGAGTTCAAAGGCAGCCTGGGACAAAGCTAGGTTAGGCCCAAGTGTGTAGGAATGTTGATCTCAGAGTGAGATCTCACCCAGCTAACTTAGTGTAGGTGGTTATAAAGACAGGCAATTCATTTGTAATGTATTAAAAAAGTGTACTTGCTGTCTCTTTCTAGGAACCAAGGGGCTGGGGTCATAAAATGCTGATTCATGTGCCAATCAGGAGGAAACTTGGAGTTAATGACTGAGTTGATATGTAAATTAAAGAATGGGCCTTGGTCTGGGCAGAGCTCAGCTATCCAGCTAAGCTGTCTGGAGATATCCAGAGAAATTGTAGAGTGAAAAATTATAAAGACCATTTTATGAAATATATATAAGCTTTTTCTTTACCCTAAACCTGAGCAAAAGAATGCAAGTTCCAGAAAGCAGAACTGGATGTAAGATTTCAGGCTGTCACTGCCCCAGGACACATTCCTGGAGGAGGGCATTATCCCTGAATCAGAGGACACTTGCTGGATTAACATTCCTCAAGCCTCAGGGTAGGGCTATGGCAAGTGAGAAATAGTTAACCTGAAATAGTTGGTAATGACAGGGTAGGGCACAGTGACATGGAAAAACTATATTCTTGAGAAGAATAAGTGTGCAGAGTGATTTTCACATGACTCTAAATCATTTAGGGTGGGTTCCTCTGAAATGTTCCACTGTTCTTGGTTACCTCTCCCTTGAGGTTTTCCCAGTGTTACAGCCTGCTGATGCTCAAAATTTGTAAATAACAAATCATGTGTAACCACTTGAAAATGCAACCAATCATGTGTAACCTCGTGAAAATTCCTTCCTTTCCCCACCCCAAGCTATAAAAACAAACAAACAAACAAACAAACAAACAAACAAAAAACCCTCAGCTTGCTAGCCTTTTGTCAAAATTCTGTTCCTGTGTGGACGAGCAGTTTTGACCTTGGTTAGCCAACTCTCCCCAATAAACCTCTGCTGATTGCATCCAGGTATGGTTTCTTGTGATTTTTGGGTGGTCATGATTTCTTGAGACTTGAAGAAGGCTCTCCCGAGTTTGGGGGTCTTCAAAACTATCTGAAGAGCAAACAGTTCTTTTAGAATATTTTTTAGCAGCTATTCAGAGAAAGCTGTCTGAAGAGCAAACAGCTCTTCTAGTCTGTTTTCTAGCTGCTCTGTATAGTCTTAGCTGTCCTGAAACTCACTCTGTAGACCAGGCTGGCCTCGAACTCAGAAATCTGCCTGTCTCTACCTCCCACGTGCTGGAATTAAAGGTAGAATTCCTTTTCTAATATGAGAGACCTGTTTCTGGCAGGGAGTTGTCTCAGTCAGGAAGCTGTCTTGAGCAGAAAGCTATCTCAAGCAGACTACATAGTCAAAAATTATCTGTAGAGAGCTGCCTAGGGGGCCATCTCAAACAGAACATGAATGGGTTGTCAGCTTGAACCCTATGATTTGACTTTGAGCACTCTCAAGTACCCCTTGCCACTTTCAAGTATCCCTTTTCTCGGGAACCTTTCTCTAAGCTGAGGCTCATTCTTAGAATGATTTCTACTGTTGGGATAAACCACTATGACCAAAAGCAACTTAAGGAGAAAAGGGGTTTTGGCCTATAATTCCTAGTCACAGTCTATCTTCAAGAAAAGACAGGATAGGGACAGGAGTAGGGCAAGAACCTGAAGGCAAGCATTGGAGCAGAGGCCACAGAGAAACACAACTTACAGGCTTTTTCCTCTGTGTTAGTTACTTTTCTATTGCTATAATAAAACATCATGACAATGGCAATATATAAAAGCCTGCATTTAACTGGGCTTACAATTCCAGGGTCCATGATGGCAGGGCAAATATATGGCTACAAAAACAGCTGAGGGTAGGAGGCAGAAAGAACTACACTGGGTATGACATGAGTCTTTGAAATCTTAAAGCCTACCAGCCACAATTAGTGGCACATCTCTTTTAACAAGGTCATACTCCCTAATTCTTTCCAAGTAGGGACCAAGTATTCAAACAGATGGGCCTATAGGGACCATTCTCATTGAGACTACCACACTCTTCAGGTCTTCCAAGCTTTCAGTTTTACAAAACTCAAGGCCACCTACCAAGGAGTGGTACCATGCACATTGAACTGAACTACCATATAAATCATTAATGATGAAAACCCTCCAGGTGTGGTGGGGCATGCCTTTAATCCCAGCAAAGGCAGCTACATTACTGAGTTTCAGAGCAGGTTGTTCTACAAATAGTTCTAGAGAGTTCTAAGACAGACAGGGCTACACAAAGTAGCTCTTTCTCTAAAGGAGAGAGAGAGAGAGAGAGAGAGAGAGAGAGAGAGAGAGAGAGAGAGAGAGAAAGAGACAGAGAGAGATGGGAGTCAGAGACAGAGAGAGACAGAGAGAAACAGAGAGAGAAAAAAAGAGAGGAAAATTGAAAATTACTTCATAAACTTGTTTTAATACCATCTTATATAGGATTTTCTCAGCTGAGGTTCCCTGTTCCAAGATGACCCATATATGTGTAAAGTTTACAAAAAACTGACCAGAGGAAATATGGTTCTGGAAGCAAATACTTTATAAACTACAGCTGATGAATCTTCATAGTTAGTGGTGAAGTCCAGATCTAAAGAAATCCAGGGCTCTTTCTTCTCTCAGGCCTTACTAGGCGGGTGACCCTGCCACTTTCTTTATTTCACACTTCCTTTATCCTGAACTTTGACCAGGACTTTGTGCTGCCTTTAGCTACTGTTTTTCTAAAACAGCCTAAGAACTTCATATACAATAAACCACAAAATGAGAACAACTAAATACTTCCTAAAATAACCTAAGTATAACAGGATACACTGATAACATGAAGTAACATTAAATTACAAAAATAATTTTGTTACATGCAAAAGTAACTGCACTGTTGAATGAAGTAAGGCAGATACAAAAATATATGTGACATTATTTAATTGAATTTAAAGTATAGCCAAAATAATTCCATGTTGGTGAATGTTCAGATATAATATTACTAGGAGATGAAGAAGAATACAAATAATAAATGATACAAAGTCACCCACCAATGGTTGGGTCCTCACTAGGGTGAAGTTTGCTTGTATGTGGTCATTTTGAGATGCTTCATTGTTTAATTTTTGCTGAACAATTTATACCATGTTTAAGTTATTTGATATCATTTAATAATTATATTTAACTATAGTTGTAATATGTTTATATTATAATTAAATAATAGGTAAATAACCACAATAGTATATTTGAAATTTCATTCATTAAATAAAAACAAGTCAATAAAAAGGGAGATAAATGTATTCTTATTTGTATCACTTCCTCATGATATTTCTGTTAACATTTTTTAAAATTTATTTGTTTACGTGGTGTGTGTGTGTGTATGTGTGTGTGTGTGTGTAGTATATTCTCTCTCTCTCTGTCTGTCTGTCTTTGTCTCTGTGTGTGTATGTGTGTGTGTGTGTGTGTGTGTTATTTGTGGTAGTCAAAGGATAAATAATAAGGTATCACCATGTGGAGCTGAAAGACCCTCCGCAAGGGGACCCTCACCCAAGTCCGGACCTGCACGCCCCAAGGACACACGAGAAACCTTCTTGATGCAATTACAGAGGAGGTTTAATGACGAGGGCCCTCAGGCCAGAACATATCTCATGCAGGAGATAGAGGTTCCGACCCAGAACCCAGGAAACTTGGGATATTTATGGGTAGGGGTTGGGGAGAGCGGGAAAATTTGGTACACTTACATATGATTGGATATTTCAAACATCAGCAACTTGCAGAAGTGGCTACGTGTGAGCTGGCAGGATGACTAGATACTTTTGACCATGAAACCTTGGACTTCTCAGAAAGGGGGAGAGAAAAGTAAACACCAGATGGCCCATTACTCACTTGGGCTTGTCTGGGCATGACTTAGCATGCCTTTTCATTTGGGTCACCCTGCCCCTGTAGGGGCTTAATATTTTTATTATGACTATATTTAACAAATTGTTGGTGGTCTTTGCTGACCATGAATTTTTGTTATTGTTACAATGCTGCTTTTAAATTTTGTCCTCACAGAGCCTGGGGATGGAATTCAGGTCATTGGGTTTGCATCCAATCTTTTTCAGCTGGACTAACTCACTGGCCCCCACTCAAGACTTGAAACAATCATAATATAGAATTCTAACACAATGTAGCAAGTTTTAATTAAGATAGAAGACTTGGTGTTACTAGGCAGCTGGGCCCTAAATATTTAATTCTCTACAGTATGGATGAAGATATCAGTATTTCCTGTAGAGGTCATGAAGTCATTGTCTTTTGAAGTGTGGTCCATATACATGAACCTGTGTTTTGTCCTACACTCTGATCTTTCAAAGGAGATACTACAACAGTTTCAAGTCCTGAAGTCATTTACAACATTAACAATATTTTTTTCTAAATAAGGTCACATAGAAGTATAGTTTAAACACTCCTGGAGAAACTGAAGACCCCCAAACTTGGGAGACCCTCACTCAAGTCTCAGGAAGTCACAGACACCCAAAAACTCGCAAGACACCGTATCTGGATTCAATCAGCAGAGGCTTTATTAGGGAGAGTTAGCCGGTCAACAGTCAATTCGTTTGCCTATGCAGGAGCCGAATTGACAAAGACCGGATGGCTGAGGGGCTTTTTAAAGGGGAAAACCACAAACCAGGGGAGCGAGGAAGGGGTGAGGGGTTGCTAAGGAAATATAACATAAAAATAGCGGAGTATTCCAGAGGAACCCAACCTAAGTGAATCAGGGTCATGTGGAAAACATTCTGTATACTCATTCTTCTCAAAAAATGTGGTCTTACCCTGTCACTTGCTCAACTATTTCTCAGTTGTTGTCCTGTCATCATGGTTACTAGTTTCTCAGCCCCACCTAGATGACTTGCATTTTTCTTTGTGGTCAGGAATGTGTCCTCCTGCTTTGGGTCTTCCCCACCCACAGGTGGGTTCTCTTCCCTGAGGTCTAAGGAATGTTAATCTAGCAAGTGTCCTCAGACTCAGGGATAATGTACCCCTCCTAGAATGTGGAATGTATCCTGGTGCAGTGAAGGCTCAAAATCTTACATTTAGTTCCATTTTCTTGGAACTAGCGAACCTGCATTCTTTTGCTCAGGTCTAGGGGTCATAAAAACTTTCTATATTTTTCATGCCCTTTAAAGAAAAGCCTAAAGAAAAGCCTGTATATATTTCATGAAATGATCTTTATAATTTTTCACTCTACAAAACTAAGAGGACTTCTCAAAACATTGAAGGGGTCAATTACAGATTATATACACATGTGCCATGTGCTGGCATACACACACACGTTAAACCTATTAAGTTGTTTTTCATGATTTGAGGGAAAATCTAAATATGAATAAAACCATGGAATCTAGTGTTAGTAGATGCTGAGCTGTGTTTGAAAAGTTGTGGGTAACAAAGGCTGGAGAATCACCGAGTTTCTCATGGCAGGCTGTGGGTAGTTGGCTGGGAATGCTCTGGGTTCTTCCAGCTGGAAGTTAGGCCCAGTGGCTCACTAAAGGCCTCTCCACTGCTCCTCATGGCATGGCCCCAACACATGAGGAAGTCCATGGGTTTTTACAGGCTTTAATATCATGATCGATGGTGGATGGATCTGGATGCACCCCCCCTAAACCCAGGGCAGTCCTGAGTTAAATAGGGAGGGGAAGAGTGGGGAGGGGCTGGGGAGGAATGTTTATTTGGCTCCACCCTCTGGCCTTCAGGTACCTCATTAGTATGTACATCTTTCTAGGGCCTGAGGTCTGTTCACGCCTTCTACCTATGTCCTACATGACTGAAGGGTGAAGGTTGAATGGAGATTAGACCTCATGTCAGGAGCCTGGGTTCTGGGGGCGTGGCCGAACCAACAACCCAAGAACCAGGATACCCTTCCATGGCCTGACAGAAAGTTGTTCCCCAGAAGAGGATAAGGATTGGGCACTTGACATAAGCTTTTTGTCTTTCAAATTCTATTCCTCTCTCTTCTGCTAAAGTGCTATGAGACATAGATTGAGATAATTGTTTTACCTCTTGGTAATTACTTTTTCCTATTTGTAACAGAACTGAAGTACAAAATTATTAAAGTTTTTTCCTAAGAGTTCCTATTCTGTAATTCTAAGAAAAGTCATATTACACTTGTGAGCATGCTTGTGTGGCCCTGGTGAAAATAAAAGCTTGCTTCATTATTTTCTAATGAAGTAGTCAGAAGTGGCTACTTGTCTTTGTTTCTTTTGTGTTGCAATGACAAAAACAACTTGGGGAGGAAAGATGTATTTGGCAAGTCACAGTCAAAACTCTGAGGGAATTCTGCACAGGAACTCAGTGCTGGAACTAGGAGGCAGGGACCATGGAGGAAAATGACTCGAGGGCCTATTCTCTGATTTACTCAATGGCTTATGCTTACCTAGCTTTATTAAACAACCCAGGACCACCTAGAAATTGTATTGCCCACAGTTAGGCTAGACCCACCAAAATCCATGAATAACTTAGAGAGTGCCCCCAAAGACATGCCCACAGACAACACAATCTGGGCAATTTTTCAACTGAGTCTTTCCTGTCAGATGACCCTGGGCTGGACCCAGTTAAGGCTAACCAAGACACCAACCAGGACACCAACCTGGACACCACTGTTAGACAAAGTCACATAATGGAGTTTGGTTGCCAGATTTACCAAGGAACTGAAAGGGTTAAAAATTTTTAAACCTTCCACAGATGGAGTCAAGAGTGCAGATCAGCTTGTTCTGCGTTCTGGGTCCTAGGAAACTAGCTATCCACAAGACAAAATAGATGATAGATTGAATAGAGTTCGGAGCTGGGAGTTCAAGATAGCGTGACCAAGTGCTATGGGTACCAGGAACTAAAATGTGACCATAAGATAAATTGAATAGGGTTTGAGCTAAGAGTTCAAGTTAGCATTCTTGTGCACCCTGGATACCAAGAGAGTTTGAGTTGGGAGTTCTCAGTATCTATTTGTTCCTAGATACCAGGAACAAAAGGAACCACAAGACAAATTGAATAGTGTTTGATATTTCCCCCTCGTTTCCCTGGGTTGCGGTTCTTACTATAAAAACTCTATCTTTTCCCTAAGTGGGGGTCGTACTTCACTGCTTGCCTCTGCGTAGGACAGGCTGGAAGTGCGACCTCAACGGGTTCATTGAAATACACCTTTTGCTGTTACATCAAGTTCGGTGTCTTTGCAGTTACTGGGGTGGCCGTGAATTCCCAAGAGCAGGGAGAGAGTTCCTCCCTACCTGTCAGGCCTTACAGAACAACTTTTGAAAATAAGCTCTAAACAGTTACTGGTAAATTTGTAGAGATACAGATATATTTACAGAGTAAAATAAAGTAATTGTAGTGTTATGCTCAGAGGAAAGTGAACTGGCAATATGAAGGATCAACAATAGTTGTGAGACTCCAGTCTTTTCTGTATTAGCCATCCTCTTCATTCTCTCTTTTCTCTATGCCCCTGAAATAATCTACTTCTAATGCAACAAGCAGTTTTTATTCAATTAGTTACAAAAATGGTAAAATCAGTGAAATTTTTGATACATACTAGATGTCTAGAAGTTGATTTAATGTACTAAAGCCTTAAGTTTTGAATTTGAAAGTCGTGACACATATCTTATGCATGTTCCAGGCATTTCAGTCTTTATGAAACAGTCTAAAGAAATTTTTCCACACAGACAGGAGAAGTCACATTACATCATGTTCAGAATCCATTATCACAGCCCAGACTGGAAGCAATCAGATTTTCAATGACTAGGAGAAAGATGGAATTGCAATAATTTCATTTAATAGAACACTAACCATAGGTAAAATGAGCAAAGTCAAGCCCATATATCAATATAGATGACTCCGAAATACATTATTGGATAAAACACAAAGCAATTCCAAAAGTTTATAGAGCATGACAACATTTATATGAATTTCTAAAATATATAAAATTGTATAATATGATAGAAACTACATATTATAGTTAATACATGAATGTAGACTTTTAAGTACAAAATACATAGTGGCATATGCTTATATGATGTTTAAACATAATCAAGTATTCTATATATGTGTGTGAAAATGGAGAGAAGCGTAGAAACACACACAGATCAAAAGCAATTTAAAAGGATAGGAAATAGATATAAGTGAAACTGCAAAGAAATATAATGTTTATCCTCCTCTGGATAAAGGGCAAAGGATGAGAAATGAATCCAGTTATGATACAGAGGTGTTTTTAAATTTCATTTATAGTATGTAGTGTCTATGTAATACTTGTACTTTTGCAGCATGATCTCTCAGTGAACCTAGAACTTACTGGTGACTAACTGGCCAGCAAGTTCCTGGGATCCTCCTGCCTTTCCCTTTCCCTGAACTAGTGTCACAGATACATACCACTTCGTTCAGCTGCTTTTATGCAGGGCAAGCACTTTATCCACTGAGCCATCTCTCCAGACCTTTCCTTACTTAGTCTTAACTCCTTTCCCCATCAGAAGAACAGCCAGGTTTGATTAATGTGAATACAGTGTATCCCTAACACTCATTATGCATCTGAAAATATTGTATGACTTTAGAATCCACCACTCAAGGCTAGGGAGATGGCTTTGTCCCCAACATTCATATCAGGTGGCTCATAACTTCCTGTAGCTCCAGCTTCATGGGATCCAACATTTTAGTGCATCCATTTCAAAAAATTCAAATTAAAAGCTACTATGTACTGCTGTTATTTGTTATTTGCTATGTCTGGCCTTCCACAACTGAGAACCTGGTAACGTTTGTGTAAGATCTGCTTCAAATGGCCGTTCCTTTCAAGCACTTTTTACAGGTAGTTCTTGGTTTTGCAACCATTGATTTTCACATTGTCATTCTTGTGCTTGGGCTTAGAAAGCACAGGAAACAAAACTGTAATAATATAAGTGACAGAGAAAGCCACCTCTGCCTTCCATTTCAAAGATTTTTGTTTATAAAACCGTATGATGAAAAGGGTTTACCTATCTGTGTTTCATTTCTGATAAGTCTTTCCTGTCATAAAATATACTGAACTTTTTCTTTTTGATGTGCTATCAAAGTTTTCATTCATTATTGAAACTCCAGTTCTCTTTCATCCTGACACAAATTGTATTTAAAAGATGTTATATTATTTATATTGCATTAGATATTTTTGTAAGTCAAGTATGAAGCCTGAATTCCTAGTCAATCTATGAGTATGTATTGAAAACTATTTATGAATAATTACTCTACACATTTTATTGATGACATGCTAGAGAATGCTATATGCAAATGCATTTGTAAGGATCAAGAAAGCACATGACTAACCAAAGGGATAGCTGATGCTGGCCTCAGAGGGAAGCAAATTGCCTACCAATGCTGCTACATTGAATGCAAAAAGCAAGCTTGAGGGTGCAGAACACTTTGTTGGTCAAGTAAGGTGTACAAACCTGAGGACCTAACTTCAGACACCTAGAATCTGTTTACTCAGAAACTGTGGTTTCCAACACAACTACTCTGGGGTGGAAGGTGGTCTGGAGAATCCTAAAAGTTCACAGACCAGCTAGCTAGTCTTGTGTTATCAGTATCAAAGCAATGAAAGACCCTGCCTCAAGCAAGATAGAAGTTGAAGACAACACCTGAGGTTGTTTTCTGACATCTATGTGGGCCCTGTGGCATACATACACCCATACTCAACACATGCAAGCATTCAAACATACATATAAATGCATAAATAGGGAAAATAATTAGATATGTACAGACCCATACATAAGCAGACACACCCCTTTCAGTAAAAGTAAGCTTGCAGGATAATCTTATTTCATGGTACAAGCCCTTCTGATTTTCCTGAGACTATTTTAGAACTTCATCCCTGTGCTCACTAATGACCTGTTAATGAACTGACACACACTGTACTTATATAAATTATGGAGTTGCTGAACTTGAGTTAAAGCTTGGTACATTTCAAGGATATGAATCAATCATGCTGTTATTAATGACGACTGTCACCTTTCTGCCCTTTACACTGTGTTATTTCATAGCACCTCTATCTTGATAAGTGCTCGGTGACTTTGAAAGTCTGGACACTTTTTGACTTAACCATTTTCTCTATGACCTGGTCTCTAAGCTTCAACATTATTTTCTGTGGCAGTTACTAGTGGTTAAAAGTGCCCAGATATGAACATCATTGCATCAACAAACACCAAGACTGAAGAAAAAAAAAAAAAAAAGAAAAAACTGTACTGTGCTAGGTCAGACTGCAGAAGCTGCACATTACAAAGGTACTAAAAGAACCCTTCTGAGGTAATTCTTCATTAAGTCTTCCTGGGAGATTGTATATTGTGTCAAATATGCAGTTAAAACTAACTAACATTGGACAGAGGTCCTTAAAGGGATTATGGGAACACTGCCTATCCTATCTCACTCTGTTTCGTAGACTAAACCATAAATATCTACTCTGATTTAGAGTTGTCTTGTTATAGGATGTTTCCCAATTGAGTCACTCTTTCTTGGACTTGAACTTCCAAAGCTACTGATCTATGTACTTTTCCATTTGTAAGGAATTGCCTTGAACGCTTTGTTGTAGACCATATGGATTTCTGTTACAAAGGAGAAAATAACTGAGAAACTGGAAGGATAACTGAAAGTCCCAGACATCTATTTAGATTACTTAATTGCTCGAGTAGCATCTTGGTGAACCAAAACTTGTTTGCTGGAGGCTTGGAGAAAATGGCATTGTACATGTTCATTCTCTTGAGAAGTAAAAATCATCCTTGGTCTGCCTAGGCTGATGGATCAATGTGTGAAGTGCTAATTACAGAAGCATGAGGATTTGATTTCATATCCTCTGCATTCATACAAAAACTGTGTATTGTGATGGTTATCTGTAGTTCCAATGCTGGAAAGGCAGACACATGTGGGTTCCTGATGATCATTGATTAGAAAGCCCACATGAATCATGAGATCTAGATTTAGAGAGAGAGAGACTCTCAAATATTAAGTGGAGAGCATTTAATGAAGATGTATGTCATCAACCTCTTACCATACATGCAAATATTTGCATATACATATGACATATGCAGATATGCTTCAAAGGACTGGACAGATAACACTGAAGGGTTTGAAGCCAGTTTCATTTATGCTTCTTGAGTATCCCCCCTGACTTTCTAGTGACTTATTT
The DNA here is from genome assembly GCF_011762505.2 of Arvicanthis niloticus. NCBI lineage: Eukaryota > Metazoa > Chordata > Mammalia > Rodentia > Muridae > Arvicanthis > Arvicanthis niloticus. Next base: position 12,219,079 of record NC_047667.1, on the reverse strand, counting down.
GAAATCTTACTAGAACTTATAAGCGGTAAACCTTTTTCATATGACTATGTGTTTTTAAAATACAATGTCTACAGGAAAAGGAAAATATTTTCTTTCTCCCTCAAAAAAATATGAAGAACTTTTCCTTGAGAAGTAACATAAGGCACAGGTAATTATTCTATTGCTGGCCAGTACTACCCTCTGCTAACATTTTCTGCATTGAAACCAAACTATATTGGAGCGGGATTGCTAGAAAATCACACAGTTTTCTGTAATTTTTTCTTTTCTTTTAAATTATTTACATACTTGTTAACACTGTATTTTCTGTGCTTGACCCTGTAAGGAATGGCCAACTTAAAAGTGTTGATTGCAAAATGAGCTTTAGCTAAAGGTAAATTGTATCTTTCTATTTAAGTGTAGGCCGCCTACACTAAATTTTGTATTAAGACTCAATATTTGCTTATAAAAATTAGTGCAGTGTCACCACAGGTCAATGGGATATATCTAATTCTCTTTTAAAAAGTAAATGTGCATGCTATCTGGGCTGTCAATTTATACATTCCTATGTGTTTGAAAATAAAATTTTGGATGGCAGCAAAGGATGAGTTGAGATGAAACCAGAAGAACTATATCAAATAACTCAAATTAAGTAACTCAAAAAGATTGCTAACTATAAATATTTTACTGTTTCTTTAGCCTGCTGTGGACATGAGACTAAAAGGACAGATTGGCACAATCCCCCTTGCCTGGCTGTGTCCAACACTCTCCATCCCACCTTTGCTGGAAGAACCAATAAGAGGCACAGCCCATGGAAGTAATAAGTGAGAAAGTGGGCAATAGTTAGAGATTCTAGCTGGGAGAAGTTTGAGGTGATCCTTCTGTTGGTGTCATAAAATGCTGGGAGAAGACCAGCTTAAGAAAGTAAGAGTTTATTTGGTCTCACCATTTTGTCATGTTGACCAATAGCAGTAAAGGTTTTCAGGAGCTTCGTCAAGTTCCAGGTGCCTTGACTTCCTCACTACAGTAGACCATAACCTTGAACTATCAGCTAAAGCACACTCTTCTGCCTACTGAACTGCTTTTGTCAGAGTACATTATCATAACAACAAGGAGAAACCAAACTTGAATACAGATTTGTAGAAAATGTTAGAAGGACATCAGACTGAAAATAGGACAGTGAACCAATCTTCTGGTCTGAGAAAACAAGGTTTTAAACAATGTTGAAAACAGAGATCCAGTAGATACCAGGTTTCGGAGTTTTAGACATAACTTGAAGATGCAGAAGTATTCAAGAAAAAGTAAAGGAAATTTATATAAAATATTGCATTTTAGAGGAAACAGTCAAACACTTTTCTTCTTAAGATGTATGGTAAAGGAAGATTTAATTTAATAATTCATATAAAAGATGCTCATTACATATTTACTGTTTTTCTTTAATTATAATAAGGTATCCTTGTCCTTATGCTTTGTAATAACACAATACCTTCACTTACATGATCCCAAGGTAAAACAGCACAGAAGATTAATAATATACATAATTGTTTTAATGTATGCATATATAATATGTGTGTGTGTATGGTGTATGTACGTGTGTGTGTGTGTGTGTGTGTTTGTGTGTGTGTGATTTGTGTGTGAGTACATGTGTGTACATGCCACTGTCTGGAAACTAGAGAACAACCTCATGTCTCATTACTTGCTTTCTACATTATTTGGGACAGGATCTCTTGTTCCTTCTTCTACATATCTGACTAGCTGGCCTGCTTACAGACTTCATTGTGTTCCCCTGTCTCTGCCTCCCATCTCACCATAGAAAGAAGGACTAGGATTACAGATAGTTGCTACTGTGTCTGGAAGCTAAATCCCTAGATCCAATGTAACAAAAAGCCAAATATTAGGATGTGGTTCTACAAGCCCAGCACTGAAGATGCAGAGCTATTAAAATATCTGGAGCTCCTTAGTGAGCCAGTGCAACCTTCTTGGAGAGCTCTGAGACAGTGAGGGACCCTGTCTCAAAAAACAAGGTGAACAGGACTAGAGAAAGGACATAAAATTGTTTTCTGGACTCCACACAGCCTGGAAGAATATGCCTGTACACTCATAGACTAATGCACTCATATTCCTACAAGTGCATGTGTGCATGAGAGCTCACACACACACACACAGGGGAATCTCACACACAGCATTTGTGAAATCTACAAATAAACTAAACATGTTTCAAAATATTTGGTGGACATAATAATAGATTTGAATGAGGGTATTACTATTATGTCCTTTGGTCACAAATTTATTATTTTTTGTTTTGTTTTGTTTTTCTTTTTTATTGGATATTATATTTACATTTCAGATTTTATCTCCTTACCCCATTCCCCCCACCACCCAGGAACACCTTATCCCATCCCCACTCCCCCTACTTCTATGAGGGTGTGCCCCCACCTACCCCCACTCCCACCTCCCCACCCTCGAATTCTTCCTCACTCAGTGTTCAGCCTTCATGTGACCAAAGATCTCCTCTCCCACCTATGCCCAACAAGGCCATACTCCCCTACATATACAGCTGGAGTCATGGGTCCCTCCCTATTTTGTTTTATTATGTCACAGTCTACAATGAAATCTCCCTTAGAATATTACATAAATAAACAATGCTACTCTACTTAGATGGGACCTTAATCCTTGAGCATGTTGTACCCATCCAAAGGTGCTATTGGTATATAATGAATTCTGAGAGGAGAGCAAGAGTGAAGGGAGAGGGGGAGGGAAAAAGAGGGAGATTGATACAGGAGAAAACCATTATAATAATTATTTCACAATAATAATTTCACAATAATTATCTGATTTTTATATTCTCAAAGAATTTCATTATATTTCTTGACTTTGCATTTCTTATGCAAAAAATAACATGAAGACTGGAGAGATAGCTCAGCAGTTAAAAGTGTTCATTGCTTTTCCAGAGGACCAGATTTTAGTTCCCAGAACCCACATCAGGTAGATCAGGGTTGCCTAGAATTCCAGCTCCAAGGTATCTAATGCCTTCTTCTGGACTCTGTGACTATCTGCATCAACATGGCAGATACACACACACATACACACTCACATCCACATGCACACAAACACATAAATAAAAAAAACTTAGATGCAAAATTTCTTAATTGAATTACAAACAACTTAATTATATAAAGCATGTATATTCTAAAAATACAACAAGTGTCAAAGTCAGATTAGAATTATTTCTAATATTTATATTTTATATTTATATTTATATAAATATAGCAAATGAAGCAAAGGCAAAGAAATAAACATTCATAAATTTTCTGTCAGAATTATCACAAAATCCATTTAGCTATACAAATGAATTTACAAATTTGGGATCAAAACAAAGACCATTATAATAAGAAAAATCCAATCATTCTAAGGAGGTCAGACTTTTCATTTCTCTTTATTGCTCATTTGTTTCTACATTAAAGTCACAAATGCAGAGTTTGTATGAGTGTACCATGCAAAGAGCAGCAAGTGAATCACAGGCAAGGCTGGTAGCTGGAGACAGGGTTAAGAGTCCCATTGTTCAACATTGTTCTTGAGCTAAAGGAAGGAACACTGCATAATCATGTAGGTTATAAGAGTCCAAGAAATAATGGTCAAAGGCTGACTCATTATACTTGTTCTAGGAAGCAGGAGACTACAAAAACAATATAGGTCCAAAAGATCCCTAACTTTAAAACAGTGTGAGCCAAAAGCCAAGCATAGTGACCCATGTCAGAACTCTAGCAAAGGGACTGAGACAGGAGTATGGTGAGTTCCAGACTACTTCAGGCTATAAGAGGAGAATATTTTAAGGAAGGATGAATGGTAGAAAAGGGAGGCAAGTGGGGAAAAGACCCCAGATCCCATCCCTGAGCCCTCATTTTTTTTAACAATGCTTATTAGTAGCTCTGGGAAGAATTCCATTCACACCCTCAGTGAAAAATTGTAGTTGAGCAAGATAACCTGAGCAAATGGTTGTCTGTTGTACATGTCCCTTTACCTTACTTCCTCTGGAGTTTCCTCTGGCTCAATTCTGCCAAGCTTTGTTGCCTGATATCAGAAAACTAAAGTTTATGTTTATATTTACATAGCAGGTTCTACTTATCTTTATTTCACAGATCCTGTGCACATGTGTGTATGTGTGAATACCTGAGCATGTATGTGTGAAGGGGAGTCTGTTTCCCTGTGTGTGTCTGTGGGTATATTCATGAGGACATTAAAGAACTGATTAACATCAACAACTAACCTTCTATTTTCTCTCTCCCATTTTAGGAATATGGGAGAATTTAAGTAGCTTTAACAAAATTTTCTTACTTACCAAACAATACATGTGCGCTCTTTTCCGACTATTATATTATCACCATGCAGTTATTGTCCTTCCTATCCTTTCAACATTATCCCCCAATGGTTATACATATGATCTAGGAATAACACAAACTGTTAAAAAATGACATTACCACACATGGCAATATGATTGCCAGAAAATACTTTTTAGTAATAGTAATATTTCTTGTCACAGAAATGTCATACACAAGGCATACATTGCATAATGCATGTGACCAAGTAGACGCCCATGTTCACTGGGTTGGAAGATATAATTTCTAACTTCAACAAAACAGAAATGAGAAGCATGTTTTCAGAGTATAAATTTGTTCAGGAACACTGACACAATGACAGGCTCTCAAGTGGGTCCCTCATCCAACTGACAGCCTGGGCTAACATGAACCTTTTAAAGTCCAGGACAAATCACTCGAAGATATTGCCAATTTGCCTTTTTCCCCATTATGTCTTTCAATATGTTTTGTGTGGAATGCCTTTTCCACAACTTTGACAAGTTCTAAATCCAAAGCATACTAAAGTTAAGCTTCAATTTTTATCGAGAATTAGTTCTATTTTCCTCCGTGCTTTCAAGAACTGAGCAACTAAAAGGCATTTGGTGACTTTAATGGCCTTTCTGTGGCATCCCACGATATTCTGTCTAACCAGCACGATCAAGGAAGCAGGCCTTAACCTTTTTCAAAACCTTCTGGCTTTTAATTTAACTTCACTCCTTGATTTTAACACAAAGTGTTAGGTCTCTCAGGTTTACAGCAAACTTACCAAGAGTGACCTTGAACTTCTGAGCTTCCTGTTTCTCCTGATTGCTGTGGTTGCATATGTGTACCCCTTGCTCAATTCAGGAAGTGCTGGACAGAAGCTAAGGCTTTGTGCCTGTGCCTGCTAGACCATCATGCAACCCAGGGAGCTACATTCCCAACCTCCCTTCTACCTGTCACAGCATAAAACTTTTCCCAAGTATCCTGTATTCTTGTCTTTGAACACTAAGGTAGGAGGTGAGGGCACGAAACTCTGTACTAGCCCGTGATTTGTTCTGATTTTATTCTCATTATTTTTCTCATCACTAAATTCACTAATTTGACAATATTAAATATATCCAATATACATTTAAAAATTAAATGTGTACATAAATTATATTTAGCTTATAAAAACAGTAACAAGGTCCTGTTTAGTAACAGCCTCACCTATCTGTCAGGTTAGGTGCAAGAGTTTCAGAGATGAATACAATATCTCATTTGTTCAATCTACACAGGCTGGGACATAGTTCAGTGGCAGATTGCTCACCTAGGAAGCACAGGGTTCTGAGTTTCATCCCCTGCATACCTCAACAAAATGTGTATCATCTATTCAGCAGATATAAGGTTTTCCCCAGATTTCTCTTTTTGGTGAAATCATTTCTTTAGACAGGTATCTTATCACTTTGGTGTGTTAAAAATTGTTGGTAATTACACTGTAATGACATAATGTTTTAAATTATACATTATACTTCTTAAAAGTTGAATTTCCAGGCAGGATGACCACACACTTATAGACACTTGAATGTTTGTTGGTTTTTTTATTCCACCATATATTCTAAGGTAACCACTATATATATATATACATATATATATATGTGTGTGTGTGTGTGTGTGTGTGTGTGTGTGTGTGTATGTCGCGCGCACCTCCCGTGTCCTCCCTCACCCGTGGGAGAGAAACACGAGAGACGCAATTCGGGTAGTTACTGCAAAACGAGGCTTTACTCTGAATCAGCAGACGTGGAAAACGCGGAAGGACGCGGAAGGAAGCGGAAGGGCTGAAGACAGGAAGGGGCCTAGCTTAAATACACCCTAGAGTGATGTATTCACTTCTGATTGACTGTTCGCTCACCACCCAATATTACGCCTCGGGATTGGCCAGTGACTTTGGTGGGTTTTCTGCCTTTGCAGCTGCGCAGTTACTTGTTTACTGCTGGGAAGACACGAGGCCAGCGCCATCTTGGAATGGCGCATACTGACTGCGGCTCCCAACATGTGTATGTATATGTATATACGTATATATATACATACATATATGTATATATGTATACATATATATGTGTGTGTGTGTGTTTCTGTGTCTGTGTCTGTGTGTCTGTGTGTATGTATGTATGTGTGTGTTTCTGTGTCTCTGTGTGTGTGTGTGTGTATAATGCGATTAATGGGATTGCTTCAAGTTTTTCTTCATTTAGTTTGATGGTGGCTACTGGCTTGCTGTTTATTCCTTTTACTACACGATCAAGTAGGCTTTATCCCAGGAATGTAGGGATGGTACAATATTTGGAAATCCATCAAAGTAATCCACTCAGAGATAAAAAAACACATGATTATCTCACTAGATGCTGAGAAAGCATTTAACAGAATTCAACATTCCTTCATAGTCAAAGTCTTGGAAACATCAGGAATTCAAGGCCCATACCTAAACATAATAATTCCCTTCTTTAAAATATGTTTGAACAAGGATTCAGACAAGGGCTTCAGAAAATGTCTCATTTGTACCCTGAAGGAAAGTCAAAAGGAAACATTATTCAGAGAACTACTTTAAATAGATCTTTAAAAGCGGGGGGGGGGGGGGGGGGGGGGGGAGATTTTAAAGAAAAAGAAGAAATTCATAATGCAAAAGTCAGGTGAATATTTTAAGAAACATCAACAAATAAATTTCTGAAGATACACAAAAGATGAGGAAAAAGGGTGAAATTTTTATAGGATGTATAAGCTGACTTGAAGACAAACATATAGAGACAGAATATAACATGTAAAGGAGAAATGTTACCAGTCAAAACTGTACATGTTAAGTGTGCTCTGTGAAAAGTTTCAAAATAATGAATGCTCACAATAACCTATATTAATCCAATGAAAGAAATTGAAATACTATATATATATATACATTCATTTAATCTTATATTATATAATATACATTTATTTACTTATAAAGATTTCTATATCATAAATAGAATATAAGTTAGGCAGATCTTAACACTTGTCGTAGTTAGTAATCAGACATTAGCATTTAAAGCAGTGGTTCTTAACCTTCTTAATGCTGTGACCCTTTAATAAAGTTCCTCATGCTATGGTGATTTTCCCAAAAAATATTTCATCACTACTCATAACTGTAATTCTGGTACTGTTATGAATCATAATGTAAATATCTGATATGCACAACATCTGACATGAGATCCCCAAGGAGATCACAAACCACAGGTTGAGCACCACTGATTCAGAGGATGTGTTTCAAGAGTCAAATAGCACATACTGCTAAGAGCAAACAAAAATTTATGTTACAGGGATCCCACCATGAAAGACCACTCAGATACAGTCTACAAACCAACTGAAAGTCTTTTTTCAAGCTGGCTGAGATTATGTTTAAGTATTATGAGACCCAAATGCAGTGCTGAGCATTTAGAGGAAGGGTCTTTTAAGGCAAAACTCATATCCAGATATCTCACTTGGCAGCTGCAGGGGAGGTTTTGCACAAACAAGCAGTTTAACAGGTGCTAAGTTAAGTTTTCTGAGGCATCTTGACATTGGGCTCCTAGAATCAAGATAGATAATTTCCTACTAGGCTTCCCATCAAGGGGATCAAATTCTAGTTAAACTATATGGCCTCAGCAAGAATACAAGATGGAAGAATCTCTTCCCTGTCTTGCCTTTTCACAATAACTGTCATCAAGACAGAGTCAACTAACTTCAATACCATCCATGAGATAACTGAGATTAAATAAAGATAGAAAGCCAGTAATCTATTAAAAATAATCCGAAAAGTTGAAAGTAGCTTTAAGCCAAAGAAATAGAAATCCAAAAGTCTCTTTTATGAGGATGTTTATAGTCTGCTCTAAATTGTATTTTATTTAGACTCTCACATTGCTTTATTTGAAAGTGTCTTTTCAAAGGATTCACTAGGAATACGGATTAGCAAATAAAGTGCTTGCCAAGCATGCCTGAGTACCTGAGTTCAAATCCTTATGATAAAAGCTGGGTGTGGATGTGTACATCTGTAATCCCAGTGGTGGAAGGTCAGAGACAGGAGGACCTCAAGATCTGTTCATCCAGTCTTGTTGAATCAGTGAGTTCAAGTTCAATGAGAGATTTTAGTCTCAAAAAAATAAAATTATAACATGGAGAGTGACTGAGGGAGGTACCTGACAATGACCTCAGCCTCTGACTTCAACACATCCAGGCATATGGACACATGCTACACAGGAACTATGCACAAATACTTATCACATCACATCACATCACATCACATCACATCACATCACATCACACCACACACACACACACACACACACACACACACACACACACTCACTCATGCCATCCACATGTTTATACACACACAAATAAACCTTGTATGCTAAAACTTAAAGAATTCATTAAAAACCAAAAAAAAAACCAAGAAAATTATTTGCTCTTACTGTTTAATTTTTTTTTAAAAAAAATTTAAACCTTGATGTTTGAATATCAACATATATAATGAGCAGCAAAATGTGCAAGCAACAGAGATGTTCTGTTGACCTCTATTTTACATAAAATTCAAATGCAGCTAAAGATTGTCAGAAAAGAGGAGTATATGAACACAATAGGGTGTATGGGTTAGAGTCAAATTGTTTGATCAGGATTGAGGCAGGTAATGTAGAAATAGAAGAGCAGTCTCTCCAGAGGAATTTTTATTTAGTCAGGACTGATGAAGGGCCACTGTTTTTGCAAAGAGGTGAGACTGTGTGCATACCATGTTGGGGTCTTCCAGTTTTGTAGGATGGAAAAGGGAGAACTTTAGGGATATAAGAGTTCTTCTTCAGCCTGGAGGAAGTAGACATCATTGTGTTTGCTATGTGGGTCTCCTTATCTGACAGTTTCTCCATAGGCTTGTAGGTTATTAACTCTTAACACACAACCAGTGCCCCTTTCTCCTGGCAGTGTTCAATTTCTTTATTTGGATGACTCAGTTATGCACAGTGGCTTGATACTCATTGATTTGATTCATAATAATTAGTCATATCCATCTTCACATATTCTATTTCAGTCATATTTTAAAGGCTAATACTTTTGTCATAGAAAAACATATAAATCATCTATCAATTATAAATATTTCCCAAACTGCTTTGGGCTTAGGAATAAAACTACCAGATTTTAAAAAGAGATATATGAAGACTTAGGTCATTTGAAGTCAGATCTCTGCTGTTCAAGGAAATTAGATAAGCGCCCCCCCCCCCGTCCAAATGAAAGATGGTGCTTTTCCTTCTACTTTTCTGTGCAGAATGTGGGACTTTTTCCATTTGGAGAGTCAACAGATGTAAAGCCTCATTGCTAGCATATTAGTAAAAATGAAAAGGCATTACTAGGACAATGACTAAGAAACAGGAGACAGGTCTCTGATTAAATACACCAGACTTCTCTTAGCATAATTTCTGACATGTCAATTAACAATCTGAGTTACTGAAATATGTCTCTGTCCAATCTGTATATAGTAGCTCTACATGCAAAAAATCCCTTGCAAAGTTACCTAATAAAACACAGCATGCCCTTGGGCAACTAATTCCAAAGACTACTTTGCAAAAAACAAGCCAATAAATATTCTGGGTCTCACTTCTGTAAGACATCAGGGTGAGATTTTCTAACATCAAGAGCTCTAGAAATGTCCACAATCTTGCATAGTCATTGAAAGGTTTGGAGGTTCCAGAAAGATACTGAGGTACTATGTCCTTCTGTGTAAGAGATTTGTTTAATGGAATTCTCCATGCCAGACAGACAAAGCCACAGGCTGGGGCTCTGTGGAGTATCCAGTCCTCTCTGACAGGGTGACAGTCCCTTCTTATAGGTCTCAGAAGAAAGGGGAAGCTTCATGTAGTTAGTCGGTTTGATATCGGGGTGGTGGCAGGAGTCGGGAAAGAACGTGAGTTAAGGGTGCAGGGAAGTGAGAGGAGACATACCTAATTAAGCATTAACATCATTGATGACACATTAGCATCATTGATGCTGCAATGGGAGGATGTGCTGCCATGCCACCATCATCTGAAGTCCTCTAAGACCAAGTCTGGCAATCTGAGATCTTTGAGCTTCCTTGGTGAAGTGAGACTATGATCTGCCGTTCTCCGGGACACCTGGGGAGTCTATTAATTAGCAGGCTAGAGATTCCCAAACAGGCTTCTGTCAGGTGCTTTGCCATTTTCTCTACAACAGATGTTAGGAGGATGCTGTGAGTAGGCTTGACCTAATCAGCAATCTGGTCTGGAGTCTGACAGTCACTAGACTTCCCCCTATAGCTGGCTCAAAGTATTAGACTGGAGACTGGCTGTGGGTTACAAAGCTGTTCATTCATTCCTTACCATCATCACTTTCTTCCACCACCATGAGTCCTGAGTGACCACGACACTACACCCTCCTGTGGCAGTCTATGCCTGAGTTATGTCCTCAGAAATTATTACCTAGATGAATTAAGTCTCTCTCTAGAGTAATGCCACTTGAGATAAGGAAGCCTATTTTGAAACAAGCGTTGGAGGTCTCTAGTTCATGACACCTAGTCAGATTACAAAGAAAGGCTCCACATGTTCAGCCAACTTCTTGTTTAATATAATAATAGCATGACTTTAACCATCTCTCTCAAAGGAAAGGTGCTCTGCCTCATGGCAGTTAAGAAACCAACCTTGAAGGCTAAATGTTTGATCAGGAAACAAGCATGTTAAGGGTAAAGCCAGCAATTTCTCAACACCAGTATTTAAACGTAGGGTGTAAATTGTCAGAGCACTTTTCTTTCATCCCTTTCCACGGCAGTTCACAGGCAGAAAGAGAAAGTATTGAAGTCTAGCTGCAGGACCTTGAGGCCACAAAACAACCAGCAGAAATCACAAAAGACAGCCAATCAATGGGTGCTGTGACTGTGAACAGACCTAAAGGTCATTTTTGGCTAATTCACTTAATTCACAGGGTTACAAAAATGTGGACTCTCAGTAGATAGGCACTGGCCTAATTCCTTCTCAGTTAATAATCATCATAGACATTGCAGATATGGCTAGCTAGTTCATGTCGAAACCTCTCCACTAAAGAGACAGCATTGTCTCTTGGGACCTGAAATGCTCTCTTTAAAAAAAATTATTTATTCTCTCTCTCTCTCTCTCTCTCATTGTGTATTGTGTGTGTGTCTGTCTCTGTCTCTCTGTCCTCTCTGTTTCTGCCTCTCTCTGTCTCTCTCCCCCCTCACACACACACTGGGTGCATGTGTGTATGTGTGTGTGTGTGTGTGTGTGTGTGTGCGTTGAATGGACGTTAATATATCCATTGCTATACTGAATGGATATATGAATGGATGTTAATATATGAATGAATATATATATTGATGTTAATATAGCAACCTTGTATTTCTCTGGAGCTGTAGTGACAGAAGATTCAGAGCCACTTATACTGGTGTTAAGAACCAAACTCAGATGCTCTGAAAAAAAAAAAAACAAAACAGTACTCACTCTTAGCCCCTGAGCCATCCCTCTAGCCCTTCTCTTTAAGATGATTTAACAATAAGAAAGTGTTTGGTCATAGAATATCCAAGCATACCCTTTGAATTAGAAAAAATAATGCTAATGACCAATCCCTGACACTATTAGTGAAAATCTGCTATGCTTGCAGACAGGAACCTAGCAAATCTGTCCTCTAAGAGACTCCACCCAGTAGCTGACTGAAACAGATGCCAAACATTGGATGGAGGTCTGGACTCTTATGGAAGAGTTGGAGGAAGAATTGAGGGCCCTGAAAGGAATAGAAACCCCACAAAAAGACTAACATAGTCATAATCTGGACCCTTGGGGCTCTCAGAGATTGAACTACCAACCAAAGAGCATAAACAGGCTCTACCTAGGCTCCCTTCACTTATGTAGTAAATGTGCAGCTCAGTCTTTATGTGGGTTCCCTAACAACTGGAGCAGGGGCTATTGCTAAAGCTGTTGCTTGTCTGTGAAATAAATTCCCTCAACTGTGATGCTTTGTTTGGCCTCAGAGGCAGAGGATATGCCTAGCCCTGCAGACACTTGATGTACCAGGGTGGAGGGATACCCAAGTGGGTGTTCCACTCTTTCAAGGAGAAGGGGAGGGGGGATTAGGGGAAGAGACAGAAAGGGTTAAAATTTTTCAAAAACTCCTAACAGGCTGAACAGAAACAAGAGTGCAGGTCAGCTTGGTCCTGAGCTCTGTGTTTCAGGAACTTGGCTGACGACAAGATAGATGGTTGATTACAAATAGGCTCTTTGAGAATAGCCTATACAAAATGTTCCTCATGTCTGTTCCTTGGACCCTGTCACAAACCTAATAGTGGGCTGGGACTTTAGACAGGTACTCTCCAATAACATCCTTCATTCCCCCTGGTTGTGGTATTTTTCTTGTGGTTTTTGCCTTTAAATTTCCTCCACCTCCAAAGCTAGGGTGTCAGACCCCATTGCCCCTATGTGGGTTATGGGTCTTGACCTCAGCATGATGATCAAAATAAACCTCTTGCTGATTGCATCGAGTTCAGTGTCTTGTGAGTTATTGGGAGGCTGTGAATTTCTGAGGCTTGAGTGAGGTCCTCCCTTCATGGGGGTTTTACAAGACTATCTGAAGGAAAAAACTGGAGAGGGGGCAGAGATCAGGATATAAAGTGAATAAATAAAAAGTTTAACATTTTTAAAGATATTATGGTTTTTCTAGTATATTATCCACATGTAATCTACAAGGCAATATTACAAGGAAAACATTGGATTTATTCCATTGTGAGACATACTAAACCTGGGGAAGTGGTTTATTCTTGTGAAGTGTTTGCCTTGCAAGCATGAGGACCTGAACTGATTATCAGCACCCATGTAAAAAGTTTAGTGGTAGTTGCTTGTAATCCCTGTGCTTTAGAGATAGGAAGAAGCAGATCACTGGAGCTTACTGGCCACCTAGCTTAGCCTACTTGATAAGGTCCATACTTGTTAGGAGCTGCGGTGAGCATGACAACATTCGCCATTACAAGATGGCGCGGGCATCCTGTGCTCCCACAAGTAAACAACTAACTGTGCAGGTGCAAAAGGCAAAAGCGCACCAAAGTCACTGCCCATCCCGGGGCGTAATAAGGGGTAATGAGTGAACAGCCAATCAGAAGTGAACACACCACTCTAGGGTACATATAGCAGTGCCTTTCCCGGGCTTGGTGTCTTTCCGCTTCTGCTGATACAAGAATAAAGCCTCGCTGTAGTAACCACCCGAACACTGCCTCACGTGTCTCTTTCACAGGCGAAGGGGACTCAGAAGGGGCGCAGAACACATACTAGTGGAAGACCTATCTCAAGAAAAAGAAGGAGATGGTCTGTGAGGAATGACCCTCAAGGATATACCTTGACTTCCAAAAGCCTGTACATACAAATGTATATAGGCACATATACTGTTCATACATCTAAAAAGTGCCCTTTGAACACACTAGAAGTAGAGTTATCCTTCAGGTCTGGGCCCAGGAACTGAGCAGATCCAAAACAGCAGCTCTGCCCTCAATCACAAAGAACCCAGAGGAAGCAGGGCTCTCAGGAACTCTAACCTGGGCAGTATCTTAGGTAAGCAGACAGCAAGGCCTGCCCCAAACAGGGAGTAACCGGGACCCACAAGGACACAGGAAGTCACTCCCAGCCTAGAGCACCGGTTCCCTTTGGTCTGGGCCAGAGCACTAAGCAGATCTTGGGCTGCAGCTCTGCCCCCAATCTCTAAGAACTCAGAGGAAACAGGGCTCCCAGAGCTCTAACCTGGGCAGCATCCTGTCTGCGCTTGAGCACTGAGCAGATTTTGGGCCCCAGCACTTACCCCAGTAGTTACACCCACCCCACAAAGTTCTGATATAACCAAGATAATAGGAAAAACAGACTCCAGTCAGGGACAGAGCAGGTAGCACTAAGGAGGTACAGATGGCAAAAGGCAAGTGCAAGAACATAAGCATCAGTAAACCAGGGTACTTGGCATCATTAGAACCTAGTTCTCCCACACTAGAAAGTCCTGAATTCCCTATATCACTAGGAAAGCAAGATTCAGTTTTAAAATCACTTCTAATGATGATGATAGAGGACTTTAAGAAGGACATAAATAACACTCTCAAAGAATTTGAGAACACAGGTAAACAAGTAGCAGCCCTTAAAGAGGAAACACAAAAATCCCTTAAAGAATTACAAGAGAACACAATTAAACAGGTGAAGGAATTGAACAAAACCATCCAGGACATAAAAATGGAAGTTGAAACAATCAAGAAATCACAAAGGGAGACTATGCTGGAGATAGAAAACCTAGGAAAGAAATCAGGAATCATAGACACAAGTGTCACCAACAGAATACAAAAGATGGAAGAGAGAATCTCAAGTGCAGAAGATACCATAGAAAATATCAACACAACTGTCAAAGAAAATACAAAATGCAAAAAAGTTCTTAACACAAAATATCCAGGAAATCCAGGACACAATGATGAGACCAAACCTAAGGATAATAGGTATAGATGAGAGTGAAGATTCCCAACTTAAAGGGCCAATAAATATCTTCAACAAAATTATAGAAGAAAACTTCCCTAATCTAAAGAAAGAGATGCCCATAAACATACAAGAAGCCTATAGAACACCAAATAAACTAGACCAGAAAAGAAATACCTCCCATCACATAATAATCAAAACACCAAGTGCATAAAACAAAGAAAGACTATTAAACGCAGTAAGAGAGAAAGGCCAAGTAACATATAAAGGCAGACCTATCAGAATTACATCAGACTTCTCACCAGATATTATAAAAGCTAGAAGATGCTGGGCAGATGTCATACAGACCCTAAGAGAACACAAATGCCAGCCCAGGCTACTATATCCAGCAAAACTCTCAATTACTATAGATGGAGAAATCAAGATATTCCATGACAAAACCAAATTTACACAATATCTTTCCACAAACCCAACATTACAAACGATAATAGCAGGAAAGCTCCAATACAAGGAGGGAAATTATACCCTAGAAAGAGCAAGAAAGTAACCCTCTTCCAACAAATCCAAAAGAAGATAGCCACACAAAGATAACTTCACCTCTAATAACAAAAATAACAGGAGACAACAATCACTGTTCCTTAATATCTCTTAACATCAATGGACTCAGTTCCCCAATTAAAAGACATAGGCTAATGGACTGGATACATAAACAGGACCCAGCATTTTGCTGGTCAAAGTTAGTTGATATATCTAGGTTGGGTATTAGGTTACACTTCTGATTGATATTGAGCATTCCCAAATTTATAAAGCCATTGGTTAATGTTTAAAAAAATTGTATAAAAGCAAAAAGGAGAAGGGGGTATGGGATAGGGTTTTTCTAGGGAGGGGAAATGGGGAAATGGGATGGCATCTGAAATGTAATAAAATATCCAGTATAAAAATGTTTTCACGTGGCCAGAAGAAAATCCTTTGTGCTGGCTCTGTACATTGCCCTGTAAAAAAAAAAAAAAAAAAAAAAAAAAAAAAAAAAAAAAAAAAAAAAAAAAAAAAAAAAAAAAAAGTAGAGTTATAGCTGAGCACATTTTAGCTTGCAATCAACAGTGTAAAAAAATAAAATGGCTTTAAATTCTCTTGAACTTCATGCAATCTTTCATTACATCAAGCACATTTATAGTTTAGCTTGTACTCATGGGATTTTAACACAGAAGTGGAGAAAGGCATGTAGGTATAATTGAACCATGTAGAAAAATATACAATGCTAATGGATACATGAATAACATGGCAAGGTATCCATTGCAGTGGTGTAACCATTTGAAGAGGATCAGCCCTGGTAAGTAGTCAAACTCAACTTCAAGGTTTTGTGTTTGGAAACTAAATAGGAAGGCAGGAAGTGATTCCAACTGAGGATGCCAGTCACAAGTTCTCCTCAGTGAGGAAAAAAAAAATTGGTAAATTACCATTTTCCACTTGAACATATTGGTCACTCTAAGAAGATCCCACATCCTGAGGAAATGGAGCCATGCTCACTTTCAGCTCTCTGCCTGAGACTGAGAGTTAAGCAGAGGTCTGTGCCATGGTTTAATAACAGTTTCTACTTTGTGGTCCTACTAAGTACCTGGTTCTTCCATGTTCTTTACATAGGCTATTGCGAACTAAAGCACATGCTGTGAAAGTCCCCACCAGTACCCAAAACTTATAAAGCAAGACATTTTTTTTTGTTCATGGGATGTCTTTCCCCATCATTCTGTTCAAGAAGAAATATCTTTCCATCATGATTACTTGAAGCTATCTTTTGTAAGGAAACTCCTCTCTGGGTTTCAAGGAAGCCTCTATTTCTCTTTGATTCCTCAACAAGTTGTTTTTAATATAGTATAATGTTTCTGCTAATGCTTATCCACTTCAAGTCCTCGTTTTGTTCTCAAGGTTCTTTCTTCTGATAAGCCCCATTCTTTAAAAAGCAATTATATCTCAGCTCCTTTCTGGAGGCATCTAGCCTGCTTCCCCTTTTCTACTTGATAAACACTATTTTCAGAGGAGCAAAACCCCACAAAATTATTTTAATGGGGTTGCAGAAAAGAGTGGGTTTATTAGATTTTGCTGTTTGGTTTGCCTTGCAGGTGATTTGAAAACAGGCATAGTCACATATTGTAAATTAGTGACTTTGATGAAGCACAATATCTTGGTTTCTCTTCAGCTTCCACTGACTACCAGGAGTAACTATCTCTATCACTGTTTTCCTCAGTGCTATGTAACAAAAAAATTAACAAAATAAAGGGTATTGTGGCTCATAGTGTGGTGGTACAGTCTCCTGTGTAAGGTAAGCATGAGATATCTGGTCTCACAGCCAGGAAGCAGAGAGAGAGATGGATGCTGGTACTTAGCTCCTTTCTCCTTTGTATTCAGTCCAAGACTCAGGACCATGAGATAGTGTTGCCTGAATTTAAATTTCAATTGAATTTTAAATTAAATTTGAATTTAAGTAGGTCTTCCCACCTCAATTAACCCAATCTAGAAACTTCCTGACATGTACAGTGTTTTTCTCTAGGTGGTTCTCATTCCTTTCAAGTGAGTAGTCCAGACGAATCATCAAACTCACCTTTTTCAGATCAGACATTGTCTTGACGTTGGTATTGGCTCTTGGGTGGATACCTTTAGTCTTCTGCTTTACTTGCCTTGAAACTGAAAGACTTTTTTTTTTTTTTTTGACTCTACAACAAAACTTAAAATAATAAATATAAACTAAATCAGACCTAGGTTTGAATTCTTACTGTATAGACAGTCTAGGCTAGCTACTTACCATCTCTGAAATTGAATGTATTTACTTAGAATCTCTGCCTTGTCTTTAAAATTTTTTGATTGAAGCTTATAATCTTTAAGTTACTATAATATCTATCAAAATAAAGGTTGTATAAAAATAGTCTATCTTATACCTTTTTAATTTCACATGAGATAATGAAAAGTTGATTAGTTTCTGGTTCAATCTAATTAACAAATTAAAAATATTTTTTCCTACAGATCATATTTTTAAAGTACAGCTAACAATTTGGAATAGAAGATAGCACCAGGACCACTGTTGCATTAACTTTTATGGTAAGAAGTAAGCAAATGCTAGTCACCTGGATAGGACCAATGGCAAGCCAACAGACAATTTATTCAATTTATTTAAACAATAGAACAATGAGTTTATTAGACTTTCTTATAAGGTTTCTTATTTACAGAACTCTGGGAAACATCCTAAACAGCTGTGTCACTGGAAAGTTCCACCCCATCATGGTTGATTGTTAATTCTACTGGTCAAGAATAAGACCACTACCATCTTTTTTGAGTCAAATTTAAAGCAAGGTCTAATTAAATACTATCCAAGATAATAGACTCTGCCAAGGACCATTTGGGGATTCCCAGAATGTTGAGAGCCGACTTTTAGCAGAAAGCATCTATCAGCTTTGCAACCATCTTGAGCCATATACCCTGACAGGAGACTTGGATTACAATAGCCTACAACAGCTGAGCACACTCTGATAACATCTTGCTTTAGATACCCAGGACTTTCCTTGGGTGTGTGAGATTAAAGGTGTGTGAGATTAAAGGTATGTGACTTAAAGGTGTGACTTAGAGATCAGAATTAAAGACAAGACCTAAGGGCATGACTTAAAGGTGTGACCTAAAGGCACAGCTTAGAAGTGAGACATATAAAAGGCGAGAGGCAGACAAGAGAGTTCAGAACAACTAGGACAGTATAACTTAGAGAACAATTTGGAGTAACAGGATTGAGTACAACTAAGAACTAGGAGGAGTACAACTAGGAACTAGGAACTCAAGACTTGAGACTTGGACTAGGAAGAGAGAGTGAAGAATAAACGGGATTGAAACACACTCTGTCTGGTCTCCATTCTTCGAGTACATCCTCACTCTCTCTCTTGTGGAACCCTGACCCGCAGACCGGAGCAGCAGCTTGGGCCGGGATACAGTGGCCTCCAAGCGCGGAGTGGAGAGGGCCGCAGCATTTTAGGCCACCTAAACATGGGGCAGCTCAGGTCTCAACACCAGAAAATAGCAATGAATCACATTACACATAGGCTCATTAAAGGCAAACCAATCAGGCTACATATGTCTCATTAGGCCCAATAGAAAGGAGTGTACATCCTGACATTCCTGCCCATGAACCTCCTGCCTACATGTGATCAAACTCACCAAGTATAGGTGTGATGCAGTTGGGTCAAGCAAACTTGTTTAGGGGAACAAAAACATATGGCTTGTTATTTTACATAAGCAATAGCGTCCACCATTTCAGAAAAGTATCTGTCTTTGGGCAAATAGATTTGTAGGTTAGAGGCACTTTTGTTTTTTTAATTCTCCTAGGCACAATAAATACAATTTAAAACATAACAATAGCTCTCACATGATGGCCTCATGGAAGCTGTATCATGTAGTGCCCCTTCCAACTAGCTCTTCACCTCCTATATACATAGATAGCTCCCCAGATCAAATGTAGCTTAGGGGAAGGACAAATGGCTGTATTTCCAAGTGAAGTCTCCTAATACTCCCTTCCACCATCCTTTATGGAGTGTCAATACCTTTGTTACTATAGACCTGGCTGAATCTTGTCTGTTCTTCACAGGGCAAAGTCCAAGATGGCAGCCCATATGACCTAGGAAATAAGAACATGCAATGGTCACAAACCCAAAATGCCTTCAGATGTCAGGCTAGCAGTCCAGAAAAATGAATATGAGGCAGGAACACTTCATCCCCATTGAGATCATCCATGTCCTTTGCATTTGCAGAATGGCCTCCTCTACAGTTGGCTTTAATGTTATTTTTGTTAGCATATTTTTCATCACCCTATTCAAAATAGTATTGAAAATTTCAACATTCTTTACTGTCTTTAAAACATATTATTAATTACAGGGCTAGAAAGATGACTCAGTGGTTAAGGACACTGTCTGCCCTTTCAGAGAACCTAGGTTTAAATCCCAGCACTGACACAGCAGCTAGCAAACATATTTTACTCCAGCTTCAGAGTATCCAATGCCCTCTTCTTGCCTTTGTCGGTACTGTACACTAATACACAAACAGACATGCAGGAAAAACATATCCCCACTCAAAATTAAGCAATGGTAATTGAGAATATGAGATTTACAAAATAGTTTCCTGCATAGGGGTATAAGCTCTTTAAATCACAGAAATAAGAGATGTTCTGTAAGCAGGCATTGAATAGACACTCTCTTCAAGTGCATTTGCAAGTGCTTATTGTATATCCTATTGTGTACAAATTTTTTCAAGATACACATTTAAATATCACCATTCTGATTTTTTGACTTATGCATGTATACTTTATTCATCAATCAGTGAACTTTTGTAGAAAGGCACATTTTTACATGCACTACTTATGAAGTGCTTATTTCCTATGTGATTCCAATTTAGAGAAATAGCTTTCACATCAAGCAAGTTATTCCCATAAAGTCACTTCAGAATCACTTTGGTAGACAGCTCAAAACAGTATAAATGCTTTCAGAGTCTTTCCTTTTAAACTCAATTCATGTGCTTACAAAACATAATTTATTTCAGAGTTTTCCCACAGTGACTTAAAATGCCCATGGTTTGGGTTGGAGATTGACAGCTCACTTGATGCTCTCACTTTTTGGTTTCCAACATGCATGGCAAAGCCACTAACAAATGCCAGTAAGTCCAGTTCCATAGAATGCCACATCTCTCTAGCCTCTGCAAATACCTACACTCACAAGGATACACACTATCACAGAGAAATGAGCACTTATACATAATAAAAAATCAAAATAAAATCTTTATAGTATGTATGTATCCAAAGTCTTGGTATAGTTTTCTATTCAAATATAGCAGGATAAGAAAATACATGGACTCTTATTAAAAGGACAAGGGGGAAAAAAAGCCAAGTTCAGGACACACTAAGATTATGGAGGAAAGAAGGCAGATTCACAAGGTTTTGGAAGATGAAAACTGGGTGAACAGTCATAGGGAATTTCTTTTCATTTCTTTGTTATATTCCTATGGCAGAATTAATAGTTAATCTGAATTTTCCCTCTATCCTTCAGGAATCTAGGATAAATTTACCTAAAAATATTGAAAGGAATGTCTAGAAAATTTTACTTTGCAGAGACACAAATGCCTTGTTGAATAAACATCACCAGACTAAACACTTGAATGTGCTCTTGGTATTATTTTTAAGTATTCAGTTATTAGAAGATCCTCTGGACCAGATGAATAACTGAAGAGTGATTGACAATAAATAAGATGCAATTTTACCAGAAAATGAGAGCTAGGCAAGGCTGGAGAGAGTCTGATAAAATATAGTTGCTAAGAAATCATGAAGATGGGACTGTGGATCCCTGCACCCACATCACAAGCCATGTATGCAACCCCACCTCCAAGGTATGCTATGCCCTCGCCTGGCTCCAGGAGAGACACACATGCATATACACTCGTATGAACACACACCTGTGGGTCCTTGTTCCTCATCAACACTTGGCTAGACAAAATGGGGAAGTGCTAGATTACATTCCATCTTCAGTGTGCCAGGCTTGAGGAATACTGACACCTGCTTGGGAGTGGCAGACTGTAACCTAAGATGGGAGCCCCAGCCTGGGTGAGAAATGATGCAGGCTAGGACCAAAGCTTGCTTTCCCAAACTTCTGGACACCCAGATACTGCTGGGAACCACAAGGAGTCTATAACAGGGGCTGCAGGTAAGAGGGTGAAGAATCTGGCTTAACTCAAGGGGTGAGTGTCTGGAACACACAGGGACCTTCTGCAGGAGACTTAGGCTTCAGTGCTCTGTATGACAAAGGCTTCCCCCACAGCAGTTCTTGATGAGAGTGACAGTCCTTGCTTGTCCATACTGTTCATTCATCATAGAAAATGAGTGCATAAAACTTTCTCAGGGTAGATCAGAGATTAAATACCTTTTGCAGGATGGGATGTCCAGGAAGACATGCTTATTGGCTAGATACCTCAGTACCATGGAGAACTTTGTGCTCTATGCTGTGTGACTAGTTGTCATTATCCTCATGTGGGGTGTTGTGTTCATGTGCTCCAAGACAGAAACTGGATCTGGAGTAGATGAAACATCTATAGGTCTCAGAATTGAGAATTACTGGGGTTTCTGAATCTGCTCAACCTTCACAGTTTTTGTCTGGTAACGCAGTTCCACTTGCCCCACACACATAAGCACACAGATAAACAACAACAACCAAAAAATTCAATGAGAACTAATTTTGAAATTAAAATTATGGTGCTGGAGAGATGATTCAGTGGGTAAGAACCCTTCTGCTGCAAGCATGAAGACTTGAGTTCAAGTCCCTAGCACCCACCTAAAAAGTCAGTCATGACTGTCTGTGCCTATAACCCCAGTATTGGGTGTTGGAGACAGGTATATTCTAAGAGCTTGATGGCCAACTAACATAGCCAAAACAGCAAGCTTCAGGTTCAGTAAGAGACTTTTATTCACGGTAATAATGGCAGAGAATGATGGGGTAAGACATCTGGGACATATCTCTATCATCTGCATCCAATTTTATGGATACATACATGCACAAACTTACATTCATACCTTGACACATATATCCCCAACACACACACACACACACACACACACACACACACACTCTCCAACCAAATAGTAAGCATGCTGACAGGGTCAGCATGCCTTGGCCTCCATAAGTGTAGATGGCTGCTATAGGCATATGGCTTGTTTGTATAGCAATGTACATACTTACACATGTTCATCAGAGGAATATCCTCCAGGTTAACATTAATGACTTCATGGTAATCAGAGACAGCATGAGTTTGGGAAGTGAAGGGAGTGGCTAGTGTCTCAACAAAACAGTAAATAATGGGACATTCAGGACAACCTTTAAAGTGGTGTAAAGAAACTCTAAAAAGCATGAGTTTGCAAATGTATAATTTCTCAACTATGCAAAAATATAAAGATGCAATATGAATTGCACAGGGGCTTCACATATCTAAAGGAACAGGCAGCTTCACTATGCAACAGCTTGTCAGAAAGATAAAAAAGGCAGGCAAATATAAATACAGGCAGATTTCTGAGTTCAAGGTCAGCCTGGGAGAGACTTGGCACTGAACTTGGGCACTGGAATGGTCAGAATGGTGATTCCAGGGTGTGGCCCCACCCAAGTAGCTTTTTTTTCTGTGCTTAAAAGAGGTAGGCATATCTCTCAATTCTTAAAATGTGTTTGCTCTCACCTAAGAACCAAAGGGCTGGGCCTGGGGATAATGAAAAAGGAACTTGGAATAAATAACTGAATTGATATGCAAATAAAAACTGAGCTTTGGGTCTGTGTGAGAAGAGCAAGCAGAAAGTGATAGCAGTTCTTTAGAATTTTAATCTAGAGAGAGCTGAGCTGATTGGAGATCTCTGGAGAGCAAAAAACAGCTCTTCAAAAAAATTTTTAATACAGTTTCTGATTTTAGTAGGAAAATCCGTGGAGAGTGATTACAGACCTTTTAGAATTATTTTATAGGTCTATTATAATTTTTTTTCTAATAGGATTTCTTGGTCAGAAAACCCAAGAATTACCTAGAGAGCTAACACTGCTCTTTTAGAATGTTTACTAGAAACTACCCAGAGAAGGCTGTTTGAAGAGGAAACACAGCTCTTTTAGGTTTTTGTTTTGTTTTGTTTTTGTTTTTGTTTTTTTTTTTTTTGGGCGGGGGTCTGATTTTGTTCTGAAAACCTAAAAGTTACATTTAGAATTTTTTCTAACAGGATGTTGGACTTGGTTGAAAGATCCAAGACCTTTTTATATCCATTTTTTGTTTTTTTAATTTTGATCAGACAACCCATGAGTTATCCAGGGAGATTTTAGAATTTTTACTAGCAGAGAGAGAGAGCTATCTCAAGCAGAAAGCTAGCTGTGTCAACCAAAGAGTTTTTAGAATAGCAAGAAAAAGCTGTCTAGAGCAGAACAGAACACAGAGCTCAGCAGAACATAGGCTTGCAGCTTGCAACCACTATTTGACTTCACATCATTTGTTTTCACAACTCCCAAACACCCATTCTCTCAGAATCCCTTTCCACACTTTGGCTGGTCCTTGGCAGTTGTCCAGGGCTAAGTAATATACCCTGAAAACATACATACAAATAACATTATATGGATTCAGTATGTTGGTTATATTTGATACTTGGAGATAGATGATAGATAGATAGATAGATAGATAATAGATAGATAGATAGAGGTAAATACATTGATATGTAGATAGATACATAGATAGATGAAATAACAGTTAAAACAAATGAAAACACAGGTCAGGAGAGTGAGAAGGGCTAAATGGGAGGGTTTGGAGGAAGAACAAAGAAGGGAGAAACGTAATGTGATTTTAAAAAAATGCTTTTGACAGTATTTTTCTCCAGAAAAAGTAGAAATTCGCCAACCCTCTCCCTTTTCAACAGCAGTACTCTAAGGGGGTGTTCATGTGGCATGTCTTGTTTGCAGGTGGTCCCTATGAGTTAGGAAATATACAAGATTTGAGGAGTGTACTTACTATCTTTCAGCAGGCAAACAGATGTTCTTGTTCTCTTTATGTAGTTAAGGTTTTGAGAGGTTTTAATTATAGGGGCAAATAAAATGTGCTGATCTGAATATGTTCTTCCACATGTGTGATTAGCAATGGTTTTTAAAAGCACAAATAAGGGCTGATGACTCAGTGAGTAAAGCACTTGCCACCAAACCTCATGATCTGCATGGGATCCCTGGGACCCATGCGGAATGAAAGAACCAATTCATGACTTCTGAATGTTGTCCATCACATGTGCTCTGTGGCATACACATGATCACACACACACACATACACAACACACACACACACAGGCATACACAAATACATATACAATAATCATATGAAATAAAGAAGTATAATGATACAAAAAGATAGGCATAAAGAGAAAGAGCAAATGTCACTGGAAGTATCTTTTAAAATTGATTTTGCAAGCTCAAGATTCAGATATATATTTTTCCTTAAGGAAAAAGCTGTCTAGATATGAGTCATAAAAGTCAATAAATCATTATTGAGGTGAGAAGGATTCTGGAACAGTGCCTCTGAGTATCTCAAGACCTGTCAACATTCAGATGGGGTGAGGATTTACACACCAGCTGTAGCTCAGTATTCAAAGTCACAACAAAAGCAGACACAGCTTAAGCAACTTGAATCCTCAGCACAACCATCATGCCAAAGGTGCCCTGGAGAAAAAAGACCTGGAGCCAGCTAAGAGGACACTGGACTGTCACACAAGTTGTTGAGAATATAAAAGTGTCTCTTTTCTATATTCTTAAATGGCCTCCAAATGCTTGCCACAGTCTGTCCCAAGCCAATGTCAGGAAGAAAGGGAGGGAGGGAGGGAGGGAGGTAAGAAAGGAGGGAGGGAGGGAGGGAGGGAGGGAGGGAGGGAGGGAGGGAGGGAGGGAGGGAGGGAGAAAAGGAGAGAAGATATTTTCTCATATTTCCAAAATTTTACAACCAGTCTTATAAATAGAATCCAGCACAGGGCCATATGTTTTAAGTTTTTACTTTCCCTCAGATGCTTTTACCTAGAAAGTGACTTTTACATACTCTCCCTCACCCCTTTTCTTTCACCTTTTGTGTTTCTTGAGACATAGCCTCACTATGCAGCTCAGAGGGACTTCAGACTTGGTACCTAACTAGTTAAGCCTCAGGAATACTGGGATTACAGGTCTGCATAGCCACACCCAGCTTCAAGAATTTGCTAACACATACTTATTAGGGGCCATAAATCTGAATCATGGAGTAAGTGATATTTAGTCAGAATAACAGTGTCCAGTGAAGTTTATTGAATGAAGAGAGAGAGACTGAAGAGTACGGCAAAGATGTCATGATTTAGATCATATCAACAGTCACTAGAGCTGCCTAACTTGAGGAGTCCCAAGGATGGGCTGATGTCCTGTTTGTTTGGGGAATGAAAGGGCTTTGCAGAGGGAGAGTGGCTGTAGCCAGGGAATGCTAACCAGAACAAGGTTGGCTGACACCTCTATGGTTATTCTAGGGACCAGGATGCCTTCAGCTGAGGTGTCAACAAGCAGCAAATGGAAACCTGTAGGAGTATCAGGATTCAATCCTGACTGCTTGCTTCAAGCCTGAGACTAAGTCATGGCTGCAGGGCTCTCTCTTGGATATCTGTGGAGCCACCAGAGGCACAGTTGCATGTGTGGAGATCAAGTTCCAGGCCCCAAGTGAAGACACTTCTCTGTGGAGGTTTCAGAAGGGCTAGTGAGTAGTCAGTTGGCCTGCAGGCTACAGAACTTACCTAGCAGTGGGGCAGGCAGTCAGACGTTTCACCAAAGCTTCCATTAGAAGAACTCCAGATAAACGGTTTGGTGATCATATATGTCTTCTTCTTTCTGTGCAAATGCTTATGGTGAGTCAAAGGAAAAACTGTCCTTATCCATGTAAGTCTAATTTAGCAAGTGCCTCAAAATTTTCAGGAACATTTAGCCAGTTGAAGAAATTATACATATGCCCTTACTGGAGAAAAAAAAAACCGAGCTTACTCAATATAGACCACATGGCTCCTGCTTACTGTATGTAAAAATTAATATGTCTTTGAGATGTTATTTTCTTGTTATAAGATTCATCTTTTAATACTGAAATAGGTTTCCAGGTTATCTGGGAAACATTTAGTAGGAATATTCAATATCTATGCCATTGTCCTTCAGTGTCTATGGGAGATTGACCTCAGAACCCATCTGAACACCAAAATCTAGTAAAACCCTTGTATAAAATGATATAGTATTTCCAGGGCAAGTGAGATGGCTCCTGAAGAAAAGCCCTTAGTTGACCACCTGAGTTCCATACTCAAAATCCACTTAGCAGAAGTAGAGAAGTGACTCAGAGCCTAAAAGGACTTGCCTGACCTCCTCTTGTGTTCCTTGCTCTCTGTGTACATGTGTAATAAATAGATAAATAGGATAGACAGATATAATAAAATATTTATGATACAGTTCACACGTTCAGTGTGTGCTCACCCTCCAATGTACTGGAGCTCACTAATAACCAACTAATAACACCTAATTGACCTGGTGTCGAGACACTGCTCTACAGCACCGGGGGATCCCAGCAAGAATACATCCCCATAAGTCACACAGATGTCATTTATTTAAAAAACAATTAGGATATTTTTGGTTGGTCTGAAGATAATGAACCTGTGAAACATAAGGGCTTATCCATTAATATTACCTTTATAAAATTTTCAGTAAAATATATTTTCTGCTGACTGTTAACACTATGCATTCCACACCAGTTAGTGACTTTGAAAGAATTCATTTATATATTTCATTGTACTTTTTCCTGTACTTTGCCTATAAATTGCTTTCAGCAATTTTCTAATTAATAAACATTTAGTTTTATAAACAATAAGCACCATTTTGCTTTAGGGAATATTCAAATTCATGGGTCTTTGAAAAAATATATATATTCTATTACAGGTAAATAAGATACAGGTATGTCATATGACTTCAAATAAGACACACTCTGTCACTTATTTAGGAGGGCGTAAGGCACCATGTAACAAAGGAAAGAAAAATAAATTGTCACTAAGATAGAAGGAACAAATATAGCTATCCATTCAAAGTCAGTAAATGTAACTCCAAGTACTTGATATAAACTAATTTTTATTAGAAATATATTTTTGTCATCAAGATAACCTTTTCTTAGTAATAGAAAAATATTAAGAAAACTTAATAAACATTACCACAAAGTCATAATTCAGTGTTTCTATTTTATGTGGAGTGACCATGTGTCAGTATCTGTAAGTAAAAATAACTGAGTGTTTTTCCATAAAATTATGTATAATTTGACTGCTAACTTTATTTCATAAAATATTTGAAAATTTTATTCTTGTGTATAAACAAAATGGGCATAACGTGATAAAATAAGCCATTCTGCTATTACATTTTTAAAAGATTTAAGTTGTGTGTGTGTGTGTGTGTGTGTGTGTGTGTGTGTGTGTGTGTGTATGTGTGCGCATGTGTGTGTATGTCTGTGTGTTGGCTTGCACGGCATAGGGCATGTGTGGAGGTCAGAGGACAACTTTGTGGAGTATGTTCTCTCCTGCATCCATCTGTGGCATCGGGGTGTAGAGCTCACATTGTTCAGCTTCCATAGCATAGCAAGGATTCTTATTCTTGGACCCATCTTACTTGTACAACAAAATTTCTTAATAACTTAGGAGTGAATGGGGGGGAAGAGTAAAATTAATAGAAATATTGACTGCTAATAAGCAGTGTGTCTTATAATATGTTCATCAATTTGAAGGGGACTTAGCACTGCCATGTCTGAGACCCTCAGTGAAAGCTCATAGATATGAGGTCTTTATAGAAGTCTGTCTAATGTTCAGGTGATCACTCCGTAGCTAATAGAAGATCAGAGTTCACACGTGACAAAGAGAACACTTTCTGTGGAGCTACTGATGGAATATTATTAAATAAATAGGTTCTGCACCAAGGTTCTCTAAACCAAGAAGAGGAGGGAGAAGCATCATTTCTGTTACTTCAAATGTCTAAGGTTCAGATAATTATGAGACCTATAACATAGCTGAAAAGTGTGAGCTTTGCGAAGGAAACACAAGATTTACAAACAAAGATTTACTATTAAATGTGTGTTTGTGCATGTGCATACACACATGCTCTCTCTCTTTCTCTCACTCTGCTTATCTCTCTCTCTCACACACACGTACATTATACATACATACAAACACAGAGATAGAGGGAGGGGAGGAGGGAAGGGAAAAGAGAGAGGGGAGTAGTACCTACAGAAGCCAAAAGAGGTCATTGGATCTCCTGCATCCTAAGTTACAGGCTTTTGTAAACTACCTGATGTGGGTTCTGGGAACTGAATTTGAGTCCTTTGCAAAAGCATTGTAACTTAGCTGCTAAGCCATCTCTCTAGCCCTTTATCTTATTATCTGATTAGCTACTCTTTTTTTCCCTAACTTTCCATGGTTGTATTATTTTAACAAATATATTCATAAAAATACTTCTCTCACTTATCTCTAGGATTTTTAAATAGTAAATAGATGTTCTACTTGTCTATTTTAATATTAAGACTTTTTCGAAGAGTATTTCGAAGGCTTGCTTTGAGCTACTGGTCTCAAGGACTCCTTCTAGGTCAGCCTTCCCTCCATAGGAGCTGAGATTAAAGTCAGGTCATGAGACTTGACTGAACATTTTTTAAGATTACTTCTTGTAAGTGAAAACATAAGCCTTGAAAGTAAAGAACATGGGAATTTTGAGTAAACAGATGATTGTCTATTCAAATCAACTTTCTCTCTCTCTCTCTCTCTCTCTCTCTCTCTCTCTCTCTCTCTCTTTCTTTGTGTGTGTGTGTATGTGTGAGGGAAAATGTATGTGGTGTGATGTGTATGGTGCATATGTATGTCTATGTGTGGGGAAGTACTATACTGGCTAGTTTTATGTCAATTTTACACAGATGAGAGTCATCAGAAAGGAGGGAGCCTCCAATGAGAAAATGCTCCATAATATCTGACTATAGGCAGGTCTTCAGGGCATTTGGTTAATTGGCTATTAAGTGGGGAGAGCCTAGCCCAGTGGGTGGAACCACTCCTGGATTGGTGGTCCTGGGTTCTATAAGAAAACAAGCTAAACAAGCCATGAGGAACCAGCCAATATGAAGCACCACTCCATGGACTCTGCTTTAGCTTCTATGTACAGATTACTACCCTATTTATGTTCCTGCCCTCACTCTTGTTAGTGATAAACTGTTAAAAGTAACTGTGAGCAAAATAAATTATTTCACCTCAAAAGCAGAGTTCTTTTGGTTATGCTGTTTTATCACAGCAATAGTAACCCTAACTAAAAAAAAAAATTATGATGTATGTTTGTGTGTATCTCTATGTGTAGTGTGTTTATTGTTCGTGCATGGTGTGGATATGTATACAGTGTGTGATATTTGATGTAAGTGTGCTGTATGTGTAGTGTAAATGTGTCATGTGTGTATATAGATGGTTTTTACATATGTATATAATATGGATGTTGTGTAAGGTGCTGTACATGTATTATGTATGTGGTGTGGTGTTTGTGTATGTGCTGTGTGGGTGGATTTGATGACTGATATGAGCTGTCTGCTACCTGTGGACTCTTGTATCTTTAGATATCTCATTATGTTAGGAAAAAAGGCACCACCACCTAAATTAAGTCATTATTAGCTTAGTTTATGTTATGGCCAATTTAGTTTCTAACTGGTACATCTGTGCCTTGCACACTGCACATTCCCACAGTGGAAGGCTAGCTAAAGCATGCAACTGAGCTTCAACACAAGTGGGTATCAGGTGACATCTCTTTTTTCTCCTCTCTTAACAGTCTGTAATACAAGTTTATTTAAAAGTTTGTTTCTGATTACTGCAATAATTAAAATTTTAAAACATGATTTATGCTTTTAATCACAGCTCTTTAACATTTGTGTTTTGAAAAATACAATCCTCTTAGGGTACCTGGTTTATGTATTAATTTACAGGTGGATGTCTTTGGTTACTATTAGAATTTTTGTTTCACTTATTAATTTATAAAGGTTCTTTGTAAATTATAGCCATTAATCTTTGATGAAAGAGACTATTAATCTCTGGTCTTCTGTGTGTGTGTTGAATATGACTTTTGCTTTGTAATCCATTACTTACTGGTTAAGAAAATTTTTTTTATTTATTGGGTATTTTATTTATTTATAATACAGATGTCATCCCCTATCCCCATTTTTCCTCCCTAGAACCCCCTATACTATATCACCTCTTCCTTTATGCTTTTATACCATTTTGATTACATGCATGTAATAAGGTCAGTTCTAGGTTGAGGGTCTAGCACTACAGTAGATGCAAATAGTCAAGGAACAAGCAGTACAATGAACACAAATAGTCAAAGAAAAAGCAAGGCATTAAACCCAATTACATGAACACTCCCGAGATCACTGTTTCTAAAGGCTTATCAGGATGACCAAAGTATCTGAGCCTACTTCTCTGTCCTAGCCCAAGGTCATTTTTATGTCTGAAGCCTACTTTCTTGTTCTAGCCTAAAATTTAGATTCCTGTCTGAGATGTTAAAAAAATTTTAATCTTTAAGTTTTTCTTTATACATAAGTCTACTATATAATCCCTTCTGGTTTTTTATTATATTTGAATGCACAGAAACTCTTTGAAAGCTTTCTTCACAGAAAAACCAAATTTGATCTTTCTTTCTGGTTGTGTTTTAATGGCCTCATATTCCACTTAAGTCTTTAATTTTGCTAAAAAGTCACTTTCATGGGTGTAAACCATCAAGTGTAATATTTATTCTGTAGCAAACTATTAATCTCCTTACGATTTATTAACTAACTTATTTTTCTCACCCATGCTTAATCATTTCAATTATTTCGTGTTTCTTAAGCAGAGAATTAACTGTGTTATACATCTCTACTATGTATCAGACTTTCTATGTGTGGTGATTAAACTAACTCCCACCAAAAAGAAAAATTAGCAGTTCAGTTTTGAAAGAGGCAAGTATGTTATGTCAACCTGTACATTTAGAATTGAGAAAGAACTGTATCTCTGAGAGTTCCTCCCTTTTCATTCTTTTCTGTGTGCATATACACTTGAAAGTGCATGTAAGTTTATGTGCATGCCTGTGACCATGTGTGGCAGCCAGAGACATCCTTAGGTGACAGCACTGTTTGTGTTTTCATTTTTTAAGATGGGGTCTCTGACTTGACCTGGAACTCACTGATTGTGGTAAGCTTGCTGACCAGCACTTCTAAGATCGAAGTATCTCTGTGCCCCCAACCCAGGACTACAAGAGCTCAGCATTACTTCTGGCATTTGTAATGTAGATCCTGAAGATAAAGCCAAGTCCTCATGCTTGTAAGGCAACCACCTAACCAGCTACTATCTCCACAACCTTCTCTTTCTTCTTTCTGTCCACATATGAAGACATTAGAAATAATCATCAAAATAATCTTTTATATCCTTCACTATGCAGAATTTTCTGAAAACTACATCTCCCGCAGCCAGAAGGCTCTTTTTTTTTTTTTTTTTTTTTTTTTTTTTTTTTTTTTTTTTTTATGAGTGTTGGGCAGGAGAGACATAACTGGTTGAGTTGGAAGTCAATAGCCTCCCTTTATGAGCATCTATTACATCTTGACTTCTACACAGTTCAACTCAGGCTTCCAGAAGGCCAGGTATTCTGCTTCCTTTCTGGACCCCTTGCCAGAATTCAACCATGTCTTTGTCCCATTTGTAGGCTCCACTGCAGACACTGACAGACATCTAGATTTAGGTTAGGTGCTACTATGTTCCCCCAGACACAGACTTCAGCTATCTCATCAAAAGACCTTCTACCCACTGAGCTTTTCAAGCAAGACAGAGACTCTGTCAAACTGTCCAAAATCCAACAAAAAATAAATTTGTCAAATGCCAAATCACAGTCCTGGGTCAGAAAAGAACTTGTGTGGTGATGCGATACTATAAAAAATATCACTTATATTCTAGGTGCCTGGAACTTTGTTGAACCTCACAGCCATCATTAATAATACAGCTTGAGATCACTTAGTATTGCTAGCCTGTTGTATACTCAAATTGTTTGTTTAACCTGCTTTCAAGATAACACTATAACAACTAACATTACTTGTGCTGATTTCTTGCATAATTAACTTTTACAGGCTAAGTTAATGCATTAACTGCAATCTTACTTTATGCATTCTTCCATGCCTCTGACCCAGAAAAATACATGTGTATCTATCTTTCTTATTACAAAAAAAAATAGATTTTTATACAATATTCTGATCATGGTTCCCCTCTCCAAACTCCTCCTATATCCTCCTCACTTCCCCTCTACCCAAAATCCCACCTTTTTTTTCTTTAGAAAAAGGGAACATTACAAAAATTAAATAAAATGAAAACAAACTAGAAAGGGACAAAACAAAGAAATAACAGCAATAAAAGAGCCCCCCAAAAGCAAGGTGCAAATTACATATAAGGTAAAAATTTTAAAAAGCTCAAGCAAAGCAGTATGAGTCAAACCAAAAGCAAAAACAAAATAACATAAAACCTTCACAAATACCATTCAGTTCATTTTGGGTGGTTATCTACTCCTGGGCATGGGGTCTGTCATTAAGTGTGGTTTGTATGTCTACTAAGACTCCATTAGAGATAACCACATTTTCCATTGAAAGGTCTTATCAATTGGGGATAGCTTCTGGGTTAGGAATTGGGGGCTCATGTCAGCTTCCTCTCTTAGCACTTGGATGCCATCTGGCTTGGACTTATGCACGGTCTGTGCATGCTGCCATAGTCTTTGTGATTTCACATGTGTATCAGCCCTGTTATGTCTAAAAGGCCTGGTTTCCTTGGTATTCTCTATCTCCTCTGGCTCTTAGCAATATCTTCCTTCCTCTTCCACAGAATTCCCTGAGCCATGAGTACCACATGTAGTTTTGCTAAAAGAAGTAAACACAGGAGTTGAAAACAACTTCCTAAGATCTGACATAAACGTTGAAAGCCACCATTCATGGTAACTGGTTGATAAACAATTATTTGTTATCTGATCAGTTGGGTTCACTTGGGGAGATTTAATCCTTTCTAAGATTCTATGCTATTAAATCCAGAGTGAAGCCTTTGTTAGAGAGAGACATACCTAAATGAAAGAGACAGCAAACATGAAATAGAGAATTCAAATCAGAACTTGCTCTGGCTGCAGAAAACTCAAGTCCAAGTGGATCAAGGATCTCAACATACAATGAGATACACTGAATCTAGTAGAAGAGAAAGTGGGAAGTAGTCTTGAATGCATTGATACAGGAGACAGTTTCTTGAACAGAACAGCAGTGGTTCATGCTCTAAAATAAATAATTGATAAATGAAACTAAAAAGCTTCTGTAAGACAAAGGACACTGTCAATAGGGTAAAATGGAAGCCTGCAGATGGAGAAATCTCTAACCCTGCATAGAACAGAGGGTTAATATTCAAAATACGTAAAGAACTCAAAAAATTAGATGACAACAAACCAAATAAGTCAATTAAAAATGGGGTACAGAGCCAAACAAAAAATTCTCAACCGAGGAATCTCGAATGGCCAAGAAGCACTTTAATGCTCAGCATTCTTAATCATCAGGGAAACACAAATCACAACTACTTTGAGATTCTGCCTTACACCAATATGGAGGTCAGAGATTAAAATCTCAAGGGACAGCACACAGTGGTGAGGAAATTAAAAGGATCCTGAGAATCTATCTCACACATGGATCCGAGACTAAAGAGATGGCTCCATGGTCAAAAAATTTGCTGCTCTTTCAAAGAACTTGAGTTTAGATCCCAGCACCCACATCACATACATAAATAAACAACTTAGAATTTTTTTGGAAACAGTCACTATGAAACAAGACAGTTAGGGATACCTGGAAGTTTTGTCACATGCTGATCCTGCAGAGGACCAGTGAGGCTGCTGATGGATTTTACTCACACATGTCAGTGTGTTACAGGTCAAGCCATCTATCACCTCTTTAGAGAAATGGTGACAGCATGGTGGAAAGAGAAGGATTTTGTGGCTGAAGCCCATATTACATTCAAGGTCTACTTTACTCTTTACTCTGTGAATAACCTTGAGTCACACTCTTCATCTCATTCAGTTTTTTTTAATGTGTCTGAAAGACCAAGAGAATGGTAGTAGAAACTATTCCAAAGGCCAATTATAAAAATAAACAGAGCAGAGTGTGAAAAGATTCTTCTGTACCTTCAAGGAGCATTTACTGAGAATATATTACACATCAGTTACCGTGTATGTACATATATTCAATACACAAATATAATAAAACTATTAGTTTAAAAATTTATAGCAATCTTTATATTATGTTTTATAATTCAAGGAATACCTAATACTTTCCTGACAGGCTTGCATAATTTCATCTGATATGTAATATGTTTTGAAATAATCCAAATAAATAATATATAGAGACAATTTAATGGATACATATTTATAAAGAAAAGTTAGGTTTATCTATAATTCCATTTTTTTCTAAGCAAAAATATTTTATGTGTGTAGGTTTGTAGGATGGTGGGGTGTTTATATGTGTAGAGGTGCCTCCAGAGACCAGAAAAGACAATGGATCTCATGTAGCTGGAGTTACAGGCCACTGTGAGACACCTGACATGGGTGCTGGGACACCAGGTTAAGTCCTCTGAAATAGCAGCACATACTCTTAACAATTGAGCCATATTTCCATCCCTGGTTCTTCCATTTTTATGGACTCTCACTAATTGTCCATGTGCCCCCACACATTATCTTTCAGTTTTGAAAGCTCCTTTGTTGGTCCTCTTTCTTGGTGCTAAAATACATTTGTTTTGTTTTCCCCAAAATTACAGAGAATTGGGATAATGTTTTATTGTTTGCTTAATCTGGAATCAAACTACACAATGACCAAAACCAACAAATTACCACTGCTTTGGATGTGAGAGAATAGCTAGATATTTGCACATCAGTGGAGGGAACATCCTGCCAATGTGTAATGTGTAATGTGTAATGTGTGAACAATCCTGTAGCCAATGTGTAAATGAAGCCATTTAGAAATTTTGTCTAACAGGACCATTATGACACATTTGTTGTGAGATTGTCCCCCAGTTTTCAGCTAATGTCTTACTGCTGATGTTGGAAATGGCTAAGAAATTACTTCTCTGGAAATGTGTGATGAGTGAACCCCAGGTGTGAACTATTAGGTTTCCTTCATCAGTAATCATTTTCATAAGGTAATTGGAGATGTCAAACTCGCCCCATGCTTCTATTTTCAAATTCAGGAAGCTCTGCATGTGGCATCTTCTGCTGTTGTTTCCCCTAGCTATTACCTCAAAGTGAAGCACATTCTGAGAATATGTGGGGAAATGTCCTGAAGGATCTCAAGCATATTCCACAATTTGAAGAGAGATGGAAGTCCAGAAGTAAAAATAATTAAATCCCATATTTTAAGTTGGCAGTTTTTTTAACTTCTCTTTTTATTAAATGGACCTAACATAACCAATAAAACAGTGATATGTACATATGTATATAGTAAACATCATTTTAAATTTCAACAAGAGACCATTCTGCTCCCAGAAAACTAAGCTCTGGGTACATCAAGCCATGGGCACACAAACATGCTTTCAAGTTGGCAGTTAAATCCCCTATTTTAAAAGCACAGTCTTTAAAACATTTTTGCTAACATGTATTAATTATACATAATACCCTGATTAGCCTAAATTGACAACTTGACGTGATCATCTGAGAGGGATTGATTCAATCAGTATGGCCTGTAGCCATATCTTTGAGGCGCTGCCTTGATGGTTAATTGTCATAGGAGGGTATAGCCCATTGTAGGTGACATTATTCCCTAGGTAGGCAGTCTTGGGCTGTATAAGAAAGTTAGCCAAGCATGAACCCACAAGTGACCCAGTAAGCAACTTCCCTTCATAGTTTCTGCCTTTGAGTTCCTGCCCTGACTTTCCTTAATGACAAACTACAACATAGAAATATAAGCCAAACAAACCCTCCTCCCCAGTTGCCTTGGATCTGAGTGCTTTATCACAGAGAAGTAACTAATACACATGATAAAAGGTTGAATCTTGGCACTTCCACAGATATATTGTATATTGTATTTTGATCATATTCACCACCACTGCCGTTTGTTATCCCATCCCCATGTTGACCTCATCCCTCATTCCAAATATTTTTAAAGACATCAGAAAATATTACAGGATCTTTGTAAGTTAGTCAAGCACATTAAATCTGCAGATGTTTTCCAATTTTGTTTTCTTCCTTAGTAACACATAAAAGCAATTATTTATGTCCAATTGAAATCACATCTCACTTGACAACCATGAAATTGTAACTTCTACTAACAGGCACATAATTTGACACCCACATCACAAAAATAATGAATGTTATATATCTTATTCAGCTGGCTGGTGGGTCAAACAGAATCTACACACACAGCCTTGGGAAACAGGTTTTTGGCTTAGTGATAAATGACAGCCTCAAAGTTAAAAAAAAAAATCCTTCCCTAAATTTCAAACCGCAGCCATTCTTCTGTGACTTACTCTTTGTGATTCTGGACCATGAAGTATAGGTAATAAAGACCATAGATAATATAGATTGAAAAAGCAGTGATCATAGAAATGTAGTGATAAATAGGAAGGAATTATGAAAATGTGACCTCACGCACTCCCATCTAAAGATTGCATGAGATTCTAGACCACATGTGCCTCATTTGATTAGTATGATGCCTATTCATAAAACATTGCATTTTTCTCAATTTTTGTGCCTACTCTGTTTTCTTTTCATAGACTCAATCAATGAATGCATTCTCAGAAGGTAGAGAAAAGGTTTTCTACTCTTCCGAGTAGATACATTGTAGATAGGCAGAGAGATAAATTGGTAATAGGAAAGGAAGAAAAGAGGAAGAAAGTAAAGATACAAAAGAAGGAAGCTAGGAGAGAAGAAGGAAGGAGGAAACCAAAGAGCCATGTGAATAGAAATTATGTAGTGACAGTGTGAATTCCTGATCCTGTAACTTTCACTTGGAAGACAGGGAAAGAGGGAGAGAGAGAGAAAGAGAGAGAGAGTGAGAAAGAGAGAGAGAGAGAGAGAGAGAGAGAGAGAATCTTCATTTGCTTAACTGAAATGGAAAATACTCCTGAAAGAACCACATCTACCAGAGAAAAATAAAGACTTAGCAAATTCAACACCCCAAAGCATTTAAGCCAATAATTAATTACAACACATAAGTGCACATTTCAAGTAAGAATGAGGTTTCCTTCCCAGCTGCCTTAGTCATGATCTTAGTCACGTTGGGCGCCATCTGTGGGGCAGAAATCTCGCGGTCGGGGGGGAAGGGGAGGGAGTCTCAGGGCAGTCCAGCATCAGGGCTTCCCGCCGCCAGTGGAGGATCCCACATTCACGCAGCTGTCGGTGGGCAGGCCAGCGGCTGCATCGGCAAGGTTCCAGGGTTCCAAAAGCTGGGAATCAGGCGGAGAGACCATGGACACGTGGGGCCCGGTTTTCCAAAGCTTTTATTGTTCATGGCATGGTGAATGGGCGCAACTGGTATGCTTCCCCCCAAAAAAGCCAGGGAGACCAGTCTTATAGGGAAGGAAGAAAGGGGAGGGAATAACTTAATTAGCTACGCCCCTGGTCGTTTGATAATTCATTAATACTTAAATCTCTGGAGGTGGAGACTTGTTAGTCACGCCCCCTACCTGTGCCTTATGTGACTGAAGGTAACAGGTTAAATGGAGTTACCTCGTCCAAGGCCCAACATTAGTCCATGGTCTAATGATTCTAATGATTCCCATTACCTGATCTGCTACACAAAGGTCAGAGAATTTTTGTGCTGTGTCCTAACCCAACAGAGCAAATGAATGGCAGGACCTGATCATTCCCACTGAGTCTTGTGCTGTGAAATCCAGGAGGAAGGGAAGTCATGGCCTGTTGAGTGTGGTAACAAACTTAGCATAAGAGAAAAATGAACTACAGACACAGTACAAGCAAAGAAAAAAAAGTCTTGGAACATTATAAATGAAGACAATTTTCAGCATCTTACTTCTGAGCTCACCTTTAAAAAGACAGATGTGGGCTGGTGAGAAAGTACAGTGGATAAAGGCTTCAAAGCCAAATCCCCAGGACCCACATGGTGGAAGGAAAGAATCGACTCCCAAGAAATAAACTGTCCTCTGGCCTCATTTATGCCAAGGTGTGAGCACCTCCTTTTAAACACGAATAAACAATTTTGAAAACTACAATAGTTTCAAAAAGACAGACAGATGTGAGCCCACCCATCTAATTAAAGGCTGGGCTAACCAGACAATAATTACAGCAAAACATATACAGAGTTTTTATAGATGATTCCTTAAGCAGTTGAGCAGCAGGAAGAAAAGATGGTATTTATATCTACTTCTCTGCTGAAAACATGGGTGTCAGTGTTTTAAAATTACTTATATATATGACAGAAGAATAATATACAGGTATTGATCAAATGTTTTGGATAAAAATAGCTTCTCTAGT
The DNA here is from genome assembly GCF_011762505.2 of Arvicanthis niloticus. NCBI lineage: Eukaryota > Metazoa > Chordata > Mammalia > Rodentia > Muridae > Arvicanthis > Arvicanthis niloticus. The sequence goes on along the minus strand of NC_047667.1, from coordinate 12,180,220 downwards.
AATAGCCATTCTCTAAAACACACGTCAATTTGTCATGTTGTCAGTATTTCTATATTATTTCTTTGTCCATTCCTCACAACTATTGAATGTCATCTGCGAGACTGGATTTTTAAGTAATCATCCTGTCTAACACTCAAAGCGCCAATCCATTTCAAGCATTCATTTTTATAGCATATCTTTGTACCAGCTGACATCCCACTCACTATTTAGTCTCTGAGTGTAAAAAAAATTAAAATCAATCCAAAGCCTTTTCATATTCGAGATGATTGACCTTGCATTATGAAAAAGTTCCTGAAAGCATATTGTATTTAATGTCTCATCATTTCTTCTCAATCACCCATCTCATCAGCTAGCTAAGGCTTCTAGCAGATTTTTATATCTCTAAGAAGCAGAATCTGGTGTATTTTGGTGGTTTCTGATCTTACTTTAAAAAAAAAAGATTAATTTTATTTTTATTCATTGTATACATGTGTACATGTATACGTGTGTGTGTGCAGTTGCCTTTGAAGGAAGTCATGTTCCTTAGAGCTTGAATTAAGTGGTGCTAAGCCTACCATGTGGGTGCTAGGAAAGGAATTTGTGTTCTCTGGAAAAACCATAGGCATTAAAAAAAAAAAAAAAAAAACACTTTTACTGATTCTTTGTGTGTTTTCCATTGCATCGCAGTCCTGCTCATCTTCCTGTCCCCTTCTCCCCACATATGAACCTTTTGTTCTTGCTACCTACCCCTAAATTAAAAACACACAAACAGAAATAAAGTTTTGAAAACTTTCCATCATGGAAGCTGTAGTGTCACAATGTGTCCCACAGTACATCCCTCTGTCTGTACATCTTAATTTGCATGTGTTCATCACACTGACTCAATGGTCTGGTTGGAGAGCTCTGGCTTCTGTGACAGCATCAAGATTGTATCGTCATCGGGTCTCCTCCAGGTGATTGTTCTGCGTTTTGGAGATCTTGTAGCCTTGGCCTTGCAGGACTGGTCCCTTCACATGCTCCAGTCATTCGTAGGTAGAGAAAATCCTGGTATGGCCAATTCGGGGCCCTGGATCTGGGCTTTTTTGGCACCTGGGATGATCAGCCTGCCAGTTCTCTTGCACCCCAACCTCTCTGTGCTGCCCAGGCTATGTGCAGGGCTTGTTCTCCTGAGTGCTGCAACCTTCGAGGGACCTGACCATCTCATCCAGTCTCATGATCCCAAGATCAGTTCTCCTGATTGTCATAGGTAGTGAAGGGCAAGGGAGAAAAGGACATCACCCCCCACCCCCTTGGCAGACTAGTGCTGGAGACACCTTTCCAGTGTACTTGCCTTTAGGGCTGGCTGATCTCTGTGCCCCTTCCACCAGGGTCAGCACTACTGTGCTGCCCAAGTGAGGTGCAAGGTCCACTCTCCTGCTTTCATGACCCTATGGCCAGCTCTCCCAACTGCTTCAGATGGCCAGGGGTGAGAGGACAAAAGGCATCTTCTTCTCTGCCCCCCCAGCCTAGGCCACTTTATGTCCTAGGGCCAGCTCACCTATGCCCAGAGACCAGGGTCATCTCTACTGTGCTATCTGGGTGAGATGAAGAAACAGCTCTCCCAAGTACCTCTGGTGGTGAGGGGGAGGGAAAGAATACATCACCCCTGAACCCTCACCACATCACAGCACATTAGTTGCAAGGCCATCTCTCTCTCGATCATACCCTTGGGGTTGACTCACCCCCATGCCCTCCCACCATGGCCGGCTATACTGTGTTCCCTGGTTGAGGCACAGGACACGGACACACTCTCTCGAGTGCTGTGAAAATTGTGGCCAGCTCTCCAGAGTACCATAGCCAAGTAGGTTTGGGACCAGTGCTGTGCAGCCCCTGGACATCCATGTGGTCTCCAGCAGCTGCCCCATCCAGGGATGTCCCCATGTTCTCTAGTGGTAATATGAGCCTCGAACATAAGCCTTGAACCCTGCTGCTGTGTAGCCACAAACCCAGACAAGACCAGCAGCAGCAGCTTGGGCTGGGACCTCACTGTGGCCCCAGGTGGCAGACTGGAGGCAAATGGAGGCTAGTGGCCCCTGCGTGACATCCTTGTGCCAGCAGGTATCTATGGCTTGTCTATGAGTTGCTCTAGAGTCAGTGAAAGACCCCCAAAGGGAGACCCCCATTCAAGTCTCCAGACAGTGCGCACCCAAGGACTCACGAGAGACCATCTTGATGCAAGCACAAGAGGTAGTTTAATGGCAGAGCTCCGGGTTGACACGTATCTCACACAAGAGACAGGGGAGTCGACCCAGAAGCTCAAAAGCTTGGGGTTTTTCTAGGCAAGGGTTGGGGGGAGCAGGAGTTTTCATGCGGCTACACATGATTGGTTGTTTTACATTTTTGAACATCAGCAGGCTGTGTAAGTGGAGCAGGGCAGAGTACAGTTTCTGTGGGCGGATGCTTATCTAAGTTAGCAGGACATCTGGTTAAACCTAAATTATGATTTTCTGGAATGCTGAGCGGGCCCAAAGGGGGCGGGGAGTTGGAAGAATACTAGATGGCCCATTACTTATTTGGACATGTCTGAGGTATGTCCCTGTTCTTTTAAAGATGTCTTTGTATACTTTTTTTTTTCTTTCATGGCCAGCCAGTTCCTGGGATGATTCAATAGGCCTTTGTCCTGTAACTCTACATCCTCTGTGACTGATTAACTGGGCCCTGGCCTAACAGACCTGCTGATCGGCATTTTTATCTACTTAGGTCAGGGAATCAGAGGGCCCTGTTATTCTTTTTAGTCTTGGGCCTATTTTAAAATTTCCTTTTAGCAGATCAGTGAGTGGCATGGTGTCCTCATGTCTCTATCTGTGTTCCTTTTGCTGGGATGTGTTGCTTTGTTGGGTTGGATAGGATTTGTTCTTTGGTTTTTTTATTAATTTTTTTAAATAATTATTTTTATTTATTTTTATCACAAATGTTGCTCTCTCCCTGTTTCCCTTCCAGAGTTCTTTACCTCATCCTCTCTCTCCTTTGCCTCTGACAGGGTACTTCCCTTCTTTGCCACCTCTTCAGCATCCCATTTTCCTGGGGCATCAAATCTCTA